>NW_026126558.1:14145000-15345000 GCF_943737965.1 Phodopus roborovskii | reverse complement strand
ATGTAAGACTTCTGAGTCAATGTGCATTACAAAGGGACAATGGGTCTGGGGTGAGGTAGAATGGACTTGAAAGTAGACTGCACAAGGGGAAAGGACCCAGGAGACCCTTTAATAGATGTTTAGATCATCCCAGAGTCTAGGGTTCTTTCCAACAAAGGTTTTTTTTGTACTGGAACTGTGCTCAGACATGCACAAATGGACATCATAGATTAGTCAATTATTCAAATATTTGTAAGTTAATTTCTCTTAAGTTTGCTGAAATTTGGTATATAATTCTACAAAATTAAGAACGCAGGCCACTATGGCTTTTCATTGTCTCCCAAGTGCCTGGTATGACATCTGAAAATTTGTCCACAGAGCAAAAGAAGCATAAAAGGGGGTGGAGAATTCTGCTTCCACCTCAGAAAACTCAGACAATGCTGGTATACGTTCTGTAAGCCTCTTCAAGACATCTCTAACCACATAGTTTTTTCTGCAAAATCAGCACTTAATGGTGCTTATCTGAATTAGGTGCACAGAGTACATAAGCTCCTAAAACAGGAAAAAGCAGGAGAGATGAGTCAGCAGTTAAAAGTCTTACCATGCAAGACCGACAACCTAATTTCCATGCCCAACCCATATGGATAAAAATAGATACTCTTGGGGCTCATCTGTGACCTGAGCACTTCTATGGAAAGATGGGAGACAGAGACAGGAGAATCACTCAGAGCATCACTGGATAGTTAGTGTAGAGTATATAGCAACATAGAAAAAGAAGGACCTTACCTCACCAAGGTAGAAGGAGAGAATCAACCCCTGAAAGTTATCTTCCAACTTCCATACACGCACTATGGTGTGCACACACTCATACACATGCACACACATGCACATGTATGTGCATACACACAAATACAAATAAATAATGATAGTATATATATTTTAACTAGCTTGAGCTGGGAATCCTGGGTCATGCTTATGACCCCAGGACTTAGAAGGCTGAGGAAGGATGATTATCAGGAGTTCTGATCAGCTTGGCTACCTAACAAGTTCTAGACCAGCCTAGGCTAAAAAGCATGTATGATACTATCTGAAAAAAGGTTTTCTTTGTTTGTTTTTTATTGTTTGCTTTGCTTTTTCTTTTTCTTTTTTTTAGAAAGAAGAGGAGAATAAAAGAGGGAAATGGGAGTGGTTAAAATGTTCATATGTGTGTATACAGTTATCAAAGATAAAAACTATTTCTACTTTTAGAAGGTTGGTTAAATTTCCACTTGAATTATTTTGTTGGGTTATTGTGCCTTAGATAATACTTTTGGTGATTTTTGTTGATGTTCAATAAAAATGCATATTTAAATTCAGCAAAGTTCAGCAAAATAGGCCTTTTCAGTTCAGCCTCTGGTTCTACCCAGGGCCAGACTGACCTGGATAGAAGAAAGGCAGATTGACAGAACCTGGCCTGGAGCCATTCTCCGCGTTTATACTGCTGCTCCAGCACACGGGGCTAAGAACACTATTGATTGTAGCCCTGATTTCTTAAAAATGTCAGGGACATTTTACACTTCTCCTCTGAGGCACTAAATATCAGGCCTGCCATTAACCAGATTGTGATAACAGACGCAGATAAAGCCCGCTGCAAAGTGCACAGGTAAAGTATTTCTTCAAAGGTCACTCTGCTGCCACAGCATGGTGTAATAACCCTCTTCTTCCAGAGCTGTTGGTGTCTTACAAAAGACATCTTGGTCCAGCTCGGCAACTTCTGCCTTCCCCTCAAAGTGTACATTCCACAACAACAATTCAGAGAACTGAATCCCACCTCTTCCAAGAATCACTGGACAAAGCACATGCCTCATAATTAACCCTCTCTGCCCCTCATTTCCAACAAGACCCTCCACAGTTCAACAGGACTCCCCTCTTGTGTTGCAGGAAGTCCGTAAAGCCTATTTTACTGTGCTAAAGATTATCCCTGGTAGTTCTTGGCTGAAAGAAATTTTCATAGACTGTATAGAGAAAAACAAGGGTCCCGTTGCACTCCAAACCCACAGGCCCAAATAGACAGACAGGCTTGTTCCTGTCTAGAGTGAGGATAAATCCAATCGTCAAGCCTGTGTCTTGGCCTAAATCTCCATCCTCTGACCTCCAGCATGCACACAATGGCTGAGAATGCAGGAGAAAATTCCCCTGACTGTGACTGACATGTCAGCTCCTTTGAGTCCAGCTGAATGCCTAGGGCTATGATCAGGATCCTCCATTGCCTTTCTTTCCTAGACCTGCACACCACTGACAAGGTTGCTTTTGACATTTTCTTCTCCCTTGGATGTCCTCACAAGGTGTCATTATCAAGTTCATTTCAAGGAAGCAGCCTCCCCCTGGTGATCTCTAACATAATCCCTTTTTCTATTTTCCTGAAATTTCTCACAGTCATTTGTAACTCTAGTTTCAAGGGAGTCACCATCCTTTTCTAGCCCTGGAGGCACCAGGCGCATGCGGTGCGTCTTGTGCGTGGTGCGCACACGCACACACACACACACACACACACACACACAGGCCTTCACAAATACACATAAAATAAAAATAAATGAAGCTTTAAAGACAATGACCACCTTGTCTATCTGACCTACCATTTGTACAAGATGCCCAGATAATATTAAATGATTATAACATATTCAAGCCAGATCTGATCTACTTTTTAAGCCACTGTACAAATCGGGCAAGGCCTGTTAAATCCAGTAGAGCTACAAGGAAACAAAAGTATGTTTTAAGCTATTGGCCTAGGTCACAAAGAGCCACCATTGTTAAATAACATGTGCTTGATGCCATTAAAATTTTATACCATTTGACTATAATTTGGCACATTACATTATCACTATAATCACGGTTTCCAGCAATACTATAAAAATGTCTGAAAGTCAAGGCAAGACTATGATTAATGAGCATGTACTTGAACTCTGACCATTATATGGTAAGGTGCTGCAATTGGTTTCCCTGCATTCAGAAACACCTGTGAATTCAAATTCATTCTTTCCTGGCAGAGTGGCTTCAGAAATAGCTATTTTTTTTTCCACTTAGGAAGTGAAGATATGTATCTAATGTATCTATGCTGTAAGTTGTTAATGAGTAAGAGAGGAAATAATTGAAAGTTTTCAAAATTGTATTAATTGTGTGTGTGTGTGTGTGTGTGTGTGTGTGTGTGTGTGTGTGTGTCTGTATACACATGAGTAGAGGTTTCCCAGGGGCCACAAAGTGTCAGATACCTGGAGCTAGACTGTCAGCTTCCAGGCAGTTGTGAGCCATCCATTGTGTGTTCTGGGAATCAGATTCCAGTCCCCTGCAAGAGCAGCAAGCACACTTTACGGCCAGCCATGTCTCTTCAGTCCCTCCTGCTGAGTTCTGGAACACGATGACACTCTGTCATCTTCCTTACACCATCATCCCACATCCTTTACTTGGAACACTGATCTCCTATGGCTGTTCAAAGCACAGAACTCAAGGACCACATATTCTCTGAAGTCTGGAATAACAGACTGAATCCCAGTTTGGGAAGACCTTCAAATCTAAGCCAAAACATTTAGATTTTTGTTTTAAAGCAAGAGTTTTAGAAGAGATTGGGTGAGAGTATAGTACCAGAAGAGGCTCAGAGTCTATGTTCTTGACTACAGCACAGATCTGATGCCTTATACCCAGGACTGTGCCTTTTATCATGTCAAATTTCTTATTTTATTTTTTTTACTCCCAGTTTCAGAATGGTGTGATACACATCTTTCACTTTGCACAGTATCCAGTATGAGGACATCAGGTAAGGTCCTGAGACATGTATCAGCTTTGAGTATATCTTCCTAGGAAAACCCTAACCTCAGAAAATAACTTGTCTCTCCTTGCTTACCTCCCTCAGCCTCACCTGCCTCTGCACCCATTTCCTCAGCTGCTGCCTCTCAGACCATCCTCAGACACATGAAACATGTGTGAAGCAAAGGAAACTTCACCTCAGGCCTTGTGCAAAGGTTGTTTCCATTCCACAAAACAGACTCTGTGTGTCAAACTCTGTCTTTTCTTCTATAAGGGCCACAGGTACAACTCTGTACTATCATGTGCCATCCAGTCCCATTATCTATTTGCCATTCACACAACAAGCCACATCATTCAGGTATTTGATGCCCACATCTCAGAATGTGTCCATGTCACTTAGCTATGGTGCCCAGGCTACAGCTGGCTGGAGACACCAGCCTTCGTTTGGCTCTTTTCTTCCATAGCTCAGGCAGGGTCAGTCATGCACTAAACACTAATCACAGGTCATCATCTCTTTCTAAGAAACCATCAGAATAAACAGCATAACTATTTTGCTTCCCCTGACCCCACCCTTGCTCCTCACAAGGTGCTACACTGAGCTCCATCTTGCTCTGTCCCTTGAGGTCCCCTGACACTCAGATCTCGGAATTGATGCCACTTTCCCAGAGAGAAGCTCCTGCTACTGTCGTGTCACCTTGCTTTATTCTGTTTTAGCTTATTCCCCATGCTTGTTATGATCATGCTGTCTTGCTCTTCTATATGGCTTCCTGTTCATTGTCATTTCCCTGCTCCAGAAGGTGAGAGCCTTGAGAGCTGAAGGCTTATACACAATAGTTCCCAGATTCCTCCTCTCCTCACCTCTCATACTGACCAATTCCCACATGCCAGTCACCTACAGTAACCTATTCACACCTGGCTTCCAGCAGCCACAGAAAAATGTAAGCATCCCTCTCTGCCTGAATCCCTTCAGTTGTTCCCCACAGCTCTTGCAGTGGGTAAGCTTACAATACCCTCCTCTCCAGACTGTTTCTTGCCTGACATTGATTTGTGATGCTTTCCACTTGCCCAACCGGGTCTGGCCCATGATTAGCACATCAGGCAACAGCTAAGCTGAAACAAAGGGCTGGAACTTGGTGCCTAAGCAGAGAAGACACCATAGAGCCCAAATGGCCATGAAGAGGATAGTCTGAACATCCAGCATGTGGTCCCTAAGCCTGCATAGATGGGAGGGACAATAAGGTAATGACCTAAGATGAGAAAACCAGGCCACGCCTCCCTTCTGCTTGATTTCATTATGAAAGAAGGCTGAGCTCTTGATTTTAGGGGTTTTAGAAAGTGACACTGTGGGAGAAGGCAGAGTTACAGGTGAACCCCAGGGTGTGAGCCCTAATTGGCATATTCATTTTAGACTACACAGAAAGCATTCTGCTTTCCCTAGATTAAGCAGCAAGAACTCCCTGGTTCCCCAGATTCTGTGGTGTGTGACTGGGACAGCCAGGAGGGTGTCAGAGGTAATGGCACAAACCAGGGGTTCTATAGAAAGCTGTGTCTGCAGGCAAAGAACAGTATCAGGCAAGCTCTGACTTCCAACTGGCAGAGTTGAAATTCAAACCCTGCATTTTCTGTCTCCACACCCAGCTCTCATCATTGGGTAAGAAGACAGCCAATACCCACACTCTTCCCTTGGGTTTGGAGTGGGGCAGCACTCAGACTTACTGAGAGCTACTTAGTGCTGGGAACTCAGCTTCAGACTATGTCATCCTTACAAATGACTCTGGAAAATGAGTGAATGCCAATGTTATCATCACTTGAAAAGGTCTGTGGTTCAGATTTGTTTATTACCTATGGCAACACAAAGCTTTGACCCAAATCCAGTGTGTCCACTATCTTCTGGGCTCATCCTATCGCTGTGTGTTCTGACATGGCAGTTCCAAACACTGTGAATTGACCCTGAATATCCTATTGCATGTTTCAAATGTCTTGAACATTTGATATCTAATCATTGTCAAAGAAATCCCAAACAATGTTCTCCTAAGTCTTAACATAACTAAATAAAACCATAGTTTAAGCAGACACAAAGTCAAATAAGCTCATTTTTAAAATAAAATGAAATCATTCAAGTCTTTGGGACACTGTTGATATTATGGTTTTCTCATTGTCCTCTAATCATTTCCAAACTAATAATTTCTTCCCCAGACCAATTCATTCATCAGTTGATAAAGCAGTCTCCCATTCTTCCACTCATTCTTTCAGTCAACCTGTCTATACATCACTTCTGACTCCCTATTACTAGTTGAAAACACTAGTCTTGGGTCTGAAAATACAGGACCTAACAGGAAGGGACTCTATCCATGAAGGAATTTACAGTACAGTAGGGGATAGTGAGAATAAATCAGCAAATTGGTTGTTATGGTAAAATGTCCTATGTGTAGTAAAGGGTAGAGAAGAGGGGATAAAGAGGGCAGGAAAGAGAAAAATGGGAAAATACTGGGTACAGAAGGTCAGAATACATAGAGTGGTGACTGGAAAAGTTAAGAGGGTGAAAACAAAGAGATGAGATGCAGAAGTGTTTCTAAATGGAATTTTTTTATGCCAGGAATTTTCAACAAGGGGTGTTCAGTATGAGTTTCAATTGGTAAGCAGAGTTACCTAGGTTATAAACTTATATAATTATAAAAATACACAAGATGGCTAGCACTTTGGTTAGACCTTCTTAAATCCTAGTCCCCTCTCTGTCCTCTACTCTGTATTGAGGGAGATTTCCTCCACACCTTAGACTCATTACATAAAAGGCTTCCTGGCCACTAAATGCTCAGTTCCTGATCCCCAAGATTTCTTTCTGGTCCTTCAATCCATGCTTTGAGTTCTATTTTACTTAAGAAAATAACTCTATTTTACTTAAGAAAATAACTCTATTTTACTTAAGAAAATCACTCTATTTTACTTAAGACAATCACTCATAATCACATTTGTGGTTGTTTATGTATGTACTAAAATTTGAGCTAAATTGGTAAGATAACTATTTGTTCTTTCCTGCCTCTGGTCACAATCAGACTATCCTGGCTTTTCTTCTGCCATCCTCTACCTCTTATTGACCTTGAACTATACCAGCCATCATGAAAGATCTGGCTGTGTTTAACATCATCCCTCATTCTTGATTCTGCCCTTAGGATGAGCTTGACCTAGAATACTTTTGACAAGGTGTTTATTGGGAAAAAAATCTCAAAAGCGTTCTTAGTCATCAGCCACCATCCCACACTTATAGACCCAAACCATTACCTTCTATGCAAATTCTATTTCCAATCTGTTAGCCACCTCCCTCCACCCACCCCAGCTGGAAATGAGACTCCAAAGGACAGTCCCAAGATCTTGACAAAAACCATTTTGTTCACGAGATTTAAGATATTTTCAGGCTCAAAGTTATCAGATAACAGAATCTGGTTGGATGGTGCAACTACAAATTCATTTCTTATCAAAGTATCTCCTTGTGGAGGGTATTTTACAAAGTAAATTTAGATAATCACAGCAATAATAAAGCTTTGATTTTTTATTTAGCCTTAATTTGATTGACCTTGTTCAATAGCAACATGAATCTCTGTTACCTAGTCTTGAGCACACCTATGTTTATAAATATCTATAAAGATCATGAGAATTCCTCATTTATATCATGAGCTTGGCTTGAGTTAATATTCCTACACAGTTTTGATCCTCCATCTAGGATCTTGAGCCTTCTTTCCTTTTTTCCTGATATTATGCTCTGTTACAGTTTAATGTTTTCCTTTGCATCTGGCTTGGTGCCAGGAGTTTTCTAGAAGGGATACCTAGCCTGAGTTTTAGTAGGTGAGTAGAAGGTATCTGAGCAGACCAGTGCACAAGGGGATCAGCTCTTGGTCAAACTTCCCTAAATCTAAATTTCTCAACCATCTTCTGCCCCATGGTCTTAATTTTAGAATTGCCCTAGCAACTTCATGAACTTCCTGGCCACTGATGCTTCAATGATGATTTCAGGGTATCTGTATACCCAAGATTCTTACATGAGTGGTGCTATTCTGAATGGAATTTATTATCTAATTTCAAATACAAAAAAAAATAGTTTTTCATCTTTTCTCATTATACACTTGTCTGAATTCCCAGGGCTTAGACCAAATTTTGAGATTGCTTTTAATGTTACAATTATGTTCAGTGTGTCCCTTTTTTCCAATGTTCTTTGTGAGTATTTAAAACTTTTTTTGTTTGTGTCCTTTGCATTAGCTACTGCTTCAAAGATCATAAAAGAATAATGATGGGATCTGATACCAGGTTTTAATAGAAGATGCCTTTAATGTTTTACCCTTTAAAATATCATCTACCATTTTTGGAACTAGCATTTGTTATTTTCCAGTAGCCTCCCTCTCATACTTCTCTCTCACAGTTATCCACAATAGCTTTGCATTTTATTAAATAGCTTTTCAGCTGCGATTGATATGCCTTGGATTGTTGATATAATAAAATATGTTGATAAAGTCTCTGATTCTGAAGTCCTTGTGTTACTGGAATGCATTTCATTTGCCATATCATATAATTTTTTAAAAAATGGATATCTGGGCTCAGACATCTAATAGTTTATTTGAAATACTTCCTTTTATATCTGTAATTGGAGTCCATCTAATTTTCTCTTGTGTGCTATCTTTATGATACTTTAGTCAGTGAATTAAAGACATATCTTTTCCTGTGGACTGGAATTATTTAAATAACATAAGAATTGCATGATGTTTGAATTTAGAGTAAATGCAGCAGTAAAACCATCTGAGCTCACCAGTCTATTTGGATATGGTTATTGGACTATGCAGAATATTCTTTTATTTTGGGTCAAATTGGGTATTTTGTGTTTTGATAACAAACTAAACATTCTCAGAGGCTTTAACCACGTATTATCATTGGTTTGTGTGAGATGCCTTAAATATACATCTTTAAGCTTTATTCTATTTGAAGATCATAATTTATTATTATTAGCATCTAGTTGCCCCTATGTATCTCTGCCTATTTCTGCCCCCCCATACACACACACACACACACACACACACACACACACACACACACATATTCAATTTTACTAGTTATTACTCATTTCAAAGACGATGCTATTTCAAGTCCTTAACAAAATTTGTATTTTGCCTCATATTACATGAACTATACAAAATATTGCAAATGTGGAGTGGCTGTGTCTTAAAGATAAACTCTAATTTTTATCTCATGTAAGAGATAGCCCAAAATGTGCAGTGTGGCTATCACCCCACTGACATGATCAGTAACACAGACTTGGTCTTCACCCTGGTCCCAAATGCTGCCTTCCATCTTTGTGATCCTTGTTATTCTAGTGACTGCTGGAGTTCTGGCTTGTATTCAACAACATATGGAAGGATGGAGAGCTAGAAGGATCATGTCACCATGGGGCTGGAGAGATGGCTCACAGATTAAGAACTCTTACCTCTCTTTCAGAGAACCCAGAGTTGGTTTCCAGTACCCACAGGGAAACTCACAACTATACAACAACTCCAATTCTGGGGAATCTATCACCTCCTCTTCAGGTACCATGTGGGTGTGATAAAATGTTCATACACATAAAATAAAAATAAATAAATACCCCTTACAGCGAATGATATTTAAAAATATATTACTTAACTTTCTATATGGGGAAGGGGCTTTCTGGTGGGCATAGTGGCATGTGCCTATCATCTGCTGGAAAAGCTGAGTAGAAGGAGCCAGGTAAACATCAAGCCATCCTGGGCTGGCCTAATAGAAAGAACCTGTTTTTAAAACATAAGAACAAAACACAGGACCAGAATTACCTGCTAGAGATTTGTTCATTCTATCAGATATTTTTGTTTTTGTGCCCACTCCAAACTTTCATGCTTTGGCTTTCATCTGAATAAATTGTTCTCCCTGACTTCTGTTAGCCTTTTATTTTCTTTCATTTTAAGTTGTGCTTCATCATGAATGTTGAGCTGGGGCCTCTCATACACTAAAAACAAGCTATACCACTGAGGTACCTGAGTTACTTTAATCATTGTACTTCAAGTCCTTGAAGTCAAATAATTAGTTTATTTTTGTCCTTAGAAAACTACTTTAGGACTGCAGAGATTGCTCAGTAGATGAAGCATTTGCCACACAAGCATAGATACTGGAGTTCAGATCCCCAGAAACCAGGTAAAACCCACACAGACAAGCCAGACAAGGATTTCTAAGTCTAGCATGTGGGAAGTAAAGACAGAGAGGTCTAGCTGGATACCTAGGCTAGCCAGAATTGCTGAGCTCTGTATTCATCTACAGACCCTGGCCGAGCTCTGGGTTAATCTATAGACCCTGCCTCAATAAATAAAAAGGAGAGTGGTAAAAAAAAAAAAAAAAAAAAAAGGTATTTGATGTCAAATTCAGACCTACACATACACATGCATGCATACATACACACACACACAAACACACACACTTGTGCATACACACATACATAAACCTACATAACACATACATACAAATCATAATATACAGTCACAAAATAAGTAAACTACAATTAAACTTTAAGAGTTCTAAATTTGAAATCCCATGTTTTACAGGCTCATTTGTTAGAAACCAACCATCTGCCTGTGGGACAAGTGTTTATAGGGCTGCCCAGAGGTGGTTGAAACTAAGAGCATTGGATTTTAGGGTTTATGATCTTTGAACATATATTCCGTGAGTATGGTAGTCATCTGACATATTAAATACCTCCTCTCAAGTACATAGCCCTTCTTTCTCATAATTCATTTAACCAATTGCCTTTTTGCCAGACATTTAGTGGTCTCCAATTCCTCAAGATTGTAAGTAATGCTGTATCTGCCTTCCTTATGATATATCTTTGTCCATCTTTGTAATTATTTCTGTAGATCAGTTTCTGGAAGTAGAATTGCTATGTCAAAGGGTATGTGCATGTAAAATCTGATGCTTTTCCCAAAACCACTTACTAGTTTACTTTTTTCTATTTTCTGGAAAATAAATGTCTATCTTTCTTGTGCTTTGGGTGATTAGGTCACTGGTTTGACAAGAACAGACTTGAAATCTAGTGTTTGGACCTCTGCCTCATAGCTAACATGGTATGAAGCCAAGAATGGAGATTCCAAGGCCTTGATCATTACCAGCTCTTAGCCCACCACCTCTGATCTCTAAGACAAACCACAGGCCAGACATTAGAGAAGAACACAATTTTATTCAAGTCAAAATTCAGAAAACGAGGTGAAGACTCTCCATCTCAAAAAACAAAAACACTCCATTTCCAAAGAAAATGGTCTCAGGGCCTTGAGGGGGTGGGGGTGGTAGGTAGCTAAGCTTGGCAGGGATTCCACCCAACATGTTCTTAGACTGGCAAAACAGAGGCATGTTCTATCTTCTGCTGAAAATCATTTTTGGCCTCCCACCAATTAGTACACTAATTTTACAAGTGAAGACCTATAAAAAGGACTAAAAAGGGGGGGGGCATCACAGTATCCCTTCTTAATATTTAAAATACTACATAAAAAATAGCTACAGATTATATATATGAGATAATATATATACTTATTTTAGGGGAGAGCAAATGCACAGTCCTCCACTGCCACAAATGTAGTTGAGTTTCCCACATTTGAGGAAATCATAAAGTGTTAGCATAACTAGAGTTCAATGGATCATCTTTCCTTGTGGAAAAACCATCACATTCATTGTCATATCTCCCCTGCCAGGTATTATAAATTCATGTTCATTCTCTTTTCCTTAAGTTATCTATTCTCTTACATGATTACTGCCCAAAAGAATGATATCTAAGTCACGTTTCTGTGCCTGGATAAAGAGATGACATTCTGAACTGACAGAAGGGTATAAGATTACTATCTAGGCCAGACTTTCAGGTAAAGAACAAAGCCTTACTATTGTCCTGTCCCTCAGGAGTTAATCTAAATGGACCTGTCAATCACCTGAACAAAAAACACCCCTCAGGAAATCTGTCTGTTCTGGTAACTTTAGAAATAATGCAATGCCTTCCAAAATATGCAGGCTAGCACACTGGTCTTTCTGGCCATTTTTCATACTCACCTGTTGAGAGTTGTGTCTCTTAGTAATGGTCCCTTTGGTCATGGTGCACTCTCATCCCTTGAAGGAGCTCCACTTTATAGTATAACAAGTGTTTCCTGTCTTCTATTACACATTCTGTATATAGTAACCTCAGACTTCTTTCTATGGACACCACAGGGACTAGGGAAATGAGGGACGTCCAGGACACAACCCCAGGAACAATGACAGTGTTCAGAGCTGATGCAGATGGCAATGGGTAGGATCAATCAAAACCCAAATGGGCAGAGTCCTGATGCAGTCTTCCTCTAAGAGTCTGCATCACTGAATCTGCTCCACCTGCACACCAATATTCACTCTCTGTCTATTCTTTCTCCCATGTGCACACAGGCACTGCATGTGCAGACCTGAAAATATAGTCTAAAGGTTTTAAAATTAACCGGGGAAAGTACTTATAGTAGAATTTCATCTGGTGAAAGAAAAATACACAGACATTAAGATATAGTATTACTTAAGTGAGAAGTAATGAGATGTTTCCTGGTGAGAGAACCAACACCTCACACGTAATCAGCTTCAGATCCCAACTCTTGCGTCTCTGGTCACCCAGTTTTGCAAGTGAAACCCTGTGCTGGGCAAAGGGGTATGTGTTACAATCGCTCCTCCTTGGAACTTGAAATGCTTCATGCAAATGGCTTGGCCAGCACTTGATAATACCCTTTTCATGAAGCTCTTGCCCAGGCATGGACAGCCTGATACCAGAAGGTAGAAAGAAATATGGCACATCCAAAAACACGATGGCAAGCAGCAGGACTGGGGTGATGGGAAGACATCTCCTCACAGAGTCACCTATATATCCCAGGAGCTCCTCCCTCAATGCACTTACAGATGCTCAGTGTCAAACCTGCTGCTCTCTGAATTCCTTTCCCTCTCCATCCTTTTTGGATACTAGTCAAAAGCGGAAAGCTGCTTGCCTTGATACCCTTGGCACTCCATCCTGCCACCCTGCTCCCTGCCTCCAACACTCCGTGAAGCTGCTGACAGACTGTCATCACTCATCTAGGTTTGCTTGTTTGACCCCTGGTTCATAAAACATCAGTTTTTCCTTTTTCTCTGATCCAACTCCCTTGTCCTGGCAGCTGCCAAGTATCTCCAGCTTCCAGAACTGTTGTGTTTTTCTCCTTCTCTCAAACTCCAAGCAAGTTGTCCTCAAGTTGGTTGCCAAATCTGTTTTTAAGCTCCTTGGTGTATAAGACAAAGAAGCTGAAAGAGGTATTGTGTGTTCCAAGCAACAGTTGCATTGGAGGAGAAGAGGAGGCTGGACCCAGATGGAGCCTGAGGAGAAGGGATCACTCAATCTAAGGTTTTAGAGGTACTTTTGTAGCCAGGCATTGGTGGCACAAGCCTTTAATCCCAGCACTCTAGAGGCAGAAACAGAGGCAGGGGGGTCTCTGTGAGTTTGAGGCCATACTGGTCTACAGATGGAGCTCCAGGACAGGCTCCAAAGCTACACAGAGAAAATGTGTCTCTAAAAAATGAAAACAAAACAAGAAGTACTTTTGTGTTATATGTATATTTCCTACTAAGATTATGTTTGTATGTCTTTGTTTTGTTTTGTTTCGAGATATGGTTTCTCTGTAGCTTTGGAGGCTGTCCTAGAACTTGTTCTTGTAGACCAGGCTGGTCTTGAACTCACAGAGGTCTGCCTGCCTGTGCCTCCTGGGTGCTGGGACTAAAAGTGTGCACCACCACTGCCCGGCTACATTTGTATTTTTAAAGCAAAAGTGGTAACTAATTAAAGCTAAATAGAATTCTGGTGAGTTTTTAAAGTTGTATTTAATATTCCAGTATCACCTGTCATAGTTGTCTTCCTGGTCTTCACTACATCACAAAGCAGCTGGCTGCTTTCTCTTTCACTGCTAACACACACACACACACACACACACACACACACACACACACACACACTGGTTGCTTCTGTCTCTATTGTTATAAAGGCCCAACAACCAAATATGTATGGTGTGCACTTGTGATTATAGAGTGAAGCCTGTGGTAAGAAGAGGGCCAGCCTGGGCTATATAAACATTGTCAAAGATTAAAAACAAAATAGCAGAAAAATCCAGCAAAAAAAGGCTACTATTACAATATTTTCACCAAAGAATAAAGAAATACAACCCCTCTCACAACACACACAGAGAGAGAGAGAGAGAGAGCGCTAGCATGCACCCTTCTATGGCAATGATATTTTTTCCCATACTTATTTATTTACATAAGTGTAGACCATCTTTTTCTTTTAGGCATAACATGATCATCTCATGGCCAGTTTGGATTAGAAATAACCATGACCCAGTAACCATGGCAATAAACTAAGTAGAACAATACAATGAGTGGTATACATATGACAATGGTAACAGATCAACAACAATGGTAATTGACACTTTAGAATAGGAGATGAGAAGATGAGGAAAAGTTACAGGATCCTCAATTGAGATTCTAGTGGTTTCTCCCTCCCACCAGCCAATTCCCTCCTGGGTTTGATGTGGCCAGGAGGATGCTGGGACAGATTGCCGGGGGTTAGAGGGTTCATTAGGACAGCTATCAAGGGCACATACATACAAAGAGATAGAGGGCAAAGTGAGGAGAGTGCTTCAGACAACATAGTGGGATCTGTGAAGAGAATCAGAGCCCATGTGTCCTAGGAGGGAGCTTCTTTTTCTAGCCTTTTAGGATGAGGGGGTTCACTGCAAGAACCTACAGCCAGGCTCTCTGATTCCCAGCAGGAGACAGGGAAGGGGTGGGGAGTGGATGGTGTGGGTATCAATAACACCAATACCCCTTTGATGTTAACTCGATCCCCAGGTGGGTATGTCTTTGAAAGCTGTCTAGTTCAGAATGCATAGACGATGTCTCTATAGGGTCCCTGTGAGAATCTGTGAGAGGGGCAGAGCTACCTCAAATGAGAAGCTTGATTCTAAGGTTACATTGGTATACTCCTCATCTGCAAGTGACCTCTGGAAATGTTATAGCATATGGGAAATGGATGCTACTTCCATATACTCATCATGTACAGTGATGTACAACTTGGCAGTGGTGATGAGCTGTTTCTGTGAATAACCTCTCGCCTATGCTCCCGTAAGTAACACAAAGAAAACTCACTAGTTCAGCAAGTTGAACCTAGATAGGGGCATTACTTTGGTCTATCACTGATAACCTATCGAGGGTAACTAGACATTAGTTCATGTGCAATAGTGAATATGAAGAGTTGGATGACTAAAGAAAGAATAAATCTGGGTTTAAAAACAAAAAGAAAGGAACAAAGTAACTTCAGAGTAATGGGTATCACATAAGCATTCAAGTTTGCTGCTGACACAAAAGGAATTTTTTATCCCCCTATGGTATGTACCTTCCTCTTCAGATTTTTAAAAAGTATTTATTATACTTTAGACCTCAAGATAAATCTTACAAAGAAGCCGGGTGTTGGTGGTGCAGGTGGATCTTTGTGAGTTTGAGGCCAGCCTGGTCTACAGAGCTAGTTCTAGTTCCAGGACAGGCTCAAAAGCAATACAGAGAAACCCTGTCTCAAAAAAAAAATCTTACAAAGAATGACTTTCCCAGGAAAAAAATCCAGTTATGGTTCAGCTAATGGGGTTGTGTCAGAGAAACTTAATAATGAATATAAGCCAATGTGTCTGTCAAGGCTTGGAGAAGACACTCCCCAACATGTACCCACAGATGACCAAATTCCACAAGAGAACCTAAAGGACTGCACATTTACTCTGAAAGGGTGTAAATCATAAAATGAGTACATTGTTTCAAGAATTTATCAACAGCATGAAGCTATGACTCTTTGCTCCCACCCCACCCCCAAAGAAGTAATCATTAAAACCGGGGTTGCCTGGCATTGAGGCTCAACCTAGTCTCACTTCTATTGCTGTGATGAAACATCTTCACAATCAGAAACTCATGGAAGAAGCAGGTTCATTTAGGTTACAATTCCAAGTCCCAGTCCTTCATTTGGGAGAAGTCAAGATAGATTTGACTCAGCGCATCATGCCACAGACACAGTCAAAATCAGAGAAGAATAAACACATACTTGCTTACTTGAGGTTGACTGGCTGGCTGGCTTGCTTGTTGGCTTGCTTGGTGACTACACTTGGCCAACTCTTCTCATTTCACTTTTAGACAGTTCAGGGCCCCGTCCATGAAGTGGCAGGTATGCCTTCCCATATCTACTAGCAATCAAGACAATCCCCACCATGATCTACAAACTTTTTCATTAAGCGTCTTCCCAGGTGATTCTAGTCTGTGTCAAGTTGACTGATAAACCCACCTGCCCAGGGCTGATTGCACTGGAGTTTAAACCAGGATAAGCAACTCTATAGTAAGTTTGGCCAAGTAGCTTTTCTTTCATCAGACTCTTCAGATAAGAAGGAAGCTTGATATAGTCAGGAATCTGCATTGAGCAAAGGACTCCTTTCTTCTTTAAGGTGTGCAAGTCTCACAAGTGAGTAAGTGAAGGTCAAAGTCATAAGAAAGGCATCCTGGAGGTGTCACAGTCCAGACCCCATGCTGCTTTGAGCATACTCACCTGCATCAGATTTACATTCCTGTAAAGGAAATGGTAAGCCCCATGCAGACCCCCTTAACAGACTCCCCAGGTGCCCAGATTCCAAGAGAATGAAAACAACCATGCTCATTTATCCCAGGAAAGTTCACGGGACATCAGAGGGCCACCAACATATTACAACTAGATTGTGATAACATACCATGACCAAGGAAACTTACAGAAGAAAGAGTTTGTGTTTATGGGTCCTGTGGGTCCAGAGGGCTAGAGTCCATCATTACACAAAGGGACAGCAGCAGGTGCCTAGAGTGGAAGACTGAGAGCTCATGTCTTGAAGTACAGGCATGCAACAGAAAGAATTAAGAACAGGTGGGATGGGACTATAAACACTTGAAGCCCATTCCCAGAGACATATTTCTTCCTGCAAGACCTCACATCCCAAAGGTTCCATAACCTCCAAATAAGGACACAGCATTCAAACCTCTGCATCTACAGAGGACATTTTCACTCAAACTACCCCACCTGTCCTCTCTACATCCTTGAAGTCCCATATTCCCTCCCCCTCTGCTGCCCAACAATCAAGGACTGTACCAGCTTCTACTACAACTGTGTGTCTCTGTAAATTATCCAGGGACTTAGAAACCTTGAACCACACCATAAATCTCCTATGAATCTTGATATCAAGCAACATTGGCCCCAAATCTCCACCCCTAAAGAATAAACTTCTTAAGCTTTTGGAAGAGGAGCAGCTAAAACCATCAAGCCCAGGAAAGACATAGGCAAGGATCCCGTACAGCTAGAAAAGGAAAAGCCAGGTCAGGAAGTAGAAACCTATTCTCTTACAACTAAATAAACCAACACTGAGACCCAGGGTAGCAGCCTAAAATTGAAGTTTAAAAGGGAAACTTGGAGAGTCTCTTCAGCACTCTAGCCAGGCTAGTAAGTATTAATCACCATAAAATAATTGCCTGCTGCTTGGAGAGGGACACAAGTGCATATGAAGACTGCCTCTACATCTGACTGACAAAGGAAGCCTAAGGTGGACAACGTAGCAAGAAAGTTAAGGACAGTCTAAAAACAGCCCACCCCCACACCAGTGCAGGCAAATCTGGGAGAATTAAAGCTGATCACCAATGGAAATTAGTCACAGGAATAGCAAAATGCATACCCAACTCAATCACTGACCAAGCAGACCCCTCATCCCTAACTTAATAAAAATCTACTAGAAGAAGAGTATCCTTTTTTATTTTTTTTTTTCCTTGCTATTGTTGCCACAGTAACTTGACAAAAGCTTCTTAATGAAGGTTCACAGCTTATGTTTGTAGTCCATCCTGGCAGGGGAAACCTAGCAGGAGAAGCAATAGGTGCCTGGACACAGCAAAGAGAGATGAAATACAGGTGCTCCAATAACTTTCTCCTTTTTATTCTACCTACAGCTCCAGCCCACACTCAGGGCAGGGCTTTCAGTTTCTCTTGAAGAGCCCTTGTGGACAGAGGTCTTATAGAAAGAACCCTCATGGACAGAGCCCTTGTGGACAGAGCCAGGGGTATGTTTTATTCTAGTTCTGACCTAGTCAAGTTGACAATAAAGACTAACTGCAAAAGAAAAGAAAAAAGAATTCCCATTTCCCATTTCCAGATTCATGTCATTCTATCTGGCTTTTACTGCCCTTAACGTGATGTTTACCTTTGTATGGAAAGTAAAGTGCTATGCCCCTCCCCACCAAACAAACAGAAAAGACTAAAAATAAATTCTGTAGTGTAACAAGTGAGTCTGAGCTGAGGCTGGAGATCAGTGGTAGATTCTACCTAACATGCCTGGAGTGGGGTGGGGTTGGGTCCTGGATATGAAGACAGAAAGAAAGAGGGTAGAAAGAAAAGGAAGAGAGGAGAGAGTTGGGGAAAGGAAGAGGAGTGTCAGATGATCATTCCATGAGGGAAAAGCAGATATTAAGTTCTGATATACTCATCAGAGGCTCCTTTGGAGTGGACACAGTGAGCTGAAAAGAAGTTACCCAA
Source organism: Phodopus roborovskii (assembly GCF_943737965.1). Lineage (NCBI taxonomy): Eukaryota > Metazoa > Chordata > Mammalia > Rodentia > Cricetidae > Phodopus > Phodopus roborovskii. The sequence goes on along the minus strand of NW_026126558.1, from coordinate 15,326,609 downwards.
ACTGAAAAGCAAGTTGAACACAAAACAGAGGAGTAGAAAAACAAAGCAAACATCTGAAGAAAGCCTTCCAAATCCCTGGGACATATCAAGGTGTCTCCGACAGCAAAAAGATAGCTGTTTAGCCCTTCCTTTGAGAGGGTTTTGACTTCAATGTGTCTATTTTTTCCTTACTGTATAGTCTTTCTGCTAGGCCATAGGCCCTCTAGCTGCCTCTCTTCCTCTCTCAGATATCAGACCATTCTCTCTCTGTGTCTCTCTCTGTCTCTGTCTCTATCCGTGTGTGTGTGTGTGTGTGTGTGTGTGTGTGCAGCAGAGTTGTAAAGAGAGTACACAGTACTGCAGACCCTCCTGCTTGCATCTGCCAGATTAAGTTTACTGTCCCATCTAGTGCCTTCATGCCCTTTGACATATAGACACTAGGCTAAGCTAGATCATGTGGTATGAAGCTTGCCAAACCCCCTGAAAGCCTGCAAGAGTCATAAGTCCCCTTGTTCTTAGAGACAACATTGTCATCTACATGGTGGCTACAAACTAGCAATGTGTTACCAGTCTCCTCTTGACATAACAATGTCCCATTATGGTACCACATTGAGACAGCACAATACACAATAGTAAAACCATGCTCCTTTATAGCAATGTCCCATTGTGATACCAAGCTACTACACTGGTGCATTACAATATTCGTTGTAGTATTACAAAGTTTCACAATAACATGCTAATGCCCAGCTGTTATACCAGAGTGCCTAATTGTGATATCACAATGCCATATCTTCAGACTATAATGCTCTCTTGTTACCGCACAATATCTCATTGAAATATCAACGTATCCCATTGACAGTTGTCCGTTGTGATGTCAAAATGCTTCATTGTGACACCACAAATCACCTATGACATAACTCTGCCCCACTGGCATAACAATGCTCCCTCATGACATCACAATGTTCAATTCAATTGTGACTTCATAAAGCTAAATTATTGCATTATAATGCTCAATTGGGCTGTATTCATTGTGCCATCACACTTTAGGGTGATACCACAATAATGTATGTGATTTCAGAATTGATCATTGTTGCCTCACAATGCTGCATAGTGACATCACAATGATATCACCAGTTCTCAACTGAGACATCACAATGTGCCATTCTGACAATAGCAAAATGCTCACTTGACATTACAAACTACCACTGTGACATAATACCCCCAATTTACATGAGAATGCTGCATTGTGGCAGTCCAATAGTCCATTGTGACACCACAGGATGGAATAGAACCATGAAGTTGCATTGTGACTGCACAATGCTGGGGTCGTGATCTATTACAGCAATGGAATACACAGATTAACATTCCTCCAGTATTAGATAGGAACCATAAACGACGTCATGATTTTGGAAAAAATATAAAGTACTATACAAGACAGATACCAAATATACAGGTTGTACAAAAACAGAATACAAGTGCTGAACAAACAGAAGAACCAAAAGCCCTACCTTTAAAATGGCTAACAGAGGAACCTGTCTGGGTAGGACAATGGCCTATGACCTCTGAGAAGTTAGAAGCTTTAGAAAGCCTGGTTCAGCTAGGATACAAGGTGTATTCTAAGAGATTCATATAAAGTCCCTCACAGAACTGGGAAGGGACAAGTCCCCCAGAGCTCAGGTGAAGTGGGGGAAGACAGCGAATGGAGAGAGAAGTAGGAGAAAATGAGGGGGAGGAAAGGAAAACCTGTGTGACCAGGAAGATTGAGCCTGGTTAGGAATAGAAGATAGGAGAGAGAGAGAGAGAGAGAGAGACAGAGACAGAGACAGAGACAGAGAGACAGAGAGAGAGACAGAGAGAGAGAGACAGAGAGAGAGAACATAAAAGAGGGAGACAATATTGGTTTGAAGATAAAATTGAACACAAAGAAAGGTCGAGAGAACTACAAGACTGCTCCCAACTAACAATCTCAGCTTCCGTGGAAAGGCTATCATAAATGCCCTTCCCGGAGAGTGAGATCAACAACTAACTTCTCCATGGAGCCCTCAACTAATGCCTGTTGAAAATAGGAGCAAACACCCATACATAAACACTGAGTCGAACTAGAACCCAGAAGCAGATGGAGAGGACAAGACCAGGGGGCAGAAGCACATAGAGACAGCTTACCTGAACAAGGAGGAGCTAACGGGCCCCCAGACTGATAGCTGGGAAGCCAGCATGGGACTGACTCAGGACCCCCTGAATATGGGTCTCAGCCAGAAGGACTGAGCAGTCTAAGGGACCTCAGACAGTGGAGCCAGGATGTATCCCTGGTGCACAAAAGGACTTTGCGAACATATCCCCCATGGAAGGATAACTGCCTTAATCTAGAGACAGGAGAGAAGCCCTAGTCCCTACTTCACAGGACCTGTCAGATCTACATGACCCCAACTGGATGGCATTCCCCTACACATGGAATTGGGGTGGGGGGATGGGAGGGGAGGGTGTTTAGAGTGCATGTGAGAGGGCATAGAGGGTAAAAGGGAGGGAAGGAGGGAGGGAGGGTTGGGGGGAAGGGAGGGAGGGAGGGAGGGAGAGGGAACTGGGATCGACATGTAAAACAATAAATTAAATTAAAAAAAAATGCTTTGACTCCAAAATTTAAGTTGAAGGACAAGTTACTGGGGGAAAGGATTTCTATTTTTATTTCCACAGAAAATGAAAAGATGTGGATTTCTTCCAGACTAATGAGGTTTGATCACGCCAGACCACCTGAAACAGAGTACAAGCTAATCTTACATTCAAAACAGCTGGACAAAACAGCCCTACAGACTACAGCCAGGATTTCTGAATCTTCTTCGAATCCCCCCAAGACAGCGCCCCTTACCAGCAGGAAGTAGCTTGGAAAGAACGACGCCCAAATACCCAAATATTGTGTATAAATGTTTGTTTTCATTTAATTGGACTTTGTTATATAAAATTAAATAAAATAAAAAAAAGAAAAAGAAAAGAAAGCCTGGTTCAGGAACAGCTAAATGCTGGACATATCGAGGAATCAACCAGCCCTTGGAATTCTCCTGTATTTGTGATCAAAAAGAAATCTGGTAAATGGAGAATGCTTACAGACCTGAAAGCCATCAATAAAGTTATCCAGCCAATGGGCTCTCTACAGCCTGGAATGCCCTTGCCTTCTTTGATACCCAAAGAATGGCCTATTATAGTTATTGATTTAAAGGATTGCATCTTCATTATACCTTTACAAGAACAAGATAAAGAGAAATTTGCCTTCACGGTACCTAATTACAATAATTCTCAACCGGTGAAGAGATATCAATGGAAGGTTTTGCCACAGGGAATGCTAAATATCCCCACCCTGTGCCAATATTTTGTACAAAAACCACTAGAAATAATTCGTAAACAGTTTCCACAATCCATAATCTATCATTACATGGATGATATATTGTTAGCTGACTCTAAAGGATAAATATTAGAAAAAATGTTTGAGAAAGTAAAGGAAGTTTTACCTCGCTGGGGATTACAAATTGCACCTGAAAAAATACAAAAAGGAGAATCTATCAACTACTTAGGATATAAAATAGGTCTACAGAAAATTAGACCACAAAAAGTACAGATCAGAAGAGTACGCTACCAGACTCTTAATGATCTTCAAAAATTACTAGGAGAGATTTCTCAACTGCAAACCATTATTGGAGTAGAAGGGCATGATTTGAAAAACTTGAAAATGGCCCTAAAAGGAGATAAGGACTTGAATAGTCCACGAATACTCTCAGCTGAAGCTGAGAAGGAATTAGAATGGGTAGAAAAGAGGATACTAGAAGCACATGTGGACCGTGTGGATCCAAACCTAGACTGTATTCTGGTTATATTACCATCTAGAGAATATCCTTCAGGGATTTTGATGCAGAGAGAAGATATCATATTAGAATGGATATTCCTACCACATAAACAGAATAAAAAACTAAAAACATATATAGAAAAGATCTCTGACTTGATTATAAAAGGTAAATTAAGACTTCATCAGCTAATAGGAAGGGACCCAGCAGAAATTATAGTACCTTTAACTAATGAGGAAATTTCCTCCTTATGGAAAGATAACGAATATTGGCAGAGAGCTTGCAGTAACTTTTTGGGAACGATTAGCAACAACTATCCCAAAACTGAGAGAATCAAATTCATAAAGAAAACGATTTGGATCCTCCCACGCATTGTAAGAAAAACACCTATTTCTGGAGTTCATACATTCTACACTGATGCAAACAAATCAGGTAAGGCAGGATATAAATCAGGAAAAATTAGCAAAGTAGTTCAAAGCCCTTACAATTCTGTACAAAAGGCAGAATTGTATGCCATTCTCATGGTACTTATGGATTTTATAGAACCCCTCAATATAGTTACTGACTCTCAATACGCAGAGAGAGTTGTTTTACATATTGAGACTGCAGAATTTATTCCTGACAATACAGAATTAACTTCATTGTTTATACAGTTACAAGATACTATCAGAAAGAGGACTCATCCTATATATATAACACACATCAGATCCCATACGGGTCTGCCAGGTCTTCTAGCACAAGGCAATGATGAAATTGATCCTTTATTGATAAGAAGTGTGCTAGAAGCCTCAGAGTTTCATAAGAAACACCACATGAACAGCAAAGGTTTAAAAAGGATTTTTCTATCACTTGGGAACAAGCCAAGGAAATAGTAAGGAAATGTCCTACTTGCTCATTCTATAACCAAACTCCTTTACCACCAGGCAGTAACCCTAAAGGTATAAATAGGAATGAAATATGGCAAATGGATGTGTTTCATTTTGCAGAATTTGGAAAATTAAAATATGTACATCACACTATAGATACATTTTCAGGGTTTCAATGGGCTACTACTCTGAGCTCTGAAAAGGCTGATTCTGTTATCACACACCTATTAGAGGTAATGGCCATTATGGGCATACCTGCACAAATATAAACTGACAATGCTCCAGCATATGTCTCCAGCAAATTGAAACAGTTTTTTGAGTATTATAACATAAAGCACATAACTGGTATACCACACAATTCTACAGGACAAGCAGTGGTTGAGAGATCCAATCATACTTTAAAAGAAATGCTTCATAAACAGGCAGGAGGAACCAAGACACCCAAACTCAGATTATATAATGCTTTATTAACATTAAACTGTCTTAATGCTGATGAAAAAGGAAAAACAGCTGCAGAAAGACACTGGACAATAGAAAAAACTTCTGAACTAAATCAGCCAGTGTACTTCAAGGATGTATTGGCCTCAGAATGGAAAGCAGGATATGTGTTACGTTGGGATAGGTGTTTTGCATTTGTATCGACAGGAGAAGAAAAACTATGGATACCATCTAAGTTAATCAAGATCTGAGTTGAACAAGAGAAACATCTTAATGAAGAGAAATGACAAGTCATCCAACAAATTAGGTCCCATGAGGTGTTCGGAGACCTCTCAAAGGTAGAGGAAGTGTTCTGTTCTTACAGGAAAACAGAGAAAACAGCCAAAGCCACTGAACATGTAGGTACCTACAGAAGAGAAGACAGCTCTTCAGAAACAATCACTTAATGAAGCAGAATCTGATATATGGTAAAATTATTTAATTGTAGTAAACTATTTCTATACAGAAATCTATTTCTCTCTACTATCTTGTATTCCTGAAGTCCCAATTCATGTAAACCAATGCTGGCTTTGGAGTTGGATTTGGCTTTCCTTCTCTAAATTCAAGCATGTTGTTAAGATTAAATTCATGGTTTCTGCCTTAAATCAAAAAGCCAATTGTTGTAAGGCAGAAGAAAACAAAATCTGGGGACTCATTTCTTATATGCAATTTTCTCTCTGAAATCCTAATTTTCTCACATACGTTTAATGCTTATTGTTGTCTTTCCCTAATGCATACCTTAAAACTTGAAAATTTTACTTTAATATTTATGTGTAACTTTTCCACAAGGAATAATAACGATTCCTAACAGCAGTCTTTGAACTCTCCGGAAAGAAGATGAGGCCCCACATCATCGTTTCCACTTGACTCAACCTGATGCATCTGAACTACAAACCTCACCCTAAAACTGGTTTGAGACTATTTTGCTCGAGACAACTCATGACTAGCTAGCTGTAATGGATGGTGCAGCTTCTTATTACACCCTGGCCAGAGTTTCAAATAGAACTACAATCAAGCATTTTCTGCCACACAGTGACTAGCTACATATGTCACAGCCAGTTCTGTTGAGAAATTTGGTTGTTAAAATTTTCTTCCTACAGGATCCATTGGAGCAATCATCGTCCCATTTCAGCAGGAAGTAACCTTAAGATAACGATGCCTCCTTTCCCTACCCTTGGAATTTTGGGATAATAGTCATCTTCTTTGGGTTGATTGTAGTTATTTAGGGTTGGGTATGAAAGGTGATGCTTACACTCAGGTTTATCTTTTAGACAGGAATAGGGAATGGTTGGGAAAGGTATGGTTTAGATGGGATATAGATAGATTAGCCTATTATCTTGTGAGTTTGAATAAGAATGAGATAGTATTTTACAGCTTACATTTTTATATATTCTTATATGTGATAAGCTATGTAAAACTAAGTTTATATTTTGTTATATTGTGTGAAATTTTTCCACTTATGATGTTTTATGCACATTATTTTTACCATATTCTATGTATGTATACTTTTCTTGTATTCAAGACATTTGTATATTGATACAATTTGGGATATTTATCATGCTGCCCTTTATAGTCTTGTCTTGACATTTCTACTCTACCTCTATTTTAGGGATTTATAGGTATGTATATGTATATAGTTACATTGTTTAAGTATTTGTTCCTGCTTTACTCAGGGAAGTTTTAATCAGTTTTTTAGCTAAATTCCTGAGTATTAGAGATTATCTTCACTCATGTTTCCTGTACCTATGAGATTAGTCAGATATAGATGCTTCATCTTCAATCACTTCATAGACATGCAGAACATGGCATTTAAATGTTTTAATATTAGTACTCCGTTGACATGAGACACTATTGCGCCTGACAGAACCATGCACTTTACAGAAAATATGTTGGACACTGTTGTTGCTCCTGCTGGAGTTCATTTATGCCTCACCTAATGGCCTGTTGGGCAAAGAACTGCCCCCACCTTGACCACTGATTTGGACATGCAGTCCTATGTGCCTGCAGGAGACAAATATAGAAAACTGCAGGACCTTGCCAAGTCAGGGTAAGACGGCCATTCTACCTCCCTGCTGTTGTTGTGGTCTATTAAGTTCTCTTGGCCTTAGCCAAAACTGGGTGTACCAACATTGCTGTGAGAACTAGGGTGACTGTCCAGATGGCTTGCTGTTTCTGTCCTTGCTGCACCTTTTGGAAGTTACCCATCTGCACTTCCTGTCTACCCTAGTATCATTATTTTCCTTCTCAGGTCTTGATGAGGTTGAAGATTGAACTATCACAACTATTATTCTCTCTTCCTAGTTAGATATATTGGGTACTAGACTTACATTTTCCAGCTTAGGACAACTCTATTGTAAACTCCGTTATGCCTTCACCCTAGGACTAGATATGTAGGTCATTTTGTTCTCAATTTTCCTTTTCTTAGAGCACACTTGTTATTCACTGTTTTGTATATAGTTTTGTATTAAGCCTAAATCTTTTCTTTAGACTAAAAGGGGAATTGTAGTGAGATAGTCATTCTGTGGCACTGACCACGCCCATTGGGGGTGGAGCCATGGGCGGATGCGACCTGTGGAAGGAGGTCTAAGGAAGGGGGGGGGAAGCTCTCTTGATGGCTGGTCTCGGACAGGAGAGCATCGGGTGGAATTTCCTGGTAGTCATCTGTCTAGGTTGTAAGTTATTTCTCCCTGAATAAACATCTATTCGGCCTATTTGTTTATCCTGATCCTTATTTAACAGCAATACAATGCTACACTGTTTCATCAAATGCCCTGTTGTAACACCACAATGATGCTTTTTGAAATCTGATGCTGCGTTGTAATATCACCATGCTTAAACTAAAGACAGCATCACTATGTATCACCATGGCATCAATATAAATAACTCTGCCATCACAGTGTGGCTTTTGGCATCACAAGTCTCCTTTGTTCACATGCTGTATTAATCCTCACAAGGCCCCAGAAAAGAACATTATGATTTAATGGTACAGAGTGAATTTGTGACATCACAAAACCCAGTATGACATTACAGCGTTTCATTGGTATATCACAATGATCTTCTGTGCAGTCACAAAATAGCATTTTAATATTACACAGCATTTTAATATTACATGCACCATTGTGCCATCACAATGTGAAATATGACATCTAAATGCCCCATTTGGCATCATGATGTGCCACTGTGATACCACAAAACAAAGCACTATTCTGACTACATGAAACCCCATTGAGATATAAGAGGTTCCACTGTGACATCACAATGCTCAAGTACAACACACAGTACTCTATCACAAAGGTGACTACTGAGGATTTAATGTTCCATTTTTCTTTTGCAATGCCCCATTGTAGGACAACAGTGCTGTATTGTGACACCACCATGAATATTTTTTACAACACACTATCCCACTAAGGAAACATAATGCCCTATTGTGACATCATAATTCCCCATTGTGGCATCATGCTGCTGTATTGACATCACACTTCTGAATTGTGACACCACAATGCCCATCGTGATGTAATAATGCTTCATCGTGACATAACAATGCTGGATTATGACATCACAAGGCTAAATTGCTATATTAAATGGCCATAACAGTGTTCCATTTTACAATTACAGTGCTAAATTATGACATCACAGTCCTCATTGTGATGTCAGGATACCAAATTTTTTCCAGGTTGTGTCATCACAATGCCCCAGTGTGATACAAGAATGTTTTATCATTACATAGTACCTTGTTGTGACATTGCAATGCACCACTGTAACATCATAATACCCATTGATGCTACAAATTCCATTGTGATACAATATGCCATTGTGATGTCATTGTGCTTTACAACATCACTATGCACCATGTTCACTGTACAGTCATCCCTTGTGACATCAAAATGCACACTATGCCATTACCACATGAACTGTGACATCACAACGCTGGGGATGTGAATTCCCATACTCCTTCTTCAGCACATACCCTGATAAGTCTCCCCTTCAGGGTTATCTCATAGCAGCTCCTTTCCATCAATCTGCACTTAAGTTTTAACACATTCAGCCTCTAGTCTTCTCTGAATTGTGCTTGTATTCACTGAGGCAAACCTAAACTTATTCCAACTCTTGAATTCTGCTTGTAGCCACCAAAAGTTTAAATCTACTTATCCTAATGGTTTTAGGCTGTTGCTGTTATTTTCTTTGTGAATTTAGTCCCTGTGTTGCTAAAAAATCTTTTTCCCCTATCTTGTTCATAGGCTATTTATTCTTTCACATGCCCACATTTCCAACTGAGATTATTTCTGTTAAGCTAATAGAATTCCCTTTAGTATTTCCTATGGAGAAGATGAATATATCTGTGCTAAATTCTTATTATTTTGTAGTGAGAAATGTCTCCATTTGTTTTTCATTTTTGAACATTATTTTTCTACATAGCATTGTAAGTTTGTGGAATATTTGTGGGATATTTTTATTTTTGGTTCTACAAATATTCCATTTGTTTTCTTGTTTCCAAACTAGTTAGGAACTTAGTTGACAGTTTTATACTTGCTCCTTTCAAGCTGGTGTTTCTTTTTTTGTTAGACTTTTGAGATTTTTCTATCTTTGGAGTTTGATAGTTAAACATAATGTGTTTGGGCTTGGTGTTCTATGCAATTATTTGAGTCAGTATTCATTGAGGTTCTTTTTATTTTTGTTTTGTTTTTAGATATCTTTTTTATGTGTATGGGTTTTTTGTCTGCATACATATCTGTGCACCACATGCGCTCCTAATGCCTGCAGAGGCCAGAAGAGATCATCAGAGCCCCTGGAACTAGAGTTTCAGACAGTTGTGAGCTTTCCTGTGAGTGGTAGGAGTCTAACCAAGGTCCTCTGGCAGAACAAGGGCTCCTAGCCAATGAGTCATCTCTCCAGACCTCATTGAGGTACTGTTCAAACAACATCTGCCATAGGGTTTGGAGTCCTGTTTGGTTTTTTTTTTTTTTTTTTTTTTTTTGGTTTTGTTTTGTTTCAAATGTGATTTCTGGATTTTTCCATGCTCTCTGGGTTTCCAGTTATGTACACAGCCTACATTCCCCTTCAGTTGTCTCTGTTCACACAGGAGGCTGTGGGTCTCTTTGCTTATTATCCCTCTATTCTTCACACACCTTAATATCTAGTCTTAAGTTCTCTGCATCTACTAATCTTTTTTATTATGTCCATTCTGAAATTAGTTCCTTTATCTGAGCTTTTTTATCTCAAACACTGTGTCTTGTTATTTTTAGGATAGTCATTTGATCTTGATTTCATTTATTAAGATCATAATTTTTTCACTGAAATTTTCTGTTTTGCATTTATTTTGCTATATTGTCAAATATTATGCATCTTTGTAAAGTTCTTGTTTGCCAGCTTTTTATTTTCATCTGTTGTATCACTACTGAACATTTTTTTCCTTGCATTTTCCAACTCATCACAGCCTTGCTAACCTATTTGGGAAGTTATGGGTAAGACTTCATTATACAGTAATGGAAAGACAGCTCAGAGAGTAAGACCTCACACTTCACTTGCAGAAGACCTGAGTTCACTTCCCAACACCCACATCAGGTGGTTTACAACTCCGGCTCCAGGGGATCTGATGCCCTCTTCTGGCTTAGAAAATATCCATGTTCACAGGAACATACTTCAACAGACACACATACCCATAATTTAAAAAAAATTAAAAATCTAAGAAAAAAGAAAAGGGACTTTTGCCTTAGTGACAGTTAAAAATGCCAACAAATCATTTTGCTACAAGTGAAGCCCTGGTAGTAGGTTATGCTAAGTAGGCTTCAGTACAATTTTTAGCCAAATACACATGTTATTACCAATATGGCATCCACTCTACAGGGTTTCAAATAAATGGCCCAGCAGTTCATACATTTCACAAATCAGTAATCATTCTTTCAAACAAACAAACAATCATCTTTCTTCACTCTGGCCTCTATGAATAAGTGTGCTGTTCTTTAATCAGCCAAAATCATGTGTGGTTAGCAGGTCCAGTGAGTGACCACTGATAGCTATGAAGCTTGCCACACCTATCAGAACTTCCTCCATAATTCTGTGGACCATTGTGTCCCATTGGGGGGTGGGCAGGTATTTGTGCTTTCTTTCTTTGACTTTTTTTCTCAAGAGGCCTGAGGGGGCTAGACCTTGAAATCTGGACATCATACATATTAAACCCATGCTCTGTCATTGAGCCCCTGTATTTGTTTACCTAACTACCTAAAAAAAAATAAAGGATACATTTTTTTAAAACAACTCAAATTGAAGAGAAATAAAACTTGCTACAAATAAGATCATGCTCTTACCTGTCTTGTTTCTCTTCGGTTCCCTACCCTGTCTGCATTCACAATAAGTGGAGCTACACTGAACCTTACCAAGGATGAATGTCAAATTCTGCAGTAGAATTAAACATAACAGCCTCCCAGGAATAAAGTAAACAACACTTGACTTTAATGAGCAGCTCATGTGAGGATAAAGCCCAGGCTGGGTCTTAAAGTTAAAGTTTTAAATTAAAACTAAACATATGCCAGTACATAAGCCAAAAAATATAGGTATCTAAAGATGCCCTAAGGCATTATGAGAAAAATGTGCCACTTAACTGTACCACAGGAAAATTCTACCCTTGTCCCCTTGTTTCCTCACTCTGAATTCTGTGCGGGTACATGGGAATGCCAGGTTTATAGGAAGGTGGATATTAGTCAGAGTTCTCAAAAAGACGTTAGAGACTGTTGGGTAATCCAACAATGGCTGTCTCACACTGGAGAGGTCTAGAATTCAGTAATTGTTTGGTTCACAAGACTTAATGTCTTAGCAGTTTCAGTCTGGCCCTGAACCCTAGAGGATTCCTAAGGTCCTGGTCTTCATTCTATTTGGAAATACCAAAGAGGCTGGTTCTAATATTGGTGAAGGGTGCTGCAGGAGGAGGATAGATGGACCTGCCAGGCAAAGTTAAGGCAAGCAGGCAAAAGTAAAGTTTTCTTCTTCTATGTCCTTCTATCTGGGCTGCCACCAGAAGGTTCTGCCCGCATTTAGGGCTTATATTCCTGCCTCAAAATAGCTAATCAAAAATATCCCTCATAGGAGTACACAGCATCTTGGGTTTTAGTTGATTCCAGATAGTCAAGCAGACAACCCAGATCAGCCTCCACAATGGCAATATAGAAACGAAAGACGCACTTAGCTTCTGTCATGGAATCATGAGTAACCAAGCAGAAACACTGGACCTAGAGCTTCAAATTTCCCAGAGATACCTGGGATGATTGGATACTTTAATTCCTCTTTTCTGAAAAGCTTATATCTAAGTATCACTATTGATTTGTTTTCCTGAAGAATCAAAGAGGGTTGATACCAGCTACAGGACCTGCAGAAGTATGTGTTCTCAAAGTGAAGGGAATGGGCTAGAAGAGATAACTCAGCAGCAAGAACACTTGCAGAGGAATCCAGTTTGGTTTCGAGCAGACACATAAGGTAAGAGGGGTTTCACAACCTTCTGTAATTCCAGCTACATGAGATCTGGCACCTTCTTCTGACATCAACACAGACATGAGTGCACACATACACACACATACACATGCATTTGTGCATATGTATGTATTAGCATATATACAGATTTTAAAATGAAGTTCTTTAAAAGCAAAGAGCAAAACTCTGTATTGGCCATCTTAGATTCCTCTACTGAGAATTCTCTATTTAGTTCCATACCCTACTTTTTAATTGGATTATTAGGTGTTTTGGTAACTAACTTGAGTTCTTTGTATAGTTTGGAAATCAGCCCTCTGTCAGATGTGGGGGTGGTAAATATATTTTTCCATCCTGTGGGCTACCATTTTTGTGTTGTTGACTGTGTCCTTTGCCTTACAGAAGCTTCTCAGTTTCAAGAGGTCCCATTTATTAAGTGTCCATCTCAGTGTCTCTGCTACTGGTATTATGTTCAAGAAGTAGTCTCCTGTACCAATACATTCAAGTCTACCTCCTACTTTCTCTTCTAAGAGGTTCAGTGTGGCTGGATTTATGTTGAGGTCTTTGATACATTTGAACTTAAGTTTTGTGCATGGTGATAGATATGGATCTATCTGCAGTCTTCTACAAGTCAGCATCTATAAACCAGTGTTTTCAATTCGACTCTATTGGTCTACAAGTCTATTTTTGTGCCAGTACCAAGCTGTTTTCAGGACTATAGCTCTATAGTAGAGTTTGAAGTCAGGGATTCCTCCAGAAGTACCTTTATTATACACAGTTGTTTTGGCCATCCTGGGTCTTTTTTTTTTTTTTTTTCCATATAAAGTTGAGTATTGTTTTTTCAAGGTCAGTGAAGAATTGTGCTGGGATTTTGGTGGTGATTGCATTGAATCTGTAAATTGCTTTTGTCAAGATTGACATTTTTACTATGTTGATCCTACCTATCCAAGAGCATGGGAGATCTTTCCATTTTCTGGTATCTTCTTTAACTTCTTTCTTTAAAGACTCAAAGTTCTTACTATATAGGTTTTTCACTTGTTTGGTTATCATTACCCCAAGAATCTAAAATGGCTGAAAGATAGTGTAAAAAGTGCTCAACATCCTTAGCCATGAGGAAAATGCAAATCAAAACACCTCTGAAAAATTATCTTACTCCTGTCAGAATGGCGAAAATTAAAAGAGAGTTTATGCTGGAGAGGATGTAGAGAAAGAGGTACACTCTTCCACTGCTAGTAGGAGTGCAAACTTGTGCAGCCACTTTGGAAATCAGTATGCTGGTTCCTCAGGAAAATGTGTATCCGTCTACTACATGATCCAGTAATTCCAAACTTAGGCATACACCCAAAAGATGCACATTCATACAACAAGGACATCTGTTCATGTATGTTCATAGCGGCATTATTTGTAATAGCCAGAAGCTGTCCCTCAACTGAAGAATGGATGGAGAAAATGTGGTACATTTACACAATGGAGTACTACACATTGGGGGGAAAAGGGACAATGGAATCTTGAAATTGTCAGGCAAATGGGTGGAACTAGAAGAAACCATCCTGAGTGAGGTAACCCAGTCACAAAAATAGTATATACTCACTCATATATGGATTTTAGACATAGAGCAAAGGATCATAAGTCTACAATCCACACCTCCAGAAAAGCTAGGTAACAAGGTCCCCCTGAGAAAGGGAAAGGGAAAAGATCTCCCAAGAAAATTGGGAGCATGGGAGAGGAGGGAGGGAGTTAGGAGAAAGAGGAGGAGAAAGGAGGACATGAGGGAGCAGGAAGATTGAGTCAGGGAAAGAATAGAGGAGAGCAAGAAAAGAGATGCTATAATAGAGGGAGCCATTATAGGGTTAAAGCAAAATCTGGCACTAGGGCACTACAAGTATGACCCTAACAATCTAAGCAATAATGGCAAGACTACTTTAAATGCCCTTCCCTGATAATAAGATTGATGACTACCTTATATGACATCCTAAAGCCTTCATCCAGTAGCTGATGGAAGCAGAAGCAGACACCCACAGCTAAACACTGAGACAAACTTGTGGAATCCAGTTACAGAAAGGGGTGGGGGTAATGAGCAAAAGGATCAAGACCAGGCTGGAGAAACCCACAGAAACAACTGACCTGAACAAAGGGGAGCTCATGCACCCCAGTCTGATAGCTGGGAAGCCAGCATAGGACTGATTGAGACCCCCTGAATGTAGGTGTTAGTTAGGAGGACTGGGCAGTCTATGAAGCCTCTGGTGGTGGATCAGTATTTATCCCTAGTATACATACGAATGGCCTTTGGGAGCCCATTCCACATAGAGGGATACTCTCTCAGCCTAGACACATGGGGGAGGGCCTAGGCCCTGATCCAAATGATGTGACAGACTTTGAAGATCCCCTATGAAAGGCTTCATCCTCCCTGGGGAGCAGAAAGGGTATGGTGTGGGGGTTGGGGGGACAAGGGAGGAGGACTGGTTAAGGGTACTGGGATTGACATATAAAACAAGCTTCTTTCAAATTTAAATTAAAAATATTATCATAAAAAACCCCTCTGTATCAGAGTTCTTTCCATGGCATATATTGAGCTCTGGGTTCAATCCCAAGACTAAAAGATAGAAAAGTGATTTAAAATAAGTACCTGATTGCTGGAAACTAAAACCCTTTTTTTCACTGATATGCCTTATTTGAGTTACCCAGCAGTTGGTTAATTTGTAAAATGAGATGAGAGAAAATAATACCATTTTTTTTTTACTTTATCAACAATTGTGCATTTCAAATGGATGAGCAAATCCTTCACATCTTAAGCATGCTGGCCATCACTCCGTGAATATGATAGGTGAAGCTTGTGCCTGCCACGTGCCCAGTGACATACAGATAAAAATCTACCAGAAGCCTTCCCTAAGCACTTCTTTGTGCAAAACAAGAGTCTGATTTAACTCTTGTCATTCAATAGTTCCAAACTTTGACACATCATCCACTTAGAAATGTAAATAAATGTTGATCATATGCACAGCTGAGCACTGGGAAGTAAACATTCTATTAAATGCATTGAATGAGGGAAACATTGAAGGATTTGATGGTGTCACTCTGGTTATTGACTGTTAATCTCTTTCTACCTGCAGCCTTGGAGCATAATGAGAATAAGGACAGGGAAGTATGGTCTGCAGCACACAGAAGCTGCAGAATCCCTGTTTGTCAAATCAGTAAAAACATGCTTCCATTATCCATTTATTATCTCACTTAAAGTTTTCCATTTGTTTATTTTGTGAATGATTGTTTTGCCTGTATCTGTGCATGTACACTATGTTATGCATTTCTGATGCCCTCAGAGATCTGATTACGATGTCTGTTCCTTTGGAACTGAAGTTACAGACTTTTGCAGGCCACCATGCAGGTGCTGAAAACCAAACCCAGATCCTCTGCAAGAGCAATAAGTGCTCTTAATCACTGAGCCATCTCTCTAGCAGCTCATTATCCCATTTTAACTTCAACATTCCCCTGTAAGGTAATCTTCATGTCTGTCTTTTCATTTACAAAATTGGGACTCTGGACATTAATAACCTCCTTTGACCAGTGTCTATGCCTATGGATGAGTTGGCAACATTCTCTCTACTGAGGCTGCTCTCATATCTAGGCTGGCTCACTAGGTAACAAAAGCAAAGGCTAGGAAGTTAAACAGGATCTAGATTTGCCATTGAGGATCAAGGTAGAAATAGCCAGCCACATGCTTCCTATGAGGTAAAATGAGGGAAAAAAATCATAAAATATGTTAGATTTCCAAAGAATTATAAGAGATAAAGGAAAACAGAGAATATAACCATGGAGCTCTGTGTGGAACACACATTTGGGTAATATGAGGAAGCCAAGGGGTTCTCTTCTCACTGAAGAGACTTGGGGAGAGAAGACAGACAGCATATCTGGTGAAGAACCTCAAGATCCAAAATGAGAATCTTCAGAATTTGCCATATAAAATAGTTTGCAAGAAGAAATGATAGGTGAAAAACGTAACCCCTCAGAGCAATGTGTGGGCACTAATACTGCATAGTTATTTGCACCCTTGTGGCCAAGTCATCCTTTCATTACCTTAAACACGATGTGATGTGGAACCTGAGGTACAGCTTGTATACTTCAGGTTATCAATCCCTCCATATTTAGCTACTACCACCTTAGCCACCAACAGGTTCATAGCAATGCACTCAGACCCTCTTCACAGTATGCAAAAAGAAAAGCAATTAGAGTATGCAGGACAATATTCTCAAGTCTGGCTGGTGGGTTGCTTTGGGCTTATCCTTGTTTTTAACAATTTCTTTCAAACTGGCTTATAATTATGCGACTACAGTATCCACTAGAATCAACTGGTCTTCCAAACCCAAACACGTTTATCTTTATCTAAATGTAATTTATCTGAAGTGCCATGTTTGTGAGAGCATTATATAATACTTGCATGGGCTTCTATTTTCTTCTTAAATAATGAAACATGCTAATGGAAAATATTCCCTCTAAATAAATTTTAATGAGCACTTATTTGCCCAAATCGTCCTTTCTCTGAATGGCAGAAAATTTAATATGAACTTGAAATTATCAGGAGCATTTTTTTTACAATGAGCTTTAGGAATAAATCATGCAAAGATTAATTCTTTTCCTACACCTTCCTAAACTGCAAAGGCTTCAGTAGCAACTATGTCCCAGATGCAAATTGAGTGCCAGGGTCTTATCTTACATCTAGACAGCAAAATGTCACCTCAGGAATCATGTCAAGGTATAAACATTAGGGGAGCTGGAAGTGAACAAGGGAGAAGCCAGATTGCTACAAAGGGCATGCATCCCCAACAATGCAAGTGTCTACTAGATAACTTTTAAATGTCCATGCACTGAGTCTTTGTCTTTCCTTAGAAAGACAGCAAATGGGATGCATTACTCTGTCTCCTGGATGGACTAGAGAGTGTGGGCCTCACTGTGCAGCAAGACTTAAAGTGGAGACAGATGGAGAGCTTGACTAAGTACCTTCCAGAGGAGAGTTCAAGTCAGAACAAAATTATGAATCAGTGGAGTAGGAAGGGGGATGTGAGAGTGTCCCTCAGATGGAATGCACATTAGTTGCTCCTATGTATTTTCTCTGCATCTAAAATGCTGCCGAAGGGAGTTGTTACCTTTTTGAATCTCTCTCTCTCTCTCTCTCTCTCTCTCTCTCTCTCTCTCTCTCTCTCTCTCTCTCTCTCTCTCTCTCCAGAAATGATACTGAAAGGAATCATTTAGTTCAGTTCAAGGAATACATAACCATATCTCACAGAGGCTTTGGAGTATAAAATCAACAACTGCAGAGATGTTTCCATTTATCAGGGAGCTGCTCTCTGGCATGCGTGTGTGGGGTGGGGGTGGCTCAGTAAACTCACCAGTCAGTGCCAGATAGTAGGATTCTTCTCTCTTAAACAGCATCAGCTGGGTGAGTGCCTCCAGGAGGTAAACTCACATCAAATTCTCGCTCTTGCTGTCCATAGGAGGCTTCTGGATGCAGCCAGTGAGCAAAAGCCCTACACTATGATGAGTGCCCAACTCCCTAGTACAATACTGCCACAAGGCCAGTGGCTATCCTAAAACTTATCTTTCCTGGAAACAAACAAACAAAAAAGAATTAAGGCAGCTAATGGGAATGGGATGGGGTAGGGGTCGGGAGTGAATGTAGGGGGTTTAAGTCTTGCTGCTCAGTGAGGCCCACGCTCTCTAGTCCATCTGGGAGACAGAGTAATGCATCCCATTTGCTGTCTTTCTAAGGAAAGACAAAGACTCAGTGCATGAAACTATTAAAATTATCTAGTAGTTAAAGTTAAAACAAACAATGTAAAGGTATGATAATCACAAATGGTAGATATGTGAATCCACAGGCTAAAGTTCTAGTCTAAATTCTTTTAAATCTCTGCTATAAACATAATTAAAAAATCATACCCATCTTGCAAGGCTGGTGGACGATTCAGGGAAACAATAGGACTTCATGGCACGTCTTCCTGATCTCCACCAGCTCCATAACAAGGAGGTTTTGGCCCTTCTGTACCTCACAAATGCCTCTGAACTTCCCCGGCTGTCCTGACACTTCTGTCCAAGATTAGCCCTCCGTCCATAGAAATTATTTCTAATTATAATCATTTTTAAATGATTTGAACCAGGAATCTCAGAAAGGATGTAGTAGATGTAATTAGTCACATAAAGAGAAAGTGAGACAAAATAATAGTAGATGTGATAAAAATTATTTTGTGTCAGGTGGTGGTGCACACCTTTAATCCCAGCACTCTGGAGGCAGAGGCAGGTGGATTTCTGTGAGTTCGAGGCCAGCCTAGTCTACAGAGAGAATGCCAGGATAGGCTCCAAAGATACACAGAGAAAAAAAAATTATTTTGTAACCAATAATGACAGTGTATCACCTTTTAATTTAGATACACTAATAATAATTCCTAATTTTAAAACATAAGAATAACATTCAACTTTCAAACATTTAATAGGTGTAGGAATTTTAATTTTTTATTTTTAAGTTTAATTATACAGAAACCAGTATTCACAACTGATCTCCCATCCAAATGCTAACCAGTGTGATTCTTGCTTACCATCTGAGACCAAGTATGTCCAGGGTAGTATGGCTATAGATAACTTTTTCTTTTTAATTTCATTCTAGCAAATTCAATCTAACATTACCAACATGGCACAACATTTCACTACTCATTTTGAGAAGAAGAAATTAAGGCTTTGGGGATTTATGTTGCTCCATCCAGGCTAATGAAGAGTTGTCAAAAAAAAAAAAAAAAAAAAAAAAAAAAAAGATTTAAGTAAAAGCTTGGTTCCAAATCACCTTCACTTTGCACAGTATCTGCCTACTTGAATAAATCTCTCTGAAAGAGGTTCATCCTAGACCATACCAATATTACCAATATGTCTCCTCAGTATCAGTAGCAAACATTAGTGGTAGCTCAGGCTAGAGCCAACTAGCCCATTAACTCTTCTTGATCCATACACCTTCTACTACTTCAAAGCCACCTATCCCTGTGTAGATTTTTCTGTGAACACCCAGATGTTCATGACAAGAGTCTTGAAGTCACCTGTAAATCTCTCAATCCTCCATCAATGGCAAATGGAGACAGCTCAGTGAGCCCCACCTCTTAAGAATCTTGCGGATCTGATTTCACCAGGCTGGTGTTAGCCACCACCATATTTTCCCTGTTATTGCAGTAATTTCCCAGAATCCATTTTTTTTTTTTTTTTTTTTTTTTGCTGTCTTGTATTTGATTCCAGGAACCATCCATCACCTTTGTGAAGTAAAAGCCCACACCTTTCCTGCCCACATCCTTCCTCCTCAGTCCTCTCAGCAAAGTCAGATATTTTATACATTAGATATCACCAGTTAGGTCTACCTATTCCCAAGATTAGCTCACCCAATTTCCCTTTAGGTCTAGCTTATCAAATCTCATCTGACCACCAGGCCTAACCATAATGCATGTTCTGGGTGATGTATCCTAGCTGGCCATCTCCACGTTCTTGTCACTGAATCTCCTCCATGCCTTCTGAATATGATCTCTTTTTTTGTGGCTTCTTTCACTCCATGTAATAGAAATAATAGTGGTCTCCCTAAGGATGTTTATATACCAATACTGAAATTTGTGAATAGGAAAAAGAGTCTGCTGGTGTGACTAAGCTAAGGATAGCAAGATGAGGAAATTACCCTGGATGAATTACTCTTGCCCATGGAATCACAGTGGTCTTTGTCACAGACACAAGAAGGCAAGAAGCAGAGTCTGGATAATACAATGACTGGCCAGAAGCCAGGAGCTAAGACTTGCAGAAAACTTTAGAAGCTAGATAAGACAAAGAAATGAGTTTTCACTTGGAGCAGCCAAGAGGAACCCAGCTCTACCAAAATCTTGATTTTAATCCCTTAAGACCTATTTCAGATTTCTCACTTCCATAACTGTAAAATTCTCAATATGCTTCATAATAAACCATCATGTGTATTGTTATTTAGGTCATCCTCAAGGAAGCTAATATATCTCTCAACTCAGCTTCCACTCCAGGACTTTATGTTTCTCCCTTATAACAGAACAGCACACTCCTACTTACATGAACATATTTTACACATATCTCCATGTATATGTCATCTGGGATATGTGGTTTTAATGTTTACCCTCTTAATTAGAGACTAATTTTAGTCCTCGTGTATCTTGTATTGACCATGCAAATCTCCAGCTTCTTTCACAACTGATTCTGAAAGGAATTAACAGATTCAAAGGAAAGGTTTACAGTGCATTCTGTATCGGGGAACACTACCACATATTGGTCAAATAGTGGAGAGGAGTGGGCTAAGACTACAGAAAAAAGAGCTGTTCACATCATGGAGAAGGACCATCTCTAAGGCTTAGTTTATCAGCCTTCTAAGTCATACAGAAGTAGATGCTTGAGAGCATTTGCCAACCTTCCTTGGGTGCCTGAGTTTATATAACAAGGAAATGAGAAGTCGGGTGAAATACAGAAGATTCCTAGGGAACTGACTCTCCAGAATTCTATCATCTGCCTTCACTGGTGAAATTAGATGTGGCCAAGACTCAGTGTCTACCTGCTGTGGAGTGCAGGGACAAGGAATTAGGTAGTGGTGTTCTTGTGAGGAGAGGGGAGCATTTCTGAGTACCTAACATGTACACATATTTTTTTTAATCCCACTGTGGCTTGAATGTAAAATCTCTCCCATGGGCTCATGTGTCTGAACATCTGGTCCCCAGCTTGTGGCACTGTTTTGGAACATTGTGGAATGGTTACATATGTCATGAGGACCCTTGCTGAAGGAGTGGGTCACTGAGGGAGAATCTTGAAGCCTTAAAGCTTGGCCCCACTTCCTGCTCACTCTCTGCTTCTTAACTATTGTATACGTGACATGACCAGCAAGATTCCTACTCCTGCTTGCTGCCATATCTTTCCCACCATGATGGATTGTATCGCTTGGAACTGTAAGCTGAAATAAATCAACCTTTTCTCCCTTAAGGTGTTTTGATCAAGATATTTTATCATAGCAACAGAAAGGTCACTGAGACAGCCCCCAAGTTACAGAACACCCCCAAATCACTTTTTTGTAGCATAATGATAAAGCTACTGTTCAAGAAGAGGTAGTCTGGTGCTGGACTTGAATTAACCCATTAAAAAGTTAGATATATCTAGCTTCCACTTGTAGCTCTGGTAGTCACAGTTAAGCTAATGGAGTCATATATATTACTTTCAAAATCAGGATGCCATGCCCACCTCATTTGTCTATCCTTCAGTTTAAAGACGAGCGTGCAGATTAGATCCATGACACATATTACATCATAAATAAACACTAGGAAATACCATTGTTAATATCACTACAATTTTTAATCTACTCTGAGAAAAAGGGGACAATATCATTGACTGAGTGCTGTCTCTAGCTAGGCGCTTTCTCAGGCAAGCACTTCACATTCTTCACCATCTTCCACTCATACATCATTGTCCAGTGAGAAAGACATCATAATTTCCAATGCAGGGGAGAAATCCATCCTGGATGGTGGAGGGGGGGTTGTTTAGAGTCACATTGTGAGGAAAACAAGAGGATGCCTGTTGAACCATAATGGATGCCTGCAATGAAGGCAGAATTAGCTGCTCTTTCATCCTGTGCAAGAACAATCGGTACCTCTATAGAAACACTGTGAAGAGAATTCAAACCTGAGCATAAAGTTGCTGAGAAAGGGAAATTGGCCAAACCTACTGCCAGTGATATGAAGGTGATCAACGGGAGAAAAGTTCGAAGAGAATGTAATTCTTTCTCCCTTCTTTGAAACAGCTGATTTCCCTAGACAAATGGAGAGGCAAATTCTTATAATTACCTATGCATACATTCCTGTCATCTTCTATATTTGCAGAAAGTACATTTTCATTTTTAAGTTAAGGAAGAAAACAGAGATGCCATTTTTCATATCCTCACAGGCTGCAAACCCTTTCCACCCTTACTTCTCTATTACACTCATCAGCACAACATGGTATCAGGACTGTCTGCACTAAGTGAACAAGTGTATCCAGGGGGAAAAAACAATGAGAGCAATGTATTCTGTATCTCATTAGTCTGAAAATATAATGAACTGCTTCCTCATTCCTAGAAAGGGGAACTCGGGCCTCTCTCTCAATGGCGGTTAAGTGTTCAAGCAAAAAGTCTCTGGTGAACAGGAATGTCAGTCCATAAGGACAGATGTGGCTCAGCGTTGTGGCTTGCCCACCCATCTTCCTAGACAGCTAACTGCTTTCCTATGTATGTTCTGTACCCTCAATCAAGGGAAATCTAAGGTTGACAAGTTCTTTTCTAGGTCTTGTTTGCCACTATGGAGGTGTGTGTTTTATACAATGAAAGGGAACAGACACAGCTGTCTAGATAACTGGTACCTCCAGGATGTCCAACCTTTTAACATTGTAGCCTCATAGGCTGCAGAGTACAGATACATATTAGGCTTCAAGTAAACTTGTCTATCCCTTAAATACTGGACTGAGATCACACTGACACCTTTTGGCATCTGATGACCTCACTGCTTTCTTCTCTAACCCAATCTGACATTCCAGTTGATCATATCCTTCTAAAGCAACAGACCACCTTAGACACAGAGCTAAGAATCATCCATTAGCAAAAATGGACTTTTATACATTTGTAAAGTTAACCTATTAGAATAGCAGTTCTAGAGACTCTCTCAGAAGCTAGTGGGAGAATGCTCAGTCCGTTCTGTGGCCTCCAGCTTCCACCTTTTCTAGGCCTGCCTTGGAGTCAGTGAGTCCAAGTGGCAATGTGAGCCCTGGTCTCTAATATTTCTCCGAGGACAGCAGGGACCTGGCCAGCTTCAGTCCTCAGATGGGAAAAGTGAGAAAGTATCTGAATTATGGGAAACAACTGGTACCCAGGAGAATGACTAGAAATCAGTCCGCACAGGAAGCAGATGGGAGAAAGGTTAAAGACGAGTTGTTTATACAATAAGCTATATTCTTGTTGAATCAATGCGATGTGAACAGTATAGTCATGCTTTTAGAAAGCACACTGTGGGCTGAGGAAGCAGCTCAGTGGGTAATATGCTTCTCACATTAATGTGAGAACCTGAGTTTGAATCCCCAGAACCCACATAGAACTGGACATCTACAATCTCAATATTCCTATAGCAAGATGGGAGGCAGAGACAGAATTCCCAGAAGTTTTCAGGCCAGGTAACCTCACAGAAACAGCACTGAACAAGAGATGCTGTCTCACACAAGGTGGGCTGTGCAGACTGATCCCTGAGCTTGCCCTCTGCCTCCATATCCACATGGTAGTACAAGCATGCCTGCATTCATACCCACAAGCTTGCACATACATCATTTACTCATACACACATGCCACTGGAAGAAGATATCCCTATTTGTCTTGTTATCTGTAAATGTTATAATTATTAGTAATTATTTATTTATTCATGTTTGTGCTGCAGACTTACCCTTTTTTTCCTAAATTTTATCTATTAACCATATACCACTGTCAAAATGAGAAGACGCTGTTTTAAAAACTTACAAATGGGAGCAGCAAAGATGGGCTCTCTCTCTCTCTGTCTCTCTGTCTCACACACGCGCGTGCGCACACACACACACACACCCCTACCTCCTGGAGAAGTTTACCCTGGGCAGGTGGGAAGAACCTAAGGGCCTGTGCTAGGTGGTCTGATATGATTAGAGAGCAAATGTATGGAAGGGTATGGGAGGACGAGAGACAGATATGTAGATGCAAAGGCAGTGAGGAACAAGGCTGCTGTGGGAAGCCTGCTTGCCTTCTGGGGCCATGGTGACATCCGATCCTGAGCTGCTGCCAAGAGTCATGTCTGGATACATGTCCCTACCAAAGCCACAGTCTGTGTCCATATCCACAGCTCCCGCTACCATCAAATGCCATGAGGATGCCAGAGGTTTGGTTTATCACATGTGGCCACATTGGTATCTGAGAGCCATGCCAGCACAGAGGCCATCCTGATCTGAGTGGCCTGGGCTGCCACTTGGGGCTATGGAGACATCCAGGTTTGAGTTCCGACCAAGGGCCATGTCTGTGTCTGTGGCACTATCACCAGAGTCTGTGTGGATGTCCAAAGTACCTGTTGCCATTGAGGAATAGATGAGTGCCAGGGATCTGGGCCTCAACTTGGGGCCATTTTGGCATCCAAGGGCCACCCTGAAACTGGGTGACACCTATCTGAGTGTATTGCACTGTCATCTGTAGCCAGGGTGTCAACCCACCTGAGCTGATGCTGGGCGCCTTGTCTGGGTCTGTGGCCCTACTGCAGCCAGGGCCTATGCTAATATTCATGGCCCGGGACCACTGAAGGCCGTGTGGATGCACAAGGTCTGGGACAACCCCTGAGGCCATGTTGCTGTCCAAGGTCCATCTTGTAACTGTGGCAAAGCCAATCTGAGAGGCCTGCACAGTCAGTCACCTGGGGCCACGGTGACATCCAGGCCCAAGATGCTGCTGAGGACCATGTATGGATCCATGGTCCTACTGCTGCCAAGGTGTATGTTTATGTCCATGCCCCAACTTCCCACAAAAGGCCACAAGGATGCCTAGCTTCTGGGCTGTCACCTGTGACCATGTTGGCACCTGATGAATGTGCAACTGTGGGGGCCATGCTGACCTGAATGGTCTGTACTGCCCCCTGTGGCCATGGTGTCCTCTGGGCTGAGCTGCTGCCAAGGGCCATGTCTGTGACTCCTATTGCCACCAAGTGCTTGGGGTCTCTACTGCCACCTGGGACCATATTGGAGTCCGGGGAGCGCTCTGCTGCTGGGTCCATGCCAATCTAAGTGTCATATTTTGCTAGCCTGGTCCATGGTGACATCCAGACCCAAACTGCTACTGATTGCCATGCCTGGGTCTGTGGTTCTGCTACAGCTGGGGTTTGTGTTGATGTCCATAGCCCATGTTAGCACAGGGCCCATGCAAACCACATGTTGAATCATGTGTTGCTAAGCTGGTCCTGCCCCCTCACTGGCCCAGGGAGAGCTACCCCCTATCACCAGGGAGCTGGACCCTGTCCCTCACTGGCCCTGAGGTTCAGTTATCCCTGGTATAATGGACCTTGATGACCTTGGCTCAGGAAAGTTGACCCCATCCCTAATAAGAAAGTTGGCCCCCCCACCACCACACTTGGGAAAGATTGTCCCACCCCTCACCACAGGTGTCAGAGACCTAGCCTTACCTCTTGTCTGAGGGGAATAGTTTCAGTAGCCCAGACTGACCAACTCAGCAGCTACCGAGGTATACATCCAGGACTTTGAGCTGGCACACCCCAACATCTATCCCATTTATGAGCTGTTAGAATACACGAAGGGACTTGTCCTGCAGAGCTATGGTCTCATGGTCTACATGACACAGAGCAACAGCCAGTGTTGAGGGAATGCCGGAAGCCAGAGGCCTTGAACCTGACCAACATCACATTATACAAAGAACATTTGCAAAGAAAGCTGTTGGAGCAAAGGGGTACATTGCATGATACCCAGCAGCCCCCAGTGTCACTCACATAAATGCAGAAGCAATGCAGAGCAAGACTGAGGAGTGTAGTAGGGGTTTTCCTTTTCTGTTTTGTTCTGTTTTCTTGTCTATTTTTCTGTTTGTTTGATAAGTGAAACTGATATTATTTGAGGGGGAGGGGGCAACGCTTGGCTTTATTTATTTATTCTGTTATTTTATCTTCTTTTTTAACTTTATCTTATTTTTATTATTTCTTTCTTAAGTTTTCTTTGTGGGGACACTAGAAGGGTAAGGGGCAGATGTGGAAGGACTGGGAGATGGGTGGAATTGGGGTGCTTGACGTGATATTCCCAAAGAATACATAAAATGTGGTGGGGGAGGGTGGAGGAACACAGGGGCACTAGTCACAGAGCCAAGTGAGTCCAATAATAAGAAAACATGGGCATTCTCCAGACTCCCCTGTGCCCACAGGTGGCTTTCCTCTAACCAGTGTAAGAAAGCATTAAAATGTACACATCGTCAGATGATTAGACTGCAAAACGTGTAGACAAGCACTGCCTTCGCATAGATCAGAGTGGGGTTGCTCAGAACAGGAAGAAGTGGAGTCAGCTTCCGCTAACTCCGCTATCTCAGAGCAGAGCAATGTCTCTTTATCCCCACCTGGAATATCAGGAGTAGCAGGTAACACTGCAAGGAAGGGAGCAAAGGAAGGAGGGGTTAGAGACATTGATCAGATACAACTGAGCTGAGGTAATCACAATCACTCAGGGCCAGGCTTTAGAGGAAACAAAAGTTTCACAGCCAGTTTTGTGACCATCCAGCCTGCAGTCTTTGGATAACTTACTCTCATCTGGCTTCATGTTTTCATCATTATACACATCCCCTCTACTGTCTCTAAGTAACCACGCTTGAAGTTTACCAGAAAAAAAAAAAAAAAAAAAAAGATTGACTACTCATAAAATGAACTAGAAAAAAGTGGCAACTGTGAATTGGAAGCACAAACACAACATCTCAGCTTAGTAAACTTGCCATGGAAATGAAGTGTGTTTGCCTTTGCTTTGGCATCAAATGAAAGGAAACTCAAACACTGTCACCCAAATACGCACTTCAGATAAGCTGCGGTAAGTAGCATAAGAGAAAAGCTGGATACTTTCAACACAAAGCCAAACTGTCATAATCTCTGTAATCCGGTAGTAGCTGTCAGATGCACATGGCTACGGAAGCATGGTTATTCCACAGTAACATAGGCTCTGGTACTAGGACTGTGTGCTAGTTGGTTATTAACTTTCAATTTGACACAATCTAGAACCACCTAGGGAGAGTCTTAATGAGGAATTGTCTAGATCAAGTTGGCTTTTGGGCATATGGGGGGGGGGGGAATCACCTTGATTCTTTGATGTACGAAGATTCAACCTACTATGGGTGACACCATTCCCTGAGCTGGGCACTGAACTACTTGGGGTATAGGAGCTAGCAAATGTGTATATTCTCTCTTTGCTCTTGACTGTGCTTATAATATTAGTAGCTGTTTGAGTTCCTACCTGGGACTTCCCTAAAATGATGGACAGTAACTTAGAATTGTAAGTCAAAGAAACCCTTTCTTTCCCTCTGTTGTTTTCTGGCAGAACAACAGAAGTGAAAATACAACAGACCGGTTTAACAAAGAATCATGTGCTTATACCTCAGAAATCCAGTGTCTCCTGGCTCTGGAAACTGGGGATCTGAGCTTGCTGGGTTGATAGGTTTTGACTCATTTGAAGACCCTGATGTTTCCTCCATTTGGATGGCATACTCCAGTCTTAACACAATGTTTGCTCACATACATGTCTCTAGACCCAGACTTCCCTCTTCCTCAGGACACCTGTCCCACAAGATTGCAGACACACACTGCTCCTATATGATTTAATCTTAACTAATATCACCTGTAACAAGCCCATTCCTAAATGATCTCCATTCTGGAGAACTAGGGGTTAGGGCAGAAATGTGGGTATATTAAAGGCACAAAATTGAACTCATACTATTATTTAAGTATAAAATACTTAAGGGATCATAAAGATTACATGTGAAAATTTATAATGTTATGCGGATTATACACTGAGCTACTAATATTTTGCATATGCCAATGGAGTGAAATACACATTATGAAAAGTAATTACACCTGTCACTTCTTACTTTTTATGCAACTTTCTAGGGCATTTTAAGTTTTTACTACATTTATTTATTTATGTGTATATATAGCTCTCTCTCTCTCTCTCTCTCTCTCTCTCTCTCTCTGTGTGTGTGTGTGTGTGTGTGTGTGTGTGTGTGTATATATATATATATACTGGGGAATTAACTCCTGTTATCAGACAAGACAGCATGTACCTTTACCCACAGAGCCATCTTGCCAGTCTTTGAAAAGTTTAAGCAACTTGAGTGCATGGCATACTACTATTGAACAGAGCTAATCTAGAAGAAATCCTTTCTTTTTAAGGAAAGCCACCATTGTCACATTCTCTCAGTCTCCATGTGTCATGTGGACAATCTGATGGCAAGTATACAGAAGAGGTAGAACAGTAGGCAGAGTACTACCATCCCAGTACTACTTGGGTAGTGGTGTCTGTGACTAGGTTTGTTTTACTCCTACCCCTGCTCCTTCTTCTGTTTCTTATTTTCTTCCTTATTCCTCCTCCTTTTACATTGTCTTTTTCTTTTTGGTAAGATTATATCGGCCAAGACAACCTGCCACATGGAGCCCTGCAGCAGTGAGTCCCCAGGATAATTAGCTGCCTTCTACTTCACTCCTCATTAGAAGCTGATTGACTGGGAAAGCTTTAGTCCAAGTAAAATCATCACCTGCCAGTGTGAGGTTACTTCAGAGGAAGGCTCGGCCTGCCCGGGTACTCATGTCCTTTAAGCAGTGATGCACTGGCTCTGCTTTCCTAAACTCATCGATCCCCTAGGTTCTGTCAATCACAGCAACCCACACACTCCCTTTCCACACTAGATCTTCAGGACAACCCAAACCCTTGTCCCAGAACTCCAGGAAAATAGCACACCACAGTGGAGTGGAGGTGGAAGGCAGTGATGCTTACATTGCTGTCCTAAGGAGATAGCCAATCCCCCCTGCTGCCGAAGCCCAGCACTGCCCTTGATAATGATCTTAAATTTTTCCTTTGATCCAAGGAGCTACCCAATAGCCTTGAAATAACTCCTTTTTTGGCACCTCTGCTTCCCACATCATTCTTTGCTTTTTGTACACATGGCCCTTACTATAATTATTCTGATTTTCAAAAAGTGAAAAGGACCTTTGTCCCTGGCTTGCAAATCCCATTGTCAGTGTGAATAGGATAAAGAGATAAAGCAGTTGGAGCCTAGCCATAACTTTGTTTTTGTGAAACAAAACAGTCTGCCTGGAAGAGAGCTGAATATCACCATAGACTCGGAGTCCTCATTTCTATGCCAGGGGAAGGAGCTCTGGGTAGTAGGAGGTAGATGGATGCCATACCAGTCTGAGAGTCATATGCTGCCACCCCAGTCCATGGTGACATCCAGGCCCAATCTGCTGATGGGATAGAAAAGCCTGGATTTCACCCGGAGATTCTCACCTTTGAAATACTGCCACAGAGAGGTCTTCACTCAATCTGTCCCCCAAGAAATCCAGTTTTGATCTTGCGCCTGGAGCTACACATTCTGAGTCATCTTCAAAGCATTCCTTAAATTCCATCCTCAGGGAAGCATCTATTTCCTTGTGACCTGTATAATATGCAGCTTTAACTACCTTTATCTCCAAGGTACAATAGCAAAGGGTTTGCCTCAATTTTCTGATTGATTTGGGTAAAGAATGGCTTTCTGTCTTCCCAATGGACACACCTGTCCCCTTATTGTGATGTTACAGATTTGGTCACTGTCTCTCATTGATTCTAAAGACAGTTCAATTCAGGCCCTCTGGCATTTTTATAATAGGACAAAGATGGGGTCTACATGAGACTTCTTCTAAGATTTTTCAAGTGGGAGCATTCGAATTTGTTATTATTAAAATTTGATGCTTCTGCTAACTGAGCTATCACAAAGTGTATTGTTTCTCTGTAAAGTGTGTTTATGTCAGTTCTGGCTGAACTAGTGGGTGGGTGACAATGGGAGGAGGACTTGGGATGAATCTGACACATTTGATGTGTGCAGACAAATGACTATGTGCACAACAATGCTTATTTCACACTCTGGGTTTCCGATACCAGTTTCAGGGCAAGACGGTTTTATTGTTTATCTCATTTTTATTTATGTGTAGTCATGCGTGTAAGTGTATTTCATTGTGTGTGTGTGTGTGTGTGTGTGTGTGTGTGTGTGTGTGTGTGTGTGTGTTTATGTATGTAGACCAGAGGATAACCTTGGGTGTCATCCTCAGAAACACTGCCCATCCCACCCACTTCACGGCAGTCTCTCATCACCTCAAGATCAAGATTAGTCTAGAAGAGTTTGCAGGGAGCCCAGGGATCCTCCTGTCTCCACCTCTCTAGTGCTATACTTCCCTGTGTGGTTCTGGGGATTGAGCTCAGATCCTCATTCTTGCAAAGCAAGCACTTTACCATCTGGGCGTCTCCCAAATACTTTTTTTATAGCATAGTTTATTATAGCGCAATAAGAGATTTGAATGAACTGTGGCAAAGGGACCATGGTGGAGGAAAAAAATGAGAGTCAACAATGGCCAGAAACCAGAAACACAGACCCAGATGTACTGAGTTTCATGTCTAGATAGGACAAACACTATCCTAAATCACCCGCCCCCCCCAAAAAAAAATCACAACTCTACAAAAGATAATACTGAAAACCAAAGTAAGGGAGTCATGTGGTTAAGATCACTCAGCTGAGAAATGGGACCATCTAGTATCATTGTAGCTACTATTTCTGTCTCTGCTCACCCTGCCTTTTCTCCAATAATGTATAAAATAAGAACTAAAGAAAATGTCTGCCATCAAGGATGAAACCAAGCAACACAGAATGGCAGGCTCCACAGTCAGATTCAGCTCCAGAGCATCAGACAGAAGGGCATGTGAGGAGGTCATTGTCCTCCATCTTCAGAAACACATGGCATGGCACTCCTTTTAGGTCCCATGGCATGGCACTCCTTTTAGGTTCTGCTGTGCAAATTCCGATACCCAGGGCCTATTTCCTTCAAGCACTCTTCAAGATTCTTCTTGATAGGTTCATCTTGATAGGTAACATGTGAGCATACACTGCCTCTAGGCTCCATCTGCTGGCTTCTCCCAGAGAGCTCAGCCCGAACTAACACTGGAAAGACCTTACTGATATCAGTGCAGCAGCACAGCCTTGTCAATTGCCCTCTGACATTCTCTCCACAATGAACCACTTCTCACAGGAGTGAACTTACAATAAAACATCTGGAATGATTTAAAACGCAGGATATTAAGTTTGGTTGTTATTGCATAATAATTCACAGGCGGATTTATCCCATTATGTACACAGTTATTCTCATGACAGCTATCAATAATTTTTGAAATTAATCTTCAAAGCCAGGCATTCCTGCTTCTCCCTGCTGACCCAGCATCTTTCTGAGATTCCTTTCTCATACAGGATGTGAGATGGCAATCACTGCCCACAGAAACCACTCCTTGTTCACTGCATCCTTCCTGTCACACTTTAAAGATTTATTTTATATTTAATTAACTGCACCTGTGGATGGGTGGGTGGCTGTTGGCAACATGCACCCACCCACATGCACACATCCCGGAGGCCAGAGGTGTCAGATCCTGTGGGAGATCAAGTTACTGGCAGTGGTCAGCCACCTGACGTGGATGCTGGGAACAAAACTCAGGTGCTCTATAAGAGCAATAGTGCATGCTTTTAACTCCCAAGTCTTCTCTCCAGCACTACCATCCCACCCCACCCCCTTGTATATTCTTTATTACAGGAGGGGACATAGCTGACAGAGCTCATTCAGATTGGCCAAAGGGTCAAGGTTCAGGGACCCACTCCTTCTTTCTGCCATCCATCATGGTTGCTCTTCACAGGAGCATGTTGGGACATTTTCTTCTCAAAGGCTGACATCTAATGTATATTTCTTATGTGATAAGCTCTGTAGTAAGCCCGTCACACAAATTTTCTCATTTATTTCACAATGACCCTATGGACTCATTTCACAGATATCGAATCTCAGTCTAAATCTCAGAATGAAAAGACAGGTCACCAAGAGGAGTCAGAGTTGTACTCAGGAAGTCTGCCTTGTCAGCACCCACGACTCCACCCCTTGTGTTTCCTGTTATCTTGTGATCTCAGGACTCAAGTGATTGGCACATGGGATGAGGATTTCATGTCAAGGTGGGGCAGCTTCCCAAAGTCTGAAAGACCTGGCTTGAAAAGATGAGCTGAACCTGTTTGCATCTCATTCTTCGACAATTTCAATACAAGGAATCTCCCAGGTAGCAATGGGTATTATGACTGAAAATTTAAATGCTAGCTAAAGGCTGTATCAACAGGCTAAATGAGATACAAATAAAGCTGGGCCACGGAAATCTGAGCAGTCAGTATAATCAGTTATGTGAGATAGGGAAGAAGTTGGTGGGGTGGGGGCTATTAACACAGCACTAGTACTAATTCAGAGGCACTGCAGTTGAGGGTCTCTCCTGATAGTACAGGCTGTGCAAGGCCAAGCATTGCCTCCTGTGCTTGAGTTTCCATGTGGGTACCTAGCAGAATTTCTACGATTAATCCTGAAGATGTCCTTCCCTAATCCCCCAAAGCTGAGGCAAGAGAAACTTTAAAGATGTGATTAAGTTACAAATTAATTGACCTGGAATTAGGGACAGAATGTTGGTTTAGTCAGATGAGTATTTAGAGCGCCCGAGGTCACACTGAGTTGCTCATGTTCCATCATACAAGCTCCAGTATGAACAGAAAGCAAAGGAAGGAGTCAGAGAGACTCTCAACACCAGAAGAAGGTGCACTACTGATTCCATGAAGATGGAGGAGCCATGTGGAAATGCAAAAGGGACATGAGTCCTGCCGATCACCAGAGCTTGAAGGAGGACCCAGAGCCCCATCTTTATAATTACTCTGACCTGAGACCCACAATAAAGAAAGTGGTTAATCCCAATATGAGAAAATAAAATGAGTTAGTAAGTGTTCTAGGCTTTTCAGAAGGAATGGAGAACCTGAGAAACTATAACCAAAAACTGAAGCTAATTTAAACCCAAAGTTCAACCTCACACAGTCTTATAAACATCAGACAGGGAATTTACACAAACCTACAACATGTAGTCTACTACATATACAAGAGGTGTGTGTGTGTGTGTGTGTGTGTGTGTGTGTGTGTGTGTGTGTGTGTGTTTTTTCATGCACATGTGTGCCTATGCAGGATGTTTGTGTACATAATAAGAAAATAAATAGGATAAACATGAAATTTATGAGGCTACTGTCCAGTCTATGAAACATGTAACTATTTGATGATCCTTAATTTTAAAAGAATAAAATGCACTCAAGTGATAGGAGATGTCATTCTGTAAATATGTTTCTCGTATTGGTTAATGAATAAAGCACTGTTGGCCAATAGGAAAGCAAGATAGGTGGGACTAGGAGACTAGGAGGGGAGAGGAAGTAGTAAGTAGGAGTCAGCATGTAGAGACTTGAGAAAGCAGAATGCCGGCCCCTTTTCTCTGGTAAGATGAGACCATGTGGAAATATTTAGATTAATAGAAATGGGTTAATATTTAAGACAGAGCTAGCCAATAAGAAATAAGTAACTGGCCAACAGCTTTATATCTAATACAGCATCTCTGTGTGTTATTTGGGGCTGGTGAGGCAGTGGGTCCAGACCGGTGGCGGGAGAAACCACTCATAATGCTCAAGTGTAATGATAAACACTTAGGCAAGTAAGACCATCAAGTTTATGCATTTTATGTAATTATGTGTTGTGCTTGTATATGATTGATAGAACCATCCATCTGTCTACATCAGCATCACTTCAAATATAACCCAACAAGAATCTTTCAATTCCAACCTGATCAGATGGCATGCTTCAGGATGTACTCTCTAATGCTTATATATATATGCTCTCTAATGCATATATATATTTGAATGTATGTGTGCACATATGCACATGTGCATGAGTGCATGATAGTCAGAGGACAACTCCTGGGAATTGGTTCTTTCCTTCTGCACTGTGGTTCTTGGGGATAGAACTGAGATCATCAGGGTCGATGACAAGTGTCCCTATCTACTGAGCCATCTTGGAGCCCACATGAATAGATACTGATGAAAATTTTTCCTCTAAGAATGGAAAGACCCAGTGTCTCTCTTTGCTTTAACTTCATTCTCCTATCTTTCTAAGCATGTATTTTTTTTTACATTTATTATTTACTTTCCAATGATTCATTTATTATTTACATGGGATGGGCCATGTGCATGTCATGGCACACAAGTGGGTATCAGAGGATAACTTACAAAAGCCAGTTTTCTTTTTCAATCACGTGGGTCCCAAGGGTAGAGCACATGTTGTCAGACTTGGCAGTATCACTCTCACCTGCGAAGCCACTCCCAGCCTCATTCCCCTACCCTACTGGAACTGTA
Organism: Phodopus roborovskii; assembly: GCF_943737965.1. NCBI lineage: Eukaryota > Metazoa > Chordata > Mammalia > Rodentia > Cricetidae > Phodopus > Phodopus roborovskii. The sequence continues at coordinate 15,291,945 of NW_026126558.1, read as the reverse complement.
TTCAGTTTATCAACTAGTTGTGTCCACTATGTTGTTCAGACATCTTTGAGGATTGTCAGTCAACAATGATGGAAATATGGCTACAATATGTAAATTGTGGCCAATCAAGCTAAAACAAACATTACACAAGCATTATTACTTCTTTGCCAATTCTACAATAAATAAAATTCTATGAAAAAAATATTCTGAGAGACAGAAAAAAAAAACCACTATATTCCTTTGTAATTTCCCACAACCTTGGTTATGGCTGCACTGTGATCTGCCTTTGTGATCAATCATTTGAAAACTAAGTTATCAATCCAGATAACACACAGAATCACCTGTCAATGAGAAAAGATCCTGACCCATTTCATCAATGTCATGAAAGAGTCAGTTGAGACAATAGAACAGAGATGGGGGTAAGGACGCAGGGAGTGGTGCTTTGGATGAGAGATATCCCCCATAGTCTCAGACAATTCCATAATCGGTCCCCAGTTGGTGATGGCACTGTTTGGGGAAGTTTAGGTGGTACAGCCTTGATGGAGGAAATATATCACCAGGAGCAGGCTTTGAAATTAAAAGCCTGCTTTGACTTCCAGTTTGTTCTCTCTTCTTCATGTTATGGCTAAAATGTGACCTCTTGGCTTCCTGTTCTGTCATCATGCCTGCTGCTGGCTGCTATAGTTTCCCACCATGATGGACTCTTGTCCCTCTGGAACAGTAACCCAAAATAAACCCTTCCTTCTAGAAATTGCTTTTGGTTATTTTGAGACAACATAGAATGGAAGGCAATAAAACAAAGCATCCCCTAGTAAAGCTAGACTATGTATGAGCCCTGGTGCTGTTTTCCAGCTGTTCTCATTCTATGACTGATACAGCTGAACATTTTCAACTGTTTCTAGAAGAACTACTCTTTACCTTTCAGACACACTAAACACATTGTCCACTAAAACAGGCCTCAGAAAACAAACTGGGAAAAGTACCAGATCCCCCATTACTCAGAAAATAACCCCCTGAAAAGCAGCTGGAAGGAAGGAATAAGGGAGTCCTGGGGTTCTGGTGAGGGGAACCAGGGTTGTCCCACAGGGACACCGTAGACAGCATGTGCTACTAACAGCTGATAGACCAGCTAGGCCTGACTCCCTTTATCTTTTTGTCACACCAGCTAAAAATGGTTATATCTACCTGGATAGGGATCATGGCTTCTCCATTCACTAGCTTATCATCTTTGGAGGGATGGTGCAACTCTCTATCAGTTGTTTTATCAGTTATAAAAGAATAAGCATAATTGTATGGGCCTCACAGGACTGTCTAAAGAATTGAGCTTGTTCAATCCCTGGCATCATTAAAATATGAGGCTTTTTAACCTTAATGTAAACATATGAAACATTTTGTTCTAAAAGAAGCTTGGTTTGTGGCTGGCTAAATTGCTCAATAAGGCCTTGCATCCAAACTTGATGACCTGAGTTTGATCCTAGGACAACACATGGAAAAAGGAGAAAACAGACTCTCACAAGTTGTTCTCTGATCTCCACACACATCACTGTGCAATGCATACACAGAGAGAAAGTAAAATAAATATAAAAATGCAATTAACAAAATAATTTTAAAGAGATGCTTGATTTTAACCTCAAATATCATTGCAGTTAACTTGTAGCTTGAAATGAGAGATCTCACATGCTTCAGCCTGGCCATAGGCATGTGTGAGTTTAAGTGAGTCTGGGAGAGAGAGTATGTGTTGTGTGAATGGGTGTGTGTGAATATGTGTGTATGTGAATGTATGTGTATCATTGTGTGTGTGTGTATGTGTGTGTGTGCATGAGAGTATGTGTATGTGGGTGTATATGTGAATGTGGGCATGTTTATGTATCATATAATATATATGTTATGCACAAATAGACCTCCTCATCATACACCCAAATTCTTCACAAAGCCAGTCAGCAAGGAATCTTGATTTTTCTGAGAGTCAGGAGTAGCAAACTGCTCTCACCTCACTGGACTGTATGTGTGGAAAATTGAGATGTCATGTGGGACACTGCTGATATGGTGATGTAAGCTTGTTGGGGTTTCCCATTAAAGAGCGAATTGTCACACACAAAGTCCTGAAGATATTCTCCCGCAGTGATCTCTGGGATCCCTATTGTTTTATTTCTTATATTTGACTTATAATCCATCTGAAATTGATTTTTGTTGTGTTATGCTTACAGTTATTAAAAATAAGACCACAATGGATATGCAAGACCAGTTCTTTGTAGACTCCTCTCAGCCCACAGGGCATATTCATGACCCTTCCCTGAACTACTGAGCTGCCAAGCTTGCCTATCTGCCTGCCTGCCTGCTTGCCTGCCTTCCTTCCTTCCTCCTTCATTCCTTCTTTCCTTCCCTCCTTCCTCCCTTCCCTCCCTCCCTCCTTGCTTGCTTGCTGCTTCCCTCCCTTCCTCCCTTCATTCCTTCCTTTGTCAAATTATCCTTCCCACTCTTTGAGCCCATTTCCTATAGATGCATAAATATACAGGAAACAAAATAGAGTGCCCCCTCAAGGCACCCACACTTCACTAAAAAATGTTCAAGGCATAGATGCCTCACAGTGGGATAAACCACATCATTTCTCAGTCCCTACCTTCATCTTCCCCTAGGCACTTGTCAGGTTTGAGAAGAGGAGGAGGCAGCAAACATCTAGAGAGTCCTCTGAGAGCCTGGCTCCAGTTCTAGTTGCTTGCTCTCTGGTGCATTCCCCCAGGTCCCCAAAAGTAGATTACCCAGTGGGCATGCAGAGAAGAAAGGGAAGGAAAGGTCCAGAGCCAGGGTCCCAACACTTGAGGGTCACCTGCTTCCTCAGGGAAATGATTGGGAGCCCCTCCAGGACAGAGGTCTTGGTGCCTAGCAGGACCACCATTGGTATTCAGACTGATTTCCAGATGTATGCTCTTGATCATGCCTGAAGATAAAAACAGTGAAAAATCCCAAATGTGAGCAGCTGGAAATAATGTTCATTAAAACAACTAAAGCAACCTCTGTTGTCAAAGAGCTATGTGACACCTGGAAAAATAGCATTCTGAACAGTTGGAGGAAGGTAAGGAAACACGTTAAAAAGAAACCAGAAAAAAAAAAATGCAAGCATTCTTCTATCTCCAAAGACACAGCCTTTTCCCAATTCTGGAACTGAATCATAGCTGACTTTAAAAGTTCTTTAAATTAACAGGTTATAGTCAGAGAGCTGACACAGCCTTATCTAAAAGTGAGCAAAAACAGCCCCATTACAATGAGAACACAAAACCATAAGCCTGTGAAGTCGGCTGCATCCTGAGACAAAGAACTGTTTAGGTCCTTGTATCACAGAAAACAGTGTGCAGCATCGACCGAGTCAGCTTTGTCTCCCCAGGCAGGACAAACGACGGAGGAATTGGTGGAACTGTTGGTGGCCAGGACATTTACTAACATGCAGGAAACTCTGGCAGCAGAGACAAGAGTAATGCAAACACATGGAGAAACAGGAATGGGGATGGGGGTGTGAAGGGACAAAGGAAGGCTTCCCAGGTTTTGCAGCTTCTGAGTCCAGCCTCCTGGGGTTCAGACATTCTCCACCCTATGGTCAGGAGTCAGAGCCACCTGAAACAGGCTTCTCTTCTCCTTTTGCCTGAGAATTCTCAGTGTTCTAGAAATACATAGGTGAGAAGCAGGCGCTTTCCCAGGCAATAGACTGTGTTGCAGCACCTCAGGGTGCTGAATTATAGTATGAGGTCTTGACCATCAGAGACACACTGAAGATCGGGGGAATGGAAGTATGCCTTTTCCTGGCAAGCAGGCAGGGTTTAATGGGCTGGTCTCACAAATGGGCAGAGGGATGTGTGGCATCTCTACTCTATCCATCACACTAAAGATGGTCATGTAACTGGAGCCAGCAGGGCAGCCCTGGCTCAAAATATTCTGCTCACATTGGCCTACCTATCATCACAGTAGTCCCCTAAGGATTAGTTTAATAGTCACCCTGACTCAGAAACACAGCTCAGACCGTTCCCTAATGCACTCCTCCCAGTGGGCTAGTAATGAGATGCATTCCAGGGTCAAGAGAGCAAGATGTTTTCACAAGAATTCAGAAAGCCCCAACATTGCTGACAGCAAGACCTGCACCATTAATTCTACATGCTAGACATAAGTTGAAAGAAAATACCCATGTACTTTTCAAAAATGTGACCTTGAGAAAATTCCTTGAACTCTCTGGCCATGGTGTACATTCTTGGGAAAAATATTAAGTATATATCATGTAGCACATATTTACTGAATAGTTAGAAATACTCTCCTATATAAAATGCTGGGCACAACTCCTGGTGCCTATTCCCAGCTAATAGCAGCTGCTGTTGACAGGAGAAGTACCGGGCTGCCCCCCACTGACTGGATGGTGGAGCCTGGTGAACTCCCTTCTCCAAAGCTATTTCCATGCTCTAAAGATGGCTGTCACAAATCCATCACTTTGAGTTGTCAAATAATGTCTACAGAAAATTCTAGTAGGAAACATAAAATAATAATGAAAGACATGAAATAATGAAATATCAAAACACATGAGAAACCTAACATCCAGTTGGGCTTTTACCAAATTGTTCTCAAAGGGAATAACTGCCTCTTAAAACTAGGTTCCAATAAGTAGAAGGTTCAGATTAACTTTAAAGACTACTGTGAGAAGGTCAAATTTGCAGTGTTTACATGGGTTGGGCTGGCATCAGAGTGGTCCTTTATCCTCTATATTCTCCAGGCAGCTGGTCTGATGGCCTTAGACACTCAAAAGCAAGTGAGGATGGGTGGGTGGGCACTTTGAGGCATGTACATGGGTTTTTCCTGCCATCTAGTGGTCAATCTTGAGAAGTCCAACCATCTCTCTAAGGAAAGCTGTCACACTCTGAGTACGTAATTCTCTACCTTGAGTTCACACATTGCAAGAAGTCACCCTAAAATCTACCACACTCGGAAAACAGGCAGATCCTTGCAGTGTGCACTGTGAATTTATTACTTACAATTACTTACAATCTACCTCCCATAAGGCCACAAGGGATGTGTTCAGTTAGGTTTAATGAAAGAAGAAAAACTAGGGATATAAGCTTAGTTCTTGTACGTCCAGTGTGATGCCCTAAATGAACATCTACACCACACTCCCTATCCACAGGGTTCAATGAACAGTGTGGAAATGGGGAGCCAGGGAGCCAGGAGGACATGGTGAAGCAATGTCTTCTGAACAAGACAGACCATTGCGTCTTGACCTTACAGCAACTGTGCTTACCTGAACCAGATCGAGTCAGCCAACATTCCAGAGTTAGGGAGGTACTCAAGACCCAATCCTACTTGAGAAGCAATTAGCATTTGATGATTGTGAGGTGAGGAAGGGTCAGTTTTCTTGGGGGGGGGTGCTCCAGTGGACGACCCCACATCCAGGGTGTGTGGACAGCAATAATTTCATTTAGATTTTTTTAAGGGGACATGCAGCTGAGAGGTGTATGTGCTGGGCCAAACTGAGAGGATTTGGTAGGGGGAGTTGGGGTGAACATGTTTGAAATACTTTCCATATATGTATGAGATTTTCAAGGAATACATTACAGTTTCAAAGAATCCCTTGTCAGTTGGGGGGGCAGTGGGTACAGAAAAGAGGGGGAAATTGTCAGGTGAGTGTAGAGTTGCAGTGTTAAAGGAGGAATCGGAGCTGGGATCTGTGGCTGGTGGGGAGTAGAGGGGGACTGTCTGAGGGTGGTCAGTAGTGATGGGGCACACTGATAAGCATATCAAGGCGACTGTAGTTAGTAATGTAGATCACACCTGCAATCCCAGTGATTGGGTGTTGGTAGAGTGGGGTTATCCTCCTCTACCATACAATGAGTGCAAGGCCATCTGGAGCAAGCTTGACCCTATCAAAATTCAAATATATCAAATATTTCAAAATTGCTGAAGGAGATTTCTTGTGTTCTCAGTACAAAGAAATGGCAATACTACAGGTGAGGGGCATGCAAATGACTGTCATCCCATAGATACACAGTGTATGCATGCATATGTTGAACTGTCCTTTGGGGGCTGGAGAGGTGGCTTCACTGTTGAGTGCTGTACAATCTTTCAGTCTCTGACCACATTACCATTGGTCGCTGTCTTTAACATTATCCTGTAGGGGGCAGCAGTGTATAAATTTCACCCTCACATTCCTCATCAAGCCATCCTGTTAGCTTATGCTTTCCTCCACCTGAATCTTTGATGAATAGTTTTACTGGTGTCTAGATTTCCTGTCAGAGCAAATGACTTAAATGATTAACAGGAAAGTGTTGTTTGCATAGAGAAAGATTTTCAATGACAGCATATAGAAGGTGTAAAGGGGGGAGGGGGAAGTATCCAGGGAACTTCTAATTTCCTGTAGCCTAAGAAAGGAAGAATGTGTAGATGTAGATCTCCAGTTCTTTCTGAAGTTATTTATGTGTATAGATGTTTTACCTGCATCAATATATGTGCAGCACTTATGTGCCTGCTGTCCACAGGAGCCAGAAGTGAGTGTTGGATCTCCTGAAACTTGAACTAGAAATGGTGGTAATCAACCAGGTGAGTGCTGGGATGAGTAGTAAGTACTCCAACACTAACTACCTGTCCAGCCCCTCTGGTTCCTGTACAAAAGTACACACTGAATGCAACTTGGCACAATAAATGTCAAGAGAAGCCCGCCGGCTCTGACAGCTTCTTTATCCTTTGTACCTGTGAGCATATTAAAAGAAGATGGAGCACGATTAATGTCGCAGGTGGAATAAAGCTTGCTACCATCTAAACTAACAATAGATTATCCTGATCATTTGAGTTGAATCATGCAATTGCAGAGGTCTTTTAAAGGTAGAAGCAGGGACTGGAAAGATGGTTCAGTGGTTAAGATCACTAAATGCTCTGGCAGAGGACCTGGGTTCAGTTCTAATCACTGACAGGGCAGCTTGTAACTGTAACTCCAGTTGAAGAATGATGGGAGGTGTCCTTCCATATGCTGTTAATATATGTTTCTCTTATTGGTTGTTGAATAAAACTGATTGTCCAGTAGCCAGGCATGAGGTATAGGAGGGGCTACCAGACTAGAAGAATGCTAGGAGGAGGAAAATGGAGAGAAGCCACCAAGGAGACACCATGGCCATGTAGCTACAGGGAAGATAGTACGCCAGGGCATTCTCCAATAAGACAAGACTACATGGAGACACATAGATTAATAGAAATGGGTTCATAATTAAGAGAGAGCTAGCCAGTAAGAAGACTAAGTCATTGGCCAAACAGTTTATAAATAATAGAAGCCTCAATGTGTTTATTTGGGACTACAGGGCTGCAGGAGTAGGCAGAACAGAAGCTTCGGTCTTCAGTATCTGATACCCTCTTCTGGCTTCCATAGGCACACTTTGTACACAGACATATATAAAGCAAAACACTTACACATAAGATAAAATAGATATATAAAAAACAGTTTGATATGATGTATGAGAGACTCACTGGCCACCAGTGGCTTTGAAGGTAAAGTGGGCAGTGAGCTAGAGAAAACCTAAGCAATTCTAGAAAATGGGAAAAGTAATCCTTCTCTTGAACTATGTGAAAGTAATTAGGATGCATAAAAATACGTTTTCAAGTATCATCAGTAGTAGAGAAGGGATTACATAGAGAAGCAGAATAGAATGGAATGGAATAGAATGAAATAATCGTGTTGCTAAAGTGCACATGGAAATACAGTGTGTGGCAAATACCATATCTTCATTAAATATGCAAAAGCTACCCTTGAAGTAATCATATTTGGCCAAATGAATACCCATGAGGAAAATGATAAAATTAGGTTATGTTTCACACTGATGCTAAGGTGAATTCCAAACTATAAATACATTAATTAAAATTGCATACATGGTGACAGAAATCTTCAGTAAAGGCCTCTAATCCTTCCTGTAGAAGTCTTTACTATGCCTCAAACTGCAGAAGAAAGAAGATGTACTAGTTTCATTTCTGTTGTTATGATAAAAAAACACCCTGAGAAGAAGGAACTTAAGAGTTAATTCAGCTTAAATTCCAGACTACAGTCTATGCCAGTAGGGAAAACATGGAAGGTACTTGAGAAAATAGGTCAGGTCACATCCTTAATAAAGTGCAGCAGAGAGCAATGAAAGTAAGTATGTTCCTTTGTGTGTATGCTTACTTGTACTCAGCTTGAGTTCTCTGATCTTCCCCCAATTCAGGATCCCCCTGCCTAGGGAATGGTACCACCCAATGTGAGCTGAATCATATTTGCTCTCTCTGCTTGCTTGCTTGTATTCAGCTCAGTTTCTCTTCTCTTATACAGTTAAGGACCACTTTCCTATGGAATGGAGTTACTCACATTAATTATTGAAGACAATTCCCTATAGACACATCCACAGGCCAACTCAGTGTAAACAATCTCTTATTGAATCTTTCTTCCCAGTTGATTCTAGGTTCTGTCAAGTAAAATGCCTTCACAAGATCCAAAAACATTGTTAAATGGTGCTTGGGTCAGATTACCATCCCACAAGGTACATGTATTAAAGACTTTGTTCCATGATAATATCACTATTGGGAACTGGTGGGACTTTTTAAGATGTGGGGCTGATAGCCTGTGTGGTTGGAACAGAGATAAAATAGTCGTATTGTTGAAAGAACAAAGTGAATAGCAAGCAAACCCACACAGTACAGGCTGTGCTTTAAAAAGGCCCACTTAAGGAATACTTAAGAAATGGGGCCAGTGCTCAATAAATATACAAATAAAAGATGGTATCAAAAAGCACACCCATGACCAGGCAAAGCTGTTTGCTCAAGATGTATTTGCCTCCAAGGGGGTCGGGCTCACTTCTGCTGAAACAACTGTAAGAAACACACAAATCTTTCTGGAGTTGACATCCCCATATTTCCTTCTGTGTGCCCCTAATATTTAAACTGAGTGGACATTGGTAATTTATCTAAGCCAATTTTTCTTAGATAAATTGCAAGCATTGTGAATATTTACTTTTGTGAAAGTGCTCCGACTTAGTGGAAGGGAGTTGGATGACATGGGTCGTTCAGAAAGAGGATATTTGGACACTGATCCATTCTCTTTCTCTCTCACTTCCTGTCTTCCATATTGTGTTTTGCTTCATCATGCAGTCCCCACCATGATGGCCATACAGTCTAGTGCCTGGTGCAATCAGCTGAGTGACTGTGGACTATAAACTCTGAAACCATAAGCCAAAGAAAACCTTTGGTCGTCTGAACTTGTTGATCTCAGGTGTTTGGTCACTTCAAAACAAAGCTACCAAATGCAAAGAGATTTATTCACATATGGAGAAAGCTCAATTAAAGTAAATATTATCTGTCAGAATGATGGCATAGGGAGGGGGTGACTCACAGCCATACTCCCAAGTGCTACTGCGGGTAAAATAGCACCCCTGAAAAGGTGAACCAGGAGATGGAGGTGGCAAGAAAGAAAGAAATAAGGAAGGAAGGAAGGAAGGAAGGAAGGAAGGAAGGAAGAAAAAGAAAAAAGCAAAGCAAAGCAAATGTTACCTAATGTAATACTATTTCTAGGAATCACTCATAGATGCAGCTGCAAGCCTGTTCGTTGTAGTATAGCATTCCATACTTTTATCTGTAGTTTTACTTTTCAACACTGCAGGCAGTCCTTATCTGAAAATATTCAATGAAATATTCCAGGAATATATAACTCATGAGTCCTCAATCATATGCAGTTTGAGCAGTGTAGGAGAATCTCACGATGACCCCACACCAGTTTGGCCAATTTATGAATTACCCTTTTGTACAGTGGATCCGCTCTGTGTGTATTGCCTCCTTAGTCAGTCACTTAAACAGCTTTTCAGTGATTGGATTGACTGTATCACAATGCTTACAGTCTGATATTTCTTGTTTTCCTTTTTAAATTTTTTTAAAATCTATTTTTTATATATGGATGTCTTCCCTGTGTCTATGTCTGTGCACCACATGTGTGCCCAGTACCCAAGAAGCCCAGAAGACTACATGATGTAAATACTGGGAATCAAACCCAGGTTGTATGGAAGAGCTGCCAGTGCTCTTTGCCGCCGAGCCACTTCTCTATCCTCTCCCACAGTTTGCTCAATCTTGGTTCGTAAGGCAAACTTTTGTTACAACACATTGTTAACATTTTTATATTTTATAGTTAGTTAGTATACACTGTTCTTCCATTACTGCTGGTTCATAAATGGAATTCCATTATAACTTAGAACATGTGGGGTTAGGAATAGCCCTGGTTCTAGGTTTCCATTGGGATGTGAGAATGGCTCTCTGACATTCTTAATTGTTTTCAAGAAAAACAGCAACAACAACAGAAAAAAAAATCAAAATACTAATGCAAGTCTAAATTATACAAAGAATATAAATAATATTTTAGGAAAACTAACAGTAGAATCCTTTATGTTTCCCACCAAATGCTCTGTAGAGAGATAGCAAAAAAAAAAAAAAAAAAAAAAAAAAAAAGTAATAAAACTGCTCACAACCCTAGAGACTGGAAGTCTGATCTATCAGCCTAAATGGTGTTTCCAAGCATTATATTATAATCTCAATCTCATAAACAATGTTGAAAGGCAAATGGAAAATGCAAATGAAAGAATGGCTCCCGCCAGAGAGCAAAGTGCTCCATGTGTCCAACAGCAAGAAAAGGAAGATACGTGAGTGTTTCAACTCTGTGGGGCCAGACACACTGCAGAAACTTGGTATACCACAACTCATAGCAATGACGGTAATACTTTTGAACTGTAGGGCTTGAAGTTGCTACATGATTTGTCACACAAAGTCATGGGAGTCCATAGACACATGTGTCCCCAGTTCAGCCTAGTTCCTGTCCAGAACTGGGTTGAAGAGATAGGTTAGGCTATGTCCTCCAGCTCCCAACATGAATATGTCATTCCTGCTTGATTTCCTGTGCTCATGGTTCTGTCAACTCCTTGTACATTACAGCACCTTCAGACACTCTACTGCATGTCTGGTATTGGTCAGTCTGGAGAAGTCTCTGGCAAGAAGCAAATCTCACCACAGGGTAGAGCAATACAAATATGGGGGGCTTTGAAGATGGCAATTCTCCCATGAATGGAGGACCTGGACTTCTAGGTCCTTCTAGAAAGAACAGTGGAACTGTATCTCAGAGTCCTCCAGGTCTTACAGCCTCATCTAGCAATTAGGAAGTTGGGAACTTTTCTCCACAAGGATTATAAGGCATGCCTGGTACCAGTGGTCCTCCAGGAGAAAACAGAAAACCTGGTGAATTAAATTCATGGGTTGAGATTGGTCCCTGGAACTCCTGAAGGGAGTATGACTCTGATGCCCCATTGAATATAGACCTGTTGGATTGGCAAGGAGCTGAGATAGAGCTGGTAATTCTGACCCCAAAGAGAAATAGTCATTATGGCCCTGGGATACTTGGTGATTCTTGTATCCCTGGTTTAAGGGATGGCTAGACAAAGAGGCCCTGGAAACCCTGGTACAAAACATAGTAGAGTGCTGACTATGCCCCAAGGAAACATGATCCAAGAGGTCCTACTGGTCCTACTGCTTCTAACCAGCCTATCTGGTCAACCTGGAAATAAGAATGATGATATTGGACCTAGACTTCTAGTACTGCTGGAACTTAAAATGGCTCTGATAACAGAGGTAAACATGGGTCTCCTGGGCGTGCTGGTCTTCCTGATGCTCCCAGGCAGAATGGAAGACCTGAATGCTAAAGGGAAAAAACAAAACAGTGTTCCTGGCAAAGATGAGGAAGGAGGTTCACCTAGCATTGTAGGACACCTTGTAGTTCTGTACAGCTGCTCCTTCTTGTCCCCAAAGTGCCAAGGTCGAATGCAGCAGTCTTAGTGGCCCCAGTGCTGCTGACTTTCCAGGTCCTTCTGCACCTCCCGATCCTCAGGAAAATACTGGTAACCCAGGACCTCTGGGTACCAGTGATGCTCCAAGTAGATACCATAACCTAAGTTCTTAAGCAAATCATGTTTTTCCAGGCAGTCCTGAAGAAGCTGGCCCAAAAGGTAGCATTAGCCAACCTAGAGAGAAAGAAACACTTGATGGAGATTATGGGAGTGACAGGAATGTGAACTCTTACAGGATGATTGGGTATGCCAGGAAACCCTGGGTTTTCTGGATATCCAAGAAGAAAGTGGAAAATAAGAGAATCCCCAATAGGGAATATGGTACTCCTGAACTCCAGAGTCTTCCTGGTCTGGCTACTGCAACTGATTAATCTGGGAGGGATGGAAACCCTGGATCAGATGGTCTGCCAGGACAAGATGTAATGACAGTGAAGATGGCTTCCCTGATTGCCTCCTAGTTGTCTGGGCTCACCTTATCAAGTTAAACCAGTATATAAGAAAATTGTCTCTGCTAGTCCTTCTGGAGCTCAAGGTCCTACTGATTTACTGAGTGCCCCTGCTCTGCATGGCTCATATAGTGACAAAGATGAAACTGATGAACACAATCACATGTGTCAGATAGCATCAAAGGTCAGCAAGATACCCAAGGGTCTCCAGGTACTTCTGGTCACCAGCACACAGGTGGTCTAAGACCACAGGCCTCAGGATATCTGCTGAGTTCCATGGGCCTCATAGAAAAAAATAGGATAAGTAAGCATCCCAATTCCATTGGATCACAAGAACCTCAATAACAGATATGGAGAGGAACTGAAGTTTCCTCAGGGCTTCCAAGACAACCAAGGCCTCCTGGACCCATTGGTATGCCTGGTCCTTGCTATGGTGGTGGGGCTAGTGACAACACTAGAATTGGAGGTACAAATGCTTGGTGGGTTTCTACCACATTACAGAAATGAACCAGTGAATTACAAAATCAACACTGAAGAGGTTAAGTCTCCATTCAGATGTGTTAATGGACAAATAGAAAGCCTCATTAGTCTTGATCTCTCTCATTAAAACCTTGCTTAGAATTACAGAGATGCAAAATACTGCCATCTCAACTCCCAAAGTGGAGAATACTGGGTTGATCATAAGCAAAGCTGCAAGACTGATGCCCTCAAGGTATTCTGTTTATGAAAACAGAAGAAGCACATGGTCTGTCCTTTGTCTCTAAGGTAAGAACTGGCAGACAGACTCTAGTGCTACAAAGAAAGTATTTACTTTGACAAGTCCATGAGTGATAGTTTTCTGCTTAGCTATGCCAAACTGAACCTTCCTAAAGCTATCTTCCACAGACAGTGATACACTTCCAATCTCTCCAGCTGGGCTACCACATCACAGACCACTGCAAAAATAGCATTGCCTGTAAAGATGACACCAGGAGGATGTAAAGAAAGCCCTGAGGCTAATGAGGTCAAACAAAGGTGAATTCAACACAAGGAAATAGTAAATTGACTTACACAGTTCTGGAGTGTAGTTATGCCAAATACACAGGGAAGGGAGATAAATTGTCTTTGAATACTGAATACATAGGGGTGAGACTACTAACTACAGATATTGCATTCTGTGATATCAGATGTCCTGACCAAGAATTTTGTGTGGATATTGATCTTGTTTACTTTCTATAAACTAGTCTCTGAACCACAGAAAAATAATACCTGATATTTCCACACCTCCAACCTGGCCCAAGCAATGCAAGCTCTGTATATCAGCCTTGTGATGCATGCATTCTCCAAGTTACATTTCTCAGAGTAATACAGGGCTTCCCACTAAGAGCAGGGAATGCAACTGAGCATAGATATGATTCATAGGCAGAGTTAACCTGCCACCATAGAAACACAGGAGGATTATGGGAAGAAGACATTATAACACAAATGGGCCACTGGCACAGAGAGGATCTCTGTGTCTACAGTCTGGATTCACCTAAGATATAAAACATGCTGAAGTCTTAAGAAGAAAAAGGGTCCAAGAACTTGCCATTGATGATTCATCAATGCATTCTCTATTGATTGTCAAACACTATCAGATACTATGGCAGCAAACAGAATTCGGCTCTACAATGTAGTAGAATTCGGCTCAACACAAAATTCTATTCATAAAAATTACTTAGAGGTTAAGAGAAGAAACTCAGGCCTCCACATATATGTATCCTACCTATGTATAAGTATACACACACGAACAGGCGTGCGCGCATGTTCGCGCGCGCGCACACACACACACACACACACACACACCAACAGCAGCAGCAAATGATGTTCAAGCTTTCCTCGAATACTGTCATTACCTGAACAGATGTGAGGGCAATTTTGAGTCCCAGCAAATGGCAATTCAGTTCAAATTATTTATCATCTAAAGAGAAGACAGCAAGTCAAGAGCCTCTTGTATCCTAAGTAAAAGGTCCTAAGGTTTGTGCTGAAATTCTTCCAGGAATGACAAATATTACTAAAGTCAGAAGGTATATAAACCATCTTGACAAGAGAAAACTATTGGGACTCTGTATGCCATTGTTTATATAAAATCAACAAAAGTTTTTGGGAAAATGTCAGAAATACTAACAAAAGTTTTGAGTATAGAAAGCACTGATGTTCATTTCCAAATGATAAAGGCAATATGTGTTCACTCATGGTATGAAAATAAGTATAAAGTCCACATCCCTATTTCTACTTTATAGAAGGTATTTTAAAACCTAGCCAATTTTATTATTGCCTTCTTCCTTGGTACAATTCTGCTAGAAAACCTTTCTGTCATTGGGGATTTATCTACCACTGAATCCACTATACACTCTCCCATTACTGATAAATCATACACACCCCATGGGGAGATAAGAGTCACGACTACTGTTGTCAGAGAACCCCATCCTAATATCTAGAGTCTCCATTACCATATGTGGCTCACACTACTGTGTCAACATACAGCCCAACTCTGACTCATAAGACCATCATCACTGAATCTACCATTGCTGTCAATATTAGGCAGATAAAATGAGAAAAAAAATATAGAATGGAGCACAAAATATTGGTAACCTGGCATAAAAGGTAAAGTGAGGAAATGAGAAAGTTCATGTAACAATACAGGAACAAAAGGGGAATCCTGTGTGGACAGAATTAAGCCAGATGCTAATTGAATTTCTATCAATACCCTGGTTATTACTCTATACAGGGATGTTGTGAGTAGTTATTGAGGAAAAGTGGGTGAAGTGTGTGTTAGTTTGAATGTATTTGCGTCCCCTAGGGAGTGGAGTTATTAGGAGATGTGGCTTTGTTGGAGAAAGTGTGGCCCTGTTGGAGGAATTGTGTCACTGTTGGGGTGGGCTTTGGGATCTCTTTTTTCTCAAGCTTCACTCAATGTGACAGTCAGTGGACTTCCTGTTGTCTGCAAGAGCAGTACTTTTGCAGGGATACTCAGCTCCTGCACCATGTCTGCCTGCACGTTTCCATGCTCTCCTTCATGATCATAATGGACTGAACCTCTGAAACTGTAAGCAGGTCACCCTCAATGAAATGTTTTTAATTATTAACAGTTGCCATGGTGTCTCTTCACAGCAGTAGAAGCCTAACTAAGACAAAGTGTTAACAGGACTTCTCTATAATATTTCTTACACATGCAAGTCAATCTATAATTATCTCAAAGTGATAATAAAGCCCTAAATTAGGTAGCTACTGATGCATTCATACAACAGCACATATGAATCTTGAATTCATCTTTCTAAGGATTAAATGGCAGATTCACAATTTATACTCTTTGAATGATCTGTGAACTTTCAAAAGATGTAAAACTGGTGTTTTTGCTTTTGTTTTGTTTTGCTTTTTTCCCTATGAGGATAAACAATACCAGAATGACTATTGGGACTTCTAGGAATGAGTAAGAGGGTTGCATGGGAGAAGTTTTCAGATGGTTGAATGCTTCTGTAGTGTTAAGTAGGCAGGCACTAGCAGGCCTGGAGACCATTGAAGATGGACTGCTCCCTCATGACCTGCTTTGGGCCCTACCTTCTGTTTATAGATGACATTAGAAAGAAATCATATATAGAGAGAATTTTTGTGATTTTTGAATGCATTGTTTTCAAAGTGTTGCTAAGGTACTGAAATGAGAGCTCATGATGGTTCCTGAGGACACCTGACAGGCTTACAACTCAGGAGATAAAAATGCCAGATACAGATCATTGCTTGAAATTCCTGGAAAGGGAGAGGAATGAAGCCATACCCATGGCCCTAAGCCTAGTGTACAGGATTATGCTCTGAGCCACACTGCAGCCATCTTTGGGTGTTCTGCTGGGCCTGTGCTCAAATATTATCACAGCTGTGCCTGTTGACTGTACAACTTCCCTCAGATAAAGAGTGGGGAAGGGAGAGCATGGGCCCTTGCCTGACCCTCTGGCCACTCCTCCCAACCAGTTATAAGCAGTTCTTCCCTGACTGCATATTGAGGTCTTAGAGGAGGGGCTAGATGATACAGATGTGTAAGGATGAGAGCAACATGGAGAAGCCACCATCCATGCTACAGGTCTTCTATTTTGGCTGGTTTAACCAGCCAAACCCCTCCTATCCATAACCCCTCACCCATGGCTCTGTAAGCCTAAAAGACTCATTGCTTCCCCTGGTAAGCTTTGGTGGGTTCATTTGGGGCCTTAGAGGGAGGGGAAGTTGTGTCAAAAGCTCCTGCACATAAGGGGTTTGACCAGCACTGGCAGATTGCTAGTTTTAGGTAGGCGGAAACATTATCATCTGTATGTTGCCAACTTTCATAGTGAATGTTAACTGTGCTGAAACTCTTGCTTCTTGCCTCTTAATATGGGGCTCCTTCCCCATCCCATGGCCACATAATGTTTTGTCTTTCAATTCTTCTTGGAGGACCAACCTTGTACACACCTCTCAGGTAAGCTTCGGCAATCCTCTCCAATACAAGAGTGAGGTTCATTTTTCGGTTCATTTTTCTGAGGTGATGGGGGGGGTGAATGGAGAGAGACAAGAGTAGCACACATGCCAAATGCACATGTACAGGTCACACATACCACAATGGACATGTAGAGGTCAGAGGACAGCCTCAGTGTCACAGTCCTTGCTTGATTTCTGCCTTACATGCTCATGGTTCTGTCAACTCCTGGCACCTGACATAACAAGGGTTTCCCCAGCCCCAGTGTTGTGTTTTATAACTGTTACCAGAGTGTCTAAGATCAAAGTTGGGCCTGGCAGCCCTAACAAACTGGGCTTGGTCACTTTTCTTCAACATACACAATAAAGAGACAAATAACAGAGAGGGATAGATTAAGGAAATTTACTCAGTGTGACCACATACGAAGAGGAACAAATAGAAAAGCCCAGTGATGCACCCCAACTCCCTCACAAGTCCATCTTCAAGTACTGGCATAATTGTTGGGTTTTTGTTTGTTTGTTTGTTTCTTTGTTTGTTTTGAGACAAGAATCTTACAATATAACCCTGACCGACCTGAAACTCGGTAAGTATACTAGGCTAGCCTAGAACTCACACATCCCTGTCTGTTTCTTCCTCTCCAGAGCTGGAATTGGAGGCTTGTGCCACAACATCTAGTGAGGATGTTTATTTCAACAAGCAGTGAAAGGCCATGAATGTCTGCAGGATAGTTTTGCTCCTGTCAAAGCAGTTACAAGTCCACTTATCCTCAAAGGACCAATCACACCCACCATAAAAACAAAACAAACTCCAGGAAGACCCCTTAGACTCATCCGCAGCAGTCAGAGGGAGCATCTGCTACTTCTCTCCATAGTCCAGGAAATGCTAATACAGATAACTGGCTTATGGGACCATCACGAAACTCATCCAGTTTTCAGCCTCCATCAAGCAGCTACTATAGGCAGAGGCTAATAGACAAAAAGACACATAAAAGCATTTTAATGAATTTGCAGTACTCAGGAGTTCTCCACAGAGGCCACCAAAACAACACACGTACAGTATTGTGCATGCCTACTCAAGTTACAATAGTGATCTCCTAAAATTCAGTCAAAGCAAATGCAAGCACACACGTTTACTAAGAATCTTAATTTTCATCCAACATAAAGATGACCACATGCCAAAGAAAGCACATAAAGGTCTATTTAAGCCTCAGGCCTAGAAGATAACCACTCTCATTCAGCTGGTACTATAAATGAGCCAAGTGGCTTCACAGTTTTCACACCTCAAACTTGGTGATGATAAATGGACCAAACCTAAAGGTCCATGTGGCAATGCAGCTGTAAGGAAGCAAATGTCTTTGTTAGTTTTAACTGTTAATTTGACATGGCTGGAACCACTGGAGAAAGGGAATCTCAACTGGGGGGGGGGGTTGCCTAGGTCAGACTGGCCTGTCGGTATGTCTGATGGGTTTGTCTTGGTTGTTAATTGAGGAAAAAGACCTTTTAATGTTGCTGAGCCCTGAACTATGTGAGAAAGAGGAAAACTACTGAGTAGAAACAGCAGATTCAGGCAGACTGGGTGCATTCATTTCTCTCTTCTCTTTTCCTTATTCCATTTTTTTTCTTGTAAGATTATAATTACATCATTTTCTCCCTCCTCTTTCTCCCTTCAACTCCTCCTTCTTGCTCCCTCTTAAATTCATGGCCTCTTTTTCTCTAGTTGTTGTTGGTGGTGGTTGTAGTGTGTATGCATGTTCCTAAAACTCTAAATAGGACCTGTTGCTTGTATGTATGTTTGTAGGGTTGACTATTTGGTATTGGATAACCAGTTAGTGGGTTCCTCCATAGGGAAGATGATTTCTCCCACTCTCATCATTTCTTAGTCTTGGCTTGAGGCCTCACAGACCTCCCTTTTCCATGTCAGCATGTCTGTTGGTGTGATCTTTATTCAGTCACTCTTAGGCAGTCATGCTGGTGAGATTTTGAGTGTAGCTTCCAAATTTACTAGGAGACACACTCTTATAGCAAACTCTCTGATCCTCTGTCCCTGGCAATCCTTCCACCCTCTTCTTCAATGGTGCAGAGAGAACCTGGCAGCCAGTGTCTGCCTTGATGTGTCAGTGGGCCCCTCAGTTAGCCACTTGTCCTGTGTTTGAGGTCTAACAATCACGAATCGGTATAGAAACATAGGGGGAAATGTGGAGACATGAGAGGGGAAAGAAGCCCCTTGGGACATGATGAGAAGAGCTCTGCAATGCCTGTTGGATGTCACAGCTTATTCTAAGGATTGCGGCATGCAATAAGGTCATGTGCACTTTCTCACTCAGGGCTCCAGAGCAGACAGAACCACAGATCTGTGATAGATTGACAGCCTTTTCAGTTGAAGATGCAGCAATGATATGTCCTCTAAAACCTAAGGCAGAAAAAAAAAAAAAAAAAAAAAAAAGGAATAAGGACACTCTTGGCTGAGTACAGGACCTAGCAAAGGATTCCCTCCTGCCAACCTGCTTAGTGACATCATGGTCAGTGTGGAATCACACCATGTCCCCTGGAACTGGAGAGACACAACTGAAGCTCCTAAGACAAGAGAAGCTGGGGGATGGAAGAGGAGCCCCTTGTCTGAAGGGGTTCAGGGTAATAGTGAAAAGTTGAGAAGAGCAAATAAGAGCCACAGGTACTAAGTGAGCCTAGAAGCCATTGTGGGCTTTGGTATGCTAATAGGCATCACATATAGTCATTTGTCCTGGGTTTCTTTGGGATCTGATATTAACCACAGCAAAATGATAAATACCTGAGATTGTGAGCACAGTTAAAAATCAGATCTGATCCATCCATGGTGTGCACAAATATTAAAGCACCATTTTCATCCCAGAAATATACTAAGTTTCTTTTCCACTTGATCTTTCTTAGCCAGAAGTCTGAGAAAGGATACACAATTGCTTCTCAATTAAAAACATTAAAAAAACAAACAACTAAAAACAAGACTCAAGACTCTTTTATTTATTAATTTAGTATGTAGAAGAATCATTATGGTCTGATGGAAGCAAAAGCAGATACCCATAGCTAAGCACTGAGTCAAACTCCTGGAATCCAGTTGTAGCAAAAGGGTCAAAACCAGGCTGGAGAAACTCACAGAAACAGCTGACCTGAGCAAACAGAAGTTCACAGACCCCAGTCTGACAGCTGGGGAACCAACATAAGACTGAACCAGGCCCCCTGAATGTGAGTATCAGTTGGGAGGCCTGGGAAGTCTATGGGGTCTCTGGGAGTGGAACCAGTATTTTTTCCTAGTGCACGAATGGGTTTTGAGAGCCCATTCCATATGGAGGGATACTCTCTCAGTCTAGATACATGGGGGAGGGCCAAGGTCCTGCCTCAAATGATGTGACAGACTTTGATGATCTCCCATGGAAGGCTTCACCCTCCCAGAGGAGTGGATGGTGGATGGAATGGGGGGATGGTGGGGAGAATGGGAGGACAGGAGGGAGACAAAACTGGGATTGGTATGTAAAATAAGGTTGTTTTTAATTTAAATAAAAATTACTTTTAAAAAAATTCTCAAAAAATCATTATGGTCAAGTTTCTGTATGAGGCATGGTAGGTGTGTGTGTGTGTGTGTGTGTGTGTGTGTGTTGTGTGTGTGTGTTGGGGGGGGGAGCTATACAAAAGCCTGTATCTGAGAAAGGATGGGAAGGAAGGGGACAGGCCATGAAGGCATAGACTTTATAAAAAGGTGTGAGACTTGTGGTAACAGTGAAAATGTGTCAGATTTGGTGGCTGGTGATGATGCGGCCACTGGTTCTGAGTCACTGAAGGCAGGCTGGGGGAAGCACCTAGTTCTGGAATGTGGGGTCTTGATTTGCCAGCAAGGTGTGCTTAGAACTCATCAAACAGCCACAGATAAAGCAGGAGGCACTAGGACACTCTGTTCCCCAACTGGCAGCTGGTACCTATTTGTCGCAGAGATCTAAGGGTTGAAAACTTCCAAACAATGTAATGATAGAGCATCAGAAAAGGGCAGCTTCGGTGGTGTGGCCAAGGCATGATACTAAGAGATTAATCACACTGTGCAACAGATCTAATGCAAAAAGTTTATTAGGGGAGATGAGGAGAGCAAATGGCCATCTCAGAGTGAGAAAGAGATGAGAGTCAGACAAACAGAGAGACTGGGAGACAGAGAGAAGAAACGAGATGGAGAGGGGAGGGGAGAACAAGACAGAAAAATAATCTGCGGTTGAGTGGGGCCTTTAAGGAGGTACATGTCACTACACAACTCATAGGGATGCAGATGTTTAGGTGTCAGATTTACAACAGGCAATCTACGACATGATCAGAAAAGGAAGCAATCTCATGCCCCAGGACAGTCATTAGGTGAGGCTTTGCATCCTGACCAACAGGATGGGGAATGTGGGAAGGGGGCTATGCTGGGAGAGCATGAAGAGTACAACTCTTTGGAGAATCAGCCTGTGGGGAAAGGAGGGCAGGAGTTTCTCATGGTCAGAGACTTGTCTGGTGACATGTGTATATGTCAGCCATTTTTGTTTTTTCTCTACATGGGCATCTTTTTCTGTAGAATCAAATAGTAAAAACTTCTGCTTTCACTAATTTTGTGGGTTTGGTATTACACAGTGAGGGTCTTGTTTATCACAGCTTGTGTAAGGGACAGCCATATACCACAACTTGCAGGCAGGAACACATTTTTCCCTTTCTCCTTTCATATAGGCTTCAGGGATTGAATTCAGGTCATCAGGAGAGGTGGCAAGGGCCTTGACCTCACGGACCCCTAATAAGAAGATTCTCAATGGCAACTTTATATTTCTTTCAGGTGTGAAACAAGACCATTAAAGTACATTTTGCATGGAAACTTGTGGAACAGTCAATAGAGACCGATATAGCAAAGTATTACGCCCCCAATTTTGTGTGTCATTTATGGCATAGTGAGGGGAACAGGTGAGTCTGATCCAGTTTGATTAACTAACCTAGAACTGAATTTCTTTATTTTGTTATCTCTCTCTCTAAAGGAATCTTCTAGGGGAAATATCATAGAGCAACTATGACAGCTTATCTTGGTCGTCAACTAAAATACCAGGGATGAGAGACTTCACTGAAGAACTGTCTCCACCAGGCATGGCCAAGTCTTTGAAGCATGTTCTTAATTGCTAAAGGAGGTGCAGGCTATTGTGGGTAGTACCATCCCTAGGCAGGTGGGCTCTATAGCAAAGTAAATTTAGCAAACTATGGGAATAAGCCAGGAAGCAGCTTTCCTCCACTTAGCTGCCTGCTTGAGTTATTGCCCTGATTTCAACTTGCAGGAAGCAAGGTCAAAGAAAGCCTTCCCTCTTCTCCCCAAGCTGCTTTTGGTCCTGCTGTTTATCACAGCAACAGAATACACAAACACACACACAGACCTTTTAAAGAAGAAAAATGTGTGTGTGTGTGTGTGTGTGTGTATATATATATATATATATATATATATATATATATATATATATATATATCTCTTCAAAAGAAACTAACTCAAGCTCTAAGCCAGTTGCTCCATCTGCATTTCAAAGAGAAAATTGGGACAAAGGCAGGCAAATGTCCCCAAGCTGCTTGGAATTTGCATGAGAATAGTCACAGACTCTTCCTCTCTGAGATTCTGGACTCTCACTACTCCTCTTATTAAGACTCTGCACTGCTTGTACTGGCAGCCACTCCTCTACTGTCGGTTTTCACCTCCAGACAATTCAACTCCCCGGGGCCCCATGGAATTTAGTGGAAAAGGGACTGTTCTGAAACACAGGAAAGTTCCCTTGAATCTTGGAAGGGGCAGCAGCTGATTTGAAAATGACCCTATGCCCTTGGGGAGGGGGTGTTGCTGACTGACTTTGTCATTGTCTCAGGAAGACAGATCAAGACTCTAGAGATCTTTGATGTCAGAGGCCTTCACCCATAAATCCTCATGCAGTTTGACTCTCCCATCCAATACACCCAGAAGAACTGAAGAACAAGTTTATGATGGCCTTGCATTCTGGAAAATCATGTGTGCATTGAATTTTCCAGAAGTACTGCTGGAGAGCACATGAGGCATTGACGTGGATGTCTAGAACTCTGACAGGAACACACATCCTAGCCTTGGTGGCTGTCATATAATGTCCAGATATGAAGTTTTGATTTGTACTTAGGGACAATAACCCCACCTTTTCTCCCCCAAAAGAGAAAATGTTGAGGAAATGACCTGATAGTTTGTTTATAGTGGATGTAAAGATGAGGATGGAATGTCGACGAGGGTATCCAGTCTTCCTTAGGGTTTCTATTGCTGTGATGAAACACTATGACCAAAAAGCAAGTTGGAGAGGAAAGGGTTTATTTGAGTATACCTCCATATCACTGTTCATCATCAAAGGAAGTCAAGACAGAAACTTAAACAGGGATGGAACCGGGAGGCAGGAGTTGATACAGAGGCCTTGGAGGAGTGCTGCTTACTGGTTTCCTCTCATGGCTTGCTCAGCTTGCTTTCTTATAGAAACCAGGACTAGCAGCCCGGGATGAAACTTCCCGGGATGAAACTTCCCACCATGGGCTGGACCCTTCTCCATTGATTTCCCATTGATCACTGAATGAGAAAATGCCTTGCAGCTGGATCTTCCGGAAACATTTTCTTCCTTCCTTCCTTCCTTCCTTCCTTCCTTCCTTCCTTCCTTCCTTCCTTCCTTTCTTCTTTGCTTCCTTCCTTCCTTCCTTTCTTCTTTGCTTCCTTCCTTCCTTTCTTTCTTCTTTGCTTCCTTTCTCCCTCCCTCCCTTCTTTCCTTCCATTCTTTTGTTGTTCTTGAAAACAGGGTTTCTCTGTCCTAGAACTAGCTCTTATAGACCAGGCTGGCCTTGAACTCAGAGAGATCTGCCTGCCTCTGTCTCCTGAGTGCTTGAACTAAAGGTTCAATGGCCAGCAAAACATTTTTTTAATCTCAGATAACTATAGCTTGTGTCAAGTTGACATAAAACTAGCCAGGACAGTGAAAATGGACTTGATGGTAATTTTCTATTAAAAGATTACACTTCTCAGGTCCCCTTACGGCTAGAAGGAAAGGACAATTGTAGAACATAAGGTGCAATCGTTTTACACTCTTACAAAGTGTCACAGCCATCTTTTTCCATAGGCATTCTTAACCATTCACATTCATGAAAATGTGATCCTCTACTGTGGATAAATATGGCCTTACCTCAAGTCAGATCCATCTTTTGTTCCTCCTTCCATGTCTTTTAAGCTACCTCAGAAACTTAATATAATGGAGCTAAAACCCGGGATGGCATCTGGAGTCCCACCTCTACCAGGCAGCTCTAAGCCTTTTCTCTAGAACTTTTTGACTTCCTAACTGCCCTTGCCTACTCCTGGGGACCTGATCTTTTGGGAACACACATGCTACCAGCTTCTCTACCTCCATGAGTGGTGGCAAGTCTGGCAAATGGAGCCCCTGGCTCAGGAGGCTCTACTGGCATCTGTGTAAACCCAGTGGAGTCCCAAGAGGTCCTGGCAGGGCCACTGGTTACTCTCAGCCAGTCACTTCTTAGGACCCAAATGCATCTATGAGTCTGCAGATGCAGGCAGGGGTTCATTGTTCAGAAGGGGTGCATGTGTGCGTAGTAGGTGTAGTAGGTGCATTTATGCCCGCTGCCAAGTTCATTGAAAGAAAGCGTGTACATGAGGTAGGGGTGTGTGTGTGTGTGTGTGTGTGTGTGTGTGTGTGTGTGTGTGTGTGTGTGTGTGTATGTGGTTTCTAAGCTAGTCCTTGTTCCTTCCTGCCTTGGAAGTATACACAGAGTGGAGACAGTGAATGAGAATCTCCCCCATACAATCACTAAATAAAAGGGTAAACAGATGAAAATGGTGAGGTTAAGTGGATCAGCAGCAGGATACAATTTTATTCATCTTTTACTTAGAAAAACTGTGTACTCCAAATTCAACCATGGGAAATAGCAGTCAAACTGAAAGTGAAGGAATTTTGTGTAAGATGATTATGGAACTTTCTGGAAACTTTATCTATAGGATAAAAAGACTAACTTAGGAAATATCTTTTGGTATGGAAGTCCAGTAAGTCAAGGTAACTATATAAATGTTTTGCTTGATTCCTGATTGTGTTTTGGGACAATTAGATAAAGATAAATAAGAGAAACTGCTGAGATAAAAGGAAATTGAACATTAATAAACTTGTAAATCAGTGAAAAATGTCTTTGTCCTAAAATAAAACATTTTAATTTTAGAAGATATTCAGAAGTATATCTTACTTCCAAGTACACATACAACATTAAAAATCTTAAAAATAAATAAATAAATAAATAATGTCATTCAAGTTAAGTTTCAAAACACATTAAAAAAATCATGACATGTCCCAAAAGACTCAAAAGTCAGCTAAGTGAATAGAAACTTGTGACATACCTGAGGTTCTTCAGACAATGGCTCTGGGGGCAGGTTCATGTTGTTTATGAAGAATGCACTCCAGATGATGAGGCCTCCAGAACTGGACACGGGCAGAAGAGCAGTTGTCAATCTCAGTTCCCAAAACTATCAAACTGTCTTTAGCTTTTTCCTGAAGGGGATGCTGGTGAGCAAGCTTTTGCCTCAGCTCTTGGGGAAGGGAATTGGCTTTGTCTTCCTTCACCTGACTTTCTTTGATTGGTCTTTCTTCTCCTTTTTTTCTTAATTTATTTATTTTACATACTGACCACAGTTTCCCCTCCCTCCTCTCCTCCTGTCCCATCCCCCTCATCTCCATTCTACCTGCCCTCATCCACTCCTCCCACATCATGGGCCTCCCATGGGAGGTTAGGCCTCCCATGGGGAGAAACAAAGCATGGCATGTCAAGTTGAGGCAAGGCCAAACTCCTCCCACTTGGATCAAGACTGGTGAGACATCTCAACTTAAGGAATAGGTTGAAAGAGCCGAGTCCTGATCCCACTGCTAGGGGCCCCACAAGAAGACCATGCTATGCTATACAACTGTCACCCAGATGCAGAGGGCCTAGGTCAGTCCCATGCTGGCTCCCTAGCTGTCAGTCCAGCTAAGACTCCTAGCAATAGTGGAGAGGGTGCCTGAACTTGTCTTCCCCTGTAATCAGATTGGTGACTACCCTAATTTTCATCATAGAACCTTTTTCCAGTAACTGATGGAAGCAGATGCAGAGATCCACAGCCAAAGCACTGGGCTGAGGTCTGGAAGTCCAGTTGAAGAGAGGAAGGAGGAATTATATGAGCACGGGGGGCGGGGGGGGCATGCCAAGATAATGACAGGGAAAGCCACAAAGCTTGTGGGAGCTCACAGACTCTGATTAGTCTTTCCAAAGGTGGACACAAGTAGGCTGCTCCAGCTTTCATGCTGACAAGGTATCACAGTGAGTTCTATTTGCATAGAACTTGTATTCCCACAAATACCCCCACACAAATTAAAATGAGTCAAGTGTCTGGTGGACCTGATTCTCTGTGTCCTTGGAAAGGAACACTGTAGCTCATGTTTCCTCATTAAAGGTAATATTCAATGGATTTCTATACTGTCTAGGTTATAATGGAGCCCCTAGAGGAGACCATATTATATCTCAAAAAGCTGATAATATTACTATTAATTTCTGAAGATGGAATTAAATGTGTAAATCAGTTAGTTGAGAATTATTTTGTCCTAGATGTGTGGACTGAGCCAGTGAAATTATAATTATCTTTTAAATACAGAGGAAGACATTTGGGTTGGTGGCACATGCTATGAGACAAAAACTTGCATAGTCATTGTAGCTATGATGGCAGAAATGGATCATGAGTCAAAGAATTCCCACAAAGAGGATGAAGCTCAAGGTGGGACACCCCCATGGTTCTATCTCTTAATGGGTAGAGTCAAGAGGTCCTTGAATAACCATGCAGAACAGGGTGCTAAGAAGCAATTGCATACAACAGTCAATCACATCTGCTTGGTGATGCTGTCCAAACACACAAAAGGAATTTGAGCAACAGAATGGTTCCATATGATGGCCATAGCCAATTTCCAGGCTGTTCCTTGTTCATGGATATGTCATTGGAAAGTCGGGTGAATACTGAACTCCATGATGCAGGGCTGAGCTCAGAGAAACAGGGGCAATACCTTTTAAATGAAGGGTTCCAACTACGTACATCTATTCCATAGAGATACAGGAACTGAATTACCCTACACTTTTCAGGCCCTTGGGCATTAGAGAGACATAGGTGTTTCAGTTTCTACACAGTTCCTGTCTAGAGCTGGGTGGAAGGGCTAGCTAGAGTGGACCATGTTCCTGCCTCACTTTATGTTCTGTATCCTTGAGCATATTCATGGACATCTCATTTCTGCTGCATTCTCATGTGTTCCTGGCTCTGTCGACTCCTTGTGATGTTTGTTATTATAAACTGCAGCATCCTCAGACTTTTACTGCACATCAGAAGTGAGTGAATCATGGGAGGCCTCTGCCAACGAGGGGCTATCACATGGAGTGTATTAAAAAAAAAAAAAAAAGGAAGATTTTAGGATGGCAGAGCTTAAGTCAATTAATCCATGAGCCTATTGAACCATTTCTCCCTCCTCCCAGTCATCTTGCCTATATATTAGAGCTAGGAATTAGGAGCAGAAAAATAAGGTATGAGTCAATGTCTCTAAGATAAACAATATCCAAAACTTCCTTCCTTCTCAATGATCCCCTAAAATAACCAAATCTCTTCTCTTTGTTTTTGCTGGGCAACTTGGATTATAGAATTCACAGCCATCTTAGAAAATCTGTGATCTTAGCTCCCTGTTTTCTCCTTGCCACAGGTATTCAAGGATCCTGTGGAAATGCACAATTTCTGTGAATTCTCTTCCATAAACATCAGAAACTTCACCTCCAAGCACAATTCCCTACTATACTAGAGCAGCCCTCTGCCCACATAGCCTCATAGCCTCCCCCTCACTGCTCCCCACAAAGGACACTCCACCAGCACATGGCCTCTTCTCCACAAGTTGGCAGCCATTTTCCCAAAGCATGCTGGACTAGGTAGACTGACCAACTCTACCAATTTTAGGGTTTCCACACTCTCAGGCACTGACTGTCCATAGCCCACAGCTTGGTCCTCCCAGGGGACAGTCACTTATGCTGTGCTGAATCCTCTGTCCATGCCCTACTTTTGTCTCAGGACATCTGACAACAGGGAATATGTACATGACAAGATGCCATGCTGTACACAAGTGGTGTCAGTTCCCCAGAGAGTAGTGTTTGAAGTCAGCATGTAGAGATGGATGTGGAAGAGTCAACTGAGTATTTGTTTTCTTCCCTTCATTCATCCTTTCTGTTTTGTTCCAGGGTGGGGTCTACAGTAATGTAGGGAGCATGTCAGGGAGGAAGGCTCCGCCTGGCATTTGTACTCTCCACTTGATACAACTTGATCACACTGCTTCCCAACTTCAGCCTTTCACTGGGCATGTCCTTTCATATAAAAACTCCCAAAATAAGATGGGGCTGCTTCAAAGAAGAGATTCTGTGTGGGCTTAGTTGTGCCCCATGGGCAGCAAAGAGGCTGCATGTTCCCTGTGCCCATTGTCCCCAACTTCATCCTACTTCCTCCAACCTGAAATCTTAGAGGCAGAGGACAACTATGGAGAGGGAGCTTTGTTGGGGGGTGGGTGGTCTGCCTGGGACAGAGAAGGGTCCCGTGACTACAGTCTGGCTCTTATGACTCTCATTTAAAAGTGCAAAGAAGGTGGAGGTTGTCATAGAATTTGCCTTTAAGTGTTCATTGACATATCCCCTGGCGACTGTAGTGCATTAAAAACTAGGCATTAATCACAGAAGCTTATCTCTGCAAAGAACTGAAAGTGAACACTGGAATTCTATCTACTGAAATTATTTTCAACCATAATAATAGTTTCAACAACAATAATATAGTGATAATTGAGGAAAGTTTGACGCCCAGCAAATTTCTCTCAAATTTTAGTTTAAAGGAAGACACAGAATTGAAGAATCCCTTTATCTTCAAAAGAACCAGGTAAATTAAAGTCCTTTGTAAGGTCTAAGGGTGTAATTCAATAAAATACTTGCCTGGCATACATGAAGCCCTAGTTGTGATCCCCAACACAGTTTAGATAAAGTGTGGTGGCACATGCCTGTAATCCCAGCACTTGGGAGGTAGAGACAGGAGGAACAGTGTTTCAAGGCCATTCTTGGTATCCTGGGCTAAATGAGACCTTGTCATTAAAATAAAAGAAAGTCTTCCTAAAATGACAAATATGACAGATGCCAAAAATTATATGAAGCAAAAGAAGTTTATATAAAACATCTTCATAGGGAAAAAAAATACATTGCATGGACAATTTGTAGAAAATCAACAATAGATGCTTTGTGAAGGAACAGAAATGTTAAAATAATTTTCATCATTAAGAGAATATTGAGTTTCCTTTCCAAATGATGAAATCAATATGTTTATTTAATTTTCTAAAATAACTTAGACCTAACTTTTTTGACAATTTAAAGCAGAATTGCTCTTATTTGGATGAGTCTAAGGTTTTGAAGAGCTAAGGGACTCAATAGACTGTTTGCCTAGCATACAGAAGAATGTCTATAAGGTGTTAAACACTTAGAAGACCCAAAGGCGGGCTTAGAAAGGATAAATGACATCAACAGGTGTCAGTGAACATTTATGTGTTCTTAGCAGTGTTCATTGGTAAGACACGGTGACTTCAAATCTAATATTTGACATTTTGTGAATCCATACCCAGTCTTCTCTATTTCACAGTACACATTCACTTTTAAAGCCCTGAGAAAAAAACACATGTGCCTTATATTTTCTGTCCTTGGGGATAGTGAACCTAGATGTGTCTTGGCAAAGCAGATTTTTGTCTAGGTATACTGGTATGAAGACCACAATGCTAACCACATTTGTTCCTGTAGGCTGACACATCTGATCACCAGACACACTTGGCTAGGGCAGTTTATATGCTATTGGGAGGGGAGCCCTGAGTTTCCACCTCCTAAAAATGAGGAAGCAATTTCCACACTAATAAGATAAATAATACATTTCTCTCATTGACTGTCCCCATACAGTTATTTACCTACTGCAGACACTGATGAGACCACGTACCAATGAATGTCATAGAGAAGTGAGAGAGAAGAGGGTTTGCAGCCTGCAAGGGTATGAAAAAATTATACCTCTGTTTTCTTCTTTAACTTAAAAATGAAAATGTACTTTCTACAAATATAGAAAATGATAGGAGGTATGTATAGGAAATTATAATAGTAGTTTGTCTAAGAAACTCATCTGTTTCAAGGAAAATAACAACTACAAAAATCCCCTCAGAACTCTTCTCCTGTTGATCATGTTCTCATCACTGGCAATAGGGTTTCGTTCACCAATTTCTCTTCCTTGAAAACTTCTGCTCAAGTCTGAACCCTCTTCACAGTGTTCCTATGGAGGTAATGATTGTTCTTTCCCAGGCAGAAAAACAGCCATGTCTGCCTTCAGCCACCTAGGAAGTTAGCTTGAAACTATGATTTTGCAGGTCAGATAGATGAAATGACAGAAAGTCTTTGCAGATACTTTATTACACTTTTCATTATTACATAATTATTTCAGACAGTGCTTTAGATAATTAAACTGCTATTGCTTTCAATAGCTTAAGGTTTATATTAAAAATAATATTGAGGCTACACAGAAAAACCCTGTATCTAAAAAACCAAATAAAAATAATAATGAGAGCTAGATAAATGGCTCAGTGCATAAGAGTACTTGCTGCTCCTGTAGAAGACCCAAGTGCTTCAAGCACCTACATTAGATGGTTCACAAGAGCCTATAACTATAGCTCTAGGACACTCAATGCCTTAGACTTTATTGGCACCTGCATGCATGTGTGCATACTCACACATAGATACATAAATAAAAAGTGTAACACAAGCTGGGTGGGTGGTGGTGCATGCCTTTAATCACAGCACTTAGGAGACAGAGGCAGGTGGACCAATGTGAGTTTGAGGCCAGCCTGGTCTACAGAGCAAATGCCCAGACAGGCTCCAGAGCTACACAGAGAAACCCTGTCTCAGGGGAAAAAAAAAAAACTGTACAAGTTCTAATAGGTCTTAATAAAAGCCCAGAGTCAGACATAGGGGCAAATGATGAGAGACCAGAGAGATGAAGGAGCAAAACCACAGCCACCTTACCTACTCAAATTCCCAGCTGAAAAGAGACTGTCTTCTCCCACCCCATCCTTCCTCGAGTCTCCACCTAACCATATCATTTCCTGTCTGTCTGTACAAACCTCCAGATCTCTACAGTTAACTAGTGGTTAGCTCCACCCTCTGATCTTCAGGCAAGCTTTATTTGTTAGAGTATAAGCAAGATATCACTACAAAAGAAAAATAAATCTTTAAAAAGTAATAGTGGTGATGAGTTGATAGTTTCCTCATGGATACAACGTATCAGTTCTGGAATTATATGCCCTCTATATAATGCATATAAACAAAAGGCAGGTAAGTTAAAGATAAATTATATTAATTGAGAGTTATGCTTTTCAAAGTCAGAGAAATAAGGAGTGTGGTAGTTTGAATGTAATTGACCCCCTTAATCTCATAAGGGGTGGCACTATTAGGAGGTGTGGCTTTGTTGGAGTGGGTACGGCCTTGCTAGAAAAAAAAATGTGTCATGGTGGCAGGGAGGGGCTTTGAGGTTTCCTATGGTCAGGGTACCACCCAGAGTCACAGTAGACTCTATGTTGCCTGCAAGATGTAGGACTCTCAGCTACTTCTTCAGCACTATGTCTGCCTGCACAATGTCATGCTCCCTGCCATAATAAGGCACCGAACTTCTGAAACTGTAAGTGAGCTACCCCAATTAAGTGTTTTCCTTTTAAGAGTTGCCATGGTTGTGGTGTTTCTTCACAGCAATAAAAATCCTAACCAAGACAAGGAGCAAACAAGAGAGAAAAGTTGAATGATTAGACAAAGATGTTAATATACATGATTATACAAGAAACACACAGATAGAAAGATGCTGATAAAAATGAATGTGTTGTGGGTGACATATTCCCTAGCTCTACTGGTGAAAGGGCCAATAAAACACTAGGTAGAGTGCTTCATTAATATGCACAAGACCCTCTATTCAATCCCCAGCACAGAGAGAAGAGAGAGGGAAGGGAGGAGGTACAGAAGGGAGAAATGTGCATCTAGAATTCTAATTTTTAAAGACAGTACCTTTCACTGAACTGGAAGCCACTGACTTGGCTTGGTCAATGAGCTCCAAGGATCCACCTGTCTTCACCTCATCCTCAGTGCTGGGATTACAGACAGGTATTTCCATGCCTGGATTTTTAGTAGGTGATGATTAAACTGATTATTTAACTCAGTTCATCATGATTACAGGGCAAGAACTTTACTGACTGAGCCATCAATCCAGCCTCCTGAGTTGTGTCTTAAAGGATGTAAGTATCTATGGAATCACAAATTGTATACATAACCAATATTTAAGAGATACATCTTTATGAAAACAAATTCCTAATAGTATATGTATATATGTACTTTTCTTGAAAATAGAGCATAATTTTCTTCCTCTAGAGTACTGAATAGATTTAATAATGATTTACTTCCAAAGGATGAAGGGAGGAGAAGGAAAATTCTTGGCTGTATGTTGAAAGCTGTCTTTGAGGGACTGCAATCAGAACCAGCCAAGCAGCCCCAAGTTCATACCTGAGTGGGGGTGTGTGGATGAGGGAAAGGCTATAGCTATGAATGATAAAGAAAAGACACAGACACAGAATAAAATCAGGAGGGCAGATTCACTTAATACTGATTTTGCCACAAGTTTATTTTTCACCACTCTTATATACCTTAATCAAAAAGGGGAACATGGTAACATGTATATGGAGCAAACAGACATTTTTTCCTCCTTTCTAAGGGTTGAGTAACCACACCTTAAATTCAACTTTTTGTTCCCTGGCCTTGAGGGTCAGAAATAGCCACACCTCAGACCAGGTCTGTTGTTATTTAGAATAAGATAGCCAAGGCCAAGATCAAACACCCTACTGTAGCCATACCTTTGACTTTTAGGTCGTCTTAAGACTTGCTGAGAACAGTTTTGAACTCTCTGCCCTTGAGCAAAGATGGAGTGAAGCCATCTTTATGGGCACTGACAGCTGTACAATGGAAATGTCTGGCAAAATCAGTCTTAACCATGTAGTCCATGTTAACATCCCAGTGACAAGTCATGTCCAAATGACAGTCAGTTGAAGTCAATCCACCTATGTAACTCAACACAAAACACACAATCCCAGTCTATTCATTAGGCAAAACCAAGTGCTGACATATGCAGTACACCTAAGCAGTACTTCACAAAACTGAGTTAGAGCCAGAAGGAAGGAGACTAAATTGCTCTTACTTCTAAAACATGGCACCAAACCCAGTGTGGCATCTAGATAAGGTAGTGGCCCAGAACAACAGTAAAATGAGCATGGGAGAAACCCATGTCAGTTCTGAGGTTTCATTGCTAATTTGTACGGTTTTTTCCGCCTGCCGCCTGGTCTTGTCCCGCCGACGAGCCAGCCTCAAATAACACACAGAGACTCTGTATTTGATATTATACTGTTGGCCAGTTACTACTTTCTTATCGGCTAGCTCTGTCTTAAGTATTAACCCATTTGTGTTAATCTATGTATTTCCACGTGGTCTTCTTACTCGGAGCCAGCTGCTGCGTACTGCTCTCTCCAGACTCTCCATGCTGACTCCTCCTTACTACTTCCTCTTTCCTCTTTGTCTCCTAGTCCCTCCTATCTTCCTTCCCTATTGGCCAACAGTCTTTATTCATTAACCAGAATGAGAAATATATATACATAATGACATCTCCCATCACTAATTCTGTTTCAACATTCTTGTAGAAGAAGTAATCATCAGGAATAGTTGAGTAAAACATATATGGAATTATCAGCAATATTTGTGTAATTTTTAAAAATAGTAATAAAAATTATTTTTACTTAAAGAAGAAATAATATAAAATGAAAGCAATGGGAAACACAATGGCCATGGTAAAAGGTTCTCCTTCCTTTCAGGCCCACCAGCTTCTATACAACCCATCCAGTGGTGTGATAGTACACAGTAGATCTGTCTAGTCAGATAATAGCAGTGAAAAGCAGGCCAATCTATGTACTGAATAGAGAGTGGGGGGGGGCGAGGTGAATACTAAAGGAAATCATGCCATTTGAAAGCACTGCAGACAGGAAAAGACCTTTCTGAGTCTCTCTCTTCACTGACATAGCCTTAATATTTCTGACCAAATGTGGATACTCATATTGTACTCTGTCACAAGAGTATACACAGGTTGACTAAATGGGAGCCTAGGCTCAAAGACTTGGGTTAACATTCAACTCCTCTGTTCACAGCTGTCATGCCTCAAGAAGGTCATCCACAAGCTTTGTTCCAGAGTCCTCAACTGTGTCACATGGATGACTCACAACTTCCCCACAGGGCTACAGCCAAAATTAAGTATTTCACATGTGAAAGAAGCTCTAGTTCATGAGACCGAGGACTTGGTTGATGGGTTCTGTTTTCTGCGTATTTATTATCATTACTCAGTGGATAGTGTTTATTATGACTAACACTAATTAACATTGTTTTAGTAAATGAGGACCTACCTCTGCTAAAGTGCACATAAACTATTAAAATATAGATTTATCTTCCTGTTTACAAGTATCTCTTCATTTCTAATTATAATATTCATTTCAATTATACTATTAATGAAGTCATACCAGTGACGCATAAACAGTGTTTAAATTGCATATAGATTAAGGCACAGCAACAAGAGCTAAAGTGGAATTAATGCCACCAGAGGGGTATTAATCATGGTTATATTATGTTAATGCAAATGAACAAGATACTGAAAGCATCTCCCATGTCCCCTAGGTAAATCTCTATTATCTGAAACAGAATTTACCAAAGGAATTCCAACATTATTAAGGTTGCTTCATCAGCCTTGAAAGGCCTTGGGATATGGACAATGTCTATGGGATATGACAAAGAACTCACAATCACTGTTCCTTGTATGTGCCCCCATTCAATTTTCATTGTCCCCCTATCCTCCACCACACAAGAAAATATTTGGGGCTCTCTACTCTGAGCAGATGTAGGAGATATCTGTGGAGGCCAGTAGAGGGCATTGGATCCCCTGGAGATAGAATTACAGGTGGTTTTGAGTTGCCCAATGTGGTTGCTGGGAACTGAGCTCTCTCCAACCTTGATTGTATTTATTCTATAAATAATCACCATAATCCCGATTATTTTATTATTCACCATCATGATATTTCCTTTCTTTCTTTCTATGACTTTGAATGTGTTTATAATAAATGCTAGCAAGTTCACTCTTAATAAATCTATGTCTCACCCACACCCACAGGCCCAAAGAATTCTTTGTGATGTTTTCCTCCTGCATACATTTTACTTTTTTATTTCTTGTCAGGTATCTATCAAAAGTTTTCCAATTTTACCATGCTGTGGTGGTAACTGTGCCTTCTGCCCTCTCCTCCTCCATGAGTGGCTTTGTTTAGTTGCTTTCTTTCACTGTGGTTTTGCAGGGACTGCATTCCCAGCATGCTGCTGTTCTATTCTCCAGTTGATTGATCTAGCAAGCATTACAACTTAGGTGAGATCCAGTTTTCCCATTGTCTTCAAAATTGCTCCTGGGCAAAGATTTCTCTGTGCTCTGTGGGAAGTCAGCCTGCCCAACAAAGCAGAACGGCATCCGGTGCCCAACCACTGATTCAGAACAGGCAGGCAGATGTTCATGCCAGGGAGCTGTTACAGAAGAGGGGCACTCCTCCAAACCTTCACAATTCATGGTGATACTAAGATCCATTAGCTTGATCAGGGTTTCTCAATTGTGTGCACAGAGTCAACTCCCGCAGAGTTTTAAAAAGACAAATTTTAAAGCTTTTATTTATCTTTAAGATTTCTTTATATTTGTGTGTGTGTGTGTGTGTGTGTGTGTGTGTGTGTGTGTGTGTGGGGAGAGAGAGAGAGAGAGAGAGAGAGAGAGAGAGAGAGAGAGAGAGAGAGAGAGTTTTCCTGAATGCATGTTTATGCACCATATGTGTACCTAGTATCTGAAGAGATCAGAAGAGGACATCAGATCCCCTGGAACTAATGTTACAGAGTGTAGTGTGCTGGGTATTGAAACCAAGTTCTCTAAGCCATCTTTTCAGTCCTGTTTTAAATCATTAAACAAAAAATTTCCAAAACCTGGACGAGTGAGATGGCTCAGAGGGTAGAAGCATTTTGGCAAAAGTCTGAGGACTTGAGTTTAATCCCCAGTCCTGAAGAGTGGCATTGAGGTGGAACCACTTATCATAGACTATAAATACCAGGACTATGGAAGGTCTACAGTTCCATGAAAGGCAACCAGAATTATCACATAGTGGTGGCTAGCAGTGGATAATGTATGCTCTCAAAAATTTCTAATTAAATGGTTCTTACCTCTGTAGCTTCTTAGTAAATACTACACTTACTTTGTTTTGGAATTTTGTTTGTTTTGTTGGTTTTGTTGTTCATTTGGTTTTAGTATTTGAAACACAGTCTTACGTAGTAGCTTAGACAGAATTCAAATTCTGTGTTACCACAGCTGATGCTTTTCTTTATTTCAAGGTTTTTTTTTTTTTTTTTTTTTTGAGACTTTTGTTAGAAAACAAGCTAGATTTCAAATGCAAATGTCTTTGTGGTCTACACAGCTGGTACAGTTTTTTTTCTTATTATTATTATTCAGATAAGAACTCTAATCAGCCTCTTATTTTTTTTCATAGAAAAGCCCTCCCTTGTCTCATAGCTATCCTTCCATTTACATGTCAGTGACCAGTCATAGATTGGATTCTAATCCTCCAGGATCCAGAGGTAGAGTATTATTCTGAAATGATATGATTGTGTGAATAGAAAGTTAAGTTATGTAAAGCCCCTGGAACTATATGTGTCACTACATGAAGTGTGTGAGCTCTGTTGAAAAGTTGCCAGCCAGGCAGGGAGCCTGGTGGTTCAGGCTTGTGATCCCACCTAGAGAGGAGGCTGGGGTGTGAGGATTGCAAGTTCATTGCCTGCCACTGGTACATAGCAAGTTCAAAGGCAACATCAGCAAATTAGTGAGACTCTAAACTGAATAAAACACTGGAGATATGCTCAGTAGTAGAGTATTTGCCTGGCATATGCTGAAAGACCGGCGGAGAGCGTGGACCCTCAAGCCCTGACTCAGGAAAGGTGGCCCCCCAAATCACTCACGAGAAGCAGTCTTGATGCAAAAGCATGAGATCTTTTATATTCCAGTGCACTGGGGTCCACAGCCATACTCCACATGGGGTAGAGGACTGGGAACCCTGGGTACAGGGTTTAGACCGCTTTTATAGGGTTATAACAAAGCCCGAGCATCACAAACCAAATCATCTCATAGCATCCAGTGCAGACCAATCAATTTGAACTATCCAAGCCCACACTTAGCCCAGGAAATCTGCTTTCGCTAGGGCTTCTGGGTAGTGTGACAAGGCTCATTTCTTGTGTTCATTCACTCACAGTTGCTGTCTGTAAACCGCCCTGTCATAAACAGTCAAGAATGTGACCTTTTGCCTACTCACTGCTAGAGAGCAGAGTGTAGGGAGAATTAGGCTAAATTTTTCCATCCTTACAACGCAAGGCCCTAGTTTCAATCTTCAGAATCACAAAGGACAAAAGGAAATGAAATCATAAATCTCTGAAAATATTTTCCTAAATTTATTTTTTTTAAAAAAAAAAAGATTTACTTAATTGTACTTATATGCATTTGTGAGTCTGTGCAAATGTATTTCTTATTTGCATGTGGGGCTTATGGGGTCAGAAGAGGGCAGTGGTCCCTTGGAGCAGAGTTAAAAAAGATTTTATACTTCCAAGTATTGATGCTGGGACATGAAGTCTATTCCTCAAGACTGAGCATCAAGTGTTCTTAACCACTGAACTATCTCTCCAGTCCCTAAATTATCTTTGGTCATTATTGCATTAAATCCATATTTGTAAGTAGAATTTAGCAAGGATTACTTTTAGAGGCCGAGAAAGGGGCTGTACTGGCTGGTTTTGTGTGTCACCTTGACACAATCTAGAGTCAACAGAGAAGAAGGAGCCTCAGTTGAATAAATGCCTCCATGAGATCCAGCTGTGAGGCATTTTCTTATTTAGTATCAATGAGGGAGGGCCCAGCCCATAGTGGATGGAGCCATGCCTGGGCAAGTAGTTCTGGGTTCTATAAGAAAGCAGGCTGAGCAAGCCATGGGAAACAAACCAGTAATCAGCATCTTCCATGGCCTTAGCATCAGCTCCTGCCTCCAGGATTCTGCCCTATTTAAGTTCCTGTCTTGACTACCTTCAGTGATAAACAGCAACCTGGAAGTGTAAGACAAATAAACCCTTTCCTCCCCAAATCAATTTTTGGTCATGACATTTTGTTGCAGTAATAGAAACCCTAACAAGACAGTGACTTTACAAGAGTGTCTGATGTTTTTGATATAAAGCCTACAGAAGACTGTGACCAGCTCTGACTTGCTAAACACCTCCTGATCTTTTTGCCTCATGCTTAGCTCACTGCTTCAACCACATTCCATCTTCCTTCCTTCCTGCTGCCTGCCTCCTGTTCCCTTTCCCCTTCTTCAAGCTAGTTCCCTGGATAAGCAGGCATCCCCTTAGGCATAAAATTGGTTATTTTGTCTCCCTGAAGTCTCCTCATCTCCATAAGGTATGCAGTCTCTATAAGCTGCCTCCCAATTTCCCCCTCTTGATTAGGCTCTTAGGGAATCTTTCAAGTATTGGGAAATTAGATGGAAATCACTGTGGAAGGAGCCAGAGCACACCCTCCCCACTCCTGCAGCCTTCCCTCTAATTTGAGCAGAGATGAAAATGGAAGAGACAGCAGACATGGTACAGGTTTCCTTGGAAGCCTGGGTCCAACCCTAATGGTTTGGTCTAAGTCTTTTACTCATCTTTGGGTTCTAGTTAGCAATTTTCCTGCACCCAGACATGTGCCAGAGGTTAATCTCCATTGATATTTAGATACATGTGCAGACAAGTGATAGCACAAGCAAAAAACATAGGTACAAATACACAGTATCTACTTGTCACTTTTAGGCGATGCTCTGTCTGCCCATTTACAGAGAGAAATGGGGAGTGTAAGCTCTCCATTATAGTCCAGTATCCACTGTGCCCAACTAGGAGACTGTGGGTGATTCAGAGTGAATGCACATCTCACTAGGGGCTCCTAGCCACCCTAAAAATAAAAATATGTTGTTACAGCTGAGCAACTGGAGAGGCTGTTTATTAAAAACATTCTGCATATTGTCACAGACATATGTGGTACCTGGAACAATAGAATCCTTGTTTTCAGGAGATTAAAGAAAAAGAACACAAAAAAGAAGGGTGTGGGGAATGAGAACATTTCTATCTCAAAAGGCACAGATGTTTTCCATTTCTGAAGATGTGGACTGCAGCCTGCTTATAAAGTCCCTTAAAAATGACCAGTTACATCACAGGTGTGGATAGGGCTTTATCTAAAAAAGCAAAACAGTCCTATTGCAACAAGAAAATCAAAATCAACTTCTAAAGCCTGGGACAATGAAAAAGACTTCCTTGCATAAAATTTCAAGTCACTAACTACTTTGATTTTGTTTGAATAGCTAAATTCATTTCCAGAAACCAATGTGGAAATCTAATATGAAATTTAAAATTAGAAAGGGCAATCAGAAAGAGGAAACTATTGACTGTAAGCCAATATGATATACGTCATGATAGGGGTCATTACAGCTAAATATATCTTATCTAGCTTTGCACAAATCCCTAATATACTAGCAGTGAAAAATTCCACCCACAAGTTAGGTGATTATCTTCACAAATATTATTTCTCAGTCTTCTCCCTAAGTGTTTCAACTAAGAGAGAACTGAAAAGAATAAGATAACATTTCTAAACCTAAGTATTATTGCCTGATGCAACAGAAAACATTGCTAATTGTAATACCAGATATGAAAATTATTTTGAAGAGTGACAGAGTACATTGTGCAGATCTGTGCCTGAGCAGATGACCTCCTTTGAAGATCTTGCAAGGAAAATAATCTACCATCAGTGAGATGATTAAACGGGGCCTGTGGAAATGCTGAGAGCCCATTTTGGGTGGAGGAACAGAAACCTAATGCATTAGATTTAAGAACTGAAAACCAGAATAAAGTACTGTAAGCAAAAGGGACTTAAGGGAGTGCTTGATGGGAGGATTCTGAGCTGCAGCTCACATCAGTGCTGGCTTGACCCAAAGATTTAGTCTAGAGTGGCAGATTCTTCTGAACTGGAGTCACAGGCAACTGTAAGCTGTCTGATTTACATACATGTGTGCTGAGAACTGAACTCTAGTCTTCGAGATGAGTGCTCACTCTTAGTTGCTGAGCCAGCTCTCCAGCCAAGATTCAATGGTACTTTAGGACCCCTGATGTCTAACTCCACCTCACAGCCTCACAGCCTCTTTTGACATGATTTGAATCAAGACAATCGATGTAAGGAGTCTTTCTCTGTCCTTCCAGCTCCCAAATAATAACATGGGGACTTATTACTAATTATGAAAGCTTGGCCTGGTCTTAGCTTAGGCTTACTTCTAACTAGCTCTTATAACTTAAATTAACCCATTTAAAATACATCTTTGCCATGTGGCTTGTGGCTGCTACCTCTCCTCCTGCTTGCCCTGTGTCTCCTGGCTCCTCCACTTTTCTTTTTCTCCAATCTCCCTCTTTCCAGAAGTCCCACCTATAATACCTCCTGCCTAACTATTGACCATTTAGCTTTCTATTAAAGCAATCTCAGTTTAGGGCAGGGGGACTTACTGCCTTGAGGAAATGGAGCCTAGCTACTAGAAGTTTGTAGGTCACTTGGGGCAGTAAACTGGGATGAAAATAAATCTCACCTCAGGCTCCTCCCACCATTAGAGAAGCCACCCCAGCCACCTTGCCTTTCTTGCCATGATGTATAGTAACCCCCCATTATGCTGTTACAAGTAGTCAGTGTGTGGACCTGGCTTTTACAGGTGTACATATATTGCAAAGTAGCAAGAAAACTATTCAAAATCAAAGTCAGCAGTAATACAGATCAAAAAGAAGTAAACTATCAAGAGCAACATGAGTGGCATTACGCAAGAGCCCCAAGTTATTGCCTAGAACTTCTTTTATGGGATCTAAGAGGTTACTAAGGGTTTAATTTGTGTGGCTCTCTATTTTGATTGACAGAGGAATTATATATTCTTTTCCTCTACTGCATAGTTATATAACTGTATGTATGTATGTATGTATGTATGTATGTATGTATAGATATAGATATGGAAATATATGAGTTAGGAAGTTATAGCCTTTTCTCTACTGACCTGCCCTAAACTGCCTCTAATTTTCTTACTATGTATACCCAACTATGAATATGTATTAGATGCTTTATCTTATTGTGTATGCATCCAAAACCAGTTCAGGATGGGTTAGCCCCTTGCTCTGGTACTTAGCTGTAAACTGGAAATATTTTATGAATAGAAACTATCCACAATGGATGGCTGTCAAGAGGAAAGGAAAGTTATCCTATTATTTAGAGTAGGGTGAATGTGTAGCTTGATGTGTCTGGTGTTTTAGAGGTATTTAGGAGGGAGGTGTGTGAATAGCCCAAATCAAGTAGAGTCCCAGGCTGCTAAGCTATTCCCTTTGCTTTCCTGCTCCAAAACATGAGCCAAAACAAATATTTCCTTTCTAATTACTGAAAGGTAGTTTGGTCACTTTGATGTGACTAAGGCAACAGGTGAGAGAAGTTTTAGAGCCCCACACTTAATTTCCTGTCTCCCCAGTAAGAATGAGGGTTATTTCTTAGGTATTAAAATTTCCAAGAAGAGCTCTTCACTGTTTCAGGTAGTCCATGTTTGGTCACTCTTCCCTCCATACACTAATCATTATGGTCTGTATTAGGGTATTCTAATTGGACTGGAATGCCTCAGGTCCTCCATTACTGAATCTAAAGAAGGCTGTGAACTGATATATGCGGGCCAAAGAATTAAGTAGGCAATGGACACGATATTCCTTTGGAGTGCAACACTTTCAGGAGACACAGAATGGAACCACAGCTCACACAGCTCACTGTCACTTCTGTATTGTCTTCCTGAGGGAGGCTGAATAATGAGATCATATGGAAATCATCCACACAAGTTTAGCGAAGATACCCATAAGAGCTTCCTGCCACACACCTTTCTTTATTTTTGAGTGAAATCTACTCAGAAAAAGGCTGAAAAATGTACCTGACCTGCATGCACAAAGGCCTGGGATCAATAACCAGTAGCATGTCAACAAATCTACCACCACCACCAATTTACTTCTAAATTTACCACTAAAATACCTCACTATGTTTTCAGAAGGTCTTGAAGTCTAGCCCAGCAAGCAAGTTTTTTCTGTGTGGCTGAAGACTAGATGGCAATTAGAGTGCTTCAGCTGACTTGGGTATACAGTGATACCCAGAAAGAATCTTGTACAGAGACCCAATGTGCAGTTCTCAGGCTCTCTCCAGTCTCTGATTCTGTCTTTCATGGCACCCATTCTCTACCTTGTACTGTTAGGAGAGATGCAGGTGTGCTTCTAGACTTTCAAGGTGCTTCCTGGAGCCAGCTTCTCTTCCTTTCAGCCAAGAACCCTAACCATTGCACTAAGTTTTAGGAAAGGGACTAGTGTAGGCACAAGACTCTTAGCATACTGTAATGAGAACAAAGCTGGTCCCAAGGACGTTCACCTATAGCATGATGCTCTTAAAAACTGAGCCATGCTACCAGAGATACACAGCAGGTGGGATGAACTGGAGACACACCTTGCTTTTGAAGGAGATGGAGAACAGTAATGAGTTGGTCCTGTACAGCAGGTGGCTTATGTGATGTAATTACTCCATCCACTGAACTAGAAAGGATCCTGTAACCTGGACTCAGCAGGGGAGCCTAGGTTCAAATATTCTGTTTACATCAGCATAGCTATTGCCACATGATTTCCTAACAAATTAACTAAGGGTTACCCTGACTCAGAGCAGACCAATCTTATCCACTGTTCGAAGCA
Source organism: Phodopus roborovskii (assembly GCF_943737965.1). Lineage (NCBI taxonomy): Eukaryota > Metazoa > Chordata > Mammalia > Rodentia > Cricetidae > Phodopus > Phodopus roborovskii. The sequence continues at coordinate 15,249,128 of NW_026126558.1, read as the reverse complement.
GTGTAGTTAACGAGATTTTAGCACATGCTTCATTTGGTCAAGAGAGCAATTACTATTCATCTGAGTTCTAACTATAGACAAATGAAAAGAAAATAAGCATGTATCCTTTTCAAACTCTGTGAACTTGGGCAAGATTTTGATCTCTGAGTACCAGTGTGCTTCCCAGTTAAAACTGTATAAAATATCATGCCACATGACCACTGCAAAGCAAACACTTTGTAGATTTGTTCTTTTAAAACTCCCGATGAGGGCTGGAGAAATGGTTCAGAGTTAAGAGCACTGGCTGCTCTTCCAGAGGTCCTGAATTCAATTCCCAGTAACTACATGGAGGATCACAACCATCTATAATGAACACGAAGGCAGAACACTGTATGTGTAATAAATAAATACATTGAAAAAAAAAACTCATGATGAATTTTAGGTGCCATTGTGACAGTATTTAGAAGGTAGGCATCTAGGATCCACCATCTAAAATGGATTAATGCCACTATATATGGAGTAGACTCATTATTATGGGAAAGGGTTCACTATATATTTAATTTTTAAATGATATAAAATTGTTCATATATATTGTGTGATATTTAAATTATAGTCAGTGTGCTGGTTACTTTACTTGAAACAAACTGGAGTCACCTAGCAAGAGGAAACCTTAGTTGAAGTATTGCCTCCATCAAATTGTCCTGTAGTGAAATTTGTGTGACATTTTCTTAATTAGTGATTTATGTGGTAAGGTCCATCCAGCCCATCATGAGTGGTGCCTCCCCTGGGCAGGTGGTCCTGGGATATATAAGAAAGTAGGTTGAGCTGGCCATGGGAAGCAGGTCAGTGAACAATATTCTTCAGTGGTTTCTGCTTCAAGCTTCTGTCTTGACTTTCTTGGATGATGAACATAACCTATAATCCAAACACACCATTCTTCTCCAAAGTTGTTTTTGGTTAGTGTTCTATGGCAGAAACAGGGAGATATGCTAGGACAATAAGCAAATCTAACTACTCCTACTTCTCCTCCTCCTGGTTTCCAGTTTATTTGCCTGTCTAGGTAATGCCACATAAATGTGGGTATCAGTAGAGGTCAGAAGAGGGTGTGAGATGCCCTGGCCTTGGAGTTAGAGACTAAACATGGGTCCTCTGCAAAGTACTTTTAACCACCAAGTTATATCTTCAGTTGCTACATTTTCCTTGTCAATGTTTATCAATTTTTCCTACTACATAGTTCTGAACAAATACCAGCTCTCCTTACTTCTGAACTATAATAGTATCTTATTTCAGATACTGTTAATCTCTGCTATAATTCAGAACATGCTACTACCAAATGTGAAGCAGCATATTCAAACCTTTCGAAAGGAGTCTTCAGAGTAGACTAGGTCCTCCTAGTGAGTCTTAATGAAGAGAAGTGTGAGGGAAATGAGAGTCTTGAGACAGTTTCATGTCAGTGTCTCATCAGGGAGGTGAGGACCTAAGCCCATGACAATTTGATGGTGTTTTCCTGGTGTTCACTGGACAGTGAGTGGATTTTTAGAAAGTCTCTATCATGTGGATTTTTCTGCCATCTACTGGTCATTTTTGCAAAGGACAACTATGTTGATGCAAACAAAGGTGTATCTACTCCTCTATCCTCTCCTTGAATCTCACTGGTAACTAGGCATCTTACCAACTTACACATTCTAAGGCAAAGGTTTTCCATCTTCCTAATGCCGTGACCCTTTAATAAAGTTTCTCATGTTATGGTGACCCCCAACCATAAAATTATTTCATGCAACATCATAACTAATTTTGCTACTGTTATAAATGGTAATGTAAATAACTGATATGCAGAATGGTCTTAGGTGACCCTTGGGAAAGGGTCATTTGACCTCCAAAGGGGTAGCAACCCACAGGTTGAGAGGCACCAATCTAATGGGTGCCCTTAAGAACTCTGATGTAGGAACAAAATCAAAAGGTCTCCAATGAGGCAAGCCTGGGACAGGGTGTGAGAAACTGAGTTATCTCTTGGCCTCTAGCCCAGTCACTTGTCATTCCCAGCCTGAGTTATGCTACCTAGCTTCTACTAACTCTGGTATCCCTCAGATATGAACAAGCATAACTACCTATACTTCATTCTCTTCAAAACTAATTTATAGCATTGTGATATGTCTAAGAGATCTCTAATCATGTTACCTTTCAATCCTATTGATCATTGATTTAGTCACTTAAACACACACATTTTAAGCTATACTGACCCTTTAAAAATATTTCTATATTTTCTCTTTTGACTGTATGTTTTCTATCTCACTGAATTCCATGTTTATTATTTTCTTATTCCTATTGCAGGTTTAGCTTCCTCTTTATTTTCTATCTTCTTAAGGTTTACATGTAGATCAGTGATTAAGGGCATCTCTTTTCATATCTATGTGAGCATATAAAGTTGTAAATTTCCTGTGAGCACTAATGATTTGCATTTTCTGCATTTTTCATTGTTTCTGCTTTCATTAAAGCTGAAGAGACTCCTTAATATCCAATGAATTAATACCTGGTTCATATGTTCATATGATCAGTATTGACCTAATTTCTAATGTTGGAAGAATTCTCCTGTTAACACTTTATACACTTTTTGTCATAATCAAATAATTTTCTCTGAAGGATTTAGTTTCTAAAGATGTATTACCATTTTTATGGTCCAGCATGTGCATTTGAAAAGAATGTCTGCTCTGCAGCAATTGGGTGTAATGGTTTCATAAATATCAATTAACTAAATTTGGCTACTGTTTATATATTTTGTATCCTTATTTATCTATTTATATTTATTTACCTATCTACTTATTTTTGCCTACCAGTTCTGACCTCTTTTACTAAGCACAGAATGTTGAAATCGACACCTATCTTTATGAGCTATTTCTCCTTTGAGTTTTGTCAGTTTGGCAGTAGTGTACTTTGAAGTTTTGTCCTTAAGTATCTAAATATTTAGGGATGTTTTGTCTTCTGGCTGAAGACACTTCCTTGATCTTGGAGCTGGGGATATATCTCAGATGGTAGAGTGCTGACCCAATACATATGAAGCCTTGGGGTAGAATTCCAGCACCAGCCAGGTGGTGGTGGCACAAGCCTTTAATCCCAGCAAGCCTGGGCTACAGAGTGAGTGCCAGGATAGGCTCCAAAGCAACACAGAGAAACCCTGTCTCGAAAAACAAAAACAAACAAAACGAAACAAAAACCCTCCAGCACTACACAAACCTGGTGTCCTAGGCACTCCTGTAATTTCAAATACTAGGGAAGCAGAGGCAGGAAGCAGAGAGGCTTAAGCCGTCTCAAAGACGGATGTACAGAAAGACCCAGAGAAAAAGGACCTGGGAGACCACAGCAGGTACAGCCACACCCTCATATTAAACCTAATGGTTTTGCAGGGGTACTGGAGCACAACTATAATCTGCCATGACCTGAGTTTGGTAGGCAGATATAGAGGATGAAGGAGTGGGATCGCTAGTTTAAGGCCAGCTGAACTCTATAAGGAGCTCTGACTCAAAAACAAAATGAACTGTCGGCTTGGAGAGCCTTCTGGTCGCTTAGGCATCCCCACCCGCGCAGCCTTGAAGATGAACTTCTAGGTGCTTAGGGACACCAGAGTCCCTACTACCACTGTGGGTGGCTCTTCATCCATCTAGGCAGAATCCTCAGGCAACCAGAACACAGCAGTCCCTGAAAGCTCCACCCCTCCACCCCGCCCTAGGTTTAGGCTGACGGTCTAGTTGCCTCGGTCCACAGAATCTCTCCTTGCCAGTGAAGAGGGCTCGTGTTGCCCGCACATACCAACCCTAGGCCGTCCGCCTTTGCTTCCGTAGTGCCGCATCTCGCACAGGCTGGAGTGATCCCGACTCCTACAAGTAGAGCCCCGTCTCTTGCTTCAGCACCCGAGTCCCATAGGCTGATTGGGCTGCGCGCGACGTTCCGATTGGAACGAGAGACTGTCCGTCAAGCACACGCTCCGCCCCAGGACCGCCCCCACCTCTCCTGTTCAATAAAGGAGAGAGATGTCCCAGTTCTGAGGAAGCGAGTTCATTGGTTCGGCGTCATCTCGCTCCAGTCAAGACAGGAACAGGCTCGAGGTTTCGGTTAGAAACAGCGAGATGTCAGTCAAGGAATGGCATTCACCAATTAGCGCACAGTATTTGCAGAGGCGCTACATGAATGGGGAGGAGCATAAGGGAAAGTTTACTCTTGATTGGCTGAAAGGAACCAGGCTCCGCCCTCTTGGCCTAGCGTGCAAGCTGCGCCCTCTTCAGTCGGTAGTCCTTGGTACACCACACTTCACAGCGGACCCTGCCTGCGTCCGAGAGAGGGTCGCTCAGTGAAGATTCTATAGAGTTCCATGAGAGTCCCGCGCCACCTGTACGGCGAGGAAACGCAGCGTGCGGGCGACCATCGGTGCTGCAGGGAGTAAATACCGCTGTGGAACCGGAAGTGTCCCGGGAGGCGTCGCTTCCGGAAGTGTGGCATATCCTCACCACACCAGGAAGTGTGGTGCCGCCGCGGCTCCGGGAAGTGTTGCTGTCCACCCAGTTGAGATGTGGGGTTGAAACAGGTGTTAATGTATCGTAGTTTGCGGAGACTCATCGGAGTTCACCCTTCCGAAAGTGCCGGAGGGTGCAAGTATTTGATCATGTTTATGAATGTCGCGTCCTGTCGAAAACTGTAGAGGAAATAGCACTAGGAATGTTTCCAGGGGGCCTGACTCCCTAAAGGATTTTAAGAAGTTTTCTGTTGCTGCCCATCACCCTTCATTCCCCTTCTCCCCAGGGATGTGCAGATGGAGGCCGGAGGCGATAGTGCTGTCCCAGCCCCCGGGGGCGTGGAGGACTCGGTGGACACGCAGTTGCCCATTGAGGAGGCTGGAGACAGTGAAGGGGTTCACTCGAGCACGCCGGATCCCGGAGATGGGGACCCGGAGGACGCAGGTACAGCTTCCCTCAATGGAGCCTTGGAAGCAGTCCCTGGGGGTTGTCACTGCCAACTCAAGGGGAAAGAGATCAACGGAAGACAAGTGGGCAGTCTTTGGGACCCCAAGAAAGTAGCTTGAGGCATAGCTTTATCAGTAGTTGGTCGCAGACTTACTGATTTAATTGAAATCACTGAGAAATGACAAGGGAGCCAGCGAGTGTCTGGGAGGGGCAGGATGTATCCTATCATGAGGGGTCAATGGTAAGAAGATAGACTGTGCTAATTTGTCCAGAATGGTCAATCCCATTTTAACATCCTGGTACACTTTTATGTTGTAGAGAAATCAGAATGTACTTGACCTGAGCTTAGATCTTTGAAGAATCAAAAAGGGTGTGGTTGGGTTTTTAAAGTGTTATCTTGACAGGCAATGGGAACTGAGACAAGTTACATGGGTATTTGGAAACATGGGATTGTCAGTTTGCAATTAAGAAAATATGAAAACATTGAATGTGAGAAAATTAAGATGAGGTTGCAAATCAATGGTTGTCCTTGCATGTCTCAGTAGACCTCAGTGGCAGTGGGAATGAATATGTGTCGAAGGAAGCAAGGGGTTTCATTGTGGATTTAAAATGATAATCTTGGCAGGGAGAGGGGGGGAGTGACTGAATATCACAAAAGCCTTATGTGTTAGTAATAGTTAATGGTGGCCATTGGTGAAGTGGAGGGGCATGGAGCTGTCATGTAAGGTTATTGAAGAGTAAAGTGTTGGTGACATTAATATGTACTTGCTGGGGTGCTGATGTAGCAGTGTAAGTAAGTAGGGGAGTAGTTGAGGTTAGGGGAGTCCTGGTGATCTGGATGTCAGTGGCTGTTAATGGCCACTATAATGGGAGAAATAAGGACTATTACTGGGAGTATGGTTAACCAAGAGACTTAGTGGACATTACTGGGAATGAGTGGATGTGAATAAGAGTAAAGAAGGATTAGGAGAGTCAGTGGGTGTGTTTTAATAGTGGCCACTGCCCTCAGTGAGTAAGTACACATCAGGAGAATACATGGTCAGAGACGTTAATGAAGAGCCACTGTAGATAATAGTTATTCGGAGAGTGGGGTGCTTTGAAGAGCCAGGAATGGCAGTGTTGAAAGGACATAATGGAGGGGCCAGGGAACAACAGTGAGGACATGTTGGGTTATTTGTGTTTTTAGGGTGGGGCTCATTGAAACTTTAGCGTTAGTGGACATGGTTAGAAAGGTCCCGGCCAGTGTCAGCCATTATTCACCAAATACCTAGGAAGACATATGGAGATCTTTGTCAGCATGCTTGGGTCATTGGGAGTCAGGGGACTGGTAAGGGACTGATAGATTGTTGAAATACATGCTTAGTGGGAGATGAGCCACTCAGGGCTCCCTTTCAGGATCCAAGGCCAAGGACCAGCCATCCAGCCTCCTGTCACCTGAACCTCAGGCTGAGGCCCCACCAAGCACTTGTGAGCCCTGGAAAACTGCAGCTTCAGATGGCAATCCCACTGGAGAGCCTGAGGGTACCTCTGAGGGCCAGGGAGAAGACCCCAGGGATGGGGACCCCAATGATGAGGACCCCAATGATGATGACCCCAATGATGAGGACCCCAATGATGAGGACTGGCGCAGCCAACGGAAGCATGTGTTTGTGCTGAGTGAAGCAGGCAAGCCCATCTACTCACGGTATGGTAGTGTGGAGGCACTGTCTGCCACCATGGGTGTGATGACAGCCCTCGTGTCCTTCGTACAGAGTGCAGGAGATGCCATCCGTGCCATCTATGCTGGTGAGTGAAGAGAAAGGGGGGAATGATGGGGACTGGTGGCTGGGAATATAGCTAGGTGGTTAGAGTCAGTGTAACTAGCCCTAGGTAGATTTGCATGTCTGCCAGCCTACATGAGTCTGTCTGGCCACCAAAAGTAAGTCAGTGAGGGTGACTGTCTGGAGGTCCATCTCTTTAGGTTCCATCCAAGTGGCTGGCAGTATACCACCAGGTTGCCTGGGAGTGAGGAGGTGTGCTATATGACCTGGCTTTCTTTTAGTCCTTGTCCGTCACACAATTCCCACCACCCTGACTCCATGCTGTCTGTACAAATTACCTATTCCTCCGCAGCCCACTTAACTCTACAAATGTCCCGATACCCCTAGCTTGTCCTTGCCCTAATTTTGGTGCTCACAGAGTAGGAGTGCAGGCTCAGGGCAGGTGCTGTGTGTGTTGGAGAATGTTTGGGAAAGGTGTCCCGTCTGACCCCTTGGTTCATTCCTCGTCTGCCTCTGCCCTGCCCATTCTTCCTTCCCCTAGAGGACCACAAGCTGGTGTTCCTGCAGCAGGGTCCCCTCCTGCTGGTGGCTGTGTCCCGGACTCCACAATCAGCAGCACAGCTACGGGGTGAGCTGCTTGCAGTGCACGCACAAATTGTGAGCACGCTAACACGTGCAAGCGTGGCCCGCATCTTTGCACATAAGCAGAACTATGACCTACGTCGCCTGCTGGCTGGCTCGGAACGCACGCTAGACCGGCTTCTGGACAGTGTGGAGCAAGACCCAGGTGCCCTGCTCCTGGGTGCTGTACGCTGTGTGCCTCTGGCCAGACCACTACGGGATGCCTTGGGTACACTACTCCGGCGCTGTACAGCCCCAGGCCTGGCCCTATCAGTGCTTGCTGTTGGTGGCCGACTGATAACTGCAGCCCAGGAGAGGAATGTGCTGGCTGAGTGCCGGCTGGACCCGGCTGATCTTCAGTTGCTGCTTGACTGGGTGGGTGCACCAGCCTTTGCAGCAGGTGAGGCATGGGCACCTGTGTGCCTGCCTCGCTTCAACCCAGATGGTTTCTTCTATGCCTATGTGGCTCGCCTGGATTCCATGCCTGTCTGCCTGCTGCTGCTTGGTACCAACCGTGAAGCTTTCCATGCCATGGCTGCCTGCCGGCGCTTGGTTGAAGATGGGATGCACAACCTTGGTGCCCTGCGTACTCTTGGGGAGGCTGCCAGCTTCTCTAATGGACCAGCCGCCAATGCCCCTGCCTACAGTGTGCAGGCTGTGGGAGCACCTGGCCTCAGGCATTTCCTCTATAAGCCACTGGACATCCCTGACCAACACCGCCAGCTGCCACAGTTTACCAGGTGGGCCCTGACTTTACAGGTAATTACAGACATGTCTAACCAGGACTGTTAGCATCTTGTACACATGCGTTAGGAGAGATAGCCAGCCATGTTCTAGAAAGGAGGGACAGTTCTCTGTTCTAGTGGGGAAAAGGCTCTTCTTCCTAGTTTAATGGAGGCAGCTTGGCTTACAACCACTGGAAACCCTGTTGTCTTATTCGGGAGGATGAGCCCTATAACCTAATTACAATCCCTAGACATTGAGGGGAGGCAGGTCCATGATTCACAGTGCCACTGCCTCCCTCTGTTGCAGTCCTGAGCTAGAGGCCCCATACAGCAGAGAGGAGGAGCGACAGCGACTGTCGGACTTGTATCACCGCCTGCATGCTCGCCTCCATAGCACCTCCCGGCCCCTGCGCCTCATTTACCATGTGGCGGAGAAGGAGACACTGCTGGCTTGGGTGAGTTGGTCAAGTTGTCAGTAAATTAGTTCCCTACTGCAAGCCCTGTGATGAACCCTTTAGCTTTAGCAGCCCCCATAGGCACACTGGAACTTGCCTAGGCTTTGCCTTTATCTGTACCACTGATCTGGTGACAAGTGTCTTAAACTACTGAAGGATTTCTCACTGTCTGCAACCCTATCTTAACCCTGCCATTTCTTTGTTTTCCCCCCATGAACAATCAGGACAGGGTCTTGGACTTTTTAAGATCCCATCTGTAGCTATTGGTGCTTGCCAATTCCCTGTCTACCAGTATAGAGTCCTGGCCCTCCTTGACCACAGCTGGTTCAGGACCACTCCATGCCCTCTACCTGGAGTGACCTTCCTGTGGGACTGTAAAGATCAGCTACTGAGGGAGACTGGTGGCCAGGCAGACAATCCCTTAGGAAGTAAAACCTTCCCCACCAGGTTCAAAATAGCAGTGCATATTAATATGGATTCAACATTGTTCTAGGCTAGGGTTTTTGTTGTTTTTAATTTTGTAGTTGGAAATGCCAAAGTTAGTATAAAGGACTACCATAAAAAGGCCTTTCACTCACTTTCTCCAAAGGTAATCTTTCACAAAACTCTAGTGGCTTGCCATAGCAGGAAGTTAACACTGCAGTGACATAGAATCCAGGCTTCATAAGCATTCTGGCAGTTGTCTGTTCATGTCTGCTTACTGGTCCAGAACCCAGTCCAGGATCATACAGTGGATCTGTTGTTGGTTTTTGTTTTGTCTTTTGTTTTGTTTTGTTTTTTTAATGTGCCCTGGTCTCGTTTGTTCTGGAAAGGTTCTCCAGGCTTTATTGCCTTGTGGCCTTGGCACTTTCAAAGGACATTAGTAAGCTTGCTTGTAGAGTGCCCCTTGGCTCTGGCTTCCTCTTGCTGGACCATGATCAGAGTCGTGCAGCAAGTGGGTGAGCCAGTTTCCACACTGATTCAACGGCATGTGATGCAGGCTTGGCTCACGTAGTTAAGGTGGAACCTGTCACATTTCTACCACAGAGTTAGTGTTCACCCTTGGTAATCAGCAAGCTCCTGTGGCAGGCATGGCCCACACAGTTGTGGTTTCAGAATCCTACTCCTCCCTCTCAGTTTACTGTGCCTCTACAATCTGACTTGTAGCAGTTCCTGGGAGCAGGGGAAGATCTTTTTTCTTTTCTTTTCTTTCTTTCTTTCTTTTTTTTTTTTTTTTTTTTTTTTTTTTTTTGAGACAGGGTTTCTCTGTAATGTTTTAGAGGCTGGAGGCTGTCCTGGATCTAGCTCTGTAGACCAGGCTGGCCTTGAACTCACAGAGATCCACCTACCTCTGACTCCTGAGTCTGAGTGCTGGGATTAAAGGTGAGCCACTAACACCTGGCGGTGGGGTGTTTCATAATGGCCCTACTTTTGAAATTTATAATTGGGACTTCATATAAAAACCAACTCTTGTTGGGATTTTTAATTAAAAATTACATTTAGCTTGTATGTATGTGTGCATGCACACAGGTATTGAGTGTAGAGGCCAATGGACAGCTTGTGGGAATCCATACTCTCCTACCAGGTTGTCAGGCTTGGTGGTAAGTGCCTTCATCCACTGAACCATCTCACTGACCCCAAATTTTATATTTTATGTGAATATGGCCTCATGAGATTTCTCTTGAATTTGGTAGTCTAAAAATATTGTCTGCCATTTATGGCAGTTATTTCTGACTTAGCCAGTAGACCCCCTGATTTAGTCAGCCTGGGCCTGTTTCCCACAGCCATTTCTGTCACATATGAGCATTGCTTGCTCACTTATAATGTCTTTCCTAGATACCTAGGAATCTCTTACTATCTTTGTCTAAAGAACTGACATTTTAAAACCAAGATTTAGTAGGTCTAGGGTTTTAAATCAGGTGGTTGGGAGAAGGCTTGCTGAAAAGATGGCTACCCAGTGGAGAGAAGGTGATGAGCTGCCTGGGTGCCTTGAGGGGGGGGGGGACTGCCTATGCATAAAGGACTGCAGATCTGAGGCAAAGAAAGGCCAAAGTTGCTGGGGCAGAAAGAGCCCCAGGGAGAGCAGTGGGAAGTGGCACAGAAAAGGTCACAGGTTGGTGTGAGGCCCGAGTTATACAAGGCTATAGATGATGAAAACACAGGGGCAGGAGCATGGAACAGCCTTGTATGCAATGATTGCTCACTGAATATTGAGTGTTGTTTGTTGGTGTTACCATTATCTCTAACCCACAGATAAGCAAACTGAGAAACACACATATACTCAGTCAGAATGACCCAGTTGAAGCCACTGATCCAGCTGGCCTCTTGTCTGCCTGTCTTCACAGGATTATCCCAGATTGCCTGTCTTAGCCCAGCAAGCCATACCCAGTTGCTGCCAATCTTGTCCCCAAGCTTCAAGAGCACACAGGGCAGGGTTTGGGAGCACAGGATTGTTCCTTGCTAGCTTTAACCCATCTGACTGTCTCCTCCCCATCTCTCTAGGTGACCTCCAAATTTGAGCTCTATACTTGCCTGAGCCCCCTCGTGACCAAGGCAGGGGCCATCTTAGTAGTGACGAAGCTCCTGCGGTGGGTGAGGAAGGAAGAGGACCGGCTTTTCATCCGTTACCCACCCAAGTATTCCACTCCTCCCTCCACCTCGGTGGACCAGGTCCCCAACAATGGCTTGTTCACAGGACTCTGAATGACTGCTGGAGTGACCACATTTGGCATTTAAATTCGGTCTCTACTCTGGAAATATGGGTATAAGTCTGTGAGGGGCTGGTCCCCAATTCCATGGGCAGGTGGGCAAGATCTCAGGTTTGCCCACAAATGGGAGAAGGGTGACAGCAGCTAGGGCCACAGGTTGCTCTCTGAGCCCCCTCATGCTCCTCCCTCCACATCTAGGAAAGTCGAAAGCCTCCTCTGACTTCTGCCTCACCTCCTTAACAAACAATGCCACCACACCCTTCATCATTGGCTAGCCCCTCCAAGCCTTTTCTAAGCAGCACAGGTTGCCACCATGTCCATCTTCCAAGCATACCTGAGACTGGGCTGAGGCTGTCCTCAGGGTAGGGGTGGGTAACTCACAAGGGCTCTAGAATTTGAAATGCAGGGCTAGCCTACGCTTGAAACCAGTCTAAGGATGTTTAAAGAAAACTACAGAAAGGGCCGAAAGTTGAATCCCACAAGACATCCCTCTGCCCTTCATGTCCTCCCCTCCTCCATTATTTTCCCTACTTAAAAAAACAAACAAACAAACAAAACAAGCCCCACCAATTCAGTTGCCTCCAGCATCCACCTGTGTAACACATGCCACATGACTTAACCCAGCAGCGGGATGCAGCTTGGTGAAGATACCCTTAGTCTCTAAGGCTTCTACTCAAGAAAGCTAATTCCTTTAGGCCCTTTTAGTGAAGATCTGTGACCAGATGGGACTTGGAACTCTAGTGCTGCTACTCAGCACAAACATGTTTGTTCTGGACGTTGGCCGGCTGAAGCAGCAATCTAAAGAAGAACCCTTAAAGAGCTTGTATGCACAACCCTCCTCAACTGCCCACTACCCTGCAGCCAGCCTTGTTTAGCGATAGGGCCCTGTGATTGGGCGCATGCGTGCTCACTATCAGTTGCTTTGCAGATGTTCTGCGCTTGCTCAATGCAGATAACCTGTGTCGCCCCGCCCCCTGCTTTCCTACAATGTATAGCAGCACGTGCTGCTTTTCCCTGCCACTGTTTTTCCACTCTTCCGTGGCACATGCGCAGATGCCCCACATTGGGAAATGGCTGCGGAGCTGAATCCTCTGATGGCAGAGTGCCTGGGAGCTGAGGAGGCTGAGGACACAGGAGGTAGCGAAGGCCCACAGGGTGGAGGGGGAGACGCTTTGGCCCATTATAATAATCGAGAGTAATTTTTTTTAGGGAAAAAAAATGTTTTTAACCTATTGAAATTTTTAACTTCCACACAGTGGAAATAAATAATATGTATTCTCATCACCTAGGTTAACTTACCAACTTTATTGACCTTAATACTTAAGTAGTTCATTTCAGGAACGGTTACCAGGCAAATCAGAAAGGGGTTTATATGCTCACAAAAACTGCCCTGTTACTACACAGCCTAGAGGAGGAACTCCTCCGTGTTATTTCACAGTCAGCCTACATGGTTTACTACATGCTTTTTGTTTTTTCTTTTAAGGCTCTTGAGAATGGTTTTCTACGCTATTCTCAAATTTGTTTTGACTTAAATAATGACAGCTTCTCCGCTCACTGGGGGCCTAAAAACCACTGGAAATTGCAGTTCCTTCAAAAGAAAATATTTCTCATGGTTAATCCACTTAATGAGCATTTTTGTTTTAATTAGAGAAAATTCCCAAACATTCTAAAGTAGAGAAAATATCATGAGCAGTGACTCCACCCTACTTCGAAGGCTGTTCAAACTCTGTCCATATCTGTGTTCACCTTCTGCTCCTGTGTACCAGGTCTGTCACTACATGACCAGACATGGGAGGTGGCATCTTGCCAGACCTGTCTATTCAGATTCCAAAACAATGGGTGTGACCTTCCAGAACAAGACCTGCAGTTTCCCTGGGCACCTGAAACATCGGCTTGGTGCTTCGAACACAGTTCTTTTCTTGCTTTTAAATGGGTGAATAATGAAATCATTTATACAGAGTTTGTCTCAAATTGTAGCCACAGGTTGGGTGCCAGTTTTCAAAGAATAAAAATCAGACAGCAACAAGCCGCACTTTATTAAGCTTTTGATACAGTACCACGGAGATTTGAAAGCTTAACATCAACCTTTCAAATCCCTCAAGTTTGAAGTAGTGAGGGACTTCACTGGCACTGGAGGAAGCTGAAAGGTCTATCAGGTATGTTCCATAGCCATTGAGGGCTTAGAGGGATAATACTTAGCACCAGTAGCATCTAGGCCTTGTGGTGGAGGCTTATGTTTTTCAGCAGATGCTCTTCCAGATCTGTAGCCTCCATGCTAGGTAATAACAGGAGATTGGCTACACGAACATGGACCGAGGACAGTCAATGGTGACTTACAAAAACAGAGATACAAGAAGTGATCACATAAATAACCAAATCTAGGGATAGCCATGCAGATTGTAGATTTTTGTTAAAGAGGTGGAGAAACATTTTCAGTTGATATAATTAGTCATTTATAAAAGACGGGCCCCAGAAGTTTTAATTTTATTATTGAATAGTTGGGATTGAAACAAGAAAGGGAGGGCTTGTCAAGAATAGCTGCTTGGAAAGTGAGGTAAGCACATTTTGATAACTGGTTAAGGGCCTTGGATTGGGGGGGAGGGGAGCAAAATGGAGGCCTTTTGTGATTCATTGTTTTATTTAATCTCTTAGGAAAATAGGGAGTAATATGTAATTTAAAATATGAAAGGAAAAGGGAAAGTTGAGCTGCACCCGAGGATTATACATTGGACCAATGTTATCCCCAGATTTCAATTGCTATTGTGCAGTTACTTGAGATCTCTGTATATAAGAAACATGCACTGGAATATTAAGTATTAATGGGTCATACTATCTGCAACTTACAGTTGAAAGACACTCAAAACATGGAGGATCTGATAGAGTACCATAGCCTATTTCTACGACTTTTGTGTACATCTGAAATAATTTCAAAATAAAATGTTAAAAGGGGACTTACCTTTCGCAAGCTATTTTTCCCCCAAACAAGGAAGTTTTTTGTTGTTCTAAGTCCACAGACATATTAGATTTAAAAGTTTTTAAATTAAAATTTAAAAATTTTCTCATCATATGGGGGCTTGAAAGATGGCTCAGCAGTTAAGAGCACTGGCTGCTCTTTCTGAGGACCAGGTTCATTTTCCAACATCCATACCAAGGCTTACAGCTGCCTGAAACTCCTGATGCAGGGGATCTGATAGCCTTTTCTGACTTCTACATGTGGTGAACAGACATCCATGCAGGGCAAAACATTCAAACATGTAAAAGTAACTAAAGATATATTTTTTTTTTAAAAAAAAATGGTTCTTGTCACTCACCAAGGGTCTTATGACTAGCAGTTAAAAGGCAAAGAGAGGAAAACCACAGATTGAGCTTTTGCAGAAGTAGTTGCAAAGGCCTGCTGGAGAACGCATGGGCTGGTTAGAGAGCATTACATATGATCTGAGTATTGGAGATGCTACAGATGATTACTGATCATATTGGGTGTGATTATAGTAACAGAAGAAGCAAATATGGGTGGATGTTAACTGTCCTAGCATCTGGGCCATGTGTGTCAAGTTCATCGTGACGCTGTCACACCCATAAAATGTTAAGCAAACACATTTCTCTGTTATGAGCTTTTCTTTCTTTGCAAAATATTAAAATTATTTTAAATAATAAAAATGTCTCAGAAGGAGACATAGCAACTTACAAGAGATGGTTATGTAATGGTAATGAGATTCAGGGCCAACGAGAAGGGAAGTTCTATTTATTCAAAGATTTAGATGTTTAGACTGTTATTTGGGTATTAAACTTTTTTTAAATAAGTGACACATGAAATGTATTTTGTTTCTTTCTAAAAAGTGGAAATGTAGTCACTGAGCTGCTGACAGTGGTTAATTCTGAGAAGGGGATGTTAGTTAAATGAAACTTTAAAAAAAAGATTTTACTTACACTTTCATGTTCGGGTGGGGAGATGGGGGAGTATGTACATATGAGTACAGGTGCCAGAGAAGGCCAGAAGAGCATTAGCTTCCCTGTAGCTGGAGTCAGGTGGTTGTAAGCTGTCTGACGTGGGTGCTGGGTACCGAACATGGGTCCTCTGGACCCAAGTACTTCTGACCTTGTCATCTCCATCCCACAGACTTCTAATGCCGAGTTCTACCCATGTCTACATGATTTAAAAAATTAAAGTGCAAAGGCAATGAAAACAAACACATTGGATGGGTACTAGGTAAAAGTGTGCCCCTCAAGCTGGCTACATAACTTAGCTAGTAAAGGCCTGGCCTAGCATGTGTGAGTCTCCAAGTTTGATGTACAGCATCCTCAAAATTAATTGAAATAAAAGTGTGACCCCTTTCTCCAACTTGGGTCCATCAGAGCCTCAAAGTATAATACATTATACATTTGTATGAAATTGTTACAGAATAAAAAGATAATTGCAAAAAAGTGACCTTATTTGAAAAGAGAATGCTCCAGTTTCACTTCTGTTGCTGTGATAAACTGTTCTAATGAAAAGCAACTTAGGGGAGAAAGGATTTATTTAGCTTACAGTTTCAACACAACTGGGAAGTCAGGGCAGGCACTCACTCAAGCAGCTAGTCAGACCACAGATCCACAGCTAAAAGCAGAATGAAACCTATGCAGCCATCTGCCTTCTTTAAATAAATAAATAAATAAATAAATAAATAAATAAATAAATAAGAAACAATCTTATGTTGCAAACAATGCCCGTTCCCTCTCTCTCCCATCCTCCCATACCCCCCTGAACCCCCCATCCTAACCCACATTCACTCCCCAGGAAGGGTGAGGCCTTCCATGAGGGATCATCAAAGTCTGTCAAGTCATTTGGGGCAGGGCCTAGGTCCTCCACCATGTATCTAAGCTGAGAGAGTATCTCTCCATGGGGAATGGGCTCCCAAAATCCATTTCTTTACTAGGGGTAAATACTGGTTCAACCGCCCCCATAGACTACCCAGGCCTCCTAGCTGACACCCACGTTCTGGAGACCTGGTTATGTTCTCCAGCTGTCAGGCCACAGTCTGTGAGCTCCCTCTTACTCAGGCCAGCTGTTTCTGTGGGGTTTCCCCAGCATGGTCTTGACCCCTTTGCTCATCACTCCTCTGCAACTGGATTCCAGGCTCAGTGCTTAGCTGTGGATCTCTGTTTCTGCTTTCATCAGCTACTGGATGAAGGCTCTAGGATAGCATTTAAGATAGTCATCATTCTCATTATAGGGGAAAGGCATTTAAAGTAGCCTTTCCAGTATTGCTTAGATTCTTAGTTGGGATCATTCTTGTAGATCTCTGAGCATTTCCCTGGTGCCAAATTTCTCTTTAAACCTATAATCTTGCTCTCCTCTATTCATCCCCCAACTCAATCTTCCTGATCCCTCATGTTCTCCCCACTCCTCTTCTCCACTCCTCTTTCCCCTACCCTTCCACTCCCAATTTGTTCAGGAGCTCCTGTTCCTTTCCCCTTCTCCAAGGGACCATGTATGTCTCTCTTAGGGTTTTCCTTTTTTCCTAGCTTCTCTGGAGGCTGGTAGGCTATTAATCCTTTGCTCAATATCTAATATCCATATTGAGTGGGTACATACCATGTTTGTCTTTCTATTTCTGGGTTTTACTGCACTCAGGATGGTTTCTTGTAGTGCCATCCATTTGCCTTCGAATTTCAAGATTTCATTGGTCTCCCCCTCCCCGCTGAGTAGTACTCCATTATGTAAATGTACCACATTTTCTTTATCCATTCTTTGGTTGAGGGGCATCTAAGTTGCTTCTAGGTTCTAGGCCATCTGCCTTCTTACTCCCTGCTCTCAACCAGTCTTTTTGTTTTTTTCAAGACCCCTGACTCAGGGGATAGTACCACAATGGCTGGACCCTGCTGCATTAATTAACAGTAAAGACAATCCCCCAGCAACATACCCACAGGCTAACCTAATCTAGGTAATTCTTCAACTGATGCTTCCTTCTCCAGTGATTCTAGGTTGTGGCAAGTTGATAATTAAAACTGTCAGGGCAGGAGAGAAGGCTCAATGGTTGAGAGCACTTGGCTGCTTTTTCACATGACACAGGCTGGATTCCCAGCACCCACACAGCAGCTCACAACCTCCTGTAACTCCGGTTAGGGGATCTGACTTCCTTTTTGACCTCTGGGCACCAGGCATGTAGTGCACAAACATACAAAACACAAACTAATGAGCATATAGGATCTTTGCAGATATAACTACTTAAGATGAAGTCATACTGGCTTATGATGGGCCATAATTCAGTGATAAATATCTTTTCAAGCGAAAGGAAATATGGGAAACAGTTATACACAATATGGCATGTAATGACAGAAACAGAGGAAAATCTACTCTTTGTCCTGGCAGCTAAGGAAAGGAAAATGTGAACATGGCATCACTTATGGCTGTGAAGGTGACACCCTACAGACAACAGTATAAGACTGTTTTTAAATTATGGCATATGTACAGCGGAAGACTATGCAGCCATCAAAAAGAAGAAACTGATCATCAGTATAGCTTGTCAAGTGAAAAATAGAAGATCTGTGACTTCCTGTAAGACATAGTGTCCTGTTTGTAGAGAAAGGATATTTGCGTGTAGGTCAATCAACAGCTTGGATCATTGAATGACTTCTAAGGAGAGAGACTGAGGAACTTGGGGTTTGAGGCTAAGGGACTTTCTTTACTATTGTGGAGCAGCACTTTCTGCCTATGGTCTCTGCTTATGAGCTATATATTTTCTCTTCCCAGTTTTCTATAGAAAGCAGGTCACTGGGATTTGAGCTTTTATCATTGTTCTCAAGAATTATGGCATTCTTCCTAGGATTGTTTGTTTGAATTTTTAAAGTAATATGGGCTCATACTAAAACATCTGTAGAAGCATGCATCATGAAAAATTCATATTCTTGAATCAGGGGCCAAGTAAGTTCATTCCATTGTAGTTCATTGATATAGGCTACAGGTCATTCTTTCTCTTTCTTATTTCTTCTGTCCATTCAAACTTAATGTTTGAAAATTTTGCGATATTAATGGAAGTCAGTCTTAGAGATCAACTTTCATGTTTTTAGATCTCAGTATTTGGTATTAAAAGGACACTCAATGTAAATGTGTTCAAAATTATTCAGCCCCAAACTTACAAATGTTTGGCCTTAAGATCTTTACACTCCAAACAGAATTGACTGTTAAGTTGTTTGGCTTCAAGGAAGAATATGCTGCTAACTTTACTGATGGGAATATCTCTTAATGTTGGTGGCTCTCCCATTGTTCTATAGTCGTTTAAATGGGGTTGAGTGGAGAGGTACTATACTGATTCCAAGTAGGAGTTCATAACTAGTAATAGTGCTAATAAGGAGGGAGATAGGCTGTGTAATTGCTCAATATTTTTGAGAACGTTATGCAGTTGCTCAATATTTTTGAGGCCAAAAGGTTAAACATAAGGAGTTTAATCAAGATTCGGGAATGAAAGCCCATACAAGATAAACTATGAAACCGAACTGAGAGTTTAAGAGAAGAACAAAGCCACAAGTCACCTTTTCTAGAAAGGACAAGAGTGAATTTCCCACCCTCTTCCTTGTGCCTTTAAATAGTCAGAGGCGAGGGAAGGGGAGGGGTGGACAAGACTGGGCCAAACAGAGGACCCTGGGCCCTGCCCTTTGCTGAAAGGCTCTTTCCCTGTCTCAAGTGAGGCCTGAGCAATTGAGTACAAGTCTTTGTTAACGTAGGGCTTCCCCCAAGTTCTCCATTGTGTGTGTGTGTGTGTGTGTGTGTGTGTGTGTGTGTGTGTGTGTGTGAGTGTGTGTGTGTGTTGATTCCTAGTCTTCATAATATTGATCAGATTCATAAACAGTGTTTCAGCTGTACATGAAGAGATTCCTCACACCCACATTCTTCTAACCCCGAGTTTGACTAAGGGGAGTTCTAGAGTGTCTTTTGTCATCTTGTGGAAAAGCTAATTCATCCAATATATATTGTGATCCATAGATACAGAGAACAGTATTCCCCAGGTGCCCTGCGGTGGAAACCTGACTCTCAGTCCAGCCTTGGCTGTAGCCCAGGGTCCTTGCTGGTCTTCTACTAGGGCCTGCGTCTTTTCTGGCTTAATCTGTACTCGTACTGGTCCTGTAATTCTGGTTTTCCTCTCTACAGGGCAGGCCACATCTTTGAGTAAGACTGAAGACTTGCTGGAGACGGTGAAAAAGCTACAGAAAGGTCAGGTATCCTGTGTCTGAGTCTTGGGTTTTGAGTCAGGCAAACAGGGTTAGAATCTAAAACCCTCAACTCACAACTCTGGAAAAACGTCCTATTGCATGTACTTATTTTTACTCAGTTTTATTCTTTGAGCACAAATGAAGTCCCTCAGCTAAAAATTCAAAATCTTTAAGAGGATGGAAAATCCTTCTCCACTTACAGGGGCACATAGACAGACAAGCAACAGTATTTATTTATTTGTTTGTTTGTTTGTTTGTTTATTAGTTTTACAGGCTGAATACTACTACTACTACTGTACTACTGAGCTACTTCCTCATAGCAGCAGTTTTTAAATGATCTAGTGTCTTCCAGGGATTCTTTTAAAATAAACTCCATTCATGGGTATATATTCCTTGTCCTTTTAAAACCCACAAATGGCAAAGGACGATACAGAGTATTCTGCACTTGGCATTTTTGTTGAGAAGGAACCTGAGAGCTAGCTTGTACTGAGTACCACTTTAAGGGCTGGAGCAAATATTGCATTTGAAGTAAGATCACCAACCCATTCTCAGCTTCAACTGTTGTTTCCACTGATTTTCTTCAAACAAAAGTGAGCCTTCCCTTTTCCTTCTCTCCCTGTAGCTCACACAGTTTACTGCAATTGTTACCTGGACTAAAACTTAGTATAGAAGCTGCAGGACTAGAGAGGTGTGTGATGACCCATCCTGATCGTCTCCAGTGAAATAAAGCCTCTGGGCTGCAGAGAGTTGCAGTCAGCACCTTGAGGACAGTTACTTTTCTATAAGTGCCTACAAAAAGTCTGTGATCTTTAAAAGTCCAGGGCTAAGCTCCCCCGATTGCTTTCAAGGTTGGCAGCAAGACCCAGCAAAAGTAAAGCAGCTTTATATCCTAATGCCTGTGACTCATCTTTGATCAAGAGCATGATGAGGCAGAAGGAAGGCTTCTGCCTGTAGAGATGTAAAATGGACTATGAGGTCAGAAGTGACTCTAAAAGGACATTGAGAACTTGCAAGGTACCACCTGTCACTAGAAAGCCTGCTGCCTTCATGACAGCTGGGGACCAGAAAGGCAGGAATGGCAGGCAGCCTGTTCTGCCCCCTTTGAAGAGTGTAGGGCCTATGGGAGCTTCCACCATACTCAGATGCATCTGTAAGCCTACACTTAGTGGTCCTGCAGGACCTCCCTTTCCTGCTTTCACTGCTCCTCCTCACTTGTTTACCCATTCTCTGTGGCTTTGGATGTGGGTCCCACCCACTCCCACTGTAAGAGATACATGCTATTCCCTCTTTCTGGGGTAACTCCCACTCCTGACACCCCTCCCAACAGTGTACAGGGACCGTTTCTCTCCCTTAATTTTGGATCTTTCCATATCTCAAGAAGTAGCAATACCCATCTGTTCTTTAACACCTCACCTTGTGTCATCTTTGTAACTGGAACTGCTGCCAGATTGGGTTACAGCCATCTCCCCCACCCAGAATGAAAGTCCTGCAAGGACTTGTTACAGATCCCAACACAAAGCAGGTGCTCCAGAATAGCCTGTGGATGGCTAGCGGTAGAAACGCAGCACCAGATTGCAGGCCTCCTCCTGCTGCCCGGGACAGCCAAGCATCTGTGTCCTCTGGCTCAGTCTGCCTTCTTTCTTCAGAGGGAAGCCTGGAACCCCAGATTGAGGACCTGATTCACCGAATTAATGAGCTGCAGCAAGGTAAATCTGGGAACCTAGACCGGCCAGTTGGTATGAGCAGGAAGGAACCTGGACTGTGAGTGCCTCCTGGCAGGGCTGTCTGAAAAAGAAGAAGCCATGCCACAAGCTGCAGAAAAACAGCAGGGCTGGGCCCACAGGGTAGTACCTTCTTTCTTTCTTTGGTCCAGCAACGAAGGGATCCAGTGAGGAACTGGGAGAGGCTCAAGCACTCCAGGAGGCCATGCATCAGGAACTAGATTCCTGTGAGTGTGGCCAAAAGAGGGACCCAGGGATGCCTGAACCACATGGCCTTTCCAAACATGACTCGGGGCATTCACCGGAGCTGTGCCCTCACCCGCAATCCTCTTAGCCCATATAATTCAGATTGTCCAAGGTATCATGTTATCTTTCAGTTTACATCGCAGATAGTCCTGACAGGCCCATTTTTGATGATTTCATCCAAAACCAGAGTCCTACCCCCTCTCCACCCCCGTTTCTCCCTCCCTCTGCTTTTGTTTATTTTCTTTCTTCAGAGTCTCTGTTTCTTCCTGATATGGCATTTGCTTCTTGAATAGTTCACTCTTCCTTCCAGCATGAACTTGTGCCCTTGACTCTGTTGGCACTTACAGATGGCATGGATGGGGGAGGTGGAGGGGGAGAAGGAATTGGGGGGAGGGATGGGCCAAAGGAATCGGGTGACCCCTGTGGGAGATGGTTACAAGGGTAGGAAAAATGATACCTCACTTCTTCCCTATCTTCTGTGTGATTTTGCCTACTGGATGAAATTGCAGTGAGGATATGGGATGTAGCCTCTAGAGGCTGAAAGTGTCATCATGTTTTCCAGTGAACGAAGAGAAAGCACACCTAGAGGAGGTCCTGTCCAAAAAGCAAGGTATTTATCATTCTTTATCCTTCTGTTGCTTCACAAAGCTTATCCCCTGAGCAGCCACAGGAGACCCACTGAAATCTGGGTCATGGGGTTTCTCTCAACTCTCTCCCCTGGCTACTCTTGTAGAGGATGCACCCACATCCTGTGAGCGCCCACCAATGTCCAATGTCATATAGCCCCTCCCCCTCCCCTGCCTAACCTTGTTCCCCAAGGTTCCTCATCTTACTGTCATGTCTGCTTTCTCCGCAGAGGCTCTGCTGACCCTCCAGAAGCATTGCCAAGAGAGGGAAAGTGAGACTCAGTGGTAAGAGTCCTTCCCAGCTCTGCCCCAGCTTGAGGAGGAGCGAGCAAGAGCTAGTATAGCCAGTCATGGATACACACTTCTCATTTCCCTTCTGTAGCACAGAGCATCAGGACAGGATAGCTCCCTGATCATTAACAGGTGGAAGTAGAATAAACTTGACAAACTGCACCCTCATACAGTTTTCTTGGGAACAAGATGGACAGGGCTGTGGTCCCCCAGAGGGGTCCATAATGGATCGCATTTAACAAAAGAAAAAGAAGCATTCTTGAAGAGAGTGGAGGCTCAAGCAGAGTTTGAGGGCAAATGATCTGTCCCCTCTCAGAAAGCATACAATCCCTTTGTCAGGATTCAGACTAAGGAAACTGGGGTGATTCCTAAGCCTGGGGTGGAGTGGGCAGCTAAGTAGGGTGGGAATAGAGCTTGCATGAAGAAAAGGTGGTGGAGAGAGGGGGATTTTACAGACCCCGGAAGGGGAGCACTGCACAGGACCTGAAGGCTGAGTGGGTCCTAGCCACAACTTTTCAAGGCTGGGTGTCTGTCCACAGGCTACGTGCTAGAAAGCAACTGGAGGATCTGACAAGCCAGCGCAAGGACCGCTGGGAGTTCCATGTAAGCTAAGATGTCCTTTCCAGCCTCCAGTCCTCCCTGGGCTTTAGTGTGTCTGTGAACGGTCTGGTCCCCACCCCAGCTCAGGCCCAGCATCCTGAGAGAAACCCTGACTCCTATCTTCCTATCAACTCTGACCCACAACTGGCAGCTTTTTACCACCTCTCACTTCCATACCTAGCTCCTTTTGCTGGCTGTTGTCATGACTTTTGTGGACTTTGTGTCTCCTCAAAGTGGCCCATGGGAACCTTGCAAAACCTTCATTCAGCAGCAGATGGGAGCATCAGGCAGCATTACTGGTAGGGAGAGTCAGAGATACACCAAAAGTCCATTATTACCTCACTTCTTAGGGGTAAGGGAATATATACCCGGAGTCTAGCCAAGAAAGCAAAGTAGATAGAAGCCTGTAAGCCTGGGGCACTGCCTCTCACCTGTTGGCATCTAACCACATATGATGAGCACTTGAGTGAAGAAGATAAGTGTGCATCCTTGAGAAAAGCTGAACTTCTGGAACATTCACAGAACAGCAAATGGGAAGTAGGGGTTGGAGAAGTTGTAAGAGATAGATTCTGAGAAATAAGAGGGGACGTTGGGGTGTAGTGTATCTGTAGCCACAGTAGAAATTGCAGAGTTTAAATCTGAGCAAATGACCTGGGGTAGGGAAGGACTCTGTCAAAAGTGCAAAAAGGGATGATCTGGAGGTGTAGTCAGGACAGAGGGACAGAGAGACGGGCCTCCATCCTCACAGGTGCTGCAGCAGCGACTGACCCAGGAGATCAGCACAATGGAGCTCAGCATAGATCAGCTGCTGATGGAGAGTGAGGCTGGGCAGTGATGGGCGGTGGGGCACATGGCTTTGGGAACACACCTTGATGTCCAGCCACTGCCCACAGGGACTCTGCTGCGTGCCCGGCTACAGGAAGTGGAGAGACGGTTGCAGACGGCCAGGGAGGGCCAGAACACCCCTGGGAACTGTGGGTATGGTCCTCAGACTGGGTCTCAGATCTTCAGGCCTCTATCTTGTCTCTTCCTCCCTGATGCCCTGGGCAATTGCTCATTCTCTCTTCTCTGCTTTTCTCATAGGCAGAAGACAGAGCTAGAGAAATTTGGGGGGCAGTCCCAGAGCATCCCAGAAACACAGAACAACAGGGGAGAGGTAGGTATCTAGTGAGCAGAAACTAGAGATAAGTAAGTCAGGGCCCTCAGAGGTCCCCTGAAAAGGAGGATCAGAGGAGTCCAGGCATCTCCAGTACTTGGACATGCTGAGGGATCCACCAGGAGCTGGCAGGTGCAGACAAGAGGATGTCTGAATAACAGTGTCTGAGATTCTGGGTGTCAGCAACCTGCTCCCACTGCCCTTAGGCTGGCCAAGAGGAGCAGCATCATTTGAAGCCATCAGGGGAGCTGCCAGGGACAGGGATGCCTGCTAGCCCACAAGGATCCACCAGTGCTCACATCCCTTTAAGACCTACCAAGAAATAAAGATGATTCCTAGAGTCCACTGAGTCTGTCCATATGATGTTGCTAGAAGTCACAGACCCTGGCTATGTCCAGGTCATCTCTGAATGGAACTTCAGCTGGACTTCACTCATCAGCCATAGGCATACAACAGATAATTCATGCTCCTGAGCAGCCCAGTGAGTGAGTGTCAGATGATAAGGAGTCACCCCATTCCCCTGGCCACGCCCAGAATAAGAAGCATTACTCATCAACAGAGATCCAGGCAGACACTCCTGTGCTCCAGAGAAGTCCTAGCCTCCCCAGGTATTAATAATGTTCTCTTCATGGTCCTTGACCTGTCCCTCTCTCCTGTGGTCCCTCTTACAGCTGGGTTATTGTCTCATAGAGGCCTTTCCTTGCTGTCCAGACCTCCAGGCCAACATACTCTCTGAGCAAACCTTCATCTGGAGTGCCCATGGCACTGGGTCTCCTGGGAGCTTTGGCAGTCACCACAGGGCTGTTAATATATATTAGAGCCAAGGTAGGAAAAAACCAACTGTGAAGGATGGGAAAGGTTCTGGTGGAGGCTGCTCACGGATGTGCTCAAAAGCAGGGCAGGGATATAGTAGTTACTTTTGGTTGCTGTGATAAAACACCATGACCAAAACAATTTACAGAAGAAACAGATTATTTGCGCTTACCATTTCAGAGGGATCGAGTCCATAAGGGTAGGGACAGAGTGACAGAAGGTGGCTTGAGCAGGAAGAAGCTGAGAGATCACATTTCCATCCACATGCAGAAAACAAAGAATGAACTGAAAATGCAGCCAGATTGTCCCCTACCAAAGCCAACCACTGGTGACATGCTTCCTCCAGCAAGGCTGCAGTACCTAAAAGTCTGTAACCTTCCCAAACAGTGCCACTAGCTAGGGATCACATGTCCAGATACATCGGCCTATGGGGCGGGGGCGTTCTCATTCAAGCCACCCCAGGGGAAAATGTGCCTCTCTTTAGAGATAGGGCACTTTAGTGAAAACAACCTAGGACCTCATTGTCTCCCCTGCAACCCCAGCTCTGTCATATACAAGCTCTCTGGCTTTGAGCAAATAACTTTCCTCTGTCTCAATTTCCTCATCTATAAAACACAGCTAGCTATTATGTGGAGGTCCTAGGCCAGCAGTTATCAGCTTGTGGGTTGTGAGCCATTAAGGGGTCGCATATCAGATATCCTGCATATCAGATATTTGCATTATGATTCACAACAGTAGCAAAATTACAGTTGTGAAGTAGCAACAAAATAATTTTATGGTTGGGGGAACTGTGTTACAGGGTTGCAGCATTAGGAAGGTTGAGAACCACTGACCTAGACTGAAAACACATGGAAAAGTACTTATAGAAACTCTAAGCCTATTGGAAGGACAGTGAAGGTGGGAGCCATCATTATTATGAAGAACTTTCTTATCATTTAGCCAATACCTCAGTCTCTCTGTACAACAACTGACTTGGGGATTAAGCTGAATCCGATCTAGGATTCATGCTGGCCCTTCCTGAATTCCTCTTGCTCTCCACCCCAAGTCATCCTGCATTCACACATTTCACCCTGGCCTTCCTCTCCATCTTGTAATGAATATAATGTCCCTTTTATTTTTCAATGAAAAATCAGAACTCGGGAGGCTGGGGAACTTTATAGGACAGTGCTTATTTCGACTCATGGTCCTGTAGGCACATGGTTGAGGAGCCATGCCTGCCTGGTGATGGCTTTCTTGCTGGCAAAGACCTGAGGTGACAGGACTTCAGATAACTGGACACACAAGGCATACCTGTGTGTCACTTCTGGCTTTTTTCTTACGAAGCATGGGATGCCCACACTAACAATCTTACTAAATCCTGGGCCAGACTCTGAACACCAGGGTCTCATCAAATGTCCATCCTCTTATTCCTTCATGGTGGCAATTAAATTTCATAAACAGATAAATGAAGCTTGTTTATTTGATGGTGTTGGGAATGGGACTTAGGTCCTTGAGTGTGCCAAGTAAGTCTGCTACCCCAGAGCCATATCTCCAGGCCTTAAAAAGGATATATTTCAGCTCGTAAAATCTTGGGCTCTTGAACTATAACAGGATCATTTAATAATCCCAAAGTAAGCAGTTCAAGCCTCTGTGACTACCCCCACACTCCTGGTACTTTGCTAGTTATTGAGAAAGTTAGAGAAAATGTTGCTCTCACGGGCTGTGCCATCACAGACCTTAGAGATTTAGCAGGAGGGAATGTGCTGAGTACTAGAAGACAAGGGTGCCAGTAGGGAAGTACCTTGTCAGCAACCGGGCACTTCCCTTATGACTCAGTTCTGTGTGATCTTTCTGAGCAAACAGTGGAAACAAAATCCTCTGCCAACTCAGGAGGCATCCATACAAAATGTAACCAAGAAGACAGTTCTCTCATTACACAGGCTTAAAGTCAGTGTGTAGGGCCACAGTCCAGACAGTCCTCTAAAAAAGACCACAAATACAGAAACATCTTTTGATGACCAAGCAGATCTAACCTATTAAGCAACAAACAGTCTTTAAGTCAGTACACATTTCACTTTGTCACACAGTTTGTAACGGACAGCTATGTTTGTTTGTTTTACACAAGTGAAAAATCACAACTGGCTGTTTTGGAAGAAGTTCAACTTCTACCCTACAACTGGGACCAGGTTCTAGGGAGATGGCTCTTAGGTCCTTGAAAAGGATCTTCCTGGATCATAATTGTGGCCAGCCACTCTTCACATTAGAAAAGATTTGTATACAGAAACTGAGAAGTTCTAGCCAGGCGTGGAGGTCCACAGCTGTAATCCCAGGGCTGGGGAGGCAGAGCTCTAATTAAGATGAAAGCATAGGCACAAAGAAGACTCTGTAGATGACTTTAAAAGGCAGGGAATGGGAGAATTAAGCATTGTGTTTACAAATGCTATTTGTCTTACAACTTCTTTCTGGCACCCCTCCCCCTTTCTGTGAATGAAGAGACAAGAGATACATATGAGTGCTCACCATTTTTAGGCCTGGCCAAGGTTGTTCGAAGCCCAGCTGACTCTAGTTACCTTTGGCCTCATTAAAATGTACCCCTCCTTCCATGGCTGTGTATGTGGAGCCCTTTTGTTCTCCATTGCACTGACCAAAACCCAGCACACTCACAGCTAGTGTCCATAGTAACACCTAATGGTTGATGCAAGAGTCGTGTGAATAAACTCACTGCGTTTCTGGTGTCTTCTTTGAACTATCCACCCTAAAGCCTCCCAAGAAAGCAGAAGGGGTAAAGCCAGGACCATGATCCTCACACCAGCCTAAGTCCAACAGATTTCTGTCTTCTGTTTTCTCATCTTCTGGCTGTTTCTGCCTCCTGACTTCCCAACAGCACTTGTAACCTCTTTGGGGCTTGGTAGACCATACTCTACAGTAAAGAAATAACCGTAAAGCCATTCCATAAGCATTTGTGGCCATTCCCCATGCCCGTGGAAGCAGTGGGGTTCTCTACAAAGAACCCCCAAAACCAAAGAAACTATAGTTATCCAATCTATAGAAAGTCTGAACAAGGTACCAGCCATCCAAAGCACATTTGTGTTCATGGCTATATTCTACAAACCCACTGATTCTTTAATTGGGCTGCAGGCCAGAATCAACAGCAGCCTGGTGAGAATAGAGATGCCCAGAATTGCCTTCAAAAAGTATGATTTTTTCCCAAAGGGATGTACTTCAAAACATTTCCAGTAGATGATGTGCACTTGTCCTTGTAGAGCACTTGCCCAGAAATAAGAAAGAGTATTTATTGATTGAGGTCAAGCTCCAGGGAAAGTGATATCTGGACTCCTTTGCATCAGCAGCACCTGGGAACTGGCTAGGAACTCAAGAAGTTGGCTCCTATCCCAGACCTATTGAGAGGAACACTCCAGGTGGACTCCGAGATCTGAGTTCCACAAGCTCACCGGTGGCTCTAATGTCCACACTTCAGAACTGAACTATTCCAGAAAAGAGCTTCTAGTTTTTGCTTTTCATCTGTATTCTTATAGAGGTTTTCACAAGATGGCTCTTGGAGCCAGGCATCCCTGGTCCAAGCCAGACATTCTCTTATTTATAAAGTGCAAATCAAGAGAGCAGGCATTGTGGTGGCACATGCATGTAGTGCCATCTCTTGGGAAGCTGAGGCAGGAGGATACAAGGTCTGAGACCATGCTGAACTATACATAGAGACAGGTTTCCCGAGAAAGGAACAACTGGCCATTTATCAGATTAGATGTTAGACCATGAGCTATAGAATGTGTTCTAAAACACATTCTATAAACATCTGTCTGAAAAACTAAGTGTGACTCAAGAAAATTTATTCACACCTATAATCTACACCTCAGCTGCAAATTGAGACTAAAATAATAGCTTCAGTAGAGTTCTGTAAATGTCAGTTTCCTGTTTGCTCTTTTTCAAAGTTTTATTTCATGAGCACTGTATATCACTCCTATTCTGCCCTCCTCCCAAATTCCATCCATGTCTCCTCTCCCAAATTCATGTCCTCTTTTAAATTATTAAATTACTGTTACAAGTACATACACATGTTTGTATATCTATGTATGTATATATGCATACATGTATATTCAACATACTGAGTCCATTTAGCATTGCTCATACATACATGTGTCCAGGGCTGACCACTTGGGATTGGACATCTTGTGGGAACTTCTCCATAGAGAAAACTAATTATCCCTTTCTCTGAGCAGTCATTAACCTCAGATAGCTCTTCATCTAGGGGTGGGGCCATGTGGAATTTACACTGTGTGTATTGGTATGTAACCTGGTGTTGTTATTATGCAGGTCTTTTTTATGCAACCATATTGTGGAGGTTTTATGGATGCATTTTAATCAAAATAAAGAGAATAGAGGACTGTAGGGTACCCAATTCCAACTGATTCGTCCACAGTGTGACCTTTCTCCTTCTCGTAAGGGATTTAAAAAGTACATATTGGTGATAGGCATATCTATGTTTAACCCAGATCCCAGCTATAAACAATGAACATATACATCTGTCAAAATAGATTTCTTTTTGATGTCAGTTCTCACTATGTGGCCTTAGCTAAGCCTAGAACTTGCTGTGTATACCAGACTGGCCTTGAATTCATAGGGATCAAGTGGCTTCCACTTGCTAAGTGCTGGAATTAAAGGCATATATATTCCATTAGCATCTCAGCAAGATAGTCTTTTTATGAGCAACTTAGATCAGTGTGGGACGAGTGTCATCATGCTCTATGTGGGCCAGGTAACACAATAACATTGAATGACAATATTAATCTTAATTAACTTAGTGTTAATCTCTTTTCAAAGTGTTAAGAAATAAACCTGTGTTTTGGGTCAAGATGCCTGAAACAAACACAACTCTAAAGTTTGACTGTGTCCTTTTAAATAAAGCCATGGGCAAACAACTAATTTTTTTGTAAAGTGTAATTTATGATTTATTTTCCTTCTGTTTTTTTTTTCTCTCTCTCTACTTCCAAAGACAATTCACATTAGGTAACCAAATTTAGTAATAACATTCCTTTTAATGAATTTAAATTTAAAAATGAGGTTTTTGACAGGAATATTTAAAATAAAAACGAGTGGGATCAACATGGTTGTGGCAAAGAAGGGCTGACATGAAAGTTAGTATTTCTTGTATTGAGGAAGTCTGACTAGACTTGTCAGAGTCATGAAGAAATGAGGGTAAATATGGAAAAACTATAAACACACTTCAGAACTGATCCTATCATGGGATAAATGGATAAGTTAAAGAAGGTTGAAAGATTAGCCCTGCACGAAGAAAGCTTGGACAGTCCCACAAAGGAGATACAGTGTTTAAGTGACATTAACATTTGTTCATCTGTGTGTATTTCTTTTAGGTGCACATATGTGGGCAGGTGCATGAGCCTGGGGAAGTCAGAGGTCAGAGGTCAACTTTGTGCTGTTTCTCAGATGTTGGTTTTTGTAACAGGATCACTTACTGGGACCTGGGCTCACCAACTAGGGTAGGCTAGCTGACCAGCAAGCCCTAGGGATCCTCTTGGCTTTACCTCCCTGGTATCAAACCAAACTTTTTAC
The DNA here is from genome assembly GCF_943737965.1 of Phodopus roborovskii. NCBI lineage: Eukaryota > Metazoa > Chordata > Mammalia > Rodentia > Cricetidae > Phodopus > Phodopus roborovskii. The sequence continues at coordinate 15,218,744 of NW_026126558.1, read as the reverse complement.
GTGGGTTATAGGTATTGAGTTTAGGTTTTCACACTTGTGCAGCAAGCAGTCCACTGCCTTGTCCATCTCCCCAGCTTCCTATTGTAAGCATACTTAATCATCTTTATACATACTGATAGAACCCTAATATTCAGGATGGAGATACAGTGTACTGCTGCTATGTATCTGCTCAGGGCATTTCATAAGATACCAATAAACTCACTTTTCAAATAGGGGTGGGGATGGGGTTGATAGCAGAACAAAAGTTAAAAACCAGTTGCTGGGAAAGCTGAGGTAGAAGGATTTGAGAGGATTTTGCATGTGGACATCAGCCATATGAGAAAGAAAGCAGAGGGGTGAATGAAGAATTGCTCATGAATACTACTATCCAACAGAAGGATCAGATGCCATGTTGGATATGACAAGCTCCTCTACCAGAGCTAACTATGTAGGCACCAGCTGACATCTGAGTAGCAGATGTAGGGAATGATTGGAATTGTTACAAACAGCCCATCAGGCAGAACTTACGTGGAAAGTTTATTGGGGTAAGGGAGGAGAAAGCTGGAGACAGGGGGGGGGGGAGAGAAAGAGAGAGAGAGAGTGACCTACCTCCTCAAACAGTAGAACGGGAGAGTAGATGGAGCTTGTCTCTTAAAGGACCTTTGCATTTGTGTGCAGAGCCAGGGTACTTCCTCCATGCACAGAGGTGGCACACTCTGCCAGATCCCCAGGGCAGGCTTACTTGGCTACAAATAGGGATGTTAAGGTGAAGGTGTGGTGGATGAAAGTGAGTGCAAGTGCTTTAGAAGTTGGAAAATAACTGCTGTATTCTTGGCTATTTGACCAGCACCATAGAACATACATACTCTGCCAGAGATCTGCTCCAGCAGGATTCAGGTCTCAAAGAGGTTGTGTGGAGTTGACAGCAGACAGGTGGAAAGGGATTGATCTAAGGCTGTCATCCAGCTTATTGAAGAGAATCCTAGCATTTGGGAGGTAGAGGCAAGTGGATCTCTGTGAGTTTGAGGCCAGCCTGGTCTATAGAGTGAGTTCTAGGATAGCCAAGGCTACACAGAGCCTGTCTCTGAAACAAAACAAAACAAAACAACAAAAAAAAAAAGAAACCTTTAAACTATGTAGTTGCACATAGGATTAAAAGGGAGAAAGGAGGCTTCTTAGTTGGATGTGATTTAAGATAGGGTAGAGGAAATTAGCATTGACCTGGACAATAGATACCAATCATATGTTAATGAAGAGCCACACCAATACACTCATCCATGAAGAAACTGAGACACGGAAGTCTGTGAAGACTTGTTATTTCCTGAAGTTCCACAGCTGAGAACCCACACAAGCCCAGATCTATTGATCTTTTCCATAACATGTTCCTTTGCTGCTCCGATTTTCCATTTCTTTGTGGTTTATGACCTAGAGGGAAGCCACTGGAGTACATACCATCCAGGTGTGTGCCCTTCCTATGCTTCCAGATGAAGTCACCAGCAGCTTTCAGGGAAAGGAATTGAGGGCTTAGCAAAAGTCATTGCCAATTCAAGACCCTTTCCTGCCCCCCCCCCCCCGACATTCAGTGGATACTGTTTGCTGAATGGGGAGATGTTTGTCGTATCTCTCAGGGAAAGCCACACAACACCTCTGCTTATAGCTTTCTGGTCTTTGAAACATTCCTCTGAGGCTGATGGGTTTCTGAAGGATCAGTTATGGAAGATGTCACTGCAAAAAGGGTAAGAGGCCAATTTTACAAAAAACTATTTTTTTCATGTTATTTACACATTAAAACAAATACATCTGCATTCACACACACACACACACACACACACACACACACGGGTTGGGGAGATAGTGGGAAAAACAAATATGGCAGGGCTATTGAAAGACCTGCAGAGCGCAGACCTTCATGCTCTCACTCAGGAAAGGTGCCCCCCCCCAATAACTCTCGAGACGTGGTCTTGATGTAAAAGCATGAGGTCTTTTATATTCCAAGTGCACTGGGGTCCTAAGTCATGCGCCACACGGGGTAGAGACTGAGGACCACGAGGGCAGAAGTAAGGCAGTTTTTATAGGGTTACAACAAAGCCTGCGCATGGTAAACCAATCATCTCATAGCATCCAGAGCCCAAGCGGTGCAGACCAATTAATTTAAACCATCCAAACCTGAGTCCCATAGACCAATCAGTTTCCTACAGCCCCGGAGGCCTGCCTTTGCACAGCTTCTGGGTTACAGGTCCTGCTGTAAACTGCAAAAAATGTGACCTTTTGCCTATTTACTGGCTGATGGTAGTAGGGTCTGGAATTTTAAGGTTTAAACTTCTAGCTTCCTGTGGTCAGTGGGGAGTTAGGTTGTATTTTTCTATTTTTACACTATGAGCAAGGACAGGGAAGAGGAAATAATATAATTATATTTTAATTAAAATTTTAAATGGGGGAAAGAAAAAGGAAATTCACATGTATTTTAGAGTATAATGTCATCTTAGGTTTCTATTGCTAGGATAAGACACCATTACCAAAAGCAACTTGGAGAGGAGAAAGGTTTCATTATACAACTCTCAGGGCATACTCCATTACAGACAGAAATCAGGTTATGAATTCAAGGCAGGCACCCAGAGGCAGGAGCTAATGCAGAAGCATGGAGGAATGTTGCCTATTGGCTTGCTTTCTATAGCTTTCTTGGCTTGCTTTATTATACAACTGCAGACCACCCACAATGAATTGGAATCTCCTGTATCAATCATTAGACAAGAAATTGCTCCACAGGCCAATCCAGTAAGTACATTTTCTCACTAAAAGGATTTGCCTTTTTTTCCCTGTGAAGAAATGCCAGATATGCTTATCAAGACTTAAACATCATACAGTGTATATACAGTGTATACAGGTATCCAAATACCATGTGGCACTCCTTCATATATACAAGTTTAATGTCAGTTAGACATTATAAGAGACCAGGTGTGAAGGCACATACTTATAATCTAATCATTCGTGAAGCTGAAATAGGGGGACAAACATCTCCTCATTCAGGATGGAGCAGTGACAGTAGGCCAAAGATTCCACCCAATTCTAGTTTGGTAAACTATGCATTTACCGGGTCCCTTTGAACAGTGGGAGTTACTCATTGAAAAGCCTATTCCAGCTTTCATGACAACTCATGAAAACTGCCTCTTGGAGCTACACAGCTTGCAGGCAGCTCTCAAGTGGGGTCTTTCCTCACCCCCGCAGCTCTGCCTCTACAACCTGGGGAGGGACTTTTGACTTGTTATTTTCTGAGCAGCCAGTCTTGTAAGTGCCAAGCCTCCCTCCAAAAGGGAATATTAAACTCTAAGGAAAGGGCTGCTCATCAGACAGGAAGGCACTTTGGGGCCATTGTAAGCTTTTGTGGTGGCCAGATCACTTTTCCCTTGAACTTTTACCATAGGTCACATAGACCCAGCCCTTGAGGCTTCTCATCTGACTCTGGAGGGTTGCTAAGTGTAACTGTAACCAGGAGATGGCAGCATCTGCCCAGAGACACACCATAGTAGGCAGGATGCTTTGCAGGATGAGTAAAGAACAGCAGAGGGCGTGAAAGCTCCATTGCTAGGTTTGGAAGCTCTGGCTTAGAGGTCCTTGCAGGACTATCCTTGTGTCTGTGCTTTTCTCCATAGGTGTGACTGTTGCACATGTGCACACCATCACATAACTTTTCCAATCTGGGACAAAGTTTCTGAACTCCCTGGGGGCCCTGGGGGGGTGGGATGTGAAACAGAGAGACAGAAATACACAGAGAGGCAGAGAGACAGATGAGAGAGGAGAGACATAGAGGGAGACAAGAGAGAAAGACAGACAGACACCATATTTTTACCTTTCCTTTTGCATTGCAGCACTCATATAGAGAAAGCTTCCTGTATCAGATACTTGTTTCTTTCTTCCTAAAATTTGTGTTTATTTTTAATTATGTTCATGATTCACCTGTCTATCCTTAGGTATGTGGCCACACCTGCAGGTGCCTATGGAGGACAGAAGAGGACATCAGATACCTGGAGCTGGAACTACAGACAGTTACAAACTGCTTGGCATGGCTTCTGGGAACCAAAGTTGGGTCCTCTCAGGGGCAGTACACACTGCTGACTGAGACATCTCCCTGAACCCTAAATCCTATTTCAGTGTCAGGGCTTATTAGAAACCATGGGCACTGAGAGTAAAAATTGGATAGGAGTTGTTTCTCACAGGAACCAAGACACAAAGAACTAGGGCCAATGCCATGGCTGCTGCTCTGTACCTGCCACCATGGCCTTGGTCCCTGATGTAGTATGAAATGAGGTTGCATCTATCTACATCAGTGTAAATATATAAATTGACACCAAAAGCAATGGATCTTCACTTACGTCGAGTTTTGATGTCCATCCCTTAGACACTTCTTGTTGTTTCTAAAAAAAAAAAAAAACTGTAAACAGAAAGAAAAAAGATTCCACTCTGGAGCCAGGGCTTAGTGTGCTTGCATAGCAGGTGTGAGGCCCTGGGTTGGATTCCCAATATCATAAAACATCAACAGATTTAATCTCCAATTTGCCTGGTACCCAAGCCCATACTTGTTCCACAGCTCTTGCTTCCTTTACAACATAGGGGAATAGAACATTCACCTGAGAGGAATTTAGTGTCACTTGTAATTCACTTTCCTTTTCCAAATAGAATGCCATTGAGTAGAGAACTTTTCCCAAGAGCTGAACAGAAATGTTTATGCTAAAGGCACGTTCTGGTAAAGTTGAATGAGATGTGGAATTCTGGCTAGACAGAATTCTCAGGAGCCTTGCTAATACAGTTTCTTTCTTTCTTTTTTTTTTAAATAACAACATATAAAAGGTCCAGTTATATACAGTTTAAAACAAGACTAAATAAAATGGCTATGCTCATTGCTTATAGTGTTAATACACCCTCCGGCTGAGGTGAGATGCCAGTAGATGCAAGTTTCTTTTCATGAAAGCTGTTGCTGGCGTGGAGGCCAGTGTAAATCAGCAAAATCAGGCTACCTAGTAAATCAGTGAGAGTTCCAAGTGGCATTAACAAAGGAATTGGGTTCTAAACCCCTGCCGTGGTAAAACCACGATTTTGTTGGTGCTGATCTTCAGTTGCACCTTTTGGAAATCTGTTTTGGCAACAGAAAAAATGTCAGTCCAGTTCATTAAGACTCTGGGCCAGGGCTCCTGAGCTGGTGGTGCAGCTGTTTCTTACACCATAGGCTGTGGGAGAGGTAAAGGAGAAAGCCTTGCACCTGTGCTCTGATAGGCAGGGGAGGGCTTGGTCAGATACACACCTGTGAACAAAGGTAGATGCAGAGGTGGAGTAGGTCCCTTACATCAGCACTTCTCCTCCTGTTGTGAGAGCCAGAGTTACATTGTAGGTGTTAGTTACTTTGTCTTCAGAGGTAGGTCCATGAAAAGAAAATGCTTCTGATCAGCAAGGCTCTTGCCCAACTGGCAATTCCTGAAATGCTGGAGGCTGTTGTTTATAGGAAATAACAAACCACATGTTTTCATTGCCTGAAACCCGCTTATTTGACCCATCTGCACTTCGTGTGATTGATCACTTGTGGGTGGAAGGTTCAAAGGCAGAAAATACTTGCTCCTGATTGGACCTGATAGAAAATGCAATGGATTATGGGTTTTCCTTCTTAAGCCACTGCAAATGATATTTCCATGGAAACCTGGGTATAGACCTGGCCAGAGCCCATTAACCTGGCCAGTATTTAATTAAAGTTTGCTTCAAATTCGACTTTAAACAGTGGTAGTGGTCTTATTCTCAATCAGCGGGATTAACACTGTGTATCCCCTTGCAGTCACATATCAGATAGTTACATTATAATTCATAACAGCAGCAAAATTATAGTTACAAAGTAGCAACAAAATAATTTTATGGTCGGGGTATCACCACATGAGGAACTGTATTAAGGGATCACAGCATTATGAAGGTTGAGAACCACAGCAGGAACCCATCATTAAATTGGTGTCCTGATATGGAGTTGGTGGACTGATGGCACACTTAATGGAATCTTCCACATGTGGTTTGTGCTACCCTGGATGTTGGGAACACAGTAAGACTTAAGATAGGCACTGGCCTTACTTTATTAAGCTTTCATTCCTCGGAGGGAAACAGGTAGTACCTCAGGATGGGAGGAGACACATGGTGTGTTACAAAGGAAAGGGGACCCATGAGATGGCTCAGACGGGTGAAGAACTTACTGCCAAGCCTGACTTCCTGAGCTGGGTCCACATGGTGGGAGAGACAATAGATACCTGTAAGTTGCCCTCTGACCTTCACGTGCTCACTGTAGTTTATTGCACAGACAGACAGACACACACACACACACGCACACCCCCACACACAACACAGATAGAGAGAGCCAAAGACAAAAAGAGACAGACAGAGAAAATACATAAATGAATTGATAATTGTAGTTTTTTAAAAAAGAAAAAACAGCTCAGAGGAAGGAGAAAACATTGAGGAAGCCATGAGAAAGCACTTTCAGGGTGTGAGGGGTGTGGAGGGGGAATGAGGGAACAGAAATAATTCCCAGAGGAACATTGTCTAATCTGGGACCTGAATAGTGCTAAGAAGGGGAAATTCCTCAGACCAATTAAATTTAGTAGAGTTTATTTGAGCAAAACAAAGTAATTCACAAAACATGCAGCTCCTGGAACTAAAAGAATGGCCTGTGAATTCCCACCAAAGCATGGGCTGACAGTATTTCTCTAAATCAGGAGAGCAGCATAGAGACCTGACCTGGGAACGGCTTAATTGGGTAAGTGGGTTCAGAGCAGCCTGCAATTAACCAAGGCTTAGCTACTGTCATTAAAGTCTGCATTGGTTTGGTCTGGTGAGGACAGCATTGGAGCCTTGTCCACGCCAATGGGTGCTTGCAAATTTTAACAGTAGCCAGTAGGTATTAGTTGGATGGGGAGTACAAGGGGAAGAGGATTTTTCTCATGGGAACTATCTGCCTCCTCAAGCACAAAAGTACCTGGGAATGCCATACATTTGTAAACTTCTCAGTGCCCTGAGGAAAACTGTCTGTGGCTACCTAACAAGAGCCCTGTGTTGCAGCTGGGAGCCATGATGGTGTTAGCGCAAGAGTCTGTCCTAGCCTGGAATGGTCTCAGCCAGGTGTTTCGCCTGGTGAGCTGTCTGGTATCACCTATGAAATTGCTATCATGTGTGGGTGGTCCAGGTGGCCTCAAGTTTCTGGTAGTTGGTTCTGGAATTCTCTGGTACCTTGGTTATTTCCTACCCATGTTCTCAGCCTTAAAAGGGGTAGACAGAACTTCTTTCTAGTGTGGTCTCACTCTGGCATTTGAAGAGTACAAAGGAGGGTGTTTGAAGACATTTGGGAAGTCTGGTTGTAGAAAGAACATTCCAACTTTTCGATTAAACTGTTTTCATTGTTCAAGGCAAGTCTGGTCCTAGCCCAGATCTGACTAAAGATGAAATCTACTCCAACTTGCATGATATCAATGATAGGCTCTGGAAAATCTCATGGCCATGTCATTAAAATTTCATTTTCGTTCTTCTAGAAAAACAAACAAGCAACCCCTCCACCCCAACTGTAATAAAGTCAAAGTGACTCCAAGAAGGAAAAATTTGAGGGACAAGGAGGATTGGGGGAATGGAAGAAAGGGAACACAGTATCTTCTGGAGAAGAAGTAGGAGGACATAGCTAAATCTACCCAGAAAAGTTCTCAAAAATTGGTATCAGGGGATCAGAGAAGAAATCATGGGAGAAGGAATGGCCAGAAAAATGTGCTCACGTCTATACCATTCTGTGCCTGCAATGCACTTGGCTGTCTCAGAGGCGAGATCTACTATTCTTATACCTAAGATCATGAAGGGTCCTATATGATGAATGTGAGTCCAACATGAAAATATTTATAGCAAGAGATTTTGACAGTGAGGTTTGACTTTGTACATATGAAGTGTCATCTCATAGGTCTTCTAGAAAGTGGACCTGAATTTCTTCATTCCCATGAATTTTGTCACCACCATGAGCATGGTACTTCCTGGGCCCCTGGTTCCATTGTCTCTGAATCCTGGTTCATTCCTTGCTTCCTTGGGGTAAAGCTACTTGCAAATTGCTTCATTGTAAACACTGAAATGAGTGACTCCAGGCATCATTAGGATGGATCTGAGCATGCGACTCCTTATGTGGACTTGAGTATGTGAAGGTAGAAGCCACCAAAGCCCACTCATGCTATCTCTGCTAGTTAGGTTCCCATAGAATTTTTTTTTTTTTTTAAATCCTCAACCATTAGACAAAGGATGTTTTACTACTGAAGAGCCCAGAGAGGGAAAAAAAAAAACTTACACAGCAATGAACATTTTGGCAAAGCCAAGGATGGAGGTCATTCAGCTGCCCTAATGTCATTTGATAGTCAAATGGTGTAAGCCGCAGGGGTGGGGGTGGAGGTGGAGGTGGGGGTGGGGGGGATGGGACAGCAAATGCTCACTCCCACTTGTCAGGAACAAAACAGGGTTTGAAAAGGAAAGTGCAGACTCCCTGAAGCAAACCCTCCTGCCATTTCTCTTGAGGTAATCTGGCAACCCCCTAGCCTTTATGCTTACACACTTTTGAAAATCAAGTAGAGGCACATCCCCTATGCAAGGATGGGTATGACAAGGGCCTCCTGCTTCCTAAGTACACTCTTTTGTTTTCTGCTTCCCTCCCCCACCCCTCAGACTAAGGAAGCAACAGCCGAACACAGATCAAGAATTCAGCAGTTCTTCAAAGTTATTAGTTGGGGTTTATGTCATTCACTCAACCTTAATGCTGGCACAAGATCCTCTTTTGTTTTGCTTTGAGGAACCGTGCAGGCTCTCAGAGGCGGTAGGAGTAAAGACTTGTTGACTCAAAGCATTTCTGCTAGATTAGCCTGGACTGCACGGAATGACATACCCCTCAGCCTCAGGTTGCATGTGTTTTGGTAAGATAGGAAGGGATCCCCTCTGGGACAGGCAGGCCTGGGGCTAATTATACCGCAGGGTGAATTCATCACTAAATCTTTCACTAACAAAGACAAATTACCTCATACCTTTTACAAGACCCTAAAAAATTAGGTGAGTGAGTCTGTTGTCCAGCCAGCACATGAACCCAGACAGCAGATGGCACTCCTCCAAGAAGACTCCTTCCTCAAAGCAGGTTTGCATAGACCAAGATGAGACAGGCAACCGTTATCATCACCTGGCTTATGGGATCTTTCACAGACCGCAGTCTGCTTTGATCTTCACTGCAGTCAGTTTGAGAGCAGTGTTGTTATTACCTGAATTTGTGAACAAGGAGACTGTGGCCTGGACAGATTCCCATAGTAGAGCCAAAATAGTTTGGGTTTAGGGGGACAAACTGGTCTTAGTTCTAGATTCACACCTACTACTCTTTTCAGTTGAGTATGCCATTTGGTCCCGTCATCTTACAGGGATGAAGTCCTCAGCTTGTAGGCTCACTGACACTTCAGTGCATAGGTGCATCAAGCCACTTTCAAAGGACTATTTTGTCCACTGGGATTCCTTGTGCTCAAACTCCTATCTGCTTAAGTCAATAGATGAATGATCTAGGCTAGTCTTTCTGGGGTCATATTGTCTGATCTATAAAATATCGACAATCACAGCAGCCATCCCAACTGCTAATAAGTCATTGCCATAGCTGACAATGATAACAATGATTGAACCCAGCAATAAGCACAGCAATGGGGGTGCTGATGATAATGATTACTATGTTGCTGCTGATGATACCTAATCTCTCATAACTTGTGCAGCTCAGAGCTGAAGTTCAATCCCATGTCCTCTAATATTGACTTATAAGGGGGTTTCTATTGTGAGACATGAATAGAGGATTTAAGGCCATGGATGGTAAGCAATTTTCAATCCCAAGAGATGGGGTTTCTGTGATGCCAGGGCAGACTTTTTTTTAAGACAATGGAAGTGTGGGAGGGCTGAGCTAATGTCTTCCGAATGTCAGGGATGGGCTTTGATGAGAAGTCTTTGGGAGAGGTGGGAGAGGCTGGCCTTACTAATATGCACAGTGTGGCTGTGGGACTGAGCTATGGAGCTCCTGGATCTGAGATGTGAATGGAAGTCTTACCTTCAGCTCCATTTTGGCAGAAATGACTCTGCTATGGTGACCAGGGACCCTCAAAACTCTGTTATTCAGTCCTTTGTTATTGTAGCCTCTCTTTGGAGAGGCACTAGACTAGTCATCTATCTCAGTAGTAGAGAAAACCCCCCATGTCATTTTATTACTCCAATGCCCATTTGTTTTTGTTTCCCTTTTTATTGTGGTGGTGGTGATGGTTTTGTTTTTGAGACAAGGTCTTGCTATACATTCCTGAATGGGCTGACAACTTTTTTCCCCCCCAGAGACAGTGTTTCTCTGTGTAACATCCATGGCTGTCCTAGAACTAGCTGTGTAGACCAGGCTGGCCTTGAACTCACAGAGGTCCTCCTGCCTCCTCTGCCTACTGAGTGCTGAGATTAAAGGCCAGCACAACTTCTGCCTGGCCACATTTTTTTTTTTTTTTTTAAATCTTTCTTCCTTAGTCTCCTGATGGATTGGCTTAATTGTTTTCCTCAAAGGGGTGTGTGTGTGTGTGTGTGTGTGTGTGTGTGTGTGTGTGTGTAAATGCAGATATGTGTGCAGGTGTCCACAGAGGCCAGAAGAGACATCAGATCCCCTGGAGCAGTAGTTACATACATCCATGAGCTTCTAGACATGAGTGTTACCATTTGGACTCTGGTCCTCTGATAGGCCAGTAAGCCTTTTTAAGTGCTGAGCCATCTCTCTAGCTCTTTCATTAATTCTTTATCCTAGCACTACCTCCGGAGCAAGGTGCTGCTCTATTAGGACCTCATTTTTTTTTATTCATAAACAGGGAGACAAAGAAGGTCTTCTTGGGCTTTTGACTAAGCCCATAGGAGATAAGGTAGGTAAAACAACAAGCCATCTTAAGTACCAACTTTACCACTGACTGGCAAGTCCATTAGAGGCATACCTTTAGGGCTCTGACAGTAAGAGAGAGGACTCTTCCTCTGTGGCTATTGACTAAAGGTTTGGGTTTGCATCCTGATTCCATCGCTGATGAGATCTATGACCTGAAAGATGTCACTTCTCTGGCCATTTTCCTTATATGATTTGGGAAATGGCCAATATTTAAAAGCTATGTCCTAGGGAACATTAGTCTTGTGCAATTGTCCTTTGAATGAAAAAGGGCCAGTCTGAGAAAATTGATGTCTTCTCTTTTCTCTTGACAATCCTTGATGTGCATCATGGGTGTGTCAGTAAAGCCCTGAGATGTCCTCTTATCATGGTCCTCTTATATTTGGGTTACACCATACTTGTCCATTTGGTCATGGATTCTCTTTCCTTCCACAGCAGCAACTCACCTTCCCATGAATGTTCCTCAGAAGAAGCTGATGTCCTTAGGGCCTTTCAATTGTAGATGTTTTTCTTTCTACATCATTCCCTGTATCTAGTGCTTCACACATAACTACAACACCAGGTGTGAGAAAAGATACAGCTGCCTCTTCAGTACTCACGAGGAGGGATAGGCAATCGACAGAACTATAGTTATAGTCACCCAGAGTCATGAAGGGAAGATACATGTATCAGCGTGTGTATAATGGTGATTAGTGTAAAATCTAAAGCTGTGCTTTCAGCATTTTTATTGCGGCCAGTGCTGTTCCCACCCCAATTCCCTGGGCAGCTCATTCTTTAGAATCCTATCCCTCTTTTCTCACCCAAATGGAAATAAAAACTTGGAACCAGAAGCTGTTCATTGCCTCCGCGTAGCTGAGCCAAATAAGAGCAATGAACTGGAAACCAGAAAGTCTGCACTCAAATTCTGCCTGTGCTGTGAACTTGACCTTGATTTGCTTAAAATCACCTGTTCAATCAAACCTTGTGCATTTATTTCTTCATCTAGATAGTAAAGGAGGTGAGCTGCATGAGCATCTGTGTTCTTACCCAGCGTGGCATGTGGTTTCTCTCCAGATAAATGACATGCAAACCCTGCACTGACTCCACAGCAGTCCCACAGTTTGTCACCAAGTCCCCTGTAGTAGCTGCCTGGTCCTATATGGTTTGCATTAGACGCTTCATCCCAACAAACACTAGCAGGGGATGGGAATGGCTCAAGCCCATCTGGCTCTGTAAATGGAGCTGGACCTCACCCCTCCAGTGGCATTGCCCACAATGATGTCACCCTCATTTTTCTTCTTTCTTTCTTTTTCTTTCTTTCTTCTTTTTTTTTTTTTTTTTTTTTTTTTTTTAAGAAAAATACTCTCTTAACTATTGAGACAGCCTGTGCCCACCAGATCCGTGGTTTGGATTGTAGGTATTTGGCTGATTTTTTTTCTTTCTTCTTTTATTTTGTAATTAAAGAAATGTCATTGACACAAACCCTAATTCAAGTTATGTGAAGGATTTTATTTAAATCCACAAAGTCAATGAGAACCAGACCTGGGCCTGCAAATAAGGCCAGACACAATGGCATAGATTAGGGTACCAGGATCAGCTTCGATTCTGAGGTTAAAGATTGTTCTTTCTTTTGTGGCTCTGTCAGGCCCTTAACATCACTTAAGCCTAATTGGTTCAGGGGAATTGAAGGCTGTGAATGTGTACACTGGCTGCTGTTTCTTTGAAAAGTGTGCTCACATTCTTAACTATGGAGCTGAGAGAATCTCTCAGAAAAGGCCCTAAGCACTGATTTTTGAGGCTGTTGCCTGTACCATCTTCATGCTCTCAAAGGATGTCCTCTAATTAAGACCTGATGACCTTACCTGGACCATCTCTTACCCATCAGAGTTAAGTTCCATCACTTTCAGGTGGAAGAAACTCAAAGATGGGTGTATCTCAAAGATCTCACTGTTGTATGACTTTGGGCCAGACTTTCTAGCACTCTGGTCCTTGCCTAGTGTTCTTTTCCATAAAATGGGACAAAACATCCCCACCATACCCCACCCTTCCTCCTTTACAGGCCTGCTCTTCTGGGGCACACTTCATTATTCTCTAGTTTGCTACTTCATTATTTTCCAGTTTGTTGGGCTATGTGTATGGATGATTTTCACGTTATCTAATTTCATCATGTCCTTTCATAGTGTCTTTGAGCTCTTTCTCCATCCTCTCTCAAATAGAGTCTAGCTAGCCTGGGTTAGCTTGAACTCATGATCCTCCTGCCTCCGATTTCTGAGTTCTGAGCTTGCAGGTGCATTCCACTATATTTGACAACTTTCTTCTTTGGCTTGGTGACTTACTGTATTCATGATTCCAGACTCAACTAGGTGTTTTATCCTCAGGTAGTGTCTCTTAGCATTCCAGGTTAGATGCTCTCTTCAAAGCTTTTGTGTTTCCCTTTTTCATAAAAGAATACACAAGTTCCTACTCTCAAGATGCCCAATGATACAATAATTGAGTGTTTCTAGTTTTTCTCTCCCATGTAGTATCAGTATTAGAGTTAGTGAATATGCTTGAAAATATGCCTGATTTCAGTATGCCAGTAGTTAAAAAGGAAGAAAGAAAGAGAGAAAGGTAGGAAGGGAGAGAGAGAAAGAGGAAGGGAAGAAGGAAGAAAGAGGAAAAGCTCCTGTTAGTGAGTCACAGGAAGAAACATACACAGGGAAAGAGGTGCGGGAATCTAATATGAGCTGGTTTACTTTCAGAATTTTGCCTCATTTAACCTCTCCAGATTCAGATGATATATATGGTAGCAATGTAATTTGAAAGGGGCGGGGACTGAATATCAAACTATCTAAGTAACCCACCACATCAGTTGGAAGCTTTGGGAAGCAGGCACTGAGATGGGGTTAGTAATGTGACTGGTTCACTGGGGAAATGCTTCTGAAAGACAGAAAGGAGATGAAAAAAATCCTGCAGGGAAATCCTTCAGGCTGAAGTGTGGGCCAGGAGGGGACAGGGTAAGCCAAAGGCTATGATTCAGATCTGATAGAGTATCTGCTGATTCACCAGGGACATGGGGGAAAGAATGATCCATTACAGATGCCCCACACTAGGTTGAAATTGCCCCACTCCAGTGTCCATGTAATGTCCAGAAGCTGAGTTAAGTACTGAAAGCAACAAATCTAAAAGTTCTCAGGTGCCTGGACTCCTTGCCAAGTTTGAGTTAAGATGGTTTTTACAAAGCCATGACTTGAAAAATGGGTCACTCTGACCATTTTTGGATCTTTAGGACCCTGGCACACATTTCAAAATAAAGTTTCAAAGACAACAAGCATGACTAAGATCAGGATGATATTGCTATAAAAAGGGCCTTGAATTTTAGTGCCATATATATGACAAGATGCAAGGTGACTTTCTGGTTCACAACTATGCACCCATTACTCTGTTTCCCCTCTCTCAGAATTGTCTTGGCAGGACCTACAGGGATCATATAATGCACAAAATAATTAAAAGTTATTAAAACCCCCAAATGATTGAGCTTACTGATTAAGCAACTGTACAGACATCCAAGTCACTTAACAGGCTGGAATGGTTGCCAAATGTTGTAACCTTGGGCTGGAAGGCAAGGGATTTATACAAACAGGATTGCTTCTCAGGCTTCCTCTACCAGGGTTGGCCATTGCCAAGTCCTGATTAACTATGACTTCATTGTAGACATCCTGGGACCTCAGCCTTTAAGCCACATACACTTGAGTACCATTGAGTGGATGGCATGGGATCCAACACAGTGTAGACTCTGGGGGTATATATAAACCTACAAAGCAATACAGAACTACAAAGCCTTTTCTAATTCTCTCCTGTCTCTGTCTCTGTCTCTGTCTCTCTCTCTAGTGTGTGTGTGTGTGTGTGTGTGTGTGTGTGTGTGTGTGTGTAAATAATCCAACCTTGATTTAGTGTTGTTTAGATGCATTTGAATTTGGGGACCACTTGGAATTGGAAAACTTATCAGGGGCCTTGTGTTGTGCTGGTTTTCCTGGGAGGGTCTCTTGTTGCCTGGTTGGCCTCATACGCACTAAAGTTAAAGATGATCTTCAAGCCTGCACAAGGACAAATTTGCATAAACACACTGGTTTTTGTGGTACTGGAGACCACACCCAAGGCTTTGTACATGCTAAGCAAACACTACCCAAACCAGGAGACATTTCCTATGCCTAGGTTCTCTTAAAAAGCTGCAAATAGAAGCTCAAGAAGGGAGGCAGAAGTGGGTTCGGCTTTTCTTCCAGTGATTCCCATGCTCAATTTTCTAAGTCTTGGTCTGGAAATCATTATTTAACTACTCCACTTCTCAGTTCCCAATTAGAATTAAGAATGATCTCTGGGCTTGGGTATCTGAATGATTTACTACTGATGGGACAGAGACAAAGCTGCTACTCATCTCAAGTAAAACAAGCACACTGGTGACAGATGACAGACTCCTATCTGCTTCCTAGTACACGTGGACCCTAAAACTTCCAGCCCAGAGCATGTTAGGTCTATGGGAGTTCTCTAGATCTGCAGAGTGACAAGCTGATGGTTGGTTCACCTGGAGGAAAGCTCCTCATCCATGAAGGAGCTCAAGAAGTACAGAAGTACTCCATCAAGTGGGTGGTGGATGCAAGTCCTGAAAAGGGAAGGGGATGCTCTTTGGTGACTCCCAATGTCAGCTTTGAATATGGGTAGGCATAGACAATGCTGTGGGAAATAACTCCTTACAACTCAAGCCTGAAAACACATCTGCTGTTACTGGTACCTTTCATCATCATGCTGTTGACTCTGCACACATATTTTCTAGTTCAAAAATATAATTGCATCACTTTAGTGTCAAAGTCATCACCCATCTCTCTTCATAGTTTTAGGTGACCTATCAAGACTGCCAAAACTTTCTAATCTGATCTCACCATTTCCCTTCAGATCCCATTTCCCTTATCCAAGGGCATGATGTATGTGTGGATGCCACCTAAATGATCTCTCACTATAAAACATCATGATGTGGGTTTCACAATTAAGCATTTGCTGTCTCATAGTAATTCAGATGTGGCTAGTTATGAGGATCTAGCCTGGGACTTTCATGAAGCAGGGTTGCAATTACCTGAGTCCATGATTGGCCTGAAGAATATGCTGGATGATGGCTCTCTGATACAGTTAATTGCTGTTGAGAAGTCTTAGTGAGATCCTTGAATCCACCATGGTGACTAATCAGGTTGGCATATGGAAAGACCTGTGGAGGATTAGTTTGATTGTGAGTGGCACCATTCCCTAGCCTGGGCCCAGAAATGTGTAAGAATGAAGAAAGCTATCAAGAGAAAAGGAGGAGCCTTTTCTCTAGCCTCCTGCCTGTGGATGTGATGTGACTAGCTGCTTGAGTTACTGCCTTGACTTCTTAGTGATGAACTGTAACCTAAAACTCTAAGTCACGTAAACCCCTTCTTGCTCTCACTTGCTTTTTGTCAGGACATTTTATTTTTGATCACAGAAACAGAAATTAAACTAGAACAATGACCTGAGCTATTCCTGGAAACCATACACAATCAATTTTGCAATATTTATAGGTGGCTCAAGTTAGCCATTCTGGGGAGGGAAGCACATAAAGGTGTGGATATAACTAGGCAGAGATCATAGCTAGATTGTTTTTTCAGGCCAGTTTCCATAACCTTAAATTTAAACATGATGTTCTTTTGCCTTGATTCACTTTGTCATTACTTAGCCACCTGCTATCTATCTTCCCAGAATCATCTTAGATTCTGTCTTGGTTAGGTTTCTCTTACTGTGATAAAACAGCAGTACCAAAGAAACTTTGGGAGGAAAGGTTTATTTCATCTTACAATTACAAATAACAGTAAATCACTGAGGTGAGTTAGGGCTGGAACTCAAGCAGGGCAGGAACCTGGAAGCAGGAACTAAAGTAGAAGCCATGGGGAAATGTTGCTTACTCACTCCTTATGTCTTGTTCAGCCTGCTTTCTTTCTTCCTTCCCTCCCTCCTTTCCTTTCATTTTCTTTCCTTTCCCGTTGTTGTTGTTCTGTTTTGTTTTTTGAGACTATCTCTCTGTGTAGTCTTGGCTGTCTGGGAACTCACTGTGTAGACCAGGCTGGCCTCACACTTAGACATTCACCTGCCTCTGCCTCTTGAGTGCTGAGATTAACATCATGTACTACCATGCCTAGCTTCAGCCTGCTTTCTTATGCAACCCAGTATGGCCTGCTCAGGGGCAGCACCATCCACAGTGGCATGGGCCCTCCCACATCAATCATTAATCAAGAAAACACCCCCACAGACTTGCCTACAGGCCAGGCTTATGAAGGCATTATCTCAATTGAGGTTCCTCTTCCCAGATGACTCTAGGTTTGCTTCCAGATGACAATACCAACCAGTATAGATGCCAACTTTCTTGGACATGCATATGATAGAATTAATTTCCTTATCTACTTCAAAGCACTTTGTACATGCTGTTATGTAATATAAGAATTTGCACCTCAGTATAAAACAGGAAGTCTCAGTCAAAAGATGTGGAAGAGCAAGGGCTACATCATTTCTAGTGCTTCCAAGACTAAGCTAAACATTGGCCAATAGCAGCTGCTTGTGGGACATGTCAATGAATTAACTTTATCTCCTTCCATCTTGTCATTGTTAACTTTCTTTCAAGGATCAAAATTAACACTGATGTAGAGTACAAATCAAGCCCTTAGAAAAAGAGAAAAGAGATGACTATCAAGCAGTTCTTACTTTAAATGTTTATTTAAAACCCCTATCATATATAACTTTTAATAGGAACAGCTTCTGGGGCTGGGGAGATGGCTCAGCAGTTAAGAGCACTGGCTGCTGCTCTGAAGGATCTGGATTCAGTTGCTAGCACTCTCACAGCAGCTCACAACCATGTGCAACTCTAGTTGCAGGGGATCCGATGCCCTCTTCTGGCCTCAGCAGGGATCAGGTACACATGTGCTGAATAGACATACATGCAGGCAAAACATTTATACACACAAAATGAAAATAAATCAATCTTTTTTTTTAAAGATGTTTTCCTGGTGAAAAATTGAGACAAAATGAACGTTAGCAATCATTAAAGAAAAAAAGATCTTAGGTCACATTGCCCGAACCTGTCCTTTGACTAATGAGAAACATAGAAGTCTTATTTTAAACATACTATTTCATAGTACAAGCTACCACAGAGTGTCAATTAACCTGTTTTAAAAGGAGAGTTCATCAGCTTGAGCAGGATTTGCCTTTATTTTTGTCACTTTCATTCTCTGATCTCACTGCATTAAATCCCATGGGAGGACAGCAGCATCTGTGCTGGATGGTTTTATGTTGGCTTGACACGGAGCTAAAGTCATTCAAGAGGAAGAAACCTCAGTTAAGAAAATGCCATTGTTAACCAGGTGGTGGTAGTACATGCCTGTAACCCCAGCACTCTGAAGGCAGAGGCAAGTGGATCTCTGTGAGTTCAACACCAGCCTGGTCTACAAAGCAAGTTCCAAGACAGCCAGAAAAACCCTATCTTGAAAAATAAAAAATAAAAAAAGAAAAGAAAGAAATTATCGTTGTTAAGATCAGAGTGTGGGCAAGCCTGTAAGGCATTTTTCTTTATTAGTGATTGATGAGGGAGGGCCCAACCCATTGTGTGTGGTGCCATTCCTGGGATGGTGGTCCTCGACTTTATAAGAAAGCAGGCTGTGCAAGCCATGATGAGCAAGCCAGTAAACAGTACACCTCAATGGCCTCTGCATCAACCCCTGCCTCCAGGTTCCTGTCCTGCCTTCCTTCAAGCCAAATAAGCCCTTCCCTCCCTATATTGCTTTTTGGTCGTGATATTTCATCATAGCAATAGTAACCCTAACTAAGACAAGCATCTAATAAAAGTAATAAGGAAAGAAGTGTATTAACCTCAAAATAACTTCATTAAAAAGTGTTAAGCAAGTGGTATATACCAGAAATAGGTAGATAAAAGTTCTTTTAATATTAATAGGGAAACTTGAAGCCCTTTACTGGCTTCTTGAATGCTGGGGTTCTGTTTTCTATGCAGGATTCCACATGCCAGAGGCAGCTGTACAGTCTCTGGAACAGCAGAATTTAGTGCAATAGCGAAGGCTTTGTTAAATACTATGGGACAAATTTTATTATAAACTGGTTTCCTTTGAAAAGGAGAGGTGGGGTCTGGCTTAGTTCGTAAGGGGACTTGCTGCCAAGCCTGATAGCCTGAGTTCAATCCCCAGGACAAACATGATGAAAGGCAAGAACTGATTTGTGTAAGTTATCCTCTGTTTTGCACATACTCATGATGGCAAATGCATATTTATACACACCCACTTCTATAGTAATGCAAATAAATGAATAAAAACTACAAAGGGGAAGTGTAGGGAGTTAAAAAAGGATACAGAGAGAAAGGTCTGACTTGTAAATTCAGTTGTGAATTTGTGATGATTTCCCTATTGGAATCAAGGTTCAAAAAAGGGCATTGTTTTTATTTTTCTGTGACCTCTGTCATCCCAACTTGGTTCAAATAGTTTATATTGTCAACACATACAGCAAGATCAATGTTGAGATTTTAGATGTCCCTGGGAGAGATGTCAAGGAAATAAGGCTGTCTGTGCATGAAGACAAGTGTATTGGAAAGCACCCCCCCATCCCACCACAAACACTTTTTTTCTTTTTATACCAAACTTACCACTAAGGTAGGCAGGACATTTAATGCTAGTATAGAAACAGTGGCATATGCCTGGTGGTTTTAGTTTGCAAGAAGAAGTTCCCTAAAGACTACTTTCCCCAATCCTCGATGTGTCCCATGTTACCCTGGTGACTAATACTCTGTGCAGATGTTTTCAATCTTTGCTTGTTAAATCTACCCGAGGCTGATAAATAAATGGCTTTAGCCCCTTACACAATAGGCTGAAGTCATTCTTAGATTATTCATTGAGAATGGAAATAATCATAAAATAAAATAAGGCTTGGGCTTATCCACACTGTTATTAGGACTGAAGACAAAGGCTTCAGCCCTGCTGATTTTTAGAATATCATGGACTATCTGCAGCTCTATCTGAAATCAGTGAACTCAGAGATCCTATGAGGATGGGACATGGGAAATCATCTATGTACATCTAAGTGATTCACAGCTGAGAGCCATACACTCTAATGCTACCTAGGGCTCAAAGAGGATATGGGAATAAATCAGATTTGTGCATTAAATTAGTACAAATCCTGGATCTAGAGTTTCCGGCCTCACTTATTTCTATGCCGAGTTACTGCTAAGTGCTTCTCCCAGAGCCCACTAGGTTGTGATACTCTTTTCAAAGGATTTCTAACGCTGGCTTATATTATACTCCTTAAAATTTCCTTGTAAAACATCTTCCTTGGACTATAGTTTATGTACCATGTAATTTGCTGACTTAAAGTTTTCAATTAAATGATCTTGAGATCTTCAAAGACACTGGACAAACACATGTATGTTTTTATGAAAAATGTAAACATAGTCTGATGTGACTGGATTCTTTCATTTTGAAAGTCATACATATTTTATGATATGACAATGCTTCATTTCTTTTATTTTCACTTTTTCTATAAATTGACCAATTGTAAACTATATGTACTTAATGGATAGAAAATCATCCTGTTGTTTTAATTTTTCTAGTGGACTCTTTAGGGACACATGCACATGACGGCACCAGCATGAGTGCATGCATGCGTGCACGTGCGCGATCAAACATATAATTACCTCTTTATTTTCTATTTTTATTACTTTTAATTTATTCCTTTGACTTAATTACTCTGGCTTGGACATTTTATGTTGTGTTGAATAGAAGTGGTGAGAGTAGGCCTCCTAGTATTCTGAACAAAGGAAGAAACTTCAGCTTTTCACTGGAGAACATGTTACAGATGGAGTTACTGTAGACTTTACTATGGTGAGATTAATTTCTTGTACGCCTAATTTGTTGAGGTTTTAGCACCACAGTTAGATGTTGAATCTTATAAAATGCTTTTCTGCATTCATGGAAAGATGATACATTTTTTTCCTTTGATCTGTGAATGTGGTTGTTATGTTTATTTATTTGTGGTTATTGAACTATCCTTAAACTCCAAGAATAAGCCATTGTAATGAAGCCTTTAGCATACTGTTTAATTCAATGTTGTAGTATTTCGTTGTTGTGTTTTTTAGTAATTTTTGTGTCTAGGTTAGTCAGAGATCTTGGCCTATAATTTCATTGTCTTGCAATAGCCTTGAATGGTTTTGCTATCAAAGCAATGCCAAGCTTGTAAAATAAGATCAGAAGCATTCTCTCATACTTTTTTTTTGGTAAATATTTGGCAGGATGCAAACCTTGAAAATGTTGAGTCCTAACATTTTCCTTGAGAAATTTTATTATTGATTTAACGTACTTAGTAACAATCAGTCTGTTCAGATTGTCTGAGTCTCCGTAATCCAATCTTGGCAGCTTGTGAGTTTTCAGGAATTTATCTACTTTTTAATGGTTGACTGAAGCCAATTAACATGAGATTGGCATAGTCATTTCTGATTTTTTTTTTTTTTTTGTATTTTCTCTTTTGCTTGCTTGGTTTGTAAGATAAGATCTCCCCAAGTAGCCTAAGTCAATCTTAAACTATCTATGTAGCTCAGAATGGCCTCAACCTCCCAAATGCAGAGATTATAGGGATATAGAACAATGTCTGGTCTATTCCTTAGTATTTCTGTGGTTATGAATGGAAATATCTCCATTTGCATTTCTGATGGCATTTATCTGAGTTATCTTCTATCTTTCTTAGTTTTGGTTAGGATTATCAGTTAAAACCCCCTTTATCTGAAAAATAATTTTTACACATTCCCAAGTATTTAGATTTATACAATAGGCATATCAATAAGACACAGACCATCATAAAGGAAGATATTTTAAAACAATCCTTTGGCATACATATAATCATATAATTTATTAAAGATGAAGGTGAATTTGCATAGTGGGATGCCCCCCTCCTTTTTAGTATATGGATGTTTTCATTGGTTTCTATTCATTACAAATGGAACTAGGTTACATTTTTGTTAGAGTACATAATGTATATTGAGCATGTTTCCTAGGGCATTTTTATATAAATATGTAAATTATTTTGAGTGTGTTTCCCATCCTCATCTTGAACCTTCCGTTTTTTATCTTCTCTTACCCCCAAATACCACTTATTCTCCTAAACAATCCCATTGCTACTTTCATAGAATACATACATACATGGCTCCATGTAGCTACATAAAATTGAAAACACAAATGAAAGAAAATATGTTTCCTTGTGACACGACTTAATTTGCCTAATACAATTATCTCCAGTTGAATCCATGTACTGCTTACAATATAACTTCAGTTTTCATTATAGATGGTAAACCATCCTATAATGTATTTATTGTGTGCAACACATTTTCTCCATCCATTCCTCTTTTGATGAACACTTGGGTTGGTCCCATGACTCAGCTATTGTGAATAGTTTTGTAACATCTATGTGAGGTGTCAACTTGGAGGCTTTGGGTAAACAGCAATGTAGTATAGCTGAGCCATATGGTAGAGGTACTTGAGATTTTTCAGAGGAATCATACTGACTACTTCACATTTTCACCAGCACCGCCTTCTGTCCACATACCTGCCAGCATTTGCTATTCCTTTTTTTTTTTTTTTTTTTCTTTTTCTTAATGACTAACATTCTGAGGTGAGATGGAATCTCAATGTAGGGTTTTTTTTTTCTCTCATATTTTTATGAATTTATTTTTTACATCCCAATCCCAGGTCCCCCTTCCTCTTCTCCTCTTGTTCTACTCAGTACCTCCCCACTTCCCATCTGCTCCTTGGATAGGGTAAGCCTTCCCCTAGGAAGTCTACTGTCCATACCATCATCTCATTGAAGCACAACCAAGGCAACTCTCCATCTGCCACATCCCTAAGCCTAGGCTGGGCAAGGTATCTCTCCATATAGACTATCCACTAAGTCAGTTTGTGCATTAGAGTTAGATCTTGGACCCACTTCCCATGACTGTAGGGGCCCTGCATGGACCCCTGAGGTACCTTGAGCAAGCCTGAAGCTGTTGGCTGGAACGTCTTGCACCAGAATAGTTCTTGGTACTCTTCTTGATTTGCTAACACACATCTGCTGGGGAGGAACTAAGCCTGAGAACTTGCCCACTTGACCCTTGATTGTTTTCCACTGTGCTGTTAGTCAGTATATAAGCTCTCTCCTTCCCCTCGAACATTATTTGGCATTCCAGTATTCCTGTTGCATGAATGACCTGCTGTCTTGTCTTTTATTTAAATCTCTAGGCATTTTCCCAATTAATGGAACAGATTGTAGATAGGGTGCTACAAGTAGAGGTCCCACCAAGATTGGGAAGCAAGGATCACCTAAGAGATTGCCCTTGGAGACCAGCCAGCAAAGTAAGTGAATGAGGGTGTACTGAAGGATGGGTGCCAGTAACTCTAAGGATATTCTCAGTGGGAAGTTAGTGGCTCTATTGAAAAGAGAGGGCACTGGGATTAAAACTAAGACAGCTAAAGAATTCATTGACATATTAGAGAAACATCGTCCCTGGTTTACACTCTGGAGACTTAAACATCCACAACTGGGAACAGGTAAAATGAGATCACAAAGGCTTTTAAAGAAGAAGAGCCTGATAATTTCCCTATTGCCACCTTTTCCCTTTTGTGTCTAGTTAAAGATGCACTCCTGAGCAACAATGTCAAAGTAAAAGAACAAATGGCAGGGATGAATAGGATTTTTGAGGAAGTACAAGATTTAGAATCTGTAAAATCTATCAGGGAATAAGAGGGATCCCAACTAGGAGATGATAGTTTACCGTAACCGATAAAGAAGATATTTTGGAAGCAGAAATTGGACAATTAAGAATTGCTGAAGCTGATGAGTACAAATGCTGTCTGCTGTGGTACAATCTCTTTTCTTGTGATCGCTTTAGTAGATCAAAGTAGGTCAAAGGTTGAATAACCAAGGTAGTAGGAAAGGAAAGACAAGTTTTCCTGTGATTGAGACAGTAGATCCTCAGGGTTAACAGGGTTAGGGAGCACGACCCACTAAACTTCAAGGATATAGAACAATTTAAGGAGACTGTCACTGCTTATGGGCCCCATGCTCCTTTTACTCAGGCAATGTTTGAGTCTTTTGCATCCTTAAACTGCACGCCTGGTGATTGGATGCAGCTCTGTAGAGCTACACTGAGTGGGGGTCAGGTGCTAGCCATTACCTTTTCTCAGAAGGTTCTTAGATGCTCACAGGTGTGGCCCTTTTTCCTGATGACTAATTATAGTTTGGGTAAAGCGGCTATAAAATTACACTTTTGTCCAAAGGATAAGAATTTCACCTTTATAAATCAGGCACTTGTCTCCTGGATCCCTTCTGGTTGTAACTAATGCTAATAATTTTGAAGGCAGTCTCAATTGTTCTTAGCTGGTCTGCCAACTGGTTAGCTGCTGGATATATGAAACAGCTGCCATGGTTTGCATACCCGAGGTGTTACCTATGCTGGAGACCTCTACAGATGATCAACTTGTGTGGTGTAGAGGAAAGAGATTTCAAGATCATGGCTGCAATTATTAGCACTGTTAACCTCTGCCACTGCAGCAACAGTTTCAAGGATAGACCTCTCCCAATCTGTAAATACTGTAAGAAAGGTGGAAAAACTATCACGTGAAGTGGCTAAATCCTTAGCCACCCAAAACATTCGATAATCTAGTACAAATTGGCATTTTAAAGCTAAAACTACTAAAAACGAGCCTCCTACAGGAACAATTGGATTTATTGTGGGAGGCCCGTATGGCTTCTTATTCTCTTCTTTCACACATATCTTTGTTATACCCTCTAAAGTTAATAATGCATTAGTTGTAGTTAGGTTTCCCCAGGGTCCTGGAGTGATCAGTTTTTACATTATACACATGCTTTAGCCATGGAGATCATTAACATCAATGAAACCAGAGTACCACCTGCCAGTGCAGAAGACCTTTTACAAAGACTTCAACTTGCAGGCAGATTAATGGGCAAGCTCTCTCTTACTGGGGCTCATAGCCCTTGCACTTGATGCTATCTGCCTGATCTGCTAATGCCACCACAGCATTAGATTGGCCTAGGCCAACTTTCAAACAAGACAGATTCTACTGCCTTTAGCTCAAGAGAACATCTCTGCCCAAGTATGGCTGAACTTACAGAGGAACTAATTGCCAGAGATGGGTAAAGCAGAAAGGGGCAACTTTCCAACCTAAGAAGTTTACAGGCCTGGGTGACCTTTCCCATGATGTGTAAGGAATTATGCTAACGTCCTCTGCTGCCTAGGACAGGTGTTCACTTATATTAAAAGAAAGGGGGATATTAGGGCCCTGCATGGACCTCCTAGGCACCTTGAGCAAGCCTGAAGCTGTTGGCTGGAACATCTTGCACCAGAATAGTTCTTGGTACTCTTCTTGATTTGCTAACACACATCTGCTGGGGAGGAACTAAGCCTGAGAACTTGCCCACTTGACCCTTGATTGTTTTCCACTGTGCTGTTAGTCAGTATATAAGCTCTCTCCTTCCCCTCGAACATTATTTGGCATTCCAGTATTCCTGTTGCATGAATGACCTGCTGTCTTGTCTTTTATTTAAATCTCTAGGCATTTTCCCAATTAATGGAACAGATTGTAGATAGGGTGCTACAAGTAGAGGTCCCACCAAGATTGGGAAGCAAGGATCACCTAAGAGATTGCCCTTGGAGACCAGCCAGCAAAGTAAGTGAATGAGGGTGTACTGAAGGATGGGTGCCAGTAACTCTAAGGATATTCTCAGTGGGAAGTTAGTGGCTCTATTGAAAAGAGAGGGCACTGGGATTAAAACTAAGACAGCTAAAGAATTCATCTCTAGGATGAATCCTACTTGGCCATGTTGGATGGTTTTTCTGATATGTTCTTGAATTTGATTTGCCAATAATTAGTATTTTTGCATCTATGTTCATGAGAGAAATTGGTGTCTTTGTGTGGTTTCGGTATCAGGGTAACTATAGCTTCATAAAGAGTTTGACAATGTTCCTTCTGTTTCTATTTTGTGGAATAATTTGAGGAGTATGGTATTAGATCTTCTTTGAACATTTGGTAGAATTCTGCACTCAATCCATCTGGGCCTGGGCCTTTTTTGGCTGGGAGATTATTGATAACTATTTCTATTACCTCAGGGGTTATAGGTGTATTTAAGTTGTTTATCTGTTCATTTAATTTTAGTATGTGGTAGTTATCTATCAGTCTCCTTGAAGTTTTCCAGTTTTGTGGAGTACAGGTTTTTGAAGTATGGCCTGATGATTCCCTGGATTTCCTCAGTGTCTGTTATGTCCCCCTTTTCATTTCTGATTTTGTTCATTGGGATATTCTCTTTGTCTTTTGGATAAAGGTTTGTCTATTTTGTTGAGTTTCTCAAAGAACCAGTCTTTGTCTGGGGCTTGTGGCTCCCTTAATGCTGCTCAGGACCTGAAGCTGGAACCTTCTTCCTCTGATGCTGCTTCTGGGCTGGGTTTCAGGCCTCTCACTGACACTGTTGTGCTGCCCCAGGCCTGAAACTTGGGCCTCCCTCTGACACTGCTTCTGGGCTCTGAAGCTGATCTGGGGTCTGAGGCTCATAGCTCCCTTAAAAATGCTCTGGGCCTGAAGCTCTGGCTTTCCTCTGATGCTTCCAGGCTGGGATTCAGGCCTCTCATTCTCAATGAAGGTTTTAAGAAATTTTAAAACAAATTGTATATACTTATTTATGCATATAAATGTTTGCCTGCATGTATGTATGTACATCATGTATGAGCAATGGCTGTGGAAGCCAGAAGAGTCAGAGCCCCTAGAACTAGAGTTACAGAAGTGTTGTGGAGTATTACTTTAACTGGGCAAAGATGTATTACATTTGCTTATGCTGCATTGTTTAACTAGGCAAAGATGTATTAGTTTGCATTGCATTGTTTAACTATGTAAAAATGTGTTACATTTGTTTATGCTGCATTTGTTTAATGATGTAAGGATGTTTTGTTGTTTCACCTATCTTACCAAGGCACCTGATTGGTCTAATAAAAAGCTAAACAATAGCTAGGCAGTAGAGGGACAGGCAGGGCTGGTGGGCAGAGAGATTAAGTAGGAGTAAGAGACAGAGAATTCAAGGAGAGAGAAAGAGAGGGAGATGCCTGGGGCCACCCAGCCAGCCAGGTACAGCCAGCTGAACATGGAATAGGACATACAGAGTTAAAAAAAAGGGAGGGTTAAAAAGCCTTGAGGCAAAATGAAGATGAAGAGAACCAGGCTAAATTAAGTTATAAGAGCTACTAGAGCAAGCATAAGATACAGCTCAGCATTCATAACAACTAATAAATCTCAGTGTCATGATTTGGGAGCTGGTTTGTGGCCCAAAAGAAAGCCTGCCTGCTACACAGGAGATTGTAAGCCACATTATGTGTGGGTGCTGAGAGCAGAACTCAGGTCCTCTGAAAGAGCAACAAATGTTCTTAACTACTGAGCCATCTCTCTAGCCCCCTTCAATGTAGTTTTGCATTTCTCTGATGGCTACTGAGGATGAATACTTTTTCATGTTGGCAATTTGTTTATCTTTTGAGAATTGTGTACCATTCTCCATTGGTACATTTATTAATTGGGTTATTTGATTTGTCTAGTTGTTATATTCTAAATATTGTTCCTCTGTCAGATGTATAGCTAGCAAAGATTTCCCTTAATTCTGCAGCTTATCTGTTCACTTGATTGTTTTCTTTACTATGGAACCTTTAGATTTCAAGAGATCTCATTTCCCAAGCATCTGAAGTCCTATTCAGGAAGGAAGTCCTTGCCTATGCCTAGTTTTTGAAGTGTTTTCCCTGTCCTCACCCCTTACAATAGTCAGAGTTTCAAGTCTCTCATTAAAGTCTTTGATCCATTGAGAGTGAGAAGCAGCAATCTAGTCTCATCCTTCTGGCTGTGGACTCCAGCACTACTTGTGGGGTTAGCATCTTCTATCAAAATTCAGGTGCATATTCCCTGAGCCCTTGTTTCTGTTCCATAGATCTATACATGTATTTATACCAGTCCCACATTGGACTCTATAGTGTAACTTGAGATCAAGTATGGTGATATTTTTAGAGTTATTTTTGTTCAGGATCGATTTATCTATCCGGTGTCTTCTGTGCGTCCACACAAATTTTATTATCTTTTCTACTTCTATGAATAATGACATTGAAATTTTGATAGAGGTTTCATTGAAAATGTAGATTTCTTTTGACAGTGTAATCATTTTTACACTATTAGTTCTTCTAATTCACTTTCCATCATCTAGTATTTTCTTTGATTTTCTTCATCAGTCTTATCAGGGTTAATCTTCATCAACCTAATGCAAATCTAGACATATGTGGAAAGAGGGAAATATGATTGAGGAATTGCCCCATCAGATTGGCTTGTGGGCAAGTCTGTGAGGTATTTGCTTTGTTGATGATTAATGTGGGAAGGCTCAGCCTCCTGTGGGCAGTGGTACGTTGGTATGGTGGCTCAGGGTGTGTAAGAAAGCAGGCTGAGCAAGCCCTGGAGAACAAGCCAGTAAGCGGTACTCCTCCATGGTCTCTGCATCAATTTCTGTCTCCAGGTTCCTGCCTTGAGTTTCTGCCCTGACTTCCCTTCCTGATGGACTGAATTGAATTACTTCCTCTCCAGAGTTGGTTTTTGTCATGGCTTTTTACCATAGTAATAGAAAACAAACTTTCTAAAAGTTTTTATTGCAGATGTCTTTCACTTCCTTGGTTAGGTGTATTCCAGGGAATTTATTTCTTTAGCAGCTGAGAATGGGGTCATCTTCCTGATTTCTTTCTCAGCATGTCTATTTAGATATAGAAAAAGAACTGATTTTTGTGTATTAATTTTGTAAGTCTGACAGTCCCTGAAAGCATTTATTAGCTCTAAGCCTTTTCTAGTGAAGTCCTTAGGAGCTCACACATGGAACCATTCCATCTACAAATAAGGATTCTTTGCTGAGAGTTTCTTCTGAAAATCTTCAGTAAATGAAGTTTTGTCAAATTTTGTTTTATGACTGTATAGTTTTTCTCTCTTATACTTAACCTTTTCATTGTATTAATTAATTTGTGTGGGGGTACATATATGCCATGGCCACTATAGGATTATCTAGTTGTGAATCCCATCAAGTTTATGCTACTTAAGAGTTCATTGAGATCCTTTGCATATGTAGACTAGTTTTAAAATAAAAGTTAGAAAGTTTCAGCCAATTGCTCAGATAGGCTTGTGTGTAAAATCTGTTCAGGATTTGGTCTTCAGGAAGCTACCATCCAATGACAGGTGTTTCTAAATACATTCTATTGTTGGCCCATTTTTAAAAAAAAAAAAAAATCAAATCATTAGCTTACATAGAAATACTTTGTTTTAGCTAATCTCAGCAGCACAGGCCTCTAGTAGCAGCTACTCCATAGGCTAATGAAGGAAGATGGTAAGTTCAAGGATTTCATAGGCTATCAGGAAGATGACTCAGCTGTTAATAACAAGTCCTACACTTGCAGAAGACCCAGATTTGGTTCATAGTACCCAATTTAGGCAGCTTACAACCTCTTAGAGTTCTGGCCCTAGAGTATCTGGCACTGTCTTCTGGCCTCTTCAGGCACTGCACTCATGTGCCCAACCCCCACACAGACATAGGCACACATACTTAATTAAAATGTAAAATCCCAAAATTATAGCAATAGAGCTGGGGATAAAGCTTAGCTGCACAATGCTTGATCAGGATATACAAGGCCCTTTGTTCAACACAGTACCACCAAACAACAAACAAACAAACAAAATCCCCCAAAACAGAAACAAACAAACCAAAGCAAAACAAACCCAAAACCAAACCAAAAACAAAACAAAACCCAACAAAGACCCAAGTCTTAGATCTCTTACTTTTTTAGCTGCATGATCTTATTTAACTTAAATGAATCTTAGTCCCCACCCCTTAAAAGAGAAGAAAGAACAATAAGAGAATTCATATGAAAATCAGAAAAAGTACAGATAAACTTCCCTGGACCCTTACTTGGCACAGGTCCAGGGCTCAGTAAATGTCAGTCTACTTTTCTTTTTAGATGGCAGTTGAGCTAGCTGGCAGTTTATCTGGGGACTTCACTTAGAGGCAGTAAAAGCAAAATCTGAATGATCTGGTTTGATAAGATTATCTAGGTTGCTGCTAAATCTTCCTGCCACTTTGTCCTGGGGACAGTGAGGCACCTCACTCTAAACCAGCATCCTCAGGAAAGCAGTACTTTTACAAGGAACCTGTGAAAGGCGCTTTGTGTTTGCAGACAATACCAAGAGTGTGCCTTCCAGATAGACAGTACAGCAAGGAGGCACATTAATCTTGCCTCAAATCCTATTTCATGTCTTCCGGACTCTGTAGAGGGGAGGTAGGTTGGAACAATTGATCTATTGAGAATTGCAGGCTGATCTCCCTTGGAGACCTCTACCTGGGTGACTACGTTTGGACAGAAAACAAGTGCTCTGGCCCAGCCAAAGGTGGTTTCCTGTTCCCTTACTGAGGCTGGCTGCAGTTCAGTTGGGAAATGCTCTCAAGACTGACCCTGGAAAAGGCATTCTACGTGCCCACCCTGTCAGGGATTAATGAATTGTCCTACAGGAACCAACTTCTTCCCACTATGGCATAAGGAGAAGGCTGGCAGCTGGCATCCTGAGAGCTGCCAGCTTAGCCCTTTGAGGAGCCAAGCTTAGCCCTTTGAGGAGCCAAACATGCACCTGTGCCAGAAAGCTGGCAGTTGGGGGTGCAGATGACCTGGGGCTTCATAAAATCAGGCCATGAATGAATCTGCTTAGTACCTCCTTCCTGACAACTTTAAAACTGTAGACAGTTTTCTTTCTTTCTTTGCCGCTCTACTAACGTGAAACTGGCAAATAGGAATTGTATGCATTTATGCACACAAGGGGGTGGTGAATGTGTGGTTAAATTATTACTGTGACCAAATTGGCATTTATTTATTTTCTAAGACAGGGTTTCTCTTTGTAGCTTTGGAGCCTGTCCTGGCACTTATTTTGTAGATGTAGATCAGACTGGCCTTGAACTCACAGAGATCTGTCTGCCTCTGCTTTCTGAGTACTGGGATTAGAGTTGTGTGCCACCACTGCTCAGCATTCTTATATTTTATAAGGTGCCCTATCTTTCTTTTCTCCCATGCTGTGAAAATATTTTCTATCTTCCCTTTTAGCACATTCTAAATGCATGGCATCATGAGCTATGGTCACCTTGTTGTATGTTAGTATTCTGGAAGTTCCTCACTTCATACCCAAACTTAGTAAGCCTTGACCCACACCTCCACATCTATTCCTCTCCATACCCCACTTGGGACGCTGTTCTACTCTTGAGTTTTGAGTACTGAGATCATGCAATCTTTGTTTCCGTATTTGGCTTGTTTTACCCAGGTTAATGTCTTCTAGCTTCATTGAAGTTGTTGGAAATGTCAGGATGTCTTTCTGTCCCGGTTTGCTTTTTGTTGCTGTGAGGAACACTATGGCCAAAAGCAAACTAGGAGAAAGAAGAGTTTATGTTTACTTACCTGTTAGAGGCCATTATTGAGGGAAGCTAGAATAGGATCTTGGGGAGGGAACAGACACCACTGAGATGTGATTTACAGGTTTGTTCTCTGTGGCTCATTCTACCTGCTTCTTACACAGCCCAAGACTCCTTGCCCAGGAATGGCACCACCCAGACCAGGCTGGGCACTTGCACATCAGTCATTAAAAAAAAAAAAAAAGAAAACGCCCCACAAACATGTGCACACCCTGTCCTAGATGACTCTTGTTTCTGGTGATTTGTTGGGTGCACACAGAACTCCATTGTGCTTGCACCTATGTGTGTGTGTGTGTGTGTGTGTGTGTGTGTGTGTGTGTGCCAAATATTGTTATTCCATTTACTTTGCAGTCACTGAGTTGATTTGATGGCACTGCTATGTGAACAATGCTTTAAGTGAATAAACTGGACAAATTTCCTTTGGGTGTGTACCCAGAATAAGCATGGCTAATCATTTATCTGGTGATTCTATTTTTTAATTATTTGAGAAAATTACACACTGTTTTCATAATTGTACTGGTTCACATTTCATCTAACAGTGTATGAGGACTCCTTTGTCCTTATAGTTCCAAACACTTGCTGCCTTTTATCCTTTGCAAATAGCTATTCTGACAGATGTAAGATGGCATCTCATTGAAGGTTTTTATTTTATTTTATTTTCAATCATGTGCTCCATTTCCATTGATCAAACCTTTATTCTTTTTTTTGTTATTTTTTTATTTATTTTTTATTTAATTTTATATAACAAAGTCCAATTAAATGAAAACAATCATTTATACACAATATTTGGGAATTTGGGCGTCGTTCTTTCCAAACTACTTCCTGCTGGTAAGGGGCGCTGTCTTGGGGGATTCGAAGAAGAGTCAGATATCCTAGCTGTAGTCTGTAGGGCTGTTTTGTCCAGCTGTTTGGAATGTAGGATCAGCTTGTACTCTGTTTCAGGCGGTCTGGTGTGATCAAACCACATTAGTCTGGAAGGAATCCACATCTTTTCATTTTCTGTCAAACCTTTATTCTTGCTTAAAACTTTATGGCATTAATTTTTTTTCTCTATATGGCCTTTTGTTTTTTTCCTCTTTTTATTTTTTATATTCCAATCCCAGTTTCCCATCATTCCTCTCCTCCCCCTTCCCCCCATCTGCTCCTTAGAGAGGGTAAGGCCTCCCCTAAGAAGTCTACTGAGTTTTGTCCCATCATCTCATTGAGGCAAACCAGGGCACCTCTCCACCCTCCAACTGTGTCTGGGCTAAGAAAGGTATCCCTCCATATAGAACAGGCTCCATTAAGTCAGTTTGTGCATTAGGATTAGATCTTGGACCCACTGCCAGTGGCCTCATATATTGTCCCAGCTGTACCATTGTCACCTATATTAAGGGAGTCTAGTTCCATCTTAACGTAGGTTCCTCATTTGTCAGTCTGGAGTCAGTGATGTCTCACTAGCTCGGGTTAGTTGATTCTGTGGATCTCCCCATCATGTTCTTGACTCCTTAGTTCATATTATTGCTCTTCATTCATTTTGATTGTAGTTCAGAGGCTTGGCCCAATAGTTAGTTGTAGATTTCAGCATCTGCTTCTGTTTCTGGAAGAGGGTTCTAGCATTCCTGGGATTATGGTTTGTAGGCTGGGTATTTTTTGCTTTATGTTTGGTATCCACTTATGAGTGAGTACATACTATATTTGACTTTCTGGGTCTCAATTATCTCACTCAGGATATTTTTTTTTCTAGTTCTTTCCATTTGCCTACAGATTTTAGGATTTCATTTTTTTTCTTACTACTGAGTAGTATACCATTGTGTAATTTTACCATGTATTCTTTATCCATTCTTCAGTTGAGGTTGAGGGACATCTAGGTTGTTTGGCTATTACAAATAATGTTGCTATGAACATAGCTGAGTAAATGTCCTTGTGGTGTGAATGTGCCTCCTTTGGGTATATGCCCAACAGCTGTATTACAGGGTCTTGAGGTAGGTTGATCCCTAATTTTCTGAGAAATCACCATAATGATTTCCACAGCAGCTGTACAAGTTTGCACTCCTACCAGCAATGGAAGTGTTCCCCTTTCTCCACATCCTCTCCAGCATAAGCTGTCATTGGTGTTTTTGATCTTAGCCAGTCTGAACAGTATAATATGGAGTCTTAGAGTGGTTTTGATTTGCATTTCCCTGATGACTAAGGATGTTGAGCATTTCCTTAGGTGGCTCTTCTGCATTTGAGATTGTTCTGTTGAGAATTCTATTTAGATATGTACTCCATTTTTTAATTGGTTTATTTTGTTTGATTTCTGGTTTCTTGAGTTCTTTGTATATTTTGGAGCTCAGCCCTTTGCCAGAAATGGGTTTGAAGATCTTTTCCTATTCTGTAGGGAGACATTTTGTCTTGTTGATTTTATTGCTTGCTTTACAGAAGCTTCTCAGTTTCAGGAGGTCCCATTTATTAATTGTTGCTCTCAGTGTCTGTGCTGCTAGTGTTCTATTTAGGAAGTGATCTCCTGTGCCTATTTATTCAAGTGTATGTCCCACGTTGTCTTTCATGAGGTTCAGTGAGGATAGATTTATGTTGAAGTCTTTGATCCATTTTGACTTGAGTTTTGTGCATGATGATAGATATGGATCTATTCGCATTCATGTCCACAGCCAGTTATACCGTCACCATTTCTTGAATATGCCTTCTATTTTCCTTTATATAGTTTAGTTTCTTTGTCAAGAATTAGGTGTTCATAGGTACGTGGGTTGATATCAGGGTCTTTGATTCAATTCCATTGGTTCACCTACTTTTTTTTATGCCAATGTCAAGCTGCTTTCGTTACTATAGCTCTATAATGGAGCTTGAAGCTTGAAGTCAGGGATAGTGATGTCCCTAGATGATCCTTTATTATATGGGGTTGTTTTTGACTACCTGAATTTTTTTGTTTTTCCCTATGAAACTGAGTATTGTTCTTTAAAGGTCTGCGAAGAATTGTGCTGGGATTTTGATGTGGATTGCTTTGACTCTGTAGATTACTTTTGGTAGGATTGCCATTTTTACTATGTTGATCCTACCTATCCAAGGACATGGAAGGTTCTTCCATTTACTGGTATCTTCTTCAATTTCTTGTCATACAGGTCTATTACTTGTTTGGTTAGAGTTGGCCCAAGACATTTTATGTTATTTGTGGCTATTGTGACAGGTGGTATTTCTGATTTCTTTCTCAGCCCATTTGTCATCTGTGTATAGGAGGGATACTGATTTTTAAAGTTAATCTTGTATTTTGCTATGTTACTGAAGGTGTTTATCAGTTGTAGGTGTTTGCTGATGGAATTTTTGGAGTCCATTTATGTAACCTATTAATATCAGCAAATAGCGAGTTTGACTTCTTTTCCGATGTGTATTCTTTTGATCTCTAATGTGTATCCCCTTGATCTCCTTTTGCTGTCTCATTGCTATGGTTAGAACTTCAAGTTCTATATTGAACAGATGAGGAGAGAGTGGACAGCCTTGTCTTGTTCATGATTTCAGTGGGATTGCTTTGAGTTTTTCTCCATTTAGTTTTTGATGGCTGTTGGGTTACTGTTTATTGTCTTTATGTTTAGATATGTTTCTTGTATCCCTATTCTATCCATGTGTGTGTTTTTTTTTCTTTCAGTTTGTTCATATGGTGGATTACATTGACAGATTTTGAACCACCCCTGCATCTCCAGGATGAATTCTACTTGGTCATGTTGGATGATTTTTATGATGTATTCTTGAATTCAGTTTGCCAGTATATTATTGAGTATTTTTGCATCTAGTTAATGAGGGAAATTAGTCTTTAATTCTTTCTCAGCTGTGCCTTTGTGTGATTTGTGTATCAGGGTAACTGTAGCCTCATAAAAAGAGTTTGGCTATGTGTCTTCTGTTTTGTGTGTGAAAAAAATTGTGGTGTATTGGTATTAGCTCTTCTTTGAGCATCTGGTAGAATTCTGTACTGAGTCCATCTGAGTCTGGGCTTTCTGTTTGTTTGTTTGGGGAGACTATTGATAACTGTTTCTATTACCTTAGGGGTTATGGGTGTGTTTAAGTGGTTTATGTGTTCTTGATTTAATTTTGTTGTGTGGTACTTACCTAGAAAATTGTTCATCTCCTTCAAGTTTTCCAGTTTTGTACAATACAAATTTCCAAAGTATGACCTGATTCTCTGGATGTCCTTAGTGTCTGTTGTTATGCCTCCCTTTTGTTTCTGATTTTGTTAATTTGGACATTTCTCTCTTTGTCTTTTAGTTAGTTTGGATAAAGGTTTGTCTATTTTGTTGAATTTCTCAAAGAACCAACTCTTGTCTCATTGATTCTTCATATTATTTCTTTGTTTCTATTTGACTATTTCTTGCTGTCTACTACTTCTGGGTGAGTTTGCTTCTTTTTCTAGCACTTTCAGTTGTTCTGTTAATTCAATAGTGTGGGATTTATCCAGCTTCTTTATGCAGGCATTTAGTGCTGCATACTTCCTTCTTAGCACTGCCTCCTCCTTTATGTCTCATAAGTTTGGGTATGTTGTGTGGTCATTTTCATTAAAATTTAGGAAGTCTTTAATATATTTCTTCCTTGACTGACCCAGTGGTGGTTCAGTTTATCATTGGTCATGTGTTTGTGGACGTTCTTGCTGTTGAATTCTAACTTTAAGCTGTGATGATCTGATCTGATAGGGTACAGGGCTTTATTCCTTTTTTTTTTTTTTTTTATCTGTTGAGGTTTGCTTTGTTATCGAGTACATGGTCTATTTTTGAGAAGGTTACATAAAGTGCTGAAAAGAAAGCATTTTCTTTTGTGTTTGGGTGAAATTTTCTATAGCTGTCTGTTAAATCCATTTGAGTCATAACATCTGTTAGTTCCCTTATTCTGTTAAGCTTCTT
The DNA here is from genome assembly GCF_943737965.1 of Phodopus roborovskii. NCBI lineage: Eukaryota > Metazoa > Chordata > Mammalia > Rodentia > Cricetidae > Phodopus > Phodopus roborovskii. The sequence goes on along the minus strand of NW_026126558.1, from coordinate 15,182,378 downwards.
CTTGTATGCAGAACAAGGATGAATTCTCCTTTCATATCCAATGTATTATTAACCTATGTCTTTTTATAGGTAAAGTGAGACTATTTATATTAATGGAAATTAATGATCAGTGATTCCTAGTCCCTGTACTTCTGTTTTTGCTGTTGGTGATGGCATTATGTGTTCAATTCCCTTCTTTGGGATTTGTGGCTGTAAGCTCATCTATTGCCTGTGTTCTTGTGGATGTGGCCAACTTCTTTGTGTTGGCATTTTCCTTCTAGTACTTTCTGTAGCTCTGGGTTTGTAGATAGGTATTGTTTAAATTTGGTTTTTATCATAGAATACCTTATTTTCTGTACCTGTGGTTATTGAAAGCCTTGCTGAGTAAAGTAGTTTGGGCTGGCATCCATAGTCCCTTAGTGTCTGCATGACATCTGACTAGGATCTTCTGGCTTTCATTGTTTCTGTTGAGAAGTCAGGCGTAATTCCCAGGTCTGCCCCCTTTTTTTTTTTTTTTTTTTAACCTGGCCTTTCTCTTTTGCAGCTCTTAATGTTCTTTATTGTGTATGTTTATTGTTTTGATTATTATGTGGCAAGGGGGACCTTTGTTTTTTTTTTTTTTTTTTTGGCCCAGTCTATTTGGTGTTTTGTAAGCTTCTTGTACTTCCATAGGCATGTCCTTCTTTAGTTTGGGAAAATTTTCTTCTATAATTTTCTGTGCCCTTGAGTTGTACTTCTCCTTCTATCCATATTATTCTTTTATTTTATTATTTTTTCTTATTTTACATATCAATACCAGTTCCCTCTCCATTCCTCCCTCCCTCCCATGCCCCCCCCCCCCACCAATCCCTATTACTCTTAGGTTCAGTCTTTTCATGGTGCCACAGATTTCCTGCATGTTTTGTGTTAATGATTTGTTGGATTTTGATTTTTTCTTTGACAGATGAATCTATTTCTTCTATCATATCTTTTACGCCTGAAATTCTCTCTCTTCCATCTTTTGTGGTCTGTTTATGCCTGCATTTGTGGCTCCTGACAATTTACCCAGATTTTCCATTTTTTTTCTATTTCTGGAATTCCCTCAGTTTGTATTTTCTTTATTGTCTCTATTTCAGATTTCAAATCTTGAATTATTTCCTTCACTTGCTTGGTTACTTTTTTTTTTTTTTGGTTTTCTTTAAGGGATTTGTTGATATCATCATATATATTATATATATGTGTGTGTGTGTGTGTCTTTTCCTCTATTTCCTCTTTAAGGGCCTTAATGATCCTCATAAAGTTATTTTTTAAGGTCATTTCTCATTTTCTTCTGCTTCATCTGTATTGGGATGTTCTGGCCTTGCTGTTGTAGCTCCACAATTTTCTACTGGTGCCATATTGCTCTTCATATTGTTGTGTTCTTACCTTGTTGTCTATGCATCTCTTCCTCTAATCAGTATAGGTGGAGCTTGTGCTTCACTGTCCCTCTTTCTCCGATTGGTCTAGTTGGGGGCTGTGGCTCTGACCACACCTTCAGGCACAAGCCGAGCAGAGCCTCTAGTGAAGTCTCCTCTTTGTGAAAGTGGACCCCAGGCTCAGGTGGTTGCTTCTTTGGTGCAGTGGGGTTACAGCTCTAGTGGACTCTCCTTCCATTGCAGGTGGGGCCATGGCTCAGGTGATTCCTCCTTAGGTGTAGGTGGAGCTGAGGGTCCAGTGCTCGATATAGCAGCAGGGTAATTCCAACCAAAAAATGGCAATGGATGCTGGCTCAGATACAGCCCAGAGGAAGGAACTTTTTGAGATAGTTTCTGGAAGCTACTGTTGGAAACTGCTGCTATTGTCTTACCACTCCTGGGACTGAGGCTGGGGTCTGGCACTACTCCAGGGCTGGGGTTCGGGCCTCCAACTGACACTACTTCTGGGCTGATTTCAGGGAAGTTTTTAATTTGCATATCCCTGAGGGGTCAGTCATGTTGAATATCTATCTTTTGGTTTTTATTTAATTATTTTACATGTTGATCCCAGTTCCCTCTCCCCCCTCTCCCTCCTTCACTCCCTCCGTCACTTTTACCCTCTCTGCCCTCTCCCATGCACCCTAACCACCCTTCTCTCCCATCCTCCCACCCCAATTCCATATGTAGGGGAATGCCATCCAGTTGGGGTCATGTAGATCTGACAGGTCATGTGAAGTAGGGACTAGGGCTTCTCTCCTGTCTCTAGGTTAAGGCAGTTATCCCTCCATGGGAGATGTGTTCGCAAAGTCCTTTTGTACACCAGGGATACATCCTGGTTCCACTGTCTGAGGTCCCTTAGACTGCTCAGTCCTTCTGGCTGAGACCCATATTCAGGGGGGACTGAGTCAGTCCGGTGCTGGCTTCCCAGCTATCAGTCTGGTGGGCCGTTAGCTCCTCCTTATTCAGGTAAGCTGTCTCTGTGTATCTGCAGCCTGGTCTTGTCCTCTCCATCTGCATCTGGGTTCTAGTTCGACTCAGTGTTTATGTATGGGTGTTTGCTCCTGTTTCCAACAGGTATTAGATGAGGGCTCCATGGATAATTTAGTTGTTGATCTCACTCTCCGGGAAGGGCATTTATGGTAGCCTTTCCACGGAAGCTCAAACTGTTAATGGGCGGCAGTCTTGTAGTTCTATAGACTTTTCTTTGGGTTCAATTTTCTCTTCAAACCAATATTGGCTCCCTCTTTTATGTTCTCTCTCTCTCTCTCTCTCTCTCTCTCTCTCTCTCTCTCTCTCTCTCTCTCTCCTGGCTTCTATTCCTACCCAGACTCAATCTTCCTAGTCGCACGTGTTTTCCTTTCCTCCCCCTCACTTTCTCCTATTTCTCTCTCCATTCACTGCCACCCCCTACTTCCCGTGTGCTCTGGGGGACTTGCCCCTTCCCAGTTCTGTGAGGGATTTTATATGAATCTCTTAGAATACACCTTGTATCCTAGTTCCTCTGGTGGTGTGAATTATAGGCTGGTGATCCTTTGCTCTATGTCTAAAATCCATATATGAGAGAGTACATACTATCTTCCTCTGTTGTGACTGGGTTATCTCATTCAGGATGGTTTCTTCAAGTGCCATCCACTTGCCTGCGAATTTCAAGATACCATTATTTTTTTTTTTTTCTGCAGAGTAGTATTCCATTGTGTAGATGTGCCACATCTTCATTATCCATTTTTCAATTGAGGGACATCTAGGTTGCTTCCAGATTCTTGCTATTACAGATAGTGCTGCTATGAACATAGTTGAACAGATGTCATTGTTGCATGGATGTGGATCATTCGGGTATATGCCTAAGAGGGGGATTGTCGGGTCCTGTGGTAAACTAATTCCCATTTTCCTGAGGAACCGCTATACTGATCTCCAAAATGGCTGTATGAGTTTGCACTCCCATCAGCAATGGAGGAGTGTTCCCCTTTCTTTACATCCTCTCCAGCATGAGTTGTCATTGGTGTTTCTAACTTTAGCCCTTCTGGCAGCAGTAAGATGGTATCTCAAAGTTGTTTTGATTTGCATTGATTTGCATTTCCCTGATAGCTAAGGATGTTGAGCACTTTCTTAAGTGTCTTTCAGCCTTTTTGATTTCCTCTGTTGAGAATTCTTTCTTCAGTTCTGTACCCCATTTTTTAATAGGGTTATTTGGTGTTTTGTTGACTAGTTTCTTGAGTTCTTTGTATATTTTGGACATCAGCCCTTTGTTGGATACAGGATTGGTGAAAATCTTTTCCCAGTCTGTGGGCTGCCGTTTGGTCTTGTCCACTGTGTCCTTTGCCTTACAGAAGCTTCTAAGTTTGAAGAGGTCCCATTTATTCATTGTTTCTCTCAGTGTCTGTGCCCCTGGAGTTATGTTCAAGTCCTATACCAATTTGTTCAAGGGTATCTCCTACTTTCTCTTCTAAGAGGTTCAGTGTGGTTGGATTGATATTGAGGTCTTTGATCCATTTGGACTTGAGTTTTGTGCATGGCGACAGACATGGATCTATCTGCAGTCTTCTACACACCCTCATCCAATTGTGCCAGCACCATTTGTTGAAGATGTTGTCTTCTCCCCATTGTATAATTTTAGCTGTTTTGTTGAAAATCAGGTGTTCATAGGTGTGTGGGTTAATATCAGTATTTTCAATTTGATTCCATTGGTCTACCTGTCTATTTTTGTGCCAATACCAGGCTGTTTTCAGAACTATAGCTCTGTAGTAGAGCTTAAAGTCATGAATGGTGATGCCTCCTGAAGTTTCTTTTATTGTATAGTGTTGTTTTGGCTATCCTAGGTCTTTTGTTTATCCATATAAAGTTGATTATTATCCTTTCAAGGTCAGTGAATTATAGTGGGATTTTAATGGGGATTGCATTGAATCTGTAGATTGCTTTTGGCAAGATTGCCATTTTGACTATGTTCATCCTACCTATCCAAGAGCATGGCAGATCTTTCCACAAAGTTATTATTATATAGGTCTTTTACTTGTTTGGTAAGCATTACACCCAGCCAGATACTTTATGTTGCATGTGGCTATTGTAAAGGGTGATGTTTCACTGATTTCTTTTTCTGTCTCTTAGTCGTCTGAAAAAAGTAGGGCTACTGATTTTTTTGAGTTTATCTTGTATCCTGCTAGTTTGCTGAAGGTGTTTTTCAGCTGTAGGAGTTCCCTGGTAGAGTTTATTGGGTCGCTTATGTAAACTATCACATCATCTGCAAATAGAGACAGTTTGACTTCTTCCTTTCCAATTTGGATCCCCTTGGTCTCCTTTTGTTGTCTTATAGCTTTAGCTAGAACTTCAAGTATGATATTGAAGAGATATGGAGAGAGAGAGCAGCCTTGTCTTGTTCCTGATTTTAGAGGAATTGGCATAAGTTTCTCTCCACTCAGTTTGATGTTGACAGTTGGTTTGCTGTATATTGCTCTTATTATGTTTAGGTATGTTCCTGTTATCCCTGAACTCTCCCAAGACCTTTATCATGAAAGGGTATTGAATTTTGTCAAAGGCGTTTTCAGCATCTAGGGAGATACTAATATGGTTTTTCTTTTTCAGTTTGTTTATATGATGGATCACGTTAATAGATTTTCATATGTTAAACCATCCCTGCAATCCAGGGATGGAGCCTACTTGGTCATGGTGGATGATTTCTCTCTGATGTATTCTTGAATTTGGTTTGCCAGTATTTTATTGAGTATTTTTGCATCGATGTTCATCAGGGATATTGGTCTGTAGTTTTCTTTCTTAGTTGTGTCTTTGTGAGGCTTGGGTACCAAGGTTATCATGGCCTTATAAAAAGAGTTTGGCAATGAGCCTTCTGTTTCTACTTTGTGGAACAGTTTGAGGAGTATTGGTATTAGTTATTCCTTGAATGTCTTGTAGAATTCTGCACTGAATCCATCTGGCCCTGGACTTTTTTTGGTTGGAAGGCTTTCGATGACTGCTTCTATTCCATTGTGGGTTATAGGTCTATTTAAGTTGTTTGTCTGTTCTTGATTTAATTTTGGTAAGTGAAGGTTATCCATAAATGTCTCCATTTCCTTTGAATTTTCAATTTTTGTGGAGTACAGGTTTTCAAAGTATGACCTGAGAATGCTCTGGATTTCCTGTGTCCATTGTTATGTTCCCCTGATTTTGTTAATTTGCATGTTCTGTCTCTGCTTTTTCATAAGTTTGGATAAAGGTTTGTCTATCTTATAGATTTTCTCAAAAAACCAACTCTTTGTTGCATTGACTTTTTTTTTTTTTGTATTTTCCTGGTTTCTATTTTGTTTTCAGACCTCAAGTTGATTATTTCCTGGTGTCTACTCCTACGGGGGTGAGTTTGCTTCTCTCTGTTCTAAGGCTTTCAGTTGCACTATTAATTCTGTTATGTGACTATCCTCTGTTTTCTTCATATGGGCACTTAGTGGAATGAACTTCCCTCATAACACTCATTTCAAGGTGTCCCGTAAGTTTGGGTATGTTGTGTCCTCATTTTCGTTGAATATTAGAAATTCCTTAATTTCTTTCTTTTATTTCTTCTTTGTTCCAGGTGTGGTGCAATTGCACATTGTTCAGTTTCCATGAGTTTGCAGGTTTTCTACTCTTTGTGTTGTTGTTGAATTCCAATTTGAAAGCATGGTGGTCTTATAAGGTACAGGGGACTATTCCTATTCTCTTGTATCTGTTGAGGTTTGTTATGTCACCTAGTATGTGGTCAATTTTAGAGAAGGTTCCAAGTGGAGCAGAGAGGAAGGTATTCTTTTGTGTTTGGATGGAATGTTCTATAGATGTCTGTTAAACCCAGTTGAGACATAACTTCTGTTAGTTCTTTTGTTTCTTTGTTGAGTTTCTGATTGGTGGTCCAGTCTAGTGTTGAAAGTGGTGTGTTGAAGTCTCCCACTATAAGTGTGTGAGGTTTTATATGAGCTTTGAGCTTTAGTGGCGTTTCTTTTACGAATGTGGGTGCCTTTGTATTTGGGGCATGTGTAGATGTTCAGAACTGAGACTTTGTGTTGATGGATTTCTCCTGTGATGAATACAAAATGACCATCTTCATCTTTTGATTAATTTTGGTTTGAAATCTAACTTGTTAGATAATAGGATAGCCATGCCTGCTTGCTTCTTGGTTCTATTTGATTGGAAGATCTTTTCCCAACCCTTTACCCTGAGGTAATGTCTATCTTTGAAGCTTAGATGTGTTTCTTGTATGCAGCAGAAGGATGGATTCTGTCTTTGTATCCATTCTGTTAGCCTTTGTCTTTTTATAGGTGAGTTAAGACCATTAATGTTGAGAGTAAGTAAGGACCTTGATTGTTGATGCTTGCGTGTTTTAGGTTTGTTGTTGGCAGTGGTATTGTGAATATATTTGTTTTGCTTTACCCTTGGTTTCTGGTGTAGTTATTATCTGTTGCCTACATTTTTGTGGGCATAGTTACCTTCCTTGGATTGGAATTTTCTGTAGCGGTGGATTTGTAGGTATGTATTAGGAAAATCTGGTTTTGTCATTAAATATCTTGTTCTCTCCATCTATATTGATTGAGTTTTGCTGGGTATAGTAGCCTGGGCTGGCATCCGTGTTCTCTTAATACTTTTAGAACATCTATCCAGGACCTTCTGGCTTTGATTGAGGGTTTCCATGGAGAAATCAGGTGTAATTTTGGTAGGTCTGCCTTTATATGTTACCTGTCCTTTTTCCTTCACTGCTCTTATTCTTTCTTTATTCTGTATGCTAGGTGTTTTGATTATTATATGTCGAGGGGTCTTTTTTCTTTGGTCCAGACTATTTGGGGTTCGGTATGCTTCTTGTACTTTCATTGGTATGTCCTTCTTCAGATTTGTTAAGTTTTCCTTGATGATTTTGTTGAATATGTTTTCAGCACCTTTGAGCTGGGCTTCCTCACCTTCCTCTATGCATATTATTCTTAGGTTTGGCCTTTTCATGGTGTCCCATATTTCCTGGATGTTTTGTGTTAAGGATTTGTTGGATTTATGGTTTTCTTTGGTTGATGAATCTATTTCTTCTAGTTTATCTTTTGCACCTGAGATTTTCTCTTCCATCTCTTGAATTCTGTTGGTTATGCTTGTGTCTGTAGTTCCCGATTTTTTTGTTCAGTTTTTCTATTTCCAGTATTCCTTCAGTTTGTGTCGCTTTTATTTTTTCTATTTCAGTTTTCAAGTCTTGAACCGTTTCCTTCACCTGCTTAATTGCTTTCTGTACTTTATACTTTCCTAAAGGAATTTGTTCATTTCTTCCACTTTTTTGTTTTTTTCTTCCATTTCTTTAAGGGATTTTCTCACATCTTCTTTGATGGCCTCTATCATTTTTATGATGGTAATTTTTAAGTTGTTCCCTTCTGCTTCCTCTGCTTTGTTGTTGTGTTCCATTCTAGTTGGGGTAGATTCCCTAGATTCTGGTGGTGTCATGCTTGTCTTTCTGTTGTTAGGTGTTTTCTTGTATTGCCGTCTTCCCATAGCTTCTTCCAGTAGGTGTTGGTGGGGTCTCCCCTCTCTCTATGGTATTTTCCCGGTGGGCTTATGTGGGTCAGAGGTTCATTATCTGTAGCTCTGGGTGGTCCAAGCTCATTAGGAGGTCTCTCGCAGATGGGGGCCCAGGGATGGGGTCAGGGATGAGGATCCAGTAGAAGATGCCAGCAGGAACTCAGAGTGGTCCTGCAGAGATAGGCAGATCTCTGGGTGGGGCCCGGGACTCCAGCAGAGGACTGGAGGTGGGGGTCAGAGACCAAGCAGGTGGGAATTACGGGTGGACCTGCATGGATAGGCAGGTCTCCTGTGTTCATAGTAGCTCGGAAAATCCTCCGAAGTAGTGTGGACTGTTGGCTCCACCCTCTGTCCCTGTGCTCAACCCGAGCGGCAGGACAGTGGGCAGGGTAGAGCACAGGGTGGGGGGGCAGGCTTGTGGTGGGGATGGGTGGGAGTGTATCAGTGCTCCAAGGGTGCTCTCGATGGGGACAGGACACAGGAGCAGGGAGAACCGGGGGCCATGTTGAATATCTTAACATTTATCTGTTACTACTTGTTTGTCTTCCACTGAGAAACATCTCTGCCCTTTGTCTATTTTTATTCTTATTTGTTTGGTTTTTCAAGAGTGTTTCTCTCTGTAGCTTTGTAGACCAGGCTGGCCTTGAAGTCACACAGATACACCTGCCTCTGCCTCCCAAATGCTGGGATTAAAGGTGTGGACCACCACTGCCTGGCCTTTGTCTATTTTAAAATCCAGGTTTTTCTTTTTGCTATTAAGTTCTATGAATTCCTTATACATTTTGATTATTAACTCCTTATCAGGAACATGGTCTAAAGTATTTCCCCCAATATGCATATTACTTTTTCAATCTGTTGTTTCCTTTGCTGTATAAATGACCTCACCATCTGATTCTCAGATGGAGAAACAGAACAATGAGGCTCTTTGCCAGGAAGCAGTTTTACCCATGGTAGTGCTGGCTCAACAGATTCACTTCCAAAGGATGAGCCTGAGTATGATGGAGTTGACTTTTTTACAATTGTTTTTGTCCTTTTGTCCCATTAAGGTAACAATACATTTTTACTGAAGATTTTATGGCTATAAGGCTATGCTATTAAGGATACATAAATGTGATGGGGTTGTCATGACACTGTGACATTGAGGCTTGAGGAATGCAATAAGATGTTATGGCACTGAGGTCACAGGGATTCGATAAGGCTGCACATTCATATGCTGATACTTATTCTACAATATTCTCTTTATTTAAACAATATCTCTTTATTGAGATATAGCATGCATAGCCTTAGCCCAACAATTTGAAGTATACAGTTAAGTGGTTTCAGCATATTCAAAATTTTGCAGCATTGAGCATTGTGAGCATTGCTTTAACTCATGGCTCAGGGACAAGCAATAGATCAGCTCCCTGATATACCAGATCCTTATAAAGGAAATGGGCTAGATTCCTACTTTTTCAAGGTCACCTTTTTTTGCCCTTGAGAGGGAAAGTGGCAACATCCTTAGGATTTTTTTTTTTAATGGTATCAGTCTTTTTGGAGGGGACTTGAGTCAATGTCATTCACATGTGTTAAATGAACTCAGGAGTTTTCTGCCTAGGTTTCTGTTTGACTTCTACTCCTTGTTAAATCATCCTTAATGTTAACAAATGTTTTCCTGTCAAATAAATATTGGTAAATACTCCAGAGTACAGTAAAAATGTGAGCATCCCCAAAAATCACTAGAGCTGCCTTGGTCTCATTAATTTACTGGATAATCTTAGGAAAGACTCTTAAAGTTTGGCTCTCAGTTTCTAGGTCTGTGTAGTGGAAGAAAAATTCCCTGAAGTTCCTTCAGTTTTAAATGTCTATACATCAGATATTGGGTAGATCATTTTCCTGAGTGCTATAGTTTTGTGATTTGGTTGTCTTTGAAGGAGGTGAAAAGTAGTTTTGCATAATTCAGATGTGAATCTTTCCATGAGAGCAGTTGTCTGAGCATATGTACAAGGACCTGTTGCCCATGATTACTCTTAAAAGCAAAGCTTTTAATAGACAAGCCTATGACCTTGGAATGATGTATTGGACCTTGAACCAATGTCTGTGATCTTGAAACAATATCTATTTGCATAGATCAGCACTCTGTGCCTCCATCCCCAGTACTTTCTGGCACTAGGACTGTATGCATACTAGACTCTACTATTGAGCCATGACCCCAGTACCTTTAAATATTTCTATTTTAAAACTTAAACTTGTATAGAGTAGGTATTTCTAAGTGTCCAAATTTCTCTAAACTATCCTTGAAGTCACAATTCCCCTGCTTCTCCCTGATGGCTGGGATAACAGGACTCTTGTATGATCGGAAAGCTGTATTCTGTGTGTTCAAGTCTTGTTGGGCCAGAAATGAGAACCCCCCCCCCTTTTTTTTTTCCTGTTTGGAACTCACATTGTCATTGTTGTCCATAGACATTCAATAAATTGTCTTGTTGAAAGAACAAATCCATGCTAGTTAGCAGACATGTGGGAAAAATAATGTTAGTTGAAGCAGACCAGACTAAGAAAGACCAAAGTATCACTGTGCATGTCAGAGGGACTTTGAGCCTGAAAACAAATAATAGTTCCAAGAACATGTGAAATGTCTTTCCCCTCAGTAGACCAGGCCACAAGTAATAAAATATGTGGACAATAAGGGCAATAACAAAGGGAGAGAGTTGTTGAATACAGTAACACTCCCTTCTTTACTAGTTTTGAATTTAGCAGATGTGTAAATAGACAGCATGCTAATTTTTAAGTATCTGGAACCAATCTGCTTTTACAAAACATAAAAGCTGTGAATTAATAAATGTAGCCATAAAACAGAATTGGAGTCCTAGAGTAGCTCAGACCAGGGACTTATTTATGCTTTAGCTCAGCCCAAAGCACTCTTTCAGCTTCTCCCTGCCATAATGGTTGTCTTCTTCCTTCCTTTTTTTCCCTTCTGTCCTTCCTCCTTCTCCTCCCATGCTTCTCAGTGACCCCCTTCCCCACATCTCTCTCTCTCCAATCAAGCACTATATCAGGGAGGTGGTACTATTCATTAAAATGGTGAACTTTCCCCTTGGCACACAATGACAGGCAGCAGACGGGACAGCTGCCTTTTGTTCTATCTTGATCCTGAATCTCAGGACTTCATGCTGCAGCTCTGTCCATTAATACACACCTGAGGCTGTGTGATAGTTTGCCAAAGCCACGTTTCCATGGTTACTCTTCATTGAGTTCTCTGCTATACTGTAACTCTTGCCTGTGGGTGCCTGACTGAGATCAATGTCCAATTGTCTTTGATATTGCTTGTCCCTGTTTGGCAAACCTGGAGTGCCCTTGGAAGTCAGAAAAAAAAATGGTCAGGATGTTGAGTCTGCTCTTTGCTGGTTAATGTTTCCCTTGTCCAGCTGTGTGCAGGTGAAATACACTTGGAGGAGATGGAACCAGGCAATGGGCCATTGTCTTATTAGGCAAATTTGGCTTTACACCATGGAGCTGTGCTGTGTGGCCTGGTTCCAAGGGTGCTCTTTTGTCTAATTGGGAGGACAGTCCCTTTTTATTACCCTAGACTAGTGGTTCCAAAACCAATTTTTCTTAGAGAAACTTGAAAGCGTTTTTAAACCATAAATTATCAGGCCCCATCTGCAGAATTAACATGTCCAATTTCTCAAAAGGGACTGGGAAATTTAAATATGCGTAAGTGCTGGGGATGGATCCAGTTGGTTAGGGAGCACTGTTCCATGGCTCTTGGTCCAATGTCTTTTTAAAGGGCATGGGGAAAGAGAGAGGACTCTTTTCAGAAAGAGAAGGTACTCTACCCCTAATGCACAGGATAACAGTGTTCTGGACACCTCCTCCCACAGAGTTTCTCTGTGTAACCCTGGCTGTATTGAAACTAGGTCTGTAAATAGGCTAGCTTTGAACTCAAAGAAATCCATCTGCCTTTGTCTCCTGAGTTCTGGGATTAAAGGTGTGAGCCACCACGGCCCAGCTTTGTTTTTTAACTAATAGGTTAAATACACATATTAATCAGTATTTTTTTTTTCTGGGCTGGGCACCGAACAAACATGCTAAGCAAAAGCTCTTCTACTAAGCTACACCCCTATCTCCATCAGAATTTGTGTGTGTGTGTGTGTGTGTGTGTGTGTGTGTGTGTGTGTGTGTGTGTGTGTGTGTTCGGGTACCTACAGAGGCCAGAAGAGGGCATCAGATCTCCTGGAGCTGGAGTTAGATTATGAACCAATAGATGTGGGTGCTGGGCATGGAACTCAGGTTCTCTAGAAGAGCAACAAGTGCTTTCAACCCCTGAGATATCTCCCTAGTCCCCATGGTTATTATTTTTGTTGACTAGCCATATCTATTTATACTATGTAATACAGATATTCCATTTGAAGAACTTATAAATAAGATATTTGCCTTTTAAAAAACTTTCCAAGAAAATTTTTGTATAAATGGATAAAGTGTAAAGTAATATGCAACGTTCTTATGAGGCACTCGGGGTGGTGCTTTATGGGTGACAGGCTTTAGAGTCACATGTCCAGAGCCTCTTTGGAAGAGTAAGTCTCCATCATGTGTAGATGAGTGAGAGATTCAACAGGGGCATCAGAGTTGCTGTGATTTGGATATGAACTCTTCCTCCACAGGCTCATGTATGAAGGGTTAGTCTCCAGCTGGGAGCCCTGCCCTGTTCCAGGAGGCTGGGCCTTCATTGCCAAGCTTGTATTGTTGTTGTTATTATTATTATTATTATTATTATTATTATTATTATTGTGTGATTATGTGTGGGTGTACTCAAGTGCAGGTACCTGCAAAGGCCAGAGTATCAGATCATTTGAAGCTTGAGTTTTGAGCGGTTTTGAGATGCTCAACATGGGCTAGAAATTGAACTTGCATCATCTGCAAGAACATATGTGTTCTTAACCATTGAGCAGTTTCTCTGGTCCATGTTTCTATATTTTTTAAGATAAGGAAGATAAGGCCGTGAAGTCCATAAGCAAATGAACATTATTTCCCTTTGATACTTACACCAATGGGCTTTATGATCTGAATGCTATAAACCACTCTTAGCATGATACTCACTGTCTTAAAACCATGTCTGCGTATGATTAGAACAGAATCCATGCCAAGAACATTCCCACATGCCTTCTTTCCATCCTGATGATCCCAGGGAGCTGCAAGCTCCAGACACTCTGGTGCTATTGTTTAGGAAACACTATGATCCCAGAGAGAAGCTATTATTAGGGAACAGAGTTTTTAACTATGCAATAACTATGCAACAAGTCTTCAAGTATTCTCTGCTGAAAAGAGGGGCTTAGCAGGAATTTATTACCTTCCACCCTGATTCCACATCTTATGTCCCCAGCTCTGCCTATAATTCATCATCATTAAAGTCATTTAATCACAAAAAGTCTTATTCACATGCATCTCAGGAACCATGATTCCAAAGCCTATGTATTCCCTGCTTTCTTTGTTTCCTAGGATTATGACAGAAGATCCCCAAGTGGTCTAGGTTCAAGTCTTGACCCCATCACAAGCTGGCCATTTGCCTCTGGGTCAAATATGTGATCTCTCAGAATCCCAGATGCCTCCCCTCAAAGGGAGCAGTATCTTCCTAATTGAGCTGTTGTGTGTATTAAATGAGATAAGGTATATAAAAGTGTTTTCTGCATAGGACCTGGTATCCCCTAAACCCTAATGAATCTCTTCTAATCAAACATTACCAAAAGATACAAAGATAGCCTTTTCTTGCTTTCACTTTCCATTCTTAACCCTGATTTTTATTTTTCTATATATTAATAATTTATACCATAATACTCTATTTTGAGCTATGCCTGGTATGTGACCATAAATGCAGAGAAATGCTGGATATCAAGGTTATTTGTATTTGTGTCATCAAGAAAGTCTTCATGAGTCTCATGATTAAAGTTTTCTATTTAATTAAGTTCCTTTTTTCCTCTTCTCTCTAGCTTTTTCCATCCTGTAAATACTATCCTTCCTCCCCCTTCCCCTTCATTTTGGCACAAACATTTCTTTTCAGACTGGCTTTTAAATAAGAAGTAGCTGTAATGGCTTTATCTTCAGTGATTTCCATATGCAAATGTTTATCTGTACAGTACAGAACACATGTAAGATGTATCATGTCTTGAGGTACTGTTTTGTTTTGCATTTACTATGTGTTTGCAGGGCTGCACACATGCATGTGTCAAGTCATGTGTGGAGGTTGGAAGACAATATTCAGGAGTCAGTTCCTTCCTTCCACAGTATGGGTTCCGGGGATTGAATTTAGGTCATCAGCATTGGTATCAAGTACCTTTCTTTACCTGCAGAGCCATCTGATAGACCCCAAATATAGTAGCATTGGACAGATTGGACAGTTTATTTCCTTTTACACAAAGTTGACAAATCCTTCTTAAACCCCTTCCCTGCCCCTCTTAGTGAAGTTGTGCTGAGGTTCTCCATCAACAGTTAGACAAATTAACTTGGGAACAACTGACTTGCTCAAGAATTTAACAAGTTTCAAAGATAAAGAAACAGAATACTTTATTATAAAACATAAAATAATTAAATATTACACATATATACTTTGACTTTTCTCTATAATCCATGTTTTTTTTTTTTTAATTCAACATTTTCCCTCAGAATGTCACTTACTCGGAGAAGCAAGCAAGACACATAATAGGCTATTAATAAATTAATTCTTTCCCATAAAATAATAAAATGGTAATTATATAAAGACTTCCCACTTTTCAGAGAGTAAAGGAATGGTAGTGTGGTATTACATTCTTTTTTCTCTCCTCATACCAAAATGGCTATGGGAGGGCCAACCCAAGAAGGCCAAGCTGTTACTTTTCACTTCCATGGCATCCAAGAACTAGTGATTCCCAGTGGGATGGGGACAAAGAATGTTGTTAAATTTAACAGATCACTCACTGTCTAGCTGGTTCTGCTGAGCTGACAAACCCCTACTTGAACCGAGACTCAGAAGCAGTACAAATGAGTGTACAGTCATCAAAGAAATTGGGGGGATAGAGTAGTATCATATAAAAACATGCCCTGTAGAACCACTTTTCAAAGAATTACAGGGGAACACCGACTTGCAAGTTACTCTGGTTTTGGAAAACAGAGCGGTATTTTTCCAATTGAGAACAACTTTAAGCTTGTTAATGCCCATCAACAGCTGGCTCCTGGTGACCAAAAATCTCACCTGAGGCATGGTGAAGTACTGTTCTTCATGGAAGGGTCTTGGTGAGTTATAGTGTATTAATGTAGCAAGAAGACAGATTTTTCTCTGGTCACTGTCTTTTTTTTTTTCCTTTCTCTTGATGAGATGACCAAGTCCTAGTATGAATTGAAACTTGTCAGTTGGTAGGAGAAAACCACAAGCAACCTTTAATTTTCGAAGCATTCTGATAATATGTATGAAGCATTATAAATGGTAGGCTTCCCTCCTTCAAGATGCTATTTTACCAGTTAGAGCCTATTTTTACCAAAAATGAACATGTCACCAGTTCTTGATCCCAAAGAGCAGGGACCAGACTCCCTCATTCCCATTCAATAAACACCAAAAATTATGAGGTTGATGTTATGTGAAGGGCATCAATGTTTGAGTTTTTTTTTTTTCTCTTCAATTGTGAATTTTAATTACATGGAGATCTTAAATAGCCCATGTGGCCCTGCTTCCAGAATGATACTGGGAATATATTTCAAGTTGTTAATTTCAGGCTTGGAAACTCTCTACAGGCAGAATAGACTTGAAACCAAATAAGCAACACATGAAAATAAACATAAATTGAAGCTTGCCAGTCCAGCAGCAAGCACCCATTGAGCACCTTTTGGTGTCAGATTTTGACACTATAAATTCCAAGTGACTGTAGGCAGAGAGTTTCATCCATGTATTTGATGGCTCTGAGTGTTCAACATTTGACCTGCAGCCTTGAAGGGCCTTTTGAAAATAGATGTCTTTGCCCTTGACTCCTGTGATGTTCAAGGGTATGGGTGTGGCAAGGAGACCCATTCCAAAGTCAAGATTTTTCACTTGGTCAAGATGAAAACTTGACATAGCTCAGTATGATGCATCTCATCTTTCAAATGACAGTGCAAATCAAAGGCTTTAAAGAATAATTGGATTTGTCATCACTTCTCATTGTCAAGTGCTTTAGAGTACCATGTGCTTCTAGGGGTTGACTCAGGAGGTTGGTGGCTATCCATTCTTCAAACCTTGTGGCAGTTCCTCTGGTTTGCAGTCTGGATAAAAAGACCTGGAGATGGACAGGTAAGGTCCTGGTCTGAGGAGGGTGAGCGGGCTCTGGATTAGCTCTTCCTTGTGCATGACCTACAGCACTGTTTTCCATAAAACTTGTGGTTGCAGACCCCGTGCTGAGGGACTAAGTGGCACCAGCTGAAGAAATCAACACAGGATGGATCATCTGAAAGGACACAAAGCATTTAACATATCCCCTAGGACTTTGGTGTTCTTACTAAGATAAGGGCTTATAGAACATATACCTAGGCCCATTGCCTTGTCCCTCTGTGTATTCTGCCCATGATTCAGTTGGACTTTTCCAGGGAAGGATTAATATCTGTGTCTGTTAGCAGAATTTAAATGGGGGACTGATATTAGAAAGGAGCCCTGCCCAGTAAGAGATTGATTGTCTGTATATAGCTTGGCAGTTAGCATGAATGTGAGGGTCCCGGGACAGTACCCTATCAAGGAATATCTTTCTTTTAGTTACTCTCCTCTTGCCTTTGGGTGCACAGCTCTCCTGACTCTTCTTGTACGGGTCCCTCTTGGATTTCCTCTTTGTGACTCACACCTGCCTACACTTCAGTCCTAGATTCTTGTACCCAGAATGCTCCTTTTCATGGTCTTCATATCTCAGTCATTCCCAGAAATCCTTTTCAGATACAAACCAGTTCTTGTCAAGCCTCTTTTCTCAGAGCCTTCCTTCCCGTTCCTCCACAGTTCAAGGTATGGTGATGGCTGTGGAGGCTGAATCATTAGGATCTTAAGTCTGATTCACTGACCTCATCTTCTCTCTTCCCACACCCAGCCACGATTGCCCCTTGCTGGTGAGCCCCAGATCAGTTAACATATACCTTAATCATTTCATTTACATTTCTAGATTATTCTGTTGTTACAATGGAAGTTTTACAAGATACTATAGGCCACTGGAAGTATGAACCTAACCTCACAGTCACTTATTTTGGTGGTTCCTTGATAGAGAAGGTCCTGCTATATACCCAGGACAGCTTTGAACTTGTGGCTATACTTGTACCTCTGCCTCCTAAGTATTGTGATTGTAGGCATATCCTACCATTCCCTTAATTAACCTCACTATTATTAAATGTCTTTAAAATGATTTTATGCGAGTGCTTTATCTACATATATCTATGCACCACATGCATGTCATGACTATAGAGGCCAGAAGAAGGCATCAGGTTCCCTGAAACTGGAGTTACAGGTGGAATGAACTGCCATGTGAGTACTAGGAATTGAACCTGATTCTGAAGAAAAGCCAGTGCTTTTAACCACTGAACTGTCTCTTCTATGAATAGAATGGAATTTTACCAAAAACCTACACCAGCAGCCTTGGGCTTAATGAAAGCCGACTTTAGACCCCTTCTCTCTTTGGTTCACTCCCTGCATGCAGAAAAGCAACAAGCATCATTGGCTCAGTCTTTGATATCCACCCAGCTTCCCACTTCTTACAACCTCCTTATAAAAGAAACCCCTCCATCTCTCCTGGGAAGCAGCAGCCACCTCTCCCCGAAAAGATCCTGTTCTCATTCCACTCCAGGTGACGCACTGTCATGATCTCACATACCCCATGCTTCTTCACCATATCCAGTTAAATTTGATATCGCTGTGATAAGTAATAAGGACCCTGTGCCATTTTTGGTTTGTGCCTATGCAGTCAACTATGCTCCTAATCCTAGTATCGTGCTGTTCCTTTGCATTTGGCTTTCCTTCTTCTGAGTACATGCATCTACCTTTCCTGGAGGCCCTCTTTTTCAAAAGTTGCCTCAATTCTGGGGTCTGGCTTGACCACCTGTCAAATTTGGTTTCCCTACCTCTTAAGGTAGGGAATTTTTGTGCTCCCTCAAGGCTCTGAGATCCTCATAGTTTCCAGATAGGACCTGTTTTGCTGTATTCTTTTATTCCTAGAATCCTGCAGACACACGGTGAGTTCTTCCTTCCCTTTTGGTTTTTCAAGACAGGGTTGCTCTGTAGATCAGGCTGGCCTCGAACTCTTAGAGCTCTATCTCTGCCTCATGAATGCTGGGATTAAAGGCATGCAGCACCAACACCCAGCTCAGGTGCATTCTTGGTGTCAATGATATCAATGAAACAGAGGGATTTACCACACTGGATACACCAGCCTTCTTTTACTGCATACTCAGCAGCTATTGTGAGCCAGGTGAGTATCAGATGCTGGGAAAACTGATTAACAGGAGATCTCCTCCCTCTCACGCCTGTCTGAGAGATGTTCCCAGGACTGACCAAGTGCTAAGGGGTTGCACTTCCTTCTAAAGTAGTCTGACTACAGGGATGGGCAGGAGTGAGAGGGTTCTGTCAGTATATGTCCCATCACTCTAAATGCTAATTATCTTCCATGTAGAATCCCAGTATTGATTAGAGATGGTCCTGTTTCAGCACTACCTACATTACAGTCTCACAGAATAACATAGGAAAATAGGGAAGAAATGATGCCCTGAGCCACAGAGCCAGTCAGCTGCAACTGAGATGGGAAGTGATGCAGGTGGGATGTAGGCCCAAGGAAGCGGGTATCTAACACCAAAAACTGGAAAAAGTGGCCTGAGATTGGGAAGCCTTGGAAATTTGTGATTGTATTGAACAAAAAGAAATCCCAGCAGTTGTGTGTTGGAGAAACACTGATCTGTCTAGGAGATACTTTCTGGTGTTTGTCAGAATACTTTACAATGACTTAGACTTCTAAGCATGATTCTGGATTACCCATCAGCACCCACTGAGACAACAGGACAATGCACAGTCAATTCAATGGGTTGTAAATTCTGTCTTGACTAGTAAAATGTGAGCTCTTATAGGACAAGTTTTATTTACTTTTATACTTCCACTGATTAGCAAAAATCACATTTTTGAGGGAGCGTCGCATGTAGCCCAGGCTGGCCTCAACTATGTAGTCAAAATGGACTGAACTTCTGATCCCCCTGACTTCACCTGCTAAGTGCTAGAATTACAGATATGTACAACTATGCATAGTTTTATGTCATGTTGGGGATAGAACCCAAGGATTCATGCATGCTAGGCAAGCACTCTACCAGCTGAGCTACGCATCTCCATCCTGTAAATATTTCATCTTTTTAAAAAGAGAATGTTGTTGAATGAAATCCTGCCTTTCGATCATGTAGACAATATGGTATTGGCAGGAACTGCCTCGGGTTGAGCCTTTCTCACAAGTCTAAGAATGCAGCCCCATGAGTGCTGATGGCACTAGGATACTATAAAGTCAAGTAACATACAAACTGCACCACTAACAATCATGAGGTATGGAAAAGTTTTCTTAAAACTGGTGAAATTGATGGTGCATAGCATCTTTTACCTCTCTTTTCAGGAGCTGGACAGAAGTTTGTATTACAGGCTCGGAGCACTGGTGGCTTCTGATGGAGCAGACAACTTGAAGAAGGCCGGCCTTGCTGCACACAGTGAACAGATCGGGTCTGGACACCTCCCCCACAGGTCACCGTGCACTGCCAAGGAGGGAGGGAGAAGGGAGTTATACCTGCTCAGCTGAACAGTGTCCTCTCTGAGGTCAGTGGCATCAAACAGAAGGAAGCTTGATATTTATGACCAAGACGCCTACAGGTGACCTAGTCCTCAGCCAGGCCGAGGCATACAGTCCTCATCTATTCAACCCTCAGTGAGCTCTGTGGTCAGGCTATCAGAAAAGTCTTGGGCAAATGCTATTGCACACGAGGGTGTGTCTCTAGTTAAGGGGACTGAAAGGAGGTAGTCTCCAAAAGTAGCATCAAAAACTCAGAAACAAATCCAGACATGGCCAGGGATGGAGAACAAAAGCCCAGGTAATCTTAGCCTGGATGGGGGTAGTTTGATACAAGGGCCATAAAGGACGGCCTAACCAGAGATATTTTGGAATGTTGTCTAACTAGATTCTGAGGTATCATGGTACCTAACAGCTAGTGATTTCACTGTCCAATGAAGCAGAATCTAGGCTCCAAGTTTCTTTTTGTCCCAATGACTACATGGAAGGTTGATAGGTCTTTAACAAAAGAATGGAAATGTCAGGGGAAATGGTGGCCCTTTAATAAGATCATTGCTGTTTGCTTTAGAGGGGACTGCAGACAGATGAGAACACTATCTCATACAAGTATCATTGTATGGCCTGCCATTAGGAAGGAAAAGGGGATTTTTTTTTATCCTAAGAGTATCTCTGTATAACAGCCCTAGCTGTCCTAGAACTAGCTCTGTAGACCACACTGGTCTCAAATTCACAGAGATCTACCTGCCTTTGCCTCCCAAGTGCTGGGATTAAAGGTCTGCACCACTACCACCTGGCAAAAAAAGTTTTTGCAGAAAGAATATGCATTTAGGAATATTCCAAACAATCAAATACAGACATGATTGTCATCAACTTGTCTGACTCTGAGGTTGCCATTGTTTTTTAAAAATACACAATAAATATTTGGGTCTACAAGTCAGCCTTTATTATAAAAAAAAAAGTGTCTGAGGAGGAAAATATCTGGCTTCCTGGCAATTGTTGGCTGACTTCTGATCCCATACACTCATTCATATAACAGTACATGATTTCTCCACATGAAAATGTCTTTATATACATAGTGATGGGTTATAATGGCTTTCATAAACCTCAAAAAGAATTTCTAAATAGTAAATAAAATTGCAAACTTAAGAAGCCTATAGCAGTGTGTGTGTGTGACCATGCCTAGTCAAATAAAAATATTCAATTTCCTGTATTTTCAGGAATTTCAGGTATTTCCTGCCATTTTTAATGTACCTTTCTATATTATACACAGGTACTACCAGGGCCTTGTTTAATGGTAAGCTGAACAGCTGTTGTGACATCAGTTAGTCCTGAATTAGTGATGTTCCAAGGAACATAACCAGTGTTCCCAAGAAAAAGATGTCTCTTACCTTCCTCATGTACGATACTGGGACAATAATGGCTACTGGAGCATTAATGAAAGGATAAAATGAGAAAATGCATGAAGATCACTAACAGAAAGCACAAAGCAGGGCTTGGCAAAACTTAGTTGTGTCCAGAAACATGCTCTGAAAACCAGGGGTCAGGGATGGAGAGCAGTGTCCCCAAAGTGTTTGTTTTAAGAGTAACAACCAAATGAGCACAATATCACAGGCTTTCTAGTCAGTACTTTCCTTACTCCAATTTTCTAGGTCTAAAGTGTGTACCAGACTATACGTGGTACCTTCCTAGACTCTATAGAGGGTGGAATGGCTAGACTGATGCTAAGCATCCGAAGTCTATACAGTGGACAATTGTTGATGGACTTAGAACAATGTTCCTGTGCTACATCTCACTTGAACATCTGTTTCCTAAGTCTGCATCCACCTACCTGTTGCCACGGCGATGAATACCACCCTGCTACCATGCTGTACAATGGGCAAGCCCTTCTGTTGCAGGTTTCTTCCAGTTCCAGGTTTGGCTTCTTAATGTTACGGCATCTCCGCTCTGGGAATGTTATGAGTTTCCCCTGCAAGGTCTTCTCGCTGCACTTCAGTTCTCTCTTCCTCACACCCAAACCACAGGATGTAGAACACTAGGAGCCCAGAAAGGAGGTATAAGGGTACAGGGCTCCACAGTCAAATCTGCTGAGCTGTGTGCCCACTTGCTACAGATGAAGAAATAAAAGACTAAACAGCACTGAAGTGACCTTCTCTTCTCCAGGTTAGGAAGAAAAAATCTGTTTATCTGGGATGAGGTACCATATGGATATGTGAGACATAGGCCACCAATTTACTCACTTTCTCAATGCCCCATGCATTATGTTGTAATCATTTAAAATACTCCATTCTTCTTACTGACGGACCAGAGCTGGGCCAGTATTGGAGTGACCAGGACTACTTGAGACCTCTGAGGAGTTGTAGTTTAAGCCAATGAATGAAAATGATTGAGGCAGAACCATTTTTTGAATGAAAAACTTGCCTGTTTTTTATTTTACCTTCCTTTTCTTGGTTAGATCTATTCTAACACTGGTTAGATCTATTCTAACATTGTGTAATACTAGGGGGAAAAGAGAAAAGTCTGAAAGAGAAGAGACTGTTTAAAAGTATTATATGAGGTCTGGATGAAGTGAATGTGTCAATCAATGCATCAGTATAAATATTGTACATTCTGAAGGTGATATGCTAGCACCATTGTAAAGATGAAGAAAGGCGGTCTAGCCCAATGTTACTCTCACAGTGCATATTGATGGAAGGGTGCAGGGGTTATTGGAAAGGTCCACTCTAAATGTGGGTGCTACTAGCACAGGGGCCAGGGTCCTGGACTGAATCCAAAGAGAAAGCAAGTGGAGAACCTATGCTTATCTCTGTCATTCTGTAACCATGGAAACAATGTAAAACAGCAGTAAGGAGGTACCTGGCACATACATGTACAGAAAGGAACCATGTGGCTATGGTTGAGTGAAGGAGCATAACCTCCCAGTTGTGTGCCTAAATTCATACCTCACTCCATGAAGATGTGATCCACTGGAGCCGGTTGTTTTTGGGGCATCGTCCCAGCACACAGCCCTCCTGTGTTTCAGGTCTGGAGCTGCCAGAACACAGGCTCTCTGGGAGTGTCTCTGCTGCAGAGTTTTTACAAAGGACTTCACGTCTCCTTACTCCTCGTCCACAGGTCTTGGAACACTTGAGAAGAAGAAAAGGTGCCATTTGCAACCATTTCCGACCTCATACATTATGTAGTAGTTTAAAACAGTCTGTTCTCTTTTAGATTTCTCTTTTTCCCTCTTAAGATTTCTCTTTTTCCCTCTAGTATAACAGTGTTAGAGTAGATCTAACCAAGAACAAAGACAGGCAGTTATTCAAAAGTGCTTCAGTGTCAATCATTTTCATTCCTTGGCTCAAACTCCCCACTCCTCAGAAGCTAAAATGGGACATAGTGTACTACCCGTGGCTGCTTCATCCCCCCAGTCTGAAGATGAACTATGCTCATCATGAAGCAAAGAATTTTCCAGACACAGGATACATTGACTCAGAACTTTATCTTTTTGCCATGAGCCTTTGTTTAAGGTGTACTACTGTACCACCACAGGGAGCAAAGCAGACGTTTGTACACACTCAATGTGGATATGTACAATACTATCAAAAAGAGTGAGATCCTTACTTCCTAAGAACTTTCTTTGGGCACGGTGTTAGCACAAGCACTTATCCAAATCTTTATTCTGGGCAATTAACTTTTTTTAAACACCTTTCTTGTTTTGGCTTTCCCTGAGAGTTCCATGAACTAGATAAGATGTCAAAGAATTAACCTAGGAACAGCTAAAAACACTTGTCAAGATTTCTTATAGGACCCTGGCTCCACACAAGGATTGTCTTGGAGGGCTATTTATCCATGTTGATCTTTATGGTCTTCTTTTCCTCTCAGAAGGATCAAATTATGTGGCCACTCAAACCTAGACAATAGGCTGGGGCATAGTCCTATATGAGCTTAGAGGATCACTGTAAATTCTCACTCTACAATCTTAAGGGAGATGGTGTTGTGATTAGCACATTGTGGATAGCAGAAACGTTTTAATATGTTGAATGTGTAAATTGGAGCCTGCATCACACAACTGTCCATCAACATTATGAGTTCATTCCTATCATCTGATACAAAAGAAACATAAGTTGGTAAATGAATCTGATGTCTAATCTTGGGAATGAACTATGGAACCTATCATCACTCTTTCACATAATTTCTGAACAGTTAATAAAAATCTTACTCTTGCTTGAAATTATTTTTCAACAGACCAAACTGTACATTGACCACAGAAGTAATCAGTTTATTGCTGTGACCCAGTCTAAGAGCTAAGTTGTTTTTGGAAACAAATTTTCTTTCATGTCCATTACAGAACTACTCTGGTATTTACAATTAACCTTTAAAATAAAAAAAAAAATTCAGAATATTTTCATGTGAAATCTGGAGTACTTTAAGATGTTCTGGATACTCTATAGACCCCATTTTCTTTGGTCCATGCCCATCACATGTGGCTCCATCAGACCTTTGATTTTTCCATTTGCAATTCTCAATTGCAAAGAAAGATTAACTCAACATCATATCCTACTTAGACTTTATCCTTGCTAAACAAACTATTTTTTTAAACAAAAATTTTACAAGAATTATTGCCATGTTCAATGTATCCCCACCTACTCCTGGACCCTTATTTCCTAACAAAAACAGTCTTGATATAAGAATCTTCCCCTCACCTCTTCTGGAAATTTGGTAGTATATTGTTAAACTTAGTGTCTAAGGGAAAGCATAGTATATTGTTAAACTTAGTGTCTATGGGAAAGCATAACAGACATGGAGCTATTTGCCATTAACTAGCATTGTGGTACAAGTGATAATGCTTTATACTATCCACCCACACAGGCTAAGATAAAACTCTGGTGCTTATCCTGTGTTTGGAGGAGCTGTTTGTACCCTGGAGGACAATCAACTCTGTCTTCCAGATGCCAACAGGAAGGACTCCTTCACTTCTACAGTGTCTCTGAGATGAACATACATGCAGAAGAGAACATCTGATTTACAGCTGAGAACATTCATGAGTTGTGCACAGCAGGTAATTCCTATTCCATGCCTTTCCTGGCCCCACCATGCTATGCCTTGTGACAACTGCAAACTTGGTGTGTGGTTCTTTTGTATTTTTAGCTCTATAGCTTTGCTACTGAAGAAAAAGTTAGAACTTTTTCTTGTTCTTTTTATCCCATTCATCTATCCTCTGTGTGTAGAGGTCAGCAGATGACTTGCTGGGATTGTATGAGTCCTGGGGCTTGTTAAGGTGGCTGGGCCTGGTGGCAAGTGCCCTTACCCATGGGACCACCTCTCCGTAGCCATCACTTTGTTCCAATCCCTTTCTAGCTATATTCATAGACTCCCCTGAATGGTCTTCATGCTAATTTCTGAGCCACTAAGGAGGAGTGCAAGCTGTGGTATATAAGGTCCAGAACTTCAGGTCACATAAGAACCATTAAAAAGGTATTAATTGAAATGATGATTCCCATTAATTTTCTGCCTCATTAATTCATAAATATGAAGATGCATGGAGCTGAGCACCTCTCAGGTAGAGAAGTCACCTATATTTCCACCACCTTGGTTTTTCATGTAGACCAATACTAGTGGTACTTGTTACCTGAGACCAGGGCCCGGGGCTCCATTCTGGAGGGCAGGCATGGCTGTTGCATACTTGAACCTGAGTGGGTGTGCTCACTGGGCAGAGAGAATGCAGCACAGCTTCCTCCTTCTGGAAGGGCTTCTTCTGCACGCACTGTATCTTCCGGCTCTGCTGGCCCCCAGCACAGGACTTACTGCATACACTCCATTCACCTGGCAACCAACTTTCAGAAGACCCGAAATTAATTCCTGTGAAGTCAAAGCTTTGTAGTACTGCTTCTCAGGCAGCAAATGAGAGAACCCCACTCACTGTCCTTTTATGGATGTTGAATCACACAGGCACTGGTGGGGGCAGCTGTAAGGAGACACATTTAATCACCTCAAGGTTCTGGTGAAAATACATTCTAGCCTTCTATGTGGAAAGAAACATACTTTCTGAGCAATTGAAGCAAATTTACTGAGCTTTAAACTATGCTGTCAGAGACCCAGGCACTGGGGTTGGAGACATGAATGAGAGCACATTCTTCCCGTGAGGAGGACTACGACACAGTGAAGTGATGGATATGTGCATCAAGACAAAGCTTTCTGAAAGCTTTCTGATAAGTACTGTGACTTCCCCAAGACAAGCAGAAGAGTGAGTAGCATGGGAGGGCAGGTGTCTATCTAGGAGAGGGACAATGCTCAGAGGGGACCTGCAGAAGCTGTTTCTAAGCGGCAGCTACCCACACTCCTTCTCTAGATGGTCTTAGAATTTACTGATGGATCAGAGAGCTAACCTCATGCCATTTCTTTAAAGATCGCCACACATAATTTTCCAGATCTAAGTCATAATGCATAAATGCCTATCCATGGAAACACTCTTTTTTTTAAGAATTACTTTTGACTGGCTGTGACTGGCTGAAATGGTATGATTTACAGATATAACATTAAAATAAAGAGCCAGCAGATATGGCTGCCTCACATTTGACTTGCAGCAGTGATGTCTACAACTTACCTTGAGGTATGACTATGGCAAGTACTGATACTTTTAGAAAATAATACCAAATGAATAGCCAACTGTGCATTGGTTAGACCGCAAGAATTTCATCA
Source organism: Phodopus roborovskii (assembly GCF_943737965.1). NCBI lineage: Eukaryota > Metazoa > Chordata > Mammalia > Rodentia > Cricetidae > Phodopus > Phodopus roborovskii. The sequence continues at coordinate 15,156,028 of NW_026126558.1, read as the reverse complement.
CCTTCCTTAATCTTATTCCCCTCCATACACCCGTTCACTAGTTCCTGCCATAAGCCTTTATGGGTGAAATTAAAGCCCTTCAGTCTAGAGAATTAACATGAGAGTACTAGAATTATATGTGTTCTTTAAAAACAAAAAAATCACAAAATTCAAACCATTCTATTTTTCAAAGACAACATATAAAATAATTCCTCGTAGCTATATAATTTTTGTATCTTACACGATCTTAGAAAACATACTTTGAAACTGCAATTTCATCCTTTGAAATTACAATTTCATCATTTGCCTCCTCCCAAAATTGTGTTTTTCTATCAAACTCAAGTTTCTTTCCTATGTGACAAACATGGTGAGTTTGTATGTATACATGACATTTTTGGGTGTCACTCAATTCCATTTTTGATTCCCAGTGGCATACCTCTCATCTCCTCCTCTTCTAGGTATACACTCCAGGTTGTCCATCTAATCCCTTACTGATTTTTAATAGCTAACATTTTATAGCACAGGGCTTTGCATCCCATTCCTTCTGTGCCTAGCCATCATTTCCATTCCCCCATGGAAGGAATGATGGGACCATATGGTGTCACCTCCACATTGTACTTCTAGCTCAGAGCCTGACACAGAGTGGGTGAGCCCTTATGACAGGGTTAATGCAAGTAGAAGTAACAGATTTGGTAATGTTTTTATCCTTACGGTTCTCAGAGTCAAGATCCTTTTTTTCTAATCTATTGTTGGGGAAGAGCAGCCCTTGAGACTGTCCTTTCTCTGAACTGAATACACTGACACTGAGTAAGCATGGAGAAGAGAGAAAGCAGAAAAGCCCACCCAGGGCACCAGCTTCACTTTGCAGACTCTGCAAGGGGGCTGTCCCTGATTCCATACAACAAGCTTATTTTTCACAGAACACAAATCAGCCCTGCATACAGTCTTCAGGGGAGGCTAGAAGTTGTGGATGACTTCAGCATGCTCTTACACAGATGTACACATGAAAGAGGCCCTGTCTTTTGATAGATGGTCTAACCAGTGATAGGAGGATGTCCTGAAATCAGAAACTGTCAATCAAGGGGTGTGAGTCTGTGTGTACACATTAGTACACATACTATAACCACTACCTAAAGAACAGATGAGCCCATGAGAGCCAAGAATGCTTTTGTTAATTGCATCCTAGGGCCCCTGAGGTAATTCTTAGAACCATTTATTTCTTATAAAAAGAGGAAAACTACAGAAGTCTCCCTATGTTCTGTTTTTTTTTTCCCCTCTCTTTGTAGTCATGGTTCAGTTAGCCTTAGAATCTTAGAGGGAAACTGGACCTACAGGATTGGTGGGTATCTGAAACCCCAAACAATTATGAGAAAATTAAATATTAGTTTATACACATAAATATTAGTTCATTCGTGCACACACACACACACACACACATACCTGTGTTATCACAAAGTCAGTACCACTTTTTAAAATGATCTGAACCTTGGTGACTTTACTACCACTTTATATAAATATATTTGGCTTCAGATAAATCACCTAAGAGAAGACTCTAATTGGCCAGGGAGTTTGCTTAGACTCATCTTCCAACAGTGGCATGGCTAAAATGAGTTTGAGAACCCACTGAATGTCCCAGAGGGACAGTCATCAGTGGGGGTGTCACCACTTGGCTTTTACCTCTCTGGTTTGTGTCTTACTACTGTGTAATTTGCTGTGTAATTTGCACTTGAGGTTTCAAAGTCGGCAGTATTACCATCCTTACATCCTTGGCTGATCTATATAAAAGTTAAGCATACAGCCACATTGAAATTTAACTAACATAGGACAGTGCGTAATATAAATATTTGCTTGATTCCATCCTGAAAAGAAGGCAGTTTCTTCAAATTTTAAAAAGGGGGATGGGTTGGGGCTGTGGCTCTTGCTCAGTGGCATAGCACTTGCTTGTCAAGAATGAGGCCTTAGTTCAAATCTTACTACTGTTAGGAGAAAAAAGACACTGTTATATCTTAAGTTTGTATAGCAAAATGTGTCTAAGGCAACTTTATATTTTTATGTGCTATGATTCAATTTCAATCGTTTACTTTTCCCTACTTTTCCCTGTTTTTATATTAAACATTTTTTTTTAATCCTTTCCCTTCAGAAGTATGGATGGGGTTTTCTGGATGGGGTTTTCATTGTTGCCTAACAGTGACAAAGCTATAGGGCGCAAATACAGATAAGGAGACGTTTGCAGAGGACTTACTAGGCTGGGCAGGAGAAAGCATTGCATATCTTGGGTTCTATTGCTGGTTTGGTTCTGACACTGCAGAATGAGGAGTTGACTTGAGTGTTTCGATCTCGTAGGCAAATGGACTTGATGCTTATGTAACCTAGTAAGATGATAGAGGTTACACAGTGAGAAACACAGATCATCCACTTAATTTGGTTTCCAAACATAGTTTGGGATCAATCAGTGTTCGAGTATCCTATGTAAGACACCAAATGCAAATATTGTTTTTTGAAAATATTTCCTTTGGACACAGTTTTAACCCATTTGAATTAAAAGCATTTATCCCTAAGATAACAGACTTCATACTTTAGTAATTTTAATATGTTTCTCATTTTTAAGTGCATTCTAGAACCATCAAAATAAGAGTCACTATAAAATGAAACATTCCAGGAAGCTTTAACCTAAATTGTACGGGTAGGTCTAAGGAAAACATTTGTATCTATAAACCACTAGTGAAGGGCTGGAGAGATGGCTCAGCAGTTAAGAGCACTAGTCTAGAGGTCAGCGTTTGATTTCAGGCCCCCATACAGCAGCTCACAGCCATCTGCAATGCCAGTTCCAGGGAGTTCTCATGCCCTTTTCTGACCTCTGTGGACACTGCACACATGTGGTAATATGCAATAGTTAGGCAAAACATTTGTAAGTAAAAATAATTAAGCCAGCCAGGCATTGGTGGTGCACATCCTTACTTAATCCCAGATCTCGGGATTTCTGTGAGTTCGAGACCAGCTTGGTCTACAGAGTTAGTTCCAGGACAGGCTTCAAAGCAGTACAGAGAAACCCTGTCTCGAAAAATAAATAAATAAATAAAAATAAAAAAACCCCCACAAACTTATGAACTAAAAAATAATAATTAAGCCACTGGTGAATTCTGCATGAAAACCCTAATATTCTACTTCACCACGGAGAAGCTTATGCTTCTATACCTGTATGATTCATGTACAGGCAAAAAGTTAAATTACCAATATTCATTCACACCCACCTGCTAGGACCCTGGTTTATGTAAACATTTTGTTTTAGTGGAACTGTACAGCCTGGTTCCCAGTGTTCAACAGTTCCCATCAGAGGTGCAACATGTTTTGTAAATACTCATGTTTAGCTCCTCAGACAGGGAATGCCACTTTGTCTTTGAATTGTTCTTTGTACTTGACTTAAATGGTTTTCCTTGAAATAGCATCCAACTCATGATTCAAATGTCAGTCTCACTTTAATGATTGACAGTCAACTTCACTCCTCAGCTGACAAGCTTGTTTTCTGGAGACATGGATCTAAACTGCATTGGGATTCCCCAAAGTTCACACTGGATGAAACCTGTAAGCAGAGATGAGCTGAGGAGCAGAGTTAAGAAAAACACTTACCTCCCCCACAAGAGACTGAGCAGTCCGACTGCACTGTGCGCCAGGTGTGGTGGAGCCTCTTTGCTGCTGGCTGAGTTACATTCATGACTTTGGGGAGTGCATACTTCCAAGTAATTCCTGGATTCTTGCCTTGTGTCAGGATCTGGATAGCGTAGGGTAAAATGCCAGAGATCAGCATACCATCCAGACTTAGGAACTTCAGAGATCTAGTTGAACATTTTAAAGATATTTTCAAGTCATTTTGGTCTTCAAGTCAGGTAATTTCTTGCTTCCAAGCATGTTAAATGTTGAAATAAAAAATGCTTCACATGACATTTTAAAGCAGTCACCTTTCTAGAATCAAAACTGGAGTAGACAGAAGCTGGGAAACCTAATTTGACGTTTTCTGTAATCACGTAAAACTCAACTAAAGGTATCACCATCAGTAAAGCAAATGAGCCATTAGAATCTAGACAAGTGGGCTGGTAAGATGACTCAGTGGGTACAGGCATTCACTGTACAAATTTGATAACCTAAATGCAATTCCCAGAGGACACATGATGCTAGGAGAGAACAGAATCTACAAAGGTATCCTTTGACCACCACCATCCATGCCCACATAACAGCGCGCGCGTGCGCACACACACACACACAGAGAGAGAGAGAGAGAGAGAGAGAGAGAGAGAGTTTAAGGTCATATCATTGGGTCTTAACCTTAAACAAAGCACAGGATGAACCACACACAATAATGCTTCATAGGTAATACAATCAATATTGTGTCTCTCTATGCTGATGATAAACAGACTTACAAACTTTCACAATTGAAGCTCAGCACAGAATAACCATGTCCCCAAATCACAGCATATCCCAGTCAGAGATCCCTGTCACCTACTGTATAGTACAAAGTGGGAGTCCACATATGTCAAAGAAAGAGTAGTCACAGGGACTGGAAAGATGGCTCAGCAGTTACATTCCCTTTGCAGAAGACATTGATTCAGTCCCCAGGATCCTTGATGGATGGCTCACAATTGTCTGAAACTATAGCTTCAGGAGAATCAACACATTTTTCTGGTCTGTGTTTGTGTGTGCAAAACCACACATACATGCACACATGCATGCATGCACGCACACAAACACAAGTAAAAATAAGATAAATCAATATGTGTAGTGTAAGGGATCCAACCTAAAAAAGGCTAGGACTCAGGAAGAATCTGAGCCCAGATGGTGTGAATCATGAGTAGTGGAGCTATGGGCCTCCTTTAGTTGTCAGGCATTCTGCTAGCCTTTTACTTTCTTTTTTTAAATCTCAAAACAGTCCTTCAATAACTGTAACTGTACAGTGCTTTTACTTGTTCATAAACAGAGTGTGTACAAGATTATTCAAATGACTTGAGAATAAATTTAAATAAATCTGCAAAAAAGTGTGTGATTTCCCATTGCCATCCATAGCCTTCTTTCTGATGTGGGCAAACACTCTCTGGGTGTTCTCTCTTTCAGGCCATCCCCTTTTTCCTCTCTCAAGTTCAATTCATGAATATAAATAACTGGTTTTCTCCTACCCCATGAGTCTTGTGGAAAATTCTTCACCACCAGAACTGGGCATGCATGCTCTAGAGGCAAAGCCTACAGACAGTTAAAAATAGGAACCCCTCCCCTCTGTCTGTTGGCATCCTACCCCAACTAAAGTTGGCTGGGTGGCATTGAACCACTGAACCACACTGCTCTTTAGGATGCTACCACATGGGTTTTATGTTGCTATTAGCTTAAATGCCTCCAGAAGTATTGTGTCTACCACCAAAGGGATCATGACATTAACATCACTTGGCAGTATAACCAAGAAAATCATGAAGTCTTCTAGACAGAGTTATGTTAAAAGATGGAGGATCTAAGTCACCCACACCCCCACCTTATTGGAAATGAAACTAATACACAACACAACAGGCAGCAGCATTAGCATGAACAAACACTGGGCTCTCACCAGTGATCCATAAAAATGTTCTGCTCTCCTTGCTTGGCCTTTCTGCTGTGTTTCTGCTAATTTGCTGGTGACGGGTTAAGTAAATACAGGCAACCCACAGTCAAACTGGAATTGGAAGAGTAGATCTGTATTCAGAAACTGTAATGGTTTCATTTTGTCTGCTCAACACAACCCAGAGTCACCTGGAAAAGAGTCTCAAAGGACTGTCTAGACCATGTTGGCCTACGTGCATCTCCCCTCCTTGCTCCTCCCTCCCTCTCTCTCTCTCTCTCCCTGTGTGTGTGTGTGTCTCTCTCTCTCTCTCTCTCCCTGTGTGTTTGTGTGTGTGTGTGTACTCATATATTTGTAGGATTGTCTTGAGTGCTTTAATAGATATGGGAAGACCCACCTTAAAAGTGGGATGCACCATTCCCTGGCTTTGGGTCCTTAACTGTATAGAAAAAGCTAGCTGAGCACTACGCATGATGCATTTGTTCTCTCCTCTTGTCTGTGGCTGTGACTATTTGCTTGCTTCGTGTTCCTGTCTTGATTTTCCATCAAGGATGGACTGTAATCTCAAACTATGATCTAAAACAGACTCTTTCCCCCCAAGCTGCTTTTTCTCAGGGTATTTATCATAGCAACAGAAATGAAAATAGGACAGAAGGTGATCTTTCTGTTCCTTGGTGATCCTTCTGTTAAAGTAGTGTGACAAATCTTAACACTCTGTCTATGTGCAACAGAAATGAAGAGATTTTGGAGGGGGAATAATGTAGGATAGCACAAGTCCAGAGTCAAAATAAAGGTCATGTGAGATGCAGAAGAGTTATGGCAAGCCCAGAAAGACCTTAGCAGAGTGATGCCACAGTTTGTTGGAGTCACACTCAACTGCACGTAGCAAAGGGGCATTCATGTGTGTTAGAAAAAGAGGTGTGCTGACTTATCACCACTTTCTAGTGCCATATCCTCCTTCATCCACACCACTTGTTGATTTCTAATGCTACAGGGGAATGGACTCCTATGAAATATGAAGAATGGACCTTTATGAAAATGTTAAATAAACAAATATAAAATAATGTTAGTTCTTGCCTTTGTTAGCTGCAAGGGTGAACACTTTGGTGATCTGAGTGGTTTAACAGGGTTCACTATTTAGATCCCTGGTAGGGGATACTTGCCAAGCAAGTCCAAAGCCCTTGGTTTGCTCCATAGCACTGGGAAAGCAAGCAAGCAAGCAAAGGAGGGGCTAGGGATGTAGAAGGGGTGGTAGAGTCTTTGGCTGACATGAATAAAGCCTTGGGTTGAAGCCCCAGTACCACATAGACAAGGCCCATGTCTGTAATACCAGCACTTGGGATGTGAAAGGTGGAGAATAGCAAGTTCAAGGTCAACCTTGGGTACAGAGTGAGATGGTAGCCACCATGGGATACAAGAGATCTACCAATCAATACACAAGGGGAAACACAGTTTAACAAATTTCCATTGAGCAATAGTGCCTATTGCTTTCAGGATTTGGATACACTGCAGGAACCAATGTCAGCCCATGACTTTACTGCAATACTGAAAAATTAGGCTGAACAAAAAAGCTTCCTCTACACTCAGAAGAAAGCAACCAAGATGCCCACCTTTCCCAGACTGCTGTCTCAGCTGATCAGTGAACCCAATCAACACTGCAGACAGGAGGAGGCTTCTACAGTGTCCTTCCATACACCAGCTCCTGTCTCAGCAACTGGCTCTTCCCTGGCATTTCTATGATGACCTGCCTGGCTGCTATCTGGGGCCTCTCCCATCATGTTCCAGTTTGCTTTTCTTCTGCTGCGATAAACATGACCAAGAGCAACTTGGGGAGAAAAGGGTTTGTTTGGCTTACACTGCCAGATGTCCCTCACTGCCAGGAGCCAGGGCAGGAGCTCAAGAGGGAACAGAAGGAGGAACTACAAAGGAACATTGCTACACACTCCGCACTCCCTCACTGACTTGAATACAGCCCAGGTCATTAGCAACCTCACACTTGAGTGAGTCCCATTTCAACCTAACACATGTCAACTGTGGTTGCCATTCTCTATGAAATCCAAACCCCTAACCTCCACATTTGTCCATTCCACTTTCAATCAGCCTCTGAATCTGAACATTTGGGAGGTACATTCAAGTCCAACATTAGCTATGATCTCTTTTCCTGTATTCAGAAAGGCTACTTTTCCCTTAGCCTGTCCTCCTCATGAGATGTCAGCCCCTCCTTCTAAGTTTAATGCCAGCACAGGTTCATACAGCCTCCACAGACCCTTCTTATTCTCACAACTCACATGCAACAGGCCAGGACATGGAATATTCTTTACACTCCATGTGCCTTCTGTCCCGCTACCTCTCATGTTACTGACACTATCCTGAGCTAAGCAGTGCAGTGTCATTTGATATCTGTGGGCGGGGAGAAGAGATCTTCTCCAGAAGAGAAGGTAGGGCAGGTCCATGTTTAAAAGTAATTCTGCCACAGTGACCCAATAAATTAAAAGTCAAGGGCTTTAAAACCTGAGGAGGAAAATCACACATTTATGTGAAACTTAAGGGTAATTGAAAGAGTAATCCAAAAACACATGACCACATCAATCACTTGTTTATCTAAAATCACATGATCACCTAACGCAGCTTAATTGCTATTATTTAGCATTAGCAAAATTCTGGGTCATACCATGTGTTAAGTTCAGTTTATTTACTCATTAAGTTATTGAAGTACACTTTATAATAGCCTGCCCTGGCAATGGCTCACTAGGTAACTGAGGCTGGTCTTGAACTCCTGACCCCTCCCCCCCTCTGTCTCTTGAGTTCAGGGGTTGTTTTGTTTTTGAGAACTGGAGTGCTATGTAGCATACTCTGACCTAAATATGTGATCCTCATGTCTCTGCTTTTTGAATGCTGGGATCCACTATGCCCAGACTTAATTAATCAAGTATATTGGTAAGCTTTTGAGCCAGGTGTCAAAGCAAACAAATGGGAACTTAAAACTTTCTTGAGGCTTTCTAACCCTCATGAAGAGACAAATGAGACATTCCCTACCCCTTTTCCTCATCACTGAATAGAAAATATGAAAAGATGTTTAGAAAAGTAAAATATTTGGAGCTGGGTGTTGGTGGCACACATCTTTAATCCCAGCACTTGGGAGGCAGAGATAGGCAGATCTCTGTGAGTTGAGTCCAGCCTGGTCTACAGAGCTAGATCCAGGACAGGCTCCCATACAGAGAAACCCTGTTTGAAAAACAAAACAACAACACACACACACACACACACACACACACACACAAAAAAAAAAAAAAGAAAGAAAGAAAGAAAAATAAAACATTTGAGCTAAAATTAAAAACACTGAAAACACTGAATATAATATCTAAAAGCTATAGGAAATGAATATACCCTATATTACCCCATATTATCCAGACAAACAAACAAACAAACAAAAAAAGGCACGGTGTGTTACAATGCATTGAAAGTTTTCACAGGAAACATGTGCCTTTGAATCAGTAAGTCGCAAACCCCCACAGTGACTCTCTGTGTATGTTCTATTAGATTTACAGATACACATAAGAAACATTCTTCATATTTACTTGTGGAACATGTGAATGTGTCTTACAAAGGCATTAAGTGAATTAAAAACACTCCGACTCTAAAGACTCAAGGCCCAACCTTGCTGTCTGCATAGCTATAAATCCATATGCAGTTATATGAGCAGTCATGTATGTCAGAAGCAAATACATAAACCAGTAGAGGGCTGGCCGAAGACTTTAACTTAAGCCCTTAAAAGCCTTTTGAAAGAAGGACAGACTTCTATAGGCAGCAGGGCACAGCACATAAAAGGCAAGCACATAATGACTGCAAGGCTATGTTTTTGCTTCTCAACAGGAAGACATTCTCTGCCCTGTTCTTTATCCTGTGTGGGGGAGGAGAGTGCCTGAGGACAGAACATGGAAGGAATCCCCCCATGTGCTTCAAACAGTTCTCTGGAAATGGCCTGTCCTCTATGCCTAGGGTAGTCTCCGTGGGTTTTTCCTATTTTCAAAAACCTGAGTTTGGTGAAGAAATCAATTCCACATTTCAGAATCTGTTATCACAGCACACACACACACACACACACACACACACACACACACACACACACACACACACCAAATCCAAGGTCAATTCCACATTTCAGAATCTGTTATCACAGCGCGCGCGCGCACACACACACACACACACACACACACACACACACACACACAAATCCAAGGTCCCCTGATTTAAGTAATTAGGAATTCAGAACACCTTGGAGCACAAGGATTTCTGCTACCTTTTAGGTCCCTTGGACGTGAAACCAGCTTGACCCAAACTTAGTCAATTTAGAGAAACAATTTTAAAACTTTCAAGTCCATAATGATCCTTCAATTAACAACAAATTCTGTCCTCATGGATGGAGACCACAGCCCCCAGTTAGGTGACTTTGTGGATGAGCAAGTACCTCAGTGTGACCATCATAATCCTCTTAACTGCTGATAGCTGCTACTGTGAAGCCTAGGAACCTTGGAAAGAAGTACATAAACTCACTTCCTTTCTGAATGCTGGAGCAGAGCCTCAGACAATAGGTATCCTGAACCTGATAATGTCTGTCATTCACAGCTATTTAAAAACCTGCTCCTTGACTCTGTCCACAGCAGGAGGTTGATTTTCTCAGCATGGGTTGAGAGTGGGTGATGTGGACACCATCCCAATCCCAGGGGCATCACAGCCATGCCACTCCAGAATCATGGGCACTGCACTGAAGGCTGAACAGCCAAACTGTTAAATGTGCAAATTTGGAAAGACCGCCAGTGATTCAGTCTACTTAACTGGACTCACTCCAGAGAACTTTCCAGCCAACTGGGATTGGGTCTCTAATTTACAGCTGGCAAGCGACCTCCTTAAATACTTCCAGGTCCTTAACAGACTTGTTTAATGTCTACCTTTAACACAAGAACCACCTGCCTTCAGACACAGCACTCAGCAGCTTAGACCACAGGGTACAGGGTTATAAAATTCACAGCTACATAAGCTGGAAAGCCAAGGACAAGGCTGGAACCTACCAACTGCCCTCTAAAGTAGGGGGAGTAACTCCTGCCAGCCAGTGGTACCCAATGTAATCTTGGGATAACTTTTTTTTTTTTCCTTACACTTTTCGACAGGTTACAAATTTCTCCTATAAGGTTTGTATTGGTTTAGTTATTGAAAGCCTATTTTAAAAAAAATGTGCAAGTTTTCCTAATCCAAGTTAAAGATGGGTTTTAAAGCCTGGCTTTTACTATATGTAAGGAAACATGTTTCTTGTCTTCCATTGTGTATTTATTTGATTGTGTGTGTTCTAAGTGTGGGTGTTTGTGATAGTGTCTGTGGAGGCCAGAATTAAACCTTGGGTTTGTTTCTCAGGTGCTATCCACCTTGCTATGACAAAGCTTGTGGTGAACCCTGGCAGATTCCATGGCAGGTGAGGGTGACAGGGACATGCCAGGCATGTTTTATTAGAATGGGGAGAGAGAGGGAAGGAAAGAGAAAAGAGGTAAAGAGGCACAGAGACACAGAGGCAGAGAGAGAACAGAAGAGAAGGAGGAGACAGGAAAAGTCCGTCTGCCCCAGAGTACCAGCAGGAAAGAGTTCATAAATGGGCAGAGGTCCTTTGCATCTGCTTGCAGACTATGCAACCTTAGAATCCTGGGCTGACCAGGGTACTGCCTGGTGACAAGGGCAGGCCAGCATAATGCCTGAATTCTTACACACCTTGCTCTACAAGACAGGGTCCTTTCATTGCTCTGGAGCTTGTCAAGTCAATTAGGACAAATTGGCTGGCTAGTGAGTCCTAGATACCCTGTCTCCATTTCCCTAGTGTGGGGAGTCCTGGGGACCAAACTCAGGTCATCACACTTGTACAGTAAGCATTTTATCAATGGAGCTCTCTCCACAGCCTCCCAGTGAACCTGGCTGCCTTAAACATAATGGGAGCAATGCCTCTTGAATACTTCTTGTATGACAGGTGAAGGTTTGCAAATGTGCTATCTAGTTGTCACATTCAGCATCATCTCTCAGGACATTCTTTCTCATGGTCTGATAAAATGTCTAAGACTCCAATATAAACACCTATAATCCCAGATACTCTGGTGGGGACGACAGACTGCAAGTTCAAGGCCAACCAGGGCAACTTATTGAGTCTTTGTTGCCAAATTTAAAAACTTTCAAAAATTAAAAATGTTACAAAAAAAAAAAAAAAAAAAGGCTGGAGATACAGCTCAGTGGTAGAACACACTTGTCTAGCATGCATGAGACGACACTTTAGTCCTCAGTAAAACTCACACATGCACACACTATCCTCAGCAGTTTAAACATTGATGGGCCTTTTGATTCTTGCACTAATGAACTCACTATAGCTGTGCTTACCTGAACAAGCCCTGCTGGGGATGCAGATCAGCAGTAGCAGGTGGCCTAAAGCACAAGCAGGAAGCCCTGCATGGATCCCCAGCACCAGCGTTGATCAGCAAAGGACACAAAAGCCTTACTGCCAAGGCTTCCTATCAATGTCTGCCCCACGGTACTTAAGCAAGTCTTCCCCATGGTACTTAAAGACCTTTAATAATCTATATCCAAATCTCAAAATGGAGAAAAATAAGTTTTCATCCATACCCCTCAAGCCCAGCAGAAGCAGTTAATCCAAAGAGGCATACCTAGTCACGGGGCTGAGAGTGTCTATTGAGTGCTCAGCCCCAAATGGGACATCTATGTTAACTCCTCCAAGGCTCAGGGACCACCACAGCAAAGGGAGCAGAAAGAATGTAAAGGCTGGAGCACAGGGAAGAAAGATGTGAAACACTGTCTTCTGGGCATGACATGACTCCTGCTCATGGTCTCACAGCAGCCATGGTTACTTACAGAAGACCTGCACAAGATCGGGCCCCATCAGCATTTCAGCAGACAGGGCAGGGGCATACTTCTCTGAGGAGCCCTTGGATTTAGTGGTTGCTTGGGGAAGGGATTGTTCCAGCAAATGACTCCATACACATGCTCATGAAAACAACTGTAGTTAAACTCAGTGGGACACACACACACACACACACACACACACACACACACACACGGACATAAAAGTAGGATGAGGGGGAATTAATGGGAAGAGGAGGTTCAGTGGGTGTGGAAGGAAATAAGAGAGGGTAATGAGGTTGTGAGTGTGATCCAAGTACTCCATATATATATGCACATTGTCAAAGGACAAAACAATAAATATATATGTATATATATACATATACATACATATATGTCTGCTTCAGATAAAACCATTTTTTCAAAGAATCTATGCATATATTTGACTCTGATTATCATTTTTTTTTTTTACTTCTACACTTTTAGTATATAATTCTTATATCCCCACTAAAGTATTTGGAGATGCAGAATTACCACAGGCAAACCCAATCATATAACACCATCAACCACACACAATACCCTCAACACTATTGAAACCCAAGCTCCCTTTAAGCCTTCCAGATAACTGACAAGTTCATAAGTTTAATGAGAGATTTTTCAGTCTTTCTGCCAGACTTACACTGGAGAGAATGAGTTGAAATAGATGGAAACTGTCTGGTTTCATAAAAACTGTAACTGCTGTGATCCCAGAGAACAGACCACTGCCAAGTCTGTATTGATTTCTTTGGGGGCTAGGACTTGTGTATGTGCAGGACTGGCCTTCGCTCTGAGCGATGCAGAAATGTAAGTTGTTTGTACGTGCCTGAGTCTGCAGGTTGAAGCAAGAATGTGATAGATGGATTTAAATAATTACTGAAGGCCTGAGACCATCCTGCCTAACCAGCATAGTCTCAGCAATGTCCCTTGGCCACTAAGGGGACCTGTGAAGGAGTGACACCCACCTGTTGTAAAGATGAATCAGGACAGTATCAAGGATGCAGAGAGACTACATTTCAAAATAGGATTGGCTTAAGACTTCATGATACAGTCAAAGTCTGTTTTCCATTTAGTTTAAACTCTGAGTTGCCTATGAAGACATCCTATAAAATTTTGACATATAAAAATAACCAGAAGCAGGAGGTACTTTTATTTGGTGTCAGGCCATGCACTTATTTCTCAGGGTTAACTGACAGCAGTCAATTACTCCCAGGATTGTATTACTCCTCATTCTATTAAAAACACACAGAGATTTGTGGAAAGATCTGGTGAACCCACCATGCAAAAATCATTGCTATTACAGCAGTGAGCCTTCTGTGACCTGTGGGGCAACAACATCTTATATGTAAATCACTCACAGTAGGGAACACAAGCATATGAATCCTCAAGGGCATTTGAGGAGACAAGTGTATGAAGGAGGCTAGAGCAATGACTTCATTTAGGAGTATCTGCTAGCCACCTGGGCTTGTTGATGTTTGCCTTTAACCTCAGGATTCTAGAGGCAGAAGTTGGTAGATTTTTTGTGAGTTGAGGCCAGACTGTTCTACCTTGGAAGTCCCAGGCCAGCCAGAGCTACAAAAAAGACTGGTTTTCTATGTCCAGCATCCATCCTTGTAACTCCAGCTCCAAAGGATCTGATGCCCTGTTCTGGTCTCTTCAGGCACCCACACACATGTGCACATACTCACAAACACACATAAATAAACTACTTATAAACAAAGAAGGGCATGCATTTAAATGTTATTCACTGTAGCTATTTTACTCTGTATGGTCCTAAGGCTGGTTCTTATGAATCATCAAATACCATGGTGGTAATACATACCCCACATAAAAGAGAGTGGGGAAGGGTGTATCGAACAGTTTGGAGGGAGGAAAGGGAAGGGGTAAATGTTGTAACAAAACTATAATATCATAAACAAAAACAGAAAAGTTTCAACATGGAATGTCATTTGTTCCATACTTTAAAATTTTGTCTTCATATTCTAAAATGTTCTATATACTATGTCAGTGGTGGAAAACTACAAAGAGAAGTAAGTCACTAGGTGATAAATCAGGGTTTCAGGCAATGAAAGGACTTCCTGGACAAACTGGAACCCAGGAAATCTGAGCTATATAATTACTATCACACATGTCCATTGGCAGGTTGCCTGTGTCCTAGGAGATGGCCTCCCATCCAGGTACATATGAACAACACTAATTGGACAAAGGATTAATAACAACAGAAGACGCAAGACACAAAGTTGTGATGAAGATAGGATGGGGACATTGGAGGGATGTATGTAATGATGGGTAGATCTGATGAAACTGTATTATAGAAATATATAAAAATTTCAAAGAATAAATAAAAAGTATTACTTTTAAAAGACTTAAATCCATAACGGGTTATAATAATAAAAAAAAAGGATACCAAGGTAGGTGGGATGGGGCATATTATTTTTGGTGTGGGGTTCAGGGATGGAGGATAGGATCAAGATACATCATACATGTGTTATCAACTCTCAAAGGATAAATAAAAACACTTTAAAGGACTTGAGATCATAAAGGTTGGGCAATATAATTTTTATTCTAGTCACCGGTGCATCTTCAGTACCTGGGTAGTGAATAGGTGCCAGCATGTGTTTAATATTTTTTAAATCAGACATCAAGAGGGAATAGAAAGGAACAAGTCATGTTGATAGTCACAGAACCAATGCATCCCAAGGTGGTTGAAGGCGGTGCACTGCTAGAATCTTGACAGGTTATGATGTAATATACAGGAGTGAGAAAAAAAGAGAGGCATCACCCTCACAGTGCTGACCTTGAGTGTCTGGCAAACACAGCTTTCTGCTGTAGTTTATACTGTAACAGAATTGAAAAAATATAATAGTTTTAATCCACTAGGAGAGTAGTTCTGCTCATAGATTTCTTTTTGTGGATGGAACAGAGTTGTTCTTTCTGGTGCATTCCCACATTCTGATTTCAACATCCCACAGGATTGTAAAACTTATTCAACATTTTTATATTGGAGTGAACATATTTTTGGCTCCAAAAGTATTCATTTTGGTTTAACTCATCATCATTGTATGAGAAGGAAAGTTAACTTTCTTTAAAGAACAATGCCATGGATCACTTGGACATTAAGATAAAGTCTTGTTTGGGGAAAATATCATTTATTACTTGTTATACTCTCTCTCCGTGTGTATGTGTGTGTGTGTGTGTGTGTGTGTGTGTGTGTGTGTTTTGCATGTTTGTGCGGGTACAGTTTATGCTGGAGCCATGGTGCACATGTGCAGGTCTGAGGACAACCGTTGGCGTTGGCCCATGCCTTCCGCCTCACTTGAGACAGTCTGCACACACCAAGGCATCTGGTTAAAGAGCTCCCAGGGATTCTCCTGTCTCTGCTTCCCATCTGTCTGTTATACTCAAGTTACACTCATGATGGCATTCAGCTTCTTGACAGTTCAGGTGAGCTGAAATTAGGTCCTTACAAGAAATACTTTATCCACTAAGCCATCTCCTCAGCCTGGTATATTATAATTTTAAGTTAAAAGAAAATAACCATGGGCTGTCAATTTTGGAGAGAATTAAATGTGATTAAAACTAACCAGAATTTTTGGGCTGGTGATGACTCAGGGGTTAAGAGCACTGGCTACTTTTCCAGAGGTCTGGTATTCAATTCCCAGGACCCATATGGTGATTTATAATTATTGCTAATGTGATCCGATGCCCTCTACTGGCATGCAGGCATACATTCAGTCAGAGCATTCATATATATAAAATGCATAACTGAATAAATCTTTATAAAACAGACAAGGAACTAACAAGAAATTTGATGATGCTCTCTGAGAAAAATAAAACTCAAATGAGAGTTATTTAAAAAGATAAACAAATATCAAAATTTTAAGCTTCATATATTCATAAATTTAAAACAAATCTGTAGCTGCTTTAAAAATCAAGGTATGTCTACTTTGTCATTAAAGTTTCCATAGAGGTGGTTTGTCCATTAGGCCTATTAATTGAAACTTCATTGAATCTAGTAGTAGACTAGGTTCATAAGGTAAGACTCGGGAAACAAATAGCCAAGAAAATGTAATTTTACTTCATGATAGTGACTCTATAAAGTTGTATGACTACAAATATTACTATGGTTTGTATTCTCTTTACATGTAATAAAAATTATTTTAAGGGACAGATAAGATGGCTCAGTGGATAAGGGCAGTTGTCACTAAGCCTAATGACATGAGTTGAATCCCCAGAACCCAAAAAAAGGAAGGAGAGAACAGACTCTTGGAAAGTTGTTCTCTGACCTACACACACACACTCACACACACACAGACACATTCTCTCTCACATACACATACACACAGAGACACACACACACTCTCTCTCTCTCTCTCTCTCTCTCTCTCTCTCTCTCTCACACACACACACACACACACACACACTTACACATATCCCTAAAAATTACAATGGCATATAGTCAATTGAACATATAGCATATATTTAATAACTATTTAGATCTATTCTATTCAACATTCTCCTGATAGGATGGCTGTTACGGCTTAACGAATCATCTGTGTTAGGAACATACAGATGTACTTTAGAGGACTCTGTCTCTATTTCTTGAGAATTATTTTTAAAGGGCTGGAGAGGTGGCTGCTCTTGCAGAGGGCCTGGGTTTGATTCTCAGTACCCACATGGTGTTTCACAACCATTTGTAGCTCCAGTTTCAGGAGATTGGATACCTTCTTGTAGCCTGTTCAGGCACCAGGCATGGGCATGGTGCACAGACATGTGTGCAGATAAGATATTCATATTCATAAGAATAAATTATGAAAGTCCTTTTTAGACACAGAGTAAAATCTTATACCCATGAAAGAAGCCAAACGGTAAGTAGTTTTTGTCAGGATTAAAGCCTACCACTGAATGAGCTGTGGTGAGATTGGACAAAGCACAATAAGGAGACACAGCTCAGGCTGGTGTGAGGATTAGATCAGTGCACACAATGGGACATTTGAGCATGAGAGATGAAAGGAAGGCTCAGTGCAGTCATACCACCTTCCCCTACCTGCCATTTCTCTGTTGCGGCTTTTCTACAGAGCAAATCTGTTTAGTAGTGATGCTTCCATTACAAACAGAACTGAGAAAAATGGGAAAGGTTTCGTGCTCATGACCTAAACTACAGAGGGAAATAAAATTCAAAACATTTGTGAGTCTTGAAGTAGTAAAAAGACCATTTCTTATCAGGAATGATTTGATTCATTCTTGCTTCTGGCTCCCCATGGAAGAAGCCCAGAGAACCATTTAGCTTGTATTTTTGTTTATTTGTTTTTGTTGTCATTCGACACAATTTGGCCTATAAAAATTTACTTAGTAATAAATGTGCTTAGTGATATCCTTCTCTGGTTGGTCCAGAGAAAGATAGTTCAAGGTACTATGTTTTACATTAATTTTAGCTTGTGATTAAGCCGGTTTCAAACAGTTTCTTAAATGACCCTAATTATGTTTCTGAAATTTTGTACCACATATTTATGTGAAGCAGTATAACAAAAATAATAAAAGCTCAGAGACTGATATTGGGGTCCAGGCTGCAAGCTGAAGATTAGAAAAGTAAAGCAGCTGGCCACTAGCTCTTACTTCTACCCCAGGCTGAAAGGGCTCCACTAGCTCTTACTTCTACCCCAGGCTGAAAGGGCTGATCCTGTCCTCACCATGACTGAAGAATAAATCTTTAAGACTGACTTTGCTTCTTCTCTTTATACCTCTCAAATCCTGGGATTAAAGACATGTGATCCTAAGTGTTGAGATCACATTTGTTTGAGCTGTTTCTCTTTAGGACTGGATCAATTTCAGTGCAGCCTTGACCTAACAGAGATTCGTCTGCCTGTTTCCTGAGTCCTGGGATTAAAGGCCTATGCCACCACTGCCTGGCTCTGTGGCTTATAGCTAGCTTTGATTTCTGTACCCTCAGGCAAGCTTTAATAAATCATAAATAATATTATCACCACAAAATAGTGTTTTGATAATTATAAAATCAAAATCAAAACATTGATCAACTCTCTGGACAATGTTGAAGGTCTTCCAGACCTTGCACCAAAATTCCACCAAAATATAGTTCTTTGTATGAAGTCATGGTTGTTGGAGGAGAATCTATAACTGCTAAATTACTAAAACAGTATACTCCCTAACAACAATCAATAAACACTGTCCTATGCCCACAGATAAATGTAGTCTTCACCTCTCATCAGGAACACTTCTCTTTGAAACAAACAGAGGCCATTAGAGAAAACCACAACTAATCAAAATGGAAGATTATGAAGCGCAGTCCCAAGGATACAACTACAAAACACTACTATACCTAAGGCTCTGGAAACACTGAGGAATAGGGGGTAGGAAGATTGTAAGAGCTAGAGGATCAGGGAGGCTCCTAGGAATGTCAGAAGCTACACCCCAAAATTCTTACCAACATGACTTCCCAAATGTGAATGATCAAGGATGACATCAACAGACATACTAAAGCCAATAGAAAAAAGCCCATGAAGACTCAATCCTACACAAAAACTATATAGGCCACTGAAAGGTAGGAATGGAATGGGAGATCTTTCCCAGGGAAGAACATACCAATTGGTTATCTAGTACCAAACAGTCATTCCTGAAAACATATATACATGTAGCATTATACAGGCCGACAAGGGGGCATGCATATATATATATATATATATATATATATATATATGAACATAAATGCATACAGTAACAATTAGTGAAAAAAAAATAAAAGACCAGGAATTTGAAGAAGAGCAAGGGGTATATGGGAGGCTTGGAGAGAGGAAAGGGAAGAGAGAAATGTTGAAATAACCTCAAAAATAAAAACTAAATGAAATTATATGTGCAGCAAAAGCCCAACTCAATGGATTATTATTATTATTATTATTATTATTAGTATTAGTATTTAAAGAGAACCCTAAATTTGGAGGGAGAAAGTCAGGTTGATTGGGAAGCAGTTAAGGGGAAGATGGGAGTGAATATGATCAAAATGCATTGTATGAAATTCTCTGAGCAGTACCTTGGGGGATACAAAGGTTGAATAGACCAAGGGAGAGGAGTAGAAGAACTGAGGACTTACAATGGGTTTATCTTTTGAAAAAAAATGAAAACAATTAAGGATATCCATTTCATGAGTATGTGTCTTAGTTTTATTTCTATTGCTGTGATAAACACTATGACCAAAACAAGTTGGGGAAGAAAGGGTTTATTTTCATTTTGTAGGTTATAATCTATTATCAAGAGAAGCTAAGACAGAGACCTGGGGGCAGAAACTGAAGCAGAAATCATAGAGGAACATTGGCTATTGGCTTGTTCTTCTGGCTTGCTCAGATATATTTCTTATATGATCCAGGACATGACCACCTCCCTAGGAAAGGTACTGTCCACCATAGGCTGTGCCCTCCCATATCAATCCTTCATGACAAAAATGTCTTACAGGTGTGCCCACAGAGTTATCTGATGGAGGCAATACCTCAGCTGAGGTATGCCAAGTCAAGCTGATAAAAGCAAACTATGTCAGCATGCAAATTTATTTTTACCTTTAATAAATGGTAAAATTATTTATATAGCAAAGAGCTATTTTAAAATAAAATTATCATTTGTTATCTATAAATGTGTTACTGGCATACCTACTTTACACACCTATGATACCTAGGGTTTCCTAAAATTTTCTCCTCAAAAGTGCAAAAAGTTGGGCTGAGGGGATAGCTCAGAGATAGGTCCTGAGTTCAATTCCCAGCAACCACATGGTGGCTCACAGCCATCTATAATGAAGTCTGGTGCCCTCCTCTGGCCTGCGGGCACACATGCAGGCAGAACATTGTACATAATAAATGAACCTTAAATAAAACAATTTCAAAAAGTTTAAGAACCCCTGATGTAGGAGATGTCAGGAGGCCAGCTCATGACCAAGTGCTATGGCTAATCTTGCAAACTCAAGTATCCACCAGTGCCAGAGTTTCTGAAAACAGATTTTAAAATCCACATTTTTACAATAAGTCACACGATATTAAGGCATTGTTCCATTATACTTCATTGCTATGTGATCTGGGAGATGGATCTGGCCTCTGGCCACTAGTTTGCTCACTGTGGTGTGTGACACACAAAAAAATAAATGACCCAGAGAGTGATGTTGGAATTCAAACTTCAAGCTGAACATCA
Organism: Phodopus roborovskii; assembly: GCF_943737965.1. Classification (NCBI taxonomy): domain Eukaryota; kingdom Metazoa; phylum Chordata; class Mammalia; order Rodentia; family Cricetidae; genus Phodopus; species Phodopus roborovskii. Next base: position 15,135,363 of record NW_026126558.1, on the reverse strand, counting down.
GAAAAGCAAAGTAGTCGGCCACTGGCTCACATCTATAGCTCAGGCTGAAAGGGCTGATTCACACACGAGCTCTTCACCAAGTCTCAAGCTGTTGCCTCTCTTCAGTGTGTCTGGAGAATGCATGCCTTTCTGAGACCTTGTTTCTTTCTTCTATACTTCCCTAATGTTGGGATTAAAGGTGTGAGCTATAATCTTAAATCACAGTAATGGAAATGAGACTAGGAAATATGGAGGTTGGCATCTTTATTCTGCACCACCATGGTTCAAAAGGGTCTCAGAATAGACAAATAGACTTTGAGAACTATAGGAATGCTGTGATTCTGAAACCCAACCAGATTGCATGGTCTTGAAACTGTGAGACTGACACATAGCAAGCAGTGTTCTCTGGCCAATTGCAAAGGCCAAAGGATTATCTTGGAAGGATACTCTACTCCAAAATGAACATGGAGAGATTGAGTGTGGGATTCATGCACAGGTTTTAAATATCTTAGAATCCAGAAAAAAAAGAAAGAAAAAAGAAAACAAAAAACAACAACAACAACAACAAAAAAAAAAACAAAAAACAAAAAACAAAAAGCAAAGCAACGACACACTAACTTGTAGCAGTCAGAGAAAAGAACAGCTAAAATGCTATCCCCATTGTCGCTAAGGAAATCTTCACTTTCCTGTCCAGGCAGGTACAGAGCAAAAGCACATGACAGGGTTCCAGGGTAGCAACAGAAGAAGATTTACAACAAAATCCTGTGACAACTTTGAGTTATGGTCTAGGTGTACATGCACCTTTTGTGTTGACTCCTAGGTGGTGTCAACTGCCGTTCAATAAAGCCTTTGTGAAACAGTCTTGAAAAAGGCGATGATTTGGCTACTCCCAAGAGGTAGCCCATCAGAGAAACCTTGGACCACTACCCTGTGATTTGTTAATATACTTTAAGGTATCACTTCAGAGGGTTGTGGGATCTGATGCATGTTGTTTGGCTGCACACCCCACTGCCTGTTCATAGCTGCATCTTCAATACTGAAGAGATGTATTTTGAGTAACAAGCCCCTCCCACCTTTAGCCCCATGTCAAGGGATCATCATGATAGCTACAGTAGTAAAAACACCCACCAAAGGCTCAAGGAAGATGCCATGGCTCATTCTCAACGTTGTGTTCTGACTCGAAGTCCATATCCCATGTATCTCTAGAACCTCCCTCCACAATTCCTATTTAAATTTCTAATATTTTGCAAGTAGGTCCACTCCCTTCATGCTCATCCCTTCTGTTTCAGTTCTTAGCACTTCTTATCTGGAATCTGAGGTGGATCCATTTCTTTTGTCCCTTCATTCACTTTGTGCCCCTCAAATCATGTTTCTGCACAGTGGCTGGAATGAGTTCGTAACACATCCACCTCAGTAAGATCTGGACACGGACTTAGGAATTCCATGCCCCTCACCATGGGTTATAATGTCAACCTTGCTCTGCTTCTCTACGACACCCAGCCACACCTCAGGACATTCTTTCCCTAACCTCACTCTGGCTAGATGGGACTTAAAAACCAACTTTTCAGTCTGAAGCATTAAGTGTATTCTTAACTACTTCCTGTCTTGAAGTTTCCGCACACTTCACTTGGCTGGTCCTCCCCATGCTTCAGTTATCACATTAGATATCTTTCCTCTACCAACCACTAAATCCAGAGACAGCCTCCGTTTGCTTCCTTTAGATTTACTTCCCTTCAGGGAGCTTGCCAAAGTGTGTGTTCATTGATATATCAGTACAGCTCTGCCCTATGCTTTCCAGTGTGTTGTTTTATAATACTAGGGAGGTCTGCTGGTGCTTTTCTTTTCTCTTTTTTCTTTTCCTTCATTTCTTTCCCTCCCTCTTTCTTTCTTTTGTTCTTTTCCTTCCTTCCTTCCTTCCTTTCTCCCCTCCCCCTCCCATCCTTCCACATACCCTCTCTCTCTCTTTATTTTATCCTCAGCTATATATCTGCATCTATTCTACAGTCAACTGAGGAACCAAGTAGATGCTTAGGGTATAGAATACAGAAGAACTAAACAGCTGCTTAATACAGTGGGTAATTTTCACTTTTCAGCCTTCTACATTTATGGGGAATCTAAGAATCTATCAAGGAAACATCAAGATGTCATGTAAATTCACTCAGGATAACTCATCACACATGGTATCCAAACTCTTGCTCAGGGCAAGAGGAATCCATGCTCACTGCTTTCACCACAGAGACATCAGAAGCGGCACAAATCACCACCCATGTTATAGCAGTATGATCTTGTCCAGCTGAGCCAGGAATAAAGGCAGTTTCAGTTTACACAGAGGAAGAACCTGCCTCTGGAAATAGCGTTCTCAGTCACAAAATGGGTCCAAATGCCCCAAGAGAATGGGGGATGCAGGATTCTGAAGCCTATAAAGGGTAAGTGTAGAGATGCTTCCTAAGCAAGCCAAGGACACAGGAAATGCAAATAGCTCAAACACTCACCAGGCAGAGAGTATGGAATAAGGAGTCTTAGGCAAAAATCACTAGCCAAGCTCCTGCTACTGGTTCTAATATTCAGCTTTCATAGTGACTTTCTAGTGGCCACTGGTTTATGCCTGTTGGGCATATTCCAATGATTTTGTGGATTCAAGTGTGGACAAGGAGGCCCTGGCTGTGGCACAGGGGTAAAGTGCATGCCTGACATACACATGCAAAGCCCTGAGTTCAAGTCTGAGAACAAACATTTAAAAAAATATTCTGTGTAACCACCATCTCTGAGAAGTCAGCTATCTGCCTGCACAGCATCCCATCTCTCCAGAGCTTCCAAATCTTCTAGATCAACTTGGGCAGTTTGGCCTTAAGAAAACTTTACCACATGAGTGGCTGGGGTTTTCAAGCATCTTTGGTGTTGGATAACGTCATGTGCAGCAGAATTAGAAAGACTCAAGTTCCAGTCTTAGTCCTGCCCCTTCTATGTTACACAAGTTCTGGGAGGCTCAGTGTTCTCATCTGTAGAAGGGGGTTCAAAACCCCTCCTGCTTCATGAGGTGCTATGAACATTCAAAAAACCAGAGCAAGAAGGGCTGTGGAGATAGCGCAGTTGGTGAAGTGTCTGCTTTCTCCTGGCTTTGTGGCCTATACAAGTTTTTAACTGTTTTTCATGTTGCAGTATCTATCTTTATGTCAAGTCAAAGAGGGAAGGCACCATGTGTTAGAAACTTGGTCTCTAGCCTGTGACACTAATGGGTGATGGTGGTTGTGGGTGGTGGTGGTGGTGTGTAAAAACTTTTTAAGTGGTGGTCCATAGTCAGAAGATATTAAGTCACTGGGGGAAAAGAATCCTTGGTAGGATTTTCTGGCCCCACCCTTCTTTCTTTTTCACTTCCTGACTGCCATCTTCTTCCACAAAATACTCCTGATGCTGCCTTAGACACAGCAAGAGCAACAGAGCCAACAGAACACAGCCTGGAGCTTTCCAATCTCTGCATCAAAACAAACCTTTTTTTTTTTTTTTGTCCATAAATTGATTACTTCAGGTATTTTGTGACAGTAACAGAAATCTGAACGGAAGTAAACTTTCTGCGTAGGTAAAAAACTGTGTAGGTAAAAAACTGGAGTGCACAATGACTAACAAGGATACCTGGTCATGTGAGTGTTTGTTATAGTAAACATTGTCACTTATACACAGTCCTTGGAGAGCAAACCCACTTTTCAAACAGGAAGAGAGCAGACCCAGAGGACTCAGGGAAATGTGCACATGATAACAATCTTGCACACTTATTTTGAGACATGCTAGCTGTGTTTATTGCTTCTAGTGCCCATTCATTTTTTTTTTTTTTCCTTTTTAGTCTCTGGGGGAGCTACAACCTACAAAATTAACACTAAATTCCTGCTGATATACAAGTCAGTGTTTTCTCTACTAAGAAGCCTCCTCCTGAGCCAGCTGACAGATGCTAGGACTAGCGACAGTGGACTCTGAATGGCAGACACAGCATAGACTCGTTTAGCGCGTATTATCTTCATACTCCTGGGCACCCCCCCCCCCCCCGCTAGTGCAGTGGCAAGACACTGCTATTTAGACATTAAAATCTTCTGGAGGCACTTCAGATTTCTGTCTCCAGTTCCTCAAAATAGAATTGTTAACTGTCCTTCCCTCCTTGCACTCAGAATGGTCTCCTGTTAGGAAACAAGCTGAAAGGGAGTCCTCTGAGTTTGCTCAACTTGTAGCCATTGCTGTCAATGCCACAGGAGGCACCAGCATCAGAATCAAGCTTACTTCAATGACCAGCGTTTCATTTGTGGGTCCTGGTGCATACAGGCGTTCCGGCCGGTTAAAGGAACGCTGGTATTCAAACGTGGTCCCTGCGAAGGTGAAGTCCCCAGGCCAGTCGATGTTCCAGCCCCCTGTGAGGTAATACTTGTGACTGAGGCTACGAACAGCAAGGTAGCTGGAAGAGAGCTGCAGCTCCTGGACCTCAATGCTTCGGGCCCCAGCTGGGATGGTGACCACAGGATAATATTCTGAACAGAAAGAGAGCATCTCTGACTTTAACACTGTAGATTGGAGCAAGAACCTTTGAGACTTTTCACCCCATCTTACGTAGAAAAAGATCAACAGTTTCATTTTCTTGTTCTGAAATTTTGTTTTCTGTGTGTGTGTGTGTGCGCGCGCGCGCCTCCATGTGCAGGAAAGTGCACATGAGCAGATACACATGTGTGTGTGAACATGTTTGTATGTACCCATGTGTCACAGCATGCGTGAGGAAGTCAGAGGACTTTGAGAGCCAGATCTCCCATTTGCCCTTGGGTTCTAGGGATGGAACTCGGGTCATCAGCCTTGGTGGCAAGGGCCTTTCTCTGCTGAGCGGCTTGTGGTGTACTCAACATACTTCTGAGGTACAATGCATAGATGAAACCACCCACCCTAAGAGCCTTGCCCTGAGGCAAAAGCCATCACTGGTGTCCAGGGAGCTAGGATTACATTAGCCAGTCCCCTCCCCATTCCGAGGCAGACGTGGGGCACTGCCAGCAGCAAGAAGGAAACAGCAGCAGCTCTTACCATTTGCTTTGTGCTGACTGAGGTACAGGCCTTTGTAGAACTTGCAAGTCGAATTATCACCTTTGCAAACACCACATGCATCTGAAACTGCCTTAGAGCCAAGTTCATGATCACATCCCACTGGCTGTGGTGAACAAAAGCAGGGAAGAAGTCAAAGATGAGCAAAGCCAGAGGTGAGGACTAAAGAGGCAGGCAGCTTTGCTAAGGGGAAAAATAATGTTATTTATTCTTTGAAAAGTTTCATTCATGTATACAATGTATTTCGATAATATATATTCATATCCCCCTCCAGTTCTCCTAGAAGTCCCCCATACATTTTACTGCTAACTTTATGTCTTCTTTCCTTTCTATATTATTATTGTTTTAGCTCACTGATTCTAATGAGTGCTGATTATGTATGCACACAGCTTTGGGGTCAACCACTGGAAAACTGGGCAATTTACTGGTAGCCAGCTTCCCCCTCCCCAGAAAAGTGGCCCTTCCTCTTGAAGCAAATGCATAGTTGATCAAATTGCACAATTGATCTAAGTCTTAGACTCTACCTCTGTGAAACTTAAAGGCTCATGGGCTATTATCAGACAGGCCAACTTTATGAATAAAGCATAAGAAAGCTAAGCAGTACACATTCAGACTCCCTCCACGCACATATACGTATGCATGCACATGTACATATACACATTTACATATACAAACATACACAGGCATGTGCCCATATTGTGTGTGCGTGCGTGTGTGCGTGCGCACGCGTACGCACGCATGCGCACACACACACACACACACACCCTGGGGAAAGGATGAAGTGTTCATATTGAAGCTTAAATGCAACGGAAAGTGAGTTCAGAATGAGGAGAACTGAATACAGAGGACATCTCCCTTGCATCTTTTGAGGTTCTAATATGTGGTGAATTTGCTTAGAAAGCAGGTGCTGAGCCATCAACATCATTTACAGCAATGCAAAGTGGCTGTAACCTCACATCATTCTCTATGCTGGGAAGTGACTAAGACAGAAAATGAAGAGGTCATTTGAAAGAGGACCTCAGATGCATGTCTCAGCTGAACACTTTGTCTTCCCAGTGAGTATTAGAGGGAACCTCTCCACCAGCTTCACAGGACACAAGGAGACCAAGCCTGACTGCACACCGCAGGGCAGAAATGTCCTCTTACTTCACAAATCCCATCAATGCAGACATCGTTTCTGTGTGGGGAACAGGGTGTCCCATCTTTCACCTTGCCCGACATGGCGAAGAAAAACTCAAAGTTCTCAGCCTTGCAGTAGAGTTTACATCGATCTTCCTCTAGAGGCAGAGAAATAAAAGAAGACTCAGTCAAGTCTAGCTTGTGTGCAAAACAGTATGGCCACCAGACAGTGATTAAATCGACTTGGAAAACTATTGTGAGGAAAAGATGACCTTCTGTATAATTTTGCTTGTGAGTGTACCTGTGAGTGTGCACTGAAGACTACCTGTATGTATCTTTTAAAAGACAAATTCCATTTGACAGCCTATAAAAAAAAACCCAATTCAATATTGGCACCAAAGAATTGTGAGCTGTGTTTTGTTTTGTTTGGGAGTCTCTCACACTGTGCAGCTTTGGCTGGCCTAGAAATATCTATGTAGACCTGGCTGACTTCAAACTCACAGGCACAACCTGCCTCTGCCTCCCTGGTACTGAGATGAAAGGTGTGTGGCACCATGCTTGGCTTGATACCTAAGGATTTTGTATTCCTAATCTTTAGGAATTATCACAGTGTACAGAACTGCTGGTTTGAGCAGTCAGCCTCCCCAGACTGGAACTATTACAGATTTTGTGGTTCCTGAAGTTAATGAATAACAGCAGGTACATGAAATGGTATCTTTGTGTTCTAATGAAACTTTAAGTTTTACAAACAGATCAGGTTAGAGTCTGATAATTTTGGTTTGGGACTGGATCCCCATAGATATTTATACAACCTATAAAAGGGTAAAGATTAATATATTTTGAAAACAAAAGCTTTCAGTCAACCATGTTTATGAAAAAATCAAATTAAAATGTCATTAATATAAAGGGCAACTAAGATAATTCTAAAGGCTAAAAAAAGAACTTTGTGTAGGTCATTAATCCCCTGAGAAATTTATAGTATCATAGGAAAAAAGGAAAAAATAAATGTAGTTATAGAGCTCTTGCTATCTGGAAGGAATAAGCAAGCCAATTCCTTTGATAGAGACAGCTGTCCTTGGCCAGCAACCCCAGATGACGTTTTTCACATGGGACCTTCCGTAGGCGACACTGAGTGATAGCCCTAACAACAGTTTCACACAGATGTGTAAACAGTCCACAAACAGTCCTGTTCCACAAAAACCTTCAATAGAAGGCAAAACTAAAACTGAACCACGAGAGAAAAATATATTACTGTGGTCAAAATATGTAGATGTGTGGGTTGATAAAATGTTTTTCTCTCAACTACAATGTTTTTACTTTTCAAATAATAACTTTATTTGATCGTGTCTAATTTTAAGAAATGAGATTAAGGAGTGGGACAGCTTGTGTGTGTGTGTGTGTGTGTGTGTGTGTGTGTGTGTTTATGCCTTTTTTCGTCTTTACAAGTCTCTGGATTTATAAAGTTCTTTTTGTCCAGAACAGATTTCCAGGCATGACCTTGTTCTTTAAAAACAGAATAGAAAGATAAAAGGGAAGTTCACTTCTAAGGGGAGAAGATCTCCATTTATGACAGAGCCTTCCCCTGTTCCTCTGGTTTTGCTTTGTTTTGAGACAGTTTCCATAGATAGCCCATGCTGGCTCAAACCCATGCCATTTGTGTTGCTACTTTTTAGCATGAAATTGAAAAAATCCAGAATCACCTAGAAGGAGGAAACCTCAAGTGAAGAATTGCTCAGATCATATTGGTTCATAGTCATGTCTTGCAGAGACTGTCTTGATTGATGACTAATCCTAGCCTACTGTGGGCAGCACCATTCCCCAGGCCCATGCAGGTAGGTCTGGGCAACACAAGAAAGCTGGAGAAGGAAGTGAGAACAAAAGTCTCAACTGTGCCATCGCACTCTGTGGAGAAAGGAGATCCTGAGGCAGCAAATTCTCACAGAGTGACTAAACCTGCACATTCTCTTGTTACTAAAGTCTACCATGCAATGGTGAAGCGACAACACTGAAGGGTAAGAATTTTCCCAGATACAGACTGGAAACGGAAACTGACTTTAGTGGGTAAACAGAACAGAATGCACTAGTGCTACAGATAATTAAATGAATACCACGTGAAGGCCAAGGAGCACCCAAGAAGCCAGGGGTCAGAAAGACAGCGAAAAGAAGGACACAGTCTCGGAGAAAGAACTTTAAATGAGGAACATGCGGTTGCAGGAGTGTGCACACAAGAGAAAGTGTGGTTTTGGATGCTAGAGAAATTTGGCCTATCTTATCCCATCTGCTGTCTGCTGGAACCTGCTGTGTAAGTGCCCTTCCCTATTCATAACTAAACTACTAGTTGAAGGCCTATAGCATTAGAGAACTTGTCACTTACACACTTACATGTGTCCCTTTAGACATTCATTCATTCATTCATTCATTCATTTAAAAAATTAGAACTATTAAAGCAAGGGATGGTAAAACATCTGTCATACTAGGACTCAGGAGGCTAAATTAAGAAGGTTGAGAATTCTAGGTTAGTCTGGGTATCAGAGTGGTAACCTCTATCAGCATTTTAAGAAAGGCAACAAGTCTTAAAACTAGTCTTTAAATATAGTCTCTCTTTATAGTTATCTTTTAAAAAGTTAAATTCAAGCTAACTTTGTTATAATAAATATGAAGTCCCCAGTATAATTTTTCATCACCTGTGTGTATACAGACATATAATCTTTTTACAAAAAAAAAAAAAAAAAAAAAAAAAAAAAAAAAAACTTCCTGTCCTTGCAATTATCTGACGTGTCCCTTTTTAAATGTGCTGTCTCTGTGGGACATATATAGTTTCACAAGTTCTCAGTCTGGACAACTCATACCTATTTCAATTAACATCCCTGGGAAACAAAAAATCACCAAGCTGTCAATGGTATATTTGGAAATATAAGTCAATTCCAAACACACAGGTCCATTCCGTCACAGAGAAGAGGTATCTTCTGGGAAGAAGAATAAAAGACTACAAAAATAAACAACACCTATGAAAGTTGAAATATTAAACTGGGACAAGTCTGGGGAATAGAAAATAAACAAGATAACTCTTTAACATGAGCAGAGTCTCTTTCTGTGCTGTGACTTTTACACATTACCTACAGAGAGACACCTGAGTGTCATGGTCACTTGAGTTACCTTCCACTTTGTTATAGGGCCTCCACCGGTACAGCCACCCCCGGAAGGGCTTGTCGTTGTACTCTGCGCATTGCTGGGCACGGAAGTCCATGCTGTTTTCATCACAAGGGTTAATGTTGCACAGTTTGTAGATACGGCTAGATCCTGGACAGAATTTGCCACCATACTGAGGCCTAAAAACAGAATTCAGGAATTTTAGTATCAAACACCCTACTCTCAGACAATATAATAATGCAAGAAGGGACATTTGAGGGGAGCGTCATTGTACTATGGGCAGGTGTATCTAGTTTATTACATAATTGGAAATATATGCTCTGCAATTTGCCTATCCCCTTCTTGCTCCCATGCAGACAAAATTAATCAACTGCAGAGCTCTTTTGTTTTTACAGAAACTTAGTGTGGCCTCAAAATTGCAATATCCTATTCATCATAATTTCAGGCTATAAGGATTCAGTCATTATGCTAGCCTGCCCTTGTCACCTGGCAGAATGCACTTAGGCAGTACCCTGGTCAAAAGATCTATGATTGTGTAGTCTGCACACAGATGCAAAGAACCCCTTTAAAAGACAGACCCCGCCCACTCATGCTTTTCCTCCCCACTCCCCCTAGCTCCTCTCTTTGCCACTCTCTTTCCTGCTGTTCCCCTGGGGGCAGACAGGACTTTTCCTACCTCCCTCTTCTCTTCTGTCCTCTCTCTGTCTCTTTACCTCTTTTCTCTTTCTTCCCTGATGCTTCCTTTCTAATAAAACTTCTCAATTAAGCTCTGTCTGCCTGGCATGTTTGTCCCTCTGCCTTGGTCAACTTGCCCAACATAGAATCCACCAAGGTCTCCCCAATAAGCTTATCATAACACAGGCACCTGCTGCTATGCCTAATTGTAAGTGGCACGTGAAATGAAACTAATTTCCCATCTCTGATCTAATTTTTATATTCTGTAACTTTCCTTAAGACAAAAAAATCCTGGATACTTTGTGTGTCAGGGACTCTCAAGACAGAAACATGTTCTCTGCATCAGGTATGTATGTCACACAGATGTTAGTATCAAAAGCTGCTCCCTACCCCCATCTCATTATATCCTAAACATCTTCCTGCACTTCCCATGTACCTGCTTCCCTGAAGATAATAGCATGTGGAAAAAAAAAATGAATGAAAGATCCACGTTCTCCAGGCTAGGTCTCTTGGCCCTGGAGCTAGCACCCTGGCTATTTTCCTATACTGGGGTGTTTTATTCCAATTCACTCTGGACTCTAAGGAGAGACACTGCCTCCTTTTCACCAGCATGGTACCTTTTTAACTGTGGTAACCCTACTGCCTTCCTGCCAAGCACAGAGAAGTGGAGAATGATTCCCAGAGTTGAGAATCTCTTGAGAATGTAAATAATTATAATCTCAATAGCAGGCTTTTATGACATCTTAGAGGGCAACACTAACCACTCACCCAGCCTACCCTCCACCAACACTAACTATTCACTAGGCTACCCCACACAAAACACTAAACACTGCTTAGCCTATAATGAACCAACAAAAACATTCACCCAAGCTACCCTGCAGCAACACTAACCACTTACCCAACCTACCTGCCCCAAACACTAACCACTCACCCAGCCTACCCTGCCAAAGCAACCCATTATGCTCTCCCTTCTCATAGTTTTCTCCAGAGCTAAAACGCAACTGCTTTATGAAAAGGGGACTCAAGGTTAATAAATTGATGTGATTAAAATTCTTTGTCCCCATGGGAAGCACGGGCTTGCCATAGAATGCTGTTGGATCCACTACAGCATTTTCTAGCAAGCCTTCCTGAGAGCCCATGGATGAACTTCACAGACACAGAAGGAACTGCATGGCCAGAATGCGATCTGCCTTTATAAAACATTCTGGAGCAAATGGCTGAATGTTCAGTGGCATGGCACTCAATAAGACCCCCTAGGACTTCTCAGTGATCATTAATAAGGCATTAGCAATCTTAAATTGTGCTGTCACAGCCTCAATACTCTTTACAAGGCATCATAAGGCAAATGCTCAGCTTACAGATTTCTCTGAGATGTCAAGCATAGGCTGCATAGACTGCCCCTTATTAGTAAGCTTAATGACCATCAGAGTGTGTGACTTGTTCGACCTGCACAGCTGTGGCTTAGAAAAGGCCTCCAGACTCACAGGGCTTTCCTCTCTTAAGACAGATGAAGTGAAGAAATGTCACATGGGACATAGACAGCATGTCAATGAAGGCCACACAGCTCAGGGGAACAGTGGAGCTGAACCTCGGCTCTTTGGACTCTGTCCCAGACTGTCTTCCTTGTCACCTAGGACTGCATTTATCTGAGCAAGACAGACATTGTTGAACCACATGGGAACTGAGAGAAAGATCCAGTAAGCACAGTGGTTAGGGAGTCCCCCCCCCTTTTTTTTAACAGCGAGGCACTGGTTTAATGTCCGTGACTTTTTGGTGAGTTTAACTATAAATATTCTAAATAGCTCATGCTCCTAGATTACAAGCCACACTGTGCTCTCCATGATCATAATACTCAGATTTCATATTTCATTATGGGATAAGGTCACAGTGGTCAACATAATAACTGCCAATAATTTCAGATTTCCTATCAAATCTTCCCATTCAAGAACATTTTTTTGTAGCCTTTTATTCTGTCTGAGACTGAGTCTTAAAAGGTAGTCCAAGCTGGGTTTGAACTCAAAATATTCCTGCCTGTGCCTTCTGAATGATGGAGTGCAGGGCTGCACAGCCACACCTGGATTTCTGTGGTGTTAAGCATGAAGGTTTGGATAAGTGAACAGAGAGCTTTCCTCTAACATCCTGCAGATTGGCAAGTTCTCTATGATTAGAAACAAAAATAAAGACAGAAAGCAAAGCCCCAGCGCACGATATTGCATTATAAAGCAGAACTGTATTTGTTTTTCTATCAAGTCAACCTGACCATAGATGCTTATAATATTAGTTATATGACTATTAGAATCTCTATGGCAATGCTGTTAATGTACATAGGGACACACATGTATGTAGCAAGATTTCCTCTTCATTCTCATTTACATGCTCACATGTTCTCTCTGTCAGTCTCCTCACCTTCCTCTTTCAGAAAGGGTCTCATGTATTTCATTCTGATACACAGTCAAGGATGATTTGAATTGCCACATTTTCTTGAATCTATCTCCTGAGTGATGCAATTTCAGGTACTCCAAACCTGGCTTATGCAGTGCTAGGAACTAAGCACAGACACTCTCATACAGACCAAGCAAGCACTCATCACCTGAGCCATATCCATAAGCAAAGACAGTGTGTGTGTGTATGTGTAGTATGTGTTTTCCAAAGAGGTTGGTGTGCCATTTAGAGGGGCCTGCTGATTTTGATAATTGAGCCTGGAAATTATTGGTTAGAAAAATGGGCCCCAGAGTCAGCTTAATGATTGTTGTAAAACCCTAGCTTCCTCCCAAACTCCACTGGCTAGGTGGCACTAGGGTAGTCTATAATTCTTTGCTGAATAGACTTGTGTTTTAGGAATGTCCAGGCAATCTCAGGATGTCACTGTTAATTTTTTGAATAGAGAATATCTCCCAGTCTCTATTATGCATGATAATTTGATATCTAGGAAATGAGAAGAAATGTCAAAGGGTTAAGACTATGCCATTGTCAGCATGGTACCCAAGCAGGTGCTGATGTTGGGCTCTTTTCTCCCCTTGGTTGTCCATTTGTGAAATAATGGGATGATACTAGGTTGGAACTGATGGGGTGGTTTTAATGTGTCTGGGAAAAAATGTCTGGAGAGGTATTTTTGAAAGGCTCTTAAGGTGTAGTGGAACTCCACAGAAAACTGGGTGTAGAAGAAATAAAAGCACCTACTACAAATAGGAGAAGCAGTCATACTTGCTTGATGTTAGCCATTGTGGAATAAGATGAAAAGGACATCTAATTTAACCCCTTGGAAGGCTAAACTCTTTGGTAAGTCCACAAGTCGGCCTTGCATACTCCATTCTTTTATGAAACAAAACACATCCTTGGAAGAACTCCATAGATGAAATAGCAACCATACACTGCTTCTCCACTGAGAAAATGAAAACAGTTAAGCTGGGAGCTACAAACAGAACCAAATGGCAGAACTTAGCTGGAAGAACAAAAATCAGTAACTTGAAATTGAAAGTGAGAATAAAGGCAGCTTTGTGCCAACACAAATTAAGAGCTGGTTAGAACAATTCGTTCAACCATGTGGGGGTTAACTGACTATCTACTTGTTTTAATTGTGGATGCACTCTAAGGTAGAATGGACAGTATTCAAATTATCTTTTATCTTGTTTAACTCGATAAAACTGCACTGAGTAGAAATAGTTTAGCGATTAATTCTTCATTAGGAATTGTTGAAACCAGGACATGCTATTTCCACAAGGAGTTATTCATCATAAGGAGAGTTCTCAATCCCATTGACATGAAAAGGATTTTAATTTAAATCCCAGGGGTTTCTTTCCTGCATTCCACCAGCACAGCTATTAAGTTAGGTAATTTATTCCTTTCTTGGCAAAATATTGAGATTATAAAATATGGTCATGTATGAAAACCAGACCCAGGAAATATGCTGCAGAACCTACAGTAAGAGAATGATTTTGAAGAGTGCTGTTCAGGATGCTTGCTATGGTGGAGTATCAGAAGGGTGGTTTTCATAATCTGATATAAGTCATGAATGCATCCAAACCTTACTCCCAGTATAGTCAGGTACTGAGTCTGAGGAGTCCCAGTAAGATGTATGTTTTGCCTCATTTGGGACACATGGCAATGCCCAAAGAAGACATTTTTGTTTGTTACAATGTGGGGAAACAGAGATTGAAAGTAATCCTGTTAGCATCAAGTGGGAAGATGTCATGGATGTTGAGCCTGTGATGTAAAAAAGAAACCCTGGGGTGATGCTGAGCATTTAAGAGTCCTCCACTCAGCTCAGGACCAGAGGAGTTCCACCCCTAACACTCACATCTGGAAGCTCACAACCTCCTGTAACTTCAGCTCCAGGGATCAGATACATTCTTCTGACCTCTGAAAAGGCATGCATGAGAGCGTGTACATGTACACACACACACACACACACACACACACACACACACACACACACACACACACGGCATAAACTCACAACTCTGCAGCCTTTTATGTCCATAATCCTAGATCTGAAAAGCTCTGGGTTATTGGGGCTACTGCCGCTACTGTAGATTTGTTATCCCAGCTATTTATGTGGCCGAGGGAGTAGAACTGCAAATTGAAGGCCAGCCTGGGGTAGATTAAAGAACGCGTGGTCAGCCAGGACCTTGTCTCTAAATAAAAAGTTAAAAGAGATCTGCAGCAGGAACTAGCTCAGGGCTAGGGTACTTCATTACTATATGCTAGGACCCAGAGTCAATCCTCAGGGAAGGAGGAGGAGGCAAGGCTCGCTGGCTCCAGAGCAGCTTTAATACATCCCAAGAAGCACCTGACACAAGCCATCTAATTATCTCCAACCTGCCCTTTGTACTTCAGGAAAAAGAAATAAAAAAGCTTTTTATAGCTCTCAGAATGCTGACTCAGATGAAGTACCATTTGCCTCTTCTGAAAAATTCCTTTTTACTCTGATGTCATTGTGTTTTGATTCTCAGTTCACCCAATGCTCATGCAGTACTTATGGCATGCTGGGCCCTCCTGAGGAGCTTTTTACAGCTCTCAGCTTGGCTAGTGTTTGTGCCATCTTGACCCCATGTCATAAAACAAGGACTCTGAGGGAAGGGAGACCTGATGCTTGTGGCTTCACAGCTGGAAGTGCAGGGCTAGAACAGGGTCAGAGCATTGGGCTCCACACCTAGTGTACTTAACCTCTGTGGGTTGCCATCCCTGGAAGGGTGGTAAAATTAACCCTAGCTTTAAGGGCCTCATCACACTAGTCTTATTTTGTCATACTCTCTGTTAGTGTTATGACTGGTAGTGTTGTGACTCTCCAGCTACCACTTTCTCTACAGGTCTACAGGGTGACACTGGGTGACCCCGTCCTCCCGAAGAAGTTAAGATGAGGACTGTGAGAGCACATGACCCTCAGAACATTTTCTTTAGGATCTATTGGATGCTTCTTGTCTTTCAGATCAGTGGGTATCCACCTGTCTGTTCCCGTCTATCTCTGTCTCTTTTTCTGTTTCTGTATCTCTGTCTATGTCTGTCTCTCCCTCCCTCTCTCTCTCTCTCTCTCTCTCTCTCTCTCTCTCTCTCTCTCTCTCTCTCTCTCTCAGTATAAGATCTCGCCATGCAGTCCAGACTAGTCTTAATCTTCCTGCCTCAGCCCAAGTGCTGAGATTACAGGTGTATGCCACTACTCCAGGCATTGAGGAATTCTACAGACCCTATTCCTAATTCCTGCAAGTCTTCTGAGATGGATCTAACATCACATTTTGTATAGAAACACAAGTTTAGAGTCAAGTGACTTTCCCAAAGTCACACATTAAGAAAGGGTATGTAAGTTCTCTGGGGTCTTGGACCTTTCTACTAGGACAAATAGAAGTGTTTATTTCACATGGGAAGCAGAGTCATTCAAAGTTACTTAAATGCCCTTGTGTTTTCCCAGACTCAGACTCCATAACGATTGAACCACAGAGTCCCTAAAGGTGACCACAGGCTGATTTCAAAATGTCGCTGTATGCTTTTAGTTCTCACAATGGCTTTTTGTTTTCTTTTTAAAGAAATTTAAAAGTCATCATCAAATGTAACAACATGTGTTTTTATTTCTGGTGTCTTGAGAAGTCAGACAGGTCTATCAATAGGGATTGAAGCCTATTCCTGCAAGGTAAAAAAATCATTACACATTCTCAGTTCATTTGCTAGAGCACACATTCTACTCCCCAAGCCTCCCGGCTGAACAACAGCTCAGATGGAGAACTGCAGAGCCTTGCTCAGGTTAAGAAAAAAGTTCAGGAGATGACTGGAGTCCCTGATCATTGTATTTACACACAGAGCACTGCTCTTCTGTTGTGTTCTGAGCTCTACCCTCCGTGCTTTCCTGCGCCCCACTTCCCAGTACACACAGCCTTCATATGTAAACAAGAAAACCTAGGCTGGTTGCTTTTAACCCAAAAGAAGAACATCCCACTCAAAAGTCAAATCTTCCTGGAGCCTTACTTGGGGTTACTACAGTGCCTCTCCTGGTACTTCACTCCTCCACCACAAGTGCGCGAGCATTCAGACCACTTCGACCAGGCAGACCACTGGCCATGGATGGGTTGCGGCCCGAGCTCTCCAAGCTTTACACACTGGCCCTGTCGACACCACTGCAGAAAGAACATGCAACATGGTTCCCATCAGAGGTCACCTGGGGACGTTCAGGGAGAGGCAAATAGCTGTGCAATAAAAAAGGAAAAGGGGGTCTGGGAAGGCAGGAGGGACAATGTGTGACACCTACACAACCCTTGTTTGCTGTGTTTTGTGAATGTTCAGTGGCTGCTGCCTGTGTTTTCAAGTCTGCCTCTAGAGAGAAGTGGCATTTCCCATCCTCATGCTGAGAAGTACAGGCTGTGTGAACTGTCGATGTAGATGTAGGGAAAACATACAGATAAGATTCTATACAATGGCCCACATAGTCAGGCAGAATGACTAGGATGCCTTCTTGTTGCTTGGAGACAATGCTACTACTTATGGAACAGTTCTAATGCATTCAAGAGTTAATCATTGCGATTATTTAACTATCAAAGCAGATTTGAGATACAGCTAACTGTACACATGATTTGCCTCATTTAACAATCACACGGTAATCTCATGAAATTAGTAACTTTCTGTCTGAACAAATTGCATTCATAGAAGATGCCCACTTCAGACCCTCTGATGACTGGTGATCTTCAGTGCCTTAGAAGGATTTGCTCTGAATCTTTCACTTGACTGTGATTCACACAAGATGGGCTGAGGATTGATTTCTCTGTTGGCCTCCCATGTTAGCTCCTCTTTTGTAGTAAATTCAGGTTTTGCCAGTTCCCACCCCGCATTCCTTCTCCTTTTCTAGGGGTTGAGTTCATCTTTGATAGTATTGTTTTTTTTTTTTTTTTTTTTTTTTTTGCTTGCTGTATTTTCACTTTGAGCAAGTCCTGCAAGACTTAGTAGAACTGCACACTTTCCCGAAACCCTTTGCATTTTGATCCAAAGGGCTGTGCTTTAGGGGATGCCAGGTTTTGCTGAGAAGTGGGGTTCAATTACAGAATTACAGGGATGTTGTTTGACTTATAGTTCTCTACCACCCCACCCCCATGACACATCTGGCTGTATGACTTCACTGCATGGTTTTGTTGATAATGAGTTTTGTCTCAGTTGTATTTTTTCCTTTCTTCAAATTCTTGCCATGAGCAGGTCAATCCCTCTGTCTTAAGCTTTTCTTTTGCTTGGGTTAATTGCCATTTCAGAGTTTAAAATTACATAACACTGTGGGGAACCAATAAGTCATCTGAGGTTTTGGCTACTGCCACCACACATCTTTCCCACTGGGAGTCATAGGGCCTCTACCAGGTTGACACTGGAAAAAAATCAATAGCCTGTGGTCCCCCAACTAGAATCAGCACCCAACAGAAAACCAAGTTGCTCTGATGTCTGAGAACAGTGGGGAGATCTTCACACACAGGGTCTTCTAGAACCCTTTCAAAAGCATTCAGGAATTGAAGACTACTTTGCATTTGAGAACTCAGTAGGGAGATTCTGACTTTCTCAGTCTCACAGGGACACAAATACAACACACATAGAAGAGTCTAGATTTCACACTTACATAGGACTCATTCTGCTTCTTATAAACAAATTACTGACTGATGCACCTTAATTCTAATCTAATTTTTTTATTGGAAATGTATTTCTTTATATCTGTTTCAATCATTGAATGGGCTGCCATGATCTCAGTATTCATCCTAGTCTTAGGTCAAGCTGCTGCTAAACTGCCTTCCTCTGCCTTTGCAATCTGTATAACAAATGGGAATTTACAGAAATCTACATATAGATGCAAGTAGCACAATGCATACATAAAATCTCAAGTATAAAATGTAAGCACTAAATATATACACATATAATCTTATATATCACATATATCCCTAGTGTTTCTCAATTATTCAGTGTGACTGACTAGCCATGACTTACACTGTACATTTTAAAACATATTATTTTTATTGTTAGGCAGGATCTCACTACCTGGCAGAGGCTGTCATGGAACTTGGTATGTAAACTAGGCTGACCTCAAACTCATGGCAATCCTCCCGTCTCAGCCTTTTGAATGCTGGGATTACAGAACGAGCTCCTGTGTCTTGCCTCAAAATGTTTTAATTCAACATATGACAGCATAGACCTAACTCTTACTCTTTCTTGCACACACATCTTGAGATGGAAGGACTTGGCTTTCACCCATCTTAGTTTCATGTATCTACACTCTGCATCCATTACTGTACTCTTTCAAGTCTCTTCAAAGCCAGCTTCAGTGTCCATTTGATGTGCATACTGAATCTCAACAAATGTTCTTTCTTTCCAGTGATAGTGGCTAGTGCTTCAAGAGGAAATGTTCAAAGAACAGTAAGTAGGCAGCTTCTGCTTCGTGTTCTCAGAAGAACAGGACTGACATTTCAATTGTCTATGTCTGTATCTTCAGAAGACTCTCCTGATATTCAGTACTCAATAGTCCCCAAGGAACTGAAATCACTGTAAATGACCAGTTCTTCTATACAGGTTAAAATTGGTTCCAGAAAGCAAATGACAGAGATTAGCAAACCTGATCCATCTCATTATATGTTAAAACTTGTGTGGTCTTTCCAATGGATTTGCTAAATATACTTCATTTATTGCTATGCCAAGGGTACCTTTCCTTCCAGACCCCCCATAAGAAAAAGGCAGATAACAGAAATAAATATGAGAATTTGAGAGGACAGTCATTTCTGTTACTAATGAGAACACCTGTCCCCTGCGGCCCTTTCACAGGACATGAAGTTTAGCCTGCCAATGGAATGCAATGAAGCCTATTAGGTTACTGACGTAGAGATACTTAAGACTCATGGCCCCATCTATAAAAGAGAAACACAAATAAAATATGTATATAAGCAATGGAATGAACTAGTTTACATAGTAATTTTGTTTTTATAATCTTTGCTTGGTAATGCTGGTTACTTTAAAGAGAAGTCAGGGAAAAAATGCAGCTAAGAAAATTTTCTGTTCTAAGGTCACAATTCTGTGACCTCAGCATCCTTCTAGAGCTACAGACTAACAAGTGCACAGTTACCATACTCAAGCCACAAACGGTCCCTTCTGCTGCAGGCATGAACTTGGTTTCACATCTGTGGCCCACTCGGTAGCACCAGAGTGATTTGCAAATATCCTGAAAGGAAGGGGAAGAAAAGGTGGGGGTAAGACTGATAATACACAAAAATTGCAAACAGTCAAAGCTTTGGGGTACAGTATTTTATTTTAGGATGGATGCAATCAGACAAACTTCTCAAAGTACAGGCAAGTCAAGTAGGTGGAAGTAAAGCAATTTGCTGTAGTAAGTAGATAATCAGGGAGTGCCTGTGGAGTCTGCATGTTCATATGTATTTAGTGATAGGGGTGGCACTAGTTAATAATCAGAAGACTGACAGCTTAGACCTAAATGGTAAGCATGTGTGTGAGTCAATGTGTGTATGTGCACATGCACGCGCGTGAGCACGTATGTATACACACACGTGGAGGTCAGAGAACAACGTGTGAGGGTCACTTCTCTCCTTTCCCTGCTTGAGTACTGGCACTTAAACTCAGCTCATCAGACTTAGAAGTAAGCACCTTTACCACTGAGACATCTCACTGGGCTGAAGAGATTTGTTTTCTGATGATAGTGAAAATAGTCTTGGGTGGCAGAACAGATCAAGAAAGGAATAAAGCAAATCTGACCCAGTCTGTGTCCCTAGCATGTTTTAGAACACCTAGAAGCTATAAGTTCCTTCCCCCATCCCACCCCCAGTTGTCACTCTAATAATTATCAAACTATCACCTGCGTCTACCTCTAGAGCTGCTCTCAAGGATAAATGACATACTGCATGGTCAGGGACCATCCAGGCTGGTACACTCAGTTTCTAACATCTTTACCACTATTGTCACCACGATCATCACTTTCTTAGCCTCGTAATATTCCAATACTATGACAACTTAATTCTGACACTAGACCTATGAGGTAATTTAAAGGATCACGAGTCAGCCTCTCACCAAACAGAATCAGGGCTGTCATCTATATGGGCTTCCATATTAAGGTACTCTAGAGTTGAGGGCAGGTATTAGCAAGATATGTGAGGGGTATAGGTCAGACTGGAGGAGGAAGAGGTCTCCATAGAAACAGTTCAAGTCAGTCTTATGGAAAGGCTAGAGACATCTTCGATACATTGGAACAAAGGTAATTTTGCTAGTGTGCTTTTCCAATCCTAGTGTCAGTCCAAGATATAACTTTGAAGACCAAATATATTTCTTTCCTAGAGCCAATGGAAAACCATGACCCATACCTATAGCAGCCATCAAAATGATCCCAGCACAGAGCAATAAAGAGGGAGATCTTAAGGAAAAGGAGTTGGGGAGGGTGGTCTAGACACCACAGCCAAAGCCAAGCCACAGGGATGAGACAAGGGGCAGCTGGAGAAGAGCAGGCAAAACACAGGGATTCCAGAGTGAAACGAGACAGGCTGTATGGACATGTTATTTCCCCTGTGGTGAAGTGCAGAAGTCAAATGTAATTACAGCCGATGACATGCTTTAACGACCACAAAACCCTCTGAGAAAACTCCCTTTCAAAGTAAACAAAAAGGGGAGCTTGCACTCTTTTGCTGGTACCTCCCTCTTTTCCCCCCTTCGGTATATCCCACTTCATCTTATCTATAATTACCTGGACTTAAGTCATAATTTAAGAGAAAGAGAAATAACCACAGAGACCCTAAGGTCTCATGTTGCCTGGATATGATCCCCCGCCTCAACAAGACCACATATTTAAGTAATGCTGGCTGTACTGGGTCCTGTCATTTGCTGACCTATGTTCTCTGGTTATATTCCACAAGACAAGTTCCTTTGAGTAAAATATGACATGCTGAAAATGTTAAAAGCATCTGAAAATGCAAGTTCTGGGGAGTGTGTACATATGTAGATGTTCACCGGGGCTTTTAAAGCATTCTGAATCTGAATGCTTCCCATGTCCATTGTTGCCACGCTGCCCCCAGCCAATGTGCATGTGCCTTAATGTCATATCCTTCAACACAAATCTAGTTCTTCTGTTTTCCTCCATCCTTACCCAGTGAATTCTCAGCAGGGCACCACCTAATATAATGGCCCATAGCTGTATATGACTTTTTCCATAGTCACATCTCATGCTGTCAAGAGTCAGATGGGGTATGTGGCAATACTGAATAGCAGAGCACAGCCCCATCGTTACAGAAAGTTATGCAGGCCAGCATTATGAGCTAGAGGGATTCTTCCATGCAATTCAGTCAGTTCATGTGATAATGTGATGCTGTCTCACTTGGCTCAGGGTAAATCCATAGTCCTTTCTGGCCCCCTCCAAGCCAGTCACTGAATCCTCTTTATCCCTCTGATCTCATCTCTTACAAGCCAACTCTTGCTGTTGTGGTTTCATTTCCTTGACTGTGATAAAAACTCCCAACCAAAAAGCAACTCGGAAAGCTGAATTGCAAAAAGCAATTCTGGATTACAGTTCATCCTAGCAGAGAAGTCACATATCAGGACCTTGAAGCATCTAGTCAAGTCACATCTACGGTCAGATCAGGGAAAGAATCAGTTAATGGATAATTGTTTGTTTGCCCTCCAGCTGACTTTCTCTTCTCTTAAACTATTCAGGACCCTGACTAGGGAATGGTGATTCCCACAGTGGGCCATGTCTTCCTATATCAATTAACAATTGTTAACAATCAATATAGTACCCCACATACATTCCCGCATACCAAATGGACCCAGATAATTCCTTATTGACTCCCTTCCCCAGGTGATTCCAGGTTGTGTCAGGTTGGCATTTAAAACTAACCAGCACACCTGTTGACAGCTGCTCTACCACACTGACACAGCACTCCAAAGTGCCTCCAGGTTTCTTCAAACACCAGCCTTTGCACATCTTGTTCTATCTATATCTCCAACAACCTGAATACTTAACAGTGGCTCCTTTTCTTATTTCCTTCAAGTCTGCCTAAAGTTCCCTTCAAGAACTCATTAGTGTGTGTGTGTGTGTGTGTGTGTGTGTTCGTGTGCATGTATATGAGTTTGTGTTTGTGTGTGTCACGTTATCACACACTCTCAACCACTTAGCAACATCCCAACATTACAAATTAAAATTTAATCAGCTACCACCCAACCAACCTTCAACCTATTTATTTCAAAGTCACTTCACCAGTGATTAATTTATTTATAATATTCTCCATGTTGTATTATCCTCTTTCCTAACACAGTGCCACTGCTACAAAGGCAGGGTACAAGGCAGACTTCAATAAATATTTTCAACAAGTCATATGTGAATTAAAATGACTGACTTTATAATTAGAAAACACCCCCACTAGTAGTAAATAATCTAATTCTTAAGAGGAGTCTTCAACTAAAAATGTGCCAGTAGTGGTGCATACCTTTAATCCTAGCACTGGGGAGGCACAGGCAGGCAGAGCTCTGTGAGTTTGAGGTCAGTCTGGTCTACATAGTTTTAGGACAGCCTGGTCCATACAGTGAAACTCCACTCAGAAAAAGTAGGAGACTCTTGAAAAATTATTTTAAAAAACACAATGAAACTGGGTACTGCTGGGATTCACTTCCAAGAAAGAGCACTTGCCAAGCATGCAAGAGGCTCTATAGATTCAATCCAGCATTGAAAAGAAACAAAACAACAAAATCCTACTTGAGTCACCAAGAGTTCCCCCTGTATTATCTGGTTGACTTCACAGTTTTTCCCTTCCATGTGCTAATGGGAAAAACTGGACTCAGGAAATGTCCAATGAATTTTCAACTGCTCTCAGCAAGAAATCTCTCCCAGGCCAGAACTGAAACACCTTGTGTTTTAATCTCACTACCAAAGCTTTTAAGTGGAAGCAGTAATTAAAACACAGTAACTAACAGACCATGTCATGGGCATCACTTTAAGAAATCCTGTTTGCTGAGGTATAATTTGCAATAATATGCACCCATTGTAAACATATGATTCTCAAAGCTCTGACAAAATATATCCACCACTGTAGCCACCTCAATCAAGACAGAACATTAGTGTCATCCTCCAAAATACCCATCTTAGAGGCAACCAACATTCTGATATCTGCCACCTTCAATGCTTATCCTTAAATTTGGGCAGTGGAATTTTTTTCTAAATGGACTCATGGCATTTTCTCAACATGTAGTTTTTAGTTCTCCATGTATCTCTGTATAGTCATTTTTTTCCTAATGAAATAAATACATCAGTTTTTTTTTTTTTTTTTTTTTTTTTGCCTAGTCATTGGTCATTGTCTAAAGGCTATTTAAAGGCTATTCTGAAGTTTGCCTCCAGTCAGTTCAAGGGGAGCAATAAATAATGCCATGCATTTTCCACCAGTAGTTTAATGGGATAATAGAGTCAGACAAAGAAAACTAGAAAAAGCCTGAAGTATAGGCTAAGAAGAATTGGAGTATGGCTGTAATCTGTGGCCTACTAACACAATCTCTACAGTGTGAAACTAACTGCATCTCCCCTTTTGCAGATAGAGGGGAAAGCCAAAGTCTCTGTTGGAGGCAAGGTATCTTTAGAAGATTGTTAGAGAAATGTGTGTCCTTTAGCCAAACAGCACAAAGACAAGCAATGCTCGGAATGTCTTGTGGTGTGCACACCCAGATGCTGTCTCTTTTTGCATGTACATATGTGTCTGGAATGGATACGTGTGCATTCATGCTTGAATGTGGAGGGACACGTGAGTGCATATGCATTTAGAGCCCAGAGGTCAATGTTGGGTATCTTCCTCAATCCACTTTATTAACTGAGACAAAGTCTCTTACTGAAGCTGAAGTTCACTGGTTCTGCCAGGTTACCCAAAGATTCCCCATTCTGCCTTCTGAGCCTTGGGATTATAAGTTAGCTGCAATGTTCAACAACCTGGATTTTAAGTGGGTGCTGAGGATCCAACTCTGGTTCTTAGACTTTATCCATTGAGCCATCCCTCCAGCCTAAACTCCTCTATCACATAAATCGCCCATGGGAAGGATGAGAGGGAGGAGGAAAGCAGAATCTACTTTATGAAAACAGGAATGCCTAAAACAGTGAACCCCAGCCATTGTTACAAGGCCAATACTAAGGATCTTGCACCAACTGGGGCAAGAAGTGTGCATAGATGATGATAATGTGGAATCACAAGTTCATAATGGTGACACATAAGATGGAGCCCAGAGAAAGGACTGATTAAATGTCCTTGAGGAAGAAGAGATGTAACTCCTGGGCCATAGCTTTAACAGAATGAATGATTACATGTTTGTCATACAGAAGGTAATGCAGTATTTAGAATGGGAAATCCATAGACAAGGGCTTGAACACATGAAAAAGGAAATATTAAATTGAATATTTGGAAGTGTATAAGAGCATGATATATAACTGGGATGTAAGCTTGTGGGGAAAGGTATAGAAATTGAAAGATGCTGTGATATATTACAGAGCATTTAGGAGAAGCTTCTAGAAACTATTCTCTCTACTTTAAGCCCAATGTCAAATTCTTAGGGGAAAAATACCCACACCCTAATGCCTTCTGGGAGAAATACTATCTGAAATAATGGGCATTAAAGCATTCACTAGTATTCAAATGTCTTCCCCCAAATTTCCATTTGGCTTCAAATTCTCTCAGTGGGCCAATCAATATGGTTGCCTGAGCCCCAGCTATGTGATGGTAACTATGTGATGGTAACAGGGGACACTGAACTGAGAGATCAACTCTGAATTATCACTTTTGCCCTACTCATGTTCACTGAAGGAAACGTACCAGCATACAAACATCAATGGATTCCTGTGCCATGCTTCAGTTCTCCCAACAAACGTTATCAATTTAACTTGCTTAGCAAGGAACTATTTCTCTTGAAGTCTATTGTCATTGAGTGAATGTTTTTCTCATCAGTTGCTAGGGAGGTAACTCTCTTTTAGGTCTGTTTAAATGGCATGCAACCCTATGTCAGATTACTAAATCATTTTCCAGAATACGGCTCTGTCCTGGGTGTGGTTTGAACCCCCAGCACCCATATGTTGGGACTTTAATCTTCAGTGTGTCAATGTTGGGAGGTGCAGTCATTATCAAATGGGGTCTAGTGGGAAGATTTTAGGTGAGTGAGGGAGTGCCCTTGACAGGGGTTACTGTGCAGCTGTTTCCTTCTAATTGAAACACTCCCTCCTGAAGGGAGGCCCTTAGGAGTCAGGAAGTACAGGAAACTCAGTCTCTGAAAGATCTATAGGCACTTCCCCAAGGTTACACAAGCAATAACCAATTTCTCAGGGAGATTCTTCAGCTGTTCAAGCTGCCTTCCAAGTTGTTCAGAGAGTTCTGGGGGTTGAGTGCAGCTTTCCCAACTAGCACTTTCCCATGTTAGGTGGTCACTTGTGTGATACTCTTATTTCTAAGTCATCCATGAGCCTGTAAGGAAACCTAAGAAACTCATTGGTTCACACTAAGCTAGACTTGGGTGGGAATGGTCTCTTTGATCTATTGTTAGTGTCCATTCTGAGGGAAGGGGCAGAGAAATATCTTTATGTCTCTCCAGGAAATTTCACACAACAGGGATTAAGATATTTTTCCTGAAACTCTGGTTAGTTCATATGTGAGCAGGGACAGGATAAAATCAACCTGGCCCAGGCTCCACTAGCTCTAAGTCTGGCTTAACACTTGTAGTGGGATTATTCTCTTTCATACATGTTCTAGCCATGGCCATCATCCACATTGTGACACAGTTAGGAAAACCGTCACTAGAGTTGGTCAACCTCAGTGCAACACCTCCCTAAACCACCTCTTAACTGTCACCTAAAGTAACCTCTCTTTCTCCTCATGTGGCTTTGCTTCAGAGCTTTTGTTATTGCCCTCAGACATACACACTCCGTGGGGAGGAACAGAGAACACTGCCACTTGCTATGCAAGTGAAATCTGTAGAAAGATGCAACTGGATACCGAGAACAATCCTCATAAATTAGCCAGGGAAGAGTTATTCCCTTCTCCTTACTGATGTGGACACATATGTCAAGGGAGGCCAAATCATTTGTTCAAAAGCCTAGGCAAAGTTGCAACAAGATCTAACCCCAGGTCTGCCTAATTCCCAAAGGCAGAGAGCATGCGCAAGTGGGCATGCAGGTGTGTATTTGTAGATGAGTGGATATCCTCCCAAAGGCCAGAGTGGTTGTGAGATTGCTTGGAGCTAGAGTTACAGGGAGTTATAAGGAGCCAGTGTAGGTTTGGGAATTGAACTCAGGTCCTCTGGAAGAGCAGGACATACTTTTACCCCTGAGTCATCTTTCCAACCCTGTGTGTGTATTTTTAACTACTCTGTGAGCCTGCCTTTTTAGGAGGAATGACAGGGAGAAGCTCATGAAGACTGAAGGGAAACAGCAGAAAGAGAAAATAATGACAGCACAATAAAGGCCTTAAAGATAAATGTAACATTTTAAAAAATTAGATTTCATTATTTAGAAAAATCTTTTTTGAGGGGGTTTGTTAGAACATAGAAGGATGCTGTGTGTGACCTTTCGGCATATGGCCATGACTCAGGTTATAAACAATACTAGGAAAATACCAAGAGCTAGTTCACAGCGAAAACAAGCCCACACTCAGCAGCAGCCATCAATCAATATCACCCCCATCTCTCTGTTAGCCCAGACTCCCCAGCTCTGCTTCCAGACACCCAGACATCCCTGAACCGTTCATCATTTCAGTTCTTTTCATTTAGAATTTTCAATTCCCTTCGCTATGTTTTCCAGGGTCAACTCAAGCAGAGATACCATCTTTTAAAAATATGATGTGGCACCAGAAAATGATGAAGGTGGGGTACTGACACCCTTCTCACTGCCTGACAGAGAACAGGCGTGATCCTGGTGGAAGGGGACTCATTCAGGAACCCCTTTGTATTTCTGAAGGAAACCATACTTATTACTAGCTCTTGTACTTAAAATGTGCTCACATTGCATGATTGAGAAAGCTAGTGATCTCACAGTGAAGCAAACAAAGGGCATGCTTAGGAGAGCCTACTCAGTGGGCAGGCTATGCTACCTAATGTTGTAGCTTAACAGGCAATTGAAACAGCTATAAATTTTCCCATTAAAAAAATCTATAACAGCTATATGTCCTGAAGGATATAGCCAAAGGATGAATCCGTGGATTAGTTTTTTTTTTTTTTTTTTTTTTATGGTAATGCTTTTAAGTTACATTAACTTATATGGCTCCATATTAATCTTGTGACTGGATAGATACTGTTTCTTAAGAATGAACTTTTATTTCATAGGTGAGGTGACTTACTGAAAAGCAGTATGTGCTTAAAACTGCAGACATAGCACACAAGTCACAACAGTGGCTGTTGGACTACTATGTTAGACTGAGGGAAACTGGTATCCAACAAAGGAGAGGCGGAGGTTTAACTTCCACGTGGGTGATTTGTTTTGTTTAGATTTCATCATTTAAGAGTTCTGTGGCTTTGGGCAAGCTGGATACCTTCTCTGGGTTGTAGGTGAAAGGGGAGCAATAACTTTTACTTCAAAGTGTTTTTGAAGATGGAGGTCAAATACAATAAATCTTTCAGTGGAATGCCTCACGTAGGACAGAGGGTCATGCAGACACTGCTGGGAATGATGGTGGTGGTGGCTGGGCTTGCAGAATTGCTGCTGCTGTGTGTTGCTGCTGGTGGTGATGGAGAAGGAGCAATAGGGTTTGAAGAGAGGAGAGGTGAAAATAGTATGGGAAGGAGAAGCTATCAACTTCCCTATTTCCCAAGAGTCAAGTGCCTAAGACTTCTGCATTTTCCACTAAATGCCAGGAATAAGCTAACTTTAAAATTATGGAACATTGTGTTGGTATAGATACTGCTATGTTGCCAGGAACACATTTCTTGATAGAGTGTAACAAAGCCTCTCTTACGTCTACATATTGGAGTTTTGTATTTTCTCACTTATCTGTGCTGCAATCTTGCTTCCAGAAGTCAGTGTGAAAAATCATGCTAAGGATATTAAATAGACTGTCAACTTTCTGTTATCAAAGAGCGTGTCTGCTGTAAGAGTTTTCGTACACAATGAAGAGTGCATGGTGCTTATTGATGTTAGGCTGATTGTAAGCACATCACTTTAAAAGCACAGAAAGACAACAAAAGCTATGATTAACAGGAGTGATCATTCTCAGTTTGCTTCAAGGAATAAAGCCCACATGTAAGAAGTGGGGGATTTTCTTCCAAGGACACAGACAACTGGTATTTAAACCAGGCATACATAGTCTATGGGGGATAAGCCTGGATAATTCATTGACGGGAAAATTACCACTTAATTATCATGCCAAACAAATGACATTTTAGAGATAACCCAGATGCTAACCTTTGGCCTCAGCAAACCAAATGTTTATCCTTATGGTAGGTACACGGGCACATAGCACATCCTTAATGCAAGTTAGAAATCACAAGGAAACATACCTTCATAACCCCAAGGCTGCACAGCTTGGCTTTGGCTCCAAATTGCCACTTACACTGTGTGTCGGCATCATAAATCTGTCCTGGGAGTTTGTCCGGATATTTATACTGTCCTGTTTGCTTGGGCTCATCCACCAGACAGCCAGCCTGTGGTGTGCTGCATTGATAACACATCCTTATTAACAGCCCTGTTCATCTGTGACCCTTCCATTTAAAACTGCACCTCTGTGAGTGCAGTCATGCAAAGAAGCATAGAATGAGCTTAGAGAAACAGGCATGTATTTAGAGTTAAAAAGTGCATTTTATTGCAAAGAGCAAGTCCCATCTAAAAGGCTGGAATGCATACAGTCATAAAGGGTTTTATAGGGGGCTGCAAGTTCTGGCCATCTAACCAACGTGCATTAGGATTAGACAGGAGTTGGGAGTGTAAATATAAGTAAAATCTCCCTTCCACAGTGTCATTCTATAACACTGGACATTTTTTACTGAGAGCCTACTATGAGGCAAGTATTCACTTAAGAAACTAAAGCACAAAATGGGTCATATACAGAGGATATCTGTCCTTATGGAGTTTTAAATGATACCATGCTTCTTAAAGATAGGAGCAAGAAAAAATAAAGATGTACTTTGTCTCAAATACATTTTATAAACAAAGTTATATCCACAAAGAATCAGAACGTTCCAGGTATGCTATTGTAGGCCTAGAATCCTAGCACTTAGGAAGTAGAAGCAGGGGGCTCAGGAGTTCACAGTCATTCTTTACTACATGGCATGTTCAAGATCAGCCTAGGCACATACAGGAGACTGTCTGTAAAAATACAAGCACCCCATAAAATAAACTTTAGGATCAGGGGCATAAGGCAGAAAAGCTTCTCTGAGGGGTGCCTGGGTGAAACATGTTGAGAACATGATATGGATAAACTGTGTTGTTACTGAGAGGGTAATTAGTACGTGATATTAAATGCAATTTTGGAGTTAGACATGGAGGTACTATCCACCATGCATCCATAATGACTTTGTATAATTCTTATAGGCCTCTTTAATGATGATGACTCCCATTAAGGGCTGTCATTCAGCTCAAACAAGAAAGTATAATGTACTTAACACAGCAGAGCTGTAGCTGTCTTACTACCCAAAGCCCTAACTGCAGCAACCTCATGATGGAAATTCAATCCACATAGAGCTATTCTCAATTTACAGTACTTATTGATTTCATCATTCCATGAAGTAGAAAAGACAAACCACAGAAATGAACCTAAAATTAATATGAAAATATATGAGGACATGGCTTATGATAAACTAGCAAACATCTATCAAGTTTTCTTTTTTTTTTCCTTTTTTTTTTTTTTTTTACTATGCTTTGGGCATTAGGCAGTTATACATGCTCACATTTAATCTTCCTTTTTGATGTATCTTGATAATTCTGTGAACATTTCCAATTGATATACGGTAGCATAGGTATGAATATCAGGAACATCAATTTGTAAGGAAACTTACTAACATCTTGTCAAAGGAAACAATCAGAAACCAGGTGTCCATGTGAGTCAACATGGACTAAAAACATATAGATACATGCTTACCATTGAACATAGACTTCTTTTTAAAAAAGATTTATGTGTATGTGTCTCTGTGTATAGGTACTTGCACAGGTCAGAAAAGTGTGTTAGGTCCCCTAGAGCTGGAGCAACAGGTATTTATTTGTGAGCCACCCAACATGGGTGCTGAGAACCAAACTCAAGTCCTTGGCAAGAGCAGCAGTCATTCTTAATCGCTTAGCCATCTCTCCAGCTCTGGGTTCATTTTCAAAATATAAATCAAACACTGGGTTCTCCTAAATCCTACAAGCTGGTGGATTAGATTGAAATAATTAATCACAGTAAAAAAGTTATACATCTAGGAGTCCTAGATGTTAAAAAAAAAGGGGGGGTAAGTTATGAACTTCAGATCTCAGGGTCAGAATGGATGTAAGTGTGAATCTGACACCTACAGCTCCACAGCTGTTATGCTTTAAGCAACACAGCTGACTGCTCAGAGACTAAACTCTAACTGTAGATGGGAGGTAGAAATAGGATTGCTGGGAGGATAAGGATGTGTGTGTGTGTGTGTGTGTGTGTGTGTATAATTATTAATTTTAAAGTTACATTGTAGTTTGTGTGTGCTTTTATGCATGCATGTGCACGTACGCAAACACTCAGATGCCGCAATGTGGGTGAGCAGGTTAGAGACAAGTTCAGAGTCCGTATTCTCTTGGTGTTCCCCAGGCTGGAGTTTAGGTAATCATGCTTGATACCAGGTGCCTTTAACTACTGGGCCATCCTGCCAGCCTAGTAAGCAATATATGTAGGGAATCTAGCATAGTAATAGGCCTTCAATAGATTGTTCAACAACCATATCATTATAATTATCAATGTCATCATAGTAGGAAGGTTTACTCTTTCTCTTCATTGAAATAGCAAAAGTCATTTCCATGGATTATCTGCTGTTTGGTTCATTTGATTTTGTGGTACTAGAGGCTAAACCTGGTGCCTCATGTATGCTGGGCAAGCACTCTGCTGATGAGCAATATCTATAGTCTTTTTTCCTTTTTATTTTTCAAGTGGGCCCTGGACTTACTCTGTAGTCCAGGTAGACCATTACCTTTCAATCATTCTGTCTCAGTCTCCCAAATAGTCACAATGACTAGGCCAGCTCACCAGGCCTGGCTTGGATATTTTTCATACCTAGTGTCCACTAATGCATATCTGGGAACAGCTTCTAGGACTTTATCCATCATACCTGAGAAATTTCTTGAGATACTGTCGGCTGCAGGAAGACCATGAAAACACCCCATTGTTTCCAGTCAGTGTGGGTGACATAATGTTGCCTTCTGCCTTCCTGCAGGGATTGCCTTCACCATCATGAATCATGCCAAAGCTGAAAGAGAAACCATGTCTTCTGAGAACCCATGTTCCAGGTTACCACCAGAAAAATTTGAAAAACACCCCAAGACTCAGGAGACATAGGTGGGAGACAAAAGTCAACGACAAAAAAAAAAAAAAGTTACTATAAACTCCTGTACATTTTCTGCAGAAAAACTTGAAGAATGCTAAAGGCTTATTTTTTATTAGCCACAAAAATCAAAGAATGATTCATCAGCTCTATATGTAAAGGCTAGGTCAAGATAGTTTGTGATAGTAAGATCGCCTAACAGCTAAAAACATTTGGGGCCAAACCTGATTGCTTGAGTTCAATCTCTGCAATGTACATGATAGAAGGAAAGAACTGGCTGCTGGAAAATACACACACACACACACACACAGACACACAGACACACACACACACACGCACACACACGGGGGTGGGATAAATAATAAATGTTTAAAAGATTTCTTAACTAACCTAAATCTTAAATGGACAATTTTTAAAAATTCAAAATAGATGGTTTCTTTTCTTGTCACCAATCCTGGAGCTATGGCACAGAAGCTGAGAGTAAGGAGGAGGTAGGTACAGAGAGAAGGTAACTATAAGCCCTATATTAATATCTATTTATAAAGCTAACATTGTATAAACCTTCCTTCCAGTGATGAACAGTTGATTAAGCTCGTTCATTCAAATTATAATTAAATACCCTCATAAAAATGAGGAAATTATGAAAACTCTGTTCAAAACACGAAAGAAAAACATGACTTCCCGGAGCTCAGCCTGGTACAGAGCACTGTAAGTAATCTCTGAACACCATTCTTTCCATGACATTTGGATAATTCCTTTGTGGAAAATAAGCATTGAGGATCTCTTTTCAAAGTATTGTGTGGTGGGCTGGGAAGATAGCTGAAGTGTTTGGGAGCTGCTCTTCCAGAGGACCAAATTTTTCCCAGAACTCATGTCAGCAGGTGGCTCACAACTGCCTGTAACTCTGATGCCCTCTTTGAAGTTCCCTACAGATCATCTCCACTGTTCCTAAATGGTTTCCCATGTCTCAGCATGCAGAGCAAACATGCCATCTCATGTTGTTCTAGGAAGGGGTGCAACATGCTTCTGTAGAAAATATTTGGGAACTCATCTTTGGTAGATATTCGGGGAACAAAGCAATGAGAGATATTTTATGGGAATTTATTATGAATTTAAATTGGTCTTAATCTGATTATTGAAAGAAATAAAATCTGTCTCTTAAGAATACATTTGTACAAGCAGGTAGACTTTCTATGTGGGCAAGTATAATAACATCCTACAGCTACCATTTGAAGGTAGGTTCTAACGAATGAGGATGTTATGTCCATAGCTAGGGTTTTGCTGTGAGCTGTGCCTGCAAGCTAGCCATTTGGTTTTGAGAATTCTTTCCAATTTATCAAGCAAGTGGAAGGTGCCTGTATACCAGATGGTTATCAACGAATTTGCTGCGATTCACAAGTGACTGCTAATACAAGCATTAGTTATTCAATCTTCTGACTTTTGGCAATAGCACTCTCATAGTCTTAGCTTGACCAAAGTCAACTCTTGATGCCTAAGCAGGGAGCTGAGGGGGTTTGTTTTGGAAACATTCTTTCTAAATATGCTAAAGCCTTTGAATAAAAAAGCAAAAATTCCAGAAGAGCCAATGAGGTACAGAGAGATTATAGAGGGGAAAATGGCTTAATTAGGACCTTTATTAGAAACTTTTTGAGCAAAAGAAAACCTAATTTGGACTCAATTTTGAATTTTTACATTTTCAAAAGTATGTTTATTGAGTAGCCCTTTGAAAGGTTATTTCTTCCCTGCACCTTTCAAAAGTCCTCCCCAAACCTCAGTAACATTCTGCTTTACCAGCTTCATGTCAAAGGGATCACATACCAAGATCTGATCTTGAGGACGTACTTCACGTCTGTTCACTGTGTGTTCATATGTGCATGCACACACACCTGTACACACATATTTGTGAAACCCAGAGGTTCATCTCTGTTGTTGCTCCTCTGGTGCTATCCATCTCTGGCTTTTGAGGTGGCCTAGAACTCAAGAGCTGACCTCCGCTGGGCAGCCACTGAGCATCAGTGATCTTCTTGCTTCTGCTTCCCTCAGCCCTGGGATTACCAGCATGTACTCCCATACCCTGGGGATCGAACCCAGATCCTCATGTATAGCAAAAGCCTTACTAAGCTATCTCCCCAGTCCCAGTGTTCACTCTTCTCTCCCACTCTACGTAAAGACTATGGCTTGTTTTCCTAAACCAAAATGTCAGATTTGGGGTTGAGATAACTTTTACTCATAAGCAGGAATAATTAAAATTTTCATAGTTACTACTTTGAAAACTGAGCTCAGTATAACACTGCCCTAGGCAGGTGGATTTATATGTTGCCATGTTTAGTTTGTTTTGTAAGAATGAGCTGTTCTGGGGGTTGGGTGGCATAGGCCTGTGATCCCAGTACTTGGAATGGTAAGGCAGGAGGGTCACAAGTTCAAGGCCAGCCAGGGAAATGTACTGAGGGATTGTTGCCACATAATAAAACTTAAAAATAAGGGGGAAGCAACTGGATGGCATTCCCCTACATATGGTATTGTGGTGGGGGGTTGGGAGGGGAGGGTGTTTAGAGTGCATGTGAGAGGGCAGAGAGGGCAAAAGGGAGGGAAGGAGGGAGGGAGGGCTGGAGGGGAGGAAGGGAGGGAGGGAGGGAGGGAGAGGGAACTAGTATAGACATGTAAAATAATAAATTAAAAAAAAAAAAAAAACCGCTTTGACTCCAAAATTTAAGTTGAAGAACAAGTTACTGGGGAAAAGGATTTCTATTTTTGTTTCCACAGAAAATGAAAAGATGTGGATTCCTTCCAGACTAATGTGGTTTGATCACGCCAGACTGCCTGAAACAGAGTACAAGCTGATCCTACATTCCAAACAGCTGGACAAAACAGCCTTACAGACTACAGCTAGGATATCTGAATCTTCTTCGAATCCCCCAAGACAGCGCCCCTTACCAGCAGGAAGTAGTTTGGAAAGAACGACTCCCAAATTCCCAAATATTGTGTATAAATGTTTGTTTCATTTAGTTGGACTTTGTTATATAAAATTAAATTTAAAAAATTATATAAAAAATAAGGGGGAAGGATATGATTTAGTAGCGGCGAAAGTGTTTACTACACAAAGGGGAAAACAAAAACCAAACAAAAAAACAAAAACAAAAACAGAAAGAGTTTAACGTGTTTTCACCAAAGCAAAACCCAAATTAAAGTAAACACCCAGAGAATCAGGTGAGTAATATGTAGTCCATTTGCAAACCCGAAACCTTAAACAATGTAATACATGATGTGAAAAGACAGATATCAATGATTGGTGCTTACTGAACTGGGTGTGTGTGTGAGTGTATGTGTGTGTGTGTGTGTGTGTGTGTGTGTGTGTGTGTGTGTGTACTTACGATGGAGATCAGAAGACAACCTTGCATATTGTTCTTTTTTAGATGGTTCACTTTCTTTTTCTTTGAGGCAATATCTCCCACTGCCCTAGAATTTACCAAGTAGACCAGGATGTCTAGTCCATGACTATCAGGGAGATGATAGTTAGGGTCAGGGTTAGGGTTAGCAGTAGGGTTGTGAGCTGTCTTCAAATTGCTGGGTATGGTGGTTTGAATGAGAAAGGCCTCCATGGGCTCATAGAACTATTTGGGAAGGATTAAGGAGTGTGTCCTTCTTGGAGGAATTTTGTCATTGGACTTTGAGGTTTCAAAAGGCCCAGTCTTGTTCTCTCTCTGACTTTAGCCTGCTTACCAGAATGTAAGTTCTCAGTTCCTGCTCTTGGGCTATGTCTGCCTGCTGCTGTTCTCCCTGCCATGTTGATCATGGACTAAGCTCCTTAAATTGTAAGCAAGCCCCAATTAAATGCTTTCCTTTGTAAGTTGCATTGGCTGTGGTGTCTCTTCACAGCAACAGAACAGTAACTAAGATTTTAAGCATGAATATAAGCATGTACCATCATACTTAGCTTTTAATTTGTGTGTATACAGGCAGATCTTTAGTAACTGGGCCATCTCCCAATCCCCACGCCTTTTCAGAGCCCACAATTTGAAGACTTATACAAGACAAATCTCATGTACTTGATTAGATCAATAGTAATTATAAGTGGAAGTGTGGTCATTTGAATATATTTGGCCCCCATAATCTTATAGGCAGTAGCACTATTAGGAAGAGTGGCTTTGAGGTAGGTATGGCCTTGTTAGAGGAAGTGTGTCACTGTGGGGGTGGGCTTTGAGGATTTTATGCTCAGGATACTGCCCAGTAAGTCAGTCAACTTCTTGTTGCCTCTTACTCTCAGCTCCAGAACAATGTCTGCCTGCATGTCACCATGTTCCTTGCTATGATGGACTGAACCTCTGAACTGTAAGGGAACCACCACAATTAAATGTTTCCTTTATAAGAGTTGCCATGGTCATGGTGTCTCTTCACAGCAATAGAAACCTAAGACAGAAGGCTAAAGAATTACCTAGCCAATTTCCCTAGAAAGGAATGTATTAAGAAGCCACTCACTTGTGCCCTGACTCGTGTGCAATAGTGAAGGCAAGGCCAAGTCCCGTGTCTTCATTGATGGTACAGCTTCGGTACTTACTGCACATTCCACTGATAGGGGCAAATCCTATTGAAAGATCAATTTTAAGTATTAGCAGTATTTGGGTATATACATATACAGCTTAGTGGATTAACATGTTTAATTGTTTTGCAGAAGAATACTGAATGTCTTTATTGTCACAGGAATTTATATGCCTTAACTAAGTTTATTAGTAGAGTCAGAAAAAAATTGATATACTGACAGTTACAACAATGTTTAATATTAACTTTAGAATGGCCTTACTAAGCATGGAATATACTTTCTAATTCTTTCCTGATCTTTCTCTAAAGCAGAAAATATAAACAAGTCCAGGTAATATGTATAGATCAAATTTCTCACATTCACAATGAGACCAGTGTCCCATTCTCCAAAGTTACCTCCCTGCAAGAACAGTTATACAAGAATTCCCATCATTCCTTGGCTTTATCTCAATCAACCTTATAGCAGAAGAATTTGTTCTTCCCCAGTTTGAGAGCTAACAACCATTAGGACAAGGGTTGGTGACTATGTACTTGTGAATTGGCTGCATCCACCTCTATGTCAAGCCATGAGATCATCTTGGAAGTCTAATATGCAGGCACATATGTGTCATGGGTGACAACATTACTTAACTAATATGTTACTTATGCCATATGAAAAAGGTTAAGGGAGCAAGAGTGTAGAATAGGTGATAGAATTCACAGAGACACTAGATAAGGGAGGGATACTTGGTTGTTGTTCAACTCAGTGAAGTTGACTTGGTCTGTAGTTGTGTAGCTGACTGTTTCCAACCTTGCTCTCAAATCCTACCTATTTACAGCCTGGACATGTAAGGCCTGTGTTTTCTAATATATGGTGTTTTTTAAATACCATATAATACACGTGTGTGTGTGTGTGTGGTGTGTGTGTGTGTGTGTGTGTGTGTGTGTGTGTGTGTGTGTGTGTAAATTTCAAATTAGGTATATGAGAGTATGAGAGTCAGGAAAGTGAATCATTTGCTTTAGGCAGCACAGTCCTGGAACTGGATATTCACAAGGCATATGTGAATGTTTATGCCTGTACAACATGCTCATTAGCAAAGAGAGTGAACTATGAAGCAGATCAGGGATTGATTCCTGGTGGTGCATTTGCTGTTTTCAAGCCCTTGTTTATACTTTTGTCTGCGGTTGTCTCCTCAGTGTAACTTCATTAGACAAAGCTTTCACTCATTGGTTTATGCACTGTCTGTGATTGGTTTCTCACTAA
Organism: Phodopus roborovskii; assembly: GCF_943737965.1. NCBI lineage: Eukaryota > Metazoa > Chordata > Mammalia > Rodentia > Cricetidae > Phodopus > Phodopus roborovskii. The sequence goes on along the minus strand of NW_026126558.1, from coordinate 15,097,661 downwards.
CATAGCAGATGTCTCTAGTTGCCTCTCTGCAGAGCATAGCATATTTACTGCAGGACTCTCTACAGCAAAAGTTTACAGACATTGACCTGGATAACCCAATCCATGTGAAACGAAAGGTTCAGTTCCTACTATGAGCAACTTAATCAGCTTGGAAATGCAGCCAGCATGTAAAAGATACTGTTCTTACGCTGGATGTCTTGTACAAAAATGGGAGAATGGAGTCCTTCAAAGTCAAGGAGCTTGCTAAATAAGACACTGATAACTAGTGACACAGTGAGGTATGGTGACATTCAACTGTTTTTCATCAACTTCCCAGTTATGAGGTCATGTGCATGCAAATGACCTCTCTTACTTCATTGATCATCAATTTGGACAATAAAGAAAATTACCAATTGATTAATATATAGACTCTTCATACCACAATGGATTCAATAAAGCAGAACACATTCACCATGGAACAAGGAAGCTATTCCACTTAAATATATTTATGTGTCACACAATGACCTCAGGCAACAGTGGCGTGTTTGTATAGCAGTGTTCTCATTGGAAAATAGTGTCTAGTGATGTCACAGCCATCTCAGATTGTGCAAGTATACTCTAAGATAGCCACACAGAACCATCATTACCTAAAGACACTTTTCAGGATATGTCATGGGCAGTAAGTGACACGTGTACATCAAGTGTCTTTGACAGGACTCAAGAGCACCATGCATTGGTCAGAAAGTTTTCATCCATGCTACTAGCTAGCAGGTGTTTATGAGCAATCTGGACATACCATACCTAGTGTGTCACATGGTTCATTCTTCCAGGAACAAATGTCAAATCCTGTGAGAAGGATGGCATGGTCATGTCTCTTGCCGTTCTTTCCCACAAGGGCAGATTGCCACTGGCAGAAGCTATTTAGAGACTGGTCTGCATGGTGGTTGATCAGCAATCCTCCCTATGTGAAAGGTGCAAAGATTAGAGGATGATTATTTTGCCAGTAAGAAAAATTCTGAATCATTGTGGCTAAGTCCCACCATGATTCAAGGGGAAATTATCAGTAGAGGGAGGCCAATGAGCCAAGCTCTACCAAAAAAAAAAAAAAAAAAAAAAAAATTCTAGTTTAGGTTAATATAAACTTTAAAAAAGTAAACTTAAGTTTTTAGTATGCACTTTCTAACTAACTATATTTTTAGAATAAAAAGCATTTTTTATCTTAAAAATTAATTAATACTACAGTTCAATAGTTTCCTCGATAAAGCATAACAAAGGCAGTATCCATAGTTTACTTCTCTATGAAGTTTGGTACTTAAGAGGATACAAGTAATCAATAACACAATGTGAGTTTACTGAATGGAGAACCATTTACTAGAGATTATGGCTGGAGAGATGGCTCAGAGGTTAGGAGCACTGACTGCTTTCACAGAGGATCCATGTTGAAAATCCTAGCATTGTAGAACTCAAAACAGTCTATAACTTCAATTCTTCAGGATCCAATACACTCACCTGCCCTCTGTGGGTATCAGATACACTCATGACACGATGCACACACATATATGCAGGCAACACACACACACACACACACACACACACACACACACACACACACCAAAATAAAAAAGAAGAAAGACAGAAACTATTCTTAAAATAATAATTTAACAAAATGTTTGCTTAGGCTAAACCAGTAACTTGGGTCAAGCCAAATGTTTAGATGGTAATTTTGCCAGTAAATCAGGGGCCTGCTGGCTTCAGCATTGTTAAGCAGTGTGTGATTAGCACAACAAAGTCTTAGTGTTTCCCAAACAACACATACTCTATCCTTCTAAAATTCCAGGATAACTTCCCACAGCACAAACCTCTGTAGTGCTGCACACCTGGGCAATTAGATCCATTTTCTTTCCCTTGTCTCTGACTCTCCACTTTTCACATTCTTTACTGGGGTTAGAGTTGAAGAGGAAAAGCCTCAGGGGCTTTGAAAAATCGTCTGTCTGATTGGTGAGATCATAGGGAAAAATACAGCTTACAGATCAAAACACTACAGAGCATGGAGTACTGTGCAATTTAACACATTATTATATGTTCTGTTTTTGCAATTTGCCCAATTCCTGTGTCATGCACCTCATGATAATCAATTCAAGGCAGTTGAAGGGCCCTTGTTTATTCTTTGTCATTCCTAAATTGGTGCTTGGGAGACCATAGACTTACTACAAGAATTTTGTGATGGATTCCTTCTGGTAAATTTTCAAAATATACTTATGTATTCATTCACCTTAGTATTAGTTAGTGTATTTGACCTATGAAGTCCAACTAACCCTGAATCCATATCCAAATTCATCTTTATCATAAGGACTACATATTTATACAAAGTATTTACATTTTGTATATCAACAATGTTATAATATACTTAATATTTACATATAACTGTTGATACATCTATGAATATATTATCTAGATTAGTATATAAAGGATTATTTTATGGTGATTTAGCTCAAGGATCCTTATTAGACTGCACTTTCCCTGAGGAGATGGTTAGCATATTTTCAAATATGAGATTAATGCATTGGTATACAGTAGGTATTCAATAAATGCATCCTCAACAGCAGAACAAATGGGATAAATGAAATTTGCTACTCACAGGGTCTTGTTCCAAAAGAATTAGGCTCACAACCACAATATTTATGTCACTTCCAATGGTCCCATCTTTGAACAAGCTAGAAACCTGTTGAACAATTAAAGCCATATAACATATTTTAAAGAACATAATCCTGTATGGACAGAATCAATCAGACATATTGATAAGGGTGCCATTTCAATTTTACCAAATGCATGTTATCTACAAGAATGATTTTTCTCAATATTCAAAATTTTCAATAAAAATAGTGTGGCTTAGCTGGTCAGTAGTGGCACACAACTTTAATCCCAGCGCTCAGGAGGCAGAGGCAGGTGGATCTCTGTGAGTTCAAGTCCAGCCTGGTCTACAGAGCTAGTTCCAGGACAGACTCCAAAGCAATACAGAGAAACCCTGTCTCTAAAAACCAAAAAAAAAAAAAAAAAAAAAAAAAAAAAACAAAAAAACCAAAAAAAAAGTGGCTAAAAGTGTGACATTCCACCCACACAAGGAATTCTATGTCTAGGGGTATAACAGTTCCTGATGTCCCTTACCATGTTCATTACTGTGAGAATGTACGTGGTGACGTCACCCTTGCCATGCTTTTCCACCATCTTTGCATCAGCTACTACAAGGGTTTCTACATTGAGACCCTTTTGTGACTTTCCAGCTGATCTTCTGGGCCGCCCTGTGCCCCCATATTCATCAAAGCGTAGATAGGTGTCTTCTGCAGGAGGCTTGGGGGCATCTGCAGTAGACAGAAGAGTATTTGGAAGGGAAATCAGCAGAAGACATCTGGGTGACATAGATTGAGAGAGATGAGAAAGTGGAAAAGTGACACTGAATGTCACTGTTGTCACATGCCCTGGGGCTTTGCACCTGAGATTCATTCAGTAGATGTTTAGATGCATGGATGGGTGGACTGATGGACAGGTGGACAGATGGGAAGATTCAGAAATGTTAAAAATGCTCACAGGTAAGTTAAAGAAAACAAACTACAGTTTTAGTTGGCAGACAAGGCTGGTCAACAAAGGTCAATGAAGAAAGGAAGAAAAAAGTTTGTTTTGGGAATACATTGACTCTGCAATACCAACAGCCAAGGGCGATGGCAAATACACTATATAATTATTTCTAACTCTGCCAGCTACTATTTGTGTGAGGAACCCTAATCTGTCTGTGCTGAGCTGTATGGGACCCAGTTGTCGTCTGTGGCTACCATGTTAGTGGATTGTGGCTGGCCAACACAAGGATCAGATATTTATCAAATAAAATAAAATGTAACATTTAACTTGGTCCCTAAAAAATACAAACATCTGTGAAATAATGAAGTCTCTAAAATCTACATTTTCAGCATTGAATCTTAGGAAATCTACATACAGATTAAACATTTTCCATGGAAATTTGTCTATTAGAATTAATACAGAGTCATAAGTAAATTAAGTATATTTATACAATACAGTATGAAAGAGAAAGTTCAAACCTTCTCCAGGAGTTTGTTACATCATTTATAATTTGAGGTGACAATGTTTTGTTTGATGAGTTAGATAAAATGCTATTGAAAGTAATTTGTTTTTAAACTTTTGTTATTTTTGGTTTTTATTAACAGCTGTATGAGTGAGTGTGTGGTGTGTTTGGTTTTGTGTGTGTGTGTGTGTATGTGCGTGCGTGTGCACGTGTGAGCATGTGTGCACATGCATGTGGAGGTCAGAGGTTGACAATGGGTGTCTTCCTCCACCGATTTCCATCTTTTAGGCAGGGAGTTGAACCCAGAGCTTATCAATTCAGCCAGTATAGTTGCAGTTTGTCCAGTAGGTTCTGTTTCTACCTTCCTAATGTGCAAAGATTACAGGGTATTTGTGGGGAGGAGAACCTGGCTACTGGGGATCTGAGCCCTGCTTCTCGTGCCTCTGTAACAAGTGCCTCATTACATTGAGCCATCTCTTCAGCTCTTACTTCTGATTTTTTTATTTTTTATTTTTGATTGCAGAATGTCATTTAGCCCAGACTGGGCTTCAATCTCTACATAGCCAAAGATGGCTACAAACACCTGATTGTCTTGCCTTTAGCTCCAGAGTGCTGGGTATACATCACTGTGTCTTCCTTAAAGTGGTTTTGATCATAGTTGTTAGAAAGAGCAAACTTACTTTTGGTTCTTATCTACTGAACATTGCTGGTCTAGAAAAGAGCAAAGGAGACTGGAAATACAGCTTGGCTGGTTCAGAACTTTACTGCGCATAGGTGAAGTTCTGAGCTTGACCCCAGCATTGGGCAGGTGGAAGCAGAATGTTTTTGCCCAAACAGGGGCTCATTGTATAGGTCAAGCTGGCTTTCACCTCATAATTCTCCTACTTCGGCCTTCCAAGTGCTGGTATTATAGGTATCTACCACTGGTTCATAGGGCACGCCTAAGAATTCACCTGTTCTCCATCAGCTTGCCTTCAGGACCTAATATTCTGAGAGGGTTACCGAGAAGCTTCTTGTGTCTCTAAACACAGCTGTGCATTTATTTTTTCACTATACAAAGCTGGGTACTTTACCTAAGACCACAGAAACCAAGATAAGATCAGGACCTTTGGCTAACACTGGGAGATGCTAAGAAGGCCAATAAAGGACCATCTGTCTACATCTTTCCTAATTGAACCTAGGAGAGCCACTCCTTCAGTATTCGTTCATCAGTCCTTCTACAAGGCAGCATTTGAGAACAAACTAAGTGCAGCCTCACTGAACCCAGCTGCCCCCAAGACTACCCATCGAGGACCTCTTCAGAACAGACAAGGAAAATCTCCTTACATACATTTCTTGCGTCGTCCACAAAAATGCTGCTTTTGCCACCTTCGATGGCGGTACTCTGTCTCTTGACTCTGGGAGGCAGGGGGAGTGTGACTTGGGGAGTGACCAGGATAAATCCGATGGGAGCCAGGGTAGTCTTGGTACCGCTGGACCCTCTTCTCTGCTGTCCTTTTGTACAGGACGTGAGGATGGTGGCCTGCAGGCGAGCTGTAGTTGTGTTCCTGGGCCAGCAGCTGAGGTAGCGGTGAGATGAGGAATTCATTGTCTCGTGTCCTTATCAGACCTGACTAAAAAAGCCAAATACAAAGAGCATACTCATGACTCCATGCGTTGTCTTTTTTCTGTGTTGATTTTTGGCATCTTTGCATGGATTATGTCCTATGAAGAGGCACCGTATAAAATGCTTATATCTGTTTGCCTTTTTAAAATTCTGTGTGTGTGTGTGTGTGTGTGTGTGTGTGTGTGTGTGTGTGTGTGTGTGTGTGTGTGTGCATTCCCATATGTGGAGGTCAGAGGACAATTTATAGTAGACAGTTCTCTCATTTCTCTCATTCTGTCACATAGGCCTCCAGATGGACTCGTGTCATCAGACTTGGTGTCAAGCACCTGTACCTGGGGAGCCATCTTACTGGCCCTGCCACATCATTTTTATCTGCACCATTACCTACTGCTGTTATAACTCCAGTTTCACAAAGGGGACAACAAAAGACTAAGTGGGTTGGTACGCCATTTCCTAAATCAATGTTAACCATATGTAACCCATAAACTGAGAATTTTTTAAAAATGTTTTTTAGTGTCATAGAGGGATCAAACCTAGGGCCTTACACATGCTTAATACATCATGTACCCTTAAGCTGTCTGGATTTTCTGACAATAATTTATTTTTTCACTGATTTATTTGTGTACATGCTTGTGCTTGTGTATATATGCATGTATTTGTGTGTGTTTATGTGTGTATGCTCCATGCATGAATGGGAAGCCAATGAAGGAAGATGTTGGGTTACCTGCTCCATCACTCTGCCTTATTCCTTTGAGATAGGGTCTCTTACTGAACCCGGAGCAATGCTTGCAGCCAGTAACCTCCAGCAATCCTTCTATCTCTATAACCGCAGTGCTGAGATACAGGTACATAAAGCCATACCCAGATTTTATATGGGTGCTGGGATTTGAACTTAGGCCCTCATACTTCTACAGCAAGCTCTCTTACCCATTGAGCCATCTCGGCAACCCCTAGACTGGCAATGTCAACATGAGGTTTTGAAGGACTAAGCTAAAGGATGCCCTGCTTGAATGGCTTTGATTGATAGAGCCTGGTGGAATACTAGACAGAGTCATGAATATAAAAACAGTTCATGGCTTATGTAAAAAGAACAAGGTCTCCCATATTGATGTCCTAGGTGCTAAAGAAATGAGAGGATGTGCAAGGATGACTGAGGAAGGGACTTGTGATTACCTCTAAATAGAAGTCTAGTGCCTCCAATGGGCTGAACTATAATAAAGACGTGTTTCTGAAATAAAGAAAGGACACTCAACCAAGAAGACCACAGTCACAATTACACCTTCCAAGCTCATGGCATAGTACATGTTATATTGGTGCACCAAAGATGGAGCTATGGCTTGTAGCACAGGCTACTCTCTCTTCTGGCTCATACCCAGGGTACCTAGACCTGCCTTAGGAACTAAACCAGCAGCTTGTGAATAGACACGGTTCTTATGATCTCTCATTTGAATCTGGATTTGTATTTGTTTTTCTTTTTTTTCTTTGTTCAAAAAAGTAAAATTTAATAAGATACATATTTTAATTTGATTTCATTACTTAATTCATGGAACATCACTTGGTATGCCATTAATTTATACAGTTTTGTGGGTTTGGCTGTTGATGATTTGCATGCTCATAGGTTCAGTCCCCAACACCAAAGATGAATACATTTCATTTAGCTCAAAAACTGAAAAAAAATTGTGGTTATGGATACACACATCTAAGGATAGGGCTAGTCCTTATTGACTTGTATGCTTTAAATGAGTGAACTATATTTATTTTATTTTATTTTTTAATTTATTTTTTATATTCCAATTCCAGTTCCCCCTCCCTCCTCTTCTCATCCTATACCAGGGAACTCCTACAGCTGATAAACACCTTTAATAATATAGCATGATATGTGACTGATGCAAAAATATTAGTAGTCCTCCTACATACAGATGACAAACGGGCTGAGAAAGAAATCAGAGAAGCATCATCCATCATAATAGCCACAAACAGCATAAAATATCTTAAGGTCACTCTAACTGAACAAGTGAAAGACCTGTATGACAAGAACTTTAAGTCTTTGAAGAACAAAACTGAAGAGGATATCAGAAAATGGAAAGATCTCCCATGCTCATGGATAGGTAGGATTATCATAGTAAAAATATCAATCCTACCAAAAGCAATCTACAGATTCAATGCATTATCCATCAAAACCCTAGCACAATTTTTCACAAACCTCAAAAGAACAATACTAAATTTAATATGGACTTGTGTCTCTTATTAAGACCACCAGGTGAATAGGATGCACCGCATCCTTCATGATGAGGTCTTAGAAACAGGCCTGGGGAGGTAAAGGAATGAAGAAAAGACTCAAGAGATATAGGTACAGAAAAGCTCTGATGGAGGGTTACCAACTATGTAATGACCTGAACCTCAGAGCTTTTATTAAGTATAGCAAAGACAGATGGGTTAGCAAAGACAAAGGAATTAGCTACTTCTCAGTAGAGGGTCTGTGGCAGAGCAGGCTTAGACTGCAGTCATCTCTGAGGAAGAAGGTTTAGTTGTTAATTTTTGCACACACTGCTCAGTCATTTGTAAACACTTGCAGAGAAAGGCTTTGGCAACTCCAAGTCTGAGCCATACAGGGATCCTTTTGCCATTCCTATTGAAGGGATCAGACCCTCACCCATTCCCCTGCTTTAGCAGCCATGACAGAGTACAGAAAAGACCTAACAAGACAAAGGTTCCTGACTCAGCCCATGTGCTTGATTTCCAGCCTTCTGACCTTGCAGGAGCCGCCCTGAGTCAGATACCCTCCATGTGGCAAGCAACCAATCAGAAGTTAGCTGGCGGGCTTTGGGCATGCTTTACTGTAAAAGTGGTATAACAGTGACCTGCAGAGCATAGCAACCACCCTGGGAAGGCCTATAGGCCATAACAACCAGTTAACCAATCAACACAGGACAGGTCATTCAACCCAGAAGCGCACCAAACCTGAGACTGTTGTGTACCCTAGACACTCCCCTTGCTCCCCACAATAAGCTCTCCAGTTTGCACCCCCTTGGGGTCCTTCTCATGCCACCTACCATGTGAACCCGATGAATGTCCTGGGTAAATAGTTAACTCATTAAACAATAAGAGACTTTTGCATCAGAATAGTCTCTTGGTGATTTGGGGGTTCAGAATTTGGACACAACACTATGGGTCTAAGACACTGAGTCCTTGACATGACCCAGTCGATGTCAATAATCTAGTCAGTCAGGATTTCATCTGCTGTGAACACATCCACCCAAGGCTTCCCTGGCTCCACATAAGCATACCTGCTAGAGTTTAAGGAGCACTGGTTGAGGCTTTCAGATGTGCTGTTCCTTATCATCAGCAGGAATCTCAGACACTTGCACATTACATCACTGCTATCTCTGACTTTTTGTTGTTGGTGTTTTTAACCACCAGGTAATTAATGGAATGTACAGACAAGGCCCATTCTTAAGGCCTTACCTTGCTGTGCAGTGAGGGAGACTTTTCCCTACCTTGACCACCTTGCAAAGTCCTTTGAATCTTTTTAGGCTGCAGCGATTCAGGTAGATGCTGATCATGATGGCTCACTGAACCAACACATGCTCACTGAGCACCTGCCATGTGCCATACAATAAACAGGGCATACCACACAACAGTGCAGAGGCATTGCAAAACATGTGGGTAGCTGGCTAGGTAAGTGCTGGTGTTGTATTGAGGGCAGCGTACATAAGTATACAAAGTCAGCACCTCTCCCAGGCTGTAGGATGGGTGCAGCAGGGAATGGTGGACAACTGCTATCAGAGTTTAGCCTTATGTTAGAGTTCAGCTTTGCTTTCCTAAAAGAAGCCCAGAATACATTATTTGGTCCTTACTTTTCTACCCTTTCAAAACTTCGTGGATTTCTGAGAAATTATTTTATGGGTATTGTCATATTTAGAATATGGAAACAAACAAAATATGACTTAATTCACCAGGCACACACTGGGCACTGAAGTCCCTATCCTTTCTAGGCACTGGCATTTACAAAAGGAAGACATAGCCATCAGAAAGGAGATTGCATTCACGTCCTCATGGAGACCATGCAAAAAGAGAATCATATTTAAAAGTGATTTTGGGCTGGGGAGATAACTCAGTCATTAAAGTGGTTGCCATGCAAGCACAAAGACCTGAGTTTGAACCCCAGAGCCCCAATTAAAAAAACAAAACAAAACAAAACAAAACAACCCAGCAGGCATGGCAGCATACCCCTGTAATCCCAGTGCTGGTGAAACAGAGACTGGGATCCCTAGGGTTCACTGGCCAGCCTGCCTAGTGAGGTCCAGCCTAGTGCCATACCCTGCCTTAAGAAACAAGATGATGACTCCTGAGTAAGGCCACCTGGAGTTGCCCTCTATTGCGGTTAAATAAGGATCAGGATAAACAAACAGGCCGAAAAGATGTTTATTCAGGGAGAAATAACTTACAGCCTAGACAGATGAACACCAGCATTTTCCACCGGATGCTCTCCTGTCCGAGTCCCGCCAGCAAAAGAGCTTTTCCCGGCTCTTCCTCTGACTTCCTTCCACAGGTCACTTCCGCCCATGGCTCCACCCCCCAATGAAGGACTATCTCACTACAGTCCTCAACACCCATACATACGTATATGTATATGTATATGTATATGTATATGTATATGTATATGTATATGTATATGTATATGTATATGTATATGTATATGTATATATTGTCCACTCACCCATGAACATACAAATTCATAAAAACTGAAATAAGCAAATGACTACCATCCCCGAAATGCTGTCCATCATCAGACATGCATCAGCTGTGCCCTCCCCTCCTACAACTAGCTCAGTCAATGTTACCAGAAACTTGCAACTTTAATCCAAACACTTTCTACTTAGTCCCTGACAACAGTCAAGATAAATCAACACATATAGAGTTCTCTGCCATCCATCTTTCTGCCAGCTCCACAAATTCCCATAGTCCTTGCTGGCTTCATCTGTCTTCTGTCCCTTTCTAAACACACTACTTTTTTTTTTTTTATCACACTTGGAACTCTTTTTTTTTCCCCCACCAACTAGCTGTTTTGTATTTATTTTTTTTTCCTTTGAAATTTTCTAGTAACTTCTTTGACTATGAGTAGGTTTCTCAGACACATGCACACTAAGACACAGCTTTCTCTGCCTTTGTCTTTTTTTTTTTTTTTTTTTTTTTTTTTAACCATCCAGGTGGTTAGTGGAATGTACAAACTATGAACCTGTCTTCCCTTTGTAAAAGCTAGATGCTGGTGTCCCCACTACTAAAGCTGGATACTACACTATCCCCTGTCCAAATGTTCATAAGCCACAGCCATTGGTCTCCCTATCTCTCTCTAATGAAAGAAATAAAATCCAAGTCTTCCCACATCTAATACAACATATCTGTAATACTGTGGAATCCCCGGAGCAATTCTCACGCTAACAGACAACAAATATTTGTTTCTCAGTCAATAAACATGTCAGAGTGGAGATGCAGCAGAGAACCATCCTGAAACAGGAAGGAACTAGGCTTGAGAAGGGAAGGGAAAGCCCCAATGCAAACCCAGGCAGAGTCAGAGCCTTCTCCTCCAAACCATACTGGCTCCTCTTCTAAACTACAGGCAGACAAAGGGCACCATTTATAGCCCTCCCCAGACAGAGGCATTAGCTGAAGAAAACTAAATGCCTCAAAAGCCCTCCAGCTTTCCCAACTTCCTCACTTGGTTCAACTAATATCCTTTAAGTCACTTAAGTGCCTTGACTGGACGGACCGGTTTGCACATTTTTTTTCTCTTTTCTCCCTAGTTCATGAAGACTCTCGTGGCTGCTCAAAGGCATAGGGGACACTTTTATGTTGAGACATCAACCAAATAGTCATCCTGAGGCAGTAAGGAAAGATATAGGTAATTAATTCAGTGGACCTGGGGAGGGAAAGGAGCCCCTCTCCCCAGAGTCTGATTAAAACCTCTCAGTTGTTGAGAGGTAAGGATTGCTAGCACAACTGACATCATTCTCTGAGAAGCAATGTTGCTTTTATGGAGAGATGTTGTAAATAAGGAGGTTAAAATAGCAAGGATACCTGCTGAAGGCCTCTGTCCTTCCCTGGATTAAATTTTCCAGGAGTCTCACAAACCCTGTTTACATGAAGAGAAATGCATGATGCCCCTTAAGGGCCAAGGTTTTATCTTATCACATTTAATCCCATCAAAGGCACCCCTGGAGCCATTCTCTAATCTCAATTATCCAGAAAGAGGAGGAGAGGAGGGGTTCTTAGGGATCCTTTGAGAAGTAACATAAAAGATACCCTAATTGAGTTTGTGGGTGTTGCTTAGACACTCAAGTGGGACTCCCCTTTACAAAGCACACCCACACACCAGTGGGTCTTTTTTCTTCCCTGATCACTTCTCTTTATGTTAATCCCCATGCTTAAATCTATGTGAAAATATTCTCCTAATAAATTCCAGCCAGGTTTTCTATTAGATCATCAGGAAATTTTTTTTCTATGGCTAACTCAAGACTCCAGCTTCTCTTGAGTGGACATCTGTGCTAAGATCCCTTCAGCTACCACAGGAGGCAGCACAGAGCTGTGTCTTCAGCACAGAGCCTACTTCAGCTGAGAGAGACATTGGGACAAACACAATGGACCCAGACACTTCAGTTCAGTGCAAAGGACAAGTGTCTAAACTAATTATTTATAACAAAACAATAATTGCATAGTGCCAGATAATTAAGAGAATATTCTTTACCTGGTATCTGATGAAAAGCAATGTAATCTAACCAAAGAAACAAATTATAGTTTAAAGAGATAGGGCCCAGCACATCCAAATAGAACCAGCCATGGTGGGGTGTATGAAGCTTTTTTAAATTACTAAATGAATGCAATGTTCTGCCTAAATATGGTGAATAAGATGCACCATGGTGTTCTATGACATCTAATTCAACATAAACACACACACACACACACACACACACAGAAGGAGGTAGTAAATATCACAGATGAAAATAAAATACTCATTAGTATGCAGAGTGGAGTTGGAAATAACAAAGTGTGTGTGTGTGTGTGTGTGTGTGTGTGTGTGTGTGTGTGTGTGTGAGTGAGTGTGTGTTACAGCAAGCTTTTTGAGGAACTTAAGTTCATTTAAACCAGAAGATTTTTCCTAATCCAGGCAGAGAAACACTGGATGAAAGAATGACATCACAGAACTAAGAAGTGAGAAAGTGGAGCCAAGCAGGAAGAAGTCTGAGGCCCAAGCAGATAAAGAAAAACAGCCTTAGGTGTCCCTGGAAATAGAGGATAGGAGACATCTCCAGTACACTGAGATGGTGATGTCATTGTTAGCATTCAGGCATTATGCTGGCTTGACTTGACCCCTGTTACCAGCCAGGATGCACTCTTACAGGTCCTGACAACCATTGCTATAGTGCATGTGCTATGTCCCCTCATAAAAGGCAGAAAAGGCAGGTCCCTCCTGCCTCCTGTTGCTCTCTGTTCCTTTCCTCCACCTCTCCTGTACCCAGAGGTTGCTCTCCTGCCTTCCCTCCCCCCCACTTCCCATTCCACTGCCCCAATTAAAAAGGGAAAAAAGAAAAGGAAAACAAAAACAAAAACAACAACAACAACAACAAAAAAAAACCCACCTCCTTGTGAGCCCTGTTGCATGATGGCATCTCTGTCTCTTTCTCCTGTTGCTTTTAAAAGACTAAAGGATTTGTCAAAAATATATAACTGATTTGGTGCATAACCTCTATGATGCCATTGAAAGGGCAAGGTCCCAGGTCAGAAAAAACAAAAGGCTTAAGAAAAAGTGGTCAGTATGAAACAAAAAAATCTGTGATTTGGAGGCCGGGGGGCCAAGGGAAAGGAAGGAGAGAAATGTGCAGGTCTGCTGAGAAAAAGCTACAACAGTCTTCAACAGAGGACAGTCTGTGCTATGAGGATGTTTATGGAGTTTTGTCCAGAAGCAACAAAATTTACTGAGGGAAATTGGATGAAATGATACAAAGATAAACAGTTAAGGAAAATGATGAACAGGATAACAGACTTGAAAGGTGAAGCATAAGTGTCGCTGCTTTTTTGTTATTTTCCTCTCCTAAATAACTATGAGAACTCAGGCCTTCCCCAAGTGAAATAAGCCAATCTTTAGTCACAGTGTGTTATGTCATGAGCACTTCAGAAAATGTTAACACACACACACAAAACAGAGCATTGGTAGCTCTTGAACTTTCCAAGGAGATGATGAAATGATTCATCGAAAACTGTTTATTAAATCCCAGGTGAGAACAAGTGGGCTCATCTGGACCATGCTCAGGCCAAGAAGAGGACATCTGCTGATGTGCCCTGAGGTGACCAGCACTGGTAGCTTACTCTGTTTTCTATAAAGTACTTAATTTAGGAGATCTAAACAGACACTTCTGTCATCAGCACATGTAAAGACAGCGGAGTAGATGACCTGGACAAGCCCTCAAGTGTGCACATGTACTCCAAATGAGGAGAGCTGTCCAAGGTTCCCTGTTGTTGTCCAAAGGAAAAGCATCTCCTGTACTTTTGGGGGTAGGCAGGAGCAATGTATATTTTAACAAAATACTAGTATTTTCCATCCATTTCTTTATCTCAATATTCACAGGACTCACGATGCTATTTAGGTGGAGATTTAGAATTTCCAGATTTGGGGTTGGGGAGAAGTCTTCATGAGTCAAATGCTTGCTGCCTCAAGTGTGAGGACCAGAGTTCAGATTCCTGAAACCCACACTGAGCTGGGTATGGTGGTGTGCATCTGGAACCCCAGTTCCCCTATGACTAAGACCCCAGAATCCCAGAGGTTCACAGGCTGGCTAGCCTGTGACATACAGTGGCAAACAAGAGACCCTGCCCCAAACAGGGTGGTAGGTGAAGACCAATGCAGGAGGCTATCCCCATGTGTGCATGCATGTGCGTGCACACACACAAACTTTCCAGGTTTGTATACTATTGGGTGACTTTATTTTTTTTCCTTTTTTTAAATTTAAATTTGAAACAAAGTTGTTTTACATGTCAATCTCAGTTCCCTCACCCTCCCATCCTCCCCTATCACCCCCACCAAACCCTAGCCCATTCTCTTTCTGTTCCCCAGAGAAGGTGAGGCTTTCCATGGGGAGTCTTCAAGGCCCTTCCCTATGTATCTAGGCTGAGAAAGTATCCCTCTATGTGGGATGGGCTCCCAAAGTCCATTCGTATACCAGGGATATTGATTCATTACTAGAGGCCCCATAGACTGCCCAGTTCTCCTAACTAACACTCACATTCAGGGGGTCTGGGTTGGTCCTATGCTGGTTTCCCAGCTATCAGACTGGGGTGCATGAGCTCCCCCTTGTTCAGGTCAGCTGATTCTGTGGGTTTCTCCAGCCTGGTCTTGAACCCTTTGTTCATCACTCCTCCCTCTCTATAACCGGATTCCAGGAGTTTAGCTAAAGTTTAGATGAATCTACTAGATTCTAGATGAATCTACTAGATGGAGGCTCTAGGATGGCATATAAGGTAGTTGTCAATCTCATTATTATAGAAGGCATTAAAGGTAGCCTCTCCCCTGTTGCTTAGATTGCTAGTTGGCATCATCCTTGTAGATCTCTGGACATTTCCCTAGAGCCAGATTTCTCTTAAAACTTATAATGGCTCCCTCTTTTATAGTATCTCTTTTCTTGTTCTTCTCTATTCTTTCCCTGTCTCAATCTTCCTTCTCCCTCATGCCCACCTCTCCCCTCCTCTCTCCTTCTCTTTCTCCTAACTCTATTGGGTGACTTTAAGAAGACTCTTGCTAATATAAGTTTACTGAGATTAGCTTACAGGATCATAGGTGATTCACTGGTAGCTATAGCACCAAAAGACCCAATACCCAGTCAACTTACCACTTGTAAACTGTGTCGTCCTAAGACCATGTCCCCCTGGGGCAGGCAGAATAGGTGACTAGGATCTCTGTTGAGATTCTTAGGCCAGTCTCTCTACCTTCCTCCTAAAAAGATGTGCCAATAGACCTCCTTGTGATATTGCTCTGCCCATTTTCACACTATGACTATGGACCAAGTTAGCCAACAGTTCATAAGAGCTGTTCTACTTCAAGATAGAGATAGGACATCAAATAATATGGCTATGCAGACACTAAAGTTCCTGCCAACAGCTGCCAGGTGCTTCATTTAAGCTTAAACAGACACTGCCAATAGTCCCCCCAAGTATTCTTAGCAGTTGCTCTGACTTTCCAGGGATCAATGCTTCTTCTGTCCTTTCCTTTACATTCGTAGTAAGGGAAACCCAGCCTCTGACACTCAAGACCCTGGTCTATAAAGTGAGAACAACAATAGAGGACTAAGTGTTAGGTATGATGTCTGGCAGTGTGTATCTAGCATTCCTGAGATCACTATCTCTAATAGCTCAGGAACAAAGCAGAGAATTCAAACCAAGCTTTTTCTTTTCTTTTCTTACTGTACTTGTGTGTGAATTGCTTTAACAGAGTTTCTCTTAAGTAGGCCCATCTTGCCTCAAATTTATGAAGCTTCTCCTGCCTCTGCCTTGAAATCTACCATTTCAGGACTGTCACAGGACACCTGCCAGCCAGGCTTTTCCCCAACTGTGTTAATATTATGGTTTTCCTATTCCTTTGGAGCTGCAGTTCTGGAGAGTGGTATGAGCATTCTGTCTATTGAGAGAAATATTGTAGGGATGAAGCAAGGCTTCGAGGCCTGAAAAGAAAAGGACTACTTAAAGTCTTCAAGATAGAACTGAAGAGTCTCAAAGAAAGTCATGAATATTTCACTTTGGAGGGCTTCTTAACTCTTTTAGCATTCACAGATTGGTTGGTTGGTTTGAGTGGGAATAGAGGATGGTGGTGGGTGGGTAGGAATTTGTTTAGCTCCCCATTTTGTATGGCCAATGTGGCCATTAACTTCATATCATGTTTGGGAGCTCAGATGTTTAGACATGGCCTTGGTGCATTATGAAGACCTGATCACTTGTGCTCCTTTTCCATGGGAAGAGGTGGCATGTTTCCCTTTGGTTTGACC
This sequence comes from Phodopus roborovskii, assembly GCF_943737965.1. Classification (NCBI taxonomy): domain Eukaryota; kingdom Metazoa; phylum Chordata; class Mammalia; order Rodentia; family Cricetidae; genus Phodopus; species Phodopus roborovskii. The sequence continues at coordinate 15,080,971 of NW_026126558.1, read as the reverse complement.
AGCATCATGGAGAAAGGGATGCTGTTGGTCATTCTGAACAGGTTGAGTTAAGAGCCACTGCTTGAGTACTAGAGCACCATAGGCTCTGTGGAATATATGAATGTGGACCACGACTGTGGGCTGCAGCCCCTAAGTCACATACAGGCTATTTCTTTGGATGAAGCAGGCAAAGGCCCGCCCCTTCCATAGAACACTGGTGAAGTAGACCACCACACACATGCTCATGGAGCGCTCTTCCTGTAGTTTACTCAGGTGCAAGCCTAGACAAAACTGACCTCTCTGTGTAACCCCAAATCTCTGCAGGGCAGGGCAGGGCAGGGCAGGGCAGGGCAGGGCAGGGCAGGGCAGGTCTAGTCTACATACTGACAATGACAAGGAAAAAAAAAAAAAAAAAAAAAAAAAAAAAAAAGGCACCCAAATCCTCCTACAAGTATCTTCCAAATATTTGTCTTCTTTCTCTTCCCTAAGGATGGTCAATTTTATCACAGAATTCGGTATCCTTCTGTGATACCTTATACTAGCCAAAATCAGCTCCAAATCAAAATTAACCAATGTGACTTTGACCACATGGAATACTCCTGTCCTGACAGTAAGGGAAACAGATTCTACCCTTTCCTCAAAGGGACAATAGGTATCTGATTGGTGAAGGTGAGGTCATTTTAGATGCTTTTAATACATACTAGTAAACTCACTGCTTTGGCTAATTCTGCTTTTCTACTTGAACAAACAGTCATGGCTGCAACAGCTCAAACCCCATGACACCAGAATATCTGCTACATCTGGACTCTGTGTGACTGCAGAGTCTCCCTTATTCTTAAACATGTGTCCTATTAGGATTCTGGAAGATGTGACTCTGGGGAAGACACAGCCATATCAGACTTTAGAAAACAAGTCATGCCTGGACTGGAACATTGTACAGCCCAGAACCCCAGTTAGTTGGCATTCTTTTTGTCACTTCAAACAAACCATGAAGACTTAAAGGCTCAGATAAATGCGGGTCTGTGTCAGAAATGAAGAGTGAGGCTTGCCCTTTGCACTCTTATGGCCATGTTTTCATCAGGAGGTGTGAAGAAAGAAGGGCGGGTGGTTGAGGCGACATTGAGTAAGGTTCTCCATGGATCCAGAGATAATGGGCTCACAGGTTCTCCAGGATACAGCCTGGATGACCATTACTGATCCACTTTTTATTTAATCTAGCACCACTCCCATGTAACTGCTTATTGGTATAATTTCAATGCCTTCAGAGCAGAACTGGACTGCTCTGCTTGATGACAGCCACACTATACTCTGAGACATGTTTGAAAGAATTAAGCACAGGGTATGGTAAGGAGGACAAACCACATCTGCCCAGTCCCTTAGCTACTAGCCAAGTGTTCCAGTCAGCTTTAACTGTCAACTTGACACAGCCTCTAGTCACCTGAAAAGGGTGTCCCGATTGAGGGATTGGTCTGTGGGCATGTCTGGGGGAACACCTGTTAATTGATTAAGAGGGCTCAGCCCACTGCAGGCAGCACCATTCTCTGGGCTGGTTGCCCAGGGCTGCAAAGGGTAGAGAGATCAAGCTGAGTGCCAGTCAGCGAGTGACCTGTTGCTGTGTTGCAGCAGTTGTTAAAAGTTCTTGCAGCTGTAACTTCCCCACAGTGACAGGCTATAATCTGGAACAAGAAGCTGAAATAAACCCCACCCCAACCTCCCACCACCATTAGAGTATTTTCTCATAGCAACAGAAATGAAATTAGGACAAGAGGCATAAGAATAAAGACAGTGATGTCAACATTTAAGGACCTGAGTACAGGGTCACAAACAAGTTCTCAATCAGATGCATCCACTTCCTGGTTCATCTTCCTGATTTACAGATCCCTCCCACAGACTACCCAGTCACCCTGCACTAATGCGTGGGAGTAGAGGTGGGGGTTATTTCTCTAGTTTTTCCCTAATCCTTATAATGTAAATACCTGGCAAGACAGAGATAAAATACTTCCTTTTGTGCCTTAGCATTTGACAGAGCTTGGGCATGATGCTCAAATTTTGCTGAATGGATGATGGCATGTGTAGAATGCTGTGGACATACAAAGTTAGGACAGACTACCTCTAAGGGTCTGAACTCTTGAATAATGACGACAAGCAGGAAGTTTGAAAAGCTAAGAAGCAATGTTAAGGAAACTCCTGGCAGGTACCCACATTCCTGGGGTCCTCTGGCCCCCCAGAACAGTAAAGAGCATACCAGTGTAACACTTTATATTCTACCAGACATGATCATGAACAGTGACAGAAATTTATATAGTAAGAATTTTTATAATGAGCACACATTACCCACGGTCTAGTTTGCTAAGTTTTACTATGATGCCATCCATGCATCAAATTTCTTCTTTAAATCCTACACATGCAAACACAGGTGTTTGACTATTGAAGCTTATACTATCCATATCACATTAATTCAGATGAATACTCTCATTGAAGACCGGCAGCCATGGATATACCAAACTCTGGCTCCTTGTATCTGGCAATAAGCAACTGATTGTTGGGATCACTTGCTATTTAAATTGCACTTACTCAGTGTCTATGTTTGGACAGTAAGGAAATCCACATGGCTGATAGTCAATACAAGACGCCTACTTTTCAAGAAGGAATAGTTGATACACACCATGAATCTCAGCTGGAACTTTGTAAATAGCATCTGCTATGTTTGCAAGATAGTGGAGAATCGTTTTAGGAACAAATAAAGCTCCCTGTTCCCAAGGCAGCTGCCTGCTGATGCACTATTGGGAAGACATATGTTTTCACTTGTTTCTGTAGTGGTGATGGGTTATGTCAAGCTTTCCGCCCCGCCCTGCCCTGCTTCCCTTGCATCTGACAGCATTCATTTGTTAAACAGACAGCAAGAGCTGGAAACAATACCAGTAACCAGCTGTTAGATGTGGGATGAAGTACACCACGTGGCATCATCTCACTGTATAGCAGCACCAAGAGGCTGTGTGATTGACTGGACTCCCAAGCTTCCCCTGGGTGGCACGGAAGCACCTGAGATGACCACCAAGTTGGAGATGGCTGGTCTTAATTTTCATCGGTTATTTATCTTCTGCTCCTCTGCATCCCCTGCCTTAAGGTAAATCCAAGGAAAATAATTGTAGGCTTAAGGGGCACTTGCAGTTTGTGTAGTCCATTTCCTTAACTTCACAGAGGCAGGAAACTGGGATACAGGAAGAATAAAGAATGGTCCAAAGCATTAAAAACTGATCGGGAATGTAGTAGAAACTTGTCCAGTGTTCTATTTTCTTGTATATTAAGTAGAAAAGTTGGGCTTGTTTAAAGGCTCACCTCCATCTTATATTCTAGTATTTTCTTCACACAGGAGTATAAGCAGGTAACATGATGAACAAAATAAACTTCATGAATAAGGCAGGGAGCTCCCCATTCATAGCCTCCCTCCCCCACCCTCCTCAGTGCATTGCTAGTCTGGTGCCTGCAGACTTTTGACTCTATGACCTTTGTCCTCATTCAACCCTGTACTGAATCTTTTACATTTAAGAAATGCCTTGCTTGCCAAGGCAAGGTGGAGGCATTTCCTTTTCTGTCTCCAGCATCTGCCAGGCCACATGGCAGAAAGCTAACACCCTGGGTATGCTACACATAAATGTAATCCTTAAACATCTTGGCATATGTACAAGGAGTAGATACTAAGTAAAGGAAAGGAAGCTATGGTTTTGCATCCGGATATAGATGTACATTCTGGCTCTGCTCTTTAGGAATCCCTGCCACTCTGTGCCATTTGCACACACTGATTTTTTTCCATACTCCTTGGGAATTTACAAATGGCTCTAAAAAGGCTCATTGCTTGGTGATGGGCCTTCGTTATAAAATTGACAAGTGGTCACTATAAACAGGAGCAGGCAGATAAACAGAGTTTTGTAGATGGCCAGAATAGAAGCAGAGTTTATTTAACCTTGTGGAGTCTGCGTGTGTCAAATACCAGGAGCTTCCAGGCAGAAACAAACAGCAGCAACCTCCAAGCAATGAGCGTTTCTCTTCGGTGACCTCTGCTCACTCCTAGAGTTTCCAAATGGTTGCTCCTGGCAGAGGCTGGAAAGGAGGGGACTTGGTGGCAAAACACAGCAGAGGGATGTAGGCATTACATTAAATCAGTATCCTCTGCCCAGGCCCAGGTTTGGAAAGATGGAAACAAGAGATGTGAGGGAGACTCATGAGATGTGAGCTCACCAATGCAACAGAGGTAACCACTGACTCTGGGTGGAGATTTCCGGGCTTGTCCTCACCATCACAGAGACATCCTCACTCAGTTGCCAGGCAGACACTCTTCAGGTTACAAGCACAGAGTAGTGGAGGATGAGGGGAGGGGTGTCTTTATTGCTAAGCTTTGGCTCACATCCAACTCCTGTCATATAGGTATATATCAGGCTGCCATGGATCACTTTACATGATCCCCCCCCCCAATATAAAATGGCTCAGGTCATCCTGGTCATGGGACAAATTGTATCTTGACACACCCAGTACTTCTAGGCTCCTAGATTACCAAAGAAAATGGGCAGCCATCACAGAGTACTCTCACAAGAGCGGTGTGTACACGTGCAGGTGGGTGTGCAGGTGCACACCTGTGTGTACACATGTAGAGTCCAGAGGAGGATAGTAGACATCATCCTCTATTGCTCCCCCCTTGTTTTGTGAGGCAGGTCTCACTGAACCTGGTGTTCACTGACTTTGCAGGATTAGCTGACCATCAAGGCCCAGAGACTCTCCTATCTCTATCGTCTTTGAACTGGAATTTTAGGTACAAACTGCCACACTGAGCTGTAAATGTAGATGCTGAGGATCCGAACTCTGGTCCCCCTGGTTTGTATGACAAGCAAATGCCTAGTCTTATATTTTTACGTAAAGGGGATTGCTTCTGTTGTTACAGACTGCACATGAGTGACTTACTTAAAATGGTCATCTTAAGGAAATTGGCATCAGGGATGACTTCTTTAACATCTGTCCCAAACAAGGTTTTATTTGATTCTCTAGTCATTGCTAAGATAACCATGACCCTGGATGACAGCCAATACCTTAGATTTGCCCATCAACATGCAGGCTGAGAACCAAGCTGGCCCCATTTAGACACTTACATAGCTTGAATAGAAAGTTCCTGGGTCTCTGCTGTCATCTTCTCCCCATCCTCTTCTCTCACCAGGGTACCCACCCCTTTCTTATACTACTTTCCAGGCAAGCCAGCCTTTTTGAGATTCTTTTTCATGCAGAAGCTCCTCAAGGCTTGGTTTGCTGATGCAGAAGGCTCTTCCCTGACCAGCAAATCAGAAACACGCATACCTTCAGACAGCATAGCAGCCATGCCACAAACTTGAACCAAACGTCCAGGAGTTAACCCGTAACCGTACTACTTGGAAGAATTGTGACCTTGGGGGAGTTACTAACTTTTTGTGCCTCGGTTTCCACAATATAAATGTGTGACAATGGAGGTATCTATTTGTTTTAAAGCATAATATTAAAATATCTAAAGTACACAGAGCCAGCACCTGTCCTGGTATTTATTTCTCTTTCTTCTCCTTTCTTTTTTTCTCTCTCTCCTCACCCTCTATCACTCCCCCACACTAAGGATAAAACCCGTGAACTCAAAGACCCTAGACATGCCCTCCACTGCTGAGTTACATTCTTAACCTTCTTTTTACATTTGCTTTTGAGACAAAGTCTCACAAAGACACCCATGCAGGTTTTAAACTTGTAATCCTCCTGCCTCAGGGTCCCCAGTAGCTCAGCTTACTGTCCTGCACCAGGAAAGGACAGCAATGTTGTGATTTGATTTTTTTCCCATGACACAAATGATAAATTATATTTATACTGTAAATAGATACCACAAATCAACACTGATTCAAATCCAACCATTAGTCCTGAGACTATGAAACAGTTGAGTGACAGCAGGAATGGCAATGTAGCCTATGGCTTTTTGATCAGTGCAGCTGTTAACAGACACTTGCCCTAGATGGGGTGTTGGAGGATGGACCTTAGTGGCTATTGGAGTGAAGCCTTGGTCAGAGGGTTCTTGTCTCCTGCAGCAGAATCACTGGCCCAGTATTGTGATTCTTGATTGACTAGAGGAGCAGAGAAGTTACCACATAAATTCTAACCCATTTTTTTTTTCACCTTCAACATCCCAGTACCAAGAACAGTGTCCGATAAATAAGAGATTCTGGGTAAGTAGGTGCTAATTGGATAACAGTACCCAAATGTGCTTCTGATAAACAACAGCTTCTAATAAAGTTGATATCAGCCAGATAAGTGGAATTACCTTTAGGTAGAAAGTCGGAGATGGAATTTAACAGCGAATATTAAGTAGCTCTAAGTTCACATTGTCTGCAAGATTCTTGCTTATACAAGGTTTGCTTTTACCTTGTTTGTTCTTGGTTTATTTGCTAAGGATCTGGAGTTAGCAAACTCCATGACAGTGCTCAGACTGTCAGATTCATTTGTGGAACAAATACTGAGGATTTGTGATGACTTAAGACCTGAGTGAGGCACTGGCTTTAAGGAATGAAACCTGGCTAGGGCTGGCCATTAGCCTCAGGCTGTGGGGATTCTGACCAACAGCCCCTTTCTGCCCACCCCCATCACCAACCACAAACTTGTAAGACCAAGCCCAATGAAGGGACACTAACAAATTCTTGAGAGGGTTTCTTCCAAACAGCCTTTAATGAGGCTAAAGTTAGCAAGGTGAACCTGAAGTGGGGAAGGGGAATAGAGCTGCAGGTGAGGGATCTGAGGTGAAAGACACAGGGGCTCAGTGCCCTACAGCTATTTGATCTGTCGAGCATAGAAAGGATGTGTGCACTGACACGTATCTGCTACTGGGAGTAGACAAACAAGAGAAAAAATTTCTAGAAGCACTATTACAAGTGTTATGTATAATCATGTGTGATTCAAAATAAAAATAACATTGCTAGCAAACCCTTGCATTCAGCCACATAGATGTGGGCAACAGAAGTAGCAGGGGAATTCTACAACTGGTGATGAAGTTCTCACGACTGTGAGAAATAGTTAGACTTTAAAGGGCACAGAGCTTCAGTGTGAGAACAGCACAGACACAAATGAGATTTTAAAGTGCAGCTGCTGGGCTAAAGAGATGGTAGGACACTTAAGAGTACTTGCTGCTTTTTCACAGATCCTCACTTCAGTTCCCAGCACAGAGATGGAGAGGCTCACCACAACCTGTAACTCCAGTTCCACAAGATCTGATCCCCTCTCCTGGCCTCTACAGGCACAAGACTGATGCGCAGGTGGTATGCATATACACAGGCAGACAAAATACTCATACATGCAAAATACAAACAGAAGTAGATAAAATCCCAGGTATCTCTTGGCTTTTGTAAGAGACATGGGGTCGTCATCATAACCATCCAACAAGATTCACTTAGTCATTTTTGTTTGTCCCTGACCAGGAACCATCACATGGTTAATGGAATTATTGCTGCTGAGACATTGGGTTCAGGCTACCAGGGCTTCACATGATTTATGATCAATTTGATTTTAGAAAGCAAGAACTTCATTATAAAATTTCATCTACCAGAATCTATTGAACTTGATATCAGAGCACACACATACAAATATTCAGCCAGGGAGTAAACGCTTTCACAACCAAGGACATCTCCTTAGCAACTCTGGGTGCTCCTGGCACTGCAATGCGATAGTTTATAGACTACATTGCTTTGATACTAGAGAGCAGAAATAGGTAAGGTCACAACAGGTAAGGCGTAGCACTGCCTAAGAGACAACTGTGAAGTTACTTAACCTCCCTATACCTCAGTTTCATTTAAAATACGATATGAAAAGACTAGCTTGGGGCTGGAGAGAACTCATTTTATTAGGTTGCTTGCCTTGCAGTCATGATTCCCTAATCTCACAGTTAAAAAGCCAGGCATGGTGCTACTTGCTTGTTTCCTCACTACTACAATGCTAGAGACAGACAGATTCCTGGGGTTTATGGCCAGCCAACCTAGTCTAATGTAGATGATGAAAGATCCACAGAAAGCAAGGTGGATAATGCCTAAGAAGCCATACCTATGTTTGGCCTCTGACTTCCAAATACAAACACACACACACACACACACACACACACACACACACACACACACACAATTTTCCTTGTGGGCTGCTTTGAGGACTAGGTATTTGTCTGGTAATAATACACAGACAAATATTATTAATGTCACTGAACAGAAAAAATATGGGGGAAGATAAAATATAATGTAATCAGAAATTTGTATTAAAAGAAATCATGTGGAGGGGAAAAAAGAAAAAAAGAAAGCTTGTCATAGAGTTATATAAACTGCACTGGAAATTGCCCCAATGACTAACAATTCCCCCCTCAAAGTGATTTTTCAAGGACATTTAAAAAGAATATTTCTAGCATTAAAAGAGCTAAGTGTTCTTTTTTTCATGATGTACTTAAAAATTATTTTTAAATCATTTTCCCTTCAAACTTGTTGCTACTATTTACTTACTTGTGCTTGAGATGATATTCTGAAATTATAATTCTGTTCCTCAAAATGTATAAATATGTACCTCATTACATTCATTCAATAAAGGTATGCTTAAGTGGGTCAATACTATCATTCCAAGTTGTTACAGCTCATAAATTAAAAGCTATGTCCCATAGAATTGTTTTCATTAAAACTGATAGTGATAGGTAGATAATAATGGAATTTGGGGATACTGTGTGTAATGAAGTCTGTAATATAATAAAATTGTTGTTATTATATATACAAAGATAATGGGAAATTTTTGATTATTGAAATTATGAAATCTGAAAAATAAAAACTACATTTACCATTAATAGAGAATTGTTGTGTTCCTAAAAAAAAAAATCATTGTAAATTCTATTGCCTATCAACATCATAAATAAAGGGTATTTCATCAGCAAAAGGCAAGAAAGAGAAAGAGCAGAGCCTACACATCCACATTCTATGTATGCATGTAAGTGTATACTTACATACAGGTGCCCACCCATTCAAGAATGAAATGCATGTATTTATTGTTCTCTTTTCATAGGACATCAGTGATTCTTCAGGTCTGGGAAGGTCCTTTAGTATAAGCTCCTCAGGTACCTAAGCCAGCAGCTAAACTCTAAGACAACTCGATCAACTACTCACAGGTTGCAAATTCCTATTTGATACACCACTTCTGTTTGCCCTTGATGCATGGTAAAACGTATACATATGAAATACATTTGCTGGTACAACTGAATGTTTGGATATTTTTTCCTCTTCCTCCCTCCATTGTTGGCCCTGGAAGATCTGAGGGAAGGCACAGTGAGGCAGAATACCAGCGGAGAGGCAGGGGAAACACCAGAGGGAACATCAGGCCTTTCGGAGTCACCAGTTAGCACATGTGGTTTGAGATGGGGTTGAAGGTGGGTAGAATATATATGGGGGAAACAATATTTTCTGGAGGGACAATATAGCAGGGGGAAACAATATTTTCTGGAGGGACAATATAGCAGAGGGCCTTGACCTTTGCAGTCTCCTACCCCCACAGGTTCCCCAAGGACTATTCATGAATATACCTGTTTTGTTTTTTTTGTTGTTGTTGTTTTTTCTGGAGTCAGTCTACACAACATATGCATTAGTCACTGCCTCCACCGTCAGTTGTTTTTGAGATATTCTCTCCACCTGGTTAAGATGTCTTTCCCCCATTTCTCAGTTGAGTCATCCTCAGAGCTGCTTCCTATCTCCAGGAAGCATGACTTCATAGCACTGTACACTCTTCTTGTTCAGGTGCACACATCAGTTCCAACTGCATACCTCAGAATCCTTTAATGGAAGAGCCACACCCACAAGATTTGGAGTTATGCATTCTAGAAGGGCAAAGATTCCACCTTTCAAACAGCTAATCAACATACCAAAGTCAATGTCACTGAACAATGGGGAAAAATAATCAAAGGGCAGTGTTGATGATGTCAACAGGACTTTGGAGACCCTTTGATTACAAAGAACTTTTGGTATTCATCACTCTGCATAAATGGCGTAGGTATGTTGCTATGACAACCACTACAACAAGAAATCATGATGGTGGTGGTTCACATTTATAGTATGCTGGCAATGCTGAGTAATTCTCCTAATAGTACCCTAGGTGTAGGCAGTGCCAGTACTAATATGACTTGATAAATGAGAAACTGTGTGCAGGCAGGGATTGGTGGGGGGAGAAAAAAATTAAGTAACACACCCAAGGCCACCCAGCTAGCATGACAAAGTCAGAATTTTCACTAGCCATTGACTACTAAATTCTAGCATGGAACCACAATAATTTATAGCTCTCTACCATGCTCTAGTTTTTTCCCCCTGGAATTAAAGGCTGACTCATCTACCAACATTCCATTTGGGTAAATAAAGCCATTGGCACTCAATGGTAAGGGAAGCCAAGAAGTTAATCAACAGCCTGTGTTTGCCATAAAAGGGAAATGCTGATTATCAGCAGGAAAAAAATATCAATATGGCTTCAAACTGTTGTAAATTAAAAGCAGATCACAATCTCCCTACAAAAATATGACTGCACTTCAGCATAAAGTCATTTAAAAATAACTATTTCCAGACGCCAAACAGGTTATGAATGTTTCACATTATTGGTATAAATTCTAAAAAAAAAAAAAAAAAAAAAAAAAAAGCTGTTATCAGAAATACAAGGTTGAAAAAAATCATTTTAGACCCAAAGTACAGGAAATTTTCACAGGTTTAAAAAAATAATAAATTAATAAAAAAAATGTTAAAGGCAAGAACAATCGATTCAAGACCAAACTGCAAAGAGGAAGTTCTCAATTCCAGCACCCAAGGGAAATCAAGAGTCCAAGAACGCGTGAAAGAAATGGGGATTGGTTTATTTTGTAAACTAAAGTCAGAAACCAGGTGGTTGCCAAAAACACTATTGTTTTCATGGACTGGCATGTTATGGACTCTGACGGTTCTGTTCACCAAACGTGCCAATCTACACTACTTCTAAAGTGACTCAGATTCTCCATTCAAAACTGTCCTTGCTGTGTGGGGAGTAAGTATGAAAAATAGTTTGGGGGTCTGATTTAGACATGGGAAAGAAGGGAAGTCAGATGTGTGCAGAGGGAAAGTCCTGAGTGTTTACTGGCCCCTATAGAAGGGAAATGTGTTCAAGAGAAGAGCGCTGAGAGCCCTCCATTTTATAACTTTTCTAATAGGACTTCAGGCTCCACATGTGTGGTGCTCATGAATAAACATGTTAGTTAATGCCTCCTTTGTGATTTCCTTGCCATCTTCTAGAAGATATTCTTCAGGGAACAATTAATGTGATTCTAGGAACAATACTCTTTTCTACAACAAGCTTGATGGAGTCATAATTGACTAGACAATGTAGATACTGTATAATCTGAATTCATTAGCATACTAATGTTACTCATCCTGAGAATAGAGTACAACTGTCTGCTGTAAAGAGCACTTTAACAAGTAAACCAAAAAATACTGATATATAAGGTAGAAATGATAGAATTGGCTGGAAAGTAATACAAATGCCCCCCACCACCACCAATCAAATCCACACATCTTGACAAACAAAAACAAATTACTCATTTTACCATGGGATAATACCATATGATACCCAGTCATATATTTCTCTGGTTTAAATATCTCAAACTACCTAAACCTCAGCTTGCTGAGCCATAGTGTGTGTGCCTGTACTCTCTGCACTTGAGAAGTGAAGATGGTAGAATTAGGAGTTTATAGTCAATCTCTGATGCAGAGCAAACTGAAGGCCAGACTGGGGCATATGAGACCTCATCTCAAAAAAAGAAAAAGAAATATAAACCTTTCTCCTAAGGAACTGAAGGCAGCAAAGGGCTTCCTCCTGAGACAGAAAGAAAACTTGTCCATTTCCAACAGGCTCTTCTGAACCTCCCAATATACATCCAGATAGCCTTGCTTTTACATCTTGCTGCTCTTAGGATTTGAATTTAGGATTCCCAATAGAATTGGTGAGAAGAAACTAGGATTAACCAAAGGAAGCTCTGAGGATAGCAGGAAACTCAGGATCACATATTCCAAAGAGACTCGGAGTTTCCAAAAGCTTGGCAGCAGCCAAGACTATAACAAAGTAAGAAAATCTGAAGGCTGATGGCAGCCTGCTAGTTTTGCACCCATGAGGAGACACTAACTTTGTCTTCTTTATTTCTTTATTTATTTTTTAATTTTTTATTTTACATATTGATCCCAGTTCCCTCTCCCTCCCTCCCTCCCTTTTCCCCTCTCTCCCACCTTCTTGTGCCCCCCGACCACTCTCCTCTCCCACTCCAAATGCAGGGTGATGCCTTCCAGGAGGGATCATCTAAATCTGTCAAGTCTTTTGGAATAGGGACTAGGCCTTTTCTCCTGTTTCTAGGTTAGGGGAGTATCCCTCCTTGGGGGATGTGCTCCCAAAGTTCTTTTGTGCACCAGGAATATATTCTGGTTCTACTGTCTGAAGTCCCTTAGACTGCCCAGGCCTTCCAGCTGAGACCCAGGGGGTCTGAGTCAGTCCTATGCTGGATTCCCAGCTATCAGTCTGGGGGCCCATTAGCTCCTCCTTGTTCAGGTCAGCTGTCTGTATGTGTTCCTGTAGCCTGGTTTTGTCCTCTCTCTCTGTATCTGGATTCCAGTTCTGCTCAGTGTTTAGTTGTGGGTGTTTGCTTCTGTTTCCAACAGGTACTAGATGAGGGCTTTATGATGGTGGATTAGTTAGTCATCAATCTCATTATCAAGGAAAGGTATTTATGGTAGCCTTTCCACTGCTGCTCAGATTGTTAGTTGGGGTCAGTCTTGTTGGTGTAGGTGTCTGGACATTTCTCTAGGTTCAGTTTTCTCTTCAAACCTATAATGGCTCCTTCTTTTATATTCTCTCTCTCTCTCTCTCTCTCTCTCTCTCTCTCTCTCTCTCCTCTCTTTTCTTGTCTATTCCTCTTTCTCTTTCTCCTAGTTCCCTCTCCAGTCCTGTCCCCCCACCCCATATGCTTTGGAGATCTTGTTCCTTTCCCCTTCTGAGAGTGACCTTGTATGAATCTCTTAGAATCTCCCTTGTATCCTAGTTTCTCTGGTGGTGTGAATTATAGGCTGGTGATCCTTTGCTCTATGTCTAAAATCAATATATGAGTGAGTACATACCATATTCCTCTTTTTATGACTGGGTTACCTCATTCAGGATGGTTTATTCAAGTTCCATCCACTTGCCTGAGAATTTCAAGATTCCATCATTTTTTCCAACAGAGTAGTATTCCATTGTGTAAATGTGCCACATCTTCTTTATCTGTTCTTCAGTTGGGGGCATCCAGGTTGCTTCCAGATTCTTGCTATTACAAATAATGCTACTATGAACATAGTTGAACACATATTTTTGTTGCACAGATGTGGATCATTTGGGTATATGCCTAAGAGGGGGATTGCCAGATCCTGTGGTAAACTAATTCCCATTTTCCTGAGGAACTGCCATGCTGATCTCCAAAATGGCTGTACGAGTTTGCACTCCCACCAGCAGTGGAGGAGTCTCCCCTTTCTCCACATCCTCTCCAGCATAAGTTGTCATTGGTGTTTTTTAGCCATTCTGGCAGGAGTAAGATGGTATCTCAAAGTTGTTTTAATTTGCATTTCCCCGATAGCCAAGGATGCTGAACACTTTAAGTGTTTTTGAGCCTTTTTGATTTTCTCTATTGAGAATTCTCTATCCAGTTCTGCTGGTTGTGGAGGCACTAACTTCTTAGCAGCCTTCTGGAGGCAATGGACTGGGTGACAGTTCCATAGCCTCTATTCCCACAAGCCTTGGTAATAGGAGCTGTCAGTGCACTGCAAAAGTTTAACTTGTACCCACTAGAGAACATGCTCAGCTCACATTGCACCAGAATCATCCTGAAATGGGAGGCATCATGCCCTGGTTTAGGGGTCCTAGGCTATAAAAAAAGTTGGGAGAGTTAGTTGGGTACTAAGCATGCATGTGTCCATTGCTCTCTGCTCCTAACTGTGGATGTGATATGGCCAGCTTGAAGCAGCTCCTGCCGCCATGATTTCTCTGATGCCATGGCTATAACTGGGGACAGTAACTTAAAATAAGCTGCCTTTTCTCAGGATACTTTGTCACATTGACAGATGTTAAACTAGGATGCTTGCTTCATCTCCCCGATTCCCAGTCATTTCAACCATGGAATGGAAAGGAAAATACCACACATCCCAAATGCCATCTGGATCTGCAGGTGGGATAAGGCTCAGGTGTCAGTTACAGTGCCTTGGTTTTAACAAACACTCAACACATGCCTATCAGTATGACTCAGTGTACAAGGTGACATGATTACTACCATAGTGGCCACAACCGCTCCTAGTAACAAAAGCAATGAAAACAATTACAACTACAACTGCAGGCCCCTCATTAATTGTGCTTTGTAGTTTCAGATTGATTTATTCTCTGCAACCAAGAATTCTATATGAATTTACCTTAAATATGAGAGTGACTTGTCTCAACACATGGCCAGGGACCTCTCTAAAACACACCAAATCATTTCTAGTGCAGAGAAGTATGAAACTATTCAGCACAAATCAATGCTTACAGCCAGATCTCCTAAATGATAAGGTTAAGATTGGGGTCTCAGGCCCTGCATACTTGACATTCTACCCCCTGAACCAGGAGGCAACATGGATGTAACTGGTTCTAAAGCTTTAGTCACTGTGTTCTGCCCTTGTTTGCATACTGGAATTTTTAGCTCTGGGTTAGTGAGTTTAAAGCATCCATTTGGCTGGTTAGGGGTGTCCATGGACCTGGCAAAGCTTTGTTCCTGGGTGTGACTGAAAGAGCACTTTGGAAGAGGATTAGCATGTAGGTCAGTAGACTGAGTAAAGAAGTCCCATCCTCAGCTTTGTGGGTAGCCACCATTCATCCCACAGAGGCTCAGATAGAAGAAAAGGGTAGAGGAAAGAAATGATTTATTCTTTGCATCTGGGACATTGATCTGTTGTCGGATATCAGCGTTCCAGATTCTCAGACCCATGGAGCCAGGGACTGACATCAGCAGCATCCCAAGTTCTCAGGCCTTCAGGCTTGACCTAGACTGGCAATGCCTGCTTCCTGGCTTATAGGCCTTCAAAGTTAGTAAATGATGTCAGATTTCCTGTTTGTTCAGTTTGGTGTGGGTACATTGTAGGGTCACTCAGCCTCCATAATTATATAGTCCAATCCCAATAATAAGCTATCATTTATCTAGTTCTGTATCTAACAACTCTCTCTGTATATCACCTATCATCTAGCTACCGCCCATTGACATATCTATGCATCTACTATCTTTTTATCACCTACTTATCAACACCTATCATTATTTATTATCTATCTATCTATCTATCTACCCTTTCTATCATCTGTCTTTCCTATTTATTATCATCTACCATCTATTATCTATTTACACATCTTCCTATTATCTCTTTACTATCTATAACTTACCTACCATCTATCTATCTATCTATCTATCTATCTATCTATCTATCTATCATCTGTTTATCATCTTTCTACCATCTATCTTTTTATATATTTAATATATAACAGCTACTATCTATCTGTCTATCTATCTCATCTTTCTACTCATCTTTCTATCATCTATCTTTTCATCATCTATTTGCTACCTATCACCTATCTACCAGCTACCTATATATCTATGATGGTAAATGCTGATATTCTACTTAAGTAGACTGATAAGTATCTAGGAGATTAGTAAAACTCTCTCCTGAATATTTCTATAAGTGTGTTTGCAGTGAAAATGAAGGAGAATGACCTGCCCTGAGTGCGGGTAAAATCATCCTAAGAATAGAAGTTCAGATACAATGAGATGGGGGAAAAATGATGACAATGTCTAACTCTCTCTGTCTTTTTCTGTGGTAATGTGTTTATGCTCCTTTTGGCACACCTCCTTTTGGTACGACCTTCATGACATGTTTCCATCACTATGGTGTTCTACATGAACAAAGTGACCACTGATTAAAACTTCTGAAACCATGAATCAAAATAAGTACTTCTTCCTTTAAGATGTTCTTACCAGGTATGTGGCTACAGCATCATTCAGACTATTAATCTCTCTACCTACCCACCTGTTGTATTGTTTTGGTTGTCTGGAGATCCCCGACTAACACTCTATCTCCCTCTACAACAGTTACAAAGACACAGGAACAGAAAGACTTTAGTTATGTAATGAGGTTTCAAGTTCTTAAATTTCTTGTTTTAAAATCCCACCCACTGTTTGCTTTCTACCTGAAGAAAGGAATAGTCCACTGGTTGGTACCCACCCTCTCTACTTCTGATCTCTCTGTCTCTGGTCCTCCCCTGTACCAATATCCTGGCAGTCCTGAGTGTGACTAGGATCATGAGAGCATGGGGCAAGGGGGGAGCACAGAGAGCTGAGCACACTTTCCAGTGAAGATTGAGGACTCATGGGATTACATCTCTGAGAGCAAAGTTGAAATTCTAGATCAAAGTTCTAGATCAGCTTTATATAGGAGACTTCTCCCTTAATATCCAAACCAACAGTTGATCAACATGGGCAATCAATCCAAAGACTAACAACAGCAAATATCCTTTTGGAAAAAACAGAATATGGCTGGATTAGCAGTCTTAGCTGCCTACCCCCAAATTTTAGCTTTCCAGTCCTTTGTCCTAATTCTCTGTAGTTTTATGAGATGCCCTGTTATGTTTGTTTGTTTGTTTGTTTTTTGTCAACCTTCCACAGACTAGCATCCTCTAGAAATGGGACATCAATTAAAGAAAATCCCCGTCTCAGATTGGCCTGTAGGTGAGTTTGTACAACATTTTCTTGATTAATGACTAATATGGGAGGGGCCAGCTCATTGTGGATGACGCTACTCCCAGGCAAGTGACTCTGAGTTGTATAAGAAAAGGCTGAGCAAAGCCAAGGAAAACAAGCCAGTAAATATCACTCATCTACAGTTGCTGCATCAGTTCCTACCTCTGCATCAGTTCCCACCAGACTGCGATCTGGGCATGTAAGCTGAAATAAACCCTTTGCTCTCCAAATGGCTTTTATCATAGTGGAGTTTATTACAGCAAGAGAAGCCCTAACTAAGACATATGAGACACCATGAACTTTTCACATCTGCAACCTGATTCCTCATGAAAAATACCCCACAACATAGATGCAGGCTATCCACCAAATACACATGAGACAAATCTTGAGGCAACAATCATTTGGCATGTTATTAATAATGATCACCATCATATTTACCCTGCTATCACATATAGCAGCTTCAATATGAACTGCTTATTATGTGCCAAATGTGGTTTAAATTTTAAACACACAATTCAATTCCACATTCACTATCACTGTGAGATAGATCATAATACTGCTAACTCACAGTTAAGACAAGCAATGCCTAAAGAGATCCATCGGTTTATCTAAAGGCATATAGATGGTGATAGGAAGAACAGCATCTTATCATTAAGAGATAGCTCAGCAGTTAAGAGCACTTACGGCTCTCACAGAGGACCAGATTCATTCCCCACTACCCAGTACGGTGATGCACAACTGTACATTTTCCAGTTCCCAGAGATTTGATGCCCTCTTCTGACTTCTGTGGGCAATATATACATATGTTACACATACATTCATGCTGGCAAACACTCACACATATAAAATAAAATGTAAGTCATCTTACAAAAAGGTTATCAGTACCATTAAGAGGTGGACTGATAAATCTTAAGTCAAGAGATACTTTTCAAAGCCCCAAGCTAGTTATTATTGATGACAACCAGCATCTGATACTCATGTGCACACACATACATGGGCATTCACATACCTGTGCCCTTCCAAATATACAGATACAAGCATGCAATGCATGTGTATGTGCATACACACACACACACACACACACACACACACACACACACACACACCCTCCTTGAGAAAAGAAAAATGCCAATATTATAATTCTATGATATGGGAAAGGCAAGGCTTAAATTCAAAACTGCCAGTCTTCAGAGCCCATGCTTTCAAGTCATTGCACAATACTAATGCAGGATACATGAGGCTGGGGAAGGGAGATAAAGGTGTAGGGATATTTGGGTCCTTTTTCTTGGATCACAGCCCACTGGCATGTGAGTCAGAGCCTCTGAATATATCTAAATAGCCTGCATGTCTCAGCCAGTTTCTTTTCTATTAATGGAAAGTGGGCCATCCCTTCCTTTGTTTAACATACACAAGCCCTTTTATACATCATAGGTATTGAGAAAAATCAGGTGCAGCATGTATAATCTAGGAGGAAAGACTGACAACAAGAGGGTTTCGTAATTAAGAGCAAGGTATTCTTCAGAGAGCCACATCAGGCTGCTCACAACCACCTATAACTCCAGGGCATCTGAGGCCCTCTGATGGCTTCTGCAGGCACCCATGTGCATGTCCTACACACACACACACACACACACACACACACACACTCACACACACTCACATACACACACACTCGCCCTCTCTCTCATACACACATTTGCACATAAAAAATAATAAAAAAAACACAAAACATAAAAACAAAACCAAGGGTATTTGGATGAATCTAAGTTCAGGGAGATGGATGGATGGAAAAAAGAACCTTACATTTGGAGGAACTTCCTTTAGAGTGTGTGTAGCCTCTGAAAATTCTCTAGACACTGGTTCTTGCTTTTTTCTGTTTTGTTTTTGTTGTTTGTTTGTTTGTTTGTTTTAATACAAGGTTCCACATAGTTCATCTGGACTCAAACTCAGCTTGTAGCTGAGACTGGCTTTGATTTCCTCATCTACCAAGTGCTGGGATTATAGGAGTTCTTCACAAGGCCTGGTTTGATGTACTGCTTGGAATGATTACAGTGTTTCATGCAAGATAGACAACTCTGCAAACTGACACAGTCACAAATCCATACACTGGTGCTTGCAATCCAAAGCTTTGGCTCTTAAAGATGAATTTGCTTCCTAAGAGGAAGATGGGGAGTAGAAAAATGTGAATGAATGGGTCAAGAGTTTGAATTGACTTCTACATTCCTGCTAAAGCAATCTTAAAGCTCCATGAGATAGTAAACACCTGTGATAAAGGGAAAGTGGACCTTCTCAGGGCACCAAGAAGAAGGACCTGGGAGGGTTGACTTCTTGGGGCCATTAAAAAAAAATCTCATTTGGGAGAAATTCATTTTGAGTGTGACACTCAATTACATCATATTCTTTTATTACATGGACCCAGGGTTATTTTTTCCTATAAGTTAATAAATAATGGCAGGCATATAATTCTAAAGAAAGATGAGATAAATTATAAAACTTACTATAAACTCTGTGGCCAAA
Source organism: Phodopus roborovskii (assembly GCF_943737965.1). Classification (NCBI taxonomy): domain Eukaryota; kingdom Metazoa; phylum Chordata; class Mammalia; order Rodentia; family Cricetidae; genus Phodopus; species Phodopus roborovskii. Next base: position 15,061,632 of record NW_026126558.1, on the reverse strand, counting down.
TGTTTAAAATACAACATGTAGGAGCTGGAGATGTTCAACAGTTAAAAGCACTTGCTGCTATTTCAGAGGACCCAAGTTCTGTTCCTAGCACCCGGGTTGTGAGTGGCTCACAACGGCCTTTAACACTAGCTCTAACACCCTCTTCTGGCCTCATCAGGCACCTGTATTCACATAGTGTGTGGAATGTGTGTGTGTGTATGTGTGTGTATGCGTGTGCACGCACACACTCACGCACACACAAACTTTAAAAATATAACATGAAATCCATGATGACCTTGGAGTTAATGAGACTGGAGCCTTTGTTTTTTTATTTCCTATTTATGTCAAGAGAGCTACTCATGTCCCAAAGGCCAACCAAGGTCATCTTATCTGTTCTGATACATTTTGCACATAGCCTGTGCTATGACACTTCACATCAGAGTGAAGGATCCATGCCAGATCCTGAGGATGCAAAGACTATTTGAATCCATTTCTCCTGTAGGAGTTACCTGTCTGGTGGATGGAAATAGTCATAGGAGGGCTTACCTCAGCTTTGTTATAGCAGGGAAGACAGTCTGAAAAGGAGGAAGATATTTGAACAGTGTCTTCATGCGAGAGGAAGACCAGAGGTTGGGGGAGGGAAGGGGATGGGCAAAAATGCTTTACCACTACTATTAATTACCTTAGCCACCAGTGAGGGGCAAAAATGCAGAGTGATTTTAGGCAGATTAAGCTCTGACTAAGAGTGACATGAAAATGCAGACAAAGGGAGGGTTTGTCTGGCAGCAGCATTTGGCCACCCCATGTGAGGCTCGGGGAGCAAATCTGGACTTCTCAGTGGCATGCTGACAGCTGAGAGGAGACATGTCCAGACAAGGAGCCTGTGGTCAAATGCATCCAAAAACTTTGCAGCCATGAATGAAAAACATCAAATGGAAACCATGGGATTCCTGTTGGTGTCTTGAGCACTTCCTCCATTACTCGTGGCAGGGTGGCTCACACTTAGCCAGAGGCCAAGGCTGTGCTGACTCCCAGGGTAGAGCAGACCTTCTACAGGGCTCTAAATGAGCACATGGTGCTGGCAGGGCTTCACTGGCATTAAACCCTGAATCAAGGCAATGTGGGAAACAGCTCTTTCAGCTGTGTTCGGAAGCATAACCTTTTTCGTACGTAATTAAGGTGGAGCTTTTCACCTATGGAGGCTATTCTTTTGCTTGCTACATGAGAGATCTTGAGTGAATTAGCTCTTGTAGTAGTCAGCCAGAGTTATAGTGCCACAAAGCCACAGACTGGGTGGTGATGGGAGATGCCATTATGTATATATATTTCTTATACTGGTTAATGAATAAAGCACTGTTGGCCAATAGGAAAGGAAGATAGGAGAGACTAGGAGACAAGGAGGAAAGAGGAAGTAGGAAGGAGGAGTCAGCATGGAGAGACCGGGGAGACCAGACGCATGCCCCACTCCCCGGTAAGGAGACCACGTGGAAATATATAAAAATGAGTTAATAATTAAGACAGAGCTAGCTGATAAAAAGCTAGTACCTGGCCAACAGCATTATATCTAATACAGAGTCTCTGTGTGTTAATTGGGGCTGGCGGGACAAGACCAGGTGGCAGGCAGAGAAACCTTACTCCTTATAGGGTGGCACAAGGAACATAGTGTTTTCTCTCATTTTCAGGGGCCACATGGCCAGGACAAAGGTGACCAACCATGCAGTTAGTTCTTTTCTAGCTTTAGGTGGCCACCTTCTCACTTTATCCTAACATGGTGGAGGAAGTTGTCCATAGTGTCTCTCTTAAAGGGTGCCAGCCCCCTCAGGTTAGGGATCCTCCTAATGTCCTAATTTAATTACCTCATCACAGGCTCTTTCTCCAAAAGCAATCATACATAAGGATAGAGGGAACACAAGCATTCAGTCTATTACATGTCCCTGCTTCTTACTTTCTTCAATAGAAAGGTGGCGATAAGAGAACATTCATACTGCTGTTGTAAGAGATAGCTAACAAAGGGGCTGCCTACACAGCATACTTAATAAAATAGCTCAAAACTAGGATTTTTTTTAAATCTTAAAACAGGGGCTAGAGAGATGCCTCGGCAATTAAGAATATTTGCTGCTTTTGCAGAGGACCCAGGTACAATTCCCAGCACCCAAATGGTGACTCACAACTGCCTATATGTCCAGTTCCAGGGGAAGCTGATGCCCTCTTCTGGTCTCCATGGACACTGCATGCCCATGACATGCATACATGCATGCAAAATATGCACATACAAAAGTAAACATATTTAAAATCTTAAGATGTAGACTAAGAAAAATATTTTTAAAACCACTAGATGTATGAGGAAGGACTAATGACAAGAAAATATGCTCTTTCAATCCCTCACTATGTGAAACTATTATTATATTTATATTATTATAAACATTATTATAATTCTTTACAACAAAATTATCACTGTATGTTGCTCTAGTTAGCCTTTACTGTCAACTTGATGCAGCCTAGAAAGTTAGCTGAGATGGGAGTCTTAATTAAGACTTCATTAAGCCCCCAAACAGACTGACCTGTGTGGAGTCTATGAGGGACTGTCTTGATTGTTAATTGATGTAGGAGGGCCAGCCCACCATGAGCAGCTCCACCCTATGGGCACGTAGGTCTGGCATGTATAGGAAAGCTAGCTGAGCATGAGCTTGTGAGTGACATAGCAAATGCCCTCGCTCAGCTCTATGGCTTCCTTTCTGTTGCTGTAACCAAAAGCAACTTAAGGGAGAAAAGGATTTGCTTGTCTTTCATATCCAGGCCACAGTCCATCATTTGAACAGAATGTAACTAGATAAGCATTACAAAAATCTCTCCCAATCTATCTTGGGAACATATGAATTAGCTAATAAGTTATCTAGGACCAAAGAAGAGAATCCCATAAAGAGGGAAATAAAAGGAAGTGATACAAGCATTCTACATCATTTTTTTTTCTTAAAGTATTCAGTGACAAGGTTTGAAATGTTTGGGTTAAAATAACTGTACAGAGAAAGAAAACCAAGCACCATTTTCTTCTGGGTCAAGAAAAATTTACTACCAAGTCAAGAAACAAGCAAAGTAGGACCTTGTGTTTGAGGTTACTAAAGTATCTGAGACTTGAAACTCCAACATCCTGCAGAGCATAGAAGGACAAAGAAGTGAGTCCAACAATCATGGAGGCTCAACTTGGAGGAATTTGCGACATAAAGGATGGTGGTTCAGGGAGCTGGAATAACAACCCAAAATTAACTAACCTACAGTATTGGCAGTTTTACAAGGGAATAAAACAAAAACTGAACTCTAAACATCAAAAAGGAGGAGGAGGAAGAGGAGGAAGACACATGAATCAGTATGGCCTAGAAGTGAAGGAAGACTTGAAATAGACCAGAATTTACAAAGTCTGGAATCCAGCTGGACACAATGGCACACACCTCTAATCCTAACACATGGAAAGATGAGGAAAGAGAACTCCAAAACTCCAGCTGGAGATGCATAGAGAGTTCTATAACATAAGACTTACATTTAGAAGGTCTAAAAACATGTAGAAAATAGATGTTAATTTCACCATTGTTAAATTAAATTAGAAATAAAACACAAAAATATGACTGGACATTTGATATTTCCAAACATCTGAAAAATGAAGCAATTCCTTCTAACTAAATCTGAGTTGAAAAGGAAAGTCAAAGGAAAGCTATAAACTTTTTTCTATGACAACCGAGTTGACAGGTTAAAATGTGTGACATGCTACTAAAGCATGTATTAGAACAGAAGAAAGGGCTGAAATAGTGATACTAGAATCTTTTTGTTTTAAAAAAAGAAAGGAATGTGCAATTAAACATAAGGAAGGCAATAAAACGAGCTCTGTATTTTCTGGAGCATTCTATGAAGACAGATAGGCTTGAATACCCAAACCTAATAAGGATGCAACAAGAGAAAGACTTGTAAACAAACATTACTCAAAAAGAAACATGGGAAATCCTAAGCAAATATTTACAAATCAGATCCAGAACTGACCAAAAAGGGATACTGTATCTTGACTAAGGTAGATTTACTCCACAAAGGTGAGCACAGCTTAGTGTGCATTTACAAAACAAATGGTGGAATAATCATGGCAATAGCATATACTAAAACACAAACAGGTAAAACAGTTAAAAGAAAACAAAACAAAAACCAACTGCTGACAAGTGGCTAGAGAGAGGGCTCAAGCATGAAGCTGACTCCACATTAGTTAAGATAAACTCAAACAAAAATATATCAACTACAGGCTCCTAGGGAGTGGCATTATTAAGCTAAGCGGTATAGCCTTGTTGGAGGAAACATTTTACTGAGGTGGGCTTTGGGGTTTCAAATGCTCAAACCAGGCCCAGTCTCTCTCTCTCTCTCTCTCTCTCTCTCTCTCTCTCTCTCTCTCCTCTTTCCCCTCCCTGCTGCCTGCCCACCCAGATGCAGACCTCTTGGTTCCTTCTTCAACACCATGTCTGCGTGTGTGTTGTCATGTCATGTTTTCTGCCATGAAGATATGAGACTAGACCTTGGAAACTATAAGCAAGCTCCAATTAAATACTTTCCTTAATAGACATTGCCATGATCATAGTGTCTCTTCACAGCAATAGAACACTGACTAAGAAACAAGGAAACTCATACAAATTATATACATATGCATGTATACACACACACACACACACACACATACAGAGAGAGAGAGAGACAGAGAGAGAGAGAGAGACAGAGAGAGAGAGAGAGAGAGAGAGAGAGAGAGAGAGAGAGAGAGAGAGAGGAGTTGGAACAAGTACTTGGCTGGAATACTGCACATATAATGCAGAATTCCACCTCTAAACAAACCTAACCTAAAGGAGTATATTTAACAAAGTGACAATGTTATCTGTAATCACCCCAAACTGATCAGAGGCAGCCCAAATCTTCATCAACAAAGGAATGGGAAGTATGCTCTGGGATGGATGCTTTAGACAAATGGGAGTGGGAGTATGACTATTATGGGTGGGTAATCATAAACATCACCCAGGAAAAATGAAGGACATCAAATAGCAGCCTCCTGTTGATTTTGTGTATAGAAGTATCAAAATAGATACATCTGATGCTTAGAGTTAAGAATCTGTAGTGCTTGTGTTTAAGGGAGGAACTGGAGAGAAATTCTGAGAAGTGTTTCTGAGGTTGGTGGCTGTATATATTCTCATCTGGTTGATTACAGGAATATGGCCACTTTGTAAATTAACGAACTGAGAGTGGCACCATTCCCAACAGATGCCATTTTAGCTCTTTATTTTTATTGCCTTTATATAACAGAAACTAAAGGCTTCCTTACAAGGAGCAAAGTAACACATGGGACCTCACGAGCACCTCATAAACAGAGTGCCCCTTCAGTCAGAAAATGCTAAGACTGAAACTACATCGCCTGAAGCCTGTTCCACAGAAGCAGACAGTAAGGAAAATAAAGATAAGAAACTGCATTAGGCAAACACAGTGTAACAGGGGTGGATTGGCTTATTCTGCAGAGCCACAAAAAACTGTTCTCCTAAGCTGATATGACAGGATAAACAGGACCTCAGACATTCTGCTCTCAGTAGCTGACTCAACAGCCAATGCTGACAGATTTACAACGGAGAGCCGAATTTGCAGATAGACAACCATGTGCTCTGTTTGGGGCTTGATGACCTACAGTATACCCCGAAACCCTTAAATCAACAGTTCCATGGCATTTACGGTGACACTCTCTGACAAGCCTGCTTTATCAACAAGCCTTGTCTTGAGTCTGAGCTCAGCTAAAAGCTGGGCTATCAAAGCTGGGCATTATTTGCTAACATGGGAGTGAAAAGCACCTCACTTCTGTGCAAATAATGGGAATCTTTCTTGTACTCCAGGGGCAGAGAAAAGCTGTAAACACATAAAGATAGGGTAGAGAGGTTTGTAACAATTAAGACCCATCAGTACTGGGGCAGATTTTTTTTATCCAATGACTCCTGCTCTTCCTATCATAGGGGCTTGGGATTTTTCAGGTCCCTTTAAGCACCTCACACAACACTACTGTTTTAAGAAAAGACTTCATTGTTTATTTATATGTATGTGTGAGGCTGCACACATGTATACAGGTGCCCATGGAGTATATATATATATATATATAATATATATATATATATATATATATATTATATATATATCCATTAAATATGGATGCTTTATGCTCGTGTCTTTAAAATTATCTTTGATTAAAAGTCATTGCTTATAAACTCAATACTAAGTCATATTTTATAACATGGCTCCATGGAAATATGCATGTGTCTACTTCAAGATCCATGCTATACTCACCCTCTCTAGTGTTCAGTTACTAGTGGTTGTTAGTGGTTGTTAGTTGACTATATTTTGTGTGTGTGTGTGTGTGTGTGTGTGTATGCGCGTGTGCATACGTGCACACGCAAGTGTTCTGTATGTGTGCAGGTGTTCTGTGTATGTGCAGATATGTACAGAACCTAGATGTCCATGTTAGGTGTCTTCCACAATCCTTTTCTACCTTATCTTTTGAGACAGAGTCTCTCACTGAACTTGGAGCTCACTTGATGAGGCTAGATTGGCTGACCATTGAGTTCCAGTCTAAGTCTCCTCAGTGCCGGGATTAAAGGCACAGGCATCTTATCTGGCATTTGATTTAGTGTGTTCTGGGAGATTGTGCTGGACAGTTTTATGTCAACTTGGTACACATTAAAGTCATTTGAGAGGAGAGAATCTCAATTTTAAAAAGATGCCTCCATAAGATTGGACCGTGGGAAAGTCTATAGGGCCTTTTCTTATTTAGTGATCAAGGAAGACTCAGCCCATTGGGGCTGGTGGTCCTGGTTCTCTATTATAGCAGGCTAAGCAAGCCATAATGAGCAAGCTGGTAATCAGAACTCCTCCATGGTCTCTGCATCATCTCCTGCCTCCAGGTTCTGGCCTGTTTGAGTTCCTGTCTGAATTCCTTCAATAATGAACAGCAAAATAAACCCCTTCCTCCCCGAGTTGTCTTTAGTCATGGTGTTTCATCATAGCAACAGTGACCCTAAGACAAAGATCAAACTCTAGTCCTCTTACTTCTGGGGCCAGCACTCTCAACAGAGCCAACAGAGCTGCCTCCCTGACACCAGGTCTTTTCTGTTGTAGTCTTGTCCAATGCTTTATTTCTTCTTACTTTAAATCATAATGAGTGACATTGATTTTTGATTCACTCATTGGTTTGTAAGCCCCTTCTTGAAAAAACAGTCTATAATCAATTAAAGTAGGTTTAGACATGTGATACAGGATACCTTTTTTTTTCCCCTGCCAAATAATTTTCAAAATTTTCTGAGTCTAAGTCTTTTAAAGTACTAATTGGTTTACAGATTACAGTAAGGTCCCACTCCCAGGAATTATGACTGAATAGATCTGGCAAGTGGTGTAGAAATACGAATTTTTAACAGACATTCAAATAATGTTTATGGAGTGTCTGAAGTGGATACTTTGAAAGACGTAGCAAGGGGTTGGAGAGATGGCTCAGTGGTTAAGAGCATTCTAGAAGATCCAGGTTCAATTCCCTGAAGCTACATGGTAGCACACAACCATTTGTAACTTAGTTCCATGGGTTCCAATACCCTCTTTTGGCTTCTGTGAACACCAGGCATCCACATGCTATGCATGACGCACAGACAAAACACTCATCCTTAAACAATAAAAATAAAATTAAAAAATTTTAAAGACAGAAAACAAATTCATTGTCCATCCATTTATCTCCATGTGAGGAAACTGAGGCTTGGGGAAGAGAAACCATTTGTGCCTAGACACGTGGCCTTTAGGCAGAACAGAGGGATGAAGCCCTAGTCTGCAGTCTCATTACTGTACTACCTTGGCAGGTCTCCAAGGGCCATTCCCTCTGGTTTAAGCCCTTGTTGAGAAAAGGATGCTACCCAAACAATAAAGGCAAGTGAGAGAAGTGAGGAAGAATTAATAGCACCGAGGATTTCTTCTGAGTCCTGGTCCAGATCCAGGACTGAGCTCAGGGTTGAAAACATCTCCTTTCAGCCCAAATGGCAACTGAAGACAATCAGCACCTGTTTTCAAAACCTTCACTTGCATCATCAAGCCTTGTGGTAGAGCAAGAAACAGAATAGGCTGGCCTCTTAGTTATGTTCAGTTCTGCAAGGAGGCTTTGCTCCATGTAACACCTCATTTCAAACTGGTTCAACTATTCCAATAGGCCCTTGGTTGCCTGCAAAGAGCCAACAGAACATGAAGGGCCATTGACTGCTTGTCTCTGGTGATGGGCTTAGTGATTCAGTATTGGTGGCTGATACTCAAGGAGTATTTGAAGTGTTAAGCTCCTGGGTTACATCAGTCATTTCCACTGCCTGCTTCTCATCTGTTCTTCAACCTAACCACAGCACTGGCTCCCTATTATCTGTCTTCCACCTTTACTCAGGTGTCTATTCACTAGTGAAATTACCTTGATAGAAAAAGACTGATGGGATCAGCTTTATGCAATGTTCTTCATTAAGACCATCCAGTGCTACTGCTCCCAGAATACTTCCGGAGAGAAGGTAGTTGAAGATATTCAAAATACATATAATGAATGGGTGAATTTATCTACGTAGTTTTACTTTCAATGTAATGAGTTACTCATACTGTTCTAGTTAGTTTTGTGAATTTGACAAAGTGTAGAGTCACCTGGGAAGAGGGGGTTGTCAGTTGAGGAATTACCTCCATCAGATTGGTCTGTGGAGCATTATCTTGGTTCATGACTGATGTGGGAAGTACCTATTTGTGGCTAGCCTATTTGTGGCAGATAGGTGGTCATGGGAGTGTTGTAAGAGAGCTGAATAAGCAACAGAGAACAAACCAGTATGCTGTGTTCCTCCATTGTCTCAGCCTCAGTTCCTGCCTTGAGGTCCTGCCTTGGCTTCCCTCAATGATGGTCTGTAAAGTGTAAGATGAGAGAAAAGTCTTTCCTCCTCCTAATTGGTTTTGGTCAAGGTTTTATCACAGCAATAGGGAAGCAGACAGAACACCATCATTACTTTGAAGCTTATTCACCTAAGGGTACTGGCTACCTGGTGCAGGAGACAGCTGCTATTGGCGAAATAATCACATCACTAAATGTAAATGTAACTGTAGCAGTTGAATATATAAAGCAGAGATGCTATGCAAAGATTACCAGAAAACCCCTGGGATGGTTTGTACATCTACTCAATGGGACTACAGAGTGCCCAAATATTTACTTATATGTTATTCTAGGTGTGTCTTTGAAGGTGTTTCTGGATGAAATTAACAGTGAATTGAGAAAACTGATTAAACACATGGCCATCCCCAGTGTGGGTGGGCCTCATCCAAACCACTGAAGGCCTATGTAGAACAGAAGACCTGAGTGAGTTACAAGTTACTGTCTCTGCTGCCTTCGAGCAGGCACATCTGTCTTGCCCCGTCTTCTGAGTCAGAATGGACCCAACACATTGGCTCTCTCCTGGGCCTACAGCTAACTAACAACAGATCTTAGGACTTCTGTGTTTTCAAAATGAATGAGCTAATTCCTTATAATAAATCTCTTTATACACACATGTATATAAAAAGAACTGTAGGTTTCATTTCTCTGAGAAATCCTATTTAATACAGGCCTATTCATGCCCAAACTACCAGCAAGACTAGAAAGAGGAAGGAGGCATAAGTAAAAACCACCCACTACTATTTGCCTGGATTGGAAATCGCTGGAGCAAAAGAAATGCCACCTGCTCTTTAATTCAAGAAAATTCTTTTCTACTTTTTGGGTTTATGGAGTCAGGACTCAACAAGTAGATATAATATTAGAAGTTAAGTTGGTGCTGTGGAAAAGGACACTTTAGAGCAGAACACAGAGAGATCTAACAATGAATACACTTCACCTGCCTGCTCTGGTTAGAATTCCAGACAGGTAGGAAATTTGTGCAAATATTCATCTGAGTAGAAACAGAAGATAACTAAAATTTCTGACATAGTCAGTGTGATACCAACTTAGACATACTACATTGTGTAAATGTGAGATGTCTCCATGAGCTCTTATGGTGGCACTGCTTGGAAAGTAGTGGGGCATTTAGGAAACTGAGTCATGCTAGAAGTGGGTTGTCACTGGAGAAAGTGGTTCACTGGAGGAAGTGGGGTTCTACTTCCTGTCCACTCTCTGCTTCTAGACAGTGGATGTAATTTGACTAGGGACCTTGAGCTCATCTTCCCAAAATTCTCCTGCCACCCTCTCTCCACCGTAATGTACTATAGAACTTCCAACTATCAGCCAAGACAAATCCTTCTTGGAGGATTGGTTTGGAGAAGGGAATAAATAGTAATGGGGGAAGGGTACTTATTGGAGGTATGGTTATCCAGACATGGTGATGTATACCGTCAACTCTAGCGCTTGGGAGGCAGAATCAGAAGGATCTCTGAGGACTTTAAGGCCATCTTGGTCTAGAGACTGAGCTTCAAGAAACATTGTGAGATGCTGCCTCAGAGCAAAAAAGGGACATGATCAAATACATTATGCACATGTATGCAAATGTCACAATGAAATCTATTACACACACACACACACACACATATATATAACTAATATATACTAATAAGAAACTAAAAACAAAAAATAAATCTTTCCTCCCTTAAGTGATTTCCTGTTAGGTATTTCTCACAAAAGCAAGAAAACTAAGTAACATGCTTTGTATGTCTAATGGCCTATTATACTAGATTATTTTTGTCACAGAATCTCTCTATTAGGGAAGAAAATTTATAATACCCTGACATTAGCTTTTAATTTCCTAAGCAGGGAATCTCCTTAAATCAAGACTTTTACTTTGCTCCCTAAAGATGTTATTTAGTATAACTAGGAAAGTCACTATGAAAACAAATCATAAAGCCAAAATTTAATAAAATTTTTTTCATCTGAAGGAAAAAAGAGCTAGTGCTAATTAAACTGCAAGTTTTAAAACAAATATAATTAGAAGAAAGTCTACATAAAAATTCCAAAATTTTTCAAAGCATCATTTCTTTCATTTATCTTCAAGGGAAATACTTAATTCAGCTTCCCTAAATCTGACTTTCATCAACAGGATTGGACAATTTTCTGTATAATTGAATAATGAATGACCTGCTGCTTCCAAACCAAGACTATCAACCCATCCCACAGCAGAGCTGCAGAGGTTCTGAAAATGCCTTGTGGAGGAAAAGCAATTCAACAAACGAGTCTATCAAAGGGGACTCTTTACTGTCTGTGAACCTGGACTTTCCAACACATGGACATTTCTAGGCTGTTTAGTTATGGCTGCTCTGAACTGAATGTGTACACAGTGCAAATTACATGCTGGTCTTTATCACCTGGTATAAAACTCCAAAGCATCTCACTAACAACTTGTGCATCTATTATACCTTGAAATTATTATATTTTTTCAGTTTGGGTTAAGTAAAATGTAATAGCAATATAATTTTCATCCATTTCTCTTTTTTTGATGTATCATTTTGAGAGATCTAAAATTACATGTTTTGCCTTACATTCTCCTTCTGTAGGGAGAGACTGTACTCCTTCAAATGAAAAAAGGTATAGTTCTGTTCAATTAAAAAAAAAAAGAAGAAGAAGACTTTATGGGTTCAAAAAAAAAAAAAAAAGACAGACGTCTCTTGTCATGATTCAAAAATAAAGACTACTGCATACTAAAATTAGATTCACTAAAATAAACATCTTCAAAGACACACATGAACTGCAGATGAATGCTGAGCAGTGTAATCCACAGATAAGCATACTTGGTTTACAACGTTACCCCACATGTCATCATCCAAGCAAATCAAAGAAATCAATTCAAAGCAGTTAGTGTATGAAGTCATCCTCTGAGCCAACCATGAAGTCTCCACCTCCAACTAACTGATCCTTGCCTTGACAGGCAGATAATACACTCACAACTACTTCCTGCTTTAAAACCAGATGAAGTTGCTGTGGGCAGGCAGGGTGAGATGTGCAGTAATCACACATCAGACATGGAAAGTAACACATCAGCAAGACCAATAATAGATCCAAGATGCACAACCAGGAGCAAATATTAACAAAGTTACATGCTGCCATGTTCTGTGCTGTGGGCGTTGTATCCAATGCATCTTGACTCATGAAGTATTCCAGTCACTTCCCCTTGCCTTAACAGCAGTTTCGGGGTCATTGACCTTGTTACATTATACTTGTCTATGTCCTCTGTGAGGCTACAAGCTCTTTGGAGAAAATGCCCAAAGCCCTTTCATCTCTATCACAGTCTTAACTTTTATTTCAAAGAGCTAGAAAAGAAACTTGACCTAGAGTCACAACAGAAGATCAGAAAAACACCAAAGTAGCCTAACATCAGGCATCACTGGACATTAGGATGACTCTATTTTCAGGTAGCAAGATGGCTGCCAGCAAATATGGGTGTATATTCCCTCCCCTTTGCTACCTCCAGGAGTCCCAGAATTTCATTTTTATCATCACTGAACCTGTTTTGTGGCTATCTCCAAACCAATCACTATAGTGAATATCTGATGTTTTGACAGGTCACTGTGGAAAATGTCACCTCCACCCAAAGAATGTGTGCACATGCACATATGCCACAGAGGAAGCACAAAGGCCATATGACAATGTCTGGGAGTCCATTCTGCCATGTGGGTTCCAGGCATTAAGCTCAGGTTGCCTGGGTTGGCTGCAGACACGCAGACACCTTTGTCTACTGGGCCATTTCATCTGCCCTACTTTTTCTTATTACATTTTATTTATTTTAATGTTATTTTTGTAGTCCTGGGGAGTTTACATTTATGATGTTACTACTCTACCCTCATATTAAAGTACTGTAGAATTTAGGAATACTTTAATTTTATAATCCCATGGCTTAATATGAAGGGAAATACCAAGGATTGCCTAATTATCTATTAAATACATAGTGGCTAGGATTTTATGTTTTGGGTTAGGGATGGATGGATGGGTGGGATAAGGGACATGCTGGGGACAGAGGGAGAAATGTTAGCTACTAATAGTCAGGAATGAAAATACCAAAGAGTCTTTCACTTTGCTTACCAGGTATAGTTCTAAAGTAATGGAGAAATTCAGACTATGCTGTGAGTTACATAAGCATCCAGATCTCACCACTGGCAAGGATGACACTGCTTTAGAGACTAAGTCAGTGAGTATGTTTGTGCACAAGCACTGGCTGGGTTCCATAGCTTCTGCATCCCAACTAAAGCAGAGTTTCAAGTACCACAGTTATCTCAAAAGAAGCAACTGCATGCAAGTCTAGCTTATATCGACAGGATGCTCTAATTCAGCTTCACAGGGGTATCAGGGAAGAACATGGTCAAGGCACAAGGAGAATATTCCTGTGTTATTCCCAGAACTGCCTAAAGTTCATTCTTATTGGTCAAGAGGATACAGAGAACTTTTAATTTTATCTTAGGAAATCTACTGACATATAAATACAATCTACACTTTAAATTTACATTCATATGATTAGGCTCCTTCCCCCATAGGAAGACAAGGGTAATTTTTATTATAAATATTTTTCTGTTATTTTAAAGATCTGATTATTTTCAGGAGTTTGGGGTATCATGTGAAATTCATAAATAATACACAGTAATTAAAAATTTTTCAGATTTTTTTACCCCTGCTGCCAACCATTCCCAACCTCCAAACTATCCACATACCCTCATCAGCTCCCTCATCCCCCTGTACTAATCCACACAGGCTCAGCAGGCTCCCATTTATCTATGCAGTATCAGCAGTCACCTAACCCTACTCCACTGCACTATTCATACACTCGCAGCAGTGTATCCCTCAAAGGCACTGGTTTCATAATCAAACTTTTAAAGCATGGCTATGGTGCTCAAAAATGTGCCAGCTTTGAGTTTTGGATTTGGAGATTAGAGGTACTTAGCCAGTAAAGCCAATGCAAGTATTCTGAAATTTAAAAAAGCAACCACAGCAAAACTACAAAATCTGAAACCTTCCTGGTATCAAATATCTTGGGTAAAGGATTCTCAAACTGCCTGAACACATTAATCTTGCTAAAATTAATAGCATGCAAACTCCAAAAATTCCAGTTTCATATAAATCTATTTTGTTAACCAAACCATTGTGTATTAGGGCTGTCTCAAACTATGATCTACGGGGGACCCCTGACTATGACACACTTTGGGCTGGCACAATTGGGGGTACTTAATAGGTAGAGGCCTGGAATGCCCCTGAGTGCACAATGAAACATAGATATCACCCCCCAGGGGAAAAAATCAAGTATATAAGGAAACTGGCTGCTTCTGCTAGATCCATGATATTATATGGAGTTCTCTAGAGGGACAAAACCAATAGTATATGTGTAAATGTGTGATAAAAATGGACCATTAGATTGGCTTACACTATAGGGACTGAAGAGTCCAACAATAGCTATCTGCTTACTGAAGAAATAGAACTAAGAAATTGCTCAAGAAAGTCAGGTGCTTCCACAGTTCTTAATTTGCACTGAAAACCAAGAAGATCCATAGGGAGCCATTGGTTTTGTGTTCCTATTAGAAGGCTGATCAAGCTGGATTGTCTGCTAACAGAACACAGGGAGATACATAGGTTTTTCTCCAGACTTTTTATTTCTAGGCCATCAATGGATGATGCCACCAACTTTGATGGTGGGTCTTCCCTCCTCAGCTGGTCCTGTCTGAAAATGCCCTCTCAGCATATCCCTCTTCCTCTTAGCCCCAGTGATGTCTGCTCACAAACTAGACCTGGATTAAAAGGACTTGTCTGATAAGGTTAGAACTTCCCAGAATGTCCCCATGTAAAGCCCACCTGATTTGGAACCTTATATCTACAAAATCTCATACTTGTAGCATCTAGGATCATTGACAGAGCATACCACTGGAAGAGGGAATGTGTACAACAGAGGCCAGGCCATCCTGGACCTTTGTCCTTTAATATAACAGCTCACTTTTCCTTCGAAGTCACAACTTTACAGACAAGAAAACTAAACTCCCAGACTGTCCACTTATCCCCCCAGAACATCTCCATGTAGTATTTCTACAAATTCCTGTGAGTCTGAAGTTATTTTAAAATCAAATGTTAGGGCTTGGAAATGGCTCAGTGGGCAAAACATGAACACTTGCATTCAGATCCCCAGAACCCACATACAGCCAGTGCAGTAGCATGTAGCTGCAATTCCTTTTATTGTTATTGACAGGAAGCAAAGACTGGAGGTTTGAGGGACAGATAGTTTGGTGCAGGCAGCAGTAAAAAACAAGTGATCTCAGTACATTGTCACCTATATTATATGAGGTCACTGGCGGGGTCCAAGATCTAACACTAATGCACAAACTGACTTAGTAGAACCCATTCTATATGGAGAGATAACTTGCCCAGCCTAGACACAGGGTTGTGTGGCATGGGGAGGTGCCTTGGTCCTGCCTCAACTAGATTATGGGACAGACTTAGTAGACTTCCTAGGATAGGCCTTACCCTCTCCATGGAGCAGATTGGAGGAGGAAAATGAGGGGAGGGGAAGGAGAGGAGGGAAGGGAAACTGGGATTGAAATGCAAGATAAATGAATAAAAATTCCATATTAAAAATTAAAACAAAAATGAAAACAAATGATCCTGTTTCAAGGTAGAAACTGAGGTCCAACATTTGAGGTCTTCCTCTGACCCTCACATGTGCAGGGCATGACCTTTTCCCCCTCATCTTTCACACAAAATAAGTTTTTAAAAATAAAATGTTATCCAAAAGAATAATTTCCTCAAAATCGCATTGCCAGTGAGTAAGAGACTGAGTCAGGCTTCCAAATCCCCCCACCCTTTTAACATGTCATTCTGACATCTTAAGCTGTTATGCAAGCTATTTCTGAGATTCTGACTTGTCTAAAGTCCATGGTATTACCTAGACTGAGACTTTCAAACTTGACTTTGCTTCAAGACTACCTGGGGAATCTTTAAAAGCTACTCACGTCTTGGCCTCATCTTCAATCTTTCTGTTTTTGTGGGTCTGGATGGGTATCTGAACATGAGCATCCATGGTTTTCCAGCTGTTCATACTAAAATCCACTCACTGTTCTAGAATTCTTTTATTATTCACAAATAGCAGTGTTATACATGTAACATTAAGCACCAATTTGTATTTGTCTTACACACAAAAGGAATCCTTTTACAAATAGATCTATCTTATGCCTATGAGTTTTACTGTAAAGCAATAGCTGCAAAACTCAAACCTCCTAAGAAGCTGCAGAGATGGGTATTCTCATACTACAACATGAGAGGGCATGTAAGCAATATTTAACTTCAATCCTATCTTTGACATGCATAAAACAGACTCCCAGACTTATCATCTACTATACAAAGGATTTGTGGTCATGTCTTCTCATAGAGAAATCAATGTTCAGTTACTCTGCACATACCTCCTGGAAGTGGTAAAATACAAAATATGGACAAAGAACTGTAGGATCACAGGATGACCTTAGGACACTGCTGCTCTGTTATAGAACCTGGCAAGCCAGCAGACATAAACCCCTTTCCAAGCTTATCTCAATCTCTTTCAAGTGCCATCCCTCAAAGGAGGATGTGCACATAGTTGGCTCCTCATAAATTAGTGATGTCCACATCTAATTTATATGAGAAGACAAGCCCCCTTGACTGACACTGGTAAAAGGGGCAGATCAAATATTTCAAAGTTGAGTGGCATGAATAAGCAATCAAAAGAATTCTACTGAAAGTAAAATCCTTAGATACTTCAAAGGCTCCCTTCAGGAGAGGTGACCACTCTATCCAGGCAGAATGCTCACTAGACCTCTATTAGAGCATTCAAGTATATTCTTCTCTATAACTGCCTAAGAAAACCGTGGGAACAAGCTTTCTTGGGAGTAACTAGATGTAACCAAACTCCTGGGTTTGTAGACAGTGTTGTGTATGAACTCCAAACAAATATTTTTGGTCATGAAAGCCTTAATGTGTAGTACTATCATTAGGCCTGTTTATATTTGGACTTCAAGATTTAATCAGCGCCATTTTCCCTTTGAATTGTTTATTGCTTATGGTGGGAAATCATGCAATTTTCCAGCACATGTGTTCTGCTGGAGGGAACTCTTTGAAGCCACTGTCTTGGACCCATGCAAAACCAAAGGAAGTGAATTCTCATCAACTTTTCCTATTGGACAATTAAGGTTCTAGTGACAATGACACTTGGTGGCACATGCCAATAAAAAAGCATATAAATCCCTGACCATAACTAATATACTGTATCTGATATGTCACTGTTTCATAAGGAGTAGTATTCTACTCTCAAATCCCTCTCTCAATAAAATACAGTTCTGAGCAACTGAGATTCTTGAAGATACATGCAATTTTTTTATAGCAACAGCAAAAGAAAAAAATGAAAATGAAACAAAAATATTAGATGTAAGCATATTAACCAAGGCTTGGGGATCATCTTTAAAGAAGAAGGTAGAAAGAGACAGAGAAATGAAACGATGTTTTCTGGACACAATAGGACTGTTACAGATATGAGCCCACAACAGTTATGACAATATGAACATGAGTTGTGTAAGCTCAAGCCAGACAAAACAGCAAAGCAGAGGGGAAAGGTAAGCATGACACCCAGCCTCTAGCTGAGAAGCTATTGGCAATGGCCAAGTAAGGAAGAACTGAGAGCTTTGAAGTATGCGATCTATGGTAGGTTGCTCACATTCAGAGGGATGGCTCCATGCCTAAGAGTATTTGGGCAGCACAGATTGGACTGGATTTCTGCCAGTGTCAGAGGACACCAGGTCAGGTAGGAAGGGAGTAGAGGTCGATCTTGGAAAAGTTAGGGGGGAAGTGAAAATAAGTAAAATTTTAAAAATAATATCAAGGGCAGTCATTTTTCAAAAATCTTACTAACTACCATGTCAAGGATACCTCAGTATAAGTGCCCATAAATATACCCCCCCACACACACACAATAAATTCATAGCACATACAAGGTACAGACAAAATGAGTTGATGAAGAGTTCCAAACTGGTAACTGTCAAGCCCTTTGTTCACTCTGCATCATCCTAGACCTCATCAGCATTAACTTACCTATGAACACACAAAGAAAAAAGAGTTTTGTTTTCTTCTTGTTTTGATGAGCAGAGCCATTAAGTCAATGAAGTCTCAAGTCTTATAGAAAGGTGGAGACAAATAAAGCCTAGATCCCCGTACATTTGTCCTTAGCCATGCTACATCTCTGGTATTAGGGATCAATAAGTTAGGTGAGATGAATAAATCAGGAACCCAAGAAAATGTCTGAATCACCTGGAACTAAGAAGGCCCTATTTGCAGAAGGAAGTCACGAGGAAGAAATTATGGCTGAGAAGATAATTAAGGAGAATATGATTATATTGTTGGATGGTTCAAGCCCAGAATTGCTGAATACCAGCAATCCCAGTAGGAAAGAAGGAAAGAGGAAGAGATGGAAAAAGAGGGAAAAATAGGAAGAGAGAATGGAGGTGAGGAATGATGGAGGAAAAGAAAGTGATCTGGGGAAAAAAGGAATGGGAAAAGGATAGAAAGAATGGATTTAAACCATTCCAGAAAAATGCACATTTATATACATAAACACACAGACACATATGTGTGAGTGTACACATACATATGTTGTCTATACATATGTGTCATGTGTGCATGTGATTATATGTGTATATATATATATATGGTAGTTTGAATGAAATATCCCTCAGTCTCAGGTATCTGAACACTTAGTCCCCAGTTGGTGGGGCTATTGGGTAGATTTAAGAGGTGTGGTCTAGCTGGAGGAAGCACATAACTGGGGGCGGGCTTTGAACTTTCAAAAACTCAAGCCATTCCCAGTTCACTCTGCTTTCTGCTTGCAGTTCAAGATGTGAGTGAGGTCTTAGCTGTTCCAGCTGCTGTGTTTTCTGCCTACTGCCTGGATTCCCTGTTACAATGAACTCTCATCTCTCTGGAACCATGAACTCAAATACTCCTTCTATAAGTGGTGTTGGTCATGGTATTTTATCATAGCAGGAGAGAAATAACTAATACTACACACACACACACACACACACACACACACATGCATATATACACAACTTGTTCTAATAACTGCATAGTAAGGGTTATTAATGCAAACATTTACTTACAAAAGCACTTGTATTTGGGCAGTTGAAAGAAGACACAGCAAGCAGGAGGCTTTTATAATATTTAAGCACCAGTGAGAATACCAGCATCTAAGATCTAAAGTGACAATGTTTCTCTTTCTTTTTTAGCCAGGTACTTCAAAAAGACATAGAAAAGTACACACAGTAGTTCAGGTCCTACTTCCAAATATTCTACCGGTTCTGCATAAAACCTGGGAGTTCATATTGAATAAAACAAACAGTTTCAAAAATGGCCCCAGTGGGTGCTGACTGGTATCTTTCAACTTTTGTACTGAAGTGTGGCATCACATCATACTGGCACTCAGAAATTTGGGGACCTTAACAAATCTGATTTTTAAGGCAGAGAACTTCTCATGCAGGGGGAACTGTCTTGAACACACATACAGGGTATTTCTCATGACCAAATATTTGTGAGCCCCACAAGTGAGATCCTATCCACACCGCGAACTCACAGTGAAGAAGTCAAACCCACAGAGGGTGAGTGATGTACGTGGCTGTGCCGTAGTAAAGGGAAGAGCCAGCTCTTCAGATCTGAAGACAGAAATCTGTGATCTCTGTGTTGACCCTCTTCCTCATCCCCACCCTGACCTCAGCCATCTTCCTTCTTTTATTCTTTCTTACTTGATAAAATGTTTCCTTTCCCTACAAGATCCCCGACCTTCACACCAACAGGGTTGCCAACACCAAAGAAATCCTTTTCCTGTTCTGACAGGCCTGCCTGGAAAGGCTTCAGGACAGGGGGGGAAAGAGTTCAATGGACATTTCCTGCCCAGACCACCTCCTAGTTCAAAGTCAACAATCAAGGAGAGAGCAGCTACTGTGTGACAAGTTCAGCACTTACCACCAGTCTCCCATACGTGAAAATCCCGATGCCCTGGGATGCCAGGATGCCCAGGATGCTCAGGATGCCCAGCCTAGGACCCCAGAGTCATGATGGGCAAGACAATGATCCAGAAAGAGTGGTACTTAGTGGCCTTCCAGCTCTCAGGGGAGACCCCAGGCGTGCCTTTAGCTACTTTAGAGTCCAACTCCTTGGCAAGAACTTTGGTCTTTGAAATTTTTTTTTTTTTTAAATTTGGTTTGGCATTTTGCTCAAAGCTTTATGAAAAGCAAATAATTCTCTTCACAAATCATGTCTTAGGAGAACACAGAGGAGAGAAGCCAAGAAAATAAAAGGGTCTTTTTTTACCCTTGATGAATTGAATAATAGCCTAAGAAAACATCTTTGATTTGGGTCAGCCTATATTAAAAAACATGTAAATACAACCCAGCCTAATCTGTAATTTCACATGATCCTCTCAAGTGACCATAATGTTCCAAGGGGGTAGATGTAATTCAGCAACCCCTGCTAGCTAACAAGGTCCACAAAAGCAACAGAGCCACAGCTAAGGGCATTTAACTTCAGCCCCTTTATGAATGGAAATTGGCTTTGTAAAGATGACATGGCAAGCAGTGACCAGTGACAGACAACTCAGTGACAGCTTTCTAAGTTGTAAAATACTTTTGAAAAGGAGACATCAAAGCTCCCTACCGCCTATTCAAAGACAATGGCTCAAAAGCTCCTTGCAGGGACCCAGACTTTCCTGAGAATGGTCACTGCAGCACTCACAGGCTGCAAAGGCCACCACTAAAGAAAAGACACAATGGGCATCAGGGCAGCTAGCCATGGGGTGGACAAAGGAAAGGGAAAGCAAAGGAAAGCAAGCAGCAGCGTTGGATGGTGCACTGGGCATCCAGGCTGGAAAGGATTCTTGAGGCAGCCTTGGTGGTAGTACCCACTCTGCTGGGAGCTGGTGATACAGTGCACAGCCAGGACAATGAGCCAACACCAGACAGAAGGTTCAGCAGCAACAACAAAGCAGCTTTCACTCGTGGTCAGCAGGTCTTTGCAGAGATTATCAAACGTCAGCAGACACATGCACTGTAGAGCTGAGTAGACTCACAAGGTCAGTGACTGCTTGAGTGTGTGTGTTGTGTGTGTATATGTGTGTGTGTGAGGGGGTCCACCTGATAACCATGTGAAGAACAGAGCTTGGTCTAGATTGAGTTTATTAAGCAAGAGTACATTTCTCCAACTAGAACAAACCATGGTCATCAGAGAGGTCAGGTACCAGTAAAATGTAAATGACCTTAGGCCTGGCAATTGTCCTTTACACTGAAAAAGGGAGCCCTGATATAAGATGTCAGCCAGAAGTACAGTTTTAAAACAGGTGGATTGGTCAGGCCAGTATCGACTCCATGTCTTAGAGATTGAAAATGCAGGCTAGTGTATTAAAAGATATGAAATGGCTAGGGGGATAGCCCAGTTAATAGAGTGCTCAACTCACACAATATCCTGGGTCCAATCTCCAGTATCACATAAAAGCCAGTTATGATACCTCTGGGGGTCAGGAGGATCAGAACTTCAAGTTCATCCTCAGTTATATAGAACATAACAGTTGCACACAACCTGGGCCACATGGGGCATTCTCTCTCTCTCTCTCCCTCATGTGAGTGTGTGTGTGTGTGTGTGTGTGTGTGTGTGTGTGTGTGTGTGTGTAAGATGCCGATGTTAACATGGGCTTCATGAGAAGAGAGGTGAAATGGGTCTGGATGTAGCTCAGTTGAGAGTTATGTACCAGCCCAGCATGCACAAAATCCTGAGCTTAATCCCTAACAATACAGAAAAAGCAGACATGGTGGTGCCTTTGGTGTTTCAGCATTCAGGAAGTGGGGGCAAGAGGATCAAAGTTCACAGTCATCCCCAGCTACATAGTAAATGTGTGCACAGTCTGGGTGCTTAACTCTGTTTAAGCCTAGTGACCATGGAACTCTTATCCCTAGAGTTTTCTCCACACTTAGGACACAATAGACAATTGGGAAAGCACCGTGTTCATGGATGACTTGTCACCTTGAACCTACACAGAGATGTTCTTTAAGGAGGCAAGTGGGAGAAACCAATGACCAAACTTGTTGGACAAGGTTTAAGTTCAAAGAGAAGTAAAGATGTAGTGATGTAGGACTCTTTGACTTCCTGACATGCTGGTGCACTCAGCAGTGCTGAGGGGTGGTGGCTGGTACTACCTGGCCCAGCCTCTTCCTTTTCTGAAGCTATAGCTTGTGAGCTGTTTGCTTCAGAGCTCTGCTGAGCCACAGCTTAGTTCAGGCTAAGATGGGAATTTTCAGGTCTAAGAGCCCTGATGTTCTTGCTCTTGCAGGTGTACTTAAACAAGCATAGCAAGAGTCCTAAACTTACTTAATACATTAGGGTTTTTTGGTGTGTGTGTGTGTGAGAGAGAGAGAGATGAGAGAGAGAGAGAGAGAGAGTAACTAGATTATATACCAAGCATGGACTTTGTAGATGTCAGTGTCCTATTACAATGCCAAAACATTAGACACTAGCCTTGACTTGAGAGATGGCTCAGCAAGAGTACTTGCTACAACTGCAGAAGACCTGGGTTTAGTTCTCAGCCCTCACATTGTGGCTCATAACTGCCTGTAACTCCTGTTCTAGGGAAGCAAACTTGATCATCTGTCCTCTTTAGACACTGCATGCACACAGTGCACATATGTGTCTGCAGGTATAAACTCAATACACATAAAATAAAAATAAGTCTTGTTTTTAAATAAAAGGTTAGACACTTCTGTCAGTGCATTAATGATGTCTGTGTCCTCATGCACAACTTAACCTTCTGTGATCAGAGCAATGTCTGCCATGACAGAAGCAATAAACAGCTATTGGATGACAGAAACAGTGAGTTCACATAGCTTTCCTGTACATCCCCAAACACAAGTGCTCACAGTTACTAGTTCTCAAATACTAAAGTACACCAAAGTCATTCAGAAAACGATACATTTCTGGGGCCAAATTCCAGATTGAAGAAAAGGAATCCAAATTTTCAGCATGCCAGACAGAGCTAAGTCAAGTAAGTCATAATCTACAAAGTCATTTTTTTAAAAAAAAAAAAACAAAAAAACAAAACAAAAAAAAGATCCCTAAAGTAGAATGTTTTAAAACAGTAAAATCTTTGCAGATAGATATGGCCTGATAGAAAATGGAATTAAAAAAGACAGGTGAGTATCCAGGGTTGGTTACAGTTTCACAGCCAAGTGAGTTCTCCTTCCAGTAGCCTCAGCTTGCCTGCTGCCATGACCTTCCTCCTCCCCATTGTAGTGGGTAGAGGGAGAGGCTTCATTGAGTAGAAAGGGCACATTTGGCAGGCAGCTATAGACTAGGTTAATATGTAACCCCGTGATTCTGTGACAAATGCTATAGCTACAAATATACTAGCCAAGTTTAAGGTCACAGGTGGAATGAGTAGGGGTGACCCAGACCAGACATTCAGAATTAAAAGCCAAGAATCACATGAAAACTTAATGGTAGGCAAAAATCACTTGCTCCTGTTTTGTTAACTATTGAAAGTAAGGAACAACCCACTGAACTCCTTAAAGTGAACTCTGTTGGCTTGGCATGGTAGCTGTACATTCCAAGAAAGTATTAGAATTATTTTAAGCACTGGGTAATTTTGAATTATTCAGGGAAATCCCCTGCTAGAAAAATTCTAGCTGGGGTGTGTGTGCCTACCTTCCTGTCTATAAGAAGTATATATGTATTTCAGTACCATAATCTTACTACTCTTTGTGTTTTCTTCTGAGGTTTCCCCAACAGTCTAGGTAGAAGCTGGTTTTCCTGCTGGCACTTTGCCAGATCATTTAAAAGTGACTGATTACTTTCCTAATACATTCTGGAAGCACACTGGGAAATGGTTATCACATCTAAAGGGATCCCGAAGCCAATCACCTAGCCCTACTTTCAAAGAAACCCCAGACAGAAGCTTTGCACAAAGGCATTTCTTCTTACAGTGTCATCCATCAGCATCTGGATCAATGGATGAAGAACTGTCATATCTCTGGCATGTTAACTTTCTGATTAGTTATTCCAACAAGTCTATTAGACACAAGTCCATCTGCTGAATGTTTGAACCATCTACAATGTTCTGAATCCATCACTGCAGCTGTCAACTAACCTTAGGGGAGTTATGAGCCTCCCTCTTGACCAAAGGTGCTTGCCAGTATCTGTAGGTAGCTAGAAGAGTGAAGACATGGCCATTTTCTTTTATGTTCATTTCTCACTGCCCCCCTCAATGTGGTGCCTTTAGAGGATTTCACATGACTTGCTTTTTTCAAAACCAAAGAGATGATATCAGAGTTTGATAGTTAGAGTAAGGAGGATACTGAGCTAATAAGAGTGTTCTGCTTAGAATCCTTGTTTATGTCCACTGAGAAAGGAGCACACACCACTATTTAAGTTGAAAACATATATTCTATCTCTTGTCTTTATATAGTAAGGAGGACATTAAAGGGATCATAGAAATAGTCAATAAGCTTAAAAGTGATACTTCACCCTTTAGCCATCAGAAAGATGTAAATTACAATGTGGTATCTAATTCACACCTACAAAATGACTAAGATGGAAAAGGCAGATAGTCCAAATTGTCGACGAGAACGGGAAGCATCCAGAACTTTCCCATATACTATTAAGTGAAGATTGGCATGGCCATTTTGAAAAGCTGATCCACAGCACCTGCTAAAGCTTCACCTATGCCTACCTGGGACACAGCAACTTTACTCTTAGGTATCTATCCCACAGACTGAGAGAACAACAACAAACAAACAAGCCATTATTGGATTTTCACACCAGGAAGTACATTATGGTTCTACTTAAGGAACAAGCATAGATAAACCACACCATTTGTTAAGGCAAAACAGTTACCTCATGTGGGCAGTAAAGAGGGAAGGAACAACTGAAGGTCTTCTTGGGGCTCACAAATATGGTTGTAAACTTTGTGAACATCAATCAACCAAGTTATATTGTTACTTTTTGTCTTTTTCTGTATATACATTTTAACATTTCTATGCAGGTATTACCCTTTAATATGGGTACAAAATGAATATGGATCAGAGTCTTCACTTGCCAGTGAGCTCTATCCTCTCTCATTTTGTTTCTTACTGTTTGGAATTTAAGAATTGCATGGGTATTTGGTGGAGGAATGGGAAAGGAATTGGTAAAATAAAAGGATGGGTAAATAAATTTGACTCTTCCCTACCTCTTACCTCAAAGGCTCTACCATGGTTAACAAATTAGACCACCAGTGTCAGATACCTAGAGATTGCATTGATCTCAGAAGACGTCTCACATGGCTAATGAGAGACAATCAAGGTCCTATGAGGTCAAGATAACTAAGTCTGTACACTTGACTCATTGAAAAATAGGGATAACCTGGGCTTCCACAGGACAGGACTTAATGGCAGTTGCTTCTTTCATACTTGTGAAAACTGGACAACTTTAACCTATTTCATTCTTCTGCCTTGCATGGGAATTTGTTCCCAGTTCAAATGTGAACCCACTTCTTCACTAGAAAAGATCACCTGATGTCTCTTCATGAGAAAACTGATCAGAATTCCTGCTACCCACAAAGAGCAGAATTCCAAGTACTGAATGTGGAGGCCACATTTTGTAAAAATAAGAAAAGCCAGAGACCAAAGGAGCACTTCACACATAAATCATTTCCTTTCTATAGCCCTGGGACAAAATTTCTCCTGTTACTACTATTTTATTACCTTTTAAGTTTTTGTTTATTTTGTATAGATGTGTATATGTGTGGGTTTGTGTGTGCCACACCATCTATGCAAAATTCAGAGGAGTTGGTTCTTTTCTTCCATTAAATGTGTCCTAGGGATTGAACTCAGGTCACGAGGCTTGGCAGCAAGCATCTCTACCTACTGAGCCAATGTGTAGGCCATAGTTCCAGTTTTAGAGATGAGGAACTAAGGTATGAGAACCCACTAGGTTAGTGCTGGTTTGATATCGAGAACCTGAGCTTCTTGCTGTTAACTGGTAGTATTTGGAATGAGATGCTCTAAGACCCTGTGGTGGAGTGAGTAATCCTTGAGGACTTCTGGAAATCGGGACAGGCAAAGAGAAGGAAACACAAGGAGAATGTGAGAAACCAACAGAATACTCACCACAATATAACAATGAAGGAAAACTAAGATGCATCCATGCATGTGTGAGCACACATGTGCATAACCATGTCATAACACTTAGGGAATTGTTGAGCCAGGCATCATTCAAATGAATGTAGATTAGTTGGGAATTGCTAACTCACTGTTTTATTTTGCAATTTAAATACACTAAAGAATATAGTGACTGTGGTTATGGTTTTGGCTGGATTTCAGGACTACACTGTAAAAAAAGAAAAGTTGTAACTGAAAAGTCTTAACCAGTGAAGAATAGCATAGCCCTCATTCACTCCAAGTCCACTCCCAAAACCACACCTCTTGCTTAGCCAAGCTGCAGCCCACATGTACATCACCAACTAACTCCCAACTGGGCTTTCTCACATTTTCCTTTTTCCTGCCATGCCACAGCATGATCACCATGCATCTCCAATAGCAACTCTGCTGTCAGTCTGAGACATTTTTCTACTGCAACATAAAATGCAAGCCTAGGATGTCATTTACTGCCTTATATATTTGATTGGATTCTGAGTATCAATTACATGGATATTCTTGGCCTGGTGTTTGACACAGAAAGATTATAGAGAACGGAAATCATGCTTGTTCCAAGTGCCTTTAAATGCCTGCCTCCCAGGGTGCCTCATAGTATCCTGATCAGTCCAGACACACCACCCCACATTCTAAGAGGATGCCTTCTGTAAAAACAGTTTTTTAAAAGAAAAACAAAAGACCCCATTCCATCAAGTTGAAGGTAGGTTAACTCCAGCTGCTGAATGCAATTTTAGGTTGAAATGCTGTTTTCCCCATTGGAAGCAATGGAGATGCATGTAGGCTGTTAGATTTATAGAATTCCTGGTCTCCCAAGACTTTGCAAAGCGAATGGCATCCATCAAATTAATTTCCTTGGGGATAGTCTCAAACATGGAGAATGAAAGGGCCAGACCATTAAACATCAAAAGAATGCTCTAAATGCTCATTAAAGTTCTATTACATTTTCTTTCTCTCTTTCTTTTTCTTTTTTTTTTTTTTTGAGAGCAGATTAATTTAATTGAGAATATTATACATATCAAAGCTGACAGCGTGAATATGTGGAATTGGCTGGAAGAGAGCTTAATGCTGCAGACATCTGTTCTTTAAAGTTATATAAAACACGAGAAGCGTGAGCTCCATTAGACTGAGACAGACTTACCAAGCCGGCACACGTAGATACAGCAACAGAGGAGGAGCTGTCATTTCTGATAAATCCCTGATACAAACACTGCTGCACCTCAGGCTCCCGAGTCTCTGAAGCACCATCCTTTCCAAGAACCTGGACTATAAAGTGACTGCTCAAAATCGCCGAGGGCTTCAGCTCTAAGTGTAGATCCTGTCCAAATGCTGAAAAGTGGTAGTGCAGGGAGCTGCTGGCACCACGTGCCGATCGCCTTTTCCTGCTGTGCAAAATGTCGTGTGAGACATATGACCCGTCCGAGTCCACTTCTATTGGTGTGACAAAGACGTAATCTGTAATGGAAGAATTTAGCTGTCAACACCCAGGGCCCAAGATGCCAAAGGGTCAGTTTCCAAAAGGCTGCCCCAGGGCTCACAAAAATAGTTTGTTCCGTGCACCTAACAGTAAAGAGAACTCAGAGACATCCATGCTTATGCGCATTGCATTCTGTGCAACCAGGCTCTTCCAGCTTTAACTCCTATAGAGCCTACAGCTGGGCTCAGTGGTAGCTCAAGTGGTAGCACTTGTCTAGCATTAAAAAAAAAAAAAATCCTACAGTATTCAGTATGAAAAGAAATACAGGATCTCTTCATGCATTAGCCATGGAGCGTCTGTATGTAAATGTTTATTATTATTGACAAAAAATCATCAATATAAAGCCACAAAGGTTAGTAAGTGAGAAAATTTCTTCTGGGGTTTTGCTAGCCTTGTGTCGGTTGAACTGATGATAGAAACTTTTCTGGAGTTGTTTAAACTGCAAATAAGTCAGAGTGTGCAGTTTCTGATGATCCCTCAGCTCATTAACAAGGGGCAGTCAAACCCCTTTTCCAGGGTTACTTCACATGACAATGGGAACTTGGACACTTGGCTCTCCTTTACTGTTTCAAGCGGCTTCCACTGGGGACTCTCCTGTTTAATCTGAGGCCTAAAGCACAACATAGACAGAAACCTGCCTCCAAACCATCAAAAGTATCCTAGATAGAGGCTGATGTTTCAAACTGCTCAGACATGTTGGAGGGGGCGTGGTGGATCAGGAACACCTGGAAAGGCATGTTTTAAAATGCCTTTCCCCTGGCTCCCCTGAGCAGCACTAATTGCTCTATGATCTGGGGATGTGTGTGGGGGTGTGGACAGCTAGGAAACAATTTGCTCTGGGAAAGAGCAAAGTCTGTACACTGCTTTCTTTCACAAAACATTGGACTTGAAAAGCATGGTCCCAGAAGATGATGTGGAGAATGCCCTGTGCACAAAAAAAAAAAAAAAAAAAAAAAAAAATTCTGGGTTTCCACTTTCGAGGCACAGAATGGGAAACTAATCTGGAAAGTGTTTAGAAAGATTCCGAACAACTAAGAGGCATGTTTGAGTCACTTGGGCCCTTGGTTTCCAGAAGAGAAAAGGAAAAGATAAAAAAAAAAAAAAAAAAAGAAAAGAAAAGAAAAGAAAAAGAAAAGAAGTTTCCCTTGAACAGTCAACAACAATGAAATGAAACATTTAGGAGATGCTAAGGAATCAGGAAGTCTCTTAGTGGGTAGGAATCAATATGCTACATTCTAATTATATTTTAATTAGGCTCACATTAGCAAAGAAACCCCAACATTACAATGTGTCCTGTTTCTTGCTGGACTGTTTGTGACTTGTAAGGCTCTTTCACCACCTTCTCTCCTTTAAACTAGAAGTATCCTATCATTGACATATTTTTCAGAAAATAAAAGGAAAAATGTGTTTCCCTAAAAATTGAATGGGGCACGTTTTAGTTCTCAAACATTACTGATATGCGGCTCTGCAGGTATTTAGCTACGAGTTTGTTTCCAAATGGGGAACATACAGGCTGTTGGTTATATTCAGTCCTGTTTGGGAAAGGGGGCAGTGAGAGCTCCCTTGATAAGAATGATGTGTTGTGTCCGCTCAGGTGCTTACAGGGGCTGGGGAATGTAGCTCAGTGGGTAGAGTTCTTGCCAAACATGTATGAAGCTCTGGGTTCAGTCCTCAGTATATAAACCAGGTATGTCAGGCATTCCTGTGAAGCCAGCATTAGAGAGACAGGGTAGGAGTGTCCTCAAGTTAAGGTCATCTTCTCTGTATCTAGACTTTGTGAGACCCTGTCCCCCAAAACAAAACAAAGAAGTCCTTAGAGGCCATGCCTGGAACAGAAAGGCTTGATGGCCATTAGATCCTGGTGAACAGGGGGGAGTTTTAGGAACTTCTGACTGGCTCTGGGTCGACAAAAGGTAGAGTTGACAAGAGTGTTTTTCTGGGTCTCTTGTCCTCTCACTACCCATTCCCTGAAAGCCTTTGCCTGTAATTCTGCTACTGTCCAGTCCCTGGCATCTGGACAAGAGGACTCAGTCCTACAAAGATGACAATTTTAGAATCCAGAGAAATCCATGTTGGCCAATAAGGTCTTGCTAAAGAGCCTGGGGCAAACATGAACTGTTCTCCGGCAGCTGGTGGGAAACACTGACAAGGGTTTCCCTCTCTGGGAGTACTGTGGAGTTAATAAATGAGAAAAGACCAAGTGTATTCTGGACCTTTGAAGCTGGGGAACGTGGGGGGGGGGGAAGGCGGGGGAAGGGGGCTTAAAGCACCTTGTGCTAGCACTTTCCACAAAAAAGGTAACTTTGGGTATCCACGGCACAATGTCAGTGAAGAGAGAAGGAAAGGACAATGGGACAGTGGCTGGAGGGAAAACTGGGGCTCACTCCCTCTCAATCTCAGCTACAACTAGTTTCTGTGGCTTTCCCAGGGGAGGAAGGAAACGAAGGAGCCTTTTATCAATTCCCTACTTGGTGCCCACTTCCTTTCTAATTTCTTACCTAACTTCGTATTATTTTTCTTAACAAGCCATCTGTGAAGAAGGGAAATTATTTTCTCATCTATGTGACTCGCAGCTTGAGGCACTGATTTTCTGATAACTTCACAGACCTTGCCACACTTCCCCTCTCCAACCAGCATACACCTGCCAGGTTAGGAGAAGGAGATGTGCCTGTTTTTTTGTTTTTGTTTTTGTTTTTTTTTTTTTCATTTCTCTCAAAGAGTGCCAGGGGCGGGGTGGGGGGTGGGGAGCCCTTGTGGGATGGCGGAGTACAGAGATAGAGAGTAAATACAATACGAACCATCATTTAATCCGCTGCCACCGCTGCTGCTGTCACTGGCTAAGGCGACGGCCACCGACGCACAGCAGAGGCAGCACAGCTGGAGCGCCTGCAAGAGAGAAAAAGGTGACACCCGCGTGTGAGCAGCGCCCCAGGTCCGGCGCCTCCCTGGTCCCGGCTGTGCGGCTCGCCCCTCGGTGGTGGCACCTGCCTTGGCCAGACGCCTTAGTCCCGCTGGACCCCAAGGCGGCCCGGGACCCGCAGCCCGGAGGGCGCACGCGAACAGGAGGGCGCACTCCATGGTCAGGTGCGGACGCGGTGACTGCTGGAGGCGCGCATTGTCCCCAAGGGCCGCGGAGCCCCAGGTGCGGCGCCAGGTGAGAGTCGCTTCTGCGACTCACATGGCAGCGCGGGAGCCAGTGAGCCTCTTCCCGGCTCCGACTGCGCGGTCCTGCTGCGCTTCTGGGTGCAGGGGTCTCCCAAAGTCGGGTCTGCAGCGCCTTTGGCGGGGAAGCTCTGCCGGTGATGACCGTGGGTCTGCTGAGCGCGTGTCGATGTCGGGGTGATTGTCTGCGGCTTGCGTAAAGCAGCGCCAGCTGGCTCCCCCAGCGCGCCCAAGCCAAACGCCCGCCTCTCCTCCGCTCAGTGATTGGCGACCCGAGGCTTCCCTGGGCTCGTCCGAGCTCCTGTACTGCAAAGGGCGTGGGATTCCTGGGCCTGGGCTCCGAGGGAGGGGAAGGAGGGGGCGGAGAGGTTGGGTGGGAGTTAAGGGGAGGGAGGGACGACGCACAGCCAGGGGAGGGAGGGCAGCGCTCAGGGTCCGCCTTGGGATCCTAGCTTAGGAGCACGTAAAGATGAGCTGAGGAGCTGAGAAACTGGAGGCTCAGGTAAGGGGTGTGACTTCTGGACAAGTCTACTGGAGATGGCGAAGAAACCCAGAGTTCGCTGGAAACTTTCTGCAGTTTTCTCTTTTGCAGAAACCCCGGCCTTGCCCTGACCAGGTGGCATTCCCGAACCTTTGATAAGGAGATGTGCAACCTGAAGTTTGGATGCATTCAAGATCACCCAACTGCCCAGAATTCCACCAGTAATTAGCATATCTAGGGCAGCTTGCAGAACGAACAGTGAGCTGTGGATAACTGGTCATGGTCTCTGGTATATGAAACAACCCCTACCCCAGCTCTGAGGTGACCTTCCCAGTCTCTCTCTCTCTCCTACAAATTAAATCTTGTCCCCAGATACCCAAACCTCTTTACACTGGCCCTAAGAAACAGAGCTTGTGTGGACAGGAGGCACCTCCTATTCTGTATGGCCACCCATTTACTCAATGCATTTATTTGGGTTTTTGATCTCTACAGTTTGTAGTGAGAAAAACAAAATAACTCTCTCACCGACCAGTGATAAAGACCTTCATTGGACAGCTCAGCTACAGCAAAATACAGAAGCATGCAATCACAAATACCATTAAAGAGCACGAACAGAGTCTTATGGACTCCAGTCCGAGTGGGAAGATGGGGGTGTGGGGGATGGGGGGTGGGATGGGGGACTTGTCAGATATGAGACATGTAGAGCTTTTGAAGCAGGAAAGGTATTGGCCATGGTGGAAGCATCAAACAGGCCAGAGACAAAAACATCAGGTGACTGGATGAGGAGGGCCCTGTAGTGTTGGAAGAGGTGTGCAAAGTATGCAGATATATAGGTGACTCTGTGTTGTGTGTGGGTAGTAGGCAATATCAGTTCCAAATATCAGCCAGTGGGAAGCCTGCTGGGCACGCACAGCAACCAGAGGTACTGAGGCAAGCAGAGAGGACACAGGTTACTGTCGCCATCATCAGGGTGCAGAGCAAGGCTGGTAATAGAAGGAGACAGCCCTGTTCAGCCCCCTAAATACCATTTAAAGGAGGGTCTTGTCAATCTTAGAAAAAGTGATAGGTCAATATGCATAGTCTAGTTCATTGAGTGCAATGGTAAATGATAAACTTGTACTGTAGAGGCAAATGTGGCTCATATCTACTTCAAGGATGAAGCATGGTTTCAAAATGAGAAAAATCAGGGTTCCGCAATCACTGGGGTTTCCTGTCTTAAAATATGTTTTATAATCATTTAATAAGGAGGCCTTAAAAGTAAGAACATATATTTCTATTCCTTTGTATAATGTGCTATGTGAAATTTGCATATGCACCAAAATTGCCTGTGATGCTGGGCCAGAATCCATTGGGCATGGGACATAGAGATGAGCACCCAGCTGATTGTGACAGGGGTGACTTAATGCATTAGGTGACTTCAAAGAACTGGAGAATGAAGGAAATTAGATACCACAGACATGCAGAAAACAAAACAAAATACCCCAAAAAACAAACAAACAAAAAAACAACCCACCATGTCACTATAGACTGAGCAAAGAAAGGAGACTGGGGTCAACAGTGCTGCAGGTCACAGCACCAAGCAAACAACAGGGACACTTAGTCTATCCACAATCACCTGATAATAACTATGCCCCCAGCAAGTGTTCTTCCACAGACTAGGATGAACTTGCAAGGCACCTCTTTTTGTGGCTAAGTTCAAGGCTAGAATCCAAAGGTTATTGTTAGCGGGAATATAGTTCATCCTGTCATGAAAGGTAGGTAACAGGTTACATTGTGTCCATGCCAGGGAAGCAGTGAGATGAATACTGGTGTTCAACTTACCTCCTTTTTATACAACCTAAGATCCAACCAGTATTAGCCCAATCCTCTAGATTGCTAACTGCCAC
Source organism: Phodopus roborovskii (assembly GCF_943737965.1). Lineage (NCBI taxonomy): Eukaryota > Metazoa > Chordata > Mammalia > Rodentia > Cricetidae > Phodopus > Phodopus roborovskii. Next base: position 15,028,433 of record NW_026126558.1, on the reverse strand, counting down.
AAAAACATGTCCAGATGTTTATCTATTAGGTTATTATAGATACTCTCAAATGGTCAGTCAATATTAACCAACACACACACACACAGAGAGAGAGAATCAGACACACACACACACACACACACACACACACACAGAGAGAGAGAGAGAGAGAGAGAGACAGAGAGAGAGAGAGAGAGAAGGAGAGGGAGAGACAGAGTTTAGGACAGACTTCCAGATGTTTCTAGGCTGGGGGTAAGGGAGGAGTTGCCCTATTGAAAACACGAATGAATAGTGTAGTTTCTAATCTTAGTCTTTTCTCCATCAACATGGAGTCATTAAGTGTCCGTCAATTAAGGTCCTTGGCCTCCTTAAGAACATAACAGAAGTGGTTCATCCCCCTTAGTGTCATTCCAGTTCTTACAATCCAATAGATCTCAGTCTTCTAAAATTTGGTTCAGTTTCCAAGACCCATTTCCTTTATAACCACAGATATAGCCATCAAAATTTCTATTATATTCATTTACCTATGAAAGTGTCCAACCTCTCCTGCAGGGTTGATATACACACATTTGCCTTAACTTCTGGGATGACTTTATACATCACAGTTCCTAGGAACTGGGCCTGCAATATGTTTGCACTACCTCTAGATGGTGACAGAGGGTCATCAGCATGGGATCCAGCCTTAGAGCTAGGGATATTTTGTGGCATTTCTAAGTCATTTGAAAATACTTTGAAATTCTTAGCTTATTTTAAAACTGTAATCTAAAACACTTTAAAAAACTATTAAAGTTCATAACAAACCAAGAAATTTGTCTTTCAATCTTAGCCCAGAACATGGCATGCAGATGGTACTCATATGTGGAAGGAAGAAAGGCAGAAAGAGCTAGACTCAAGAAAATGGAAAACAGGAACATTTAACATTAAAAATTAATTTTTTATAATTACACTTGCTTTAAAATCAATGATAAAAATAAAAGTTGGTTTTATTTCTAGTGACATAAATTTAATCTTATTCTGCAAAGAAATATGTTTTTGGTAATATACCTTCTCCTGGCCAGGTCAAAAAAATAAAAGGTAAACCCTTATACTTCCTGTTGTTCCTGATTCATAAATGTGCATGTATTCTTCCCACAGACTGAGACATTCTCACCTTGGTTGGCTTTCTGAGCTGGCACTTCTTGATTTTGTCCTCTTCTATAGGCACAGTGAGGGACACTGTTCCTCAGCCTCTCCAAAGCTGTATGAAAGACTTTGCTAGGTTTTAGTGAGCAGGTGTGTATCTAGAAGTTTCCTGTACTTGCATATCTTGAGGAAAATCTCACCATCTGCAAGTGATGGAAAGGATAAAGGATAAGTGAAAAAAAATTATTTCAGCCCAATAGTCAAAGGAAGAAGAAAACCCAGACACTGGAGACTAGGCAGATGTTTAATAAAACACATGAGTGAGGGCCTGATTTTAGATCCCCCAAACCCCTGAAAAATGTTCGGTGAAGTAACATAATGCTTGTAATCCAAACAGATTGAAGGTGGAGACAGGAGGATCTCTCAGATCACACTAGACAGCTAGCCTGGTAGATGTTCCAGGCCATTGAGAGACCCTGTCCCAAACAGAAGAGAGGAATGGGAAAAGTCAGGGATTGTACCCTGACTTTTATGTGTGTGCTGTACACACATGAACCCATACCCATGAGCATGCCACTGCATGTGAGTATATACATAACAATTCTTCCTTCTCCCATAAAAAAAAAATTTCCACCCTGATATGGGTGCAACTCCTTGGAGACCTGAGAGGTTGGATTATGTCTCATTCAACATCTCAGAAATGGGCCTGGGTAGCAAAGTTGTTTTCAAAATCAGTGGGGAAGAAAGAGAATTTATGATTCTGCCTTTATAAACAAATCATCCTGAAAGATAAGGAGCACAAAATAAAGTATGCAATTCAAGCCAATGAGAGCAGACTTTTACAACAATTATAGTAACAGTATAGGAGACAGAACCTTGGAGTCTAAGAACTAGTATTCTAACTAGGGGTCATCGAACACAATTTAGGGAGTCCAGCCTTGACGTGTAGGCCTATAATCATAGCTCCTTGGGAGAGTGATTTGGGAGATGGCAAGTTCAAGGCCATCTTTGAGATCAATGAGACTTGATCTCAAAATAGACAGTAAGAAGGTAGAGGGTGTGGCTTGGCGGTAGACCACTTGTCTTCCATGAGTGAAATGATGCAATGGAGTCATCTCCTCTGCTATGCCCTACTCTCCAGTCAATGCATGATGTAGGAATTCCCATTGGATCTTCCTTACCTTCAACTTGGCATTACACCATATTTTCTTATTAGATAAATACTGAACTAAGGTTCTCTGGTTACCTGTATACTAAGGTCCCCTCTCTTTTTTTCCCACTGTGGATTTTACTCTTCGTGTGGTATGCTTGCTTCCCTACTTCTATTTTTAGCCCTTTCCCAAGCTCTACTATTAAAAGTTCTTTACTTGCCAGAGGCTAAAGAGGTAGTATTAAAACTAGGCTATTTATTTCCACAAACAAATTCAAGGCCAAGTTCCAAAGCTTGTGGGAGTATAGAAGATGCACTTTTCAAAAGCTCTGGAAAAATATGGAGCACCTTAGGAAGGACAAATAACTTTTGTGTGCAGGCACCATTCTATCCTTCTTTACCCATCATGCACCAGGGGGAGTTTAGATTCCCGCTTCCCCCCCCCCAGGCTTACAGCAGTGGGGACTGGTAACCGCCATTAATCAGAATCACCTGGAACAATGTTGTACTATACATTCTTGGCATCACTGGAATAGTCCAATTAAGTGTGTCTGGGTCTCCGATGTAACTAAGTACATTACAAAACAGCAATTGGGACCCACTGCACTCCCATTTCTGTTTGGATGCCAGCACCACTTCTTTCTGAATAGGATTCAAAGCTTCCAGCGGATCCCTCCTTTCACTGTGCATACATATAGAGGAAGGCTAGCACTGGAGAATATAGGAGAATGGGGCAGAACCATTGCTGTAGCACAATGTGATGTGATGGATGGAGAGGGCTGATACCTGGGGTTTGTTTGGATTGATCTTGGGACTGGAGCAGTGATACCCTCAAATTAATTACTTCCTTTCTTCTGGTTTAATCTACATTGGAGGCATATTTAAATCTATATGACATGGAAAAGGTATTTTGGGGAGGGAGAGAAGCATCACACATTTTGTCTCATTTGTTGAACCTAAGTTTATAGACACACAAATACAACTCCTCACTGGTATTGATCTACCCAATTTTATACTAATTTTATACTAATCCATTTAGTGGGGGGGGGCTGTTAGGCATGTGTGTGGAGGGCAGAGGATGGCTTGCTGGAATCTGTGCTCTCCAATCACTATCACTATGTGGATCATGAACAATGAACTCAGGTCATCAGGCTTGTTGACAAACCCCTTTATCCACTGAACCATCTTGACAACTAAACAAGCAACCTTTGTGTATGTGTGTCTGCTACCTCAGGGCTCACTGGAAAGGCTAGGCAAGACAGTCAGGCACTGCCTTTCACTTCTTTCCTGCCTGCAACGAGCTCCTAACCACAGTCACATTTCCTTGAAATAAAAGTGCAATAAAACCTAAAATTAATGAATAAATGAGAAATAGGAAGTCTTCAAATACAACCTTTAAAAATTCTAGACAGATGGAGACAGATAAAACATGGAGTGAGCCAACCCCTGATATAGTTCATAGAGTTGTCTTGATTTGCATTTCCCTACTGACTAGGGATGTTGAGCACTTTCTTAAGTGTCTTTCAGCCAAGAAAATGCAAGAAAAGCCATAGGCTCCATTCAAGTCTGCTGCCACCTATTTGAAGCAGATTTCTCTGCTCCTAGTACCAAGGAAAGGAAACGCATGGACATGCCTTGCTAATACACTCATGGAAACCAGAAAGAAAACCACTCACCCCACTGAACCCAACACTGAATCAATTGATCGATCCACTGTTGTAGTTAGCTGCAGTTAAAGCAGTCTGGGATCCATTTGGAGATGTTCAGACAGCAGTCAAATACTCAACATTGCTCTCCACCTCTGCCAGACCCATCTTCTTCTGCAATTGGTTGGAGTGCCTCATTTTGGGGATTATCAAGGAAAAGTCTAGAAAGCTAACCTTGAACTGTGACACAAAAACCTCAGCCCTTCAGAGCCTAATTATCCCAGCCTTGAAGTGCTGGGAGATTTCATGTGTATGACATGAGGAGCTTCCATCTCTCTGGACAAAGAGGGGGAAGCATTTCCTCAGTGGGTGGCCCCAATTAAACATGGTGCCTAGTGAGTTTCCGCCTAGGCTGGCTGGAAGTCAGCCAGGGCTGATTAGAGAGCAGGTACGTCAAATGGCCCAGCCTGACCATAATCAAAAAGCCCTGGAAATGTACTAAATGACACAGAGGAAAATCATTACAATTGAAGTGCCTACTCCCCACAACCCCCCCTTAAAAAGTACATACTTCTTCAGAGTTGCCTAAATATCTCTCTTCTCACGGGCTTAACTGCATGGTAAATGAGAGATCACTTACAAACTGTGCTTTAATTAGGAAACAATTGTTACTTCGTTTGAAATCATATTAAAAAAAAGAAAGAAAAAGCACACACACACACACACACACACACACACACAAATACAATCACATCAAATAAATAGCCACATACACCATGAAATAGCCAGGTTTGAGATAGAGGGACTGGTAATTATCTAACTTAAATATATGTGTTTTTAGGGCGATAGAGCCAACATAAGCTCTTCTTGCAACCTTTGAAAATATAGAACGATTTAGAGAGAATGAGAACAGCTAGGTTGGATGCTGAGTTCAATTGTCAGCGAGACTCTGTAGTCACCTTGGACTAGACTGTGGGGTTTATCTAGGTTAGGTAGGCCTGTGGAGCACACCTGTAGGGGACTGTTTTCATTACCTCAGTTGATGTGGGAATACCTCATCAGATAAACTCTCAAAGCCTATCCCGGGTAATGTATTTCAATAGGCTGCACCCCTTCCCCAACAGCACCACCAAGTGTGGACCAAGTGTTGAACCTATATGTATGGGTGGGGTGGGGCACATTTCCCCTTCAAACCACCACAACCTGCGACATGGAGTTATGAGCCAAATAAGCCTTTTCTCCTTTAAGCTGTTTTTATCAAAGTACTTTATCCCAATAAGAGAGACTGAGACCTAAAAAAGTTAAGCATAATTCACATGATCCCCAGGAGGTGGCGCTGATTTTTGGAGACTGGTGAATCTTTGGGAGGTGGGGCCTAGCTACAGGAAGTAGTTACTGGAAGTAAGCCTTGAAGCCTGTCTTTTCTCTGCTTCCTGCTCCACCCTGGTGTGAGCAAGTTCTCACTGCTACAGCCAGGAACCGCTCCTGCCACCATGCCTTTTCCATTGTGGTGGACGGCACCCCCAAACTGTGAGCAAAAATAATCCATGTTAGAGATGGGACAGCAGTAACATAATGACAACAGACCACTTCCATGAGGAGGTAGATGATATAGATGACCTCCCACAGATTGTAAGCTAGAGCCTAGGTCAGCATCTTCTGATTCTGTCTTGCTCTTTGTTCATCACCCAGGTGACAGCTGAGCTCTTTTGGTCCTTCAAATATCAACACAACACTATCTCTAAGTCCCACACACCTTATATAAAGCAGGTTCAATACCTCTATAGGACTAGTGACTTCCTAGGGATTTACTCCCATGTTTCACTTGGCATCTACAGAGCCTTTAACGATACCTCTCCTCTGACTGCATCGACCCAGATCTGCAATGGAGCCAGCTTTCTTAGCTCCAAACCACTCAAGGGAGGCATGTGCATGGGTAGAAGTTGTTACAAAAGTTGGGAGGCCCCAACTGATTTTATGTGATTGTGCTAAAATACACAACCCATAAAACTTGCCATTCCAACCCTCTGAGGGCATCCAAGTTTGATGGTGTTAAGTATATTCACTAGGCCACATGCAACCATCACTGCCATGGAAGGAGTTTTATATTACACAGGTGGGAAGTGTTTTAAAGGGAATATCAGATACCCTTTCAAGTCTTTTGGCCACCCACCATGTGACTTAAGATTTTCAAGCCCCAGAAGACTGCCCCCTCCTGCTCCTCTTTTGTATTTTATGCAGAATAATTTAGCCCCATTTTTTTAAATCTATTCTGGGACTCCCTGAGTAAATCAAATGGCTTGTTAAAATGCTCTGAAGGTCAGAAAGATGGTTCCTTCCTCACCCCCACTCCTTAGCAGAGCAGCAGAATCAAGTGAGGAGCTTCAATCTTTTCTCTGCTTACCCAGTTTCTACCAGTGAAAGCCATCCAGAAGACATGGGTATCCTCAGGGAAAGCAAAAATCGTGTCTGCTTAAGCTCAAAACCACACCTAAGCATTATCAGTAAGAAATGGCTTCTTTGAGCCATGGGGCTGTGAGGAGCCAAGCCTCTGTTTCTTACCTCTGGTTCTGACTGACCTAGTGGGCCTACTTACATAAGAAGTTTGTAGCAGTCAATGATTGGAGGAGAGCTTGCGTTGGCATCAGCGCGAGTTCAAATTTCTCCATGGACACACTTTCCAACAACACATAGATTGACATCTTTTCTATGCCATAACAAATAGACAAGTAAACCAACCAACCTAACAAGAAGAAAATATCAAAATAGGGCATAGAGTGGCTTGGCAGCTGAGTGTGAACTGCTCCTGCAAATGATTTCAGTTGAATTCCCAGCATCCGTGTTAGGTGGCTCAGAACTGCCTATAACTACAGCTCCAGAGGATCTGATCACTTCTTTCCACCTCCATAGGCATCTACACTCATGTACACACACTCACATAGAGACACATACACATACTTTAAAATAAAATAATGTTTTTTAAAACAAACACAGCGAAACAAGAAGACTGTCTTGCTGGATTCTGAGATGTTGAGACCCAGGGCTGTGTCTACAAATTGATACAAATTTTCCACTTACTGTTGTCTGCAAGCAAAAAGAAAGAAAGAAAAAAGAAAGGAAGGAAGGAAGGAAGAAAGAAAAAGCAATTGGTAATTTTAATACCTGATCAAAGGATTGCTGAAAAGATTTCCAAGCTTTTGTTTTCTTTGCATGTAAGGACTTAACCAATATAGTAGGCTTCTAGCTTCTCTATAGTCAACAGGTTTAGAGATATAAGGCTTGAGGTGGAAGAGAATCAGGAAGCCCAGAGAGGCCATGACTAGAGGGATCTAGGATGCCATGTAATTCCAAGTGAATGATTGATTCCTGAAAATTGTCAGCAAAAGAGGAAGTGGAAAGGGAAGAGGAAGAAGAAGGGGGAATAAAACAGAAGAGGAGAGGGAGAAGAGGAGTAAGGGTATCTTCGCATTCAATAAATAGCAACAAAGAGGAGAAAAGAAAATCCTGGTGTATTTGCAAATATGAGCCTAATAGAGAGGCTCCTTCTTTCCACCCACCCCTTCCCATCAGTGTTTCTAGTTTTAGTAGGATCCTATGGGCAAGATCATATCCTTGAGGACTTCATAGGGGAGCTATCTGCAAGAAATATGGGGAGGGAGTCAGGAAAGTAGAAAACCCATTTGATGGTGATACAAGTTGACACCAAGAGAAGCAAGGAAAGAGGATTGTTGAATAGACCCACAGAAAAAGACTCAATTTAGACTTCTCTCCAGTCAAAGGAAGTTTCTGGAAACCACTGAAGAAGCCTCCATCTAACAGCCATCATTGGGAAACTTTGCATCTCTGAGGAACAAGACCCACTTAGTATCTTAGCTAGACTTGAGCTTAGGCTGGGATCAGTCTGCTAGGGTTTGGTCAGGCCACAGATGTGGGTGTGACCTCAGTACACTACTGATCGATTGCCTTTCTTGTAGTTGAGTATTTGGGTCCCACTTTAGGCTCCTTTATACAATTAATAAAACATAATAAATATTAGCAAGGGTGTGTGTAGGGAGAGAATGCTTTTATATCATTGGCAGGAATAGAAATTTGTTCAAGCATTATGGAAAACCTGAATGAAGAATCTTTACGAAGCTATAAATAAAGGTCCACATGACTCATCTTGACCTTTGCTGAATATTTGCTAAGTCAATAACTCACACCAGTACCTGCATATCTGCTCTGAATGCAGTACTATTCACAATAGCTAAGTGATGGAATCAGCCTAAGTGTTCATTAACAGAAGAACAAGATGATGCTGCTTGATGGAAAACAAATGCAGTTGTGGATATCATCATGCTAAACAAAATAAGTCAGACTCAGAAAGGCAGATAACAGTTTCTCTAACATATTGGTAGGTGAAAGCAGATCAGGGAGGGGAAGAGGAGTGGTAGGGGGAAGAGAAGAGAAGGGAGGCAGAATAGGGAGTGAATAAGATCAAAGTAGGTGATATATATTCACAATGGGAAGAAAATGTCATTATGAAACATATTGCTATGGACAATGAATGACACAATAAGAACAAGATATTAAAAATGTCTTACTGGGACTAAAGAGATGGATTCTTGCTGCCAAGCCTGATTATCTGAGTTCAATCCTGGGAGCACACATGGTAAAAAAAGACAACTGACCCCTGCAAGCTGCTCTTTGGCCTCCATGCATGTATTATGACATACATGCATCCACACATGCAAAATGGATAAATAAGTGTAAAAATATTTACATTTCCTAAGACAAGTACAAACCCACTGCTTTTAATTTAACTCAAGCACACATCCTTTAGGGCAAACAGCTACCACCTGGCCATCATACTGTGGTACCCATTTAGAGCTATAGAACTCATCTGCTTCTGGGACGTGCTGCAAATGCTGGTCACTCTGTACAATGGCTCTTCTCCCTATCTTGCATTTCCCCCCTCATTTTGCCCCTGTTTGCATATTAAAATCTTAGCTTTGGCCCTTCTATTTCTTTCTGTGACCACCAGTCCTGGGATCTCAAACTATAAACTCTGTAGTCACAGGTCAACAATATCTCTTTCCAATGGGGAGCCTACGCCAAGAAGTTTGGCAAACAGACCTCATTCATCCCATGGTCCTACCTATCCTTGGAACAGCCCAGGGGATAATGGGAAGGTTGTGCCTGAGACGTTGGACCATGGCCAGCCAGCTGGGAGTCCTTAGGTGGGACATGAAATAGTAATCAAGCAGGGTAGACAGAGGTGATGGGCTTCAGGATCTTACCTGAGTGCTCTGTAGGTGGCCGAAGGGCAATTGACTCAGATCCAAGAGAGGCACCTGGCTCCAAGCTGGCATAGTGCCAGTTTCAGAGGGTAAGCTTGCCCTGAATGATGGTGTCTGGACTCATTTTATGCTTTATTGTTGTGTGACTCCTTAAAATTAATTCCTCACTGAAAGACGTTTGAAACCTAAGCCTCCCAAGCCTCCCTCTCCGTCTTACTTGCAGTTGCAGGCACTTGTCCATGTTGAAACTGAGGAGGGTCTTGCCAGTCAGCCAATCACTTGGGGGAAACTGAATCCTCAAGCAATGCCCAGGGCCGAAATAAAGAACCTTTCCACAGGTCTTTCAGGAAAGAAAAAAAAAACTGTTCGTGTCCCATTGCATACAAAGTCAGACCTTGTGGTAAAGGAGGAAGAGATGATTTCTTGAAAATTCTGGGAATATGGATGTAGGAACTGTCTTCCTAAAGCACAGATGGGCTGATACCCTAGCTCATCAAGTGTGGGCTGCCCACCAGCAGCACCACCACCACAGGAAACTCAGCAGAATTGCATAGTTTTGATAAGCCACCTACAAAGTTTCTTACATAATAGCAAATAGAAGATGAACTGTTATGAACTAGATGATGTCTGAGTTAGGATATAAATTAGTGGAGGAGATGTGATAGATTATGATAGAGACATTCTATACATGACTAGGGTTACAATGAAGAACTTTGGATAGAGACATTTTAGACAAAGAAAGGGAGCATATATTAATGGCCTGCCTCTGGCTAGAGTTGGTTCATTCAAGAAAAATGGCTAGGGTGGCTAGATACATGGATTAAAGGAATTAAGGGAGAGGATAAACAATAGATACTTTGAGTTAGTTTTAAAAGACCTTTGGGCATTCATTGAAGTATGCTCAAAAGAAGGGCTAGTACAAGGTGGGGAGACTAGCCTTTGAGAAAAGTCCCACAGTGAGTGCAGAGCTGAGAAGAGAATACAAAACAAGAAGGCAGGAATCACAGGTGTTCATGCCAGAGGCAACGAGTTCAAGGAGACCAAGATGATGAACGTGGAGATTTCATAGGCATGAAAGGGACTGGGAAGATTCTTCTGCAAGTCCAGAAGATGAAGACAAACTTGTAAAGTCTGAGTCCAGCACATAGCTAGTATGGCTAGAGGAACAGGATACTGCTCAATGAAGTAATGTGTCTAAAAAGCCTGGGGTTTGGGCCAGGAGGAGTAGTTAAGCCTCAAGAACGAGTATTTTCAATAGTTGAACACATTAATCTCCCTTAAGAAAGACTTGGGATATAAATCTAGAGGAAACTCTCAGACTCAAACTTCAGACTGAAGATACTAAAATGCGCCTGACTCAAGCTTCTATTTCTCAGAGATGAAGGCTCAAATGGGAATGAAGACAAAGAAGATGCTGGATCTCAGAGTCCAACCAGCATGGGCTCCATCTTGTGCGAGTCTGGCATAGCAGGAGCTTGACTGAAGTTTGTGGAACAACACAGGAAAGAAGAAGAGTGGAATAGACAAAAGAAAGAGAACAGAATATTGGGTTCAAAGTATGGCTCTGCCCTCTGAACAGACATTTTATCCTTCCCAGCCACAGTTTCCCCATCCATAATTGGTCCATATTTTCTTGTATTGACTATGTGGATGAAATAATGTGCATTTTCCACATAGCCATTTATACAACCCTGTGCTTACATATTCACATTAACAACTAAGGGTTGTGACAGAAAAAAATTACTGATTGAATGCACAAGATCAACTTTCTTTTTTTGGTATTTTTTTTTCTGAAATTTAATTTCCTACAGTGCATCAGAGGTGAAGGGGAGGGGTGTCTTTGCACTCTGCCTTTCTTCTGTTAAGCTTGTACATTTGTGTGGAGCTTCTAGCTCACTGAAGATGTAGGAAAAGAGTGAGGTAAGATTTAAACATAGAGTGTTTTGAAATGATAAAAGAGATGATCTTTCTTGTTTTCATATTCTCAACGAAACATGAGAGTAACCCTATATGACCCATAACTGCATGCATAAAATGTGCCAGCTACTCCATCTGGCCCTTCTTACCCTGTTTGACTTCACCAATTTTAAAAGTCTATAGTCCCTTAGAAGCCTCATCTCTCTCAGAACTATCACCTCATAGGCATTTTTTTTATAAGAAACTTTAGAGAGAAGCACCAACAGTTTTAAGAGACAAAGAAATGGGTATGTCTAAAAGTCTGGGAGCAACCCCAAACTGACTTATATGTGCAAAAAGAAAAAGTAAAGGTCACCAGGTAATCTAGGGTTCCCTCTTGTACTTTTACTCTCATCAATAAAAAATTTAGATGTGGACTCAGAAGGAAGAGAGCAAAAACAACAGGGCCAGCAAGCTGTAAACCCTAGTAGCTGCTAAGAGGGGAGATGAAGAGGAGAGAAAGCTATGCCTCTTAGAGTCAAGGCCTGAGAAAGCTGGTATGTTCAGCAATATCTGTAAGCAGCTGTGTTGTGGAAGGGGAGGGGGCTTCAGAGAAAGAGGGAGGAAGCTCAAAGTTCCAGAGCATGTTCAGGATTCTGGCCAGTATCTGAAAGAGAATTAAGGCAAAGGAAACACATGCTTAGTGCTGGGCCACAGATCCGAGTTCAACGCCCAGTTCCGGGCTCTTGTGTTCCAGGAAGAACTATGGCATAGAATTAGAGAAAGCTTATTAAGAAACAGAAAGCACTCTCAAGAATTAGAAGCAGCAGGCTAGTGAGGGAAGAGACCAAAAAGCTCCCACTAGGAGGCTTATGACCTTCTAAAAGAAAGTTACATAGCAATGGAGAATACTCTGTTCCTTATATGAAGCCCATGTAAGGAGGGGCTTCCAGTCTTTCTCTGCCAACTGGCTTCTTTCTTTGTTAATCTCCATACAGCTCTTTACATTCTCTCCCCTCCTGCTTTAGAAAAGCCTCTCATTGAAGACATCAGCCCAAACTGCCTTCTCTTTGCATTAACACTGATTAAATTAACATGAAGTATAGCTGTATGGATTAAAACATAACCAGCCATGAAGTGGATTGAGAGTGGTTGCTGTCTTAGTTAGGATTTTTATTGCTGTGAAGAAACACCATGACTACAGGAACTCTTATTTTTATTTATTTATCTTTAGGGTTTTTTTTTTTTTTCGAGACAGGGTTTCTTCACACTGCTTTGGAACCTGTCCAGGCTGGCTTTGAAGCCACAGAGATCTGTCAGCCTCTTCTTCCCAAGTTTTGGGATTAAAGGTGTGCACCACCAATGCCTGGCTGATAGGAACTATTATAAAGGAAAACATTTAACTGGGGCTAACTTACAGATTGAGAGGTTTAGTCCATTATCATCATGGTGAGAAGCATGGCAGCATGCAGGCAGAGAATGAGCTGAGAGTTTTACATCTTGACTGTCAGGCAGAAGGAGACTGTATCACACTGGGTATAGCTTGAGCATATGAGACCTCAAAATCCACTCCCACAGTGAAATACTTATTCCAACAAGGCAACACTTCTTAATAGTGCCACTCCCTATGGGCCAAGCATTTGGAGGCCATTCCTACTCACTCCTATTCACAGTTGGCCATTGTATCTTACTGGATAGTCTATTCAATGGCTAAAGTTAAATAACAAACAAGACCGGTACAAGATCAAACCATTCAACACTTCATCATAACAAGGGATTCAGGGGTCTACTCACAATGGAAGAGCTGTTGGCATTTGATAACTACTGCAGGGGGTGAGAGGAAGAGTCAGTTTTCTTCAAAGGCTGGTTAATGGTAGGTGGCTCATGCTCTAGTAGCTTGTACCCTGTAGCCATGGTCATACAGGTATCATTAATTGGACTCAGTGGGTTATAAATAATATGGGAAAGACATGAAGATGGAAGTGGGATATGCAGAGGGTCCTGGAAGAGCTGGGGAAAGTAAGCATGTGGTGGAGTAGGAGTGGACATGACCTAACATATTGTATTCATGTATGGAATTACCAACGAATAAATTTTAAAAATTTAAAGGGAAGAAAAAGAGTCAGAGTTACTATCAAAACAAACTTAAAAATAAGGAATGTCCCTATTAGATTTTTGAATAGAAATAAGTAAATTTGTAAGATTAATTCAAAGGATTCCACTTTTTTTTGACCATTCAAGAGCAGGGACTAAGCTTGTCATGAAGTTTACATCCTAAAGATTAACAGCAAAATAGTTTCCACCAAACAACCAGGAGTTGGGCTTGGGAAAATTCACAGAAACAGTAAGTGTCTTCTTTAGTTTTAAATAACAAGGAATAGCTCAGGAATCTTGCTATTGAGAGATCAAACATCATTGTTCTGAAATGTGCCTTTCCTGACATTTTACCCCTGTGATTATTAACAGCAGTTGAGGGCCAGAAGAATAAATAACGGCTAGAATTATTTTGTGCTGGGAACTGTGTTTATATTATGTGTTTTAGCCATTTATGCCTGACTATGTTGTTCTCTCCATATTACAGAGAAGTAAATTGAGGTATAAAGAGAAGTCAGCTCACCCAAGACCACTTTGCCAAGGCCACATGACTGGTGAATGATGAAGCTAAGATTAATAGAAAGGCCTGTCTGGGGTTTGGGTGATTTAGTGGAAGAATGCTTGCCTAGCATGTATAATACCCTAGGTTGAAACCCTCATGCACGTGCACACATACACACAGCTTTTCTGGTTCTAGTCTGTTCTCTTAACATAAATGAAAAGCAGTTTTATAAATCTCTCTCTTGCCAAGGATCCCTTTTCTTGGTTAAAAAAATAGTTAAAAATAGATACATAGATCCAAATTTGAAAGAAAACAAAGTGTTAGATATCATTACCCTTACTGTAGTTAAGGAATGAGAGAAACAATATAAATGAAAGACCAGGATGGGAGAATGTGTGGATCCAATGTGAGCACACCAAGCTGAGCATGTTTGTGTCTTTTAACATATCTGGGTGCGCTTGAATTCTTTACGTGTGTAACTCAATTCACTCCATGAACTAAAGTGTTGTTATTGTAAGAAACTTCATTAGTAGCTAAAACATAAAGCTGTTGAAGTCTTAAAAAGTTCTCTATGCCCGCAAGAACCCTCTGGAGTGCTGACATGGAATTCATTTCCTTTATCTGGCAGCCTTGGGTTAGAGTAGTGTGGCATGCAGAGAGGAACACAAAAGAAAGTGAGCAATGTCTGGGAGACAGGATGCTCCAATATGCTCACTTCAATGTCTTCTTTCAACTTCCAAAGGAAGTCCCGTGAAGCAGCACACAGTTGCTTGGGAAACTCTGGCCTGTATGTACAGACCACATGCTATCCTGTGACATTAGGAAAGGCTGCTGAGTTACACTAAGCATTTTCCCTTACCATGTCCTCCCAGGCCTGCACATCTCATGGGCTATGAATAAGGAAGAAAGAGGAGGACAAAGAGGAGGAGAAAGAGGAGGAGAAGAAAAAGAACCAAGCAGTTACTTAGCAAGAAAGTACTCACAAAATAAATGTTAATTCTACATGGATTTAAGAATATATAATATATTGGTCTATGTGCACAAGGGGGGAACCAGATTATAGCAAAGACCAAACATTTAGCTTCTCCTAAATGGAAATATCTAGTCAAGCCTGTCCCCATGGTCGTGTCCTCTGTCTTCCAATTAATCAAGTCAGAAAAGATTTCAAACTTGTAGCTACTGTCTAGCATTGAAAAGAAAAGCCTGATTGTGATTATTCAATAGATAACTCCTAACGGAAAATCACCATGAGAGATATTTTCTTCCCCTAAGTTGAAATGTTTTGAACTCTTCCTATGTATGATCTGGTGCTAGGAAAAGATTAAACTTGCTAGAGATTAAAAATTATTCAAATTTGTCAATTCTAAACAAAATGTGGAAATGTATAAATTGCTTCTTATAAATAAAAGAGTGGCTCAAGGCCTTGGCTGGCAGGAAGCCATCCATAGCCCCTTCTGATACAATTCTACTCAGGCAGTTGCTAGTCACCCACATGTCACACAGGTTGATATGGGAATCCTGCTAGCTACACAGGGCCACAGTGACATTCAGGCTCAGGCTGTTGCCAAGTGCCATGTCTGGATCCATGGTTCTATCCCAGCCAGGATCTGTGTGGACATCCATAGCTCATGTTGCCATCAAAGACCACATGGAAGCCTGGGGTCTGGGCTGTAACCTGTGGACTCCTTGGTGTTCGAGGGCTGTGCCACCACTGGAACCACAGTGGTCTGGAGGCCTATGCTGCCACCGTGGCCCATAGTGTCACCCAGGCCTGAGCTGCTTCTGAGGGCAATGTTTGGGTCTGTGGCCCTACCACATCCAGAGGGTCTGTGTTGATGTCTGTGGCTCCTGTTACCACTGAGGCTCATGCAGATTCTCGTGGTCTAGGCTGCCACCCAGGGCTGTGTTGGTGTCTGGGGGGGTCACACTGCAAATTTTGTGGTCTGTGGCCATGGGGACATCCAGACCTGGACTGCTGCTGAGAACCATGTGTGGGTCTGTGTTCCTACTGCAGCTGGGTCTGTGTTGAAACCTGTGGCCCATATTGCCACCAGGGACCACACAGAGGATTGGAGTCTGGGCTGCAAACTATGACTTTGTTGAGTAGGGGAGACATGCTTCAGCTGGGGTCATTCAGATCTGAGTGGCCTGTGCTGTGATATCCAGGCCAGAGCTACTGCTGAAGGCCATGTCTGTATCTGTGATCCTATTGCAGCCAGTGTCTGTGTTAATATGTGAGGCCCCTGCTACCATTGATGGCCACACAGACACCCTAGGTCTGGGACCATGTTAGTGTTCGAGGGCCATGCTGACATTGGGATCGTGCTTGCCTGAGTGGCCTGCAATGTTACCTGGGGCAATGGTGACATGCAGACCCAGCTGCTGCTGAGGACCATGTCTGGGTCCATGGTCCTACTATAGCTGGGGTCTGTATTGACACAGAGGCCTGTTTTGCTACCATGAGTCACATAGAAGCCCAGGGTCAGGGCTAAAACCTGTGACCTTGTTGGTGTCCAGGGGCCATGCCACTGCCAGAGCCACCATGATCTGAGTGGCCTGTGCTTCCACCCAGAACCAGGATGTCATCCAGGCCTGAGCTGCTGCCAAAGGCCATGTCTGGGTCCATGGTCTTGCTACAGCTACAGTCAGTGCTGATGTCTGCGACCTGTGTCACCTCAGGGGTCCATAGCAACCATGGGAGATGAAATTAGAGGGCCATTCTGAACAGGCCCACCCTTTGCTGGCCCTGGAAAAGCTTGCCCTGCTGCTCATGGACACTGCAGCAAGAGAGCTGGTCCTGACCCTCATGAGAGAGCTACTCCCCCCCCCAACCCAAACACACTCAGGAGAGATGGCCCCAACCCTCACCATAAGCAAGGGAGAACTTACACTGATGGTATGGGTAAGGGGAGCTGGCTCCACCCCTCACCTGAGAGGGCCAGTCCCAATGACCTGGACTGACCATCTCAGCTACCACCCAGGCCCACAGCTGGGCCTTGGGTTGGCCCACCCTACTTCTATCCCATCAAGGACCCACTGGAGCTTGTGAAGGGATTGATCCTGTGGGACAACACCCATAGGATCTCCAAGAGTCAGGGGTGGCTGTGGGATATTGGAGAGGAATTTTGGTGAGGATGCAGTGATGATGGTGTGCCAGGAACCAGAGGCCTGCAATCGGAGCAATGACTCATTACAGTGGGCATTTGCAAGTAAAACTGATTGGACAAAAGGGTGTACTGTGTGACACATTGCAGCTCCCATTGCCACCAGGGCAAATGAAGAGGATCAAAGAGAGGGTTTTGTTTTGCTTTTGTTTGTTTGCCTGCTTGCTTTGTTTTGGTTTGATTTTTTTTAAAGTTTTCTTTTGGGGGGTCACTGTAGCAGTGAGGGGAGGATATGGGGGGCTTGGAGGTGAGCAGAATTAGGGTACATGATGTGAAATTCCCAAAGAATCAATAAAGAGATTATGTTAAATTAAAAAAAATCTAGGAGTATTATTTGCTTAGCCTTCCATGTTAAAGCAAATAGTTGTGACATTCCTGGGTGGTACAGATGTAGGTCATATGCTTCCTAGTGGGGCATAATGACATGTTCTCTCATCAGTGTAAGAATTTGGGTAACTGGATACACTCAATTTTGATTTCATAGTCCTTCCCATGATTCCTTATGCCACAACTCAGGCTAGTGCAAATAGTCTCAAGGATGAGAATCAATGGAATTAAGGGCTAGAGAGGTGGCTCAGTAGTTAAGAGACCCTGAATTTGATCCCTAGCCCTTCCATCAGATGGCTCACAATCTCCTCTAACTCCCACTCCAGGGGGACCCAACTCTCTCTTCTGGGACCACATGCATGAAGGCAAACAGCCATGCATAGAAAATAAAAATAGATAAATTGATTTAAAAAATTAAAAAGAACAAACATATTTAGACAGCCACAACCACTACTTACAACCTACAGGCTACCTATCTGATCTCAGTGTCTAGTTATGTGAAATAGCAACCCCAGACACAGGTGTCCAATCTATGGAATAGTAAAATGCATGCTTTCTGTGGTTCAGAAAATAAAAACGCCATGAAGAGCTACATGCGACTCATTCAAGTTCCTTTAGCTACGAGGAAGAAGCTGTGTTTTGGGAATCAGTATACAAGAGGAAGGAGGTCTCTCAGTTTTCACATTACACACTTCCAAACGTGTTGGATAGTGTTTTGGTGGAAGCTCCACCCGAGCCCCTGGCACCTACATACCTAAAGAGTCTGTGATGATTTGTCAGAAGCCCCTGCCCCCTCAGAAAGCCCACCATCAGTGGCTCCTCCCCTGGAGATGCCCAGGACCACACCTACCAGTTATTTAAAATCCACCCATAGATCTGCCACATAGGACCTCATGTTCTGTCCCATGGCTACCCGAGGGCCACTTCTGCTTTCCATTGCCCTGTTTATTACATCTGGATTTATTAATCCAGTCTGATTTGGCTCATTGCATCAGTGGAGGAGGAATCCAGCAACCAAGGATCCAAAACTTAACAGATAGGATGGGCTATCTGTTAACACACCTCATATTTCATAGTCTAAGAATAAAATGACATTGAAGCATAAGGTCAGTAAGAAGATAAAACAAAAAACAAAAACAAAGAAAGGAAGAAAGGAAGGAAGGAAGAAAGGAAGAGTGGGATCTTTGCTCCTTGTTTTATATCCTGACCCAAGTGACATCAAATGGAACACAAGACTGTGTATTTTTGCTCTAAAGCTGCTGGTCATTTTGTTAGGGGCTTTCTGGATTCTAGGGTAATTTGGAATTGGCCACAGCTCAGAAAGCTTGGCTTGTCTGATGGTTAAATTTCCTCAGAGAGCAGCCTTAATTCCTGCTCAACACACTGAAGAATGGAAGAAAAGGATGTTTCCATTTATCCTAAGTATGACCACAATAGCATTTCTACCAGCCATTCACATTTATTAGAATTTTGCTGTGGGCTTGGAACTGAGCTTAGTGTGGTCTCAGCGAACGCTGCATTTAATGCTTACATAGTCATTCAATGAGGCACACTTCCCACCCCCGGCTTTGCACAAGGGACAGATGGTGCTGGAGAGTTTGGGTGTCTGATCCAGGGAATCACAGAGCTAGCAAGTAGCAAAGCCAGAAATGGGATCCAGCAATCTGGAATGTGATATGGTGTTAAACAGCAGGACTCAACAGTGAGCAAGCTGCAAAGCTATTAGGTTAGTGCTTTCTTCAGACACTTGGATTTCTTGTTGGCTTGATCTGTAAACTCAGATTTTTTTTTCACTGTGTCAGGGATGGCACAAGACTTTAAGCTGAATCTCTGTCATGCACATGGGATGGATGACCATCTACCCTCTGCTTCAACTGCTCCAGAAGAAGGGAATCCAAGATGTGTGTGAGAAGATCTCTGTGCTGTGACTTATTAGCCACTTTCCTTTATGCATCAGGTAAAAAAAAAAATAGGTGGTCCTATGCAATTGCACTAATGACCAGTTATTTCTGAAGATTCACATAGTTAAATAGTCTATAGGATAACATGGTGTCAGAAATACATGAAGACAGCATATATTTCTATAATACATTTGGATAGGTTTCTCTAAAAGAGAGGGTAGAATCTTGAGTTATGAACTTACAATCCTCAGTCATTTGGACCTTGGCTAGACATATAGTTTGGGGCAAGTTCCTTATAAGTGAAACCTTAGTCTTGTCATAAACACACAGATGCATACAGCACCCATGTCTCTCTGAGTTCATGGCAACAAATGTCAACTTCCTAGGGAATACATAGGATATTTTGGTTCTGTTTTTTTCTTTTATAATTTTTGCCTTCTTTAAAAAACATTCATGACTATATAAGGGCATTTTCATGTTCACATATACTATTCTTTGATCAGAATCCCTGCCAAACACCATAACCTTTAACCTCCCCAACTCCCAGTAGTCTCCTATGTTCTCTAGACAGCCTTGCTTCTGATTTCATGTCATCCGTACATATCTACATATACCTTATAATACATAGGCCCCTAAGGGAAGGGTAATATGAGATTTGTCTTTCTGAGACTGATTCAATTACCTTAATATTGATTTTCTTTTCTTCAAAGTTACATCAATTGTCACTTGCTTACTCTTTAGCGTTTTGGTGAATCTCTTGATATGTGAGGCTTGAATGTAGACATAACACTCTAGATGTTCTTGTAGGTCAAGGAACACAGGACTATCAGGCCTTATGATATGTACTCTCTGACTTTTTGATTCGGGGTTTTCATCATTCCAAAAATGCATATTTATTCTAGAAATAGTGGTTTTGTTGTTGTTGTTTAAAGATCAGATTTTTTGTTCCTTTCCTTTTAATGAGTCTCATATCTCCCCTGTTACAATGACTGGAAGTTGCTATTGGCAGCCTCCTTCCCCCAGTAAAACTACCTTCTGTCTATGAAAGACTGATCTCGTTTTCAGTTCATTGTCCACGCCTGTTTGTCTCACTGTGTCTTAGTTCTGTCAGTTACGCATCAGCAATACCCCTCCACTTTGTGGCAGCTGAAGATGTGATATGCATACTTTCAACCTAAGGAACTGATAAAAAAAATGACAAACAGAATTGGGCCAGGGAAAGACCTCCATGTCAATGCCTTGGGACCTCCCACTGAGTTGACAAGGCATCATTAATCAAGCACAGCTAGACAGAGTTCCTCAGACATTTATGATTGGATCCAGCCTTTCCACCATCTAGTTCCCATGTCATAATCCTGCTCATGTAGCCATCAGAGAAACATTATCAAATGCTTCTCTGAAACCAAGAGGCATTTGGCCTCTGATCTACCAGCCTGGAAGTGACACCATCAACACAGGATGAGAAGTTATTTTGACACAAACCTCATTAATATCAACTCCCTTCTATACATAGTCCCTGTTGTAATAAACACCCAGCTTTTCAGAGATAAGTTTCCAAAGAAAGAAGCCACTTGGGCGGCCCAAGTGACTTAACAAAACATACTTTGCTTTGGACACATGAGTGTGGCTGAGCCGACTCCATTCTCTTTCCTCATAAGATTCAAATGTTCTGGAAAAGTTCTTTAATGAATCTCCAAACTGCAATAACTATTTTCTCAACCCTGAAGGACTAGCTTTGCTGTGATGGGCATGACTAGCATCTTCTTCCCTGTCTAGAGTAATGCTTTCTGCTCTTCAAAAGTCCATTTGACCTTCTCCCTGATGCTGCACTTCAGAATAGACAAGGGAAACATGGGATGGACAGCACTTGTGTGGGGCCTTGCTTTATCTTCCTCATCCCCCCTCCTTAGGTCATTTCTAATTTATTTATTTCTAATTTATAGTTTACATGGAAAGTTACCTTCCCATGTTTGGATTTATAGAAGCTTCATACAACTCAGGGATAAATCCAAATCCACATTCACCTTTTACCTACTTTAAACATGTATATTTTTAAAATTTTAAACTGGGATTGAAATGTGGACTGACTATATTGCTGTGGATTTTAGCACAAGATTTAAGACAAGTATAATGTATCAGCTGCCTAAACTTAACATACTAAGTTAGGGTTTCTATTGCTGTGAAGACACACCATGATCAAAGCAACTCTTGTAAAGGAAAAACATTCAATTGTGGTAGCTTACATTTTCAGAGGCTTAGCCCGTTTTCATCATGGTTCAACATGGTGTCGTGCAGGTAGACCTGGTGCTGTAGAGAAGGCCGAGAGTGCTACATCTTGTACAGACAACAAGTGGTCTGAGACACTGGGCAAAGTTTGAGCATGTATGAGATCTCAAGGCCTACCTCCACAGTGACATACTTCCTCCAACAAGACCACCCCTACTCTAACAAGGCCACACCTCCTAACAGTGCCACTCCCTTTGGGGGCCATATTCTTTCAAACCACAATGCAAGCTAATAGTTTATTAATTATATGATTTTTAGTTTTTATGAAAAGATTACAATTTTTAATTTGGAAAGAAATGCATGTTGTCTATTTGAATTAATTCCTTAGCACTAATTTCTCTGAGTGAGATTTGGGTACGAAGGAATATTTTCAGTTTATTTATTATACATTCAAAATATTTACCATGTATGCATGTACAAATGTGTTAATTAGCACACTGTACATTATGCATTATGTACTGCATATATTAATATGCATGCATGTGATCTGATATATGCTCCTTCTGAAGAAAGGTTTCATTTTAATCTCAGCAAGCTTCCATTTGTGACTTGTACATATTTAGAGAATATGTAGGTTATAACATTTGCTCTACTAACTTTCTCATTTAAAAATTCTTCTGTGGATTAGTTTGTTAGTTTTACTCCTCCTATTGAGATGGCAGGAGTGGAATATGGGACCTGGTGTTCCTTCTTTCCTCTTTCCTTTCTTTACCCTGTCATAGCCACTTAACACATTTATCAAAGGGTTGATTGTAACACTAACTTTATTACGCCAATGTCAGTGGCTTCAAGTTTTGAGAAAACACATACAGCATGGGACAGCTTTCTGTCTTCATATTTCTATCATAAAATAATTATTCATGCTCCCACCTGTGCCACGTATGATGGATGATAACCACAAAGCAGAAATGAAATGAGTGAGGGTATTCAAAGATGTTAACCACTGAGGAGGGAGAGGGGGAGTCACAAAAGAAAAACTTAAACAAATTCAAATAAAACAGCAAGGCCAGTCTGTCTGCATAGTAAATTTCAGGTCAGCCTTGGAATAAGACCTTACCGCCAGCAAAACTATAGTTCAATCAATCAAGCAATCAGTCCCCACCAAAACAGGAGCCTGCTGTGGAACATACCCTCACTATTGACATATAGGTGTTGAAGAAGAGAATATGGAACTTTTAATTCCATCCTTGGGGCAAGATGGAGTGATAAAGTTTAGAGAGATGAAGGCTTATTAAACCCACAAATAGACAAATTCTGTGTGCTGCTCAAATTAGAAAAATAATGCCAAATAAGGCTAATTCCTAGGGAAACAAACATGATTTCTGCTCCCTAGGGAAAGATCTTCTCACTGTTCGATGCTGGGATTGTGCTGAGACTCGCAACTGTCTGGGATCTGCTCTGTGGGAGACTGCCTTGTGTTTGGGGCGTGTTTGCTTTTGGGTTGTGTTTTCCCAAGGAGAGTTTGGTCTGGGGTCCAGAAGGACTCTGGGAATTGGGCTTGGTTCCCCTCATCTTGCAAGACTGGAATGTGACTTCTACTCTGAGCCACTGCTGTGCTTTGCCATCTAGCACTAGGGATTGTGAAAGACAATTTGTCATTCTGATATTTATCAAGCAAGTCCCACTCAAGACCAAGCATTGGTTTCTCCCTTCCTCTCTGCCACCCAGAAATCCCACTGCAGCAGCCAGTCCTGGGTCTGGGGAAAGGAATGTATAATCTGCATTCCTTTCTAGAATAGCTGTTTGGGTGCCTGCTGCCTTACCCCTTGAGGAACAGTGTTTATTGATTTTGAGTAACTCTGGGAGCCTACATTCCAGGGCAGCTTGTCAAAATAGTGGTCAAATTAATATGTCACTTGATTACCCCTTCATCGTGGCCAAAGAGTCCATAACTTTGACACATAAAAATACAAATAATATCCTTTTCCCACCTCCTCCCTTTCCTCCCACTGGTGTTCATCCATTAAACTATTCCATGTTGCTGATTAATTATGAAAAAAGAAGAGGCAAAAGAGATGAGGATGCACACATTGGTCCACCACAGTGCTAGAGGCATATGGCTTCTTAGGCAATGATAATCTTCTACAACCTTAAAATACTGACCCCTGATATCATTCAGCTAGCAGTTAAAATAGCAACTTCTCAAGGGGTTTTCTGAAGAAAGATAATCCCCTTTTAATCTAGTAATTGTTTATCACACTATCTTCTGAGAGTGTGATCTCCATGACAGATATTGCCCTTTACTTGCTTCTTTTAAAAGACTCCACATGGACAAAAGCTTTTTCTGCCTTGCTACCTTCAGTGCCTAACACATTCATAGTCAATAAATACTTGCTGAGGGTGAGGTTAAATGAGTGAGATTTAGAAAGAGGCTCTTGGGTGTGACCCCAAATGCCCAAGTTACAACAACAGGAAAAATAATAAACAGATGGTACTTCATCCATGTTCAGACTGTTCATACATCAAAAGATATTTTCCAGAGGGTAAACCAGTGGCTCAATGGTTAAAAGCACTGGTTGTTGCAGAGGACCCAAGTTCAGTTCACAGCATCCACACAGCAGTTCGCAAGCATCTAGAACACCACCAGTTCCAGGGATCCAACAATCCAACACCATTTTCTGGTTCCTTGGGCCCCAAATGTTCATAGTACACAGACATACATGCAGGTAAAATACTCAAACACATTAAATAAAATAAATAAATCTCTAAAAAACAATAATTAAAAAAGATTTTCCAGAAAAAGAAAAGGCAGCCAACAGAATGAAAAGAAATATTTCAAATGATATGTTAAGTAAGGGCTCAATGACAAGAATATACTAAAAATTACAAATCAATAACAAAAAAGATAGATGGAATATACAATGCATAATACATTGAAAATGTCGTAATAAATGAATAAAAATAATAAATAACCCCCATGACTTTGTACAATTAATATATGCTTAAAATTAAAAATAAATGAATGAATAAAATCAATATTGCTAGACCTCCAACAAATGGGTATAAAATTTAAATTAGTCTTCCAACTAAGATGTACAAATAACTAATAGCCACATAGATTATTAATTGTTAAGAGATAGAAACTCAGGCAAGGTGAGAGACCACCTCTTCCCTCCTAAGATGGCTACAGTTTTAAAAGTGGAGTGATACCAGTGAGTGTGTAGAGACTCTGAAACTTTTTGAGATACTGATTGGTACCGCTGATGTGGAAAATAGTCTAGAGGCTCCCACAACATTTAGTAGTCAGCATTTCCACACCTAGGTACATTCACAAAAGACTTGCTAACAGGGTCTAAAGGAGAAATCTGGCCACCTTTTTGCAACTATTCATAGAAGGAAAAGAAGAAGAAGAAAAGGAGGAGGAGGAAGGAGGAGGAGAAGGAGGGAGGAGGAGGATAGAGGAGGAGGAGGGAGGAGGAGGAGGAGGAAGAAGAAGAAGAAAAAGAAGAAGAAGAAGAAGAAGAAGAAGAAGAAGAAGAAGAAGAAGAAGAAGAAGAAGAAAAGAAGGAAACAGCTCAGTATCTGCTAACAGAGAGATAAAGATGTGACAGCCATACCATGCTACATCATTCAGTCATAAACCAAGAAGTTACAATATGTGTTATACATGCAGAAATAAGTTAGACACAAAAGGATGATAGTGCATGACTCTGTGAACACAGACTCTCTACCACAAATAAATCAATGGAAAGAATATTAAGAGGACCCAGGGACAGAAGAAATAGAGGGCTTAATGGTTAAAGTTTCTGGCTGGAGAGATTTTTTTCTTTTTAAGTCTCAGAAATTGTGGCAGGCTGATGAGTACCCAAAAGCATGATAACTTAAGCTCCATGCCTGAAACCCACGTGGCAGAAGGAGAGAATGACTTCCACAAATGGACTTCTGACCTCCCCCCTCCCCAGAAATAGATGGCAGTTGTGCTTACATGTAATTAATGACACTGAACTAAATATTTTAAAGGAATGAAATGATAAAATGTGTGCTTTATATGTATTTTACAGCAAAAATTCAGAGTTTAAATGAACAAATGGTTTGTTGACAGCCCTTTATCATTTCCCATGTGACATTTTTATCATAAATATTTGTTACAAAAGTGCTTTTTTATCTGCTTAGCTTACATCTACAACACACTTTATAGAAGTTTAAATATGAATTTTTTTAAGTATGGGACTTGAACCTAGAGCTTCATCTTAGTAGAGTTTCTCTACTAAGATGACTTAAGTCTTAACTCACTGCTCAAATTTTCCCCCTAGGGAGTAAAAACATAAATTCCTAAAACAACTTTTGGAAAAGATGTCCATCCCTCAGAAACCTCTTGACTCATTGTCCTTGGCAGAAAACGTACAAGTCATGTCACCCGGGGACTCTTTTCTGCAGCCTAGACCAGGTTAAGATCCCAGAAAAGGTGACCATTGCAGCACATGTCTTCTGCATGATGCCTACTGCCATGGGTATCCCTAGCACAAGGTGCGGTACATAATAGGTTCTCAATAAACACAAGGCAGAGGACACAAGGGAAGAATGTAGCTATAGCATCCCAAGGCTTCCAGAATATCACCACTGACTATAACAATCTAATTTCACACAGAACAACAGACTCCCTAGTTAATTTGACCAATTGGAATACACCTCTTCCTTCCCACTTTCTGAAGGCATTCTCACCAAGTATGAAGCGTGTAAAGATAAATATGTCCTGCAAAATAAAAATAATGTGGGTTTCTTTGAGTTTCCATAAGAGGAAGGTAGAATACAGCATGTATGCAACATATTCAAAGTTTCATTCAGGAATTCCAGTAAGCACATTTTCTACAAATATACATAATTCAAGCAGAGAGGGGGGTAAAGAAGGAGGCAAACACACACACACACACACACACACACACACACACACACACACACACACACAGAGAATCTTTAAAAAGCATATTTTCAACCACGAGCATGATACAGTTGGATGTTCCCTGGAACTGAGGCAGGTGATGAGGCCATAAGAGAAGCAGCGGAGGCAGAATTGCAGGATGCAGATCGCAGATCCGGAAAGCCCAAAGGAGGAAGAAGGGCTGTTGAAGGCTGAGCTCACTGTCCCAGGAGCCACTTAATCCAATCTAGTTATCCCCCTCTCCTTGAGCCTCAAAGTCTTGCTTGTACCAGTGCACATCATTTGCTCATCTGACCTGTGTGCTTTGATCACGACAAGGGTTAGAGGAAATGTCACTCAGAGTTTGGTGGCTAATTAGGTAATTCCTGCCCCTCACCATTTCCCTTATGATAAAGGACATGAAACAACATGGGTGACAATGAGGATGACTCTTCCCTGTAATCAAATGCCCCAGCTCTTTGATCTGAAGGATGACTCTGTGTGGCAGCAACAACAGTCCTGCAGGAAGAGTGAGACCCATCCCCAAGAGCCATGTGCTCCTCCCCAAGGAGCCAAATGCTCCTTATTGTTTATAAGACACTTCCAGCTGTGTGACAGTTAACAGTCACCTGCCTCTCTTTGGTGCACACCACTCAATATTAAACTCTACTTAAAAAAAAAGAAAATCAGAGATTTTCCTTCTAAGTCTTTGATCTCACTGTGGTGCTTTATTAAGTAATGGTGGTTTCTTCACTCTTCTTTTCTCCCCCATTTCTCTTTTCCATGCCCTTTTCCTTCTTCCTTGGACACTTGTTCATGGATATTTTGTGTGGTCAGGAACAGCCTGATGTCTGTAGTCACAGATGAATGTAAACCTCACCACTTTATCACAAGCTTGGATGTCCAGAAACCATTGACAAGCCATGATAACCCAACAGCATGATAACCCAGGTCTGTCATTCCAGCTACATGGGCAGCTGAGGCAGAAGAGTCTAAGCTTGCAGACCAGCAGGGGCTACAGAGTGAGCTTAAAGGCAGCTTCTCCTCACAGTGAGTCTCTGCCTCAATGAGTGG
This sequence comes from Phodopus roborovskii, assembly GCF_943737965.1. Lineage (NCBI taxonomy): Eukaryota > Metazoa > Chordata > Mammalia > Rodentia > Cricetidae > Phodopus > Phodopus roborovskii. Next base: position 15,001,155 of record NW_026126558.1, on the reverse strand, counting down.
AAACAGAGCAGAGCATTTGGCTCCGTGGTGGAGTGTTTAATGCTTGCTCAGCATGCAAAGCCTCTGGGTTCAAGCCCCAGAACTAAAATGCAACCCAAACCCTGAGGAGTAAAGTGTATGATGATCAGCCCTACTTTCTTTAGTAGGTGTTTGTGTACGAGAAGGTACACATGTCAATGCATGTGCATGTGAGGGGCAGGCATGCAGGTCCTAGCCTTGACCTGAAGCTAGTCAAGAAGACTTGGTTTGCTAATCAGCAAGTTGCCTCCATCTCTCCAGTGCTAGGATTCTGTGTACTTACTTATGTGGGTCCTGGTGTGTGAATGCACTGTTGTCCACCCAGGCTCCGAGTTTTCCTCTGTGTTTCTCCAAAAGTTACAGAGCTGGACTAGGATGTGTTAGAGAATACTTCATTTTCATAGAAAACTTGTATGAAGATCACACCAAGGCCAGCAGTGTTAAAAATGCAAAGTCCCACCTCTTACCCAATCATCTCTGCAGTATACAGGCTGGATTTCAGCATATCTGGGAGAAAACCCAATGGCTGGCTAGGTGGGAGAAAGCCTGCATCTCTCCATCCCTACTCAGGAAATAAGGACCAAGTACCACAAGCAGTTCCTAGAGATGGCTTTTCCTGTTCCAGCAAAAGAACAATGCCATCTCAGGGAGTGAGCACAGTCTAGAAGAGACTCATGTTCTCATAGCTAATTAACATCCACAGGAAGTTCTGTTGCGGCTTGGCCTAAGTGTGTCTTTTATATCTTTCTCTTTTAAAAGGGAGATTAGCAAGCATTAGGGAAGGAGAAAGCTTCAGGCAAGAACCTTTGGCAGGCAAAAGTATCTAATTAGATAGTGATTAAAAAAAATAAAGCAGTGAAAATAATATAGTACTTAAAAATTCATATTGTGGCAAGTGACATATAAAGGTTTCCTTTTGTGTATTTGTATCAGAGCAGGGGGCAGTGAGCTGACTTAAAAAATGAAGATCAAGGAGCTGTCAGGTCACCAGCTGGCTGGAGAGTAGTGGGAACGCTGACCTTTGTGTCAGTGGTCCTGCCTACTCTGTTCTGTGTGTCATTTTATTTTATATGATTTTTATTTTATTAGATAGGGTTGTATATAGCAATTTTCATATAAATATATTAAATGTCCTTTGAGTATACCCCCCATATATCCTGTCCCACATCTAATCCTTCCATTAGTTCTATTGTTTTCCTGAATGTATTCACCCCTATTTACTTCACCAGTGCATGTATGGCCATATATCTGCAACAACCAGGACAACAAGTGAAGGTGAAATATTTGTCTTCCTGGGATGTACTTAATTGATCTAATATGATAACCTCAAATTGAACCCATTTTCTTGTAAATGACCTAACTTTATCCTATGGCCTTGTTTCTATGCTTTTCCTTCCTGAAGTCAAGAAGTATGGAGTGTCTCAAATCTCCCCCAAATTTATAAGATACAGAACAATAGTTCCTTGGCTAGTCTCTTCATATTTGGTGTCATAGCTTGACTTAATTTGATAAACCCTAAGGTCTATGTGAGCTGTAGCTGCTCTGTTAGGAGCTCAGAGAAGAGAGAACCTTCACCAATGTACAGGTCTTGGAAGCAGAAAAGCTAGTACAACTGCCCATTGCTCCCTGCCTTCCATCGGCTGACTCTGTTCAAGCAGGTTGGAGGCAGTATTTTACTCCTCCCCAGTTCCAAACATACTCTCATCCCATCAGTTCTAGCCTGTAGGTATTTGCCAAGTGGGACAATAGAAGCCACAGCTTGCCAATTCCAAGGCAGAGACCATCTGGTGTGTGAGAAAGACCTGTGTGATAATGACCTCAGGGATGAGATGACACTAGCCTCAAGCCACTAGAGACCATATAGTTCTGTTCTCCCAAAGAGCTGGAAGATAGCCTCTTCCTTCCTATGACATAGGAGACTTCCCTGTGTTTACTGTTCCCACAGGCCAGCCCCAGGGTGGGCCTTGTGTGAATGCTTCCCAGACCCACCCTGTCTAAACATGTAGTCCTTACCAAGTACTAGTCAGATATCCTAGGAACACTGCGCTCAACCCTACTGCTGGGAAAAACCAAAAGCCACTGAACCAAATGCCAGAAGTGTCTGTGTCATTTTATTTATTGGATCTGGTCCCACTGATAATTGAAGGTCTACTAACTTTGGAATAACAACCAAAAATATTTTTTAAATTCAAATAAAAGAGATCACCATAGGGAAATTACTTCACTTGTTCAAACAGGAATCTGCCCCATATGGTGGCATGTAGATACAGTACCCATCCAGATACCAAAGCTTGCAAGGCTTGCACTGGCCCAAATGCATACCCTTTGGATTCCCTCTAATCATGGTACTTTCTAATCATGGTAACTCGAATTCTGTCAAGTGTGTTTGAAACAAATGCAAATGGATTTAGTTTACATCCAATGGAGTGATTTCCTGCTCTAGCAACATCTTTGTATAAATGGCACCTACTATCTTATAGAAGAGTTGTTTTAAACCTTCCTAATGCTGTGACCCTTTAGTACAGTTCCTCATGTTGTAGTGACCACCAACCGTAAAGTTATTTTTGTTGCTACTTCATAACTGTAATTTTGCAACTGTTGATGAATCAGAATGCTTTTCAATGGTCTTAGGTAACCCCTGTGAAAGAGTCATTCAACCCTTAAAGGGGTCTCCACCTACAGGTTAAGAATCACTGCTGTACAAACTCACTCTGGAAACTTATGTTAAGACCATTGCCCTTGCATGGGGGCCTGAGGACATGCCTCAGTGGATGACATATTTGCTGCAAAAGCCCAAGGACCTGAGATCTCCAGCACCCACACACAAATTCAGTAATGGCAGCACATGCCTGTAACCTTAGCACTAGATACCAGAAACAGGAAAATTTGGACTTTACTGGTAGACCAGATTCAGGGAGAGGCTGTTTCAAAACAATAAGGTGAAAATGTGACTGAGGACAGCTCCTCTGGTTTCCACATAAGCCCATACATTCATGGATCACACACAAAAAGGTATCCCCTGTGCATCAGAATTCATCTTCATCTTCATTAGCTTGGTTTAACAATCTGTTAATTGGAGCAAATAAAATTGATTAAATAGAGAAATCATTTGAACAAAAAAACTGAAATCACATATTTTTCCATCCCAAAATTAGGCTTCCATCTGCTCTCAATCTTCAGTGAGAAATCTAAATGAAAGCACATAGACTAAGCATTCATGATGCGCTACTATCAGCTGGCTGAAGACAATCTTGAGGACACAAGAGGTACAAGCAGAAGTAGAAGGATGTTGTCATACTAGCTCAGGAGAGGAATGCACACTAGCCAAGAGCATTGCTGGAAGTCAGGCTGCCTTCATCTGGGAATCCTGACTACAGTATAAATCAACTCTGTTTCATATGGGTTGCTCAACTTCCCCAAGCCCCCATTCCTTCATGAGGGCACTCTGGCTCACACCTGCAACCCTAGCACTCTGGAAGCTTAGCCAGAGGTTTCACCATGATTTCAGGCCAGCCTGGGTTGCACAGTGAGTTAAAGGTAAACTTAGACTGCATAATAACCCCATCTTTCCAAGTAGAAGCAAAATTTCTAAAAAAAATGAATAGTATTAAAAGATTGTGACAATACTTTCTTCGCCTGGCACTATGATACTATGGTTTTGATATTTGTGAAAACAGTAACAGTGGTGAGTCTTGTGAAAATGGAGCAGCCTTTTCTCATTTCAAGTTGGAGAAAGAGTCCTAGATTCTCTTCCTGCCTGGTGTATTTGAAAGACAATGAGTAAAATCCTATCTTGGCTCCCCTACTAACTCAGGGTCTCCAGCATACTCCCTGTGTGTTTATAAGGGCACTTTTGTTTACAAGTGACAGACCCTCAGATCACATCCATTTAAACACAAATCAAGATTTATTGGGTCATGTAGTTGAGAGATTCAGGTACTGGCTTCAGATTAAGAATCCAAGACTAAGGTCTGGGGATTCTAGAAGACTAAACTCTGAAGACCTCCTTGCTTTGGGGATTAGACTTTCATCCTTAGCCTACTCTTTATTCTTGGCAATGTTTCTACTGTGCCTTGTCTCACTCTTTTCGTATTGTCAGGTATTCTACTGTCTTGTCTCACTCTTCTCTATTGATCAAGTGTTTCTACTGTGCCTTCTCTAACTCTTTCCTATTGGCCAGGTGTTTCCACTGTGCCTTGTGTCACTCTTTCCTATTAGTAAGATTTTTCTTTCCCATGGCTTTCATGTTCATAAATAATGTTGACTATTGCCTTTCAATTCCGTGGCCCCAAATACAGAACATCTTTTAACTTTAGTTCTACATGAGGGAATTTTGGTGTGAACCAGATAACTTGGTCCGTGCCCTCAGGGAACTTAGTTTTACAAGTAACCATATATAAAGAGAAGATTGGATGGAGAATTCACAGCAGTTGGTTACTGTGGCAGGCACTGTAATCAATCACTCCACTGTACAGTTGTCTTTTTCTTCAAACAGTTAGATGATCCATCTTGGGATAGAATTGAAAGCTGGACCAATTACCTGATTTGGAAACCATGATTATAATGCCAGGGTCTACATTCTGTACCCAGCCAGTTGCCCTGTATTGAATGGAGTGCATCTATAGAAGAAAAGGGAACATTAAGGCTAAAGGGATAAAGAATGGATTTTTCTATGTTGAAAAATTCATACCTAGACATCAATATTCCTGTCAGAGGCACATCACTGAATCAATCGGAAAGAACATAGTACAGTATTTTCTCTATTTTAAAAATAATTTTATGATTTGTAACTAAAATTTTTACATACCCTTCCCAGTGAACAGCTTTTGTTTGCTTGCTTGTTTTTGAGACTGGCAGAGACACAAGAGTCTTAATGAAGCTTCTAATTTGGTACAGTGATTGCTAAGAAGGCAAAAGAATGAATGATTCTTACTGGTGTGGTCCTGATATCTGGAACACATATGTTTATATTTCTAGCCTTTCTTAATTCTTTCATACCAAGGGAACTTGCTTGCAGTGCCTCCAAAGAGTGCCTACTGGTCCTGTTTTCTACTCTAATCTCCCTCCCCCTTCCCCCCACTTCCCTGATAAAGCATTTAAGTTAAGGGAATAGGAAGCAGAGGAAGTCACACAGGCACATTGACATTCTGTACTTCCTAGAGACTACATATAAGGTAGAATTTGGACTTGGCCACTATAAACTACATGAGATTAAAGAACTATGCTGCCTGCCAGAGTCTTTACTTCTCCTTAACTGTAAAATAGAGAATAGCTTATTATTGCAAAGACTATTGATAAGATTCAATAGGATGTTAGAAAGAGATAATGTCTCCTGAAGACAAAATAGATAAGCAAGGCAGACAGACAGACAGACACACACACACACACACACACACACACACACCACACCACACCACCACCACTACCACCATCATCATCTTAAAGAAGTCAACAAATAAAATGAGAAACTATATGAAAAAAGTGAAGATTTTGTACATAAAATATGAGTGAAATGTTAGAAAGGTGAGGCTACCACTATAACAATTTGCCTTTTCAGTTTAGCAGAGTGTAAGGTGAACCCTAGGAAACTGAATTAAGAGTTGAGCATCCACATCTGAGGAGACCAGATTGGCTACAGTATGTAGGGTATAGTCCCAGAGAGGGTAGAGCTGTGTATAGAGGCAGCTTCAAAGATCAGCAAATGGCCCTACTTAGTGGAATTTTAGTCATATCTGCATGCTTGTAAGTAAACTATCCCAGATTAGAGTAAGAACCATTCCAAAGGATCAATGAGAATCGTGTCTTGTACTTACTCTTTTCTGTAACTCAGGGCATTTGGTAGTGCCCCCCAGAGGTCTTGCCTCAATGGGAGGGAGTAATTAACCCTAAAGTGAGAACCACCCAGACCCCACCTAAGAAATCATATAAGCAAGGATACTTAGAGTGCTTAGAATGTTTCCAAGTAACTTTTCTGCAGTGTAGAGAAACATTAACAACATTTGTAAGACTCTATCCATTAATCAACTCCCCAAACAACAACAACAACAACAACAAACAAACAAACAAAAACCCACAACAGATAACAAAGTGTTATTCAACATCTGGAGAGGGAGGACCTGCTTCCTGACACTTAGATTTTTTTTTGTGTTGTGTTCTCAAAAATTCCATTCATGAGCATTCAAACCATTATGATCTACTCACATGTCAAAGGCCCTGCCTCTCAGTGTCACTGCACTGCTAACTCAAAGCTTGGAGAGGACAGAAGAGGACACATATATTTAGCCAGTAGCAAAAACAATTCACAAGAAATAGCCCCTTCTTGCGATTGAAGTTGGCTTCTCAGTCCATAGTGTGGTAGAAAAGAAAACTCTTTCCTGTAACATATGTGGCTTGGAAAGTACATGTTACCTCAGCTCACACCCCATTGGATAGAACAGGACCAAACCTGTTGGAAATATGCCTGTAAGCATAACCTCTGACCTCAGGGAGACTGTTTGAAGAAAAAGACAACTGTACAGTGGAGTGATTGATTACCAGTATCTGCCACAGTGACCAACTGCTGTGAATTCTCCATCCAATCTTCTCTTTGTTTCATCAATTAAAAAAGAATACATGGTTCCCGAGGGCATGGACCAAGTTATCTGGTTCACACCAAGATTCCCTCCTTCTCTCCCATTCTTCCTCCTGCCTTTAATAAACTGCTCTGGTATATTCCACTACTAACACACAATCTCTAAGTCACTCAGCACAATTAAAGATACAATTCCATATCCCTTTTTATGTTTGCAGGAATTTTTCAGTAATTATAAAAATCAAATCTTAGAATAGTTTGTCTGCATGGAGAAACATAATTTCTGTGAGCTGTCATCAGACAGTCCCACGGTTATAAACCTACTTCAGAGATGATTTTAGATGTATCTTGCTCCCTAGTGGCTATTATTATGCTTCCTTGGAGCCCAGAATAAAATAATGCAATAACCCCCACTGTTGTATGATGTAGCCGGTAAAATGATCATTTTGCCTCCACTGCAGATATCAAAGGTCCAACTGAACTTCTTATTTTAAAGATGGGAACTTTCTAGTTAGACTCCCTTATCACACAGGGTCCCTGGATTTGAGGCCTGTCAGCACATTTTTTACATACAGGTCTGTCCCAGTCTTCAGCTGCAAATCCCTATCTGTTAGAAAATATTGTCTTCACAGGGCTTCTTTGAACCCTGAGGTTCTATCTGATACAGAAACAATACTGAACAATGCACCATTGCAACCGACTGTCTGATCTGCCTGCCAACAACCTTCATATCAGGCATTGAGACTGTGCCATCAGGTTCTCAAAAGGATATAAATATTCAACACAGCACTCCAAAGAACTGGACATCTTCACAGAAAAGAATTTTTCAATTTCTTAAGCTATTTCCCAGCTTTGCTGTCAGAGTCAGCATGCTGGCTCTGCTGATGATAGCCTGACTTTTTGTACCATAAAATCTGCAACCCTACTAACCTGGATGCATTTTGTAGCTGAGGGGTCTTGTGGTCCGTGGTAACAGGAGTATGCATGAAGATCTGGTTTTCTGAGTCTGCATAGGAGGTCCTGTCCTGGTAGCTGGGGTGTATTTGCTAGAGAGAGAGAGGGGGGGGGGTATCCATATGTATGTAGGTGCATGGGCAGGTAGAGGCCAAAGGTCACCCTCAGGCGTTGTTTCTCTGGAGACATCCACTTTACTTTTTGATAGAAAGTCTTTCACAGTGACTGGGAAGTCACCAAATGGGCTGGAATAGCTAGTCAGTGAACCCCAGGGACCCTTCCATGCTGGAATTATGAGCACAGCATTGCCTTGCTGCTTCACTTTTTGCTGGGGAATCAGTCTTCATGCTTGCCTGGGGAGCACATCACCAGTGGAGCTATCTTCCCAGCCCCTATGTGTTGCATTTTAACACAGCCACTTCCCACTTCATGTACCAACAATGAAAACTTTCACTTAACTATCTTCTAACTCCTAAACCCTTGCCTTCAGCCTCAATGTTGCCAAGTACAGTTATCTGTACTTTCCCTTTCACCAGAAATGAGGTTTTAAAGGACAATTGCTTTTCTTTCCAGAAGAAGTCTGGAGGAAGTCATTGGGGGCTGGTGAGGATAGGCGCTTCCCTCAGAGACTCCAGTTGAATTGCAAGGGGATGAAACAGCCCAAGAGAGGGGCGGGGCAGTGTTGATGTCTTCAGTCATGTGGAAGGCAGCCAGGGAAATTCAGATATACTCACCCAGTAATTGATTGTTCAGCTGTGTCTCAGAAAGGCCCAGTTTGGCTGAGACTGACAACCATCATTTCCTTTGCAGCACTTAGTGGAAGCCAAGGAAATGTGGGGCATAGAGATGGCTTTGGGCGAGGTGAGAAGTCACCTGGCCCAACTGTTTATATATTTGCAAACCTCCTTCTTGCATCCAATATGAGACAGGCAGAGGTATGAGACAGGATTTGATAAGAGTGGTTGAGGCAAGGGAGAAGAAGGAAGAAAGGTTGTAGACAGAATAGACAAATGGAATTTTGTGGGCTTAATGATTTTCCAACACTTTGTGGAATAGATCACACAAATATACCATAGTAGGTGCACCAGGTTTAAAGTGAATGGATATCAATGCTGACCCACCATGCTTACATTCCACTGACTGTCAGTTAGTGCTTATATATGCCATTGAAAGAGACTATGAATCATTATGTCACTACATTTATGAAGTACAATTTCTTTCTCTTTCTGACGGATGAACAAACATCTACAATAATTTTTGAGTTATGATTCCCACTGGTTGTTTTTACTCAGCATTGTGAGTCTACTCTCAGAGGAAAAGCAGGCACTCTCTTGCAGGGATTTGTACATAAAAGATAGGAAGACCTGTGCCATGTGTCAAAGGAAAGTTCGTGTGTATATTTCCAATGATTCAGAAATATTGTCATATTACTTAGGTTTAATGTCATTCATGCACTTTTAGAAAATTTGTGAGATTGAGCCATTTTGCTCATGCTAGGGTAATGTTGACACAACATCTATTCCTCCTTGCAGGTAGGTAGCAGGTATCCAGGATGCTGTAAACAGGCAACCCAGATGGTGCAAATGGTGGACCTGAGATCTGAAACAAATTATTCCACTTTCAAACCCAACCAACTGTCCTTGATAGCTACATACTTAGTGGCTACAAATATACGCTGACATCTCTGCTAAACATAGACAGGGAGCCTTGTGAACAGCAAGAGTCATGCCTTTACATGTATTAAGTGGTCAACAAATGTTACTAGGTAATGCCAATCATTGTGCCCAGCATTTTTATGTGTATGGGTGTTTTGCCTATATGTATGTCTGTGTACCACTTATGTACCTGGTGCACACAGAAACCAAAAGAGGGCATTGGATTTTTGGAAGTAAAGTTACAGGCACTTGGGAACCATCATATGGGTGTTGTAAATTGAACCCTGGTCCTCTGGAAAAGAAGCCGATGTTCTTAACTATTGGAGCCATCTCTCTAGCCCCACTATGCTCAGCATTTTATAGGTACTCTCATTTAAACCTTCCCCCACCGTGTGTGTGTGTGTGTGTGTGTGTGTGTGTGTGTGTGTGTGTGTGTGTAAATTGATGGGGGCATGTGGAGGTTGGAGACAGCTTTGTGAAGTCAGTTCTCTCTTTTCACATATATACAGGTTTTAGATACTACACTCCGGTCATCAGGTTTGCACAGCAAACCCTTTATCCACCAAACCATCTCACCAGCCCCTACATTTAGGTTTCTGTGACTATGCTACAGGGCCCCAATTTTGGGTATTATAGTTATCTCCATTTGCATCAAGACAGCTTGTTCTGAGGGATGCTCAGTATCTTTCACAGAGTCACACTGTTAGTCTATGATGACACAGTTTTAGAAAATGTGTGTGCTGCCTACAGAACACATTCTACTAATTGCTGGGATAGGAATTAACTGGAGTCACAGTTGTTTCTATTCTTAATCATAGTGTGCTCTAAGTTTCTAAGAACTGAGCATAAGTTAGCCTGTTTTTCATATCAGTAGCCTCCCTTTAATGGAAACTATTCTGGTGTAGAATGAACTATTTCAGGAGTGAACCATGCAATTGCAGAGGATCCAGTATGGAAAGATGCCTCTGATCAAGCATGGAACCACTGACCAGAAAGAACATCAATTCTGGGTGTATATGACCCTCTGTTCTTGTTCCTCAAGTCTGTCTGTGGTTTCTTACCCACTAGTTTTGATTTCCTCACTATGTCTCAGGCTATGATCTTTGCTAATGTCACCAAAGTGCATAAAAGAACATGAGTGAATTTTAAAAATATGGATGTGTAAGGGTCAGTGTTTGTTTTTTCCATATCCAATAGTCAGATATCAAATAGCATCCAAAGACTGTTGCTTGAGTCCCAGGTGGTGTAACGATGGGATCTAAGCTGGTGTTGAGACTGGAGACTGTATAGTTAGTCATGCACTTAATAAGAGACAAAGCTAGGATCTGAACTCACCTCTGTTTCACCCAGCAATTGTTCTCAGAGACCAAAGTTATGACAAGTAACTAGAGAAACAGGAACTAATTAAGTGGCAGAACATGAAGAGGTAGAGGACTCAGAACAAGGGATCATCTCCCAATAACCACCTCTAAGGAGATCAGCCAAAGCAGGAGAAGACAGGCTGCTGGAAGTCAGCACCACAGATGCTCTGTCCAGCACTGCTTCCCACATGGCTTCAATGGGCTTTCATCTGGGTGTGCCATGTTCTGTGTCACATCAGTGGCTCTTATCATTTTAGAAAATAACTCCATGCAGATTTCTGGAATACATAAGGCATGCAAACTTTTAAAATGGACACTCCTTCACAGGAAGCATAAATATTTCTCACCAGAGTAGTATGTCAATGGATACTGGCAGTTGGCTCTTCGTTCTGCAACTGTAGTTGGGATGAACATGGAGTTATAGTGGGTTACCAAGGCTCATCCTAGAACTTCTCTGTCTAGCTCAGTAACAATGGGCAGGAACCATTAGTCAACCCCACTTCTCCATCATCCCCTTCCCTCATCACGGTCTTCACCCTTCCCCTACCACACTTTCTACCACATGTCTGAGGAACATCCACTCAGCTTTGAGGGAAGATAAGCTCGGTCATTCTTTTGCTTACAAATAATCATCTCAGAGTGAATGAGGGTGAGATCATGGAAGCACCTGTGCTTCTGGAGATGAGCATTCAATTACATCATCTTTGATTGTTCCACCTTCTCCATTAGATTAGAAAATCCAGGGAAAACTAAAAATGTCCATCTCTTTTGCTTTTCATCCCCCACACCTAGATTTTCCAGTGATGGGTTCCCATACCATACACATCTTGGCACTCTCCAATTTTGATTTGGTGTTGTTTCAATTTCTCCCCATGTATGATCTTTAAGTGCTCCCTGATGGTTCGTGGATGTGATTTCATATCATGAGAATGGTGTGGCCATGGACATGAGGCATGACAGTGTATCATAAATCAACCACAGTTCGCAGAGACGATGACAGTGTGATTTATAGGCTATCTCAGTTTTGATTTCCATATAGCTCTTCTCTGATTCACTACTATCCCTTAGAGGAATGAGAAGTGAAAGAAAGTACAGTGTGGGTGGTAGGTTCCCTCCCTAGAAATCCACAGCAGCCACATAGGAAGAAATCCACAGTCCCCATATAGGAAGACAGATATTTATTCTTTGCAATGGGTGAATGTGATCCATGGCAACTGGGAAAGTGTCCCAGACAGAAGAAGTGAGTCAACCAAGGTCTGTTTTCCCCTGACCTGTGTAAGAACCAAACTACTTTTACATAATGGCCAGGAGAATTATAAAGCTGTCAGTAATTTATGGCATAGAGCATCCGTAACAAATTTCAGCTACTAAGATGTAAATCAAACAGAGGCATGTTGTTGCTCAAATTCTGTTAACATTAAGTACAAGTAAAATTGTGATCAATTTTAGCAAAAGTATATTTGGAGTTTGGATTGTTTTTAAACATAGGATTCTCATCCTATCTGTTTTACCTAAGGCAGATTACACATCTTCCAGATTTAGCTCTTCTGAAAGCAACAAGATTTTCAAGGACTATATGACAGAGGAAGTTCCCTGAAAGTGGCCTTTAACATGCATGGTGATCACTGTGCCTTGCCTACTCTATCCCTAGATTCTTGGGCACATTTACCTCTGCTGGAAGCTCATCTTACCCTCTGCTATGAGCCTGGACTATATATTGAGAAAATGACAAAACAGTGTTTGAAATCAACCCTCGGCATATGTGGGAGAAGGTAAGCACCTGGGAAGTACATACCAATAACCACACTTTAATGTAGAGAAGTGAGCTAAATCTGATGTAGCTTACTCAGATGGTCAGCAGCCTTTGCTGATGCTTTCTGAGAGTGTTTTAGGAGACGTCTTGGATTTTTTTCTCCTCTTCCTCCTCCTCTTCTTTCTCCTCCCCCTCCTCTCCTCTCTCTCTCTCTCTCTCTCTCTCTCTCTCTCTCTCTCTCTCTCTCTCTCTCTCTCTCTCTCTTTCTGTGTGTGTAGATGCACCTGTAAGGCCACAGGATGATACTGAGTATCTTGCCTTATGACTTTTATTTCCTTAGATTTTACTTTTTTAAATTGTCTGTTTGTGAGTATGTGCATATCAGTGCAGGTGCCCATCCAGGACAGAGGCTTTGTGTCTCCTGGAGCTGGAGTTACAGGCAGTTATGAGCCCCTGTGTTGGTATTGGGAACTGAACTCGGGTCCTCTGCAAGAACAGCCAGAGCTTCTTAGCCATGGAGCCGCCTTCCCAGCCCCATGCTCTACCATTCTTCTTCCCTAGGGGTTTTTTTCAAGACACCTAACTGCAGTTTCTTCCTCCCACTCCCTCCCACCCAACTTCTTTTTTCCCCAATATCCACTCCTCCTCCATTTCCCTTCAGAAAAGAATGGGCCTTCTAAGAATACCCTCCAAACATGGCATTACAAGATACAATAAGACAGGGCACAAATCCTCATTTAAAGGCTGAGTGAGGCACCCCAGTAGGAGGAAAATGGTTCCAAGAGCAGACAAAAGAGTCCAAAACACCACATTCCCACTATTAGGGGTCCCACAAGAACACCAAGCTAACAACCAAAACACATATGTAGAGGATCTAGCTCAGACTCTTGCAGGCTCCATGATTGTTGCTAAGTGTCTCTGAACCCCTATGAGCCTTAGTTGAAGTTTGTGGGCTGTGTTCTCCTGTGTTCATTTGGTATCCTTGACCTCTCTCTTCCATCTTCTCTTCCACAGGGTTCTCTGAGCTCAAAGGAGAGAGACCTGACAGAGATCTCCAATTGGGGTCTCTCTCTCTTTAGTGTTTGCCTGTCATCTCTGCATCTGTTCCTATCAGCTTCCAGCCAAAGCCTCTTTGAAGATGACTAGGATGGTCTTAAGGTTTCTCCTAGTACCTGGAACTTGCCTGGTAAGTCCCAGAAATTCCCATGTATCCATCTCCACATGGACTCAGCTTTTCACATGGGTTCTGGGGATTTGAATTCAGGTCCTCATAATGCATGCACAGCAAGTGCTTTGACACATTAAGCCACCTCCCTAGCCCCTATCATTATTTTTTCATGCTACTTTATTTTATGCTTCTCAAATATAATCTTACCCAGAACCATAATATGTAAAACAGACAAAGGCAGCACACAGCTGGAAGAAACCTAAACGGCATTTGCAGGGCTCTATAAAACACAACTTTAGACTCTGATGTAGCACTTGGAGGCATATTCAAACACTAGCAGTCTATATAAATCTCAATTATAACATTAAAATATTAGTTAAACATGATTTGCAGAAATAATCTCAATATGTTCTGGAAGTTCCAAAGTACATTAAGGAAGAAAATATTTAGTATCCACTAGGCTGTGGTTTCCTCTAAGCCCAGATGCATGTGATCCAGAAAGTGGAACCCTTTGTGATTGATCCCGTGGGCTAAATGTCAGACAGAAAACAGAGCGGAAAGAGAAGAGGCCACCAGTAATTGCTTCATTTATCTTCATATTTTTCAGACTCCAACACACATTTAGTGGAAAACAGAGCTTTTCCTTCACAAACTCTATGATACTCCTCTTGAACATCTTGTCTCTGGCTTGCCAAGTCCTTGCTTTGACTCTTTTGGCTAATGTGGACAGCAGTTTTTCTCTGAAATCATTACTGGAGTATAAGTAAGTTATTCCATTTTGCTTTGATCCCTGAAGATTCAGAACAACATTTCTATTAAGGACTGTAAGGGTTGAAACAAAGGATTTAAATCAGTGCTGCGTTCTAGAAACTTCTTTCCCATGTCCCGCAAAGCCTGAGATGTCTGCAGCAAGTCTGTGCTGATACCACAGTAGGGCTACACTGCAAAATTTACCAAGCCAAATGCTCCAGGAAGCAGTTGACCTGCCTCAGCCACAATGAGCCTGCCCTCTTCATCATACACATTAGTTCTCAATAGTTACACAACAAATGACCATACAGAGTTATTATCTGAGAGGCTCCATGGTTCAGGAATCCAGGCACAGATGGACAGGATCACTTGCTTTGGGGTCTCTCACAAGGCTGCAATGAAGGCATAGGCTGAAGCTATGATTCTATCTGAAACTTGCCCCTGAGCCATGTGGTTGCTGGCAGATTTGAATTCCTGGAGTTAGAGGAAATCTAAGTCTGTTGTTTTTTTTGGCAACTCAAAGCATAGCAGGTGTCTTGCTTCTTCATGGTGGGAAGTCCAGAAAAATCAGGGAAAGAGAGGATGCCAGACTGGTGTCACAGCGATTTACAGCATGATATTGGGAAGACATTCCCTTACCTTTGTTGTAAGCCTTTGTCAGGAAGCAGGTCACAGGTTATGCCCACACTCAGTGGTAGATTACAAAAGCTGTGTTGGTGTCTGTAGGTGGGACCTTCTCCAAGTTTACTTTCCACACCCACTGTCAACTGTCAAGGATCTGCCTGAAGCAGAGAAACTATACACAAATACATGTCCAACCAATGCATTCAAGTTCAATGGATAAGGAGAGTATTTTAAGCTAAAATAATACTACATGTGATAAGCAATACATGGGTATTCATAGCACAGGCTGCACACAAACTTTCTTTATGTCATTAGATTAGATGATAAGAGGAAAGCAGGCTAACACGGTACCTGCAGTCAATGGTACAAAATTTTAAGAGCCACAGATGTAGGGATTGGTATATGGCTTAGCCAGTAAAAAGCTTTCCTTTTAAGTACAAGGACCTGAGTTCAATCCCCAGGACTCAGGGTGACCTTATCAGCCTCCCCTCCATTCTACTGGAGGATCCCTTGAACTCTCTGGACAGCTAGTGGAGCTTAGTTGGTGAACTTCGGGCCAACAAGAGATGATTTTAAGTAAGTAGATGGGTTTTTTAGGGTGACTCCTGAGGGTTTCTCCCAGCCTCCCCTCCATACACATTTGTACATATACCATCATGAACATACATAAAAAACAACTCTGACATTTTATTACATCTGTCTGTCTGTCTGTCATTTGTGTGCATGTCAAAGTGGGCCAAAGCATGAGTATGGAGATCAGAGGACACACTTCAGGAATTCTTTCAGTAATCACCATTTCACTACTTGAATATTCCATGATGTTCATAGTTTAGAATGTGACTCTTTCATTACATTTCAAGCCACTTAATGGCAGAATAGACCTTATTCCCCATCATCCCCTCAGGACACAGCTGGGACCAGCAGTCTCTCAGAATCATCTGTGAAGTATTTGAGCCAACCGAGTCCCCAGGAGTGCGGAGGTCCTTTTTGGAGTCTCCTGAGCTCCTCTGCTCACCTTGTTCTGTCCTTTTATCTCTTAGAAATGCCTCCTGAACTTATGACTATATGAACCACAGCAGGAATGTTTGTTGTCCTTAGCCATCCCTTAGTTGGTGAGAAGCTCCAACATGCCCACCCAGGAATTAAAAACCTGGTCCCCTGACTCTTCAGAGAATTTGGCAGTCTTTGAATGCCAGTCTGAATTGGATACAGCTGTCTTCAAAAGAACTACAGTTCCAGCATGGCAGTGGGTGGGGTGGGCATTGTCTTTGTATGCAGAAGACAGATTCTTTAAAGGGGACTCTGTCAGGTCCAGACTGTCACTCAGGCTACATCACCAGTGTTCTCAGAGGAACCACTGGATGGCAAGGGTCTCTGTGACTGATAAATCACTAACTTGCATAGGGTCTTACTTTACATGGTATTTACTTTAGTGAAGACATATCCTGAGGCTGGTGACATAGGTTGGTGGGTAAGGGGACTCACAGGCAAGCCTGATGATTCAAGTTCAATCCCCAGAAGCAACAACAGCAGGAGAGAACTGGTTCCTTTAAATCATCATCTGATCTCCACATGCACAGCATGGCAAGTACACACAATCTCTAAACACAACATAAACAAACAAACAAACAAATAAATAAGAATTTTTAAAAGGACAAATCCTTTCAAGGGTTTAAAATAAAATTTGCTGCTTTTGAGAGTCTTAGTCTATGATGATTTCTGTTCCAACTTAGTATGCAATATTGAGGGTATTATTAAGAAAACCTAAAGAAAGGTCTAGAGACCTACAAGACTGCTGCCAACTAACAATTTGAGCAACCATGGAAAAGCTACCATAAATGCCCTTCCCAGATAGTGAGATCAACAACTAACTTATCCATGGAGCCCTCATCTAATTCCTGTTGGAAACAGATGCAAACACCCATACCTAAACACTGAGTCCAACTAGAATCCAGGTGCAGATGGAGAGGACAAGACCAGGTTGCAGAAACACATAGAGACAGATGACCTGAACAAGGAGGAGCTAATGGGCCCCCAGACTAATAGCTGGGAATCCAGCATGGGACTGACTCAGGCCCCCCTGAATATGGGTCTCAGCCAGAAGGACTGAGCAGTCTAAGGGACCTCAGACAGTGGAACCAGGATGTATCCCTGGTGCACAAAAGGACCTTGCAAACACATCCCCCATGGAGGGATACTGCCTTAACCTAGAGACAGGAGAAAAGTCCTAGTCCCTACTTTAAATGACCTGACAGATCTACATGACCCTGCCTGGATGGCATTGCCCTACATGTGGAATTGGGGTGGGGAGATGGGAGGGGAGGGTGGTCAGGGTGCATGTGAGGGGGCAGAGAGGGTAAAAGGGAGGGAGGGAGGGAGAGGGAACTGGTATGGACATGTAAAATAATAAATTAAATAAAAAAATAAAGTAATGGAATGTTTTAAAAAAGAAGAGTAATAGCAATAGCAAGAAGTTTATTATATGCTTTTGCTATTTCTCTCATTTTGTTGTTCAACCTATCTAAAGTTGGTAGTTTTGGTGTGTCTTGAAAGTGAGAAAACTTGGCCTCAAAGAGGCCTCAGAGGGCAGAGAAGGTGAACTTAGAGAGGCAGGAAAGGGCCTTCACTCCTGCTGGTTGAAGACTGCCCTTCCCATCCTGTGCCCCCCCACCCCCATGCAGTTCCTGGGAATGAAGCTTCCTGATCCTCAACAATCAATAAAATCAAGGCACCTAAGACTTCAGAATCAGAATCAGTAACTAACATTTACACTAGAATGCAAGTACCCACAACAGTATCTCTTTTGAAGATAAAATTCAGTTTTTTAAAGATGTGGTAAGAGGAATGGAGACTTACTAGGGAGTCAAAACAAGAACTCATGACTAAAGAGCAAGAAAGGGTCAATCTCTCTTTTCCAGACAACCAACTATAATGCTGGCTCCGGGAAATCTAATGCACTCTTCTGGCCTCTGTAATTACACACACACACACACACACACACACACACACACACACACACACACACCAGAAGAATAACTGCCACATATGCCAAAATTTTTTAGAAGTTGGAAACTAGTTAATGTCCATACAGTTTTGGAGCATACAGCCTGATGAAAGAAAGAAGATTCAAAACAGAATATAAAGACTTTCATTCTCAAAGCCACATATTTAATTGATAATATTGGGTAGTCTGTAATTGAACACCAAAAGTAGAGGGAAATGCCTAATATAGCAAAGGAGGGAGGGGTGGGCAGAGGGAGGGGGTGAGAGAACATGTGAATGAAAGAGTAAAGCATGTGAGAGAGCAGGGATATGAAAAGGGAAGAAGATGGGGGTATAGAGAGAGATGAGGGAGTAGAAAAGCAAAAAAGGTGATATGGTTTAGATGTGACTTGAGTGTGCTCTCCAAGAGCTCTTGTGCTGGAAGTTGGGCCTCCAGCATGATACTGCTGGGGTGGGACCTTCAGAAGCTGGCTTTCATTGGAAGTAATTAGATAACAGAGAAAATAAGTCTTAGGTTGTTTAAAAATGAGGCTACACATGCCCTTCTGCATACAGCTGGTTTATCCCATGTACTTATGCATGCTGCTGTTTTTATCCCATGCCCTTCTGCATGCTGCTGGTTTATCCCATGTGCTTCTGCATGTTTCTGGATTTCTTTGTGTTTGTCTTCCAAGTAAAAACACAGTTAAGGGACCCTCTCCAGGATTCTGGCATCATGTTATTTTTTTAAAATGTTCTTTTAGTGTGTGTGTGTGTGTGTGTCTGTGTGTGAGCCCATGAGGGTGCACATGCCACAACATGAATATAGAGTTAGACACTAATATGAAGGCTTTAGTTCTCTTCTTCCAGAGATTCAACGAACTCAAGTTGTCAGGCTTGGCATCAAGTAAATTTACTTCAGGTTCCTTGAGCTACAGAATTGTAAATTGAAGGAGCCTCTTTTCTTTACAACATAGAAAGCCTCAAATATTTTGCCACAATATAAAATAGAATGACAAACAGGATAAATACAGGTTAAATGGATAGAGAGATGAATAGATAGATACAAGAAACATTTAGGTGGGTGGATGGATATATAGTCAAGATAAATGATACTTAGCTTTGTTTGGGTGAAACAGCATTTTCTGTCTCCATCACGACCAGTGCTCAGAAGTCATCATAAAAAGAAACACAACACTCTACAATTGCCAAATATGACAATAGAGATTGTAAACCAAGGAGCTACATCATTTTCTCCAAGCTCAGCCCCTGACCTACATATTGATATGGAATCTAAGGAAACAGATGTTATACACAAGGGGCGGGTCTCTTCATCTCAATTGGTAGAACTGGAGGCCTGGGCAGTCATCAGCCTTCCAGCTCCTCTTGAGTTTGGATCCTTTCAGGAGCCAAGGCTTAGTAAAGCCCTTTCTGTCTGAGAACTTTAAAGTCATGGAATGAACAAAGCAGAAGTGAGACCTAAGGGAAGCATTCAGCTACCATGTTGTAACATGACGCGTGAAAGCGTAAGTCTGGTTGTACTTCTCCAAAGCTGGCCAAGGCCCACTTGGAAGTGAAGTGAAGAAAGACAAAGACTTTCTGGGAAGGAGGATAGAGGATAAGGTGCAGACAGTGAATGCTGGCTTCACATACCAGAAGAGCAGCAGCTATGGAAGAAAACCCGAGATGCAGGCCCAGGGGAATAAAGATGATGCAGAAAGTGGTCCAGGGAGGAGCAGGCAAGAGAGTGGAGGATATTAATACATAATATTAGTAGAAGCATGAATCTGAGAGCATAAAGGAATACACAGGTCATAGGGGCAAAAGCAAAATCAAAGAAATGACCTTCTTCTAGCTCACAAGGAATAGGATTATGCCTAGATGGCCCACCAGGCAGTTGGGCAAGTCTTTCTTGAGGAAATTTATAGTGAATGTTTGGGAAAGCAAGGTCCTGACTGGGCCACTTTGCTCAAAACCTGTCCCTTACCTTTGGCCTAACTTCCATCTTCATACAATCTTTGTGGAAACAGAGATAATCTTAAATTTATGCTCTCCTCATGACCAACTCAGGCAAGAACACAACAAAATGGCCATTACAAACATAGACACCAGTCTTGAGACCTGTTATGTGCCATTATGGTTAGAATGTGAAATACCCCCTGTAGGCTCACGCTTGAATGCTTGTCCACAGATGGTGGCCCTCTTAGTGTAGGTTGCTGAGCCCATAAGAGGTGAGCCTGGCAGAAGTATAATACTGAGAGTGGCCTTGGGTTATGGCTAGGACCTTTCTGTCTAGCCCAAGCTTTCTCTCCATTCTCTAGTCCATCAGTATGTAAGCAAGCCCTGCCACAAACTTTCACTGTCACAATGGTGCCTCCACCATGCTGTACCCATTATGATGAGATGGCCTATATTCCTTGAAGCTTGAACTTGCATAACCCCCCTCTTACGTTGCTTTTTCTTAGATACTTGGTCACAACTTGGAGAAACATAACCAATACACATTGCCAAAGTCATTGCCCCACTGTGATGAATGTAGTTGTATCTCTGTTTCATGAATGAGAAAGTTTAGGCTCAGGGATAGGAAGTCATTTGTCCAACATTTCTAAACAAATTATAAGTAGGCCAAGGGTATGATACATATTAGCTGAATCAAGTTCCAAGGCTGTGCTCTTTCTATCAGATCCTTGTCTCTGAATTAAAAGCAGAAGAGAACAGAGAAAAAGGGAGGGGAGAGAAAAGCAACACAGAGTGCTTTCTAAATGATGACTACTGCTTTAATTTTAACAAGAAACAGACAGCAGTAGCTTTATTGAGACAGTTTTCCATGGGTCTTAAACATTTCTGCACATCTTGAGAGCACAAGCATGGGTTACTTTTGTCCCATGCTCTGTTTTCAAGGCTGTATTACAAACAGATTCAGAAGATAGACAGAGCACCTCCCAAAAATAACTGTTGTGACACTGTTGGTGGCACTGTAAATTAGCACAGCCACTGTGAATAATAGTGGGCAGGACTCTCAGAAAGCAAAAAATAAAAACCAGCTAAAAACAGATCTACCACCACTTGATTGATGTAGCTACCCAAATTCTGAATATATATCAAAACTAAGAAGCCTCTTACCAAAGACGTGTCTGTATGCCTGTGGCTACCAGGCACCATTTACAAAACCTATGGTATTTGAATTTGGTGCTCATCAGTATATGAACAGATTTTAGTAAAGGATGACTCAGAGACCTAGAATAGAACCAAACATGACTGGAGGGAAAAATGTCAATGTAATGATGTCTAACAACACTCTGCCACACTCATAGATTAGTGCCTACCCCAATTGTCATCAAAGAGGCTTCATTCAGCAACTAATGGAAACAGATGCAGACCCATGGTCAAATATTAGGCAGAGCTCTGGGAATCCTGCAGAACTTGGGGAGAAAGAATTGTAGTAGCCAGAGGGGTAAAGAACACCACAAGAAAATCCACTCATTCTGTGAGCTTATAAGGGCTCACAGAGACTGAACCAACAACCAGGAAGCCTGCATGGGACCTGGGCACTCTGAATATATGTTCCATTTATGTAGCTTGTTCCTCTTGTGTGGCTCCTAACAGTAGGAGCAGGGGTTGTCTCCAACTCTTTTGCTGGCTTTTGGGACCCTACTCCTCACACTGGATCACCTTGTCCAGCCTTAATACAAGAGTGAGGGGCCTAGACTTTCTGTAACTTGATATGCCATGTTTTGTTGATACTCATGGGAGACCTGCCCTTTCCTGAACATAAACAGAGTGAGAGTGGATTAGGGGGATGGGGACAGGGGTGGTAGTGGTTGAGGGGAAGGAGTGGGAGGAGAGGAGGGAGGGCAAACTGTGGCAATGATGTAAAATAAAAAAAAAAGATAAAACAGTAGAACATGCATATAGTAGAATACAATTCGGTATTAAAGAATGGGTTCTTGTCATTGTTAACAAAGTGAATGGAATGGAAAGATATTATGTTAACTAAAACATGACATTGACAAAAACACTGCTACCATATGCTATCTTTAATGTGTGGAAGTTCAGAAATGTTGATCTGGCCAGACACAGTAGTACATACCTTTAATTCTAGTGTTCAGGAAGCAGAGGAAAGTGAATCTCTGTGAGTTCAAATCTGGCCAGTCAGGGTTACAAATTGAGAGCCTGCCATAAAAACCAACCAACCAAAGATGATTAAAAAAATGTTGAGCTGAATATAGCGGGGAACAGAGATGGGTAGAGATTAGATATGATCCACTCCCTATATGAATGTACTGAAATGTCATACTACATTACACTAATATATATGATTGACACATGTTAATAAGGACTGGCAAGATGGCTCAGTGGATGAGGATACTTGTCATCTAGTCTTTCAATCTCAGTTCTATCCCTGGTACATTCACGGTAAAGGAAGAAGCAATGACTTCCACAGGTGTTCTCTAACCTCCAGACATGCACATACACCACCTACCACATATACAGATAAAGAAATGGGCTAAAAAATTAAATCCAAGTTAATTAAAAAGCAAATAACATGAGTTGGGGGAAAAGACATAGTATTTCCCTGTCTATGACAAACCACAGTCCTGTGAGTGACAAGGCAAGGAGAGATGACACAAACATAAGCATATGTTAACATCAAATCCTTTGTTGCTCTTCTGACATTCATAAAGCCTTAGGGGACAACTTTTCAGCTTGTAAGCTCAGTCAAATCTCATTCCCCTGGGTAAGTAGACGATGGACAGAGAGACCCCCCAAAATATCTTTATCTCTGTCTTCTTGCACTTACATGGTCTAGATGCCCCTATAAGGTGCACTAAACTTGTTCAGACACCTGGCATGTCTCTGGGCAGGGCCACCTAGGAACTTGGATGGCTACCAAGACTATCTCGTTAGCATAATAGATCATTTCTCAGTCTGTGGCTTAGATTTAAATGCTTCCCCATGGGTTAATTGGTTTGAACAATTTGTCTACAGCTGGTGCTGTGTATTTGGAGTCAGTGGGGTCTAGCTGGTAGCATGAGTCACTCAGAAGAGGCCACTAAGGGTAATAACTCAGCCCTGTTTCTAGATGCAGTCTCTCTGCTATCTGGGTCTCTAAGACATAAGGAAGCTATGCATCAAGCTCCTACCACTAGTAACAAAGTGGTTCCAGCCACCAGGCTGTCTTCACCATGGTGGACTACACCCTTCTAAACCATGAGCCCAAATCAACCTCTCCTCCCTAATGGCTCTGTCAGAGCCTTTGTCACAACAAGACAAGTAACTAGCTCATAGCTGGCACTAAACTTGAGTGATACTATTTGGTTCAGAACAATAGATCCTTTTAAGAGCTGTACCACACTAACTCCCAGAAAATTGACAATAGCTCTATAATTGAGGAATTAATGCTCTCAGGGAATGTAACAGACTCATGCTGTCACAGAACTGGGTCCCAAGTGGGTCTGATCTCATTTCCATCATGGCCACTCTTTGGAGAGTCCATCTGTCTCCTGCTCCTGGAAGATCCATTACTATTCTCAGAACATATCCACTTTCAGTTCCTTAAGCAGAGAACTTGGTGTTAGTAAGAAGAGGCAATTACTACTCAGGGTGAAGAGAGGAAAAAATATCCTCGTTTAGCTAACAAGGAACACTTGTTCAAGCAATGGAGTACTTGGGGGCAAATGAAACTTTCCCCCCTTAATTATCTGAACTCCATGCTGGAGTAATCCAAATCTCCCCACATTGAGGGTGGAGTCTCGGGGAATCCATTTCCCCTTGAACCCTGGACTGACCCAGGTCACTCATTCCTCTGGAATGAGGGAAGATATGGCACTATGAGCCTGGATAGTGAGAATGATTTGTACTGTATCAGGCAATCTCACAGACTCCTTGGTTCATGACACTTTGGGGATTAAGGCAGGCTGCAAATATAGGCCTTCTCACTGCTTATGTAGCTACTACAGCAGCATGGCTTCATTCCTCTGGAAGTCATGCTTGCTGATAAATACACCTTAAGAAAAAGTTACCATGAGGCCTGTTGAGGGGTAGGCATAAAGAATAGTTCTCCTTCAAAAGCTCATGTTGAAGGAAGGCTTCATTCTCAATGCAGCAGCATTCAGAAGTAGGGCTCTGATGGAGACAGAATCATGAGAACTCTGACTTGGTGGTTCAATGGAGAAATCCATTGATAGATTACCAATTCAATAGTATCATTAGGTTATAGGATGTAGGTAATTGGAGGTTTCTCCCTTAGGTACATGACATGTCTCATACCCTCATCCTTCTCGTCTTCTCTCTCTCTCTCTCTCTCTCTCTCTCTCTCTCTCTCTCTCTCTTTCTCTCTCCCTCTACTTTCCAGATACAATGAGGTAATGTGACCAGCCTCTATGACACACTCCTGGTTCCATGATGGTCAGCCTACCATAAGCTCCTGGCAATGGAGTCAGCTAAAAACCTACATGGAGACCTCCATAGCCATGAACCAAACTGAATCTTTGGTTCTATTTTTTTTTCTCTTGGGTACTTGACAAAGCAACTGTCTTACTTAGGGTTTCTATTGTTGTGAGGAGACACTGTGACCATGGTAACTCTTATAAAGAGAATATTTAATGGGGTTGGCTCACTTACACTTTTAGAGGTTCAGTTCATTATCATCATGGCATGGCAGCAAGCAGATACATCTTTACTCAGAGGAAACAGAAAGTCAACTGACTGTTACACTGAGTAAATCTTGAGAAAAGAGACATCAAAGCCAGCCCCCAGAGTGACACAGTTTCTCCAACAAGGCCGCACCTGCTAATAATCCCTTTAGTGGCCATTTTCTTTCAAACCACCATAGCAACAAAAAGCTAACACAAAATCTTAGAACAGTGGGTAGGTCATTATCAATTGTGGATGTACATCATAATGTAAATATTGATTTATCATGGTTGCTTCTTGAGATTGCCCTAACACCCCACAAAAGAGTAGGTGTCTTCAAAAAATTGGAAGGCTGGAAGTCTAAAATAAGGTGTCATCAGGACCATGCCCCATCCTAGCTTCTCTGCTACTCCATTATAACCAGCTCTCCTCTGCTTGTGTCTTCATATCTTCCTCCCCCATGCCTATCAATGTGACTCCTCTTCTTTTTGTAATATCATTGGACTTAGGGTAGGAATCACCTTAATTCACATGACACCTTTCTGCAGCAAGAAAACATCCCCTGGTATCTAATAAGGGTTAAGATTTGGTCACATCTTTGGGGAAAGGAATAAATTCAAACTATAAGCTTCCTGATGATACATCATAAAGTCCATGACAAAATTATCCTGTAACTGCTATAGCAAAATAAAAGTTAAAGCCAGATGTGATATATATCTTTAATCCCAGCCCTTGAGAAAAATGAAGCAGGGAAATCCCAGCTGTAGTTCAGTGTGAGCTACATTGTAAGTTCCAGGCTAGGAGAAGCTACAGAATGATACCAAGTCTCAAAACAGCAACATTATATTCAAGCATATCCTCACCTTTAATATTACTCAGGTATATGGTTCCCTTTCACTTCCTCAAAGCCAGATCTTTCTAGCTTTACAGCTTGTGGTTCTTTGCCCCACAGATTGGTTCTTCCTATGGCTACATCATTGTCCATTGGGTCTCTGCATAAATGTCATCTCTTCTCCAGGCTTTCCCATAGTTCCCTTCATTCCCATTCATCTCAGTAACAGCTAACATGTACATATTGTACTTCATCACTCATATCCAACTTATGAGTTATGACATGGAACCACCCTGTGTTTGTTACTCTTGTACAGATAAGCTCATGACCTGAGCATACAGAAGCTCAATGTTTACCTGATGGGCAAAAAAATATATGCAGAGGACAATTTTCAGGAGTCAAAATGAGATTCACTTGTAGAATAACTCTCAACACCCATGCACCCTGTCTGGTCTATGTCATCCCTAGACATGTGTATTCATATCTCATCTTGGTTAAGAATGCATACCAACATGCAACCAGGAAGTGTTTCTTCCCAGTTTCTTGTACCTTCACTAAGTCTCTCTGATATACTATATGATATAACTGGGCTAACGTACTTCTTACAGCTATTGAGTGAATATTCAAACACAAAACTTTGATAAATGCTTGTTTAGAGGCCAGGGTAAATGAAACACATGACTTGCTTAGGAAAATTTTTGGTATGTAGAGGGTACTTTGGTCAGTTACACACCCAATATCTACAAGAAGAATGAAGAGATATAGGAGACCAAAGAGGCCAAATATGCTCAGCATCTTCTATGCCAAGGGGTCCCACTCTGCTACACTGAAACCCAAACTATTTCCACTCCATTGTTGGAGGGAATAAAGTAGGAGGGCATGTAGGAAAGCAAATGTAAGAGAGCAATATCCAAGTGAAGCATCATTCGTCACCATGCTGTTGAAGAGTAGTTGGGTGTGGAAGCTGATATTGTGAACTTCTAAAGTTTCCATTTGATCTGCTGAAGGCAAGGGGGAAAGGGCAGTGGTCTTGCAGGGGCTTAGAAATTTCTATCACTTTCAGGGAGAGTGTGAAGCACATAGCACATTCCAAGAGCATTTTCTTTCTTTGGTGGCATTAAATGCTCACAGCAGTCATACTCTATAAGCACGCAACATAGGAATGAGAAAGGCATTCATATCCTCATTTTGCAGATGTGGAAAACAATTCCTGGGAGGCCAATAACTTTCCCAAGTACAATCAGCTACTACAGCAAGCAAGAAGTGGAGGCCTGTATTCCTTCTACTCCCAACTCTTGGCATGCTTCCTACATTGAGATTCCTGCTGTGGACCTATAGATCACAAGGAAGCCAGAGTTCCAATTAGTTCAGTCAGTGTATAAATGTCTACAGGGGTATTGCTATCCCATCATTTTTCATAGGGTATGCCATTATGTGAACTTACTGGCAAAGGAAAAAACTCTTAGGAAGAGTGAGACTTACTTAATTGTAAAATAGTAAACTTGTTCATTAAATTCAAATTCTTAGTCTACAGTGTTGGTTGTTCTGGGATTGGCACAAGTTACTGCAATTCTAATCATGTATAGAATATGGACTGATGGGAGATGTCATTCTGTAAATATGTTTCTCTTATTGGTTAATGAATAAAGCACTGTTGGCCTATAGAAAAGCAGGGTATGCAGGATTAGGAAACAAGGAAACAAGGAGAATTCTGGGAGATGTAATAGAAAGGAGTCAAGTTGTAGGCAATGAGAGGAATAACAGATCTGGATTCTCTCTCTCTCTCTCTCTCTCTCTCTCTCTCTCTCTCTCTCTCTCTCTCTCGTAAGACCACATGGAAACACTTAGATTTGTAGAAATGAGTTAATAGCTAAGACAGAGCTAACCAATAAGAAACACTAGTAATTGGCCAACAATTTGATAATTAATATAGTGTCTCTGTGTGTTATTTTGAGACTGATGTGACTCTGGGACCAGGCTGGCGGGAAACATTCACTCAAGTTGTGCAAGGTCACTGTGAGAATTAACAAGTAAAATAAATGAGAACTTACTTTTTCACAGGGCTATTGCTTAGCTACTGTAGTACCCACCTTTGAGGATCTTGTTTTGTTTCCTTATAGACAATGAAATAGACTACCTTTATAATGGTTGATGCCTATTTCATGTAAACAGGTCAATACTTACAAATAGTGGCTGTCCATTTCTCATGTCAATGATCTCTTATTCTGTGCAATATGCTCATAGATATGGTAATACTATTACTATTTTCAAAGCAAAGAAACAGCTTTTGAGTAATTTACCTAAGATCATGTGGCTATGAGGTCTAAACTCTGGAGTTATATAACATGATATTTTCTGGTATCTTATCCAATAAGAATTCGCAGGGTTCTGTTCTGAGGACAGAGTCCCATTCATGGAATTTACAAAGAAAAATAAGCAATTTCCCTCAAGTGTGTTGAATCAATTTTGCACAGTGGTAGAAACAGTGTGTTAACAGAGCCTGGGGAAATATTCATCCCACATGGAAGGCTCCAGAAAGTTTTTAGGCAAAAAAAGTGTATTGAGAAAATCATTAAGGACAAATTGCAGTAAGCCAAAGATAATCTGGATGAAGCAGTCACCCAAAGTTAACACATGTACAAGCAGAGTCTGAGCACTGAGGAAGAACATGCTGGAAATTCCCAGTGGGTGTAGCTGAAAGGACAAAAGGAGGGGATGTGAGAGACAATGTGGGAAGCAGGAAGGGTCCAGATAGCTAAGGATGTGGCTTTCAGTGCCTCAGGCCTAAAGGACATCCTTTGGGCCTTTGCCTACTGCCATCTCCCTGGTCCTCTGCTAAAAGAACTGTTTTTTTTTTTTTCCTTTGAGATAGGATCTTATTGTGCAGCCTATACTGGCCTGGACCTTGCTATCCTTGTGGTTTAGCCTCTTCCTTTCTGTAATCACAGGCGTGTGCCACCATTGCCTGCTACACAAGTAAGGTTTTAAAGTCACCATATAAATAATGATCATTTACTAGACAACGCCTTTGACACACTACCTTGAGAGAGCAAGAGAATGAAGAATGATGGAGGATAGGGGAAGGGGTTAATAGAATTGTTATGAGTTTTGATGCTATCCTGAAAGCTAGAGGCTTGGACTGACTTGTTCTTGACTGTCAGGGATGGGGGCGCTGAGATGATGGCAAGGTCATGAATCCTCTGATTTCATTAAATTTTTCTATTCTCTTCATGAAGTGAATTTTGACGGTAGAAAAACTCTACAAATGGATTCTAAAAGCAAGGACTGCTGATTTCCACAGTTTCTTGGCTTTCCTCTAGTTAGGCCAAGATAAACATCTCAAATTATTCTGTATTTCCTTTTGAGAACTATGTAAGACATCATGAACTCTTAATATGCAACCACCATAATAGTTAAGCATTTTGTTTAAATTAGTAGTTTTACATTGTTTTGTTTTTGTTTGTTTGTTTTTGAGACAGTGTTTCTCTGTAGAGCAGTGCTGGCTGTCCTGGAACTTCCTTT
The DNA here is from genome assembly GCF_943737965.1 of Phodopus roborovskii. Taxonomy (NCBI): domain Eukaryota; kingdom Metazoa; phylum Chordata; class Mammalia; order Rodentia; family Cricetidae; genus Phodopus; species Phodopus roborovskii. The sequence continues at coordinate 14,972,329 of NW_026126558.1, read as the reverse complement.
GTAGATCAGGCTGGCCTCAAACTCTCAGAGATCCACCTGCCTTTGCCTCCTGAGTGCTGAGATTAAAGGTGTACACCACCACTGAATTAAATCAGGAATTAAGAAATAGTCACATATTATATGGTGATTAAGAATTTATATTGCTCAACATCAGTCTTCTGCATCAAGTTCTGAGGCCAAAGTCTTTGACTGACACTTTGTACTTAAATCCAAAAAGAAAACTAGAAATATAAGTTTAGCGTTTCTCTGGGAATCCACTGTTGTGGCTAATCTCGCTGTCAACTTGGTTGGATTGAGAACTGTCAGAGAAAACAGTAAAACAAATCTCTGGTTGTGTCCATTAGGGACATTTCTAGAGACAGTTACACCAGGAAGACTTTGACCTAATTAATGGATTAATCCCTTGATGGATTCAAAATCTGAAAGCAATATAGGGAGGTGGTGAGTAGATGGTGGGGCCTTTGGAGGATGCATCCCACTGGTGATGTGTTCTTCAGACTATATCTTGCCCTGGCCCTTTCCTGTAATCCCTTTCTCTCTGTCTACTGTCCACTAAAAAGTGAAAAGTAAAGATTGACTGAAAGAATCATTTGAAACCCAGCAAGACAGAATGCAGGAGCAGGTTTCTGTTTACTTCGTCACTCTGTCTATTGACTCTTCCTTCTCTTCTGGTGAGTCTGGGACAGAGCTGAATAAAAATGTCATTGGGCTGGCTCATTTTAATGTCAGCCTAACACAAACTAGAGTCATCAGAGAAGCAGAGGCCTCAAATGAGAAAATGCCTCCATAAGACCTGGCTGTATGGAATCTCAAAGGGCATTTTCTTAATTGGTGATTGATGTGGAAGGGCCCAGCCTACTGTGGGTGGGACTAACCATGAAGTAGTAGTTTGGAGTTCTATAAAAAAGAAGGCTGTGGAAGCCATGGGGAGCAAGAAAGTAAGCAGTATCCCCCACCCTTGGCATAGGAATCAGTTCCTGCGGTCTAGATTTCTGCCCTTTGGAGTTCCTATCCTAACTTTCTTAGAGGATGAACAGTGATATAGAAATGTAAGGCTAATAAACCCCCTTTTTTTCCCAAGTTGCTTTAGTCATTGTGTCTCCTCACAGCATAGTAACTCTAAGACAGTCACCATGTTCAATCTTGGCTATCAACTTGGCCATATCTGGAATTAACTAAATGGTAAACCACTAGGCACACCTATAAGGGATTTTCTTGAGTAAGTTATCTGTAGTGGGAAGACTCGTCTAATGTGTAGACAATGCCTTCCTGTGGCAGCCAGACCTAAGGAGGTTTAACAAAGAACTTTTGCTTTTGCCTTCTGGAATTAATTCTCATTGGTGAGTTCATCTATACTGATGTTGCCTCTGCTGCTACAGCATTATTTCACCAATATGAAAGCCAGCTTCTTTGGGTTTCAAATGTAGACTAAAGACAAGAAATTCTTCATGAATCCTTCAAGGCTTCAGTGCCCTTTTGGGGCTGCTGAGGCATCTAGCCTCTCAAACTAAACAGATGCTAGTTTCTTGAAATCTCTACTGCAAAAACAGCTATTTTGAACTAGCCAAATCATTGTATTAGTTCTGTTCCTCTAGAGAGCCACAGCTAACATAGAAAGAAAAAGGAGAGGGGAATAAGTCATCATGTATGTGTGGTTAACAGAGGCTAGGAATTATACATGCTGCCTTATTTCTTACAGAGACTCATTTTGAATGATGTAAAGACTTGATAATAAAAAGACTGCAAATGATATCCAAATATATAGCATCATACCAGAGACCTTGGTCTGGTCTATCCAGGTTTAAGCTCCATTCCATGTACATGAGCCAGGCTGCTGCCATGAGGCTCTACTGTAAGTCTTTGGCAAAGAGGCTTTTGCATCTGAGAGCAAAGACAACCCAGATCTCAACATAATTTAGATCTATAAATATCCCCAACTCCACTCAAAAGGCAAATGATGGTTCTAACTATCATATGTTTCAGGAAAATGATACTCTGCAATGAAAAAGGAAGATAAAAACCCAGGGTAACCCTTTTCCACTGGATTTCTGGTGCTGGAAATAAAACCTAGGGCCTCCTATAACTCAGAAAATCACACTAACCATGAGCTACAGCTCTAGCTCTTGTATTTTGAGTCAGAGTCTTACTAAGTTGCCTGAACTACTTTGTACTCCAGACAGGTCTTAACATTGTGATCTTGCCTCAGCTTCTCAGAAGCTGGGGTTACAGGTCTGTACTACCATCAGGGCTGTCCAGCTATGAATCTTGACAGCTATTAAACACATCTAGGTATCCAAACCTTGAGAACTTAGATGAATGGTATCCTTTGATCCTAACAGAGAAGAACTTCTGGAGTTTTAGTTCTAGCCATCCGTGATCACCCAAGGAGAGAATGTCCCTTAAGTGTTTTAAGTTAATTGACATGGAAACACCCAGCTCACTGTTAAGTGGGTTTCCCTACACATGGAGTCCTGGACTGGGTAAGAGTGAAGAAACCAAGACGAACATACAAACACAGCTAAGTGTATATGAATACATTAACTTCTCTCTTTTTGACTGTGGATATGATGAGACTCGCTACTTTAAGTTGCTTCCTTGATTTCCCCATGATGATGGACAAGTACCTATGAGCTGGAATAAATTCCTTTCACCTCTAAGTGGCTTTTGGTTATTGTGTTTTATCACATCAACAGGTTTATGTCTAGAACATACTTATGAAACATGTCTAGAACAGCATGCATCGACCAACTAGTCAAGCAGTTACCCTCTGTTTTCTAAAGAATAAGATAGGAGGCAAAAATAAAAACAGTCAAACAGTGACATACTCTCAGGTTAGTTGGAGCCCAAAATATAATTCTGACCTTATCAGGGGATTGAAACATCTCAGTTTATTCCAGAATGAGAACTCCTTTGAGGCTAGGTCACATCCCTCTTGAATGTCTCATTTCCAAATATCAGACTGTCCCAAGAATTTAAGGTTAACAGTCCCCTGCCACACAACTCACAAGTGGTGTTATTATTCAAACCAGTGTCTGCTTCCCTCAGAAGGTGATGGTCTTTCCACAAATACTGCCCAGCCTCCCACAGCAACAAAGACTAAACATGGAGAAGAAAGCTTGAAATTCCACTTGTCTAACTAATACTGAGTGCCTATCTGGAGATTTATGTTTGTTTTTCTACTAAATAAATGGTTATAACATTTCCCCAGCCAAGAATACACTGGGATAATTAATAACAGCTTTCTTTCAAAGTCTACTGTATAGAAAAATTCTGTCCCCAGAGACCAATCCTTCACAAAGTCAAAGGACAGACCATCTCAAGAGTCCCTCACTAAGAGACCCCAGAGACTAGACACGTTGACATACAAAGGCAATTTACACAATAGCTATGATTAGCACTGGTAAACTACAAAGAGGAAACCAGAACAGAATTGTCATGTAGAAAATGGTTTGGGTGAAATAGAGGAAGAAAGGAAGGGGATGAAAGGAAGGCAGAGAGGGCACAGATGAGGAGAGGAAACAAACATCAAGAATGCTATTATAGATAAAGCATCCTTTACCCAAAATGTTTGGAATCAGAAGTGTTGAGGATTTGGAATTTTTTCCAGACTTGCAAATAATTGCACAGATTTTTTTAATTGATCATCACTAATCAAAACAAACAAACAAAAAAAAATCACAAAGGGCTCCAAGTTCTGCAATTCTTTGAGAGCTTGGATAATGCAGGCTGTATTCTCCAAGCACTTTCTGTATAGCACAGCATGCTCTGTCCTTTACAACACATCTATCTGAGTTTCTATATTTATATGAATGCTCTTATTCAGCATACTTCATACACAGTAAACAGCAGAGTTAGATGACTTCATTCATGCTAGTGTCTCTTTAATCGTGGTGTGAAGTATTGCTTTGTTCTAAAAGTTTCTGGTATACTTGTATATTAGGATGCTAACCCTTGTCACTATGGTTCATATACCTGGTGGCCCTGGTCACTGTGGTTTGTGTGTGCATTTTGATGCCCTTTATCTCTGTGGTCCATATTCCTGGATGCCCCTTATTTATCACTGTAGTTCATGTTCCTGTGTGTCTCTTATTGCTGTGGTCCATGTTCCTAGATGCCCCTCATCATTGTGATCCATGTTTCTTAGATATGGTCAATATGCTTTGATTTCCCACTCACTATTGTAGTTCATACCCAGAGTGATGGATGCTCTTCATCACTCTAGTCAAAGTGCCTGAATGCCCTTCATTATTCTCACTTGATGTTTGAGATATTTGCACTTGGTAAACTATAATCCTTGTAGGTGACACTGCTGCTAGATTGGAGTCAGATCTGACTCTGTTGTGACATGCTTCATTATCACACCAAGTCAAATCTTTCTTGGACTGTATTTCTTCAGTTGCATGCAGTTCTCACAATTATAGAACCCCAAGCAGCTCCATTGGAGCAGACAGCGATGTTCTGTATGTTCTATGTGGAGCTCAGGCTTTGTCAAGACCCAATGCATGGAGCTCTGCTAACCTAACACATCAAATGATCCAACAGCAACTGAGAAGCAGTATTTCCACCATTATATTCTCTACTGATATGGCTGACAGTCTTAAGTATTGCTGTCTTTGTTTAAGTACTGAAATGTCTCTTTTGTGACGGAAAACAAATGGCCTCCAAACAAATAAAAGCCCATGCTCCCAAAGCTTTCTCTTGTCCTGTGAAGCTGCTAGCTGTCCCAGCTAGACTCAACAATGCTTCCACATGCCCAGCAACCAGGGGGTTATAGCCTGGCACAGCTGCATCTAACTTTCAAACTCAGGGATGTGAGCATGTTCGTTTGTGGCCATGCTTGACCAGTTAGTTGTCTTAAATATCTTAAATACCACCACTTTCTATAGAAATATTTTAGAGCAGTTTCCTTTCATGACAGTCATTTCTGAGAACTTCCAGCTCATCTCCTCCCTCCTCTCACATCTTTGTGCTTCCTTCAGTTGTAAAATAAGTTCACCACCTCCAGCATTTATTAAGTACCTGCCATAGTCTGACTCTTTATGAGAACAATTTCGTATAATCCCTAAATAAACCTGCAGGGCAGGCTTTAGGGTCTATAAATGTGTTTTGCAAAGGAAGAGAGAGAGCCAGAGGTTCTAAGTGGTTGAATAACTTCCCCCAACTCAGTATCTGGACCCCTTGCAGCTAATGCCTCACCATGTATCTTCGTCATCTTTCCCATTTTGTGTAATGAAAGGTATTTAAAAACAAATTCCTTGTTACAAGTATGAGATTTATTCTTACCCATTCCAAATCACTTTATCGTGCTAGCCACTTTTCATTTTTAAGATGTTGCTTTTAATGCATTTACCCATTCGTGACAAAATTACACAAGTACCCAGACTCCTCTACCAATAATATCCTAAGGGCTTTTCACTACAATTGGGAGTTTTGTCTCATGTGCTGGGACTATGAAGTCACCTCCACCACGCTGCATTCATAAAACTGCTCACTCTTACTCGCACACTTGCACTTTTGCTTTTATATTCATCCCTTGTTATAATATAGTACACAGATTTAATAGAGACAGGCTCTGCCACTGTGAGATGGCCAGACTTTGTGGTTTCTAGGAGTGGAATGATTTGGGATAACTAACAGAAACCCAAGCACATTACCATTCCTTGCTGTGACAATAAGCGGTGCTGGGTCTTCAAAGGCCGAGCGAGTTTCCAGTGATCTCCAACAATTGCAGTTGTCATTTTCAAATGATGGTCCTTTTCAAGCGCCAAGTGGAGTGAAGAAAAAGTGTATGCGATTGCTGAGTCCACAGGAATATGACTTGCAACAGCCTATGTTACCCTCTTGTCTGCGAATTTTCTGCCCTGATTAATTACAAAGACTGCCAGAGCGTGTTGATGTTAGTTAAAAGCATTTGCTCTTTGCAGCCTGTCCTTATACCCGAATTAAGGATTTTTGTGTTGAGGGAAGGTCAGGAGAGTTCAAATCTGTTTTCCACTGATAAATCTTGTTGTCCCATAAGGATTAAAGGAACTCAAGACTTTCATATGTAAAACTAATACATGATCGCCTATGTGTGTATGTCCCCATGATCAAAGGGCTCTTGGCCAAGTGAGAATGCCTCAAAGAGATAATAAGTAATTTGTTCTCTACAACATTATAATTACCTAAACCTCTACAAAGTCCTGGAAGTAAATTCTCTAATCAGAGTTAATTAGCATCCTTGATGCTTTGAGTTTAGCGACTAGTTCTCTTAAAGGCACACGAACATGAAAATGGCATGTTTCCTCTGAGCCATCTTCTTAAACTCTTTCCGAGTTAGGTGGTGAATCTTTATATGGTTACCTTTGAACCATTTACTTCAATATTCTAAAATTAATTGTAAAAAAGTATACTAGGGTCCTCTTCTCTATTTGTTGACTATTTTCTTGTTTTATTTGTAGACTCTCTGCTCTCTGCCACCTGATTTTTCAAGGACTTACTACCCTCCAATTTAAAGCACTAAGATTTAAATGAACTGATAAATGGAAAATCTGAGGAAATTTACCTTTAATTATTTTAAAATGACACAATAAAGGCCAAACATGGGGGTAAGAAGTCTCAATTGCATATCATCCCGTGTCATGCCATTTGCCCTTTTGTAACTGGTCATGTGATAGTAATCTCTCTTATATAATTTTTAAAATGCTGGACATTGGACTGACGCATAGCTCTATAACTAAGAGCATGGGCCATGCAAGCATGAGGATCTGAGTTCAAACCCCTGATCTGTAATCTCAGTGTTGGGGGTAAAGATAGGTTAGCTTAATTGAAATGATACAGTGAGAGACCGACCCTATTTCAAGGGAAAACAGATAAAAGAACAATAGAGGAAGATACCCCCCATCCCAGTTTCTCCTCATACTGAAATACATGCACCATACATGTACATGAGCTGGTTACTGGGAGAGAAATCAACCAAATGAGTCAGCAATTACTTCACCTGCCAAGGAAGTCCAGCTGACCTCAAAGTCACAATCCTCCTGAAATCTGGGGTTATTGGAGTGCCTCACTAACCCTGCTTATATCAATTTTCCCCTAAGTTTCAACACTGTCATAGGAGTTCTGTCTTTATCAAACCTTAGATGTGCAGGTTAGCATGTTTATTTCTGAGCCACAGCAGCAAAAGTATAAGATTTAATTTTGCACATAGTCTCTCTGCTGCCTTTCAAGAAGCACTGAAATACACTGATGCACACTGATGAGTGTTTTGTTATTATGTCTGTGGTGATATATTGTTTATGATCTAATAAAGCTTGCCTGGAGATCAGAATGCAAAGCTAGCCATGTCCATAAAAGCTGGACAATGGTGACACACACCTTTAGTCCCAGGATCCAGAAGACAAGGCCCCGTTGGACAACATGAAAGTGAATTAGACTAAAAGAGAAACAGAGCTCACACCTTTAATCCCAGCATAAGAGGAAATATAAAGGGCTCAGTACAGTCTCAGGCAGCAGTCTGACGTTTGGTGAGGAGCTTTGCTTTCAGTCTGAGCTTTGGTAGAGGGGAGAGCTCTCTGGGGCTTGTCTGCTTCTCTGATCTTCAGCTTGAACCCCAATATCTGTCTCTGAGTTTTTATTATTCATGCTACATATGCCTTTGACAGCATAACTTTATATTGCTAGACTGTAGGCATATTTTCTTTGCCCTACCAACTGCTCCTAAGTAATCACACAGAGACTCATTATTAATTATAAATACCCAGCCAATAGTTTAGGCTTATTACTAGCTAGCTCTTACAATTTAAAATAAGCCATATATTCTGTCTGAATTTTACCACAGGGTTTGGTACCTTTCTTCAACATGGCATATTCATCTTCCTTCTACCTACATCTCTTCATGACTCTGCTCTACTTCACCCCAGCACTCTTTCCCTGTCTGCAAGTCCTGCCTAACCTCTTTCTGCCAAACTACTGGCCATTTGCCTCTTTAGTAAACCAATGAGAACAACACATCTTCATAGTGTACAAAAACATTATTCTATAATACTAGACAAGATACCATTAGTGAAATGACTTAGAGTTTTATAGCTTTAATATGCAGTCTATTATTTCCATGTACATGTATAACTAGACATATCAGAGATGTGCCCATTATCCTCAAGCTATAGGAAAGGTAATACAGTGTCTGAAAGGTCAAGAGAGCTGCTGAGGTTTTTAAAATTAAAATATATAAAGGGACAGAAAATTGCTTCTCACTTGTACCACACATGTATACAAGCCAGTCATTGCAATGAAAATGTCAGCCAAATGAGTCAGCAACAACTTCACCTACCAAGGACAGACAAGAAGCTCATAGGATGCTTGCTGGGAACTCTCAGGTGATGTGGCAGATGTACTTTCTGATTCTGGATTGTATCACTTTCTCTCATTGTCAAATGCCTAAGAAAGGGAATTCATTCATAAAGCTCTAAATAGAAAAGTTGAGCTTGCCCGGGTTCTGATGTTGTCTTTGGCAACTCAAAATAGCAAGGAAACAAGAGCTTAAACCAGTGGTTCTCAGTCAAAGATGATTCTGAAATCATGAGGGTGTATGGAGCTGTCTAAGGACATCTTGGTTGTCACAGCTCAGAGGTAGATGCTACTACTATCATCTAGTGGGTAGAGGCTAGGGGTGCTGCTAAGCATTCTATAGTGCTCAGACAGTGCCTTACAACAAGGAAATTATCTGGCTCACAATGTCCATGGTGTAAAGTTCAGAAAAACCCAGTCTAGGAAAAAAGTACTTCTCTGGGATAGAGAAAAAGGAACATAGGTTACTATTTCCAGACTTATAACATGGTTCTGCTTGCTATAAATCATTAAGAAAATTTCTTCTAATAGCCTATTAAGATATATTTCACACAGACTTTGGAAGCTCATTCCCCATGGAGGGATACTCCCTTAGCCTAGAGACAAGGGGAGGGCTTAGGCCCTACCTCAAAGACTTGACAGACTTTGATGATCTCTCATGGAAGGCCTCACCCTCCCTAGGGAGTGGTGATGGGATGGGTGGGTCTGGGGGGGCATGGGAAGATGGGAGGGAGAGGGAACTGGGATTGATATGTAAAATAAGAAAATCATTAAATAATAAAATTCAACTAAAATGATATATTTCACATGAGAAATTGTTTTAGTTAGGATTTTTTATCGTGAAGAGACAGCATGACCACAATTATTATGAATAAAACATTTGATTGGGGTGGCTTGCTTAACATTTCAGAGGTTCAGTCCATTATCATCATGGCAGGGTGAATGGCAGTGTGCAGGTAGATGAGGTGCTGAGTAGCTCAGAGTCACTGGGCAGTATTTTGAGCATAGAAAACCTCAAACCCCCACAGTGACACACTTTTTCCAATAAGGCCATACCCACTCCAACAAAGCCACACCTCCTAATAATGCCACTCCCTATGAGATTATGGGGGCCAGTTACATTCAAACTACCACAGCAATGACTAGAAAAATGAACCACAGCATTCAGAAAGTCACTTTAAAGCCACAGTTTTCTTACTATTTTTGAGTACCCAGTATTCTCAGACTCTGTGATACAATAGGAAATCCATAACTGAACTATTAGCCTTGTGATATCAAGAGGAATACAGGAAAATCAATGTAGCTTAATAAGATGGCATGAAGCATCAAAGGGGAAAACCCTCTAAACTGTTACATATACTTGAGTTTTCAGCTTTCAGATGAAAGTACACTTTGGGGATATTTTTCTTCTTCTTATGACTGTGCCATATGAAAAAAAATGCTTCAAATAGACTCTGTATGTTTGGATACTCTTTTTAAAACAATAAAAGAGTAACCAAAATATTTAAGATATTATCATTTGGTAAACTGGCAATATAATTGTAATACAAATAATTTGTAAGCCTGGAAACTCAAAGCTAGATTAAATTCAAGCTGATGACCACTGCAGATCCATGCCCTTTTCTCCAGCACGCTTCATTTAGACACATGGTTGGTAGGATGAGCAATCTGTTTTCACCACCAAGCTGTAAATCCATCATCTGTGAGAAGAATGCAAATATTTCATTCAGGAGAAATTCCTCTAGCTTGCCTTGTTGGGGAAATCCAAGAAAAGCAGTAGGAAAAATGACTTACAACTTCTGAAGGCTGAGTTGATTTTACACAGACTCTGTCCCATAAGAGGGGGGAACTAGCTGAATGTGCACCATCCAGCAGTAAAGTTCTAAATACACTTCTAGGAGTGACAAAGTGGAGACAGGGCTTGAAAACAGATTCTGGGATTTTCTTTTTTGCTTTGCTAATCAGAGACCTAGAGACAACCTGATTTGCATGCATCACAATAAAACAATTTGACACATGCAGATATTCTTAGTGACAGTGTGGAAGGTATTAGGTGTTGCCTGGGTCTTCTGTCTTCCTTGTGTGGTTCTTGGAAATAACACATCTTTATATATAAAGTATCAAATGAGTCATGTACAATATGCATTTAAAATATAGCCATTTGAGAGGTGATTAGCAAGGCTTAATCAAAGACAATAAATAAATTTTTGTCTGTCTAGACAATAAATAAAATGTGTAGCAAAGGGATATGGGAATGGGTGAGGGAGAGAGAGAGAGGGAGAGAGAGAGAGAGAGAGAGAGAGAGATCCCTTCCTTTTAGATTGAGTCCTTAAAAGGACTGGAGTTACAGAATTTCTGCAACTTGAGGGGATTATTACTTATTTCATTGGATAGCTATATAGGTTAAGCAAAATATTCTATGGAAGGGACTGAAATGTGGACATGCCATATGAAGTTTCCAGAGCTAATATATCTTATTCTATTAATGTTAGTATCTACATGGCATAATCTACATCTACACAGTTTATGAATAAGAGAAATGTATTCCTCACAGATAGGAGGCTAGGAATTCTAAAATAAAGATACTGGTATATGGAGAGAATCATAAGTGGAACCTTTCCTTGTGTTCTCACATGAAGAAGCAAAATAGCTCTCTGAGGCCACTTCTGTCAAAAGAATAATCCCACCCATAGAGTGTCTGCTCCATGACACACCACTTCCCCAAAGACCCCATTACTTACTGAGGACTAGGTTTTAACATGTGAATTTTGAGGGGGTATAAACATACAGACCAGAGTAGAATGCAAGTAAGAACCAAGAGACATTTGTTGCCTGTAGTCCTCAAGTAGAAATTTGGGATTCATAGAGGTGAAAACGGGAGAGGTTTATTTTGCACTGGGGAATGTACACTATAGTTGGGAATCTAGACTTAGAAACAGAGTACCAGGTGATTCTACATTCAAAACAGCTGGACAAAGCAGCCTTACAGACTACAGCCAGGATTTCTGCATCTTCTTAGAATCCCCCCATGACAGCACCCCTTACCAGCAGGAATGAGTTTGGAAAGAACAACGCCCAAATTCCCAAATATTTTCTATAAATGTTTGTTTACATTTAAATGGACTTGGATACACACACACACATACACACACACACACACACACACACACACACACACACACATATATATATATAATTGGTTTATATATATAAAATAAATGCAAAAAATAAAAAAAATTAAAAAAAATAATGATGCTATGAACATAGTTGAAAAAAAAAAAGAAATTCAATCTTGTGTGGCCTCAGGTAAGTATGTTGATACCTTCAGTTTTCTTCTAGAAACAGAATAGAAATAGAGAGGTATCTGTCCTTTTCCTCAGGGCTGGAGAGATGGCTCAATGGTTAGGAGCACGTACAGCTCTTGTTGGATCTGGATTTCGTTCCTAGCACCCACACGGTATGGCTCAGAAACACCTGTAACTCCAGTTGCAGGATATCCAATGCCTTCTTCTGGCCTCTGCAGCCTCCAGCACATGCCTCAGTGCCAGTAACCTCACACAAGCACACACACATTCATTGAATAAAATAAATGCTTTTTTTCCCCAAAAGGATTCAGTACACTTGTTTTTTGTTAGTTTGGTTGGTTTTGTCTTGTTTTCTTAGTACTGTAATTATTACTCCCCAGGACTAGCTAACACATCTCTCACTGAAGATGTTTGGGAGAAATTGGGTTCATGGTTGGTCATTTTTAACTGCAACTTGGGAACTCGCCATCTAAGTCATCACTCAGTGAGAAGTCTGCTGAGTCCCTAAGCCTCTTCTCACTCTCAGTATCTCTAAAAACCAACTTTACCCGCTGAAATAGTCAGAACCTTCAGAAAGGCCTCCCCTTGGGAACTGTCCACACTGCTAGGTCATAGAATTGCACTTAAGTCTCTGGTCTACTTCCTGGCAGGCCGGCCTTTCAGCATCCCACAGCAGCTCCTGGAGGCTCAGTAATATCTTCACAGAGCTCCTGAAATGGTGCCTCCCAATAAAGTACAAGACAAATTGGAAGCTGGGGGAGAGCCGTGTCTTGTGTTACACTTGCGTTCTTCTAATGGTTCCACCTGTGATTTACAGCTCCATAGAGGGGCAGGGCTATAACTCAGAACTGAAGGAGCTATGTGAGCATGCCACTGAGAAAGAAATGAGAAGCAAGCCCGTCCCATCTGCCCACACAGGATAGAGATGTAGTTGTTGTTTTGGAAAAGCAGAAGCTAAGACAATCAAGAGAATGGAACAGAGGAGTGAAACCCTTAGCAAGTGCTAGAGGATACACACAAGCAGGTTTGGGGAAATGATCACAAAAGCGTGCAGTCAGTTTTATCTGTCAGCTCTAAAATTATTTGGAAGACCGTGTCAGAACTTCACACAAAATTCAGATTGCTTATTTGTGAAACCAATTCAGATGAATAAAAAGAAAATCCAAAAAAATATTTTTTTGTGAGCCTCTCGTATACACATCCTCTCAATCTTCAAGTTTGTTTATTCTAAAAGCTAGAATCTCCCACCTTGAAGCATTTGGGGATAAGGCTGAGAATTGGAATCATATTAGGAACATTGTTTTTTGAGTGGATTTCCCTTAAGTATTGTTTATATGTTGTTGTGTGCCTTTTAGCATTTTCTATAAAAATGCAGTTCAATTTCAGCCAGAAAATCTAAATTATATCTAAGGATAACCATATCTTACCCATAAGATTTCTGTTTTTTATTTCATGTGTATTGGTGTCTTTCCTGAATGTATGTCTATGTACCTGCATGCCTGATGACCAATGGTTGAAAGCTGCTGTGTAAGCACTGGAAATTGAACCTGGGTCTTCTAGAAGACCAGCCAGTGCTTTTAAACAAGGGTCATCTCCCCAGTCCCAAAGAAATGATGATTTTACCTCAGAGAGGGAAGATGGGTATGCACAGTGAAGGTTCTTGGCATTCTACTTGGATTTTGTATCTGTCTCAACATAGATCTACTCAAAGTAGAACCAGATGCCAAACAATTCACCTAAGTGTGGAACTACAAGAAGAGGAACTGAGTGGCTCAGTATTCAACATGACCATAGAAATAGCACTAGAGAGAAATCTGGAAAGATCCAGAAAATTTCTGCTGTAGATTGTGAGAAATGATGGTGAAGAGAAGAAACAATATAATGTTTGACAAGGCCCCCACCCCCTGCATGTGGAGCTACGATCAACTGAAGACAGTACAAAGTCATGCAATCATCCTCTTTACCATAGATCCTGTGCCTTTTGGAAGGTAGGATCTGAATGTGAAATAAACAACTGTACTGTATAGTCTTCCACCGCTGTATATGCACCAAGGCAGATGATATAAGGCTAACTAGTGATGGCAAGAAGAAGAAACCAAATCCCTTCTTAAAAGAGTAATGCAAATACTACTGATTCTTTTAACAAACAAGTTAGTTTAGGGGAAGCATCAAAACACAGATCTGTGACTTCCATTCTTCTCAGAGCATCCTGATGCTTCAAATTCTGACATATAAGGAGGTCTGTGGAAGGTTATCAGATGAAGTATTCAAGGGTGAGAACAGACACGAACTAAATAAAAAGAGCACTTTACATTATGTCACCTGGACTATGTTGGCTAATATTGGTTGTGATTTGACTGGATTTGGAAGCAATTAAGAGATACATGTGGGTGAGTATACGAGGGCTCTCCAAGAAGGAGTAATTGAATGGAGAAGACCCTCCTGCATAGCAGATGACACCTTCCACCATGGTCCTAGATATAGAGGTCCATGGAAAAAGTTGGGCTGCTTTTGCCTGCCTGTCTTCACTCCTTGCTGTGTGTGCATCTACTCTGTTACTACTACTGGAGGCACCATCATTGTTCCTTAGTTCAATAAATATCATGAGTCACATCATAACACCCAAGTCAGTGCATTCACTCTGTCCTTCAGCCATGTGTGCCTGAATCCAGCCATTCTCTTGGGCAAACAATGAAAAGCATGAATAAGGAAGTATGGAGAGGAGTCACTTAAAGCTAAACAGAGACTTGTGGGGATGATCAGTGGGGAAAATTTGTGTGTAAACATGAGGGCTTGAATTTCATTCTCAATGCCTATATAAGAGCTAGGTATATGAGCATGTGCTTATAATCCCAGTGCTCCTATTGCAATCCCAGAGCTCCAATTATAATCTCAGTGCTCCTACTATAATCCCAGTGATCCTATTGTAATCCCTGTGCTGCAATGACAAGGTGGGAGGGGAACCTTGAAGGCCATCTAACCATGTACACACAGAAGTACACTCAAAATGAGACAGTTTCCTAGCAAGATAGGTGAGGACTAACACCAGGGGTTGTGCTCTGACCAACACATGTGTGCCATGGCACCTGCACATCTGCATTCCCACATATTTACACACATGCATACACTCACAAATGTACACATACATGCAATTACACACACACATACACACACACAAAGCATGTGTGTCAAGCAAACTAAAAGATAAATTTCAGTCTGTCTCCTGTTGGTGGACAAGTGAGTGACCATCCCCTGCCTTGGCTCCTTATAGCAACTTCTCCATAATGTTATTTTGATGATAAATACTCTAAACACAGTTTTCATGTATTACCTATAGCATCCCTCTACCAGATTAGCAACAGAAATAGCAGAATTAGCACCAAAAGTAGTTGCCATGGTTATAACATTGGCGGTAGAAGACTACTACTACAGCATTGTAGTAATAATACTCATAATGATTGTTGTTATCTAATATTAGCTTTATTAGCATCAGTAGTGATAGCCACAACACTAGGAGCAGTAGTGAAAGTAGCTGCTTTATTCACAGTTCTACCAATAGCATAATCAATAATAATAATAATCATCATCATCGTCACCATCTTCTTGGAGCCTGTATTAGCAGTAGTAAAAGTAGTAACTGCTAACTCATTGGCAACAGTAGTACTAGGAAGTTCCTTTGGCTACAACTTAATGATCTCAACTAAGTGACTGAAAAAGAAAAAGGAGGGTGATTTTTTTTCACCAAAACTATGTTCAAAGACTAGCCAAAGGAACACAATTCCCTAGGTTTGATGGATTTGAAATTATCCCTGGAACAATCTTATTATAACAGGTTTTGGTAGCAAAAAAATCAAAGTCTTTAATCTTAATTGCTGTTCCCGAGCGCCACTAGTGGAGAGAGGAGGCTCCATGCAATCATAGCCTTCTACTCTAAGCAACTGGAAATGGTGACAAATACATATGGCACCAGAGATCTAGTTATTCCCTGGGAAGGGATCAAGGGGGTGTGACACACAATCAACACAGGGAAAGATCATTGCTTTAAACTTTGTTTCCTTCTTGATTTTTCTGTACCATTTTCTGAAAGTTAATGATGCTAAATAAACTTACTTTGCTACAAACAGAATAAGAAACAGCTTACAATTTTGCAAGCATCTGTTGAGTGAGTGCCACTGGTTTTCCTTCATTTATTAATTACTATTGAGCCTAGAATAGAATATAAAGGGTAACACACTAATAGCCATGAGAAAGCTGGGGACTGCTTGTTTGACTTCAGACCCTGTGTTCTCAGTAACCCAAGCTGGTTTCTGAAACTGTGTAAGGCATTTCTATTATGCCCCATTACCATAGCTTGGGGCTGCTGTTACAAAACACCAATGGCTGATAGACAATAGAAATGTACTTCCCACACCTTTGAAGCTGGCAGTATAAGGTAGTTGTGTTCCCATGAACATTCACTTTCAGGCCATAGACTGCTGAATATATTATATTGTCATGTGGTTGAAGGAATGAATGACTGTCATTGGGTCATTGAACCTCTTCTGTTTGGACACTGTGTGGTTTGGCTTGGCCCCCAACTCGAGTGGACAGGAAACAGGAGATACACACACCAGGCTTGCTGTGTCTTGTCTTCACTTCTTCCAGTCGGTTCTTGTTCAGCTGGGGTGAACAGCCCTCTTTTGTGGATGCTCCCACCGCCATGATTTCCTGCTCTACTGTGGATCCAGAGTCAACAGAGCTGGGGCCCACAGACTGAAACCTGTGAAATTGGAAGCTAAAACAAACTCTTCCCCCTTTAAGTGGCTTATGTCAGCTTTTTTGTATTCCAAGGGGAAAAAATAACCAATTAAAGCATTAATCCCATTTATGAAGGTTAGAGCCTCATGATCTAGTCACCTTCCACCACCCAAACCCCATTTCTTAAAGCCCACATGTGAGCCTGAAGAGGAGGCCCTAAACTTTTACACTGAAGCACACACGTATGTCCAGCTTGGTTTTGTGCCGAGCATTCACTACACAGTTGATGCCCAACTCTATGTCTTGGCCCCTTCAGTGATCACAGGTATCAGCCTAAGGGCCTTCTTCGGCTGCTGAAGCCCTTTACCTGCTCACCCCACAGTACAGCAGGCCAGAGAGCAAGAAAGCAAATTATCTCAAAAATCCTTACAGGTGGGCATGGCAGAGATACGCCCCAGCCACTCCATCTCAGGAGACTCCTGCAGAGCAGTTTGTTCTTCACAGCCTCACGAGTTCCCCACTGACACCAAGATGCAATGGTCTCAGGAGTTACTGGCCTGACAATGTGTTTTTCATCAATTTACCCCCTCCTTCCTTCTCTGGCCACTTTCCAACTCCTTTTTTTCTTAGTACAGCTGTTTTTCCTCATGTTCCTGTCTGGGATCTACTTCCTAGAGAGCTCAAACCTGGGCAACAACCAAAGGAAATCAGGTGAACAAGAGCATTCTGTTCACAAATCCCAGCACCCAACTTCAGGACCACACCCAATTTCTTAAATCCTTCAGTATCTATCTTCTTATTTAGCCAAAACCTTGCGCAAGAAGTCAGTGCTCATGGTTAACTATAACATCGTTGTGACACTCGCCTTACTCTGAGGGAACACTTCAGACTGTACTGGGGTCTTTTAGGGTGTCTCAAATTTCTACCAGGTTTTCTGTTGTTGCAAATAAAGTGGGATTAATTATTACCAGCTTTCCAAAGAAAAGGAAAACAACTAATGCAAAAAATTAAAAAAAAAAGTTTCATGACATACAGATCTGAGTGAAGGAATTGAAAAAAAAATCGATTTTTGTGCTAAATATTAACCAACCACATGAGCAAGATGGGGATGGGGATGGGGAGGCTGGAGGATATGCAGTGGTGGCTACTTGGGGTGCAGTGATAACCATGCAAGAACAGATGGGTCCTTTATAAAAAAAAAAAAAAAAAAGGAATATTATCATTAAAACTAAAAAAGCAAAATATTTGAAGAAGATAGTATTTGCCTATCAGGAGCCAAATTACATTTCAAATGACATCATGTATAACCATATAGGAGATTTCTATGAGGATTGTGGTCACCGTCCACATGGGATGGACAGCATAACAGTACTGCAGCCTGTGGAAACTTACTTAGCAAATGGCAGACTAGAATCAAACCCCAAATATACAGAGCTGTGCGTGATGAGCCATCTCTGTAATCCCAGCAACTCGGGAGTTTGAGGTCAGTCTGGACAACAAAGTGAGATGATGTTGTGAAATAAAGAAAAAATGCATAAGGGTGTAGTTCAGTGGTAGAACTCTTGCCCAGTATCACAAGACTGTTTCTGTTCCCAGCACTGTCCATCACTCAACCTCAAACAGTATAGACTACAAAGCTAGTTGATATCAATAATATACTGTACCCTAGCCCAAAATATGGAAAAATACTACACTTCATTATGGTTTGCAAGCATCTTACTTTTCATGTTTACAACTATTTGTTTTATTTTAGGTGAGCAGGCATGGAGGTCAGAGTACAACTTGTGGGAGTCTATTCTCTTCTTCAAATCCTCTTCTACAAATTCGGGTTGTCAGGCTTGGCAGTAACTTAACTCACTGAGACATGACATGGGCCCTGAAAGGAGCATTCAATGAAGGCGAGAGATAAAAAGGCAGAGCATGACAGTTGGAAACTAGCTTGGCTCTATCAGACAAGTTTCAATGATGGTAAAGAAAGCCCAGCACTCATAGCCAGGGTGTGATATTTCCATGTCAAACATAATTTCATAGAGCATCAATACTGGCAAATGTAATGATAGAAATATGAACAGAATAAAGCACCAAAAGATAAGAACATGCCTCAATCTTTACTCATTAAAGATAACAAAAAGTGCAAAGTCCAAACTCAGTAATAATTCATTTAAAAGACCAAATAAAATTCTATCCTGGCTACAAGTAACTGCATCTTCAATTCAACTTCTTTGTCCATCTCAGTATTGGCACTGTATTATTCTATTCATTTTCCAGATGTGGATCATCAAGAAATCTATCACAGAATTACCTGGACATCCTGAGAACATTGAACCATTGTGAAAACATCCACTTCTAAATCTCCCCTCCAATCTACCTAAACTAACAATAGGTTCTTCCAGGTACACTCCGTAATAGTTAGCTTTAGTTGTCAATCTGATCCAACCTATGGTCACCTGGGAAGGAAGTCTCGACAAGGGACTGTCCATATGGGGATGTTCTGTAAGTATGCCTGTGGGGTCTTGTCCCAATTTAACCGATGGGGTAATACACTGCTCAGTGTGAGCAGTACCATTCCCTACACAGGGGATCGTGAGCTTCATAAGAAAGGAGAAATCAAGATGAGCACAAGCAAGCAAGTGAAGATGTATGCATTCATTTATCTGTATTCTTAAATGTGAATATGATGGCATGACAGTTCCTCTCAATTGTCATCTTGATGAGATCTACAACATAACAGATATGCCTCTGGCCATGCCTGTTGGTTGTTATCTTGA
The DNA here is from genome assembly GCF_943737965.1 of Phodopus roborovskii. NCBI lineage: Eukaryota > Metazoa > Chordata > Mammalia > Rodentia > Cricetidae > Phodopus > Phodopus roborovskii. The sequence continues at coordinate 14,953,191 of NW_026126558.1, read as the reverse complement.
TTGGGTTAATTGAAGTGGGAATAGCTGCCCACAGCAGGTTGCATCACTCCCTAGGCTGGGATCTTTTATTAAAAGAGGGAGAAAGTGAACTGAGCATCAGCAGTCATTGCTTTCCTTTTCCTGACTACAGATGCAACGTGACAAACTGCTTCCAGATCTTGCACCTTGATTTCCCCACCATGCTCGACTATGAGCAAACACAAATACTTCCTTCCTTAAGCTAAATCTGTCTGGGAATTTTATCACACTAAGATAAATAGCTAAGACTACCCCAGTCTCCTAATTGATCACATTAGAAAACTAAACTTTGTTCATGGTTCATATGTTTCTGGTGGTCTTGGAAGAGCAGTAAGACGAGGTATTCGGTGGGTATTTTCTTAAATAGACTAGTGAACTGGGTTTTCTCCACAGAAACCATTATGAATACTTACAGTAGATGAGTAGGAGAGCAACTTAAGAAATGCAAAGAGAAAACACCAACAGGCTTAATAACATATATTTTCAAAGCTCTAACTTCTAAGCTTCTTCCCAAGTCAAAGTACATACCACTTCTGAGTGCAATTGCACATGCAGAAGAGAATGGGGGAGGTGGTGTGACTGCTACTCTTGGCTGTTTTGGGAACTTCCTAGATTTGTAAAGCACACTTCTGGAAGTGTTTATGAAGGTGTTTCCAGGGAGAGTTATCCAAGTGGGGGAGGTGCACTGCCATGGCATTCTGCTTGACCAAAGGCCCATAGCAATGGAGCCATCCAACCATGGACTAACACCTCCAAAATAATTTTCTCAAATAAAACTTTCCCTATTTTAAGTTATTCTCTCAAAGGTTTGTCATAGCAGCAGCAACAAACTAACACAGGGAACTTCAGAAAAAGACCAAAAAAATCAAGGAGAGGAGGAGATGTGGTGGTGATTATTGAAGAGGGTGGATTACTCTGAAAATCACAGTTAAAAGATGAGGAAGAGAGAAGGAAAAGAGAAAGCCTGTGGGTGAGTAGGTTATAATGATGTCAAGGTATAACTTGTACAGTTAAAACTCAATCCTACTCAATCTTTGGAGTTTGGTGTAGACTTCCAATAGAAGGACAAGCTCCTTAATGTCTATCTCTCTTTTGGATGATGCTAACCATAGAGTTACTAGTTTCCATAAACTTACATAATCTTACCATTGCCTAATGAATATTACCTGCACCTGCAGAAAATGAGTCATTCTTGGAACAAAGGTGAGGCTCACTTTGCATGTTTTTGAGAAATTCACCATTTGTGTAAAATATGGTTAACTTCACAGAAATGGTAGCCATGGATTCACTGCTGAGGTCAAGAAGCCAAAAGGGCAGCAATTGCTATATATGGTAAAAGAATATTGAGCCCTAACATGGGCTGAGCCACTAGAAAAGGAGGGTGTTGGCTGGCATAGCAAACATCTATGACATCTTGGAACTTATAAATATTGGGTCTCATTAAGAGATGGAATAAGAGATGTACTGGGGGACTGGAGATATAGCTCAGTTGGTGGAGTGCTTACATATGCAAAGCCCTGTGTTTGAACCATAGTAAGAGTAAATAAGGTGCTAAACTCTTGTAACCCCAGCACATGGAGGGTAGAATCAGAAGGGTCAAAAGCTCAAGTTCTTCTACAGCTATGCTACAAGTTTGAGGCCAATTTGAGCTACATGATATTGTTTCAAAAATTAAATCCTATAGATAAAATCAAAACTGTAAGGATAGACATGTGAGGGGAAAGTGATATTAATTTAAATACTATACTCAGACACCATCTGCCCCATGTAGCAAAACCTATTCTATCATTTTTCAGTATGATAGCTAATCACCCATGGATGAAAAGCCCACCTCACCTCATATCCTACTTCAGTGAACAGAACTCAAAATCTATATTAAATACTAATTATTAGATAAATGAAGAGCCAATATTAAATTCAGAGAAGAGAAACAGCATAAGAATTTGCCCCAGAGAAAGTAGAGTTAATGCAGGGGACAGAACATAATATAGAAATCAAATTCTTATTAATATTTTGGACATGTTTGATCATATGTGGTATCTGTAAAAATTACATACAAAAAAAGAATATAGAGAATAAGGAAATCTTTTGAGAAATTAGAAAACAGGATTATCTACCCTCAGAATTCCTTAGGAAGGCTAAACTCTCCAAACCCTAAACTGGAAAGACAAACAAACACAAGACACATTTATCTCTCCAGATGTGTGACTGTCCATACAAATGTTATATTCACTAATAGAATTTTCATGAAAATGGTAAAAACCTTTTCTGTTTCTAAATTCCACCAAGTATTTTTTTGGTTCATTATAAGGGCCTATTATGGAGCATTTCCATTTAGAAGCATTGTTTAAAAATAACAAATAAGGGACCCACAAGGTGTCTCAGAGGGTACAGGTGCTTGTTACCAAGTGTGATGACTTGATTCAGTCTCTAAGACCAACATGATGGAAAGAGAAAACCAGTCCTTACAGCTGTCCACCAGCCTCCACAGGTATGCTGACACGCATGTTGTATGCTCCTACATACACAAACTAAATAAATGTAAAAAATAATTAACAAAGTAAAGCAGGGAATATGTAGATATGTGTGCATAAACACTGAAAAAATTCAGAACCGATAAAAAAACAGCAAAAATTTAAACTTACAACACACATATATGAAAATTATTAACTAAAAAGTAAAAAACACATAGTGAATATAAAAGGTATTAATATAAATAAGTATATAAACCTTGCCAGTAATTTTAGAAAATCAAATTTTTCAGTGAGATTCTTTCTTATTTACCAAATGAACTAAGCTTTTAAAGGATGAAATGGCTCATTTTGGCAAAGGAACACCATACCAGACACTATTGGTCTCAGAGAAGTGCACACTGGTACAAATTACGTGGAAAAATGATTTCATAATATGCAAAAAGTTCTTCAAAAACCTCTTGGCCTGGCTTTCCTAAGAAAACAAAACTTAGATCTCCCTCTATGCAATTTATAACAAAAATATTTATACAGATGAAAAACGGAGGAATAAAAAACCTCAAGCACAAACGTATGTAGAAAAAAATGTTTACTATTTGGGTATAAACATAGGAAATAAACTAGACATCCAACAGATGAGCAAAGGTTTAAAAAATCATGACTCAGCCATCAAGAGGGTGATTTTTCCCTTTTCTCTCTGTGTGTACACTCGTGTGTGTTGGTGTTCGTGAACATATGTAGGTGTACATGTGTAAGGGTATGAGTACACCTGTGGTAGAAGCCAGACAGCAACCTTAGGTGGTGTTCCCCGGACACCATTCGCCTTGTTTTTGACACAGGTCTCTTACTGGCCTGGAACTCACTGATTGAGCTAGGGGCTGCCCAGTGAGCCCTGGGGAATCCACCTGTCTATGCCTTCCCAGCCCTGGCAAGCACTTTACAAACAGACTCTCTCACCCACCCTTCAAATGGGTGTTTTAAGGGATCATTTGGTGAAATGAATAATTGTGAATGACAAAAACTGTATTCAAAAGGTAGAATTGAAGTAAATGTATACAATTGTAATTATACAGCACTCATGCATGTAGACTGGAGGAAAAGAGGGTGTAAGGGAAGAATAAGAGAGTGAGAGGAAGAAAAGGAGGGGGACAGTGATCCCTAAATTTAACAGAAACTATTTTTGATTATTTAAACCATACTTAAGTTATTTTTTTTGGACTCTTGGATATTCCCCCAACTGCTTACAAATAGGCTGACCCTTATTAAATGAAAATAAATGTTTCAGCTGACCTGAGCACGTGGGAACTCATGGATCCCAGTCTGACAGCTGGGGAACCAATATAGGACCAAACCAGGCCCCTGAATGTGGGTGTCAGCTAGGAGGATTGGGAATCTATGGGGCTTCTGGCAGTGGAACCAGGATATATCCCTAGTGGATGAACAGATTCCGGGAGCCCATTTCCCATGGAGGGATACTCCCTTAGTCTAGAGACACAGGGGAGGGACTAGGCCCTACCCCCAAAAAACTTGATAGATTTTGATGATCCCTCATAGAAGGCCTCACCCTCCCTGGGGAGTGGATAGAGGATGGGATGTGATATTGTTTCTAATTTAAATAAAATTTATTAATAAATAAACGTTTCATAATTTCATTCTACTTAAATATTCAATTGCTTTGGATGTCTTACTTTGAGATTTTAAATGGCCAATTAATTAAATCCACAGACAAAAACCACATATCTGTTTTTACCAGCTCTTGTCCAGGCAGAGAAAGAGATAAAACAGAGGGAATGGAGGAGACTTGGAAGCTGAGAGTGCTTGTTTCTGAACACCCATGTTTGTGTAGGTCAAAGGGTGAGGAAGAGAGATGAGTAGTCCTGTTCCCACTTCAACCCATTTTTTCAAAAGGTACCAAGAGCTGCTGGAGGTTCCACTATCTATGATCTACCTTTACAATTCTTCCAGACACACAGTGCCACCAAACGGGATCATTCTGCCTTCCAAAATCTCCCTTAACTTGCTTCTTGTCAAGTATTTGATTGTAACAGTAAGTAATGAATATAATCACCACAATAAAACAAATCAAAACAAATATGTTAACTCAAATATAAATATATAAAAAATATTTTTAAAAAGGATAACTGTGGTAACATGCATTTTAATGATCTCAGCACCCCTGTAAGGGAAGTTCATGTGTAGAAGGCTACTAAGGAGAGAGTGGTCCTGGCAGGTAGCAGAGAGAAGAGCACAGAAGAGTAGCCATTGACCTTGGGAGAGACAATATCCTCCAAACTGGAAGGGGAGAAAGTTTGGGGGGGCAGAGTGTTATGGGAAATGAGCCTGCTCTGGAAGCATCAGAAGAGATTGGTGTAATGTGGGATGACAATGACACAATGAGAGAAAAGTGCATAGTCCCTGACCTGCCCCTGTTAGGGCTTGAGTGTGAGGAGGTGGGTGGAGATACCTACAAAGGTGTCTCATAAACACAGTTAGTGGTGTGAACAGGGATGTAGAGCCTTGCACAAAAGGTTTATTTTGTTCTGAGAATTCCTCTATCCATGCCTCACCTCTTCCATCTCAAAGTTCACGAGATAAACAGTCCAAAATTATAACATTGAAGGTTCTTGATATTCTGGTCAGCCATGACATAGAGTCTACTTTGAGGGATTTTTGTTGTTGTTATTTTTGTTCTTAAATTTAAATTTTATTTTTATTTATTTGTGTGTGTGTGTGTGTGTGTGTGTGTGTGTGTGTGTGTATGTGTGTGTGTGTGTAGGCCAGAAGAGGATACCAAATCCCTTGGAGCTGGAGTTAAAGATGTTTGTGAGTCATCTAGCATGAGTGCTGGGAACTTATCATAGGTCTTCTAGAAGATAAGATGTACTCATAACTTCTCATCCATCTCTCTGACTCCTACTTACCAATTTAAGTCTTTCTGTGCTATTAATATTCATGGAAAGGAGTGGCATGAACTAGTTAGATAAAAATCTGCACAAGTAAGTCATTCTCTGTGTGGGATCCTATTTATTCTTGCAAAAGGCATGATCTTTGGCACTGGGAGTGCCAGAGGCTGACTGTGAGCAGGGATTATAAAGGACATGTGACTGTCCTGAGCTGCATGTACTTTCTTCACAATGGGGCCATCATCGTTCCCATCCATACAATACCCTCAAGAGACTCGAATAAAACATGGCTGAGAGACATTTCACTGTGTGTTTAACTAACATCAAAGATCCTCATCTTCCCTAATGTACATCCATGGTTTCTTCTCTTTTCTGAGATTAACATTCAGAAAACTAGACCTTGACAGGTACCTCTTCACAGACCTTACTACAGGCTGTGTTGCGCTCTGTCTTCCCACAGAGGTGACCTTATTTAGACTCCCCCATCCCTGAACCCTTCCTGAAATTCCTAGCGATTATTTTCAATGGTACCATGAGAATAATGACAGGATGTGAAAAAAAAGAATGTGAGTTTTTTTTCCCCCAGCAGCTGGAAAAGAAAATAAAAACGAGGAAAAATATTTCCCGCTGCAAAGTATCTACAGCAAGAATATAAATGCTGTGTGTCTTTAACAGGAGTCACAGAATAAGTTCGATTGGTACCAGGGCAGATACACCTTGTGATGTTGAACACTGGCATAGGCAGACAGTGGCAATCATTTTCTGGTAGTTATTCTGAGCTGTGGCTTTGGAGAGCAAGAAAAGACAAATTCCCAGAGTTAAAAACTAAAGAGAAACACTGTACAACCATGGGAATTAGGGGAGGGGGAGGCAGTCTTGGATTTCATTATTATGTGTTCGTGGTGAAGTTGTATGAGCATTTTCCAGCTGTGAGCTGCCCCTGTTGAGCCAAGAGGTTCACGGGGGAGCAGTGGTGGAAGAAAGGGGCAGTGACTGGCAAAGGCTAGGTCAGTGGGTCTCAATTGTGTCTGCTTTGTTCCCTACAGATCACACAGCAGTATGCAAGGTTGGATTGTCACAAATGGGAGGAATGCTATTATTGGCATCTAATGGGTAAAGAAATAGGTGTTCTACAATGTCCCCAACATGAATCCCACCCTGCATCACAAGTAAAAATCAAATCCTAAAGTAGAGTGATACTGAACAAAGAATGGACAGATACAAGCTCCCTGCTGGGGACAATGGGTGAAGTTGAATCCCATTTCCGACACCACACTTCCAGCTTCACAGTCCATGTAAATAGTTGCTTCCACATGGTCTTCCTTCTTCTCTTCTACTGGGAAATCACATCACTGGTCATGGCCTAACCACACCAAAGACATTTCCACATGCTTCAAAGCCATGTTTAATAGGCCTACCTTATGCCTTCTCTGAGTAGATGAGTCCCCCTTTCCCACCCCAACAAACTTGGAATCTGCCTGGTTCCAAAAACTACCTGTATTTGAACCCAAGTCTCTCTGATTCCAAGACAGTAGTCTGCTATTCAGTTCTATGTGCAACTCTCAACTTTACTCCCCCAGCCAAGACTGCCTGCAGGTCCCTGAACACCTCCTGACTCTTGTTCTCCTATGCAATAGAGATCCTAAGAGTCACACAGAGTATCTAGAAATGTCATCTTCTAGAAGCTGGGGTCACTCAAGCAGATGATCCATGCTACTAACACCTAGGAACTTTCTACAGTTGAGAAGAAGTTGGATTGCAGGCCCCCAGGCTGTCTTCTAACCCTAGCATTCCAGACTCTGTGCAAATGCAGCAGTTCTTTGGGGTGTGTCAGGCCTGATTTTTTCCTTGTCTTCTAGTAACAGGTGACTCTGTGCTAGAGAACTTTAGGAAATCCAGTTGCACATTAGCCTCAGGGTAATCGTTTATTTTTGTCTGTTTGTAGACTTCAATTCCAAAGCATTTTACCCTAAGTTCCCTGAAATAGGAATTCTATTGTGTCAGCTTTTTCTGGTCACTCAAAACAGATTATACAATAGCTGTAAATGCCTAATAAATACACATTGAATAAGCTTACTCAGCAGGGTAGTGCCAGAGGAAACAAAATTTGGGTGTGTACTAAGTTACTTCATACACTTAATCTTTCCTGACCTTAATAACAACTCATGGAGAGTTGGGCATTGTGGCTCATGGTTGTAATCCCAGGACTCTGGAGGCATAGATAGGATGCTGCCAGAAATTGAGGCCACCCTAGACTACACAGTGAGATCCTGCCTCCAACAAGTAAGATAAAAGGGCTGGGGGTATGGATTAGTTGTTAATAGTAGTTGGTGCCCTCTTTTGAACTCTGTGGGCATCTACACACACAAAGTACAAATACAGAGAAACAGACACACATACACATAATTAAAAATAATTAAAAAATAATAAAAAATTTTTTAAAAAAAACCCAAAACAAAACTCTGTGAGTGATAAAGATGAGGTCACCTGCCTACCTAAGCATCTGTCCTCCTACAGCCCTCATACTACCCTGATCCTCCCTCAGTGGCCCCTGTACATATGAGAATGATCATTTCAGCTTTGATTTTTTTTGTCTCCAAAACCCCAGAGATTAAACCCAATCAGTAGTTTCCTAAGTTTGGCTTCTATTAAAAGAATCTCTTCCAGAGGCAAAATTTGACACAGAGCTTTCACCATAACAAACAGATGGGAGGAGAATTGCCATGGCAGAGGGGACCAGTGGGTATATTGTGCTCAGTTGGGGCAGGGGTTTCATCCATCATAGTGGTATCCATGGTCATCATTGCTCCTTCGTTCTGCTAGGAACCAAGCGACTGTTGGTAAGCGACAGGGAAGATGGCCGGCAGAAATGTCCCTTCAGTAGACTCTGCTGAGCATGTTTGACCACAAAGATCTTTGCTTATATATCGTAAGGTCCCACACACTTGACCAACTGCCATGAATCTGTCCAGGTCATCACTCACCGGTCACAGATTATCTCCTGTAGTATCCCACCTAGACTACTTATCTTATCTTTCTCTTTCCTGCTTCCATCCTCCTTTCTCTTTCCCCATTCACATCCCTGTTTCCCTCTGGAGGAACCCTCACATTCTTCCTTGTAAACAGCTCTTCCCCCATGCACCAACCCTTGGATAACCTCCCCCTGTTGGAAAAGTCAACTCTATAACATTTATAAGCACAGGCTTCCAGAAGAAAAGTCCTGTTGAGTCTCCTCCAGTAACTTCCAGATATGATGGCATGGTTCATGAATCAGAACAGAAATCTCACCTTCTATAAGTATAGGAAGAAGAAAGAAGATAACAAAAAAGCACATCTCTTCTTTCCACCAATGTGTTACTGATAAACAATAAAAAGTTCCTGAGATATTTTAAATTTTTAGTGGATTTCCATTATTCTCTCAGACTCTACATGTTTTAGTATTAACTGGTGTGTGTGTGTGTGTGTGTGTGTGTGTGTGTGTGTGTGTGTGTGTGCCATACTACACACCTGAAGATCAAAGGATATCTTGCAAGAGATTTGTCTCTTTTCATCAAGTGAGACTTAGGGATCAAACTCAGGTTGTCAGGAGGGGTAGCAAGTGCCTTTACCCACTGAGCCAGCTTGCTGGCCACTAGACTCTGTATTTTCAAGTTACCCACCAAGAAAATGAAAGAAAGCATGGAGTACACATGAAAACAACTGCCTTCCATCTTTTCTCTCCAAAGTATACAATCAGGTCACGTGCAGGGAGATTAATGTGAGGCTGAGCTTGGAAATGTGTTTCTTTATGGTTATTAACGAGGGTGGCTTGGAAGTGAAAGGCCTTAGAAAACAGAGCTTTTTAAAAAATGTATTTTCTACCTTGTTTATGAGACACAAACATATATAATCCCATCCAAAGGTTGAACTTTCTCTGTTATTGTGTGCCAGGGATTATTTATCACAATTCCAAATAATTTCCCAGTACAAATTATCCCCATCTTATCATGCAAATGCACTTCCCTTATGCATTCGTCTTGTCATGCTGAAATCTAAGGCCATAAAGTCGAAACCATGAAATAAGTCTCCCTCTGCGTGGCAGCACATGGTGTATGTTGATTGGTGTTTTTTAAAGCACAGTCCCATTTACCACTGTCAAGTCCTAGCCTCCCTACTCTTTCTGAGATGGTGACGCTGGTGTCTGAAGCTGATAGGAAATTATGCACTCGATAAAATATGAGACGGCAAGGGAGAAGCAAGTCCAAAATAAGCAGTGGTCCACTGGAGGAGAACCCACTTTCAGCAGCCAATGCCTTCGTGTCCATCATGCTGATTGAAACCATCCAGAAGTGCAAACATGAACTCTGAGGTATATGAGACTTACAGACGAGTGCTTGAGTCTTTCTTTGAGCAGGAGATGAATGTCTACATGCACATACAGGGCTGCTCTAAGCACATTGCAAACCTGGCAGATTGAAACATTTGTGTGAAATGGATCTGAACTAAGCTTGAGAGATCTTGCTCCTCCCTTTTTTTACATGGGGAATGGGGGAATGCTTTAAGATACACAAAGATTTGAAAAATGCATAAGAAGAAAATCAAAATACAGATTTGGGGGTCTTTTATTTGGAAACTAAAACCCAATTTTAAGAAATGTCCACTTCCAATTTAGATAGATGCATGCACGCGTGCACACACACACACACACACACACACACACACACACACAGAGAGAGACATACACACATCTTCAAAACAGCCAACACACAGAAAACAGGTCCAAGTCAAATTCCAGTACACAATATAATTTTAAAAAATAGTAAGAAAATTAAATAATGTTGAAGTAAATAAAAGTCTTAATTCCTAAGAAGAGGAAGTCAGAAGAATGCTATGCATTTACCTTTAATAAAGATTTGATAGCGATGTGACATACCACATCACATATCCTGAGGGGCATGTCTGCTGTTTTGCAAAAAAAAAAAAAAAGTGTGGAATGTTTTGTGAAACATATTTTTGTGAATCTGCCAACTTGTTTTTCTATTTCCTATCCATAAACAAGCTTTGGTTGCTAGGATACATTATCAAATCCACCAGGGCCATGATCATAGGTTCTAGTGCATCAGAATGGCATTCTGTGTGGGCCACGTATGAAAGGTAGGGTTTCTCATGGCAGGTTATGTAAATGGAACTCACTGGTCTATAAAATAAAAGGGCTGGAGTGCAAGCCCTGGAGTCCATAGGCTCACACTCTGTACCCCAAACTAAAAATCTCATTTTCTGACTTCAGAGGGAAAGTCCTCCTATCATTTCTGCCACTTTATGTGGGTTGTGAACCTGTGTAGCCCTGTAGCTAGTTTTCCTGTGAACTCAACCACTCTCGCCATGAACTTACATCTGGAACTTTTTCTTCCCATCAACAATCAAGCCCCTTGTGTTTTTAAAGAGCCATGCTAAATCTCTTCTCCCCTATTAAGCTCTGGGTGATGAGGTGTGAGCCAGGGCTCTGACTTCCCATTGCAAAGATTAGCACATGGGGTATGGAACCAAAGAGCACAGACAGAATCTGCTCATCTGGTGCTTGGCTGGCTGTGTTAGAGTGGCTCCAGATGTTTAACATGTGCGAGAATGTGTCTTACTTTGACTATGTCTTCAACATCACTGCTTCTGTCTTTGGGACTCATTTGGATCTCCCTCTGCAGCTATCAGAACTGGTATTGGGAGGTGGTGCAAGAAAAACACCATTTCATCACACATCCCTCTTTACTCTCTTTCAACTGGAAAAAGGGCTGTGAACCAAATGACCACCTACATGGTGGGCTTTGGTGTCTACCAGGAAGTCTCCCCAAAATGAATTCTTCAGGTTTTAAGCAACTACCTAAGCTTTTTATCAAGCATCCACTTCTGAGTCTGTAGATGTGCACATTTCAAAAGCACCCTGCTATCTAAGTGAGGATGATATAGTCTATCATAAAAGCTTGGTAGCATGAGTAGACTTCGCTTTTCATCTCAGCTGAGACACATGCCATAGGTAAGAGTTTCGTGAAAGTGTTTACTCTCCAAATAGAATCTTCTCCTCCAAGATGGACTCAAAAGTACTTGTCTCAGCAACTTCCCAGAGTTGAGGTAGAGATTATAGTGAATCATGTTAGGAAAAGCACAGGGACTGGAGAGGCTCAATGGAAAAAGAAATTTCCATGAAAGCACAAGAAAGGAACTTAGGATCCACAGCATCCATGAAAATGCCAAGTGGGTGTGGTAACCCACCTGGCACTCAGGAGGCAGAGACTGTGTATCTCTAAGGCAAAATCCTTAGCTAGATTAGCTGAACTGGTGATCTCTGGGCTCAGTTAAGAGACCTTGCCTCCATATAACAAGAAGAGTGATATAGGAAGATATCTGACATCAACTTCCAGCCCCTACATACACATACCTACCCACACATGCAAAATCACACACACACACACACACACACACACACACACACACACACACACACACACACACACGTGCCGTAAATGAAAAGCAATTCATAAATGTTTTATTGAGGCATATGGAGGCTTAAGTGAGAAGTGTCCTCCATAGGCCCCAGTATTTGAATATTAATTGCCAGTTGGTAGTGCTGTTTGAGAAGATTTAGAAAGTGAGGTCTTGCTGGAGGAAGTACATAACTGAGCATGAGATTTGAGATTTGAGAAGTTAAAGCCTCCCCCTGTGTGGTGTTTGAATAAGAATGGTCCCCATGGGCTCATATATTTTCATGCTTAGTCTCCAGTTGATGAAATACTTGGGAAGGATCAGGAGGTGTAGCCTTATTAGAGTCTAGAGTTGTGGTGACCATGCTGGAAGAGGTGTGTGTGTGGGGGGGGTGGACTTTGAGGTTTCAAAAGTCCATACTAGGTCCAGTGTCTTCCTCTCTTTGCCTGCTGTAGGTGAATCTGGATGAAAGTTCTCAGCTACTGATCCACTGCCATGCCTGTCTACTTCCCACCATGATGATAATGGGTAACTCTTTGAAACTGTAAGCAAGCCTCAATTAAACACTTTCTTTTTTATGAGAGTTGTGTTGGCTGTGGCGCCTCTTCATACCAATAGAACAGTAACTAAGGCACCTTACTTCCAGTTTCCTTTCTCTGCTATGTTACTGTGGTTAAGGCTGTGATCTCTCAGATTCCCGTTTCTGCTACCATGCCAGCCACTTGCTGTTATGGCTTCCCCATGATAGACTTTTACACCTCTGGAACAAGCCCAAATAAAATCATTCTTCTGTAAGTTGCTTTTAGTCATGGTAGGTTTTATTTTTTGTTTGTTTTTGTTTTTTAGAATTGCATCAATAGATACTAATACAAGGTACAACATATTCCCAAAAGAGGAGAGTGTGTTGGTCAACACTACAGTGAAATTTCTCCTATTGAACATATATATATATATATACATATATATATATATAGTCAGCATTCAGACAAAGACACAGAATATCATGAGACGCTCCCCATCCCACAGCTTTGTCAAGCAAGGGTAACCAATACCAAATGTGCTATCATACCAAAGGGTAATCTGTAAACCAAAATGAATTATATATGTAACTGTATGAACAGAACATGCAATATATACTTTTCTTTTAAAGATGCAGCATGTTTGTTAGATTCAGACATATTTTAGTGAGGATTATTAATCGTGTGTTTTCATTGTTACATAATAATCCATTATATGAATAAGCATGGCTTTTAATCCAGACTACTACTGATGGGAATGCATGACCAGTACTACTAAGCAATTCATAACTTACATACAAATGCAATGTAGTATTAACATCTTTGTAAAGCCTATGCTCAGCAGACATGGAGGATTTGGAAGAAAAATACCAAAGCATGTAACTTTTGTGAGAAGAGGAAAACACACACACAGAGAGAATGAGAAAGAGAGACAGAGAGAGAGAGAGAGAGAGAGAGAGAGAGAGAGAGAGACCCAGAAAAATGAGAAATTTTACAAAATAAAAATCTAGCCATTTAGTTCACCAATCTTCGAGATCCTAAAATATGCCAGATGAGTCATATTTCATATGACTATGATAAAGATTCTACAGGGTATTTTTGTCCTCATTGTATAGGAAGAAACCAGAACCCCAGAGAACTGTGAATTCATCAGTTGATGACAGTGACAGAGATGAGACTAGAGTATCCAATCATTTGATTATTATTATTATTATTATTATTATTATTATTATTATTATTATTATTTTGAGACATGGCTTCTTTGTACCTTTGGAGTCTGTCCTGAAGCTTGATCTATAGACCAGGCTGGCCTTGACTCACAGAGATCTATTTGTGTCTGCCTCCTAAGTGTAGAATTAAAGACAGGCACCACCATGACCTGGTCTTTAAAACATTTCTTCATTTGCTTACTTCATCCCTCTTCCATTAAAGAAATAAAGTCTATTAAGCTTGAGGATGTACTGAATGCAATGCAAAGAACAGGAAGAAAAAGATACAAAAAGAGGGATGCCTTATGTCAACCAAAGCACAGCTGAAATGCAGAGTGTTGGTCGGTCAAAACAACAGAAAATGCATTCAGAGAGGAATATGGCACTCCTATGGCCAGGTGCGAACATTTTATGGGTGTGGAAGCTGACCTGGTCCTGAAGAATATACACCTGCTGATCATTGAAGAGGAAGAGTGTTGCAGGTGGTGGAGCTCCAAGCATGAGAAACCCTTGATGTGGCGCAGATGAGCAGGGCAGGTGTGAGATACTAAAAGCTGACTGAAAGAAAACCAGCCTAAAGCCATCAAAAGAAGATCTATCTTTCAAGCAGGAATAACAGGTGGCTTAGAGGTCTCTAGGCAGCCCATGATGATTCTCTGCATTGCATACATTTCAAAAAGGAAATGCAATTTGCATGGACTTACCTGGGTCATGTATGTGCACAGATGTGCACAGTTCAGTGACTGTGTTAATGGACTTAGAAAGAGCGAGAGGAATCATCTCTCATTTGGCAAAATGACTCTTCATTTTACAATAGGAATGGGCATGAGGGGTCGTCCTCCATCTCCCAAACTTCTCCTTAGGCCTCCTGGGAAGGGGTAATGTTTACCTCCCCTTATATGCTGTGACTGAGGTGGGAGATGAAGAACAACCCAGCTGAGGGAAAAGTGGCAGATGTCTAAGTCTCCTGACTTTGGAATTGCCTCATTTTGGCACCTCGATATTGCCTTGAAGACCCCATCATTAGATTTTTGAGTTTCCAATGGGATTAAAAGTTTCATTGGCTGCTAAAGGGTGTTAACTGTGACACGTCTCTCTTTGCATGGAGGTCCCAGAGAAACAGGGAATGTCTGATTCACTGCCATGGGAAGAAGGTTCTTCTCATTTGTGAAGAGCAGTATTTTATAAGCTGCTGCTATGCTCTGCAAGGGCCTTCCTCAAAGACCATGAAGAAAGCCTCATGGTTCCTATCAAAAGGAGCACAAACTCTGTCTCTGTAGTTTTCCCTGTTAGATCTGCTATCAGAGACTTCGCTTTCTCAGTGCTTGGCAAACCCAGTGCAATGGCCTTTTTACTAGATATGTTCTCAAGCCTAGCAGAGCTTGGCTTCTCAATGTGTTTTGAATTAGATTCACAAAAGCCCCATTAAAAATAAAGTAACTGGCTGGAATTGGGATAATAAAGTCTTAAAAGACAAGAACTGTTGTGGTTGTGAGGGCCAAGTACTTTGAAAAGCTCCTATCTGAGTGTTCTAGTACCTGGGTTGGATAGATATTTTATTAGGACCATAGACTCTCGGGAATGGAGAGAACTTTAGAGACCTACCTGGTCCAATATACCATCAGACATTCTAATCTCTCTGCATGACTCTAATTCAGTGACTTTGATCAGACACTTTTAGTTATTTGTGGTCCTTTGACTTCATTATGTCTACCAGCTACTTTCCTCAGTGTGTCTGAATCCAGTCATATTTCCCTGATTATTTTGCAGTGACTATCACATGACTTGCTAAGAAACCAAAGCCAGCCTTAGCAAGTCACTACTGACAGCCCTAATTTAACACAAGAAACATGTGTGGGTTTTCAATGCCCATTGTTACCATTTTCAAATTTCTTTTTAATACTTTTTTTTTAAAAAAAAAAAATAACTCTGAACATGGTAAGACAGAGCTGTAATCCAAGCACTGAGAAGGCTGAGGCAAAACCTAAGCTACATGGTGGTGTTTCTACCAGAATAAAACCAACCTAACATTCGGGCAGCCATTAAGCCTAAATGTACATTATTTCAGCAGAACTGCGCATGCTCAGTTCCCACATTACAGCATGGACAACATGGTTTATAACAGACTAGGAGAAGAATGAGGAGATAAAGCTGAGAGAGAGACTCCTCAAAATTTTCTGGAAGAAACAGGAGAATGAGGATGATACTTAATTTGATATTTCATATTAAGATTTCAAAATTGTTTATATTTGGAGTGAGGAGGATGTTTTATGAATGGGACTCTCAAGCCCAGTGAGTTTATGTAAAGAGCCAAATCTCAACCTATAAAATGCTTTTCCCTATTCCATGTGTATCATAAATTATGTAAGAAAGGGACAATGAAATCCTCATAGCATTCAATTTAGCATTTACTTATTTATTTTGGCATTTGAGACAGGGTTTCTCTGCATAGCCTTGGTTGTCTTGGAACTCATTATGTAAGGTAGACCAGGCTAGCCTCAAACTCACAGAGACCCACTTGCCTCTGCTCCTAAGTCCTGGGATTAATGGTAAGTGCCACCATGACTGGAATCATTTATTTTAAATCTGTTTACAGACTTGCCCCTGAGACACAGCAGATAGCAAAGATTTGGAAAGCAATGGAAAAGATCAATGTCTGCAACTTCTATAAGAAGACAAGGGAGAGAGAAGGGTAGACAGACAGACAGACAGGCAAGCAAATGTGTTATAATGAAGTTGGAGAGATATGAAAAATTTTAATTCAAGAAAGTTTACCAAGAAAAAACCCATCTTTATGTTTCTCTGAAAATAGATTTCAAATGGTTAATCTTGTCTTTTGATTCTAGTAAAAAGTTAAAGGGCTAGGCATGGTGCCTTATGCTTGTAACCCTTGCATTTGAGAGACTCAGGCAGGAGGATCAGGAGTTCAAGGGCAACCTTAACTGCATAGTGGGTTCAAGGCCAGCCTAAGATAAACAAGTTAAGGGGAGATGGTTCAGCAGTTAAAAGCATGTACTTCCCTTGCAAAGGACTTGAGTTCAGTTTCATACAAGGGCACTTCCACACACACACAAAATTAAATTTTAAAGATTAAATATATTGCATCAAAATAGAGCTCTATCAGAAGTTCCTTCTTAACTCTTAGAGTTACAGCAACTAGTGGCTTTCAGAAACCCTTCAAGATAAAGCTCAAGTATTTTGAGATGGAGCATCCTTTTGTTTATAAAATAAGTTATTCTCACACAAATGAAACAACACAGACAATGATATGCTTTGGTGAAGTCACTGTGCTAGGCTGGGACCCTGACTCGGGATCCTCCCTCATTCCTTCAGCCTCTGCATTCTTCATTCATTAAAAGAGATGAAACCTTACTAGTCTGTGGCATGCATGTGTGACTCACTCAAGAGTCTGGATCACACAAATGCTCAAGGTGTATAGCAGGTACTTTTCAGTGTACGAAGGAAACCAGCTTTGCCTGAAATACTACTATGCAATAGCTATGTGCTCATACTTGTACTCTGCTGTAGTTCACCTAACAATATTTTCTCTTCCATTCACACAATTCAATCTGGTTAACTGTTCTGGCCTTAGATTCCTCAATTACTTTAGTGGCATACAGTGAAGTCAGGATTGGAATTCATATTGCCTGACTTCAAAGTATGGACACTTTCGGACACATTAAGCTTTAGGTGTGGTCAGTTTCTGGAGACAAAATTGAATTTTGTCCTTGAGATCCTGCTTATACCACTTGCAGAACCCAACTTGCAAGAGCACAGAATTACAACAATTCTCCCAAGTTCTCTAGTCCCTCAATATTTGGTCTTGGCTGACACATCTGCTTGGGCATCTCCAGTGAACAGGCATCCATTATGTCCTGTCAGAGGAAGCCACTCCTTACAATGATCTGGAATCTCTCCCCCCACTAGGCACATTCTGCTCTCTGGAGTCATACCCCACACATCTGCTATCTCTCTAAAGTGTCAGCAGTAAGCTGTTTGTGTCTCCTCCCTCTGGGAGGGCTCCAGGTTTCCCATCCTAATTCCTTTCACAGTTTCACACCATCAGTGGCATGTCAACCACATCCTATCAGAGAAAGACCATCCCAGCCATTTGTGTACATTTCAGAATCATTATTCATCAGGTCCCGTGTTCTAGATGCCGTGGCATCTCTGAGTAACATGAGCTTATATTCCTTCCATAGCATTCTAGAACAATAGAATCAAACAAATTAATAGAAATCAATGTACCTTAAATGTTGCATTCTCAAATTCTAACTCCACTTAGCCTTTGCAACTCTTCCCAGCTATTCTCTCTAAGGCCTTTCTTTACTTTTCTTAGACTCTAAAATTTGGGGCACAAATGAGCTTCAAAAAGAAAAAATTATCAAAACCAAAATATCACAGCTGGCCACCATTTTCTAAATACCTTGAAAAGACATTTGCATAATGATCAGATAAAAGAGTATAGTGGCTGCCCTTGGTGAGGTATTAAACATCCATCTATAGCAGAAGGAAACAGGTGCTGTGCGATGAGAAGCCCCACGAGATACTGCTCACCCTTCAACACAACTACTTCCCATATCTCACTGACTATTAAAAGTAGCATCCTGTATGTAGAGTCTATAGTACCATCAATTAATCATCCCCAAATGAGTACCTGTATGTTCCTATTGCCTGTGCCCATGGGGATGGCAAACCATTCTGGAATGGTTTAGTTCATTTTAAAACTGTAAATACAATTCATAAAGATGCAGAATAAAATGAAGGAGCCAAACAAGTGGGGAAACCCAAATACTCATGTCAACACCAAGTGTAATACAATTAAGACACACACTCTTTTAAGCAGCCACCAAAATGTCTTCCAGATTCTTGAAGCTGGAGACCATCTTGGGTGAGAACAGAAAGTAGTACTCTCTACCTCAGAACTAGGGTCTGACATTTGTGGTGCTTCATAAAGAAAGGAGAGGTAAGTAATAAAATAATAATAATAATAATAATAATAATAATAATAATAATAGTGATGATGATGATGTGGTAACTTGGAAAAGAAAAGATGGGGAAGCTTTGGCAAAACTAGAGAGAGATTGCAAAGTAAATACAATATTGACTTTTTATTTCAATCATTCAGCCAGCAAACATTTATAGAGATCTGTCATATGTGAGGAATCATACTGGACATTCAGAACTCAGATATAAAAGTCCTCTTTTGATGGGAGATGCCATTATGTATATATGTTTCTCATACTGGTTAATAATAAAGCACTGTTGGCCAATAGGAAAGGAAGATAGGAGGGACTAGGAGACAAGGAGGAAATAGGAAGTAGTAAGGAGGAGCCAAGATGGAGAGTCTGGAGAAAGCAGTATGCCGCCGGCTCCCCGGTAAGAGAAATACATAGATCAGCAGAAATGAGTTAATAATTAAGATAGAGCTAGCTGATAAGAAACTAATAACTGGCCAACAGGATAATATCAAATACAGAGTCTCTGTGTGTTATTTGGGGCTGGCGCGGCAGCGGGACTGGGCGGCGGGTAGAAAACCAGTACTCGTGTTACACTCTTTATCTACTTCAAGTTCTTCCAGCCCAGCAGGTCCCATGGGTAAGTATGACAGTGATGGTCAAGTGTGGCTCTGTGGCAAGAACAAAAGTGAACACAGGGCAGCCTGAGAGGGTACAGGGGTGGAGAGCCTGTGAGACCTTCAGAAGAGCTGCACAGAACAAGAAAGGGCTGCTCAATGGGATCAGGGGCATGGGGAAAGGAAGTTCTTTACAAGACTGACAGTTCCATTGCTCTAGACAACCCTGACTAACACAGCCTCTGTCTGATAACTAGCACTCCAGGTACTTTCTTATGTGAACCAATGGGCTGTTTTTGTATGCTGTGAATAAATGTATTATATAGATATACCATTTCCGAGTTTGTACAATTATGGATAAAGCTGTGTGTGTGTTTACATTGAAAAGTTTTTAATTTAGATGGCTAAATAACAAAGAGTGATATTCTGGGGACATATGGTAAGGTTATGCTAATTTTTTGTAAGAAATTACAAAGTCACCTTTCTAGTTCTGTGTTCATAACAAGGCCCCTTGGCCATGTATGAATTTCTTTACTACCTTATTTTCAGTTCAAAAAGAAGGACCAGCATTTATGGCAGGCCCAGCATAGGGAGCACTGCGGGGCAGAAGGGAAGTTATCTGCCTTCCTGAAGCTTGCAGATTTGGGGGAAAGCTGGCAGGCTTTGCAGGGAAAGAAGTGACTGAAGGAGTTTGACCATGCAACCATGCTGTGAGAGTCCACATGTGAGAAGCATCCATATTCGTTGTCCCTCGGGTTGCCTTTTGATACTAAGGAACCATTAATAGTCATTTTAAACTGAAACTGACATCAGAAAACCAACTACCCCAGGGACTGTTCACCATGTTTAATCATCAAAACCCTCCCCTGTGAGAAGAGCAAACCCCAGTGCAAGCCCAATACAGGTGGCTTGCTTGTTACCACAGCTGTCACTGATAGTGGCTGAAAGCAGGCAGAGCAGGTAAGTAATCTGAAAGTTAAAAGTCCTAAAGTCACAAGTTAAGGATGAACCCAGTTAGTAGGCATTTATCTCGAATGAACCAATCCCAAATTTCCATTCTAGAACAGCATGAAACCGGGCATGGTGGTCCAAAGCTCTAATCCCATCACTCACCACTTGGGAGGTGAAGACGAGAATCAGAAGTTCAAGGTCAAATTTGGCTGCACAGCTAATTGAGGTCTCTCTGGCACCTACATGAGACCCCATTTATGGAATCCTAAAGTCAAGGTGTCCTTAGGGTTGCATTCCTTCTAGAGGATCCCTGAGACATTTTTGCTTCCTTGCTGTATCTTACTTCTAGAAGTCACCAGTAAACCTTCACCTGTCTCTCAGCCTGCTTCCTCTGTTGCACATCCTTATAACAAAAAGTTCTAAAACCATGCTAAATATCTCTGAATAATCTAGTCATCTATATGGACATCTTTTTTTTCTTGTAACCAGGGGTTGCTACTCATCTAATCACGGGATGAGATCAATCTAATTAGTGTACAGCTATCAGATATAGGACTCCCTTTTCACCAGTCCCATAGTATGGTATAGATTTATGTTTCTGGGGTCCTCACGCATGGTGAATGAGCAAAATACCATATCACTGAGCGATATTCCTAGTGGTTTTTAAAAAAATCTGAAATGGCATCTCAGTGAACTGCCCCAGTAATCCCCCAGCCTCAACCTCCCAAGTCAAACCTGTGTCCCTAAGCCCAGCTTGAGCTGTATTCTAAAGGGGCCTCAGATCATGGATGAAGAAATCAGGGCTCAGAACTAAGAGCTTGAGACCGTTAATGAGCTTTTGTGAGAAACCAGTGGCTGGGGGTGATTCTCTGCTCCCGTGATTCTCTCACCCTGAAGCCCATGTTCTGAAAGGACTTCCTGTGAACACCAGGAAAACATGACAGTTTTGATGTGGTACACACTCATGGTTAACTGCCAGATAGCTTTTTAAAAAATGAAGGCAAAAACAAGATTGCCTTGGACTCCTGAAACTGACCTTCCTATTGTGAATGGGAAGGCTTTCCACCTTGGAAATACCTTCTTAGCAAAGAGAGGCCATTCTGCTCAAGAACTAGCCACTCTCTGAAAAACAGCAGTCTGCACCCGCCTAATCAGAACTCAAGACCTCTGGCAGAGAGGCCCCAGAAGGCTTATATGTGGTCTAGCTGCATGGTAGAAATTGGTCCCAAACCACTTGGCCTAGTGAGTAACCCATCTGCTGCACAACACTCCCCTCCTATTTCATGTCACTGAGCGATTTTTTTCCTCAGTCACAAATAAGAGCCACAAGTTAAAGACTGAGCAGACTAGACTCTCTGACATTTGGGAGATCTGGTGCTTATTAAATTGGGAGATTTAAAGTGACTATGATTTGTCCCTAATTTAGGGCACTGACAGACAAATCTTGGAGAGGGAGAACAGTAAGAAAGGGAATGGGGAGTATGAGTCTGTGGGTGAGGCTATGGCTCAGTGGGTAAAGCCCTTTCCAGGCAAGTATGAGGACCTGAATTTGAAATTATGAAACCCATGTAAACTAGGCAGCTGTGGTAGCATACATCTGTAATGTCAATTCCGTATGGTAAGACAGAAGCAGAGGCAAGAGGATTTCTGGAAACTCAATGGCTAGCTGGCCTAGCACACATAGTAGAAGTCCTGTCTCAAACTAGGTTTGAATGCATATCTTAGGTTTTCCTCTGATTTCCACACACACCCTAGCACACATGTGCCTGCATTCACAGATACACACCTACACACACACACACACACACACACACACACACACACGCGCGCGTGCGCTACATACAACACACACATACAAACATATGCATGCTTTCAGATTTGAGAGTGAGAAAGAGAAAGAATGAACTAGAGTGTGTTGTGTCTTTGTAACATCCAAAATACAAGTACATCAGGAGTAGCAGGGGGAAAAAAGAGAAATGAACATCCAATATTAAATATATTAAAAAATAGGTGGGTCTACTGGCCAAAGCACAGCAGTTTGACCGTATTTATACTACTCCATCTCTGGGTACAGTTAGTACATTGTTTCTAAGAACCAAAGGATAGTTCATGTATGAATACAAACAAATAGGCCATCCCCCCCATTCTCTGTTTTGGCATACAATCTCAGTTAGAACTATTTAACTACATCCTTAATACAGTTACAATTGAATCTGCTAAGGAGCTGGGATTTTGGCTCAATATTGCTTCATTAGCAGGAGAACCTGAGTTCAGATCCTCATAATAATCTGGAAGAGGAAGAGGAGGAGGAGAGAAGACGAGGACAGCAGCAGAAGCTGGGAGGGTTGTACACAGCAGTAATCCTTATGCTGCAGAGGTAGAAATAAGAGGGTCTGTGGGGCTCGGCAGCAAGCCAGTCCAACTGTATCAATGACTTACAGGTTCAGAAACCCTGTCTCAAGCAATAAGCTAGAATGACTGAGAAAGACACCACCCAATGGTGACCTCTGATCTCCCTATACATACACATGCACACACAAACAAGCACACACATGCATACATCCTCCATATACAAATTATATTTGTACCTACTATAAGCCAGGTATGACTCAGTTATTTAGAATTTAAGAAGATGTTTCTAGAGATGCATATAAGCGGACACTGTACTTTAGTGGAACAATTTTTCAAACAATTATGCTTCAGAAACACCAATTGACTAAAACTCCAGAAGTAGGTAGAAAAAGGCTTTATTATGTGTCTACTGTGTCTATTTGCCTCTTATATCCAGCATCCTTCCTGGTTACAGTGAGAGTGACTGTCTTAGACGCCAGGCTAGGTAGTGAGCAAAACATGAATATGCACATGAACTCTGCCCCCTACCTAGCTCAGGTGGTGAGCTGTTCAACTCACTTATCCATCATTTGGTTCAGTTAACATTCAAGACAATGAGGGGAGCCAAGCATACAATAAGAAGTTCTGCATCTTCTATGTACCTATGTACCTATGAAAGCTACAAGGAACTAGAAAGTTATAGACTGTTGTGCTACAGAGGGTTCGGAAGACACAACCAGAATGTCACAGTCCAAAACAGCAGCTAACACTGTTCTGCACACTATACATCATTTTGCAAAGTGGTGAGCTTCATGTCCTTGGAAGTATCAATCAAAGGGAGGGTCCCAGTAGGCAATGTTTCCATCACAAAAAGATATGTAAGTTGAGGGAAGTAGACATCTATTTGACCCCTTCATTTATCCATACATCCATAAATCCATCTAGTCATCTCAGCTGCAGGCAGCCTTCAACATTCCCTGAGAACAAAGGAGGGATCCTGGAGACTGGAATTTGCATAGCTGATTATATTCACAAAAAACGGGGCCTATCCCAATGAAGTATCAAGCTGTATATCATGGTTATTGTTGAAGGAGAAATATTGCAAGAGAAGACATTGAAATGATCAGAGGTGAGAAGATGGAGAACCCAAAGTCAACCAAAGTAATGGCAGGGAAGATGGAAATCTCCAGGTTCAGAACAAGTTCAGACTCAACTGAGATTGTTATCACGGCCTAATCACTCTGGACTGTAGAGCTGGCCACCAGGGAGCCATGGTGTCTGCCTCTCCTCCTCACACATGGGGTTCCATAGCTTTTTCAGAGTAGACAGGGGAGGAGGGACGCTCCATCTGGGCCAGAAACAGTATCGGCACTTAAGAAGTACTTCATCTTAAAAGGGGGACTGTTTTGCCCCTGTCAAACTGGTTAATTTGTCCCAAATGTTCAAAACCTCCTATTTTCCTAAAAGACTGGCCGTCTACAAGCAGCGGGGCCAGTGGAGAGCTAAACCAAACACCTCCTCAGTCTGGGCTGTCTGTGGGTGTGACTAGAAAGTGTGCACCAAGAGGACATGAGTGATTTCTTCCCTTGTGGCCTGAGGAGAAGGAAGTGAGATATAGATCCAAGATGGCAGCCCAATGTCCAGGCAGGGCACAGAAAGCTAGGAAGAAATGCTTCAGGAGCTGAAAGCCAGTCACAGTGTTCTCGAATCTACTTTCAAGTTCTATTTTAATTTAACCCGTGGAAGTCTCTATGGTTTTACTGTACTAGGGGTTAGCAAGGTTCTGGTTGCAGAGTTAAATACGATTTCTCATCAGTTCAGAATCAGTTCAGACAATTTCATATTCTCACTCCAAGAATCAAGTCCTCCTTTTGGGATTGCTAGCCTGTAATCAAAAATTGCCAGAATAGGGGGAAATTTTTCTGCTAAAGCAATGAAAATAAGTCTGTTTTTACATTTTTAATCTGACAGCATTCCAAGGTTTGTTGAACCACACATGCATCACACATACACACACACATACACACACACACACACACACACACACACACACACACACACACACACACTTACAACAAAGAGCTATGACTCCCATCTGTGAGCTGCCCTGTTTGTCAGGACATTTTCTCTTAGGATGCTGACAGCAACCAGGTAACCCAGGGAAACTCCCCCATTTGACAAGCCATGCTTCTATTTGTTCAGGGTTAACCCAGAATAGAAACCAGAAAAGCACAGTTGATAGCTCAAATGCTGTTTGCTTATTTGGTGGTAAAAATTACCAGTGTGAGGCAAGTATGTAAAAGTGTACACAGGAAGGAAGCAGGTAGTTTGTGGGGCTCCACAGAGCAATGGAAAAAAGTCCCAATGTGACCACAAGCCCACATCTCCCAACCTATTGTGCTGCCTCAAGCCTAGCGTGGTCAGGACAGTTTCCCCCCCCCCCCCCAGCTTTATCCTTTTATCATTTTCAATGCATTAGTAAAGTAGAACTGAAGTTACCTGCTTTTCCTAGCAATGACAGCAACAGACCTGCATGTATGGGCACATATCATATCTTAGGAAATTTTACTGTTGCACATTGAACAAATGTCTATTCCTGTTGTTAGTGTCTGAATGGAGTCTGTTTGCCCAGCCCCAGGAGGCAGAGGTCCCCTAGCACAGCCCTTGTTCCTCTGTGGCATAGAGGCACATCAGATGAATTGCTGTCCCCTCACAACATTCCTTCTGATCACTGAACCGGGTTATGCAGCAGGGCAAAAGTATCCAAAATATTTTCAGATTTATAAACATGCCTAGAGCAAATGTCTATCTTCCCAGTGCCTATGTGAGCATGCCAACAGTTCTTTATCCTAGCAGTTCTTTCTCTCTGATTGGCTAAAACCAACATATCCATGAATGAACTGACAGAGACATCAACAAGTGCTCTGCAGGGATGTAACTCAGTTGCTAGAGTGCTTGCCTGCCATGCACAAGGCCTTGGGTTCGATCCCCAGTACTACATACATGGGGCAGGTGGTATATGCCTGTAATAACAGTACTCAGAGGTAGATGCAAGAAGATAAGGCATTGATCAAGGTCATTCTTGGCTACACAATGAGTTTGAGGCCAGCAGTGTATATGAAATCCTGTCTCACAAACAAAAACACAAGTGTCCAAGAGATTGTTATTGGGTTTTTCTTCATAGTGGTAGGATCATTTCTGAGACACCTACAAGTTAGTACTATATTCAACCCTACAATGGGGAGAGGGTGGCTTTCAGTCCTACCTAGGATGTACATGGGCCATGGTTGCAGGTTAGAGCCTGGTTTTTGCTGCAGCATCACAGGCCAGAAGGACAACATGTCATAAACCAGGTTCACTGAGCTCTGCCTCTGGGCTGGGTGTGCACCAAGTATCCCCTATATAATGATGATGATGCAAAAAGGACCCTGCTTACCATTTGGTGTTGTATCAAAGCTAACTTCTTTGTGCTCTTGACAAGCAAAGCATGATGGGTATTTTATGTTATGGAAATTAATGGCCAGCAGAAAGACAATATGGAGAATAAGGAAACTGCTATTTTCATATTTTTTTCTGATTTTTTTTCATGATTCTTTTCACAAACACCAATAAGCTTGTGCTAAATTAAACGAAACATCTTATAATTAGGGGAGTTCCTATAAAAGTGAGTCTCGATTGGCAGGGTGGTGCACACCTGTAACCAACCCCAGCACTTGGTAGACTGAGGCAGGAGAAGCATGAAGTTGAGACCTGCATGGGCTATATGAAGAAGCCTGTGCCCACAATGACAAAAGCAGGCCTCTTTCTCTGTACCCCAAACACTCAGGTCTTGATAGTGTTAATTCTTAAGTTGGAGACCATAACATCTGGCCTTGATTTACTTATCTGAGGCCCACGTGTTCAGCTTTTCTCTAAGACATGAGATATCTCAGTGTCTCAGTACAACAAATATAGTGATAATCCATTTTTTCTTCACTGAACTGGTTAGTTTCCATCACCAGCTAGACACAACCAGACTCATCTTAAAAGAGTGTCCCAATGAGGTACTCTCTAGATCAGATTGGCCAGCGGTGTGCCTATGGCCAATGGGTATGTTTATGGCAGATTATCCTGATTAAGCTAACTGATATGGGAAGAAACATCTCACTGTTATGTGTACCTTCCCTGGGTCTGGGTCCTGGGAGGAGAAAGTGTTCAGAGATGGAGAGATGGCTCAGCTGATGATGAGCACTTGCTGCTCTTTCAGAGGACCTGAGTTCTGTGTACAGTAACCATGTTGGAAAGTTCAAAACTACCTCTAACTCCAGCTCCAGGGGATCAAATGTCCTCTTCTGGCCTCCATGGACAACCACACACATGTGACACATAAACACACACAGACATACATACACAGAGAGACAGACACAAATACATGAATAAAAAGAAAAAACATTTTATTTTTTGTATAGTAAGAGTGGAGAGAGAAGTGGACAGCAAACATACATTCGTTCATTGCTTTCTTCTCTCAATTGTTTTAAGTTCCTGTCCACTTGAGCTTCCACTTCGATGGGTTGTGACCTAAAATTATAAACTGGAATAAATCATTTCTCCACCAAGTTGCTTTTGTCTGGACATTTTTGTCACAGTAATGGGAACAAAAGCAGGGTTCACTTAGCTACATTTGAGTTATCCAGCGAAGCAACAGGGTTTTTTAATTGAGGGAGCTCACAGACAGGTCTCCATGGGATCATTTCTTTCTGTGCTTTGTGATCCAGAATTCAGAATGTCAAGAACACTAACACCTGCTGGCCACTTAAGGCGAGGAGACTAAGAAAGCATCTCCTATTAATGTCCCATGGAAGCAAGAAAAAAAAGGCAGGAAAATGAGCATGGTGATTCTGGAAAAACAAGACTAAATGCTGGTCAGCACCATAAGCAGGTGTCCATGCCCAGAGGAATGTGTATTTTAACACAGACTCTCCCCAACTTTGTGTGCCTTTTTGCCAAGGGATCTGAGAACTGCCCTGAGAAAGGTGGACAGACGACAGTTATGACATGAAGCAGACATGATTTGTCTTCTAAGAAAAGCAAAAAATGTAACAGGAGCTCAACGAGAGGAGGGACAGGCTCTAACCACAGAGTGAAGGGAAGGCTCCATGGAAAAGTGGCTGTAAGCTGGGTCCTGAAATAGAGGTAGGATTTCAGTGGGTGGAGAATGGCCATACGAGGAGTTCTGCATTCAGAGTTTCCTTTTGGAAAAATAAATCAGGACAGACAAGGAGAGGAACTGGAGTGACCCAGTGTGGGTTGCATGAGGAGGCATGGGCAGGGATGGAATAAATAGCAGTGCAGGGCATCCTACAAGGTGGCCCTGGGGACAGTCTGCAGACTGTTTAATAAAGGTTGGCCAAGGTTCCCCTGGTTCAGCAGCCTTCCGGGGTGTTCCAGTTTCATTCTATTGCTATAATAAGAAATTCTGACCAAAAGCAACTTATGGAAAGAAAGGCTTTATTCCAACTAGCAGGTTAGTCTACCATCCAGTGAAGCCAAGGAAGAATGGAAACCATGGAGGACTATTTCTTACTGCCTTGCTCGCTGACTTTCTTATGCAGCCCAGGATCACATGGCCTAGAGATTGTACTGCTCATAGGCTGGGCATTTCTCTATCACCTAACACAGGACAGTGCCCCACCGACATGCCCATAGGCCAATCATACCAAGGCAATGTCTCAGTTGGTTCCCTCTTCCCAGATGGCTTTTGACTGTGCCAAGTAGATAATAAATGCTAACCAGCACATAGGGTTCCTTTATGGGCACATGTCAATCTTGCAGACTGAAAATTTGAGCTGGGCACAGGGAAACAAGGAGCCTAAAGGGGTATGTCTGGGCAGGAATAATAGAAACCTGGTTGCCTCAAGGTCGGAAAGCTGGTGGGAACTGGTAGAGATGGCTAGAATCAGGGACTTAGTGACTGGGAGAAATGAGATACCAGGTTTTGAAACCCACTGAAAGACCAGAGATGTCCACTCAGTGCCAGAGGCAAATGAGTGCACTTGTACAGTAGAACTGGAGACCTGTTGACCAGTAAATGCATAGTATCAGGCAAACAGGAGGATGCTAGAGTATCTGTCAAGATGATCTGAAAAGGGATCCTGTGGGGAAAGGAGTGAGAAGTAGAGCATGTACAGAAGTTAAGAAACAGATTGGTAAAGCCCACTCCTGCAGTGATCCACTTATTGGAAAGGTGTTGAAAGGCCTCAAATGGAGCTTGTAAGGATCAAGTGTGCCCAACAGCCCCATTCTAAGTGACTGACATTCTCAGTGAGTGTGTTGCTGGAGCGAAGACCCACAGAGAGCAGGCTCAGTATGGTGGTGCATACCTTTACTCTCAGCAACTGCCAAGTTGAGGCAGGAGGGTTATGAGTTCCAGGCCAATTTGGTCTATGTAATAAGGCTATGTCTACAAAAACAAACACATTGGGGCTTCAGAGATAGCTGAGTGATTAAGAGCACTTGCTCCCCCAGAGGATGAGAGTTCAGTTCCCAGATCCACAGCAGGTGGCTCACAAGCATCTGTCATTCCAGCTTCAGAAGATCTGATGTCCTTATGGTCTGCATGCGCACGCGCGCGCGCGCGCACACACACACACACACACACACACACACACAGAGAGAGAGAGAGAGAGAGAGAGAGTATTCTCAGGCAGCGTGGAGCTAAGTTAGAGCTCCAGAAGCCATGTTCGATGCTAGATTTGGTGGCATGCATTAGCAATCCCAGGGCTAGTCATGCAGACACCGGCAGATCTCTGAAACTCACTAATTAGCCAAGTCACCCAGCTTACTTGGTGAGGTCCTGGGCAGATTGAACCCTGTCTTAACCAAAAACAGGACAACACCTGAACTTGCCCTCTGACCTCTACAGCATCAGCACACACATGCACCTAAACACATACATACCTGTGCTCACATGGGGATCTTCATGAAGATCCACAAGTACAAAACAAACATTTACATAAGTATCTTTAAAAAACAAACAAACAAACAAAAACACCCAATGAAGAGCATCTTGTGTTATCCATCTACAGAATCAGGAAGGTCCAGGCCACTGTCTCAGCAGCTCTGCTGTGTGAGCCTGTGGAAGCTGCTGAACTGCTTCTTCCAAAACTCATGTTGGGGCTTCAGAATAATGTGTATAAGGTGTGAGCACATGTCTTCATGCAGGTGGTCCTATGGATGTCTAAACAGGGAGATTTTTGTTTTGCTTTTTCTCTTTGGCAATGAGTATGGAAATCCAGACAGCATCACCTCCTCTCTAGGCAATGAGGCTGGGTAAAGTGGACAGACATGGTTCATGTCAGTGGTGCTACTCATAGGGGATGCTTATTACACCCTGCCATCTGGTCCCATAAAAAGTTTTGGTTTCTGATTCTTCCAATAGGCTTTTATCCTGTGAATTAGCCCACACACTTCTGGTAAATTCTTTATGGGATAATACCCAGAGAACTCTCAGTGGCTTATAGTTAAAACGTACCAACTGATTCTGCCTTGTTCATGTTACCATGATTAATATGTCTGTGTCCTTAATACTGATTATAATTATTATATTTGTTATATTATACTTTAGAAGAATGCTTGTACCAGGACCCTAGGTTTTGGGCTGGAAGTACTGGGTAGGACTTTATACACGTTGAGATGCCAGATTGCCCTTGATCCTACAGACATGCCATATGCTTCGTGGGAAAGGCACATGAAGAAACTTGTGACTAAGATTCTGGCCTAGAGAATATCCAGCTGCATCTGTTTTCCTGTGTGCCATAGTAGATGTTGTGGAAAATACTGAGCCTGGATGTTCATCTCTAACAGCTCTGCTCAGGGATGTGTAACTAGGAGTTTGAAGCCCAGAAATAAAAATGCTGAACCTAGAGAGGCCCTTGGGACTCCAATAATTGTCCTATGCTTCTGAAGCAGATTTCCAATATCTCCTTCATTAACTCAGACCAAGATGTGATTATAAGGTGTCAGTAGTATAGGTGAAGAGCTCAAGACCCAAACCGAGGAGGCCCTCCATTGTTCAGGCTCACATGGTCAATAGAAAGCAGACCGTTCCTGGAACCATATGAAAGAAGAAACAATCAAGTGAGAAGTGAAGAAAAGAGCAGTGACTTTTGTTTGGAATAAAATGTGACTCCTCAGCCCAACCCTTGGATATAGTCTTCTGTTTCTGAGCTACACTGAGGAACAGGACTCCATTCTCTGAGTGTTGTTTTTGTCTGAGTGGGCATTTTTTCTCCATTTGAATCCCCGATGGCTAACCCAACATAGGACTTCAGTAGTTCCTGCTGTGTCTCAAGATGACGTTAGTAATTGCCCTGCTTTGGGTTTGAAATTTTTTTCTCATGGAATCATGTTTTGGATTCTTATTCTCTGATTGGTGATGAGACTTTTGGAACCTGTGATGACTTTAGGCGGTAGGTCCTAGCTGGCTAGAGTTTAAAAGTGGTATCTCAGCCTCTGGGTCTGCCCTCCCTCTGTGCTTTTCGGCCCACCATAATGTAAGGGGCCTCTTCCATAGACTCAGTCTCCAAGTACTCTCCGGCCATGCCTTCCTTGCCATGGTGGTTTGAAATGAGGAGCCAAGATAATTCCTTTCTCCTTTAAGTTGACCCACCATGTACTGAAGTCAGAGAGATACAGAAGTAACTAATAAATAATAGAAATCTAAATCATCCAAATATAATTCTAAGTCATGTCTGAATTGGCTAGGAGATCTGAAATGAGGCCTTAAAATTTCTATACTGATAACAGTCATGTGGACCCCTCTCAACTGCAACTATCACTGACTAAAAAGTGTAGCCATCTTCGTTTGTAAATATGCTGATAACATAGTACTAGCATACCAACACTTTTTAAAATGGTTTTATTCTATGCATTTAAATAATTTTATATCACATATCAATTTTCTCTTAAGCTTACCGCTTATCCAGTGTGTCATTTAAACAAACAATATAATGTTTATCCAATAAGTCACATATCTGACCCTTTATCACAGACCCTTTTGATTAACTTCTTGGATAATTTAGTAATATAAGCATTTTATTTATTTTTTTTTAATTCTTCATAGAGAAAATGGAAGGGTCATGTATTGGACTTCTATAATGTCAGATTGTGATTATTTTATTTCCTTGTTGCCAGCCTTGGGAAATGTCACTGAAGATGAGGGACATTTGACAATTGCTTTATGAAACCTATCAGACCACTTTATAATCTTTTATTTACTCTTGTGGTTTAACTTGGGCTCACGCTCTCCTTCTGACTATATTTCTTCTTTGGAAAAATATCATTATATTCTTTCCACTTCTGAATTTTCTAGGGCTCTCCTAGAATCTTACCTCACACCTTATGCAATGACATTTTCCCTTTAGCAAAAAGAATCCCCTTTCCTTCTCTAGCCTGATGGGGGTCGTCTGTTTGTATATATGTTTCTCTTACCAGTTAATGACTAAACCTCTGTTCAGCTAAGGAGGAAGGAAGATAGGCAGGACTAGGACACAAGAAGAATTCTGGGAAAGGTAGACAGAGAGGATCCACCAAGACAGTCGCCATGTGAGCTGCCAAAGGAGTTAGAGGTCCAGACCCTTCTTCTGTAAGATAAGACCATGTGGAAGTACTTAGATTAATAGAAATGGGTTAATACTTAAGACAGAGCTTGTCAATAAGACGCTCTAGTCATTGGCCAACAGTTTCATTATTAATATAAGTTTATGTGTGTTTATTTGGGGTAAACAGCTGTGGAAACTCCAGCAACACTAGCCCTGACTTTGGTGTGGTGACAACAAGTACTTGAGCATGATCACCTTCTCTCCATCTGGGGAGTGGCTATCCACCTTTTCTCCTCAGCCAGTGGGAAGACCCATCATTATTGAAGGGAAACAAGCATGGATGGGAAGAGACAAGTTCCCTTAATTCCTTTGAGTGCATAGTGATAGGCTGAATATAATAACAGAAAAAGAGTGAGTGACCCTGGATTAATTTATAAATATCTCCACTCCATTATTTTGCCCAACTTATACCTGTCCTTATTTTTACTCCAACGCATAAGTCATCATGTGGCATCAACACTGTTTCACTCCAAACTACAGACAAGACATGGCCCTCCACAAAGTAAAGTAAAGGCTTTTCAAAGGCAAGCCTAAGTCACAGGAAAGCATCTACAAGTTACCTTATGTATGAGCCAACTTTAAAATGATGCCAGATTTCCATCAGTAAGCCACAGTTTAGAAACCACCACCCTTGAAACAAAGTCGGAAGTTGGTAAGTGGATTCTTCTGGTTGGCATGGATTTCCAAGGATGCATGTAGATCTCAGTTCTTAAGAATCGTGGCTCTGGCATTCCCTATCCAAGTTTTTTTCACTTATCTGTCCTTGTGAGGCAAGGGTGATCAAGTTTCCAAATTATATCACTGATCCCAGGCCAGAGATTGAGACACTAAACTGCTCCCGGGAACTACATGTAGGGAGGGCAATAACTGCAATCAGTTGTTTTTAATTAATCTCTTGTGTTCTGAGCTTATCTGGTCTCAGAAAATAAAAGCCATGAATTCTACAGTGTGTGGGCCAGACTGCATGTGTAATTCGGTGGAAAGCCCCTAGCAGTGAAGCCAGAAGTTTTAACATTGCTAGTGCTTCCCCGAGTCTTGGAAATCCATGGCAGCATTTTGCAAATGAAATTCCTTCTGTAAACCCTGCTTGACTCTCAGAGCTGGGAACAGACCTCATTACCTGATATTTTCCAAAGGACCAGAGATGCTGGGATTCTGTTCACAGGCAAGCTGAACATTAAGGAGACTATGTGCCCAGAAGCCACCACTCTAAGTCCAAGGCCTCAAGTCTCTCTCTCTCTCTCTCTCTCTCTCTCTCTCTCTCTCTCTCTCTCTCTCTCCCCTCCCTCCCTCCCTCTCCCTCTCCCTCTCTCTCTCTCTCTCTCTCTCTCTCTCTCTTTATCTCTCTCTCATTTGTAACTTCAGGCTTTTGAAACACTGTTCTTTGTCATAAAATCACACTCCTCAAAGATTTCTCTTAAAAGTCTCATTCATTACACACTATATTTCCATCTGCAAAATGAAACTATAAGCATGTAAGCATTGCACTGCCTTCCCAAATAGAGTGAATGTTAGGTTGTGAACTCAAGTTTTCCATTGCACAGGATAAATGGGGCCACACCCTGCATCCAAAATTAAAATTAATAATTATCCATCTGGTTCTATATAACAGCATTTAGTAAATGTTTTCCACACATTATCTCATACTGTGTTCTCAGCAAAACTTCTAACTTATTATCCTTTGTTAGACTCAAGAAACTGAATCACAGGGAAGTGACACTTTGGCTAAGGAATGGCATGACTTGAATGTTGAATGTCCCTCAGAGATTCACATCTTTGAACATTTGGTCCCCAACTGGTGACACTTTTGGGGAGATGTATGAAAACTTTGGGGCAGGAAACATAGCTGGTTTCACACATCTCCCCAAAAGTGCCACCAGTTGGCACTTTTAAAAAGATGTACTTTTTGTTTTATTTTTAAGTGTGTGTCTTTATGCCAATGGGAGTAGCCACAGAGGCCAGAATAGACCATCAGATCCCTGAAACTGTAGTTCCATGAAGTCATAAGCTGCCCCATGTGGTTGTGAAGAACTGAACTCGGGTCCTCTGGAAGAGCAGCAAATACTCTTAAAACACAGAGCCATCTCCCCAGTCCTGGATGGTTTTTGGAGATAAGAGAACAGAGTAGTGAACCTATTTGTTCAAGATCCCAGTGTGAGCAGGGTAAGGAGAGAAATTTCAAATACAGATGTGATTGGTACCCAAAACCTCTGTCCTACTTTTCAATGGCTTTCCTGTTACAGGAGGAGAAGAATGACCTTAATGAGAGAAGAGAGAGGAGGAAATTAAAGATTGCCTCTCATGATGCAACCAAATCCAGACTTACTATGTTCTGTACAAATTCATAACCCATGCCAGGCAACAACACTAGAGACCCTGTCTCCATCCCTCGCCAGATTTATGATAGAAGATTTATAGTATGATTTTCTTGCAACATTTTCTCTGGATTCTTGAAGGAGGAGAAATTTATACAGCCATGTGAACATGAGTTATTATCTATTTTGCAATAAATTAACAGCATTCTTTTGCATCTGTACATTGGATTCCTATCTGAAGCAGAAATTCAGCTCCTGGCCCACATTTCCAGCTTCACAATCCTGAATGATTTCTCCCCTGTCACTTTATATTGCTTGCACTTAGAGTCCCTGAGTATAATTGCCTGGGGGAAGAGTAGGGTTTCAATTTTAATACAGGTAGCATCATCGTTTTCACTCAGCACAGGAACCACAATGCAATGGCATGCAGAGTGATGCCGTACTGGCAGAGCCATCAGAACACAATGCCCTGCTCCTGCTGTTTTTCTTACAGCAATGGAGTGGATACTATTACAGGTCTGCTAGTTGTAAGTGATACGGTCACCAAGGCTAGGGTGTGAAATGTCCATTTTTGGAAAGAAAGGGGGCAAAAGTCAAATTGTAATATAAAGAAACACATAGTAAGCCAAAGAAATGAATTGAATGGTGAAGGCTGGAAGGGTCCTGCACAGTTCAGAATGAGTTTACTTTTGGTGGAGTGGGATGGTTCCCAGTATCTTGTTCTCTGGTATGGGTGCCTTTATTAGTTCTCTCTGACCAGGAACAGGGATAACAGGGATAACCAATAGGATACTGTAGAAAGGATGAGTCATGCCTTCCAAAGTATATCATAGAAAACATGGTGTCTCGTGCTTCTGTTCTTTTATATCCCATATGCTAGGGAAAGCCAGCTTCTAATCACGAGCACAGCTGATGATGGAGAGGATGGGTTTCAAAGGGAAGCAACTGGCACTGTTGCTGGACAGCCACTGGACCCGCAGTGAGCTCTCAAGATGACTGGCCTGGCCCCAGTCTTAAGTACAGTCTCATAGAAGATTCAAGAAGCTCTCACATTCTAGAGCCATAAAAGTTCCATGGGATAGTAAAGGTATATTACTGTTCTCATCCACCAAGTTTCAAAATCATCTTTTCTTTAAACAGCATCTCATTTAGCCCAGGCTGACCTCAAGCTTCTGATGCTCCTGCCTCCTCCTCCTAAGTGCTAGGATTGCATGCTTGTGACCCCATCCTTAGTTCTATGCACTTTTGGGTTTCCACATGTGCAAGGTAAGCATTCTACCAACCAAGCTACCAGAAATTGAATGCTTCCTCTGCCCTTGCCTATCCCTGGAATCATATTAAAACAACAAACAAACAAAAACAAACCTAGAACGGACAGTGTGACTTAGATCAATGTTTTCATAGAAACCCTAAGGCTGAAATCTGAGCATAACATCACACTGAGAGGGTTCTTAGAGAAAATGCCTATGTTAAAGAGTAAAGCAGGGCAAGGGCAGAGGAAGCATTCAATTTCTGGTAGGATATTAACTCTGACCTGGTTCATGGCTCCTCTGAAGTATGAGTCTTACTACTGATTTGCCTCCTACAGGAAAGCAAGCTTTGGCTTTCATGAATCTGACAGCCAGCCCCATTTGCTCATGATTGGGGGACATAGTCTCCTGGGTTATTTTGTACAAGATGAAGGAAATTCTCCAGAGTAGAAGGGAAAATGGGAGCCATGAGCAGTATGGTAGTTTGAATGATATGTCACTCTCTATTGGCTCAAGTGTTTAAATGCTTGGTTCCTGGCTGGTGGAACTGCAATAAGGATGTATAGCCTTGTAAGAGGAGATGTGTTACTGGGATTTTAAATATCCACACCACTCCTAGTTAGCTCTCTATCTCTGCCCTTTGCTTGTCAATCAGGTAGCTCTCAGCTCCTTCTCCAGGGACATGCTTGTCTGCCTGCTACCATACTCTGTGCCATAATGATCATGGACTTTTACACTCTAGAATCATGAGACACAGTAAATGTTTTCTTTTAAAAGTTGAGGTGGTCAATGTGTCCCTTCTCAACAATAAGAAGTAACTAGGACAGATGGTCACTTCTTGTCTAGGACAGTCTTTCTAATTTACCTTGAAATGGAAACTGTCGTTCTCACTGGTTCAAGAAGACTGTGTATAAACATTCATAATCCAAGTGAAACAGTGAAAGAGTAACTCTGTGTGTGTGTGTGTGTTGGTGTGTATGTGCTTGTGTGTGTGTGTGTGTGTGTGTATGTGTGTGTTGGTCTGCTTAACACCTGCAAGTGCAAAGTACTCTTGGATCCTAACAGACAGTTTGATCTTTTGAGCTACTATCCCATGAACAGACACACACACATACACACACACACCTTCTAAATTGTAGCCTTTAGGTAATCAAACCTTCTGTTTGTATTGATGCATGCTTTGTAAGTCTGTTGCCACAGAATTAACTAGGCCACTCTGCTTGATGAGTCCATAGAGTTGTAAACAATTCAAGCTTAAAAGGATGGACTGTCATCTTAAATAGACAATATTCAGAGAAAACTATGGTAACCAAGTCTTGAGTCCTTGAAATCAGCCAGGTGGCTGATTTAGCACAGAGTACTGCTTAGGGGGTATGAGCTCA
Organism: Phodopus roborovskii; assembly: GCF_943737965.1. Classification (NCBI taxonomy): domain Eukaryota; kingdom Metazoa; phylum Chordata; class Mammalia; order Rodentia; family Cricetidae; genus Phodopus; species Phodopus roborovskii. The sequence goes on along the minus strand of NW_026126558.1, from coordinate 14,916,178 downwards.
TGTCAACTCACTGTACAATGTCATCTATGAACATCACCATTTTTGTCTGAGGCACAGGCCATTACCCCAGGGAGGCATGCCCTGCTCAGAGCTTTGTGTCACCTTCTAATGAAGCCTGAAATTACTTTGAATGAAATCTGAAATTACTTCCATGCTTCCATACCTACCTCTGTTCTAATACTATGCCTCTGTACTTCATAAAACATCAAATAGATTAAATATTTTATCTTTTCAGTTGTTTTTCCTTTATTTCCACAAACACTGTCTTCTTGGTTCATTTCTTTTGCTGTGATAGGATATCACCAACCTAAAGCAACATAAGGGAGGGAGGGTTTATTCATCATATAAGTCTGGGTCACAGTCAACCATTTCTGGGGCATCAAGGCAGGAACTCAAACAGCTAGTCACACTAAATTCACAGGAAAGAACAGGAAGAAACAGATGTACCCATGCTCCCTACTTGTTAACTCTCCTTACTCTTCTACAGTTCCCCATTTTCAGCCTAGGGAATGGTGATACCCACCATGTGCTGTATCTTCCTACATCATTTAGCTGTCAAGACAATCCACAATAAACAGAACAACCTGAACCAGATAATTCTCCATTAAGAATCTCTTCCAGGTGATTCTAGATTGTTTCAGTTTAACAGTTAAAACTAACTACCAAACATGGCATTTTTTTTTCATTCACTATTATATTTCTTGCATTTAAGATCAATCGTCTTTAAATATGCAGTGGTTTCAATTTACACTGAGATACAGGCTGGTAAACCACCATGTAAGTTGGGTCTGTTTCCACCACGTGAGTTGGTATGTCATTTGACCACCTCAGTTCCAGTAGGGGAAGTTCAGAAGCTACCCCCATCTTTTTTCCTTCCATTTTTCACCAGCAGAATCTTCTGTCTTTCTGGAAGAGACAGAATATCTACCTCTGATGATTTCCAACCAAGGAGCCTGAAGAAAAGAACCTTGCAGATTCCTCCCTTGGGAGCAAAGTTGAGTGTGAAATGCCCTGGGTTGCTTTGGCCGTCCGAAGCATGTCTGCTGTGGTGCTAATGGATTATTTCCATCTTTATCATGAGCTGGGGTCAGGAGGGAGATTATTGTTCTTGGACAAGAGCACACACATCCTCATCAAGCTCGTACTTCGGGTAACCTCACTGGCAGGTCAAACTGTCTGTGTTTCTCTGGGGCAGACAGAATGAGAGCTTTAGTTACAGTCAAGGGGGGTTGGAAGATCCTTCCTCTATGAGCTTGGATTTAGATTTCCTCCGAATCCCAAGAGTAAAGGAGGGCAGCTCAAGGTGTCAGTGAAAGAATTCATGTACAGAAAATGCCACAGGATCTAACACCTACTGGGATTAAAATAGAAAAGTGCATGCACTAGACACATTGATTGTCTTTTTCTAGCTGTGTGTGTGTGTGTGTGTGTGTGTGTGTGTACACAGGGGGAAGAATGAAAATGAGGATTGTGAGAGAGGCTGCACATGTATGTGTGTAAGGTGTTGTGTGTGTGTGTGAGAGAGAGAATGTGTATGTATGTGAGTGAGGAGAATGTGTTGTGTAAGTGAGATATTAGGTGAGTGAGAGAATTGTGTGAGAGGGGGTATGTGAGAAAGAGATTGGTTGTGAGTGTTGGGAGGGGAGATAACAGGGCACACGGGGAAAGAAAACAAATACCTTGAATGAGACCAACGTGCTCATTTGGAAGGTTCTGGCTTTGTCTGCGTGGAATGGGAGAATTTATCAGTTCACTCTGCCCCATACCACACCAGCCTGAAAACACTTGGGTTTGATTCTCACTTACAGAATTCTGATTTTAGAAGTTTAAGAAGTAAAAAGTTGCCATTTTGTCCGTGTCCCTTTTTCATGGTTTTCAAACTGTGCTTCCCTTCTGTTCCTCTTTTTCATCCCCTGTGGTACCAGAAATGGTTGTCCTTTTGTTTAAGAAGACAGGAGTTTCAAGGTCAGAACTTGAGCTGCATTGTCCAGTGTCTGCAGCATTCCCACTCAGGAAGAGGAGAACAGGAGATCTTTGCCGTGGGACCTCCTCAGATGTTTGCCTTCGCTCTGACACACATCCCCACAATTCTGTCCCCTTCTACATTGCAGGAAACTACATTTCTCACATGTGGAGGCCTCTGGCTTCTGAACAGGCTTTGAGCAATGGGAGGTCCTTGCAAAAGGTAAGTTCAAATAACAAAGAGAGGTCAGGGTACCCTCTCCTCCCCCTCCCATCTCCCTATTGCTCTTCCCCTCCTTTTGCTCACAGTAGTACCACAGGCACTCTTGTTGCTGCCCCTGACCTCCGACCTCTGAAAACAACACCTATTCCTGTCATTCTTCCCCCTATACTGTGGCACCATAGCTGGTCTCTGGGCTAGCTTGACTTCTGACCCCCCAGGCTAGCCTACCTTCTATATACCCCAGGCTAGCCCACCTTCTGAACCCCTCTGCCTAGCTCACCTTCTGTTCAGCTTCTCAGTTCTTTGCTGTAACTATGCCCCTGTATTATCATGCCTCTATTTGAAAGACCTGGACTGTTTTCTACTTTTTGACTGAGACACGAATTCTTTAAGAAATTATCATTTATAAGCAGTTACTATACAACTGGAACCAAGACAGAAAGAGGAGGCTTAGCTAGAGTGTTAGTTGAGCTGTTATGGAAGCAAAATTCTTGAGATACCCCAAGGTTTTTTTGTTTGTTTTTAACATGTGATATTTATCTAGCATCATGATTTTGGAGACTGTGCTCAGTGGTTGTTTCACCCATTGTGAGCCTGTGGTGAAGTATACATCACTGTGTGGGTGCCTGCTTACCCAGAAAGCACTTACCTCATGGCCATAATGTGCAAGAGAAAAGATGAAACTAGTACTTCATAGTGCCCTTCCAGTACACACCCCAGTGACCTAATAGCTCTTCTTCGTCCCAGTAGTACCACGCAGGGGCTAAGCCCTGGAGAGACAAGTCTTGAGGCCCATTCCAGACCCACCCTGCATCATAGTCCTTAGAGGGCCTTAGCTTTCATGAGCATGGTGTTGTGCTGAGAACCTGCTTGCATCCTTTTGTCACCAAATGGGAAGCCTGTCCTAGCTTTGTGGCTTGAGTCCATTTATTTCAGGACCTCTACCTCCCTCCCTCCTTATCCCCCCCCCCATTCTCTCTCTTTTCCCATCAACATAATAGCATCATTTCAAAAACCAGGAAGCAAGCACACAAAACAGGAACATAATTTCCACCATGCAGATGGCAACCCCTTAGTGTTAGTCGTTTTTGCTGAGTCGTACGTAATTAGCCTCAGGAATCCAGAGATTTCAGAGACACTGAAAACAAACATTTCCCAGCAATTGTTGAGAGGAACACACTGCTTTAATTTCGGGAGGAAACAGGGAAAGTGACATTTAAAATAATGAGCTACAAACTAAATAGCATTACCTGAAAGAATGCCTGAACTTGACAGATGGAGGAGGGACACAAAGAAGACAAATATGACAAAAATGTTTTTGTTTAAGGAATATTTTTTTTTTAATCACTCATCCAGGAAACATTTATTTAGCTTTTCCTTCAGTCTGGAGTGAAGAGAGACACAGGAATTCTGTGGACTCAAACTGGGAATGGAGACATGGAAGAGCAGAGAAGAAACCCAGAAGCTGAGTCCAGATCATCCCCACCCTTCTGAGTTTCAGTTTACTTCGTCTGATAATTAATAATGCGCTAATATCACTTGTACAGTATTCAATGCATATACCCAGCAAGGTCCTAAGGGCCCTCGGCACAATTCATATCCCAGAGCTCAAGTTTCTAATGTGCACTCAAGGTAATCTACTGACTTAGGGTTTTGAGGGTCCTCTGTGGCTTTATGCTTCTCTCAAATATGGTGGCATATCTCCTGGATAGTAACACAGCATGCAGTATCCAGTAAAAGCTTTAGAAGACAGAGAACAATGAAGAAGAAGGGTCTTTTACTTTGACAGGTATTTAAGACTAGGATAAGATTAAGAGAGAATTCTTTCAAAATAAAAGTAAGGGTAGAGCAAATTGATTCATTGTTAAAATTTACAAAAGGTATTGGAGGGGGTTGGTTGGTTTGCTGGTTGTTTTGAGACAGAATTCTTATAATCCAGACTAGTCTTCAACTCTCTGTGTGGCAGAGGATGGTATTGAACTCTCAATCTTCCTGCCTCTATTTTCTAAGTTGACATTAAAGGTGTGTGTCACCACAACCAGTTTTTATGCAGTGTTGGAAGTGGAACCCAAGGCTTTGTGAATGCCAGGCAAGCACCCTACTGCCTGAGTTAGTTCTCCAGCCTGTCATTTGTATTCCTTTCTGCAGGTCTCCTCAATGGTTCACCACCATTTAAAACTAACAGTTTGCTCTGTTCAAGCAGGGATAGGACAGAAGCTGCTTCATGAGGAGAAGCTACAATGGACAGACACAAAAGAGAGGAGGTAAGGAACAGTTGTACTAAAGCTTATGCAAGTAGAAGGGGCTCCTCTGCCTCAGTGCTGCTGTTAATAGGGGCTGCATAATTCCTGGTTAGGGCGGGGTATCTTGGGCACAGTAGAAGTTCAGAAACATTTTTTGGCCTCTTCTCATTAGATGCCAGCAGCATTTCCCAGCTATAAGGGGACACACGCATGCACGTGCACATGCACGCGCACACACGCGCGCGCGCGCACACACACACACACACACACACACACACACACACACACAAGCAACCAGACATTACTGCCTCTGTTCTGGAAGGGACAGGATCACCACAGCTAAAAACTACTGCTTGAGAGTAATAAAAGTGGACTATGAAGAGGAGGCAAAGGAGGAACAGCAGCTAACACTTGAAGAAAAAAAAGGACATTTTCCTGGGTTTTGTTTTCCTGTTCACCAACCTATTCCTAGCCCATCACAAAGCCTTTTGGATTTTCCAAGGTGCTTTGGGAATACACTTGGGCACTTGGGCAGGTGAATCTGGGAGACTTCACAGCCATAACCACCCTCTCCCACCCCTGCTGGAAAGACAGTGTGTGTCCAAGTCCCAGTTATCAGCCAGCAATAGAGATATTGACTGATATTCCAGACAGCTCTTTTTGTCCTTAAATCATCACTATTGCCTTGGAAATTCTGGAGTTTTATACCTCCCACGTGTGACCTCTCATCTCCTCATGATGTTCATTCAAGCAACTCAGGGAAATCCTGGGCAGAGACTTGCCAAGGACCCCAGCAAAGGCGGCAGACCTGCCTCCTTATCTGTGAGTGCCCCCCCCACACTTCCCCTGACTCTTTCCAAGAACACTCAGTGGGCAAAAATGCCTGCCTCCTTATCTGTGAGTGCCCCCCCCCCCACATACACACACACTTCCCCTGACTTTTTCCAAGAACACTCAGCGGGCAGAAATTCATCAGAGATGCCTGTTGATGAGGCCACAGGGCAGTGGGAGAGCCCACTGGCCAGCTGACCATGCCTCCTAGGCAGGACAAGACAAGGCCAGGAGAGGTACAGAGCTGGCTTGCCTTCAACCAAGGCAGCCTGCTCCCCCCCTTTCCTCTCTTCATGCTCTGAAAGGCCCCATGATTAACAGATCCGTCTTGTCCCCAACCTTCAAAGTCACAGGGGCAAACTGGAGAGGGTTTCCTAGTGCTGAACATTAATTCAAACACTCCAGGTGAGCACTTTAAACACCTGGTATTAGGAAGCAAAGCACTCAACTTCTAGAGTGTTCTTTGTCATTCGTCCTCCTTCACTGGCTCCTTTGTTCTTGAGACTTTGTCTGTGCTGTTTCCTGTGTGACAAATGTCACCTGTCTACATCTTAAGCAGTCAGGAAAGACACACAACAGAATCCACACTTTCTTCTTTCCTTTTTTTTTTTTTTTTTTTTTTTTTTTTTTTTTAATAGCCCCCAGCAACACTTTCTCTGTGTTAGACATGGAGCAGATGTTTAATGAGGGCTTGGTGTGAAATGGAAGTCAGTTAAAGGTGGTGTAACAATAGTCCTTTGCTTCTCAGCCATGGCCTTGAGTGGAATGTCAGCCACTCACTACCCCCATAGCTCAATCTCTATCAATCATCCTATTGCCCATTTAATCACTTTAGAATTATTTCCAAAACACATACTATGTGCCAGGCACCACATTGAATATTGGAGCAATCATCACATAGGAAACAGAGATTGGGGCTGGTAGGGGCTGGCTCAAGGGGTAAAGGATATTGTAGAACTGGCACAGGGACATGAGTTTGGTCCCCAAAACCTATGAAAAGGTGAAGAGAATGGATTTCATTTAGCTGTCCTCTGATCTCCACAAGCATGCTGTGGGATTCATACTTAGACCCATATATATCAAACACATGATATTAACAAATAGAAATTTTATAAAGGTAAGAAACAGATTGTCTTCAAGCTCAGATTCCAATCTTGCAGAGGAGTTCATGCTTATGAAGAAGGCTGTGTTGTACTTGTGTCTGATTTTATGTTCCAAAGACCTTGTACTAATAATCCAACATGCCCCATCCAAGGCATGCCAATTGGGACTCCTGATATCTGTAAAAGCCCTTAACTCTGCTGTCTGAACCTGACACAAGAAAGTAAAAATCAGGTCCCTTGGTTTGCCAGCTTCTCCCTTGTGCATTCCAGAGCCCCTGCCACTCCCTTGTCTCCTGTATCTCCCTCCTTCCTTTTTGTTTTTCAGATCCAGTGTCACTCTACAGCCTAGGCTGGTCTAGAACTCACTCCATAAGCCAGTCTGGACTCCAGTTCACAGCCATCTCCCTACTCAACCACCAAGGGCTGAGGTTATGGATATGAGCCACCACATCCGGCATTGCTTTCCACATTCACCTTTGTTTTCCATTCTTAGTCCATCTCTTTTAAGTTCTACTGTGAGGCAGCTAAGAAGCATCCTTTCCATACCTGTAAATGATGTGCTTCCTCTACTTGTATGAACCTACATGTTTTGTTGACATTAAATATGTGTGTTCAAATGTCATTTGGTTTCTTTCTCAGTTAAAACTGTTCATTGAAGTCAGTACAAATTCTACAAATTATTTGTCTAGTTAGCATTTTCTGAGTACTGTAACAAATTGCCTCAAACTGTGTAGCTTAAAGTCTACAAATGGATCATCTTACAGTTCTGGAAGTTGAAAGCCTGACACAGGACTTTCTAGGTTCAAGTCAAGACTTTCTATTTTCTTTCAAGTTTAAAGTTCTAAGAGACAATCAGTTTCTGTTTCCCTTTGTGCAAGTGGAGGCTACTAGCATTCCTTAGCTGGTGGCCCATTCCACCCACCCTGAAAGTGTGATAGGTCCATTCTTTAACTTGTGACATTGGTCTGACATTGACTTTTCTTCCTTCCTCAGAGGATGATACCAAATGATCCATTTAAAATCTGCTAATTAGCTTTACATTCATTTGAGAACGCTAAGTGCCCCTTTTCTTGTAAAGCATCACACATACAAGGTTATGATGACTACAGCATGGGTGTTTGGGAGTGGGAGATAGGGAGAATTATTTAGCCTTCATGGAACTTCACAGAATGTATCCTCTCATCAAGAAAAATGAAAAATGCCATTTCTTGCTTTTAAAAAAAACTTACTATCACGTGTATCAGTTACTCTCAACCTGTGGTTGCACCCCCTTTGGCAACCCTCTATCGCCAAAAATACACTACGATTCATAAACAGTTATGAAGTAGCAATGAAAATAATTTTATGGTTGGGGATTATAACAACATGAGGAACAGTATTAAAGGGTCACAGCACTAGGAAAGTTGAGGATCACTTCCCTACATCATCACAGACCTGGGAGAATTTCTCTAGGATACAAATAGAGTTTAAAAAAATTGTTAGGAATTCACATTTTCAAAAAAGTCAACCAGCACTCACTTTCTGACTCTCTGAAAGGCAAGTAGCATTGCTTTAGGGAACAGTCCCAGATAGCCTGATCGTTCACAGAAGTGTTGTCTATTGCCACTTTTAGGTATATGGGGGTGGGGGTCATCTTCTGACCACTCTAAAGTCAGACACAGTCATGTGACTCATTCTGGCCAATGAAATGTAATTGGGAGTGAGCGGGCTCTATAGGGGTTTTAAGAGGCAGAGTCACCTTCTACCCTGAACACCAGAGACTTAAATGTTGACATGGTCTTCATCCAAGGCAGTCTCCAAATGACTTTAGTGCACAGAAGGCACCCCTTCCCTGAAAACCAGCAAACCAACTGGATAACCTCTCTCTCTGTCTCTCTGTCTCTCTGTCTCTCTCTCTCTGTCTCTCTGTCTCTCTCTCCCCACACACAGACATAATGTTTTCATTGTGCAGAGAAACTGAATTATATGGTTTTTACTGTAACACAACATGGCCTATCCTGACCAACATGCCTTTAAAACCAGGAGTAGTCCAAATTCAAACTCTATTAGAGTAGACAGCGATAATGTATGTGTGCTTGTTTGTACAATCATGTGAGCATGCAGTATGTAGGCATGTGAGTGTAAAAGGTAGAAGTCAGTGATGTTTCCTCAGGTACTGTCTGTCCACTTTGCTTTTTGAGACATGCTGTCACTGAGCCGTGGGACTTGCCAGTTTGGCCAGACTAGCTGACCATTGATCCTCAGATACCCACCCATATCTGCTTTCTCATCCCTGGGATGACAAATGTGGACTAGAAAATGAACTCTAGCCCTCATGCTTGCCTGGCAAGCATTTTACCAACTGAGCCACTTCCCCAGTCCTGGGTGTGCTAAGTTTTTACGTAGCACTTTCTTATCTGTGATTTCCAGCTTTACTGCTTGATTTCTTTTTTATATCACAGGCTTATGTGTTGCCTCCTCCCTCTTTCCCATGCAACCTCTTCATAAAAGTATATGGGCAAAACATGGTTTCTACCATTTTCTGTTCCTTTGCTGGTACATTCCTCCAACAGATGGACCACATCCTCCCATGCCCAGGCCCAGGTGAGAGTCAGTGCCTGGCACATTGATAGTAGGTGGATAATGCTTCTCAAGAGACTATTACTGTTTTGTTTTAAGGAGGTTCAGAGATGATAGACTGGTGTTACAATTCTAGGAGGTAAGAATGTGAACCTTTGGGGCTGGGCAGGTGGCTCAGCACTTAAGAGCACTGGCTGCTCTTCCAGAGGTCCTTAGTTCAATTCCCAGCAACTACATGGTGGCTCACAAACATCTCCTATGGAACCCAATGCCCTCTTCTGGCAGCTCAGAAGTAACTATCCCATTATTTAGCCCAGGACCTCGCCCCTTATTTCTTAGCCATTCCCTCACACATACTAAACTATGAGTACAAGGGAGATGGCGTGGATCCTCTTCCTCATCTCCCAAGAATGTGGAATGAATGATGGATCTGACATGTATTTCCAATGGGCTCACATGTTCTCAGCATCTCTGCCACAGGTTTGCTAATACTCTTTGCTCCATCGCAAAAGGGGTGGGGGGAACTCATAAGCCTGCCTCATCGGATAGGATACCATGAATTGTGATGCAAGCTCAGGGTCTCTAGAGATATAAACAACTCTAATCAGCAAATGTTCTTGGAAGTAAATAAAGAGTGGAGGGTACAGGAACACCGTGGAGGGCCAGGCCAGAAAGACAGAACTTGTGTTTGGTTTAAAATATAAATACAGGGCTTGGACAGGAGAGACCGAAACCATCCACTTCCTGTCTCAGTATCACCACTGTGGTTAACGATGATCCCTGAAGTACTCAGAGGCTTGGCTGTTGGCAGATGGTGGAGCATCCATTATCAGTCCATCAACTGTGCTAAAATGACCCATGGAAAAGTGTTTTTCTCCACTGCATCTGTGCAAATAAACACTGACAATTTCTAATTCTGAGCTGCCTGCCTGTAAAGTGATCTAAATGATGTCAACCCAGTAACTCGTGAGCCATGGCTTACCTCCAGTTGGATCTAAAACATCAATTTGCTAATTCCTCTGATTTGTCTCTTTTCTTCTTGCTCTTGACCTTGACAGATTAGCACTCTGAAAGTGAAGCAAATGCTTCCTTTCCAGCCAGAAGGCTTCTACTGTTCCCAGGACTGGAGCTTCTACCGCCCTCAGGAGGCTGAGGGTGATTAGCAGCGCTATCCACGACACTGGGAACGGGGGGGGGGGGGGAGGTCTTGAACAAGGAGGGTGAAGGGAAAGACAACCAGTGTGAAGCAGTTACTGGGGGATGCTGAGTGTTAGTACACAGTGGGAGGAAGCTTGAGCCTTGGCTTCCATCGCAGCTTAGACTCTACAGCAAATGGTGTAGGATTTAGAACATGGATAGATTTTGAACTCTGCTCTGTCATGTAGTAGTCCATGCCCTTGAGCAGTTTATCCATCACTCCTCAGATTGTTTCATAGTACAACCAGCAAAAAAGAGTGTGCACAGAGAGTGTCAATGTGCAAATCAAGTACAGTAATGCATGTAAATGCCGAGCACAGCCTCCATGTGGTCTATTAGATTAACCCTAAGTTAAAGACTTTATGCATAAGGTTGAGGAATGAAGACAGACACCCAGTTACATTTCAAGAAGTTGGTCCAGGAGCTGGAGAGATAGCTCAGCAGGAAAACTGGCTGTTCTTACAGAAGACCAGAGTTCAATTCCTAGCACTCATAATGACAGTTCAAAACCATCTGTAACTCCCACCTGAGGGGATCTGCTCCCCTCTTCTGGCCTCCTTGGTCACTGCATGCACACAATGTACATGAAAACACACATATACACATGTGCAGACCAACAGACAGATGCACATAATATATATATATATATATATATATATATATATATATATATATATATATGATGGGGCAGGAGGAAATCATAGGAAGTAAGAGAAGGGCCAAAGCCACCGTCTTGGAATGTGCTGCTGGTGGTGGCGGTGCTGAAACTATAGTCGTAGTGGACAATGAAGGTTCCAAAGAAGAGAGCTGTTGACAAACATTCCCTCCAAATCCATATTCCAAGTGGGAGTGTAGGAGGATACCTTTGCAGGGAGGGCCAGGGAGCTGCTGTCACTGGGAAAGAGCTAGCTCTCAGAATAGAAAGAAGGAGTTGGTCAAACAGTGGCTGCTGCCAGTGTAGGGCAGGCTAATTAATCTCCAAGAAACAGAATTATTCTCTCCCTTAGTATGCTTCACCAGCTTCCCACTGCTGTAGGGGAAACATGAGGACTGGGGACAGAGCGCAGTGGTGGAGTGCTTGCCTGGTATGCACCCGGCTGGAGCTTTTACCTTGAGTACTGTAGACAATAATGCATAGGAGGAAAATAAAACCCTCTCCTACCACATCAAGGAGGTACATTCCCATCTCTCCAGCATCCAACCCCATCACTGCTCCCTCTGCCTCTCTTCTGCCACACACACTTTTTCCCCATTCTCCAAATACCTAAACCTCTTTCCAAGTTCACAGTCTCTTCCCTATCACTCTCTTATGTTTAGCCCTAGTGCCTGGCACATCTCAGCTCCAATTTCACTTCTTAAGAGATGTCTTTCAAAGATCCTTACATTCATACAGCTCAAGTTCTCAACCATCCCACAGGTTTAGCAGCCAAAGGCTTTCTGTTATGGCTGTTCCTGAGTATTGTAAGCCTGCTGTTGCATCATTATCTTCATCATCATCATCATCTTCATATCTCCTTGCAAAGAACCTAACATAGGGATTTGTACATTCTAGGCAAGAGCTCTAACAAGAACTCCATTCCTAGCTTCCACTTCCTACCAGGAATTCATCTACCTTTATTGCCTCTTCATCTTTTAAAGCCACTTCAGAAATCTCAAATTTTGATAGAACTTGGGCTATCTCTCTAAACACAGGAGTGGGGATCAGAGACCTCAGTTTATACTCCACACTGGACTCCAACTGTTCAGTTTACATCTTCCCACTGTTTTACAGTAGTATCGGAATATAACCCCAGGTCAATCGGCACGTATTGAAGCAGCTGGAACTGAGCTGTTGCATGGCCAGATGAGTAAGACAGGTTCACAGATGATGTCCCAGTACCCAGTTCTTTCCAGCCTTTCCACACCTGGGCTGGCCTGTCATCACCGAGGAGGATCTGTGCAGCTTTAAGCAATTTAAGCTGAGAACAGACTGAGGGAGATGCTGAAACACACACCCAGGTGTAATTAATGTCCATGAAGTGATTGATGCTGATGAGGACCTCAGTGCTCTGTGATGCAGTGGGACACTGAGTGCTTTCCACTGGGATGACCTTTAGGATAGAGGATTTGGAGCATGGAGTATGACTCTGCTCTTCCTGCATGCTCCTGGGTCCCTGCATAACTCAAACAGCTGTCTTAGGAGGACTTGCTCTGGAATGTCCTATCCTTTCTGAACAGTGCAGGGAAGGCAGGGATGTGGTTATTTTCTTATGTCTTTCCCAAAATGTGCCAGCCCACTTTGACCTTGGTCCAAACTTTTAACATGCCCAAAGGGCTTTGCCAGAAAGGAGAAACTGAAGGCTCAAATTCTAGAGGCCACCAGTGACTTGGAAAGTGGACCTCTAGGGCTAAAGAGATAGCTCCATGCTGCAAGCTTGAGGACGTGACTCCAGGTTCCCCAGAAGTCAAGTGATAAGCCAGGCATGGTGCCATTTGACTATAATTAATTCCAGTGCTTCAGGATGGCATGTGGAGACAAGGGAGCCCCTGGATCTCTGAGAACAGCTCTCTGTCCTGAGCTTCAAGGCTCCAGGTTGGCAAAAGACCTTGTCTTACAAAAGAAATGTGCCAGGTGGTGGTGGTGCATGCCTTTAATCCCAGCACTCAGGAGGTAGAGGCAGGTGGATCTTTGTGAGTTTGAGGCCAGCTTGGTCTAATAAGTTCCAGGACAGCTTCCAAAGCTACAGAGAAACCATGTCTTGAAAAAACAAACAAACAAACAAACAAACAAAACAAAACAAAAAACCAAAAAACAAAAGGCAGAATGCACTCGAGGACAGACACATGAAGTTGAACTCTGCTCCTGCAGACGCATTGTATTACACTTGTGGGTTGTGTATGTACACACCCTCACCTTAGGATGTAGAAATCCAGCTGTGGTCAGTCACATTAAACTCTACAGCACCAGCCTCCAGCAGGGTCAGACCAGGCCTTGGCTCAGGCCCCCTTTAACATCAGTGAGTTTTGCCATTATTGGCAGCCCACCTTCCATCTCCTTCCTTCTGGGCCTGATGGCTCTTGTACAGGCAGGGTGTGATGGCAAACTGAGATAACTCCAATCACAGTAGAGAGTGGAAGCCAGACAGCAAAAAAGAAAGAGGGTGAGCTTCAGAAGACCGGACAAAACATTGCCAGCCAGTCAGAAAAATACTGGGTGAGAGGTCATTGTCCTGAGGTGTGAACTAGCAACCTGCTAACTTATTCTACTGCTACGGCATCTAACTAAAGATGTCCCTTTCAAGAGCCTACAAAGTGCAGTGGCAATGGCAATGCCCCACCCACGTGCCCTTGGATATCTTTGTAGCATGTGTCAGTGGGCTTTTGCTTACAATGGAAGGACTTGGAGAGTCTGATCTTGGGTTAACGAAGCTAGTTTTGCTCATGGGCATAGGAAGCCACAATTCAGGAGCAAGCGATATCTCTGCCTCCCAAACTCTTCACGAAAGGCTGACAGGTGCAATCCTGGAAAATCCCCATCTCCCTTGCCCCGGATTTTAGGACATGGCTTACTTTCCAAAGATGCCTTGATGGGATCCGGGGGAAGCTCCCCTGTCTGTGACTTTGCCCGAGCTTGCTTTCTTCTTTGGCATTGTCTCCTGACCCGGCCTGCCCTGCCAACCCACTCTCTTCCTGCTTCCCACCAGAAGCCTCTTCTTGAATCTGCATCCTCACCCAAGGTTTCTGACCAGTCTCTCCTCCAGCAGCAGTTTGAAGTATAAAAAGCAAAGAGGAGCTGTGATGGCTGAGCTACGTGTCAATGTGACTGACTAGAGCGGGGCCTGGATGGCAGTGGAGCACTGTCCAGTGTCTATAAGGATGGTTTCTGAGGAGTTTGGGTTTGACAGACGGGATAAAAAGCTGCCGCATGAATGGAGTGGGTATCGTCCAATTGTTTCAGGGCCCAAAGAGAACAAAGGGGTGAAGAAGAATTCACTCTGCCTGGGCTGACATCCATTTGCTTTCTAACCTTGGATACTGGCAGCCTTGGTATTCTTATAGCAGGACTTTGAACTTGACTAGGACCTGCATCATTGGATTCTCTGGTATCAGGCCTTCTGGACTGGGTTCAAAGTGCACTTTTGCTTTCCTGGGTCTCTGTCTTGCAAACAATAGATTCTAGAACACATCAGCTTCTGCATCACATGAGTTCTCCCTAAAGGTACATTTGTCATACCAGTTCTGTTTAGGAGGGTGGGGGTGGGGATCCTGACACAGAAGTCTTCTCTGGGGGAAGAAACAGTTCAAAGAATTACTATTGGAATCCACAAAAAGCCAAGAGACTAGAATATTGCAGATACACTCAGGACTCTGCCTCAGTGAGCTGTCAAACAAATGCATTGTAAATTATATTCCAGATAACATTCATGTGTTACACTATAAAATGCATATGTGTAGAATATGGACATCTGTAGACAGACTGCTAGGTGAATTCACTAGAGAAATTAATGCCTCTGTGCCAATGTCACAGTCAAACTATTGCAGAACACACAGATGACATGTGTGTGGGCGCTGTTTCTCATCAGGAGGTTTGTGGGAATTCAGGCTGTTACCATTAGCATCACCCCAATAGGGCCAAAGGATGCCTTTCCCCAAAGCAGAGTCTTCGTTTGTAACCAACCATCAGGGACATAATGTACATGAAAACACCCAGCAGCCGTCATGGCTGGCTGTACCTTCTGAGCACTTTGTGAAACAAATACTTAGCATGACATAATAAAGAACATGAAGAAAGTAGTAGCAGAGAGGCATGAGTAAAGTGAGAGCTTGAATGACTCCTCTCAGGTGGGGTGGGAGGAGCATCAACATAAAGTGTCTAACATGAAACTCATTTTCTCTCTAGATTACTTTTTTTTTTTAAGGCGTCTGATCTAAAGCGTATCAAAACAGCACAGTCTGGTTGTAGGAACTTTTGAAGCCACGCCCCTGTAAGTTCCTTGAGGGCAGAGGCTGAATCATTTGCCTCTTCAGTAGTACAGCACAACCCTGCGCGAATTGCCCAATAAGCATTTCCGAACTGCTGAACACGCTGTTGCCTCAGTTACCGTGGAGAGGCTGCCACCTGGTGGACAATGATCAAAACAGCACACCTCTACAACCTGGGTTCTCCCTAGAGGGTTGGAATAACTTTTACAGCAACTGCTCCTGGCAGTCTGTACTTGTCATAAGGGGTTTCAAGGCAGCAGAAAGAAAAACACAGAAAGAAACAAAGTGATTTATTCAGAGTATTTCCTGGGCCAGAATCCTAGACTGTAGAATGGAGAAGAGAGCTGAGCTTGCATGCATTTCTCTCCACTTTTTAACTGTGGATACAAGGTAACCATCTGCTTCAAGATCCCCTGCCTTAACTTCACTACCATAACCGGGAACTTTCTCCCTCGGCTTGCTTTTGTCAAGAGTGTTTTGCCTCAGCAATAGGAGAAGAAACTAAGCCACTGCCCAAGTGTAAGGTGGAGCACGGGTACATACAACAGCCTTGTCACTCAAGACAGCGAATGGCAAACCCACAAAAGCTGTTTATGCCTGCATGGTGCACGGCACTCCCTTGCTCGGAGATCAGCATCCCGTTTTGCCAGTCGGCTGTTTTCCCAAGGACTCCATGGAAGTCCAGGTCAATGAAACACCTATTGAGCAATGACCACAATTTCCTGAACAGAGTTTTCAAGCAATGGCAATCATGTGAGGGAAGTCCTACTCACTTCCATCAATTCATGTCTGCCTCTGCCTCCAGAGAGCACTCAATCAGAGACTGCCATCATCTCCACTCACAGAAGCCTCTAAACCCCTCCAGCTAATTGGCCCAGGAAGAAAATGGTGCCTGAAGGACTTCATGGGATTTGACACAGGCTGGCCTCTGCCTTGTCCCTTCCTGGCAGCTATTTCCTGCATCACATGGGGACGTGGAAAAGATGTTTCTGTTGGTAGCAGACGTATTCCCATTAGTGCTAGACAAAAGTAAACTGGGGTGGGGTGAAGAATATCAAATCAGTGCTGATCTCAGACCTCCATTCCTACAACAGATGCTACAACAGGGTCTCCCCATTTATTGAACATCCAAGTGTCTTTCCTTCCTCCTAGAGATGGCAGAAGACTCACTTTGACCTATTTCCTGCCAGTTGCACTAGAAAGTTGGCATCAGTGTTAAAAGAACTGAGAGGTTTCTGTTGAAACATGTCTGGCCTCTCCTCTGTTACACACACACAGCGTCTGAGACATTGGTACTGAGTAACAGCCAGGGGGAGTGTGGAAATCACATAGCATAGCTTCCTGAGGGAAGAGACCCTACTGGAAGGATTCTCCAGGCAGAGGCGGAGTAACAGCTTCAGGCCTGTGTCACCCTCGGACAGGTAGCATCACTTCATATGCCCATTTTTCTAACTGGTATAATAGGTAATAGGTGTGGTATTCCATGTGGCAGAGCCCTACAAGGAAATATTTACCAGACCAGAACTCTGTTTTTATATATATATACATATATATATATATATATATATATATATATATATGTATATATATATATATATATAAAAAAACTCGGAAACTACCTATGGGAAGCACTGACCCATGCTTGACATGTAGGGGCACTCAGAAAACCATGTTTTATTCCAGAGCACAAACATGGAACTTATTTGGTACAAGCAGCTTGGACTACACTTTCAAGAGCACATGCCCAGTATGTTTGGGCTTTGTGGAGCCTGGCATTCAGTTTTAAACTATAAACTTAGAGCCCCACTCAAGGGACAAATATTCTAAAGCTTAATTGGGTGTCAGTATCTCATGCTTTAAAATGAGCATGGCATGCTGTCAAATTGCCTTCTAAATATTTGCATTGCTACCCATAAACGAGGTGGGCCTCCATCAGAGAAGCTTCTCTTGACACCAGTCAGCAGAGAGGCAGAGCTCAGTCCTAATCTATGTCATCTCCATCACACACAACTCTCTGCAACCTCCAAGCCTCAGAGAATGGTCTGGAGGATGATGAGGAATGTTAGGAAATGCTGTCTCCTAGACCAACATGACTATCTCATGGTAAGACTATGGTCACTTGTGCAAGATCAAGCTAGCCAGAATTCTAGCAGAGGTAAGCGAGGTGATCTCCTGGTGATCTCGCATCCCTTAAGGATAAACTACTGGCAGCTGATAGCTGCTGGGGGAGGGGGCATCTTTCCTTTCTGAGGGTGCTCTTACTGGATGGCCACATTCATGCACATATAGATGGGCAGCACTGATTGGATTTAGTGGGGGGGGGGACAGATGTGAAGCTTGGAGGGAAACACATTGGCGAAGATATGGAGGGAGCTGGAGGAGCTAAGTGGGGGGTAGATAAGATCCTATTTCATTGTAAACCTGCATGAGGTTTACAAAGAACAAAATGTAATTTAAAACCAGAATGAAATAGCCTCTCTGAGGTTCTGATCCAGCAGGTCAGAGAGGGCCTCGGATCCTAGGACACATGGCATTGAGACAGAAACCCCAAGTCCTCTTGCTGCAAAGCGCTGCTCACACATTAAGCAGCATCGCTACAAGTGGTGGTACCAATGGTACCTGTTAGTTTTTATCTGACAGAGAAAATGCCTACAGAGACTAGAAAGTTGGCTCTGGGGACAAAGTGGGGGTTGTGCAAGCATGACAACCCGCGTTAGAGTCACCAGAACTCAAACAAATAAAGCCAGGTGTGGTCCCAGCATATCTGCAGGCCCAACACACCTATGGCAAGATGGGAGGCAGAAACAGAAGAACCTCAGGAAGCTTGTGGGACAGGTAGCAGAGGCTAAAATATCAGAGAGGCTGTCTCAAACAAAGTGGAAGGCAAAGTCAACACCTGATGTCCACTGATCTCCACGTGTATACTGTGCATCCCCCCTGCCCCCCCTCCACACACAGGCACACACACACACACACACACACACACACACACACACACAGAGAGACAGAGAGAGAGAGAGACAGAGAGAGAGAGAGAGAGAGAGTTTCTAAAAGAAAAACGTTATATGCATTTATCTTGTAAAATCTGGTTTTCTTTTGTACTACTGCAGATTGAACCTAGAGAGCCTCACACTTGATAGGTGCTACTATAGCACGTGGCTATATCCTTTCCACCATTTTGCATTTACACTTTCAAAAGAATTATTTATTTATGTGTGTGCATGTGTCTATCTGAGCCTCTCTCTCTCTCTGTGTGTGTGTGTGTGTGTGTGTGTGTGTGTGTGTGTCTGCACATGTACAGAAGCCAGAAGAAGGCATCTGATCACTTGGAGCTGAAGTTAGCAGCATTTGCAGAATGTCTGCTTGTTATGTGCATTCTGAGGCCCAAACTTTCATGATTGTGAAGCAAGTGCTGTTAACCACCACATCATCTCTACAGCCCCCTTTAAGATTTTGAGAGAGTGGTTTGCTAAGTCACCCAGGCTGACCTTGAACTTGTGACTCCCCTGCTTTAGCTTCCCAAGTAGCTGGGATTACAGGTATTTGCCACCAGGCCAGTTGCAATTTTTTGATTCATATACAATAGTTTTCACTCTTCTAACTAATATTAAAACTCAGGACAGCTTGCTTAGAGACAAACAAATATCTCTTACAAATGATATTTGTATAAAGGACACATTTGAGCTTACTCTATTCAAAGGATGACAGGTCGTTACTTATTAAAATTCAATGTGGCAAGCAAATGCAAATTTTATTAGACACGTTTAGTAAGTGTGTGACCTGAACACTGCTAAATATTTTAAAAATAAAAAGTCTAGGTTGTATTACATGGGAAAAGAGGGCAGTTAAGTTCATTCTTTCACTGAATAAATGATGTTGTTTAATTTACTCTGTCTGGAAGTGGGGTAAAAATGAAGAATTCAGAAGTCAGGAAACTAGAAGTTTTATTAAAGCCAAAAGCCAGTTTCTCTTTTTGGAAAAATAAACCAATTTAAATAAATCAAATAACTCTAGTTTAAGGGACTTTGGACATTGTGTCAGTTAGATTTGATTGTCACAGTCTATCTAGAGAACTAGGGAGATAGAACCTGGAACAGAAGAATTGCCTAAATCAGATCAGCCTTTGGGGATGTGTGTGGGACACTCTTTTGGTTGGTGATGAATACAGGAGGGCCCAGCCTACTGTGGCAGCACCATCTCTAGGCAAATGAGTGGGCTGTATAAGGAAGCTAGCTGAGCATCAACAGCAGAGTGAGACAGCATGTACCATTGCTCCATGCTTCCTGCATGGAGTTCCTGTCTTGGCTGTGGGCTCAGGGATTATGCACAGCAAGCAGGAGGACCAGAGTTCAGATTTCCAAGAATCTATGTAAATTCCCAGTGGATGTGGTAGCTTGTAATCCCAGCCTCTGTGAGTAGGGACAGGCAAGCTCCCAAGTAAGATGGCTAGTGAGACTAGGCTTTATCAGTGAGCTCTGTGTTTGATCAAGAGACCTCGCCTCACTGAGCAAGGTGTAAGGGTGATTAACAAGTTACCTAGTTACATGGATACCAAGGTTGACCACTGCAGGCACATCTACACTGTGCAGGAAGTCTATCAATGACTTAGAGGAAGTGTCATCTCAGAATGGAGAGATTAGTTTGTGCAGCAGACAGAGCCATCTGAAGAGCCAGAGATGATACCTGTAAGCAAGGGCTTTAGAAGCCAATCCCAAAGGAGACTGTGTTTGAAGTTCTTGGAGTATCCTACTGAGACAAAAGAGAGCTCTGACGTAGATGTAGTTTTCACCCCATGTAACAGCCAAGGAAACGGGGAAGCATGGTACCTACATGGTAATTTTGGGGCCTCTAGCTTGTTGGATTGGTAAACTACAACACTAAATCTGACTTGTTACTAATTTTTATAAATAAAGTTTTATTGAGACATAGCCTCATTTTATCATTTTCATTTTGTTTCCAGCCACTACCATGGCATAGCAGCAGAGATATTTGCAATACAGGCCTTGTAGTATGCAAACCCTGAAGCATTTAACATCTAGGCCTTCGCTGAAAAGCATCTGCTGACTGCTGACTGGTGACTGCTGCCCTTGCCTTGGCCTTCTTAGCACATGTGGTCCAGTAAACTCTGGGTTGGCAGCCTCATATTGAATGAAGCCATCAGCCTAGGGGATGTCCCCAGACGCTGGACCCTGCCAGCCCTCCCTCCTCTGATGAGGAGGTGTGGCAGAACTCAAGGGTCTTCCCAGGACTTAAGCCCTGGAAGAGAGCAAGTCCCTCGAGAGCGTGAATTCCTGTGGCATCTCTGCTGTTTATATTGAAAATACCACAAGAACTCATTTTTCATGCTATTTCAGCTGAAAACAGGCATGGCGGTACCCCAAGCTTGAGATGGGGAGGGGCTGTGTTTGTGCAGTGGGGCTCAGCCTGCCATGCCCCAGGTTGCCTGGCCCAGGTGCGTTGGGCACAGGCCAGGCTTTCTTCTGGGATACTGGGCCTGAGGAATGAGGGTATGTTGAGGGAGGGGGAAAGGTGCCTCTCTGGAACATGGCCCGCTCTCATCTGGAAAAGCAAAAAACGCAAGCTGGCGTTCACACATCCACCTTGTTCAACAACCTAACATGGGTCATTAATTGAAATAAAATGAAACCAAATGCAAACCAGATGTTAGCATATACTCTCCCACACACAATTCCTAGACAAATCGCCAAATGGAAATACACTAGAATGTTCCCTGTAGCTATTTGAGGAACATGAATTTACCTGTCTCTATTTCAAATTCTTGGTTGTGTTTTGATTTTCTTCTGTAGCACCTAAGCAAGGACAGGACAAAGGCAGATAAATTATAACTTAAAAGTCTTGGCTCTGGAGAGATGACTTGGTCAGTAAAGCTCTTGCCTTGCAAGTGAAAGGATCTGAGTTCAATCCCCAGAACCCATGGGAAAAAGTGAGATGTAGTAAACCAAATGTGTCACCACAGGACTGGGATGCAGAAATTTGCAGATCTCTGGATCCACTACCCAGTCAGCCTAACTTCCAAGGGATGTTCCAGACCAATAAATGACTTGTTTAAAACACAAAACGGCACTGAGGCGCAACATCTGAGGTTGACCTCTGGCTCCATGTATACTCAGGTAATCTTACTCACACAAACATGTACATGTGTATACATAGACATATATACATATGCGTAATGTGTGCATGATTCAGTTGAGTACAATACCAGAAACTAGTGGTTCATATAAACATTTATTGGGAAAGAGATGGCTCAACTGGTAAAGGTGCCTCTCACCAAGACTGAGGACCTGAGTTTGATGCCTGGGTACCATGTGGTACAAGGAAAGAACCAACACTGTAAGTCTTCTGCCCTCCACATGCATGTAACATGTATGTGCAACAACACACACATAAACACACACATACATACATTTATACATACAGATTAATGTGTTATTTTAAGCTATGTATTAACCACCTACTATATGTCCACATCTTCCTTCCTCCTTGGCTTCCAGGATGCCTTAGAAAAAATTTCAATGAATACCTCTTAAATATCCCTGATCATACAAATTTCACAAACCCCTACCACAGCCTTTACCACCTACTTTGGGAGAGATATGTAAAAACAAGAGGATGACTACTCATCTGCAGTAGATTAACTGTTCCAAGGAGCCTATTGCCACAATCCCAGGGGGTCTAGGATGCATTTTCCTGGTAGATAATAAGTTGGATTGCAACCATACAGCAGAAGAGAACCCAAAATTATTTTGGATAAGTTACCATGGCCTATTATGAGGCCAGAAACTTAAGTGAATGAGTCAGCATTCATGACTGTTGGCAACCCCAATCTTGACATTCATATGACTCATTTCACTAGCCTCCACTGAGCCCCCAAATCTGGAGATCAAAGTGAAGGCATGAAATGAACTTGAGAGAGTAGGAAAAGTAAGTACATAATGTCTGAAAGTTATATAACATAATTAACAGAAGCTTAATATAATGCAGTAGATGCTGAAGCAAACTTTCATTCATATGTCTTTCCTCTTCACAAATATGAGAGGCTGTTCCTCAATGATGAGTGAGAGAGGTTATCAGAGAATAGCCAAGATTGCAAAATAATTGCTGGCCTAAGCACTTGGCTGGAGACTGATTTTTCTGGTAAGAAGACTGGAAGACTAGGCTTGTCTGTGATAGTGGCTAGCCTGCTCCCTCTGGCCCTTCACAATCACAGATGCTCATGACAGTCCTGTTGCCGTTTACCTTCCACCCACAGCTGCGAAGGGAGCTGGTAGAGAGCTGGGGAAATGAAACACCTTTAGAAAGAGAAATAAGCACCCTCAAGAGCTATCACCCTCCATTAGCCATTTTTCATACTACAAAATGGAAGTTCTCTACAGCCGATGAACTATCCAGCCATGAAATGTAGATTTATAGTACCTGCCACAGATTCTCTCCCTGAATCTTAAGTCCAATTAGACAGCTGTTAATCACCACCAAGAGAAAAATGTCACTCATGTATTGTTGGTAATATCTTTCTGGGATGATCTTTGTGTTTTGTAGGTCTTAAAGCTGGGTAGCACGAGGAATGCTATTTTTCCTTGAATGTTTGCATAGTAACTTTGAATACTCTGAAAGCTAGTCCTCAGGAAGGAGGCTTCCTTGTCAATTCCAGCTCGATTCCTCCAAGTCCTATGTCTGAAGTGTGGTGTCTTCAGCAATAGGGTCTTCACTCCAAGTTCTAGGAGATAACTACAGGCAATGACAATAACTTACATTGTTCTGGGAGTCTCTTGGACCACCCTGATCAACAATGCAAAGGAAGGTTTTCCATACCTAATAAGAACTATAGTTTATATTAGATAGTTTATGGCTCTTGGGAGAATCATTATCACCTTAAGTGGCAGAAACTACATTTAATATATGTGTGTATATATGCACATATTAAGTAAGTTTATCAAATACTATATTCCCCTATGACTTTCAAACACCCTTAATGCTGTTTATCTTTCCTTTCATTTTCCTCTGTATTACCCTCCCTTTCTCTTCCCAACTGAAGTTTCCCTATCTCTTTTACCCAAGCTATAAAAAGAAATAAAATTATTAGACCCACGCCACACTAAGCAACAAAATGTCCCATTTCAAGGAAGAATATACAGCCAAACCAAAATAGCAGCCAAATGTTACTATTACTATGTTCTCTGAGAAGATGACAGATTTGGGACATTATTTCTTCCACAAAAAAAAAATATTTATTGCCTATGTTTTGACAGACCTAAGCTCTAGGAAGCAAAAGCCATAGTAGTTTCTACATTTAAGGACAAGTGTCATTATTTCCTTTGTTGGTTTTTCTTTTGTGCCTGTCTTTCTTTACTTCTTTCTTTCTTTTTAAGACATGGTTTCTCTGTGTATACTTGGCCATCCTGAAACCCATTCTATAGACCAGGCTGGCCTCAGACTTACAGGAATCTGCTAGCTTCTGCCTCTATGTGCTGGGACTAAAGGGGTGTGCCACCATGCCCAGCTTCTGTGTTGTTTTTCATTCCTATGATAAAACAACTTAAGGGAAGATGGGCTTATTTGGGTTTATTCTGGGTGGCCAAGTTCAGAGTGTTTGGTGAATGTCCCCCTTTTTCAGTATTTGAGAGGCACTAAGCATGTGGAGAGAGCACTGCTGTGGACACTAGGATTGTGTGTAACAGACAAGAGTCTGGTTTTCAAGCATTTTGGGTCAAGCACAATCTATTGTTGACCTTTTTTAACTTTTGATGGGCCCACCATCCAGTTGCCAAGTAAATACAGAGTTCTATTCTTACTTAGGAATGCCTAGCCTTAGCTTGGCTTGTTTCTAGCCAGTTTTTCTAAGTTAAATGATATCATTCCCCTTTAACTACATTTTGCCTCTGGAAGTTTTACCTTTCTTTATTCTATATGTCTCACTTTCCTTTACTCTGTGGCTGGATGTGTGGCAGGGTGGCCCTGGTATCTCCCATCCTCTTTTTCTCACTCCTCCTCTCCCTGTTCTTCTTTTCTTCTCCCATTTATTCTCTCTGCCCACCAGCCCCACTGAGTTAGATCTGCTGCCTAGCTATTGACTGTTCAGCTCTTTGTTAAATCAACCAGATGTTTTAGGCAGGCAAGGTAACACAGCTTTACAGAGTTAAACAAATGCAACATAAAAGAATGCAAACCATCTTTGCATCATTAAACATATAGTCCACAACATAAATAAATGAAACATACCTTAAACTAATATTCCATAACAACAATCTAATGCCATTCAGCTGGAGTCATCCTTGTGGGCACCCTGGAGCCTCCCTGGCAGGTTTGTCCCTAACCCCATTAAGCCAATATTATTGGTTCTATTTGTTTGGAATAAAAACTAAATTTGGCTATAAACCACTCAAAGTCACAAATGAATTGGTTATTAAAAAACCTTTGGCACCTTGCTATTTCCCCTGAACTAACAGTTACTTATAAGTCTAGATTCTAGCAAAAGAAAGGCTGGTGAAGTACATATTGGTCCAAATTATCTAATAAAAGCATTTGCTGCACACACCCATGCATGCGCGCACACACACTGTAAATATGCAGGAACATTTTCTACTGCAGCCCCCATATGATAATATGAGTGCTGTCTATGTATCTTTGTGCTGCAAGGAGTGTTAAAAAAGTACCAATTCTTTTATACTTTTTCAGGCATACACACATTTTTTAACCAGTTTTCATTCTCTTCTCCTCCTCCTCTTCCTCCCAATTTGTTGTTTTTATCATTTATGACACATTGAATTAATTAACATTGTCATGAGTTGGGAGTTGTTTGCTTGAGTTGGGGCAGACTCCACTAGAAAACTCCTAGAACTGACAAACATTTGCAGTAAAATCACACAGGTGAAAGTGACACACCAGACCCAGGTGCCTTCTTCCATAACAACAGCAAACACCCTGAGAAAGAAATCAGGGAAGCAATTAGTAGTAGCCTTAAATGAAAATAATTGGGAATAAACAACTAAGGAAATGAAAGACTTCAATAATGAAAACTTAAAGACACTAAAGAAAGAAATTGAACATGATACCAAAATTGAAAAGCTCTCCCATGCTCATGTATTAAAATAATTAATATTTAAAAGGACCATTCCTTCAAGAGCAAGCTACAGACTCAATGGAAGTCCAACCAAAACCCCATCTCTATATAGTACTTTCCTTGCTGCATCAAAATAACTGGTAAGGGGGAACTTAAAGAAGGAGGGAGGCAGAGAGAGAGGGAGGGAGGGAGGGAGGAATTATTTTGGCTCACAGCTCAAAGGTACAGTTAATCATGGTAGGGAAGGCACAGCAGCAAGAACTTGAGACAGCTGGACACATTGTATCCTCAGTCAAGAAACACTGAGAACAATGGATTCTTATGCTCAGCTCATTTTCTCCTTTTCTTAGATTTCCACTCTATCAAAATGTCAAACATGTTTACATATATTTTGATCTTGTTCGTGTCCCTCACTCCCTTTCTCCTGCTACCCTGGAACACACCAACATGTCTCCCTCCCTCAATGTTTTCTCCCTTTTATTCTTAGTTCATGGAATGATGCTACCTACATTTAGAATGGGTCCTCCTACCTCAGTTTACCAAATCTAAATAACCCTTACAGACATGCCCACAGGTTTGTTTCCATGGTGACTTTGGGGTTGTTTTGTTTGTTTGTTTTGGGTGGGTTTTTGTTTGTTTGTTTGTTTGTTTTGGGTTTTTTGAGACAGGGTTTCTCTGTGTAGCTCTGTAGACCAGGCTGGCCTCAAAGTCAGAGACTCGCCAGCCTCTGCCTCCTGAGTGCTGGGATTAAAGCCATGTGCCACTCCATGGTGATTCTAAATCACATCACTATCACCCATCACACACACACACACACACACACACACACACACACACACACACCTTGTAATTTATTGTGTAAAGCCAGAAACCCAGATGAAGCGTCCAAACCTAATAATCAATTACACTTTATACGTACATGTGCCAATATTTCCCTGGCTCCATGATACATATTTTGATAATTTATTATTCCCAGTATTTTTTCAGTAAATATAATACATATTGAGCAATATTTTAAAATTCATAATTAGAACATCAACCAGTGGTTGGTGGTCTTTTTGGTTCCATATTTGTGACTATGGCAAGGAACTAACTATACATAGAAAGGCATTTATATAAAATTGTATCATGTTCCAATGAATAAAAATGGTATTTTGATGGTGAGAAAACAAAGGTTTAGGACAAGGTTCAGTAGCAGAGTATGTGAGGGTAGGAGTTGAAAACATGGTTCATTAGTAGAGTGTGTTGAGAAATCATGGGACCATTGGTTAAATTGCTAGCAATCCAAGAAAAACGAGGAAACAGATTATTCTATCTTTATGCCATTGCTGTTGTTTTGACACAGGGTCTTGCTATGACAGGTTTAGCTGGCTTGGAGCTTCTTACAAAGCCTAGGCTGGTATTGTAGACATGAGCCCATGTGCAGTGGAGCTTTCTCTATTCTTGAGTAACTTTTGGAAAGGAAGACTCTCTCTTGGATTTTAATGAATGGCTATTCTTCAGACATAAAGAAAAATGTTATGAAAGTGGACCAAGAAGAGATGAAGCATTCATGTTCTTATGTGAGACTTTTCCTGGGACTCCCAACACATAAACATCTACTCATATTACAAAGAACAGAGTGAAGTGATTATTCTACAAAGTCCAACTTGGGAAGCCACTGAGTTAATGGGGTTGCTAACAGGAATATGGATGTGGGGTTATCTGCTGGAACACAGATGACTCAAAGGTAGCTGCATATCTGAAATACTCCAATGGAGTTTCTGTCCTGCCAGGCCCTGCCACCCTTTAGCCCCAAATAAGCACACAGCTGCTATATTAATTATAAAGATGTTGGCAGACGACTAGGGCTTCTTATTGGCTAGCTCTGTCTTAACTATTAACCCATTTCTATTAATCTATGTATTGCCACAAGGCTGTGGCTTACCCATAATCCAACATGTTACTCCTTGAGCATCATAGTGTCTCTCTGACTCCTCTCTCTGCCTCTCTTCCCAGCATTCTCCTTGTCTCCTAACCCCGCATCTTTTCCTGCCTCTCCTGGCCAATCAGTGTTTTCTTCATCAACCAATAAGAGAAACATATATACAGAAGGACATCCCCCATCAAAGCCCATCCCAACATGGGTGGCAACTCACAAATACTCCAGACCTGGAACTCTGCACAACTGGCAAGCCATTCCACATACCCTGTAGTCTCCTCTAGGTAGCTTGGATTCCTCCAGGCAGCTCAGCTGGCCAAAGTCCTGCTCCCCAGCAGTTGTTTACTGTTTGATTTTGGGTCCCCAGCTATCCGGAATATGTGAGGTTTGTTTACCTCCTGAATCTCAGGCCTCTTGGGAGCCTACCCGGTGTGGATTTCTATTAAGAGGATATGGCTATCACACAGCTATGCTTGGAGATGAGAATGAACAAATTGAGAGGAAGAGAGAGTAAGTACTAGACTACTGAGAGAGTAGGAAAAGGATGTGAAGTCATAGGACATGGAAACAGAACATTACACTGAGACAAAGAGCCTTGCATGGGACAGGATCACAGTGATTTGCTAACTCCAGGGCACATGTAAGGCCAATCTCCTCAGAAAGGAATCGTGTCATTTGCTTTTTAATATCCCATATATCTAACATGGCATGTGATGTGTAAAGGGCTTCCAGTTAGACTTGAGTATGAAATGAGGACACTTACAGGAAGGCATTTGACCAGCACAGTGTGCACAACATCAGTGAATGATTAATACTGATGAGGAGACAGTTCTCACGGCAAGCTGATGCAAGACTCCCAAGGGCCAACTCATGTGCTGACTTCTCAGCAATCATGAACACTATAGTCAAAGGTCAGCAGGATTTCCTTACCAAACACAGTAAAAAGAACCCATCCGCTAATCTGATCCAGGAACAGACCCTTTCAATGTTACGACACATGCCATATCCTCCTCCCACAGTCTCTCCTAATGAAAAAATAACAACAGTTTAGAATAAGAAAGTACAGCTTTGTACAGGAGCCAGAAGCTATCATTTGCAAAGTGTGGTGGTATACATCTGTAATCTCAACACTAAAGAAACTGAGGCAAGAGGATCTTGAGTTCAAGACTACTCCGGGAATATACCAAGACCTGTCTCAGAAAAAGAAAAGGAAAAGAGAAAAGAAAGGATTGAACTAACATTAATTCTTAATTCTTAATTGTGTAACCACATGTGCTTTCAAGTCAGATGGACTTGAGTTCAAATCCCAGCTCAAGTGCTGACTAGCTCTTCCACCCTGGACAGACCCCTAAGCCTCTGTGGGCCACTGTGAGGAAATCCAAAGCAGACTGTGTGGAAACAACTTGTGAGAATGACAGAGTATGTACAGAGAACCCTAATTGCCCTCCTGAAATACCAAGTCAGACACAACATGATCCTGTTTCAAGAAGACATCAGAAGCCAAGGAGCTGATTTCTGTTGAGTTGAAAATTCCGTGAAGACCTCATCCGGGTTGTAAATTATTTCTTGATATTCATCTTCTTTCTGGCTCCTCCTATGTGTTCTGTGCTGCCTTCACATGCCCTTGCTTCTCTCAGCAGGGTAATCCATAGCCACAGATTGCCCACAGCTGGCTCAACCACATGAAAGGCCCAGACACTCCCCAGTGACCTCCTGGTACAAGGTAGTCATTCATCAAGTGCTGGAAGCCCAGCCCCAGACACACAGGGAAAGGTTAGCCCTAGGTTTTTATTGCAGTGGTATTCGCTTTCCCTGTCTGCAGCCATCTGATCAGTAGAAAGCATTACACTGTTTACAAATGTTGCAGAGCCCTGGCCTTTTCTTTTTGTTGACCTTCAGTTACATCATTAATCTTTAATTTTCACTGGAAACTTCAGCTGCCAATGAAAATGAAATGCTGCCTTCTGCCTCAAAAATCTTGATGAACTGTACACACTTCTAAAAAGAGTTGGGTATCCGGTATGTTGGGAGAATGTCCATTATTCATTCTATGCAAAAACTGAAATTCATTATGTGATGTTACAAGGGCTTTACAGCAGCCACATAGAGTTAACATGAAGCCAGCATATAATAAAAGGCTGTGGGGTCTGGAGAGATATATAATGCCTGCTGCTATGCAACCATGAAAACCTGAGTTTGATTCCCAGCACTTGTGTAAGAGGCAAGCATAGTAGCCTGCACCTGTAATCCAAGCAATAGTAGAAAAGAGAGGACCCCTGGGTTGCTGGCCTGACAGTCTAGTGAATCCGTTCAGTGAGAGACCCTGTCTCAAAAAAAAAAAAAAAATGTAGAAAGTGATTGAGGGAGACACCAGATATTGACCTCTAACTTCTGCATGCATCTAAACATGTGAACACATGAACACACCAATACATACACACATAGCAGTGTTGACCAGTGTGATAGCTGCTCTACAAAAGCAAGTTGGAAAGTTAAGAATTGAAGATCATTTTTAGCTGCATAGCAAGTTCAAGGCTAGCCTGAACTATATGTAACTGCCTCAAAAATAAAAACTAAAACAAAAGCAGAGGATAGTTGTATTCTTAATTTTATATGTTTATGGATTTTTATAACTGCTTTCCTTGATGACAAAGAGAATGTATGCCCAAACAGGAAATAGCTTCTAAATTAGTTCTCCACTGGTGACAACTGCCATAGAGCAATGAAAGAAGCAGCAAATGTCACTATATAATCAAAGCTTCATGGCATTGGAGAGGAGTTGATGCTATTTTCTACAAATCTCACCAATGCCTCTGAGGAATGTGGAAGAATAAAATGTATGCACTTGGAAGAAATATTATCTTTGGGGGATGGTTGAAATAAGGTCTCATATATCCCAGGGTATCAGAAGACTCCTGAATCTCTTGCCTCCATCTGCCTTCTGAGTGCTGGGATGACAGGTGCAAGCCACCATACCAAGTTTATACAGTACTGGGAATTAAACCTAGGGCTTTGTGTGTTTTAAGCACTCTACCAACTTTGCTACATCTCCAGGACCAAGTAATCATTTTCTTTCAGATTTCTGTTCAATAACTGAGCTCTTTCCTTTATCAAATCACTTGATTCTTTGCAAAGTGTTGTTATAGTCATGATTAGATTGATGCAATAACCCTGGGTAGGAGACAATTGAGTAGGTCAACACAGTTGTAGTCATGTTTCAGATAGGATTTAGACATATTCAACTTGCCCAAGATTCATTCAGATTAGAAAGTGGGTCTCACCACATAGAGTTCTTTTGCATAAGTTTCATTTTTCTTGCTCCCCATGACTAAAGCGAGAACACATGAAGAGAAACCACAACAGAAGAGCAAGTTCCTCTCTCCAAAGGAAGCTTAGAAAATCTCAGTTTTATCTTTTCCACCATTTCTTGTGTTTTCACAGATAAATAAAAAGCACACACATGGTGCACACATATTGTAGAATTTAAGTATACATCCATAATTTACCATCACCTTATCAAAGCCATAAACTATTCATGTTTTCTTCCTCTTATTGTGTTTTCAAGACAGGGTCTCAGGACTGAAGCGATATCTCAGCAGTTAAGAGCACTTGCTACACTTCCAGAGGACCCAATTTCAGTTCCCAGCACCCATATCTAACAACTTTCAGTGTTCTGTAATTGCAGATCCAGGGTATCTGACATGGCCACAGGCCAATATAGTAGAAGAAATTCCTCGGTTAAAATCCCTTCTTCTCAGGATATCTAGGTTGTTATCAGGTTAACAAAAACTAAGATAGCACATGAGGTTCTGTGTTCAATTCCTAACACTTCATAAAGAAAACACCAAAAATAAGATAGAAAAAGAACTCAAGAGCACAAAGCTATGATGCGTTCACTACCTTGACCATGTGTAGACAAATTTGGCCCTATTCAGAACACTAATCACTTTGATCAGTAAGCAAACTATTTTCCAGGATCCAGATAGCTTCCAAAGAATTCTGAAATAGCTTTGGAGTCTATAGCTAGGATAATAGCCCAGAGACCATGAATAGAACTTGAAAACCAACCTTAAATGCTGCTGTGAGAAAAATAGCAAGATCCTGCATGGATCTTAAAACAACTCATTGTCACCTTATGTAACATTAAACCACACTAAGATACAATCTGAAATGACTCCACATATTAAATAAAATCAGGAAAAACCTAAACTTGTACGGGTAGGGATAATCAACAGACATGTGCATACTTATATAATATAAACATAAATTATCTTACAAAGACTCTAGTAAAACTAATAAAAAGGGTTTGAGCAAACAACGATAAACAGTTTTAAAATCAAATGGAAAAAAAATAGACTGTCTCAGCAAAGAAATAATTGACCCACCAAAAAAATCCAATAAAACCTTTTAAAACATATAAAACATACTGAACAGACCAGACAGAAGAATGAAAGTAATGGAAAAGGAGTCAATAAAATTAGCCAACATGAAAAAAGATATATACTAAAGATGAATGCTAAAGTTTATAACTGAGATACCAAAAAGAATAAAAATAATGAATTATTAAAAACTTGAAGAATCAAAGCTGAACATGTCCTAAATTTAGTAAAAGACACAATCCCATGGATTCCTAAACAACAAACCACATTAAATGCACACTAAGACACTGCTTCATTTTCATTTCTCTTGATATGATAAAATGCCTTAACCAAAGCTACTTAGGAAAGTAAAGAGTTTTTTAGATTAACAATTCCAGTTCTCAGTGCATCACCAAGGGAAGTCAAGACAGGAATTAGAGCAGCTAGTCACATCACCCACAGTCAATAACAGAGAGAAGCAACTGGATCCTTTGCTTGCTTGTTTGTTGCTACTTAGCTAACATCTTCATTTCTACACAGTTCTGAATAACCTTCCTAGGGAATGGTGACACCCACAATGGACTGGGCCCTCCTACATCAATTAATAATCAAGACACTCTCCATAGACTTAATCTCAGGCCAACCTGTTTTAGAAACTCCCTTTATTTTATTTCCCAAGTGCTTGTTGGTTGTATTGGGTTGGCAGTAGAACTAACTAGAAGAGACAAATAAACTCATTATCTATGAAAGAAAGGTTTTTAAATGACTTCAGATTTCTTATTGGAAGTCACTGTCCTAAAAGGACATGGTCCAACATTTTGAAGCTGTTGAAATGAAAAAAAAAGTCAATACAAGTTATACATCCAGCAAAAAAAAGAAAAGGAAGGAAGGGAGGAAGGAAGGAAGGAAGGAAGGAAGGAAGAAAGTGCCTTTGGGAACAAGGTATGGCATATAGATAATCATATTGAGAAAAGAGAAGTGAATTTCATTTTTCACAGGCTGTAACTAAGTCCCTGAAAGAATTTCTTAATTAAGAAAAAAGAAAACTGATACAGGTAGAAATAGGGAATATTGGGTGGTAGCAAAATGGATTTGTGGAGTTCAATCTCCTGATTCTATATCGTGGATTATAGCTGACTCCTATAAGCTGTCCTCTGGCATTCATATGTGTGCTGTGGCATGCACACACACACACACACACACACACACACACACACACACACACACACTAAATGTATCAAAATATATAAAATCACTGGGAAGTGGCAATGAAGAGAGAGCAAAGAATGTAGTTGTCCAAATAGTCCACCATTCTCTTGAGATCCT
Organism: Phodopus roborovskii; assembly: GCF_943737965.1. Classification (NCBI taxonomy): domain Eukaryota; kingdom Metazoa; phylum Chordata; class Mammalia; order Rodentia; family Cricetidae; genus Phodopus; species Phodopus roborovskii. The sequence continues at coordinate 14,883,415 of NW_026126558.1, read as the reverse complement.
TAGCACACATTTGAAACTACAAAGCACAAACTAAAGTACTGCTTGATGAGTTTTAAAGCTATATAGCCTAAGGAGATGTTAAGGGCAGGATTTCTGTGGAAATGGTCCTAACATTTTTTTTTTTAGATATAGTAAAAAGATAAATACATACATATAACCCTTACAACAACTATATAAAATCTACACAAAAATTTATGATCTGAAAACAGAAAAATCTTAATTTCAAAAATATTGCATTCTTCATTTCTTTTCTTCCTTCCTTCCTTCCTCCCTCCCTCCCTCCCTCCCATTCTTTCGTGTGTGTGTGTGTGTGTGTGTGTGTGTGTGTGTGTATGCATGCGCGCGCGCACATGCACACGTGCATACATGTGTTTCCATGTGCTTACCAAAGATCATACGTGGAGGTCAGAGGGCAACTAGCAGGAGTTTGCAATGGACAACTTGTGTAAATCCAGACTCTCCATCATGAACCTGGGTTCAGCTCAGGTTGCCAAGCTTCATAACAGGTGTTCCCCCCATCCCACTGAATATCTCACTAAGAGTAGAGTAGATACAAGTTGCTATGTTTCTGTAACCCCAGAGTGAATAGAACAGGATGGATAGACATGGTTTCTGCTTTCGTGGCAACAGTCAAAATAGCAGGACATTGATGCTCTACAATTAAGACTCCTAATACCATGTAAAAGCAGAGTGCTGTGACACAGACTGAGCAAGTGGCTAAGGAATGCAGGACTGCCATTGGTGAGAGATGAGCACCAGGTGAGAAGAAAAGGTCCTTGAAGAGGGAAAATTCTGAGACAGGAAGTACACAGGAGAACTAGGGTGCTCACAGGGGCTAGAGTAGAGAGCAAGCAGCATGCTGGGTAAAGAGTGGGAGAAGACAAGGACTGACATGGCCTTGTAGGACACGATATAGTTCTGTGTTTTGTTGTACATGTGGAGATGATCTGAGGAAGTCTGGTACACAAAGTAAAGGGTTTCTAGGGGAAAGCCCACCTATCTTCACCACAGGTGGGAAGTTCTGGGCAGAGCACATACAGTCTCCCCCAGCTATTGGCCCACAGTCAGCCAGACAACCAAGGTTTCCAGTGAAATCGAGCTTTGTCATTCCTTTGACAGCAGAATGGCTAGCTTCCCTGTGTGTACAAACCTGGGTTATATCCAGCAGTTCAGATGACTTCTCTGAAAGGCGACAGCCAAAGTTTGATCTTTGGCCTAAGGGGAGAATTAAAAGGTGTTTGTGTTGCAGAAATAATCAGAGTCAGACATCTTGAAATTAAAATTCTTTGTCAGCCTATCAATATTTATGAATGTGCAGTTTCCGACAGCCCCATTCCATGATTTCCATGCATTGCAGGTTGGGAGATGTTTGGTCCTGGAGATAACATCTCTTCAATGGTACATTTTTTTCTCGCTGTACAAAGGAGCACTTACTTAAATCTCTGACTCATCCCCAGAGCAGTAACCCTATGCTCTCACCATTCTCCCCAAAAGCTTCCAGAGTGACATTTCTTTCTTCTCCCTTTGTAAGCTTTAATGAGCTGATTTGAGTATTCAGCTGTTCTGGGGAGTGGAATTTCTTTATGTACAACAGACCTTGTCAGGTTGAATAGGTTAGAAATTTCTCCATACAAAAACAGTTCTAAGACCCATCTGAATGAATAAGGCACAAATACTGATTATTGTCAATCCAGTTTGCACTGAACGCAAGGTTCAAAATCTGAATAAAATGCTTGTAGCTGTACTTCTGACATGAGTTCATCCTGCAATCTTGACCAAATTATTTGACCTTGAGGCTTCAGTTTCATGATCTATAAAAGACTTGCTGTTCCTATGTCCTTAGATATGTGCATTGTGCATGGGTGTGCATGCAAGTATCAATGTACATGTACACTAATACATGTATATGTATGCAAGGGTTCTCTTTGCAGCAGTTGAGGTTAGATCCATTAAATGAGACTTAAACATAGCATGAGGATATAATGTGATATGATATAATATGATGCAAATATATGAATAAACATAGTCATATAAATTTCTGCAGGAAGAGGACAATGAAGAGGAAGGAAATTGACTATCATTTCCTTCATTGACTAACAAGGTTATTATGAGGAAACATAATTCCTAGGGAAATGCTAGAGACATATGCCCTCATATGTTTCTGAATTAGTCACAGCCTTCCTAATTCAATTTTTCTGGTGTTCTAACTGCACTTGACCTACAATTCCAACTTCACATGTGACCTCAAAGTGACTTCCGTTCTAGTAGGCTCCCAGATCTATCTCCTTTCATCACCCCATATTCTTGAGTTGGTCATAATGTGAGACGCCTACATAAACATATAAGTAATAAAGACTCAGAAATGACAGTTAGGGTTAGGATTGAGTGTTAGAGTTTGACATCTTGTGTGCACTATCCACTACAAGAGTTGATATCAGTAAGTTCAAATCCCAATTCCACAGCTAATGCATGTGAGTGTTAGCAAAGTCAAGACCCTTCTAAACCCGATTTCCTTTATTGTGAATGTGACTTTTTTCTATATTTATGATGACACCAATCTCTAGCATCATTACATGGAAGAAAGTGTTTTGCAAACTACCAGTGTGGAGTTTTCCCACCACATTCAGGCTATAGATGGAGTCTCTTATACCCTTGAAACCCCAAGACTTCTCCAAGAAAGGAATGCATCTATCTGTGACTAACGGAAGGAAAAAAAATGCATAAACTTTGCATGGACTCTAATACCAAAGAAGAGAAAGCCAAAAATGGAGGTGGATGAGACAACTGACCTGAGCTAATGAGAGTTCACAGACTCTGGACTGACAGCTAGGAAGCCTGTGTGGAACTGACCTAGGCCTTCTGCTGTGGATGACAGTTATGTAGCTTAGTCTGTTTGTGGGGCGCCAACAGTGAGATCAGGACCTGTCCCTGGTGCATGAGCTGGCCTTTTCTTTTTTTTTTTTTTTTTTCTCTTTTTTTTTTTTTTGCATATAGAGTATTTTTTATTTAATTTTATATAACAAAGTCCAATTAAATGAAAACAAACATTTATACACAATATTTGGGAATTTGGGCGTCGTTCTTTCCAAACTACTTCCTGCTGGTAAGGGGCGCTGTCTTGGGGGATTCGAAGAAGATTCAGATATCCTAGCTGTAGTCTGTAGGGCTGTTTTGTCCAGCTGTTTGGAATGTAGGATCAGCTTGTACTCTGTTTCAGGCGGTCTGGTGTGATCAAACCACATTAGTCTGGAAGGAATCCACATCTTTTCATTTTCTGTGGAAACAAAAATAGAAATACTTTTCCCCAGTAACTTGTTCTTCAACTTAAATTTTGGAGTCAAAGCGTTTTTTTTTTTTTTTTTTTATTATTATTATTATTATTATTTTACATGTCGATCCCAGTTCCCTCTCCCTCTCTCCCTCCCTCCCCCCCAAGCCCTCCCTCCCTCCTTCCCTCCCTTTTGCCCTCTCTACCCTCTCCCATGCACTCTAAACACCCTCCCCTCCCAACCCCCCACCACAATACAATATGTAGGGGAATGCCATCCAGTTGGGGTCATGTAGATCTGACAGGTCCTGTGAAGTAGGGACTAGGGCTTCTCTCCTATCTCTAGAATAAGGCAGTTATCCCTCCATGGGGGATATGTTTGCAAAGTCCTTTTGTGCACCAGGGATACATCCTGGCTCCACTGTCTGAGGTCTCTTAGACTGCTCAGACCTTCTGGCTGAGACCCATATTCAGGGGAGTCCGAGTCAGACCCCTGTTGGCTTCCCAGCTATCAGTCTTGTGGCCCTTAGCTCCTCCTTGTTCAGGTAAGCTGTCTCTATGTACTTCTACCGCATGGTCTTGTCCTCTCCATCTGCTTCTGGGTTCTAGTTTGACTCAGTGTTTATGTATGGGTGTTTGCTCCTGTTTTCAACAGGCATTAGTTGAGGACTCCATGGAGAAGTTAGTTGTTGATCTCACTCTCCGGGAAGGGCATTTATGATAGCCTTTCCACGGAAGCTGAGATTGTTAGTTGGGAGCAGTCTTGTAGTTCCCTCGACCTTTCTTTGTGTTCAACTTTATCTTCAAACCAATATTGGCTCCCTCTTTTATGTTCTCTCTCTCTGTCTCTGTCTCTGTCTATCTCTCTCTTTCCTATTTTCCATTCCTAACCAGGCTCAATCCTCCTAGTCGCACATGCCTTCCTCTCCTCCCTCTCATTTTCTCCTACTTCTCTCTCCATTAGCTGTCCTCCCCCACTATACCTGAGGTCTGGGGGACTTGTCCCTTCCCAGTTCTGTGAGGGACTTTATATGAATCTCTTAGAATACAACTTGTATCCTAGTTCCTCTGGTGATGTGAATTATAGGCTGGTGATCATTTGATCTAGGTCTAAAATCCATATATGAGTGAGTACATACTGTGTTCCTCTTTTTGTGACTGGGTTACCTCATTCAGGATGGTTTCTTCAAGTGCCATCCACTTGCCTGCGAATTTTAAGATACCATTATTTTTTTCTGCAGAGTAGTATTCCATTGTGTAGATGTGCCACATCTTCATTAACCATTCTTCAATTGAAGGGCATCTAGGTTGCTTCCAGGTTCTTGCTATTACAAATAGTGCTGCTATGAACATAGTTGAACAGATGTCTTTGTTGCATTGATGTGAATCCTTTGGGTATATGCCTAAGAGGGGGATTGCCGGGTCCTGTGGTAAACTAATTCCCATTTTCCTGAGGAACCGCCATACTGATCTCCAAAGTGGCTGTATGAGTTTGCACTCCCACCAGCAGTGGAGGAGTGTTCCACTTTCTCCACATCCTCTCCAACATAAGTCATCACTGGTGTTTCTAATTTTAGCCATTCTGGCAGGGGTAAGATGGTATCTCAAAGTTGTTTTGATTTGCATTTCCCTGATAGCTAAGGATGTGGAGCATTTTCTTAAGTGTCTTTCAGCCTTTTTGATTTCCTCCATTGAGAATTCTTTCTTCAGTTCTGTACCCCATTTTTTTAATAGGGTTATTTGGTGTTTTGTTGACTAGTTTCTTGAGTTCTTTGTATATTTTGGAGATCAGCCCTTTGTCGGATATAGGATTAGTGAAAATCTTTTCCCAGTCAGTGGGCTGCCGTTTGGTCTTGTCAACTGTGTCCTTTGCCTTACAGAAGCTTCTAAGTTTGAAGAGGTCCCATTTATTAATTGTTTCTTTCAGTGTCTGTGCCCCTGGAGTTATGTTCAAGAAGCGGTCTCCTATACCAATTTGTTCAAGGGTACCTCCTACTTTCTCTTCTAAGAGGTTCAATGTGGCTGGATTGATGTTGAGGTCTTTGATCCATTTGGACTTGAGTTTTGTGCATGGCGACAGACATTGGTCTATCTGCAGTCTTCTACACACCCTCATCCAATTGTGCCAGCACCATTTGTTGAAGATGCTGTCTTTGCCCCATTGTATCATTTTAGCTGTTTTGTCGAAAATCAGGTGTTCATAGGTGCGTGGATTAATATCAGGATTTTCAATTCGATTCCATTGGTCTACCTGTCTATTTTTATGCCAATGCCAGGCTGTTTTCAGAACTATAGCTCTGTAGTAGAGCTTAAAGTCAGGAATGGTGATGCCTCCTGATGTTCTTTTATTGTATAGGGTTGTTTTGGCTATCCTGGGTCTTTTGTTTTTCCATATAAAGTTAATTATTATCCTTTCAAGGTCGGTGAAGAATTGTGGTGGGATTTTAATGGGGATTGCATTGAATCTGTAGATTGCTTTTGGTAAGATTGCCATTTTTACTATGTTTATCCTACCTATCCAAGAGCATGGGAGGTCTTTCCATTTTCTGGTATCTTCTTTAATTTCTTTCTTTAGAGTCACAAAGTTCTTATTATATAGATCTTTTACTTGTTTGGTAAGCGTTACACCAAGATACTTTATGTTGCTTGTGGCTATTGTAAAGGGTGATGTTTCTCTGATTTCTTTCTCTGCCTCTTTGTCGTCTGAAAAAAATAGGGCTACTGATTTTTTTGAGTTTATCTTGTATCCTGCTAGTTTGCTGAAGGTGTTTATCAGCTGTAGGAGTTCCCTGGTAGAGTTTATTGGGTCGCTTATGTAAACTATCATATCATCTGCAAATAGAGACAGTTTGACTTCTTCCTTTCCAATTTGGATGCCCTTGATCTCCTTTTGTTGTCTTATAGCATTAGCTAGAACTTCTAGTACGATATTGAAGAGATATGGAGAGAGAGGACAGCCTTGTCTTGTTCCTGATTTTAGAGGAATTGGCTTAAGTTTCTCTCCATTCAGTTTGATGTTGGCAGTTGGTTTGCTGTATATTGCTCTTATTATGTTTAGGTATGTTCCTGTTATCCCTGACCTCTCTAATACCTTTATCATGAAAGGGTGTTGAATTTTATCGAAGGCTTTTTCTGCATCTAGGGAGATAATCATATGGTTTTTCTTTTTCAGTTTGTTTATATGGTGGATCACGTTGATAGATTTTCGTATGTTAAACCATCCCTGCAACCCAGGTATGAAGCCTACTTGATCATGGTGGATGATTTCTCTGATGTATTTTTGAATTCGGTTTGCCATTATTTTATTGAGTATTTTTGCATCGATGTTCATCAGGGATATTGGTCTGTAGTTTTCTTTCTTAGTTGTGTCTTTGTGAGGTTTGGGTACCAAAGTTATTGTGGCCTCTTAAAAAGAGATTGGCAATAAACCTTCTGTTTCTATCTTGTGGAACAGTTTGAGGAGTAGTGGTATTAGTTCTTCCTTGAATGTCTGGTAGAATTCTGCACTGAATCCATCTGGCCCTGGACTTTTTTTCGTTGGAAGGCTTTCGATGACTGCTTCTATTTCATTTCGGGTTATAGGTCTATTTAAGTTGTTTGTCTGTTCTTGATTTAATTTTGGTAAGTGATAGTTATCCAGAAACTTGTCCATTTCCTTTGAATTTTCAATTTTTGTGGAATACAGATTTTCGAAGTATGACCTGAAAATTGTCTGGATTTCCTCTGTGTCTGTTGTTATGTTCCCCATTTCATTTCTGATTTTGTTAATTTGCATGTTCTGTCTCTGCTTTTTCGTTAATTTGGATAAAGGTTTATCAATCTTGTTGATTTTCTCAAAAAACCAACTCTTTGTTGCATTGATTTTTTGTATTGTTTTCCTGGTTTCTATTTTGTTGATTTCAGCCCTCAAGTTGATTATTTCCTGGCGTCTGCTCCTGCGGGGTGAATTCGCTTCTCTCTGTTCTAAGGTTTTCAGTTGCGCTGTTAATTCATTTATGTGACTATCCTCTGTTTTCTTCATATGGGCACTTAGTGCAATGAACTTCCCTCGTAGCACTGCTTTCAAGGTGTCCCATAAGTTCGGGTATGTTGTATCCTCATTCTCGTTGAATATTAGAAAGTCTTTAATTTCTTTCTTTATTTCTTCTTTGACCCAGGAGTGGTGCAATTGCACATTGTTAAGTTTCCATGAGTTTGCAGGTTTTCTGCTATTTGTATTGTTGTTGAATTCCAATTTTAAAGCATGGTGGTCCGATAAGATACAGGGGACTATTTCTATTCTCTTGTATCTGTTGAGGTTTGTTATGTCTCCTAGTATGTGGTCGATTTTAGAGAAGGTTCCATGTGGAGCAGAGAAGAAGGTATATTCTTTTGTCTTTGGATGGAATGTTCTATAGATGTCTGTTAGCCCCAGTTGAGACATAACTTCTGTTAATTCTTTTGTTTCTTTGTTGAGTTTCTGATTTGTGGTCCTGTCTAGTGTTGAGAGTGGTGTATTGAAGTCTCCCACTATAAGTGTGTGAGGTTTTATATGAGCTTTGAGTTTTAGTAGTGTTTCTTTTACGAATGTGGGTAGCTTTGTATTAGGGGCATAGATGTTCAGAATTGAGACTTTGTGTTGATGGATTTCTCCTGAGATGAATATGAAATGACCATCTTCATCTCTTTTGACTAGTTTTGGTTTGAAGTCTAGCTTGTTAGATATTAGGATAGCTACGCCTGCTTGCTTCTTATTTCCATTTGATTGGAAAATCTTTTCCCAACCCTTTACCCTGAGGTAATGTCTATCTTTGGAGCTAAGATGTGTTTCTTGTATGCAGCAGAAGGATGGATTCTGTCTTCGTATCCATTCTGTTAATCTGTGTCTTTTTATAGGTGAGTTAAGACCATTAATGTTGAGGGTGAGTAAGGACCATTGATTGTTGATGGTTGTTTGATTTAGGTTTGTTGTTGGCAGTGGTATTGTGAATATATTTGTTCTGCTTCACCCTAGGTTTCTGGTGTAGTTGGATTATCTGTTGCCTACATTTTTGTGGGCGTAGTTACCTTCCTTGGGTTGGAATTTTCCTTCCAATACTTTCTGTAGGGCTGGATTTGTAGATACATATTGGGAAAATCTGGTTTTGTCATTGAATATCTTGTTCTCTCCATCTATATTGACTGAGAGTTTTGCTGGATATAGTAGCCTAGGCTGGCATCCGTGTTCTCTTAATACTTTTAGAACATCTATCCAGGACCTTCTGGCCTTGAGGGTTTCCATGGAGAAGTCAGGTGTAATTTTGATAGGTCTGCCTTTATATGTTACCTGTCCTTTTTCCTTCGCTGCTCTTAATATTTTTTCTTTATTCTGTATGCTAGGTGTTTTGATTATTATATGTCGAGGGGTCTTTTTTCTTTGGTCCAGCCTATTTGGGGTTCGGTATGCTTCTTGTACTTTCATGGGCATGTCCTTCTTCAGATTTGGAAAGTTTTCCTCGGTGATTTTGTTGAATATGTTTTCAGCACCTTTGAGCTGGGCTTCCTCACCTTCCTCTATGCCTATTATTCTTAGGTTTGGCCTTTTCATGGTGTCCCACATTTCCTGGATATTGTGTGTTAAGGATTTGTTGGATTTATGGTTTTCTTTGGTCGATGAATCTATTTCTTCTAGTTTATCTTCTGTGCCTGAGATTCTCTCTTCCATCTCTTGAATTCTATTGGTTATGCTTGTGTCCGTGGTTTCCGGTTTTTTGCCCAGCTTTTCAATTTCCAGCTTTCCTTCCATTTGTGTTGCCTTTATTTTCTCAATTTCGGTTTTCAAATCTTGAACCGTTTCCTTCACCTGGTTAATTGTTTTTTCTTGGCTTTCTGTACTTTCCTTAAGGAATTTGTTCATTTCTTCCACTTTTTTGTTTGTTTTTTCCTCTATTTCTTTAAGGGATTTTCTCATATCTTCTTTGAGGGCCTCTATCATTTTTATGATGGTGATTTTTAAGTCATACCCTTCTGCTTCCTCTGCTTTGTTGTTGTGTTCCATTCTAGTTGGTGTAGATTCCCTAGATTCTGGTGGTGTCATGTTTGTCTTTCTGTTGTTAGGTGTTCTCTTGTATTGCCTTCTTCCCATAGTTTCTTCCTGTAGGTGTTGGTGGTGTCTCTTCCCTCTCTCTATGGTCCTTCCCAGATGGGCTTATGTGGATCAAAGATTCAATGTCTGTATCTCTGTGTGGTCCAAGCTCTCTAGGAGGCTTCTCTCTGGCCAATAGCCGGGAGAAGAGGACGAGGGCTGGACTGGAACTTGAGAAGGTTTTGCAGGGTAGTGGGATCTCACTGGAAACTGGCGCTCTCCAGCTGAGACCTCGTTCTTTGGCAGGGCCCGGATTTGGGGGTCAAGGATCTTGCCTGCAGGAACTCCAAGTCTGAGCTGGCCTTTTCAAACCTATTTCCCATGCAAGGATGCCTCGCCCAGCCTTGATGCAGGGGAAGGAGCTTGGTCCTGCCTCAATGTGATACAACATGCTTGGTTGACTTCCATGGGAGGCCTACCCCTTTCTAAATGGAAGAGGAGTGGATGGGGGACATATGGGAGGTGGGGAAGGGAATGGAAAAAGAGGAGGGAGGAGAAACTGTGGTTGACATGTAAAATAAATGAAAAAAATAATAAAAAAAGAAAGACAAAAAAAAAAATAGATGTGGGAGAAATCCTAGCCTATGAGCCAAATGCCCTGGGAACAGCTGGATACATTGAGGAACCTTCAGCTGGGTTCAGCCTCAGTATCCTAGGTTATGGTCCTAGAATTGTATCCCTCCCTCCACCTGTTTTCTACTAGAAACACGAAGTCTTTCCAGGTGCCACCTAAGCAGATAGAGATTCCCTGACTTCTACATAAGACGCAGTGGACAGCTTTCAACAGCTATGAAAGTCCTTCCTTCTGGTGGGGCAGTCTGAGATCCCCATTCACCAATATGCTCTGTGGGTTTTTGATTCATCTAGTGTCACTTTTGTTTTTGCTTTCAGAACAGTCCTGCAAAATGCAGCTCACTCTTAGCAGCTTATATACTGAGGGCATAAAGTTCATAGCTAACCCACTAGCTGTGGGTATGTGTTATGAGTCAGCTCCAGAAGTGTGGCTTAGGTCATCTATGTGAACATCTATGTTCCAATGGGTAGACCAGGCTCATTAAAACATATTTTCCATTGGCATTTTTGGAATTTCCCACATCACTGACATTAGATAAGTTAGACTAGTGCCATCTAGGATACTGCCTCTAGATTGAGACAATCTATTTACCATGCAGGAGAACCATCAGGATAGCCAATTTTTTTATGGTTCTTCATGGGTCCCAAGTTGAACATGGCAAGAGGAAAAAGGTAAAGTTGTCATATCTACTCAACATTTGGCCTGGGAAGCCCTAGAACATCATTTTATTGCTAAAGTAGCAGCAGATCCAGCTACGTTTCTATATTCTAGATTAGTACACAGCTAAGCTCTATGAGTATTCCATACTCACAGACCCAGCTAAGTGTCTACATTCCAGATCCCCCAGAGCACTCATGTTACCTGGTAAAGGTTGTCACAGATTCAACTAAAAGCCTGGAAAGAGAAGGTACGCTTAATTCTTTGATGGTAAAAGAACATATACATACAGAAAGAGGGTCAGGCTAGTTGTCACCATCTCCAGAGATGTATTGTACAGAACTCAAAGCTAATAAAACTTGAGTGCCTTTAAAGTGTTTATGTTGTCTTTCCATACAAAGAAAAACATATCTGTTGGCCAAGTAACCACTACTCATGAGGAGGATCACAACACGTGTTATTGTTACCCATATTTTATTAAAATTACCTGAGCATTGGTTCTTTTGTCAACTTCAGCCACTTTTTATCAAAGTAAGAACTTAGGTATTCACATTTTCCTAGAACCTGAGTAAACATTTGAGCCAAATAAGGAAACACACATTGGGAATGATGTGGACTAAATGGTAATCCTACCTAAACTATGATCATGCTATGATCTCTATATCTTGTGAACATGATCAGATTTGAGACAATGTTTTTACATATATATTTAAGAATTGCCTGACAAAATCATCATAGAGTGGACCCCGAATTCTGTGACAAGTGTCTTTCCTAAGAGAAAGACAGAACAATTCCAGCATGTGAAGGCTGGGAAATAGAAACATGAGCTGGAGTCCAGCCTGAGCTACAAAAGAAACTGCAAAGAGAGTCAAAGAAGGACACAGAAGGACAAAAGTAATATAAAGACCGAGATAAGAATGTTGACTCTGTAAGCTAAGGGATACCAAGAATTGTGTGCAGACTACAGAAACTGGGGGAAGACACAAAACACTTTTCCTTTAGGAAAACAGGTCCTGCTGATACCTTGAGTTCAGACATCTGGCCTCCAAAATAAACATGAAAGGATACACTTGAGTGGTATTAAGCCACTACTTTTATAGTATATCAGCACTAGGAAAAGGCTGGAGTGAATAATTCTCAAATAAATCTGAATTTCTGGAATCAAGTTCAGAGAAGATGAGCTCAGGAAGAGAGGGTAGCAAAAGCCTCCATGGTAATAAATTTTGGTTCATATTTGAATATTTCAAATTAAATCTGGTCTGGGTTTTCCCATTGCACCATAATCCTAGAACTGGGGACTTGATACCTAATATTCTAGACATTTACTATCTAATAGTCTTTTATATATCTAATGATCTTCTAGACAAAGAAGTATTGGATACTTATCACATCAGGACTGAAGCCAACCCACAGAGGTCTGGATACATGCATGGGAGAGAGAAGGTCAGGCAGGAGTGGTGGCTGAGTTTCTGGATGTCAGATAAAGAACATCTCACAAATTTGGACTCGACGCGAATAAGGGTGGGAGAAACCATGTCTAGGCAGTGAACTCCAACACAGTTATTCTGAATGGCAGGGCCTCCTGGCTGAAGAAAATGATGCCATTTTACCTAAGCTAGAGTCACAAAGTCCACACTGGATGAAAGGAGACACCATAGAAAAGGAAAGGAAGAAGCAAGATATCGATCTCTTTTTATATCAAGCAATGAAAACAAAATAACAGATAGTCTCAAGAGAATTGGATACCTCACAAAATACCCTTGTCTCCTTCCTTTCCACAACTGACTTTTTTTTCTGTGAGCTATCACTGTGGGTGAACATGAAATAGAAACTATGGGATGAGAAGAGCCAACATTCAAACTGAAACATGCATTGAACAGTGAAACAGTCATACCTCATCACCTGAATATGACCATGATGGGGACAGAGGGAGAAGCTGCATGGAGACGTGTGCATTTTCTGAGATTCATATAATGCCTGATAAACAGCCCTGTTGCTCTCTACAACAACTTGTGTCACTGCTTCCTAACCTTGATAAAAGTTTTGGAATTCTTAGAGAACAATTACCTAACCCAAAGGGAATATGAAAGTCCATTGAACAATTAAAAATGAGTATTTCTGAGTCCTCAGTGAGAAGAAGCTACATAAGATGACCACAAACTATTCTCTGTGAAAATGGCACACTTCTAGATGGCATTTCAATCTGCTTTAAAATAAAAGTTTCTCCATACATTTATGATTTCCCAGTAGCTTTCTATGGACTCAGTGGTTAAGAGCCTTTGCTGCTCTTGAAGGTGGCCCACGTTCATTTCCCACATCTAGAGACACATCAACTGTATGTAATGCAGACTCCAGAAGATCTGACACCTTTTTGGGGCCTCTGTGAGCACTGTACTCATGCACAGACACAGACAGACACATACAAACATTAAAAAAGAAATGATTTTCTCAATGAAAAATATATTCTTCATAATGTCTAGGGGTTTATGCATCATATTTACTGTAGTATCTCCCCAAATGGTATCTGGTGGGTACTGATTAACTGTCAGATAAATGAGTTTGACACTAACTTAGTGGAAGATATTGCAGTATTTTTTTTTATATTTTCTTTTTATTAAATACGAGGAATTTACATGTGGGGAATCACCTAGATGCCAGGGCACACATGAGGAGATCAGAAGGCAATGCACAGGCATCAGTTCTTGCCTTCTATCATGTAGGTCCTGGTGCTGGCAGCACAGGGGCTGGCAGCAAGAGCCTTTACTCACTGAGCCATGTTCTACTCCACAATATCTGTCTTCTGAAGGTATACCATACAAAACTGAGAACTTCCTCTCAACAGATTACAAAATGAATCAATTATTGGAACAGGAAAGACAATATAGCAACATTTGTGCTGAGTAAATGTCAACATTGTCCATTAAAGAGATTAGATTCAGACAAAACTCTGGAACACAATGGGAGGTGAGATGTCTATTGTCTGAAGGTCAGGTCTTCTCACTCCACAGCCCTTGATTAGCACCTTATATTTATGGGCCATGGCTTTTTTGTGAGGTAAATCTCTCTGCCTCAATAATCACTGAAATCTCTTCCTGTGGCCGCATAGGATGGGACTGTGAATTAAGGAGCAGAATTGAACATCTGTGCCCTGGAAGCATATCACAACCCCTTAGGATAGATATCCATAGGTATAAGCTCAGAGAGCTCTCATTCCTTACTCTGAAAGAATTCTCCACCATTCTTTTCCTTTGCAACCCACCAAATCCAAGCCAGGCATGCTTTGAGGCCAGGAAAGTATAATCCCCGTTATTCTAGCTCTTACTGCTTGCCATAAGTATGATAAGTATGTATGTTCTCTGGGCTCTGTCCTTCTAACTTTCTCCAATAGATGACTGACTAAACAAGATATTTTACACCACAGTATGAAGTGTGACTCAAGGAGGGTCATGCAAAGGGAAGAAGACTGATCTCAAGACCTTACACAATGTACGAGTTCATGATAAGACTTCCTTGAGGTGGTTGCATTGTGGAGACAGTGGTGCAGATACGTGGTGTAAAGCCTGGAGAGTTCTGAAAGATCTTTATGGTGACAGGGTGAGTGGCTTCATCTGGATCTGGATTGCAGTGGTCACTACATAACATATACATGATACAGTGGTAAACATCTACACATACAAAAAATGCATATAAAACAGATGAACTCTGAGCAGTCTCAGAGGCTTGTGTCAAGTCAGTTTCTTGGCTTTGGTAGTCATATTATAGATATTGCTATTGAAGAGCAGTTAAATCAATTTATGTGCTTGTGAATGCCACAGCACATGCATCAGGGTCAGAGGACAACTTGCACAAGATGTTCTTCTCCTTCCATCATGTGGGTTCCAGGAATCAAACTCAGGTCATCAGACTTAGTGATGAATGCCCTAACCGCTGAGGCATCATGCGGGCTCAGGAAGAAATAGCTCTCTAAAGCTGTTTCCTAAGGTCATTTGGTGCTTCTTTCCAGATGTCACTGGATATAGTCTGTTGTTCTTAACTAAGTTGTTTCATTTACCAACAAAGACTCAGAGTCAGATGCTGGGGTGAAAACCTGCTAGGTCAGAGAAGACAAAATAACAACAAGCTAGCCTTTCTTTTTGTTAGGAAACCCAGCAAGAAAGTGTCTCTCCACCCATTCCAAACCAAAAAGACTGTGAATCTCTTAAGTCCCTCCCTAATTCTATGTGTCTCTCTATCCACATTCCTGGCTCCTCCATCCTCTCTATGGCTAATTCCTGTCAGCTAGTCCCTGGCTTCACCCCGATTCAAGGTTAATTTTATTAACTCAGTCTCAGAGCTTCACAGTTCGATCAAATATTCCACAACAGCAGCCATCCTCTAGAGCTGTGGTTCTCACAGTGTGGTCACATCCCAAATCAACACTATCAGTGTCACCAGAAAACTTGTTGAAAATATAAATTCTCAGGCTATAGCCAATCAGACACTCTGAGGAATGAAACCAGATATCAGCTCTATTGGGTCATCCAGGAGAGTTCAATGTCTTTCCTTCTTTTCTGATGCTGGGATAAGCAGATGAAGGAAGGAAAAGGTTTGTGTTTCAGCTCATAGTTCTAAGTTATAGTCCATGAGAACAAGAAAGTCACAGTTGGCAGGAGCTTGGGAGAAGTGATCACAGAACATCTATAATCAGGAGCAGAGAGCAATGAATGCCTGCCTACTGGTGATGAGTTTGCTTTCTCCACTGTTACATCGTCTATGATCCTGCCTAGGGGAGGGTGTCAACATCAATGGCCAGGTCTTCCTTTTCACTTACTATAATCAAGATTCGCCACAGATCAATCTGATGTAGACAGTCCCTCCTACATTCAGACTATTTATGAGGGGTTCTAGATTTTGTCAAATTAACTATCAAACTAATAATGACAGTGGAGTTTCAAAACTACCATCTTAGAACACAGCAATAATGGTTCTGTTTTTGGAATTGAGAATAATTGTTTTGTTTTTCTCTTGAAGTGCTAAGGATTGAACATTGGGCCTTGTACATGCTGGGCCAGTTCTGTCCCTCATTTACATTCCTTCCAGAATAGAAACTATTTCTTAATGACTTAGAGAAAAAAAATGTAGGGATAGAAGAAATCCCTTATGAAATCATTTTGCCCCAATTTTCTGCTATTAGCAGCACTGTATATTTATTTATTTATATGTTATTAGTAAAATAGTAATAAAGAGTCCTTATTTTTGCTCTCAGGGCTCAGAGCCAAACTTTTACACTCAGTCATAGTAAAGATATTGGTTCATCCTCTTAGCATGTGGATCCCCTCTTCTTGTCTTTGATCCAGTTTCCTGTTTTTATTTTATGGGATTTTGTTCTTTGGGGGAAAATAGAAAAGTTATAAATACAGATGATAAATAAAAGAATCCTTAACAATGGTGGAGATACATTGTCTGTTCCGAATATCAAATCCAGGTCATGAGGCCCCACAGTTGTTAGCAGATAGTAAATTGTCTCAAAAAATAGATTACAGAGCAGTAAACTCCAAACAGTGCCTAGGAAAAACATTTTCATGTGTAATTCCTAAGGAGAGTCTTGTGAAATACAGTCATCATTATCTTTTTGTTTAAATGTAAAACATATTAAAACAGATCACTCTTTTGGCTCCTCATCTTTGAGTGAAGTTTTCTTATTGAGAATCATTTTCTCTTTCTATAATGTCTTGAACTAAACAATGTGCCTTTCAATTTTGTATGAGCCAACAGTCCAATAAAATTCCCACTTGGCAAAATTCAAAACAGAATATCAGGACTACTGATGAGGTAAGACTCAGGGATACATTATACTTGGGGTTTACCTATGCTAGACTCTTAGTGTTTCAAAGAAAACAGTGGTAATGGGGCTGGAGAGATGGCTCAGTGGTTAAGGACACTTGTTGCTCTTGCAGAAGACCCCAGTTCAGTTCCCAGCACCCACATGGCAATCCACAACCATCTGTAACTCCAGTTCTAAGAAGATCTGATGCCTTCTTCTGGTCCCCTCAGGCACTGCCCATATGTAGTACACAGACACACGTGTAGATGAAAATACCTAGACACATAAAAATAAATTTTTAAAAATATATAAATTAGATAAATCATCAGATTAAAATGAAATTAAAAGTAGTGAGTGGCATTAATAGCCATCTTCTGAACCTACATTTTAGAAACAACTGAAGTTTGGAGGGCAGAGAAAATGAAGACCCAGAAGGACAAACTACTTATACTAGTACTGGAGTCCACTGGTATAAACTCCATCGAAGCTGCCTAGGTTATTCTAGGAGAATTATCCAGTCATTTCTGAGCCAATCTCCCCCAGGCTTTTGATAACAGGCTTTGTTAAGCCAGGCAACCACATAGACCCTCAAAGCTCCAGGAACTGTCTTCTTAGCCAGTGGTTCTCAACGTTCCTAACACTGAGACCCTTTAATATAGTTCCTCATATTGTGGTGACCCTCAAGCATAAAATTATTTCATTGCTACTTCATAACTATAATTTTGCTACTATTATGAATTATGAATATTTGATATGCAAACCCTCCAGTGGGTCAAAACCCACAGGTTCAGAACCACTGCTCTAAGCCGTGGTTACAATTCACTGTTACCGAGCCCACAGCAAGACCAAATTGCAGACAGCAACACTAGAACACTCTAGATGTCCAAACGTCCTTGGAGCACATACTCTTAGTGAGTTTCCCAGAAGCCTTAAACCATCACTGCAATCTTCATAACTTAGAACAGCACAACCCTTTCCCCCTCTATTCTGCATGTCAGAAGTATGATGATAGTTTCAATAGCCAGACATTAAGTCACGTGTTTTACTAGAGAGAAGGGCAAAACTGTTTCCCTACCTTTGGTGTTTCTCGAGGTTACTCATGTTCCTTAGTGCTTCACTACCAATAGCTGCCATGCCAGCTAAAACTAGTGGAGATTTCTCCAATCCTTGTTGTAGAATATTAGTTTGAGATGTGCTATATTCATTTATGCTGTGGAATCTTTGTTTAATGATACAAAGATGTATTGTGTTCTTTTATGTTGTGTTTGTATAACTTTATAAAGGACTTTGCCTGCCTAAAGCACCTGGTCTAATAGAGAGCTGAATGGTCAACAGCTATGCAGGAGAAAGAAATCAGTGGGGCTGCCCATCAGAGAAAATAAATAGGACAAGAAGTCTAGGCTTGTGAGCAGGGTGAGAAGCAAAGAAAGGCCAGGAGGATGAGGATGCCAGGGGCTAGCCACCCAGCCACCCAACTACACAGCCAGTCATGGAGTAAGAAGGAAAGAAAAATTTATAGAATAAAGAAAGGGAAAAAGCCAAGAGATGAAATATAGTTAAAGAGAAAATGGATATTTTATGTCAGAAAAGCTGGATAGAAACAAGCCAAACCAAGAACAGACATTCATAAGTCCACATGTATTTATTTGGCAGCTGGGTGGCAGGCCCCTAAAGAGTTTAAACAAAAAGAAAATAAAACTACAAAACTTCTCTGTTATAGACTTTTCTCCCCCTTCCTCTACCTCTATTCATCCTTTCAATTTCTTGGGACCCACCTGAGTAGTTTCTATGTAAAGATCAGCCACCTCAAATGCCACCTGAAGACTTATGTCACAAATGCCATGTAAAGAGTTTATAGGGTATAAGCACTGATATGTGGGTATCTTTAGGAGTGAAGCAGAACTCTATCATAAGCAATTGGCCAAAATGACTGTTAGACTCATTTACTGACCAATGGATGTCCATCCTGGAGTGATAGCCCTTCCCCTCCTATGATGCAACCTATTTCCAGAAAATTTTATGGAGCACAATTGAATCTAGGCTTCTTACTCCATCAATCCTTTTAAGTATTGACTGTTAAAATGCACATTTCACAACATGGCTGTCCACATTATGTTGTAAAATGCATCAGTATCTAGAATATGGGAGAATGCATCAGAGTCCAGAATACCCTAATGATGTCAAGTGTAAGAGAAAGAGCTGAGGTTCTGGGAAGGCATATGATGTTCTTCCTTGGTAGAGTATCTCTGGAAATGACAAACAATGGAGAGGTGTGATGTGAAATGCTATCTCCTGAACATGACATGGCCATCACACACATATCCTCAGAACAGCTGTGGTTAAAAACTATACAAAAACAAGCTGGCTAAAATCCTACCATGTGTTAGAGAACAGTTAACAAGGCCCCATCCCAGCTAAGGAGGAAGAGAGTCACTTTTCTTTGGGAACATGGCCTGTGGTAGGTTGTTCTTGCCCCAATGGATGGTCCTGCACCCATGTGTTTATATGGTCAACTGATGGGAGATGTCATTCTGTATATGTTTCTCATACTGGTTAATGAAAAAGGCACTGTTGGCCAATAGGAAAGCAACATAGGCGGGGGACAACTAGGGGACAAGGAGGAAAGAGGAAGTAGTAAGGAGGAGTCAAGATGGAGAGTCTGGAGAGAACAGAACTGCCATTCCTCTGCTCTTGGTAAGACCATGTAGAAATACATAGAAATGGGTTAATACTTAAGGCAGAGCTAGCTGATAAGAAACTAGTACCTGGCCAACAGCATTATATCAAATACAGAGTCTCAGTGTATTATTAGGGGCTGGTGTGGCAGCAGGACAAGACCAGTGGCGGACAGAAAAACCATACTCCTTACAGTCCACACAAATTAAACTCAGTGAGTTATAAATAAAAGGACATGAAATGAGAGGGAAACATGTTGGGAAAGCATGGGTAGGGGTAAAAAGGTGTGTGTGGGGGAGACAAGATCAAATACATTGTATATACATAAATTCTCAATGAGAAGTAGAATTCAGCCCTAGGTTAGAAGCCAGGAGACTGGGATCCTCAGAGTCACACAGTTGAGTATATATCAGACTGGAGAAGTTAAGCAGAGGTGCTATATTGCTAAAAGATGCTGGATGTATGGACACCCTGTCTTCTGTTTACACAGGAAACCTGATGTTCTGACCCAAAGAAGCCTCATTACTTAAACTGGCTTCTAGCTATTTCTTAAAGGTAGTATTTCAGCTAAGTTTCAGAATACCAGGGAAACTGTCCATCACGGATACATAACAGGACAAATAACTGTTTGTTCATAATGGCATCAGCTCCTTGGAAATAAACATTTCTGTTTAGTTTGAAGTAAATACCAAGAAAATGGTAACTGTTTCTCTTAATGTTATTTATGGTGGACGATTATTATTATTTTTTTTTTTTGCTCTTTTCTGTGTTTTCTAGACATTTTAAGTGGCCATGACTTTTGTAATAAGAGAAGCAGAAAGTATTTATTTTGTAGTAACACTAATGAGAAACATCACATTTTTCATCAATTATTTTGGCAGCCTCGTGGCCCTGGGTGGCTAGATCTGGATGTTCAATATGAGTATTTTCTTTCTGCTCTCAAAAATATTTCTCCCTGGCCAGTGGGATGGCTCTTTGGGTAAGGGTGCTCATCCCCAAGCTTGTCAACTTGAGTTCATTCCCAAGCCATACCTGGCAGAAGTAGAGGGCTCACCCCTTCAAGCAGTCTTCTGACCTTCACAATGCACACCCACAATATACATATCTCTATAACAAAAGAAAAAGTAAATATTTAAAATTTTCAATTGGCTGTGGTGACTTGTAGAAGACTTTTTCTTCTACATGACATGGAGACATATTAGTTATGAATGTTCAACCTTAGCTGAGGCTTGTGTCTGGATAGCTCTTTTAACTTATATTAACCTTTTTTTCCTTATCTACCTTTTGCCTCAGGGATTTTTACCTTTCCTTCCTTCTGTATATCTTACTCTTACTGCATCTTATGTCTAGCTGGCTGGCAGCTGCCTGGCTTCTAGCTCTGGGTATGTTCCTTTCTTTCTTTCCTCATTCTCTCCTCCTTCTCTCCTTTTTTGAGCCTAGTTTTCTCCCCTTATTTATTCTCTGCTGGCCACCTCTGTCTATCCCTCTTCTGCCTAGCCATTGGTCATTCAGCTTTTTATTAGACCATTCAGGTGCCTTAGGCAGGCAAGATGAAACAAATGTAACACATCTTTACATAGTTAAAATAACATTCCACAACAGTGGCTGAAAATCATCTTCACCTAACAGTAAATCTATATAAAACTCTGCCCCAGAGTTGGGGAAAATGTCTTCTCAATTTGGGCAAGGTGACTGTAATTCCAGTACTTTGGAGGCTGAGGCTAGAGGACTGACACAAGTTTGATTCCAGCCTCCAGCCTGGACTATGTAGTGAGCTTTATAATGAGTTAAGGGCCAGCCTGAGCTACAGTATGAGGGCCTATTTAAAGATTGCATGTGTGTGTGTGTGTGTGTGTGTGTGTGTGTGTGTGTGTGTGTGTGTGTGTGTGTGTTTATTCATTATCTGAAGCTAATCCCTTTCTGTTTTCTAGGGGATCCTTGCCATATTCGTCACCACATGACTTAAAAGAAAACACAACCCAACACTGGCCACAGCCAGAACCAAGTCTGCAGACCACATAAGGCTGAAATTCTACCATCCTGAAAGACAATTAATCAAAAAGCACAGCGATTTACACATTGCCCAGCACTGCCATCAACATCACTTAACCAGAGCACCATAGCTCCCTACTTTCCCTTTCAGTTATCACTACATCCATTACTCAGGCAAACTCCTTTGTGACACAATTTCATATCAAATAAAGAAATGCAGTCAGAGCATCAGTGTCTTGAAGAACACAAGTTGGGTCTCCCCAAAACCACATCCCCCTAGATGCAATTAGCTTAATCTTCTTCTGAATGTGTTCTTAATATAGTTTCTGACCATTGGCCATTTTTCTTGTGTCTTGGTTTTTCAATACTGGATTCCTGAGTAAGACCACAGAGATTAAAATAATAATGTATCATGTTTAAATCATGGCTAAGTTCAAGGGGAGAAAAGGGAAAAAACATGTGCTGTCTCAAGTTAGAAAAAAGAAAGTGAATTCGGGGCATGGTTACACCATTCCCATATTGTAGCTAACCACACAGATGGGCAGTCAAAGAGTGGAGGTCAACCCTGAGAGTCAGTTTAGGGATTTCCAAGATTAGCATGCATGTACCACAACATGTGCACAAAGCCATTCCTGTAAGGATTAATGAAGGTAAATTAGATCTTGGTTACAACAGGACCCAAAGGCTTTAATCATAACTAGGAATCCTGATGTAGTAGCTTGGACCCATCACCTCAGCAGTCAGGAGGCAAGGCAGGAGATCGTGAGTTAAAGCCAGACTGGGCCACATAATGAGCCCCTGATACGATGAGCAAGAATTAAAATCTAAGAGAGAAAAAAAAAATCTTGAGTCTTACCTGATTTCCAGGTGAACATCATCAAGGCAATCTTGTATAACTTAAAGGATTGTTGGTGAGAGAGGATCCTGGAAGCCTGTGAGGAATTGAATTGACCTTCAGTTTTGGTTTCAAAGGATCAGAAATTTCTCAGTAACTTACTAACAATCCAACTTACTTTTATTTTTTATGTGTTTGTTTGTTTGGTGCGTGTGTGCAGAGAATGCATGCGTGCATGAGTGCGTGTGGGGGGGGGTGGAATCAGTTCCCCTGCAACTGGAGTTACAGGTGGCTATGAAAGACCTGCAGAGTGTGGACCTCCACGCTCCCACTCAGGAAAGGTGCCCCCCCCAATCACTCAGGAGAAGCGGTCTTGATGTAAAAGCATGAGGTCTTTTATATTCCAAGTGCACTGGGGTGCACAGTCATGCACCACACAGAGCCAGAGGACTAAGAACCATGAGGGCAGATGTAAGATAGCTTTTATCTTACATCTTAAGATGCCTGCGCATCTTAAACCAATCATCTCATAGCATCCAGAGCCTGTGCAGTTCAGAACAATCATTTTAAACCATCCAAGCCCGGGCTTTATAGACCGATATAGCCCTGGATATTTGCATTCCTGAGGGTTTCCGGGTGGGGCGACAAAACTCACATACTCACAGGTCCTGTGAGTACAGCAAAGAATGTAACCTGTTGCCTATTTACTGGCTGAGGGTTAGGGTCTGGAATTTAAGGTTTAAACTTCTAGCTTCCTGGGGTCATTGGAGAGTTAGGCTGTATTTTTCATTCTTAGAGTTACAGATCAGTACTGGTGCTAAGAACTGAACCCAGGTCCTCTGTAAGCTCAGTGTGCACTCTGACCTGCTGAGCCATTACTCCAGCTCAGTTTGTTTTCTATATTTTGTACCTGTTGATTCTTTCTCTGGCTGTTCCTCTTTATAGCTTCAATCCTTGTCTTCCTAATATTCAGAAACTGATTATCTCCCTACATGGCCATTAGCATCTGTTTGATGTGACTAGGTCACCCATGACTTCAAAATTCTCCTGTTTCCATTTTGATGGTACAAACAGCTAAGATTTTTTGGAATGCTTTCTATACACTAGAACTCTTTACTTAGTCATCTCCCTTAACCTACAATCTACATTCCTATAACTACCATATCAGGTAGGTATGAACTACTCAACCCTCTGAATCTCAGTGATGTCATTTGTAAAATGGGCATATGTAAAACAAATCACAGTAATACTGCAGGTAAGACTGTGTCCAGGAATTGCATGCAAGATTATTTACTTAGCATGTTTGATTTTTCACACTGTACTGTGTTCATCCTTGTCTCTTTTTTTCTCAAAACCTAAGGTCAAACTCAGGTATTCAATCTACAGAAACTATTTTCTTCCATAGTTTTATTTCAAAGGAGCTATGGACAAACACACACACACACACACACATATGTATATATGCACGTATTTATTAGATCCCCATACATCCTTCACCCAGCTTCACTGAAGTCCACACGTGTCTTTTTTATGTAGTTTTCAGTTTTCAGCTCCTCATTGTTAGAACAGTATCTGAACCACAGCATGACAGGCATTTACATAGATTGGCACATCTTGTAATGTGCCAATGATTCATACATATGACAAGCCTATCTCCCTGGTGAAGGCTCTTGGCTAGCCATCTCACTCTTATCTATTATTATTATTATTATTATTATTATTATTAATGTTCTGTTCTGTGTACCACATACTCATTGGTATTGCAGATCTGTTTATGCCTACACAACAGACAGCCCTGGGAGTCTTAATTTTGTTAGGTCTTTGATCAATTTAAAGAAATGTTCCTATCCCTACAAAGTGCAGTAACTAAAACTGATGTACACATTGCAGATTGTCTGGAGCCCACCAGAGTCTCTCTCTCTCTCTCTCTCTCTCTCTCTCTCTCTCTCTCTCTCTCTCTCTCTCTCTCTCTCTGTGTGTGTGTGTGTGTCTGTCTGTCTGTATCTCTCTCTCACACACATACACACATACATACACACATGCAAGCACACACATGCACACATATGCACTCCACTAGGGTTACAGATGCACATGGCCACACCCAGTTTTTTAAAAGCCAGTGCTGGAACTCTGAACACTTCAGTCCTCATGAATGTAAGGCAGACCCTTTACCAATGTAGCCCTCTACCTAGTTCCTCTGTGACTTCTAAAACCTAACAGTTGCAGTGTGACCTGCTAACCTCACCTCTATCTTCGCCTCAATCTTCACAGAGCTCCTTCATGCCGCTAGCTCTGGGTAGGTTGCCAAAGAAATGCAGACCCACTCCATCTTAACACAGGGCTTCAACCCCTGAAGTGCATTTGGTTTAGAGCTGCGGAAATGGCCTTGTGCCAAAGAACATATGTAGCTGCCACCAGGACAATCTCATCAGGCAATGTGGACAGTGGATCTGTTTCTCCCACTGTGTCAAATCTATTACACCAGAGATTTCCCGACAACAGGGCAGCCAGGCTGGCCCCTCAGCCATGTACTTGCTGAAGGTCAATCCACTTATTTCTGCAGATCCTGGTGACTGCTCACAAATGAGTATTTATGAGTCTAATATTCTGTCCAAGCTAAACATTCTGAGCTGGCTTGTTTCTTGATAAACGGGAAGTCAGAACTTCTCAGTCCGATAGTCTACTAGTAGATGAGTTAATTATTAGTACAGTCTCCACATCAGGGAAAAAGTTCTCAGAAAAGGATCAGAGGACAGAGGATTCTTAAGCCTTCCCAAGCTAAGAAAGTGATCTCTATACAAGGGATACCTACAATAATGGCAGTGTAAAGAGTAGTAAAAATGCTTGTTCTGTATGAGGTTTTTGTAATCTACTTTAAGTTTCAAGCATTCTGAGTGGCAAGTGAAAAGTGAAGAATTTATACTGTCATCCCCAGAGTGACAAGGTCAAAGACCTACATAAACAGATAAAGTAAAATATCTCAATACATAGAACAAAATAGTTTTTAAAAGTCAGATGGTTCAGCTGGTAAAGGCTCTTGCTGGCAAGTCCAATGACCTGAGATTGGTTCTCAGAACATGCATGATAGGAGAGAATTAACTCCTACAAGTTATCCTCTGACCTCCACAACTACACTGTGGCATTTTTTTGTACATGTGAATACACACACACACACACACACACACACACACACCAAAATAATAATAATAATAAAATGTAAAATAAAAGTCTGATAATCCAAAAGAATGAAGAACCAAAATATAAAAAACAGAATAAACATACAGAAAACTTAGTAAAGAATTCATCTTTATAAATAAAGAACATATATTCCATCTACCCACTAAATGTGTCTGATCACACTATTAAAATTTGTGGAATTACAAATCTTAGGATGAATTTTAAAAGCAAGACCTTGGACTTGGGTGCTGGGAATGGTGGTGTATTCCAGGCACTCAGTATGCTGAGACAGGACAACCAAAGGTTTGAGGCCAGCCTGATCTCTGTAGAAAAGTTCCATCTTTAGTAACAAACTATAGAAATGATCCCTGAAAGTATAGTCTTGAAAAGTTCCATCTTAAAATAAAGATAACAACAGCCTAGTCTGTATATAGTGAGTTCTTAGGCTATATAATGAGACCTTATGTCAAAAATAAAAAAATAAAAATCAAAACCACCACCAACAAAAAACATCTAAGCATGTGTCTTCTATGAGACAGTCCCTTTGAATAACGTAAGTACCTTATGGGGAAAAGGTATTTTGTTCAAATACTTATCAAAAAAGTCTGGCATAATTCTATTAAAGTCTGATAAAGTAGAATCCTTCAATGGAAGATAAGTTATCAAAAATAAAAATCATAAAATGGTATCATAAAAATGATAACTGTTCAGGATATCTATGTTGAAAAGTATAAAATGTTAACAAAATAAGCCAAATGTCACCTGCAGAAGTGGATAGTTATTTCATAGTTATATACTAGAAGTATTGTTGTGTTCACTCTATATGTCCCCAAGGGATATATAGACTTGAGTGAATTTCCAAAAGAATTGTTTTTGAAAAAACAATTTAAGTGTATAAAAATACAAAGGAGAGGAAAACAGATCATTTTGAAGAACAATAATATTGGTAGGTTCATGCTCTGTGAGTTTAAGGAGAAAGTCATTAACTACAATGGTGACATTTGAGAGGAAGCAGACAAATACATCAATGGAATCTACCTCAGAGCCCAGAGTCAAACTCATACACAGTCAAGTTGTTTCATTTTTTTATTTTTTATTATTTAATTTTTTATTTATTTGATTATTATGTGGCAAGGGGGCTTTTTTTTTTTTTTTTTTTTTTTTGTTGTTCAGTCTGTCTATTTGGTGTTTGGTAAGCTTCTTGTACTTTCATGGGCATGTCCTTCTTCATGTTAGGAAAGTTTTCTTGTATGATTTTATTGAATACGTTTTCTACACCTTTGAGCTGGGCTTCTTCACCTTCTTCTGTACCTATTATTCTTAGGTTTGGTATTTTCACAGTGTTCCACATTTCCTGCATATTTTGTGTTAAGGATCTGTTGGATTTAAGATTTTCTTTGGTCAATGAATCTATTTCCTCTAGTTTATCTTCAGCGCCTGAGATTCTCTCTTCCATCTCTTGTATTCTGTTGGTTGTGTGTCCATCTGTAGTTCCTGATCATTTACCCAGCTTTTCTATTTCCAAAATTCCCTCAGTCTGTGTTTTCTTTATTGTCTCTATTTCAGTCTTGAACTGTTTCAATTGTTTCCTTCATCTGTTTGACTGTTTTTTTTTTTTTTTTTTTTTTTTCTTGGCTTTCCTTGCTTTCTTTGAGAGATTTGTTGATTTCTTGCAATTTTTTTTTGGTTTGTTTTTTTCTTTCATTTCTTTCTTTCTTGTTTGTGTTTTGGAGAGAAAAAACTTTTTAAAATTTATTTCTACGTAAGAAATAGCAATTTCAGAAATAGGCATGAACAAAAATCCATTCATAAGTATTGCTTATTCTAAAATTCTGCCAAATTTATTAAGTTATAGTGTATTCAGCTTTCTAGTTAAAGGTATGTTGTGCTTATGATACAGACCATGAATATTTAAAGCATGTCCTGCAGCAATCTCAAGAATATCTGTGCATGTATCTTGAGTTACCTAGATATGGATAAGAAACATCCTAGTCAGGGTTTCATGTCCTTAACAATCCATCAGACTCCAGGGGGCATATGTGCCATGACATACATGTCTTAACTTGTTTCAAAGAAGTACATATCATTTTTCAAGTCAGTCGGGATCAGAAAGTGATGTCTATACAATGGACAGCAAAAATGCTATTTTTGCGATCTATCGTTGATGGTGTTCTGTTTCATATGATATTCACAGAAAAATAGTATCTACCTCCTGATATTTGTCATTTTCTCTGATACTTTCATGCTCTTTCTTCCAAGTTGTTTAACATTTGGTGATGATGGTGGTTGGTGATGACACTGCTTATCTACAGCCATGCTGAAATAGGATAATTGTGTTTTCACCATTGTTTTATGATTTTTAATTCATAGAACAATCTTTATAACATTAGCATGAAGTAGAACTGTTTTTACCTTTACTGCCTAGACACAGATGATTAATTTGTAAAATGTTACACATCTAATGAGTAATAGGGAGGAAAATAGGTCTCTATTATGACTTAAAGGTCAACTAATTTCTCTAAGCCTCAGAAGTACTAAAAATATATTTATATATAATCTTAATTACTAAGCTACACATTGATGGGAGATGTCATTCTGTATATGTTCTCATACTGGTTAATGAATAAAGCTCTGTTGGCCAATAGGAAAGGAGATAGGAGGGACTAGGAGATGAGAAGGAAAGAGGAAGTAGGAAGAGTCAAGATGGAGAGTCTGGAGAAAGCAGTATGCCGGCCGGCTCCCTGTTAAGAGAAATACATAGATCAGCAGAAATGGGTTAATACTTAAGACAGAGCTAGCAGATAAGTAACAAGTAACCGGGCCAACAGCATTATATCAAATACAGAGTATCTGTGTGTTATTTGGGGCTGGCGGCGTGGTGGCAGGACAAGACCAGCGGCGGCAGGCAGAAAAACCATACTCCTTACAAAACATGGTTATAAATATTAGTTTTCCTACTTTGTTTGACTATTCAGTTTAGCACTTAGGTCAGTCAGATCCAATAATAGTAATGCTATTGAACAATGCAATTGTTCAAAGTTCTTTTCCTTCTCCCAGGCCTTTATCATTTAGCAATGTGCAACCCTATTTTTATCACCTTCCTTTAGTGATAAAATGTAAATTTAAAATCTTTCTTTTATGTTCTAAATGATACAATAGTATGTTACTATGAAAGTATATTTATTATGTTGTTACTAATGTTATAGCAATTTAGCTCCTAACAATAAAATATCCAGTAATTAAGATCACAATTTCCAATGATGTCAACTAGAATATATTGAAAAAACTGAAGAAAATTCCCATTTAAACCATTGGAAAACAAGAGATAATGCCAGGCCAGGTATACATTGGTGGTAATCCAGAGAAGAATCCAATATTCAGCGGCAATGTGAGCCTGATACACAGTGAAGCCCTAAAAGAAAGACGTGGGGGAGACTAATGTACTGAAATCACTTGGTCCACAACATGAGGGGCTGGGTCCATGATGTATTGAAATCTAGATAAATTGTCACAAGGACATCAGATCAGTTCCAAACTCATACAAACCAAACACGTGACAGATCAATCACAGATACTTTGTGATGCTTGGTGTTAGAATGACTATTTTTTTCTTTTTTCTTTCTTTCTTTCTTTCTTTCTTCCTTTCTTTCTTTATTTATTTATTTTATATAACCAAGTCCATGTAAATGAAAACAAATATGGACAATATTGGGAATTTAGGTGTCATTCTTTCCAAACTACTACCTCCTGGTAAGGGGCCTTGTCATGGAGGATTCAAAGAAGACTCAGAAATCCTGGCTGTGGTCTGTAAGGCTGCTTTGTCCAGCTGTTTTGAATGTAGGATCACCTGGTACTCTGTTTCAGGTGGTCTGGCTTGATCAAACCACATTAGTCTGGAAGGAATCCACATCTTTTCATTTTCTGTGGAAACAAAAATAGAAATCCATTTCCCCAGTAACTTGTCCTTGAACCTAAATTTTGTAGTCAAAGCATGTTTTTTTTCATTTAATTTATTATTTTACATGTCAATCCCAGTTCCCTCTCCCTCTCTCCCTCCTCCTTCCCTCCCTTCCTCTCTCCTTCCTTCCCTTTTACCCTTTCTGCCCTCTCACATGCACTCTAACCACCCTCCCCTCCCATCCCCCCACCCCAATTCCATATGTAGGGGAATGCCATCCAGTTGGGGTCATGTAGATCTGACAGGTCATGTGAAATAGGGACTAGGGCTTCTCTCCTGTCTCTAGATTAAAGCAGCTATCCCTCCATGGGGGATGTGTTTGCAAAGCCCTTTTGTGCACCAGGGATACATCCTGGCTCCACTTTCTGAAGTCACTTAGACTGCTCAGTCCTTCTGGCTGAGACCCATATTCAGGGGGCCCTGAGTCTGTCCCACACTGGCTTCCCAGCTATCAGTCTGGTGGCCCGTTAGCTCCTCCTTGTTCAGGTAAGCTATCTCTATGTGTTTCTGCCACCTGGTCTTGTCCTTTCCATCTGCATCTGGGTTCTACTTCCACTCAGTGTTTATGTAAGGGTGTTTGCTCCTGTTTCCACAGGCATTAGTTGAGGGCTCCATGGATAAGTTAGTTGTTGATCTCACTCTCCAGGAAGGGCATTTATGGTAGCCTTTCCACGGAAGTTCAAATTGTTAGTTGGCAGCAGTCTTGTAGTTCTCTAAACCTTTCTTTGTGTTCAATTTTATCTTCAAACCAATATTGGCTCCCATTTTTATGTTCTCTCTCTCTCTCTCTCTCTCTCTCTCTCTCTCTCTCTCTCTCTCTCTCCTTTCCTGTCTTCTATTCCTAACTAGGCTCAATCTTCCTGGTTGCACATGTTTTCCTTTCCTCCCCCTCATTTTCTCCTACTTCTCTCTCCATTCACTGCCCCCCCCCCCACTTCCCCTGAGCTCTGGGGGACTTGTCCCTTCCCAGTTCTGTGAGGGACTTTATATGAATCTCTTAGAATACACTTTGTATCCTAGTTCCTCTGGTGGTGTGAATTATAGGCTGGTGATCCTTTGATCTAGGTCTAAAATCCATATATGAGTGAGTACATACTGTGTTCCTTTTTGTGACTGGGTTACCTCATTCAGGATGCTTTCTTCAAATGCCATCCACTTGCCTTCGAATTTCAAGATACCATTATTTTTTTTCTGCAAAGTAGTATTACATTGTGTAGATGTGCCACATCTTCATTAACCATTCTTCAATTGAGGGGCATCTAGGTTGCTTCCAGGTTCTTGCTATTACAAATATTGCTGCTATGAACATAGTTGAACAGATGTCTTTGTTGCATGGATGTGAATCCTTTGGGTATATGCCTAAGAGGGGGATTGCCGGGTCCTGTGGTAAACTAATTCCCATTTTCCTGAGGAACCGCCATACTGATCTCCAAAATGGCTGTATGATTTTTCACTCCCACCAGCATGGAGGAGTGTTCCCCTTTCTCCACATCCTCTCCAACATGTGTCATCATTGGTGTTTCTAATTTTAGCCATTCTGTCAGGAGTAAGATGGTATCTCAAAGTTGTTTTGATTTGCATTTCCCTGACAGCTAAGGATGTGGAGCATTTTCTTAAGTGTCTTTCAGCATTTTTGGTTTCCTCTATTGAGAAGTCTTTCTTCAGTTCTGTTCCCATTTTTTAATAGGGTTATTTGGTTTTTGTTGACTAGTTTCTTGAGTTCTTTGTATATTTTGGAGATCAGCCCTTTGTCGGATATAGGATTGGTGAAAATCTTTTCCCAGTCTGTGGGCTGCCGTTTGGTCTTGTCCACTGTGTCCTTTGCCTTACAGAAGCTTCTAAGTTTGAAGAGGTCCCATTTATTCGTTGTTTCTCTCAGTGTCTGTGCCCCTGGAGTTATGTTCAGGAAGCGGTCTCCTATACCAATTTGTTCAAGGGTACCTCCTACTTTCTCTTCTAACAGTTTCAATGTAGCTGGATTGATGTTGAGGTCTTTGATCCATTTAGACTTGAGTTTTGTGCATGGCAACAGACATGGGTCTATCTGCAGTCTTCTACACACCCTCAACCAATTGTGCCAGCACCATTTGTTGAAGATGCTGTCTTAGCCCCATTGTATAATTTTAGCTGTTTCGTCGAAAATCAGGTGTTCATAGGTATGTGGGTTAATATCAGGATTTTCAATTCGATTTCATTGGTTATTTTTTTCATATAAGAAGAAAACATCATCACCTGTATCATTATTTCTATTACTTTAACCTCTCATGATCAATGTCCTGTAAAGAAATTAACAAGCAATCACAGAAAATCATAAGGCACATAAATTCAAACCAATGTGAATGTTATATATCATTGACAGAAACAATGATAATAAAATCAGACTCATACATTAGATAAGCAAGATATGAGATATAGATTTTTAAAGAGAAATATAGTTATAGTATTCTTGTGAATTAAATTATGGAAAAAGTAAGAGAAAGAAATATAAAGATTTGAGAACTGAAAAGAATGTGACCAGGTTAAGTTTCTAGAGTATGACTTAGTAAGGACCTTAAATAATGGTGAAGAGAGACTCGGTGATATGGAAGATCAGCAAGAAGAAACTATCCATAAAAATCCATAGAATAACAAAGATATGGAAAACCACAGAAAATCAAAGACATGAAGTATATAATGAGACTTTTTATGTGGGTTGCTTTTAATGCCAAAGTATCATAAATTTTAGAATCATCTGAGTAGAAAGCCTCAACTAAATAATTCTACTGATAGACTTAATTTGTGTAGAATACCCACCCAGAGTATGGGCAGAAGTTTGGAGTAGCAGCTCAGTGAAATGGAAGTGTAGGAGAAGGAAGATGATTTGCCTTTTGCCTTCTGGGTTTTCCCTCTTGCTGTCAAGTTGATCTGCTTTGCTGCTGCTGTTACTCACTTTACTGATGCAGAACAGTGTCTAGAGGTTTGCATCCTTGACTGAAGGCTGGAGGCTCTACAGGAACTTCTCAATGCCAAGTTTGGACTGCTGAATACCCAAGCTCAAGTACTAAGCACTACTCAGTATCTGTGGCTTAAGCAACTGTTGTTAATTTTTTTTAACATTTTCAACATATATATTTATTTTGTTTGGCTGAGTAATATTATATAGTATGAATATATCAGTGTTTTTATTTTTTATTTTACATGTTGATCCCAGTTCTCTCTCCCTCCTTCTCTTCCACCCTCCCATCCCCCCCACTCCACATGTAGGGTGATACCTTCAAGGAGGGGTAATCTAAATCTGTCAAGTGATTTGGAGTAGGGACTAGGCTCTCTCTCCTGCCTCTAGGTTAAAGGAGTATCCCACCATAGGGAATGTGCTCCCAAAGTCCTTTTGTACACCAGGGATACATCCTAGTTCCACTGTCAGAGGTCCTTAGACTGCCCAGGCTCTCTAACTGAGACCCATGTTCAGGAGATCTGAGTCAGTCCAATGCTGTGTTGCCAGATATCAGTCTGGGGACCTATTAGCTCCTTCTTGTTCAGGTCAGCTGTCTCTGAGGGTTTCTGTAGCCTAGTCTTGTCCTCCCTCTCTGCATCTGGATTCCAGTTTGGCTCAGTGTTTAGTTGTGGGTGTTTGCTTCTGTTTCCATCAGCTACTAGATGAGGGCTCTATGATGGTGGATAAGTTAGTCATCAATCTCATTACCTGGGGAGGGCATTTTGGTAGCCTTTCCACTGTTGCTCAAATTGTTAGTTGGGGTCAGTCTTGTAGGTCTCTGGACATTTCCATAGAGTCAGTTTTCTCTTTAAACTTATAATGGCTCCCTCTTTTATGGTCTCTCTCTCTCTCTCTCTCTCTCTCTCTCTCTCTCCTCTCATCTATTCCTCCCCAGACTCAGTCTTCCTAGTCCCACATGCTTTCTTCTCCTCCCCTTCTCTTTCTCCTAGCTCCCTCTCCACTCACTGCCCCCCCCCACTTCAAATATGCTCATGAGATCTTGTTCTTTTCCCTTTCTGTGAGGGACCTTGTATGAATCTCTTAGGTTCCTCCTTGTACCCTAGTTTCTCTGGAAGTGTGAATTATAGGCTGGTGATCGTTTGCTCTATGTCTAAAATTCATATATGAGTGAGTACATACCATGTTCCTCTTTGTGACTGGGTTACCTCATTCAGGATGGTTTCTTCAAGGGTTTTCTCATATCCTGTTTGAGTACCTCTATCATTTTCATGAAGTTGTTTTTAAGGTCATTCTCTTCTGCTTCATCTGCATTGGGATGTTCATGTCTTGCTGGCATAGAATCCCTAGACTCTGGTGGTGTCATATAAGTCTTTCTGTTGTTTGATTCATTCTTATACTGTCTTCTTCCCATTTCTTCTTCCAGTGGATACAGGTGAGGTTTCTCACTCTTCTGGTGGGTATGGGTTCAAGGTTCTCTTTCTCTCTCTCTCTTTCTCTCTTTCTCTCTCTCTCTCTCTCTCTCTCTCTCTCTCTCTCTCTCTCACTCTGAGGGTAGAAGAACAAGACAGGAATGGCAGCTGGTGGCAGATGCTTTGTCCTGCCTCCAGGATCCTCTTGGGGATTCAATGGCAGGAAACATCTGGAGGCCACAGATCAGGGAAGTCAAAGAGGAAGAGGTGGGCTGGAGGAGCCCCGTTATTCACCCCTCTATGGGAGGGTGGAGGGGCAAGACAGCTCACGTTGTTTCTTGACAAAATTATCAAATATTTTTGCAAAAATAATATTTTTGTCAGAAGTAGGTTTAAAGAAAACTCCGTATACAAAAAGTATATGATTTAAACTTCACCCTTGGACAAAACTCAAATCCTGGACATCTATTTTATTTAACATAAACTCAAACTTTTAGAAAAATCAGAGGATTGTTGTACAATGGGCAGAATGCTTTGTAAATACAGTAGTTTCTTAAAGCTTTAAATAATATCTGGCTTATGACCCAGAAATCCTACTGCACAATCCTTGAAAAGTGAAAAAGTCCCACAAGCCTGCATGCAAACATTCATTACTGCACTATTTACAGAAAACAAAACCTTCCACTGCTGTTCTGCTTTCAGAGATTTATGTAGTCATTTTTATCTATTAATTTGTCATAGAAGTGTCAACAATAGTCACCTTTATATAACTTGTGCATCCTTCAGTGGCTAAATCTATTTTTAGCTCCATACCATGGAGTACAACTCAGTAATAAGAAAGTAATGATTTGGAAACATGCAATGTCTTGTACAAATTTCAGAGGTGGTATGCAGAGTGAAATCAGCCAGCCTCAAAGTTGCACACTGTTGAATCCTCATGACTTTCTGGAAAGGGTGAAATTCAAGTATGGGAATGCTGCCCAATATACCCAGTGTCTTCAGCCCTGCAAGCCTAGAGAGAGTGTTACTGCAAGGAGGCCATTTGAGGGTAGATTCAGGGTAGTGGATCCAGTTTTAACTTCTGATTGTGGCAATAATTTGTTTCAGAATGTAAATGTGTTAAGATTCATAGTCTATGCTGTGAATAAAAGAAACTACAAGGTCATTTTAGCTGTTGGTTGGTTTTTAAGGATGACATTAAGAAAAGTTGATTGGCAGAAAGATTTTAGTAGTCGAGGTGGTGGATGACTGCAAGAAACTCTTTTCCAGACACAACAGGGTAGCTGCACAGATGAAGTAGCATTGTCTGTGACAGCATACACAAGGTGTCTACAAGTTCAAACCAGACAAACTATCAGCTTTGGCAGGTGAGGAAAGCATGAACTCCCAATTCAATCCAAAGGGTGATGGTAATGACTAGGTTCTGGGAGTCTTTTTTCTTTAAATATATGGCTTCTGGCAGGTTGACAATGACCCAGTGGATATCCACTCAACAAAGAGGAAATCAGAAGCACAAATTGGACTCAACACACTTATTTAAAAAAGGAGGACACAAAGTTGAGTAGGTGGGTAGGGGGATCCAAGAGGGGGAAGGAGTGAATATTATCAAAATACGTTGTTTGACATCCTTGGAGAATTCATTTTACAAGAGTATAATACCAAAAATATCTTCCTGTAGACAAATAAGTAGACAATAAACAAATAGACTTTGTAAAAAAAATTTTATACTATGAGAAAAACTACTTCACAGAAGAATATATCCAAAACTTTACTATACTACAAAAAGAAAAGTTCAAAAATCCAAGATAGATCTTAAGACACCAGTTTATTTCCATGACAGTTCACATTTCTTATGATGACCCTATGACTATGGAGAAGAAGTTATACCAAAAGTAACCTAGTAGTGGAGAAATCCTGATAAACAAACAAGTTCGCACAGGGTTGGTGGAATGTGTTG
Source organism: Phodopus roborovskii (assembly GCF_943737965.1). Lineage (NCBI taxonomy): Eukaryota > Metazoa > Chordata > Mammalia > Rodentia > Cricetidae > Phodopus > Phodopus roborovskii. Next base: position 14,848,071 of record NW_026126558.1, on the reverse strand, counting down.
AAAGATCAGAACTTGGCTGTGTGGTAATAAAAGGTCAAGTAGCCTCTCTAGCCTGCTGTCTTCCCACCTTTATAACTGACAGCTAGGGTACATCCTTGAATACTGAAGATGGACAGTGCTGTTTAGCATTCTAGAGAGCCCTTGTTCTTCCCAGTCAAGGGTCTTTGTTACAGGATGCTGCCTCTCTCTCTAGGAGTGGTAAAGCACTTTGACCAAAAGTAACTTAGAAGAGAAAAGGACTTGTTTTGTCTTACATGTCACAGTGTGTCATTGGTCAGGACAGAAACTCAAGTCAGAGCAGAAGCAGCGACCATAGAAAAATGCTGCTTCCTAGCTTGCTGTCCATGGTTTGCTCAGCCACCTTCCTTATACAACTCAGACCCACCTGCCTAGGGATACCAACATCTACAGTGCACTGTGCCCTCCTATTTTAATCATCATTTAAGAAAATGGCCCATAGACATGGCCAAAGACCAATTGAATAGGGGCAATTCCTCAATTAAGTTTCCCTCTTCCTAAGTTTGTCAGGTTGATAACTGAAGCCAAGTAGGACACAGGGCTTAGGTAGCCCATGTTTTTGTCATGATCCCTGTGCTTTAGTCTTCCTCAGTACATAACTTGACACACAAAAGCACTTCAACCAGTGTCCTCAAAGGAACTAAACAATGCAACTGATGCTATTCTATCAAACCATGATCACTTTGAAAATAGTGACATACAAACATGTTTTTAATCTCTTTATTATGAATTCTCTTGGGAGATTTTTTTCCTAATCAATTTCCTTTCTCGTGGAAATTTAATACCCCAGATATACTATATATTTGCTTATGAGGAGCCACAACCTGTTTAGGATTATTTCCATACTCCCCTCTCTGAACCCATCTTCATTTCATGTTCAGAAAGCACATGGAAAACCAATTTCTAATATTTCATATATTTAAAATCTTTAAAAGATATTTCATTGCTACATAAGTGTCTGAATTAAAAGTTCCAATGGACTTCTCTGTGTAACATTTGTGGGGAACAATGATTTTAAGTCTTAGGATCTCAGAAAAGATGTCTCAAACTAGTGTATGCAGCAGCTAGCCAGAAACTCAATTCCATTAGATAAACCTCATTGCATGCTGGAAATATAAATGTGTCAAACTAGCTGGTATATACTCTCAGTTTGAAGATTTATGACACTAAATGATCTTTTTAATTGTGAAGAATATGAAAAAGTCCCACAAGCCTGCATGCAAACATTCTTTGAGCAATGAAACTAAGCAGAATGAAATGTCCCATTCCTCTTGACATGCAAGCCCATCTGGCATTAGTTTATGAAGGTGACCTTAACTGTAGCTCCCGTCAATTTCTTCTTCCCAATAATTGCACTTAAAAGGGGACAAGCCTCATCTTGTCTTTACAAGTGAGGAGAGGACGCCTAATTCTAAATATATTTTTGAACCAAGGAATCCTATAATTTTTCAGTCTAAAAAAATCATATACTGATGCTAAAACAAGACCCAGGGAACTCTTTGGATCACTCTAGCCCCTCTTCCTTGTACCCTGTCCTCCATCTTCTCTTGCTTTAGAAAGACTTTGGGCTAATCTTGATAAATGAACTGTGTTAACACTTAACATGGGCATGTATTTTTCCCTTGAAAAACTTCTTCTGTCTTCTTCTTCCATTATTATCACAATGAGTCATTACAAATGATTTCCTGGCTGATGGTATCTAGTGGATAGTGACTGTAGTTAGAATGAGAGAATATATTGAATTCTGAGGGGGAAAGTGACAAGTTTGCCAATCATCTTCTGGAAAGACAATCAAGAACAGTCTTTTTCACTGGGGAATTTTTTTTACCATCAGTTATTTGGTGATGATCTCTGAGAGTGACTCAATTTAATCAAATGCCCACACAGTTGACATGAAACCTAACATCAAGAAATTGTTTACATTTATTCTGAAGGCAAGACCTACCTAACAATTAAAATCTAAACACCAAGCATTCAAATAACTACTGAAGACAAAGGGTCAATCAAATATTGTGAGTAGATTGTTAGATCCAACAGAAATCTCTCAAAAAGAGAAAGGGGTGAGAAGTGATGATCTGGAAGAAGAAATGCAAATAGTTGGCATGTGTTCCCTCATTACCTCAGGCACCATTGGAGACATTATTAATCAACCATTGCACAATTTTGATATAGAGCTATGATGCAACCTCAGCATGCATCTCACACAGCTTCCTCCAGTCAATCATCACTATTGAATAAGATGAAATTGTATACACCATATCTGGCCTAGAGGGATGATATGGTTGAAACCATTGATCTACTTTTTCTGTCAAAAATTTTTTACTGGTATGAAGAATTAATAATGAGTTTAATATTTTCCCAGTAAGGATAGTTATTGCAAATTTATTCTTTTGTTTGGGACAAATCTGATTGATAGAGAGTAGGAGAGTAGTATTAAATATTGAGAAGACTCTAGAAAGACAACATGAGCATTTGTATCTCTAGAAACTTACACAAAGATTTTTAGAAGCATCAAACTTGCATTCTGTGGGCCATGGTATGAAATTATCCAGTTGATGTGATATAGCTACCCTATCTCCATCATGGCTGGCAATGCTGAATAATTATATCTTTTGACAAGTGAAGACAGAGACCCAATACCTCCCATTATGATGTTCTCGATGTTGTGTACCAATAAGTTAAATGGTGTGTATTCAATCCTATTTTTTGAGCATGGAAGAATGACATTGAGTTGATATTTGCCTGCCTCCCTAATACAAGAACTGCCATGTAACCTGTGAATGGAGCTGAATATCCTATGAAGTTTCTCACCACATCTCTTTCCCCCTGTCATGTGCTCCGCATCTTTCTAAATGGGAGGTATGCATCCATTTGCTGTGTGTTGAGTAATGGAGGACAGGATATCCAGATGGTAATGTAGAGAAAATAAGAAATAGACTTTGGTTCACCCTGGCCATGTGGAAAGGCAGGGGGTATTGTTCCTTCAGCATCATTTCCAATTCTAACTGAAGCAGTGTGGGCAGGGAAACCTTTCTGCCATCCTTGCAAAATCTCCCTGAGAAAAGATACAGAAATTGTGTTTGGTTTCATCAAGGATGAATTCTGGCCAACATAAAGCATATATACAAATAAAACATAGCTCTGTTGATGTGGTGGGATATTTCTCATTGAGCTGCCTCCAAAGGAACAAAAGTAGGTTGGAACACAATGGAGGAGAAGGAAATAAAGACAAAATGCCAGTAGGAGCTATTATTCAGGCCACTCACGCAAATCTGTGCTGAGCTGTGACTTGATTTGGCCAAGTTCATCTGTGCTGGAACAAAAGAGGCAGAGAGAGTGTCAGTCCCAGGAATAACAGTGGGGAAGTAAGTTTGGGAAAGCATCAATTCAATGTTACCAACTATTTTCTAGTGGAGCAAAAGTTTATTGTTTATGTGTGTCCTCCAAAATAGAAAAAATAAATCATATTATGAATTTAAGAAGGGCTCAGTATTTTTCCTGGTCCAGCTTTCACAACACATAGCACTTTCAGGCTATGAAATATTTTTCAACACTAGGATTATAAATATTAAGAGGTGCCATCCAAAAACTATAAACTTCAGCTCCAACTTCTAAAAGTTCACACAATGTCAAAAAAAGAATTTTAATGTAATAGAAAGCATATGTTTTCTCTGGTGAACTAGGCTGCTGGTATTCTCAGTAACACTGTTGGTGATGAGCTCCCACTCAGATAAGTTGAAGGCACTCTCTTACAAACTCCTATCTTCCTCACAATGATGTGTTTTGGGAAAGCAGCCGAAAGTGGCATGTCAAACTCACATAAAAATATTGTACTTTCCCAGTAAAGTTTTATCACAGCTGCGTGTTCAGAATGATACTATAAAATTACAGAGTTCTGGGAATATATTTCATAACTGTATATGGCACTTAAAAGATATACTTTTCTAGAACATTCCAAAAGAAATTTTCATTTATGGGACAGAGATTACAAGCAGATTTTTCCTCTTCAAATCATACATTTGATATTTTTATGAATGATGTAGACTAACTCATCTACTTGCTTCATAAAGGCTTTATAAGATTAGTGCATTTCTCAGCCTTCATTGGAGAAGCTTCCTTTTGCAGTAGATGGTGACTAACATAGACACTTAGAATTGTTCCGTGTATACAGAATGAGAGATGGTGGAATGCTCAGCTCTAAATAGGACATCTCTCACACCTCTTTCCCCAAAGATTCAAAGTTAATGATGGAACAGGGGAAAGTATTTTAAGAGACAGAGGGAATACATGGCTAAAGAATAATAGTATTTGCCAGAAATGTACAATGGCTATGAGAGTGTGCCTAAGACTTTTGTATAATCAAGCCAGAAAAATTCTCAGCATGGAATGGGGAGGTGCTCTTGAAGTCTAGTCTAGGCTTTCTTTGCACTCCTGATTTTCCTGACCTCTCTACATATTTTCTTTAAAAAAAACTGAGTTAATTATTAAAATTACCAACCTTGTGATCTTTAGAATTTCTTCTAATAATAATAATTTTACTTCTATGTAGAAAGAGAAGCTAGAAGGTGCTATATTTCTTTAGAGTTACTAAAAAGTATAGGATTAATTTCTGTGTATGAACAATGCAAGCTTGAACAAGAAAGTTGGTAATGTAGCTCAGTTGAGTGGGTGCTTATCTGGCATACATTAAAAGCCCTGGATTTGATCTCTAGAACCACATAAAACCAGGTATAATTGTGCATGTCCATATTCCCTGCTCTTGGGAGGTCAAAGCAAGATCAGTTCAGGATCATAACTGCATATCAAGTTGGAAGATAGTTGATACTAGAAACTCTTATGAGAAAGGGATGGGGTTTACTAGTTTCTAGAACTAGTGGTCTATGTGACAACAGTATCAATTGTATTTTGTGAATCCTTGCTTTCATTTGTCTGCTTAATTTATAGGCAACTATAGAAGACAGGATTTCATTTCCCCTTCTAGAGTTTTATGAACAGCCATTTCTCTTTGTGATTCTATTTTTGCTTTACATGTTTTTATGAATGTCTTGCTATTTATGAGCAGTCAGGGTCAAGTTTCCAGTATATTTCTGGTTATTTTCTTCTATTAGGAGTTTATAAATCATAACATCTTTTTATCTTATAGACTATTTTGTCTGACACTAATGTGACAATTTTAGAATTGCCTAACATAAATTTTCCCAACCTACAACTTGTAACTTTTATTTTGCTACAATGAATGAAAAATATCTCATGCAAATAAAATACATTGTTTTCAGCTTGAAAATCAATGTCTTTTAACATTGGTTGATTCATCTGAATTATGGTCCTCCCTGATATAGTTGGGCTTAATTCCACCATCTTTATTTTGGGGTCAGTTTTGATATTAATCAGATTCTAGTAACAATGTGATCATGACAATTTTGTATTAAATACTCAAATGTGCAACACACTATGTCCTTGTGGGAGACTTTTCCCAGTATCCAGGACAAACACAAGAAGACAAACAACCCTGGGTTGTTTTTTTGTTTGTCTTGTTTTGTTTTTTTTTTTCCTGAGGAATGACCATAGTTTCTCTAATCTTTCTTCCATACTCAAGTGGTACTTCCCATTGTAGGCACAAGACTCAATCCCAAAGTCCTGCCTCCTGATGACTCAGTTATATCTCAAGTCTTCTGGGAGGATCAATACCATGGAAACATGTCACTGCACTCTAACTATTTAGTCTTTAACTCCATGAAGGATCCCAGAATGACATAATATTACTTAACAACAGAGACATTTTGCTGTCTGGACAGTCACCCAAAGTTCCTCTGCAATGTTGGGTCATCCCATCTTTGGCCTACAAGCCTAGAATATCTTTTAGACTTTTCAGAAAAGCAGGAAATTAGGACTGTTCTCTATTGTCTTGGCAAAGTTCATCAGTTGCTTTCCCCCATGTCATGCAAAATATCTGGCTGACTCTTCCATGAAGCAGGAATTTTGAAGGATTGTCCTGCCTTGTCTTAGCAAAGTTCAACAGTCTTTTTCCCATGTCCTTGTCACATTGAAAGCAAACCTAATACAGTTTCTTTGATATTCACATTATTTTATTAAATAGATTGGTTCTGCCAGGAGCAGTTGTGTCTCATTGTCATGAAAAAAACTTATGTTATTAAACATTTTAAATACCATGTATTATAGGGCTTTGAAGTGTTTGAGAATCATCTATCTGTCTAAAATATACCTGTTTAACCTTGAAAACATACCTACTGTGATTACAAGTTTGATTATTATATATTAACTACTAAACTCATTTATTAATAATTCATTGCATTTAAATGAACTGCATAAGCACAACATCTCAGAGTAGAAACACACACACACACAATAAAACAAAAATAACTATAAATTTATATCAATATACCAAAATCTATGCCAATGCAAAGTATTTTAGATTAATTGTTGTCTTTTTATCAGATATTCCTATATTCCCCTAGTTGATAACAAACATCCATAACTTGTAGCATGAATAGTAAAAACCTAAAGACATATACTGGGCCTCAAGCTGAAGATCAGAGAAGCAAAGCAACCAAGCCACCAGAGAGCTCTTACCTCTACCAAGGCTGGAAGACTTATCCTTTCCTCAATGTGGCTGGAGACTAATTGCCAGAATACCAAATTCCCTGCTCCTATCTTATATACCTTTCTCATAGAGATCCTTCTGCTCTGTCTCCTGAGTCCTGGGATTAAAGGTGTGTGCCACCACTGCCTGGCCTCTTACGGATGTAGCTAGCTTTGCATTCTGATCTCCAGGCAAGCTTTATTAGATCATAAACAATATATCACCACAATAACTCACTAAATAACCAACAGATACCCACTCCATCTCTTGGGAATGTGGGCATTGTCTTCTCCAGGCTACTCCCTGTTGTCTGTGGGCAAAGAGGTCTTTAGATGTCACTGAGAAACTGAGATAATGGCCAAGTCCTGGGAAGACCAGCTATATCCCTTGTTGATATATATATCACCTGTCAAGATTCAAGAGGTCTTGCCTTGATCAAACCTGATCCATTTCAACCCTGAAGAACCTCTCATTTGCTGTGGAAATAAAACAAAACCTATTCTCCAAAGCAATACCTTTTTTACTTCTTTTTTAAAGTTAAGATAGTCCTAAGAGTCTAGGTTGGTTCAATTTAGCAGTTCAGTTCACAATCCCATATCTGTCAGCATCTGTTGTCTGTTCATCAGAATTCAAAAAATTCCCATTGCAATGTGACTCATTCTTTTAATATTACTTCTTTCTTTAAAGACTTTACTTCAGTATTTTTAAATTACTCATTTTTTCTATGGCTACTTATACCCTTTTCTTTTCTCAAGCCTAAGCACATTGTTAAACACTCTGCAACCTGTTTAGTGGTTTCTTCTGTCTGAATCTGTCTTTCTGTGTAGCTCTAGTATTTTTGTCTGCATGGGCCTTTAAATTACTAACTGGTGGTATGGCTAGAGCCTCCAAGGCAGCTTTGGCAGCTGGTTCCACTTCTTGGGTCCATGAAAGCCAAGCCTAAAGCTTGCAACCCAGTCAGAAATATATGACTGGGAACTACATTCAACCTTCCTAGCTGTAGGAAACTGGTGCCTGAGGTGCCACAAGCATTTTTACTTAGCTTGTCTTTTCTATTTAGTATACTGGCTGATTAAGGGCTTACTGTATGGCAGAAAATCTTAAAGGAACCATCTCTTTTTTTTTTTTTTTTTTTTTTTTTTCAGTTTATCTGGTCCTGTGTGTAAGTCCAGCCTCTCGTGTTGGAATGCCAAAATGTTGTTGGGTGGTTTTTTTGTTTTGTTTTTTCTCTTTGCTCTTTGGGGACCTGCTACCCTGCTCCCAAATAAATACACAGAGACTTATTCTTTCTTATGAATGCCTGGCCATAAAAGCATGGCAACCAATAGAAGACATGGGCAGCCAAGCAGGAAGTTGAGAGCTCACATTTCGAACCATAAACAAAAAGTTAAGAGAGTAAACAGGCGAGGCTTTTTAATCTTAAGCCAACCCCAGTATTACTACCCATGACTTAATTCCTGCAACAATGCTACTCCACCTAAACATCTCAAACAATGCCATCAACTAGGAACCAAATATTCAAATATCCAGGACTATGGGATGCATTTTTTCTCAAACCATTACCCTAAATTACAGGAAATCTAATCTTTTTATTCAGTCAGAGAGGGATTTATGCCCGCACCTGTAAACCTAGCCAACTAACTACTTGTGGCTGGTGAGGCTATAGACCCTAGAAGAGAACCTACTACTACCACCTCACTAATCCAGTATAGCTTTTATCTGCATCCTAACTGCTAATCCTTACAAACACAGATAAGTGTAGTTCTTATCCATCACCAAAATAAGTTTCTTTTTGCAGCAAGTAGAGACCATTACAAAAAGCCACAACTGGTCAAAACACACAGATCAACTGACTATGGGATTCCTGGCTCCAGTTGATATCTACAACACAACCTTACATCTAAGGTTCAGGGAACTTTTCAAAGGAGTGGAAAGAAAGATTTTAGGTCAGACAATCATGATGGGATGCCTGCTGCAAGACTGTGTCTTCTATATTGACAGGGAGGGTGCACCCAGGAAATCTCAACATTACAGTTACCTAAATAAGACTTAAAAATGATATATCAATCCACATGCCAACATGAATGAGGGAATTCTCACAAGGCTTCATTCCTAGAATAAGAGCAACAGGCAAGCACTGGCTGCTGAGAGAGGAATTATAAGTCTTGTTAGCAACACTTAGCAACAGTTAGAAATGCTTAAATTATCTTAGTGGGTTTTATTTATAAACCTATAAACACACATTCATGCATGTGAGTGTGTGTATATGTAGGTGGGTGTGAGTAGGTGTGTGTGTGTGTCTGTGTAACAATTATAATTAAAAACTAAGAAGCCATGAGTTTGAGAAGGAATGTGAGGACACAAACATAGGAGGAACTGATGTGAGGAGAGGGGGAATGGTGCAAATATAATATTCAAATATGAAATTTTCAATAAATAAATAGGAAAAAAACCAAGTACTTGGGAACCAATGCTCTATCAGCCACAAAGTCTGTGCCCTTATGAAACACACAATCCACTGGGTCGGCTGCACCTGATACAAGGCATGAGGTCATGACTTCATTGAGAGCTAGTGCATAGGATGCTAGTGCATAGAAGAGAGGTGTAGTTCTCTGAGAGATCACAACATAGAAACCTGTTACAGGGTGGAATAGTCTCTCCAAGCTCTGGTTAAACACGTGGGCACCAGAAGTAGGGGATGGCATCATTAATGGAGAGATGGGGCTTTGTGGGCAAAAAGATTGTTCCAGATAGGGAGGATATGGCAAGCCAAAAAAGGTCCTGGGAGACAAAGAAGCAGGGGGGACAAGCCAGAGTGATGTATGGGGTAAATGTACCCAGAATGCAAAGCTAGACAGTAAAGGTGAGTCTAGATAATGCTGGAGAAGGAGTCAGAGGGAGAAAATGCAGATGTCTCTAAAGATTCCTAACAAAAAAGGGGATCTTAACTGTGTTTAACCCATTCATACCCTATGGTGCATCTCTTCCTCATACAGCTGCTGTAAGCATTTATGAAAAAACTATGTAGCATGTCTGGGTCGTGGTCAGCACCCAGACGTTAGTTTTTCCTTTGGTTTTTTCTCAATAGTATTTATTTTAAGAAATGTCTCGTCAACAGTCTCACCCACTGAGGTTTTATTCTTCCTTTAAATTGACTTCCACACAAAATGTAGGTCACTGGTATCTTACTATGAAGCACACACTTTCACCCTGTCATTTACATGGAAATTGCTGAATCAAATAATATTATCCTGCGTACAAGCCACAGCTGTGAGATCAAGTAAACTCTACAAACTTGTCCAGACCAGAGGATTCACCAGATGCCACCACAATGACTTGGGGCATCTTTTCAAAAGAATAAGACATCTTTCCTAACAGTACTATTGAAACTACAGAAAGAACATGCCACAATGTAATTAGTACTATTCTTCCTAAATGTTACATGGCAGAACTGAGTGCTGAGTGCCCTTGAGATAAGGAACTACCCCATCCTCCTGTGTGGCCTCTCAAGTTTTCCAGTGTGTATATATAAGAAAATTTCTTTCTCTTATTTACCATACATTAAGAGGCTTCAGTTCACCCTACTATAAGGAGGTACCTACCTCTGACCTTGTTCCCAAGATTAGATTTTTTCCCCAATATTCTTAGTATTACCACCTCAATGTGGCTGATTAGTGTTGAATTGGGAGAGGTGAAATTTTTCCATACTTTGTCTAAACATGAATGATAGATTCTTCTCTATATATCTCATGGCAAACTAGTATATTCCTAGTCTGGACTCTCGGATGTTGTTGAACAGAATATCATTTCATATTAATCTTATTTATGTTTGTCCTGTTTGACTGTTGTTTCTTGGGGGCCTGCTCTTTTCTGAAGAGGAAGCAGAGGGGAAGTGGATCTGAAGGAGAGAGGAGGTAGGGGTAGCTGGGAAGAGTGAAAGCTGGAGAAACCAGGCTCAGGGTGTATTGTATGAGAGAAGAGTCTATTTTCAATAAAAATGTACATAAAATATCAATATTAAATAATACTGCATTGGTCAAACATCATATCACTGTGATCAGTTCCCTAAAAAAAGCCACTTAAGGAAACAAGAAATTATTTTGGTTCACAATTTCAGAAATTTAAGTCTCTGGTCCTCAGTTCTGTTGATTCTGGGCCAGTGGTGGGATGGACCATCGTGGGGTGCATGTAGACAATCCAGTTCACTGAGAATATCCTGGTCAGCACTATCTACTGGCTCCATGTCCCTGAAGGAAATTACTCATTTTCTGTCTGTCTTTATTCTCAATATAAGGGATTTCATCCTTGAACATATTTCCTACTGGAAACTCTGGATTCAGCAGAAAAATACATATCTTCCTTGTCCTACCTTGTCCTTGACTGGCTGATCACAGAGATGTAACACGGGAAGCTTCACCTCGACTTACTCCATAGGCTAATGTTCTATGTTGGTGATCCAAGAAGTTCTAAACAAATCTAGAAATCTGAGATTCATACATGTAGCAACAGGATGTTCATTCCTTTACCCTATACTCAAGCCATCTCAAAACATGGGCAGAAGTTGTGCCAAAGAAGATAGCATTTGCATTTCTAACACTCACTAGCCATTCTACCATGTTACATTTAAAAAAAAATGGAGATTTTACTAACCTATTTTAACATTTTAAAGTAAGTTTTGACCTCCTTCTTCTGGCTTCCCAGTAGCTTATTATACTGACTTAGTACCAAACCATGTTCATGTCCCACCTTCTCCAATGAACTATTGTGTGTGCAACTATTCATGGATGTCATATATGTGTGTATATGGGTACAACCTTGGTTATCAATCTTAAGAAGCCACACATCTTGAATATTTGGAGTCTTTGTTTTGTTTTTATTGGTTTATTTCACTTTGAGGCAAAGACTGACAGGCCTGGAGCTCACCAAGTAGAGTAGGCTGGCTGGCCAATGAGCCTTGGGGATCTGTCCATCTCTACATCCCCAGTACTGGGATTAAGAGCATGTACAAGCAAGCTCGGATTTTCTTATACGAGTTATTGGGATACAGATCAGATCCCCTTGTTGTGCAGCACACACTTTCCCATTTGACCCATCTCGCCAGCCCCCTTTTATTGCTGAGAATATTCAAGCTACACCAAAATCCTTTTCTACAGAGCTATAGCTTTTTATACACTGATTACTCTGCCTAAATTTCCTATGGAAGACATTTTCCCAACTTGTTGGCTCCTCAGCATCTCAACTCACTCCTACATTTAGAGAATTTTACCTGTGCTCTACTATAAAAGCTGAGGAAGTCAGATGCTTGCTTTCCCAGGATCCCTTATAGCCATGGCATTAACTCATGGCTCAGTTTCTGTCAGTCATGTGAACCCATAATAGACTTTGAAAAAGGATCCAGTGGTGCCTCAAAGGGAGACCAGTTCTTGCAGCAACTGAGTTTTCAGTAGGTTAAGCCTTCCAGACAAAAGTGCAATAATAGAGGGCAAAGAATTCAGAGCTGTGGCTTCACCCACCACACCAGATCTAGAATGGGATGTTGATCTTTGTTTCTGTGGGCATAAACAATACTCTGCTTGTAAAATTCTTTTTCTGTTTAAGTCACCCCAGACAAATGCCTGGAGCTTCCAGCTAAGAGTTGTCACTGCATTTTCTGTGTGTAAAGAACCAGCTCGAAGCCACCAATAGTAGATGAATGCACATAGAAGGCAATCACTCACTAACTAGTGCTGATCCAGTTCTCACACATAGGAGAAATGGAGGTTTGAAAGCAGACACATCTTTGATTTGGAAGCTTATAGATGCAGACCAACTTCTGTCAGAGCAAATCACCTTCCCAGGTAATTACCCATCCATCCTTTACAAACACAGTGTATCTGAAGAGAAATGTGAAAAATCTCGTCTCGTGATAGATTAATGAAAAATTCCTTCCACCTTTTAAAGAGATCTTATTTTATTTCTGTGTATGTGCATGTGTGTCTGTATGTGAGTATGTCCATGTGGGTGAAGGTACTGTAAGAGGCCAAACAAAGGTTTTAGAACCCATGGAAGTGGGGTTACAGACAGTTGTGAGCTTCCCAACATGATTGCTTGGGACAGGCCTTGGATCCAATCACTTGCTCTAGTAAGCACAACTTGCCTGACAGTTAGTATTGTAGCACACAGGGTCCATCCACTGGGTAAGAATATTAGTGTCTTTTCTCCCCAGCAGCCAGAACTGCACCTTTCAGCACTTAGAAAGCTATCCAGAGGAAGCAAGTTTCCAAGTGAGCTACAATTCAATGTCTATATCCTGCAACCAATGTGTGCTTTGTCTTCACCAATAGGGTCTATATAGGGTGGACAACCAAGAGCAATGACAGTAACCCATGTAAGCTTAGTTTTAAATTGTATTTGTGTATCTGTAGGTTCATATACAACATATAGAGTACACATATATAGGTGTAGGTATACTCATTCATGTGTATATATTTATGTATGTGGAGACCAGAGTTCAATCTCAGGTCTCTTGCCAGAAATCTTGTGTTTTTGAAGTCATTCAGCCCAAGAGGCTTACCCTCTCTGCCTTCCTATTGGCAAGATTACATGTGCACACCTTTACACCAGGCTTTTACACCTGAGTACTAGTTACCAAACTCAGACCCTCATGATTTCACACCTAGCAATTTTACTGACTGAGCTATGACTCCAGTCCCATGAAAACTTATATCCATGGATGTTTATAAAGTGATAATAGCTATTTCCAAATATATCAGCATTATCCAACCTATCGATCACAGACTCAAGACCAAGTGACTCACACTGACTTTCTCAAGTGGTGAGGAATAAGAGAGAATAGGTGGTGAGGAATAAGAGAGAATAGGACCTGGCCACTTTCCTATATCGCTTCCCTCTAAAGTCATCTGGGAAGTCTTGTCTTCATAATACAGGGGATAAAATCATATGAAAAAGCCTTGGAGTAAATGTAGGAATATACCTCATCCTATTTTCACAAAGACCTAAGAACACAGAACTGGGAATTGATGTGCAAATAGATTAACAACTAGACCCTTGTCTTAAGCAATATGAATTCAAGTACACACTACTGACCAGACAGAGAAATAACAGACCTTTAAATTACATAGTTGTGGGTGAATACAGAGCTTTTTAACCCTGGCTCTCAGTCAGGGTACAGAATGTGCTGAGACATAAAAAGAGCTCTATATTGATGGGAATGTTCATCCAGAGAATCTAAAAATAGTCAACAACTTTTTACTTTTCTATGGATGCCCAAGGAGATTTTTTTTTTTTACTATAAGTGAATTGCAGGCCAAAATAATCCACTAAACTACCAATTCAGAAATCCTATTTGTACCTCAGTAGGATAAATTAAATTTAACCTGCTGATCAATTCAAGCAATGTTAAAGCCCTCATCATTAGCTTAATATAAAAGAATATACAATTGATTGGTTATGTCTGCCATAGCTTTAGAGTAGGAAGTAATAGTATGGATACCATGGTCTTCCAGACAATCCTTTTATATTATTATGTTAATTAAGCATTATCTAATTTCTAGAACTTTGTATTGAATTCTCCATCCTTGGAAATTCTGAAGTTGTTTCCTTATGCTTCTCATATGATATTTATAATATTCCACTCTTTATCATTTACATATGTCTGCTTTTCCTCTTCTAAGCCATTTGTCCTCCAGGGCAGAAAACCATGTTTTATTTATAATTGAATTCTTTTCCAGTCCTAATACATAAATTCTTCTGTCCATCGTTTTGTTTATTCTCGAATTCAGCAACAAGTTTGACCACTGTTATGGTCAAAATACAGTAGTATTCTCACCCAATTTATATGCTGGAATCTAATATGAGATGTGAAAAGTGTTGAAAGATAAGTCTTGGAAAATCATTAAGTTATAAGGTCTCTACTCTTACAAAAGGAATCGACATCCTTGTAGAAGGCATCCTTTTTTTTGTCTTGTCAGTCTTTTTCTTGTTTGTGTATTTGTTTGTTTTAAACTTTCCTTCTTGTGTTTTGCAAAGAGTGTTGTTTTTGTTTGATTGGTGGAGGTGGAACACAAAAGTCATAAAGCTGAGTGAGTAGGCAGTTAGAGAGAATTGGGAAGAATTGGGGGAGGTAAAAACAAGATTAAAATATATTATATGGAAAACATTTTAATAAAAAGAGAATAAAATGCCAAAAGAAGAATATCTAAGAGAATTCTTCAGCTCTATAAGGGCACAGATAGAAGTTAACATCTATGAGAAATAGGTCCTTGATCATAGACGTCACAGGTCCCAGAACCATAAACAATAGATTTCTATTGGTTATAAACTACCTGGTCTAAGGATAAGGTAGTTTGTAGATTGGTTTGAAATGAATGCATCTACTTACTAGGAGCTGGCTAAATTTTGGGATATGGCCATAAGTAAGAGCTGGTCCACATCTTCAGTGATCTTGGCCTTGTAGATAATTTGAAGGGATGCAAAAAAAAATCTTGTTTCTTGATGGTATGGTCCACACAGTCATAATTTTAAAAATCAGTGTGCAAGATAAAGATGTCATGGAATTGAGCTTGAGGTGGGAATCATTTATTGGAGGAAAGTGAATGAGAAAAGGAGGGAGAGGAGAGGGGAGAATAGACTCTGGGGGCAGGAGCTGCAGAAGAGAAGAGACAGGGGAGAGAAGCAGAGGAGAGAGACAGAGAGAAAGAGAGGGAGAGAGAGAGAGAGTGGAGGAGGTAGCCTGGGCCCTTTTACAGGGGAATGTAGTGAATGTGCACAAGTTGTGCTCTTGGTGGCTGCAGCCAAAGATGTATCCTGTCAGAACCCCAAGGACAGACCAGTGCAGATGCCTGAATACTAACATACACAAATGCATAGATGATGTCCTTTAGGGGAGTTTCATGTTTATAGTCTTTGAAATAAACTTCTTTACCTGGTACATGCTGGCATTATGCCAGACAGATAGGCAAGGAGAATCAGAGAAGTCAAATTGTTTTCCCAGAACTCCCAGAATAAACAAATTACCTTTTCTTATAGTAACCATGAAACAAATACAGATGTTTGCACAGTGCTGTGATCTAATGTCTGAGCTTTTAGAATCAACCCAGCTTCAAACTTACATCAAGAGCAGGCATGTTTACCATAGACTAAATAATAATCCCAGAGAGATACCAAATCCCAGTTTCTAGAAACTGTGAATGCCTGAGCTTGTACCAGAAGGGGGATTAAGTTTACAAATTACACCAAACTTGTCAGCTGACTTCCAGATACTAACCATATCTCTGAATTTTCCAAATGGGTCCAAGGTAATCACAGGCATTCTGTATATGATAGGAAAGGGCAGTAGGGAATCAGAGAGATGACATCCTAAAATGAGCCCAACCAGAGAAGATGACCTTGAAGATGGGGGATGGGACAGTTGCCAGGGAATACAGATACCCCTAAAAGTCAGAAAGGCAAGGAAATGGATTTCCCCCTGGAGATTCCAAGAGGAACACAGCCTGCCAACACCTTCACTTTAGCCCTCTGACTTCCAGAACTATTGAGAAATAGGAAAATGTGTTTTGTTTTAAAACTATTAAGTTTGTAGTAATTTATTACAAAAGCAATCAATAGAAATCCCATACAGGATTCTTGTATGCAAGCCAGTTTCAACATATGCTTTCACACTGTGTGAGTGAGTGTGTATGTATGTATGTGTGTGTATATGTGTGTGTTAAATGGGCTAGATAGGTGGTATGTGTTTAAATAAGCAACTATATCTGGTGTGTGTGTGTGAGTGAGAGAGAGATAAGTTGGTATATATTTTTATTCTCTCTCTCTCTCTCTCTGTGTGTGTGTGTGTGTGTGTGTGTGTGTGTGTGTGTGTGTGTGTGTAAAATGAGGCTCTTCTACAGCACAGAGTAACCATCATATTAATTACCTTCTCCTCTCTCTAAGACATGTTACACACTGACAGTAATTGTTTGTTGCTGTTGTTTTATTTCATGCATCATTTGATATGCTATAATTTAAGCACTCTGTGGCCTGTCTTATACTCAGTATAAAGGACAAAACCAAAGCCCCTTCACAGAAAGTAGATATATACCTTTCTACAGATAAAAATCACCTGGGGAGAATTTAAAATGTTCAGATGTCAGGACCAGGTCCTCTTAAACTTTCCCACTCACAACTTCCATTTGCCAAAGATATCTGAGAAAAACACCTGATGTAAACATATAAAACAGGCTTTAAAAAAATCACATGACCAATCTATCTTCAAGCAATTCCTTACCATATATATCATTATATACTTTTAAAAGAGAACAAATTTGCTCACTAATGAGAGAGGTATGCTTTTGTGCAATGCATTCAACCTTGCCTGGATAGCTAATATTGCAGATGCAAAGCACCTTTAATGCTTTTCAGAGTTGATTGATATTTTGTCGTTACTATCAACAATGCCAGGAACACCACTTTACAATAGCACTTAGTACACACAGCAGCAGCCCATTCAGGGCCACTTCAGAAATTGATGGAAAATCTGTCCTTATCCCAGGCCAACATTCAGTTCATGATTTTGTTTTGATGAAATGGTAACAACTCAATTTTTAAAAATCAAACATTTTATCACAATAAATGGTGAGTTATTCTGTTTTGACACATCCTGAGAAATAATGATAGGAACCTGAAAAAAATCTCTGACCCACCCCCATTAAAGCTTTATGTTTCTGTAAGAGCAGAAAACTTTGTATGTACAGTTGTTAAAAAAAAATATGGTTCAGAAATATGCACACTGTTGGTTCTGGGCCGAGTGGTTCAAGCCACTTTGGTTGATATTACAGTGCAGAGTGCACATGTTGCGTGTTCAAAGCCAAGGCTGTAGTGAGGTCACATGGTGAACATGAATGAGAATTGCTAAGAAAACTCCAACTCATTACGTTTGATCTTGAGTTAAGTTTTGGTCATTGTATATTTAGAAACATTCAACTACTGACAAGTATTTTGCAAGTGTCCCATTCACACACAACTCCAAAAGGAGTGGAGACTGGGGTCTTACACTACTCACTAGGACAGGAATGATGAAGCACCTATCTCTTTCATGAAGAATATAATTATGGACTAATGAGGTTACTCAGCAGTTAAAGGCACCTGCCACCAAGCCTGATGGCCTGAGTTCAATTGCTGGGACCAACCTACATAGTAGGAGCAGCTGAGTTTGATTCCCCAGGACTCCCATGGTGAAAGAAAGAACTGACTAACACAAACTTTCCTCTGACCCCCACATGAGCACTGTGGTACACTGCCACATATGTATGTACACACATGGACATGAAATAAATATGTAGTTAAAAAAAATGAAATTCTGAGATGCATTAAGAGTCATGAGAACCCACACAAAATCTATGGCTGTCCTTGTCCAGTAGAGACAAGAGGCTTTAATGGATCAGACCAGATTCCAGAGCCTTTTGTGCTGACTCTACTGTGTCAATCAGTACCATGACCAGAACCTCTCAGCTCCTTCTAGTTACACTTTGTTGTTGTTGAAGAAGAAGGCTCTCTAGATAAATAAAACAGACACAGAATTCCAATAGATAAGAGTTGAAAACAGAGAATGTAGAACACCTCTGATTCCAAAGTTCCATGAGTTCCTGACCTACAGGTCCACAGCACTAAGCTGGTCTAGAGCTGTCATCTATTGAAGTCTTTCCCTAGACATATATCACCAACCACCAGACCCATATGGTTTAAGGAGATGTATCGCGGTTAAATAAGGATCAGGATAAACAAATAGGCCGAATAGATGTTTATTCAGGGAGAAATAACTTACAACCTAGACAGATGAACACCAGGAAATTCAACCCGATGATCCTCTCCTGTCCGATTCACCCCAGCAAGAGAGCCTTTCCTGGCTCCCCTCCAACCTCCTTCCACCGGTCACTCCGCCCATGGCTCCACCCCCAATGGGCGTGGTCAGTGCCACAGATGGACTATCTCACTACAGAGATGCAGTCCATCGTTGCAGGGAAGGCAGCTGGATGAAGCTCTGTGCAGGATGGAAGGAGTGTTTTATTTCTGAAAGGATCAGGAAGTAGAAAAGTTGGGTGGAAATAGGGCCTAGCTCCAATTCTCAGATCCTGCCTGCCAGCATCTAAATTTCTCCCACTATCCCTGACATTGTAAGATTCCTCAAACGTCCAAAATATCACCACTACCTACACATGTAGTGTTCAAATACACGAGCATTGAATGGGACATTTTATATCTAAATCATAAAGGATACTTGCAGGTAGAAACAAACACAAAAAAATGAACAAAAAACTAATTGTAAACCCACCCCCTCTTCAAGTCTTTGACTAATGAGTTAGACTGACAATAAAAGACTGTCATCAAAGAGATCCAGTTTGGGAACTCCAGTTACTTCCTGTGAAAGATGCATAAGAGTAGACTCAGACATGTTTGAATTTTATAGACTAAATAAGGTACCAGCATCACTCCAAGTCCACTTTGTCCAACTAGAGGTCTGTTGATCTGGGCTGATTCATGCAAGCTGGCAGATTTCCATGTTGAAGTGCCTGCTTCCTGTCAGCTTAAGAACTTCTTCTAGCCTTACACACGTGTCCTGGGCAGAGGACAATGATGGGACCTGGTAGAGAAATGTCCTGCAACATGGGTGTGCTTACATGGACTCCTGAAAAGTCTTCAAGGCCAGTGTGCCCTGGTTGTCCATTAAGGAATTATGCCCATGAATGTCCCTCCTATGAGCTTTTCTGCTTCTGCTACCCTTAGCCCTTTGTCCTCAGTTCAACTTTACCCATGAAACTCACCTTCGTTATCTCTATGCCAAAGTCTGCTTTGACAAGACAGTAGCAACAAGCTACAAACAAAGCATAAGAAAAACCTAAAGTTAAGGCCTATGTCAGACCTATATGGACAATTTGATTTTCATTCACAAATACGGATTGTAGATCAGAAATTCAAGTTTTAAGTAACTGGGTATTTTATCTAGACATGGAAGAGCTAAATTCTTCCATGATCAAAGTAAGTTTTCCTGTTTTATAATCCTTTAAAAATGAGGGAAAAAATAGATGCATTAGAGGCAAAACAGCTTGCTTTTTCTTCTGGGAGCAAGCAGGGCTCCTTCACATGTGTGTGCTTTGGTGACAGGCCATGCTGATCTGGTGTGTCCTGTTGCTAACATTTTTTTCTTTCAGGGTTAAGTGGGAAGTGAATGCTTAAGGATGCTGAACATGTGCTTTCTGGACTGGCTGTGTACATCTGTATGTCTGAGGTTACGCTAAGCTGCCAAATCCCCCCCCCATCTTTTTTTAACTGTGAATAAATTTGCTCAGGAAATTAGCTGCCAATAGCAGGGGATGAAAACCCAGATAGAATTTAAGGTTTGACTGAAGGATCTCAAACTGTTTCCCAGAAATATGGGGCTTAGTAAAACCTAAACCTAATACATTTTATTCAATAACTACCCCCCTTGAATTCCCAAATCCCCAAATTCAAAGGGAATTTTAAAAGCATGGGGTGACATCCAGCAGGTAGGATTTTTCTGAGTACTTTAGTGAGTAATATCTTCAAAAAAACTCACTTTGGAGTGTTCATACCTCTGCAGGTTCGTGGGGGGGGGAGAAAATTGACATGAAATCCATGGAGAAAAACCAATGGGGAAAAAGAAGTCCCTGGTATTACGGGAGTTGAGGAGAGAAATACCTCCGAGGTGCAAAACCACAGTCACTTTCCCTTTTACCTCCAAAGGGAGCCGTGGAGTCTGAGCACTTTGGGACAGCATTGGAGACTAGTGATACAAAAGATGAATAAATCATTTGATGCCATCTTCTCTGCTCTCAGCATTTCAAAAACTGGCTGAGGGTGCTGGAGAGATGGCTCTGTGGCTAAGAGCATGTGCTGCTCTTGAAGAGGATCTGAGTTCAGTTCTCAGCACCCACACAAAGTGGTTCACCACCTACTACAACTCAAGCCCCAGAAGGATCTGATTCCTCTGGCCTCCATGCAGGTGCCCACACCTCACACAGACACATACACACAAACACATACATTCACACATTCAGAAAGAGACACACACACATAACCTACACACACAGAGATGCATACCTACACACACACACACACACACACACACACACACACACACACACACACAATTAAAAGTAACTATAAAACATTTTGTAAAAAACATGTGACTGAATGTACACATTTCATCCTAGGAAACATAATTATATTTGACTGTTTCTCACCAAATGTCACACTAGCCTAAAAGTCCACTCTAGGGGGTGATGTTTTTGAAACCCAAGAAATGTGACCTGTCTCATTTCTAGTCAGCTTCTTGTTTCTTAGCTTTCCTTAGCCTGTGGCCCGAGTTACCATTGTCCTAGAGTCTGGATGTCAATCCTAGATAAATGGGCAGACCAAATGACTCTTCCCAGCTGTAGTGCTGAAATAATTTGGTTCTGAAGGGCAGACTGCTCAGCCAAACATAGTGCTTGCTCTTCATCTTCCTTGTCCTCTTGCCATGGGTCCCTGTAGGGGATAAATACTCAGTTTTCCCTACATTTTATTTTAAATGGAATTTTATTGATTTGCTTGTTTTCATATGTGTATGAAAACACACATGCATATTGTTATGGGGCTCCTGGGTAAGGGTGTTATCTAGGGGTACCACAGAGTTCATTCCATGAAAGGTACAGAGAATTGTACATGGTGGAAAAAAAATCCACTATGATAGGAAAGTTAAGTGATAGCCCAAGAGTAGGGAGCCACTGACAGAGTGTGACAGCTAGAGATGAGGCGTGGACACCAAAGCAGCAGCCTCTGAGAAGCAAAGTAGCAGTTACAGCTTCTGAGCAGCAGACAGGATGTTATGGATTGATTCAGAAACAGAAGCACCAGCCATAAATAAAGAGAGGGGGGACAAAAGACCACAAACTTCATTAGAACAGAAAAACATGAATGGGGTGGAAGGGACCCCAGAAGGGAGGGAGTCTACATCAGGATGGCATTTATGACAGTTGTGATTTCTCAAGGTAGGATGGGAAAGACAGACAACCCTGAGGCATGGAACAGCCTATCTTAAAGGGCTCAGTCTCTGTTTTCCAGCTCACCCAAATTCCCTTGACCTTCCTTCAGTACCACAGTGCACAAATATAAGTCAGAGGATATGTTCAGACAAGCCACCTTCCCACAGAAATCCCAGGTACCCCATGTGATACCCATAACCCTATGGATGTAAAATATCCCCTGAGGATTGTGCAAGAAGTCTGTATTAACCAGAGTTCCCAGGGAAAATGGAAGCCATGGCATGAACAAAATTACTTAACAACAGGTCACAGGGGCTGAAGAAATGGCTCAGTGTTCAAGAGCACCGCGCTGGCTACTCTTCCACAGGGCCTGGGTTCAATTCCCAACACCCACATGGCAGCTCACAACTGTCTGGCATCCTTACACAGCCATACATGCAGGCAAAATGTCGACGTATGTAAAAATAAGTAAATTTAAAAATAAACCTAAAGAAAAAAAACAAGAATTACTTAACAACACATGTATTAGGAAGGGTGGGTTTCTGTTATTAGGAAGGCTGGGAAGTCCCATAATCAGCTATCTGCCAGCTGGATGCCCGGGAAACTTGATAGTTGTTCTCTAATCCAACCTACAAGTCTGAGGAGAAGCAGGGGACAAATGAAGTTCCCCAGTCCCAGTATCCATGCCTGGAGTCCAGGAGAACAAATATTTGAATAAGGGTGATGTCTCAGTGCTAGCCCAGATTGAACTGCCCTACCTCCACTTTGGCCCACTCTGGCTCTCAGGAGAATGGCTTGTGTCCAGCCCTAATGCTGAGAATGGCTTTTCTCCTCAGTCTAACCATCCAAATGCTAATTCTTCTAGCAAGATTCTTTGAAACTTGCCCCAAAACAATGTTTTGAAAGCTATTTGGGATTCCCCAACATAAAACTAACCATCACAATCTCTTATAAACCACACTTTTGAGGAGTGATGGAAGATAGTTCTTTAACCAAACACAATAATCTTGGAAACTTGTCACTAGAATGCAAAATCCCCCATTCAACTCGTTCATTTTAATTAAAAACACTGAAGGATGAGAGAGATGAGGGATGAAGCCATTATCATATTGGACACAAAGGCTAAAATGAGTTTTGTACCATAGCTAATCATGCACATATAACACACATGTAGAGAGCTATAAGAAAAGATGCCTGGACCACATCATGCTAAGAAGTCAGTGTTTTTCCTTAGTTGTGGAAACATGAAGAGGAGGTAATTACTATGATACAAGACAGTGCAATGGCATTATATAGAAAAAGGACATAACCTAAAGGAGAAGACACTCACACAGAAGAGTAACAATGTTGGAAATTCTGACAGAAACAATGGCTGCAGCTCCCATCCAGCAAAAAGACAGTGTCAGACTCTTCACTACATCATCTCACTTGATTTTCTGGATTAATATTCTAGAAAGATGTTCTCTTCTTCATGGTCCAGAACAGTAAACTGAGGTTCATAGAAAATTCATCCTTTGCCTAGAGGCACACATAGAGTAAGTGGTAGGTTGGGGGTTCAAACCAATATTGTCCTCCAAAGCTTATAATCACCCTATTTGGAATAGAATCATTCAAATGCTGGGTTACTTGTAATGGAATTTGCAGGGCCCCTAACATAGAGCTCCCCCTTAATGGGAGGTTCTCTGAGAAGAAAGTCCCAAGGGCAAGTAATCCACTGAAGAAAAAATTGACCAGTCTTTAAATACACAGAGTTCCACATACAACAAAGCCAGAAAAGCAGCAAGCAGTGGCCCGCTAGCACTGTCACAAAATATTGATACTATTTTTAGAATGAAACACCATGACCAAGGCAACTTATAACACAAGGTGTTTAATTGTCCTATGGTTTCAGAGGGTTGGAGTCCATGGTGGTGGAGGAATGGCATTGCTGCAAGAACAGGTGAGAGCTCACATCGGGATCCACAGGAAGCAGAGAGCACAGTGGGAATGGTGCCAGTCTTTTGAAACTTGGAAGCCTACCTCCAGTGACACACATCACCTCCTCCAAGGCCACACCTCCTCCAAGGCCACACCTCCTGATCCTTCCCACACAGTTCCACCAACTGGGGACCAAGTTTTCAACACAAGAGCTATGGAGTCACTCTCATTCGAGCCACCATCTACAACAACTACAACAGAAACTTTTGGCAGCTGTTTCCTGACTGGTTCTAATTCTCACTTTATTTGCACACTCACATTTGTCCAGTCATGACCTAGCTGGAATTCCATAAATTCAGAGGCTCTGGGGCTACAGAAATCTCACAAAGGGGAAAGAAAGGGAAGACTATCAAAGATAGACTAATTGGGAGCTCCCAGCACTCAGGGTTCCCAGTTGGGGCAAGGAGTTCTCTTAAACCAGCCTTCAATACTTGGCCAACAACTTGACCAAAGGCTTCAAGTAGGGGAACTCATAGGTGCCTCACCCCACCAGTACCACACTCTTTGGATGCAGAAAGGAATTTGTCCCCATAGCTGCTTCTGACTTTTGACATCTTCCAGAAACTAATCACTATTATTGCTGCCCTTATCAAGATTCTACTTTCTCTGCAAGGGATCACTGTTGACACTCCAAAGCCCTTAGAGAGCTTCCCAGAACCATCCCACTCCTTCAGAGCCTGAGCATCCCTCAGGTACAATTCCATTATTACAGAAAATTGAAAACTGCTATATCTGAACTTTCAAATGACACTGTTTAGTTATATAACTCACTTAAAGTAGATAATTCTGAGTTAGTAATGAAGCATCTCTATGACAGCTCTTGATCTCTCCCATCCCATTCTTGAGGGAAAGTGGACAAGAATCTGGTTGGAGACAGGGGATGGCCTCCACTGATAGTTTCAGTTATATAATAGTTGGAGAATATGTATGCCTTTGTAGAGACGAAACAAAAGAGGAAATTAAAGAATTCCACTACAGTGCTCTGACTAATTGTTTGACCTAAAGGAGTAGGAAAGGCAGTGAACATGATCCATGATTGATCTCATGATGTCCTTTCTCCTAAGTCTGTAACTTCATCCGAGGACTCAGCAATACTGTCAAGGATATATGTATTCTTATGTACTCTGAACTTCATCTTCAGACAGAATAAATTGCACACAGAAAAAATCTGTTTCCAAGCAGGGAATGTAACTCAGTTTGTAGAGTGCTTATCTAGCATGCACAGAGTGTTGGGTTTGATCACCAGTACCACATAAATAGGGTGTGGTCTCACATATATATATATAAAACCCTAGTACTTGAAAGATAGAGAAAGGAGAATCAGAATTCAAGGAGAAACTGGAACACCTGAGGCTCTATCAAAAGTGATAGTTCTGTGGATAATCATATACCAACTTGTTCTAAAATATTATTAAATTCATGGTAGATATTTATTGTTATGCTTTTTCCCAACCCAGGGATTTTTAAGGTATAATTAGAATCATGTGGGATAAATGTTTTTGTCATTAAAAAGAAATTCTCAGTCTTATGATCCAGAAATACAATTTCTAGTTATTTATTCAACAGAAATTCAACAATAAAGAACATTATACCAAAATAATCATAGTATATTCATAATTTTCCAAAGTGGAAACTCTTCCAAATGTCAACCAAAGTAGAGAGAATAAATACAAGTATACAGTCATATAGTTGAATGCCTTACAGTAACAAAAGTCAACAATTTACAATTCTGCACAATAAGATGAATCTCACAAGTGTGATGACACAGGGTGTGGATGCCAGACACATTAAGCAGCATCCCCTGTGTAATTTTATCTATGAAATATTCAAGCATAACAAATCAGCGATATTAGAAGACAAAAGTTATCCTAAGAGATACAAGGGTGAGAAAGGGAGTGAATAGAGGGGGCTTCTGGATATGAGGGAGGGCCATAAAACTGGGGAAACACATGGCTGCAAAAGCTTGAGAAATACAAAAAGGCAGAAGACTTACAAAGCCCCTTTCTCTAAGGCTATTTAAGCAGTGACTATTGTTGAGGAGAAGGTTACACACCAATTGAGCAGGGAGCTCCAAAGTTGTAACTTTGAATGATTTGTCATCCATGGGGCTTTTGAGCAATGCAACCTTTGAGTCACTCACACTCCCATGAGTAACCCCCCAGCACACTCACTAGCGTACTCATCTGCACTTGGGTAGAATTATTTCTTTGAGCTATCTTCAGCACCCTCTCAGGAGTGGACAGATGTTAGTTACATCTCTAGAGAAATATCATGTAGCACAATGTTCTTGATCTGAGTGTTGACTACATGCATATAATTCAATTTATGGAAATCTGAGCTATGCAAGTGATTTGCTGTGTGTGTTTATACTTTAATAAAACACTAAAATGGAAGGGAGGTGTCATATCGCTGATACAAATGTCCCACTGCTCTTCAAGAGCAATATATTCAGGCTAAGTTGTGTGCCTACCCTGCCTAATCTAATGTGTTTGCCTCCCACTTTGCTTAAACCATCACCTCAACTTCAAATAACTCACCCATCATCTCTATCAAAATCATTCTCATTCTTAGTGATGCCACTCCTGAGAAAGATATCCACTTTGCAACCTGAAATAATTCTTTATCACTCTATACTTCAGAGGACTTTGCTACCATTTCTCTAATGACATTGTGGTCTTGGAACCCTCATCTACAGCCTTGGAGTAACAGGATCCATAGTAATAGTTTACATATAGCAACAGTGTCTGAATCTTAACAATGGAGTAATTTAAGCTTCTCTTGGTTCCTCCTCTCGGGATATCTAGTCATCTTTGAATTCGTCACTACAACCATTCCATTGTCACTTTTAGGACAGGTGACCTTCATGTTTTGAAATAGACAAATGTCACTTGCTAAAAGAACTTGAAGAAAGTAGATACCTTAAAGATCTACATGATTCTAGTTCATAACTTTATAGGAGGAAATAGAGATGTCAATAACAAGCCTCACTCTTTCTTACCACTGGCTAGCATTCCATTGGGTTTGTAATATGATGCAAACTCTCTTGTGGGCATAATTAGCAACACAGGTGTAAATGTGAGTTTTAAAATAAGAAAAATGAAGGCAGCTGATATATCTGATTCATGGTGAGAGAAGTGACCTGGGGAGATGGCTCAGTGGGTATAGTGTATGTCATACAAGACAAGGACCTGAGTTCTGACCCTCTGGAGCCTATATACAAAAAAGCTGGAGGTGGTGGCATGCTGCTGTAATCCTAGGTCCAGGGAGCCAGAGACAGGAGGATCCCTGGGGCTTGCTGGTCAGTTAGTATAACTTAACCAGCACACTCCAAGTTCAGTGAAAGACCCTGCCTCAAACATTAATATGAAGAGTGACTAAGGAAGATACTCTAACTGCCATACCCATGCTCACATTTATTCGCACACTATACACACATACACACACATAAGAAAAAGGCGGAGCCCAGGGTTAAATCCCCTGGCTTGAGATTATCGTGCATTCCCACACATTAAGAGAAGGCATCCAAAAATCCATAAGCAAGATGTACTAAAAAAACCAAGTGGCATCAATACACAGACTTCCACTACAGTCCAGCGTTTGATTCCCTTTAAGGGCAATGGTGTTTCTGAGCTGTCCCTAATATGTCCTCACTCTGGAGTTATGCCTCTCCATTCTCTTTTTTCTTTTCCTTTCTTTCCTTAATTACCTGTACACAATTCAGGGCATCTTCACCGTGAAATTCCTTCCTCTACCCTGCCTCCCCAGCAAAAATCATTAGGGTAGAATGAATAGTCTTGGAGGGCTAAAATTCCTGAATTTAAAATATCTCTGCCATTCGTGATTTTCTAACTTTCTTTCTCAGTGGGCAGAAGCCCAGACATTAGAAGATATTTTCCAGCGTTACAAACTGTGCATTTTTAGATTTGTGGGCAGGCTGAGTGATCTCCAGCCAGAGGCTCAGCCCTCAGCCTGCATTCCAGCGTCATTCTCTTACCACAGCCTCGTTGCTGGCCTCCCTCAAGTCATCACTCTGGAGAAAATGAAGCACATTTTCAGAATTTAATTTAGGAATAACCCAGGCAACCTAAGGCCAACGAACCAGGCAGCTGGTGAACTCAGCAGAGGGAAGAGCTGATGCGGGCAAGATGCAGGCGGGCAATGTGAGGAACATCATGTAGGCTCTAACCTCACCTGGGGAATGTCCTGGAAGATGGAACCAACCTAAAGTAGCCACATCTTTCACTATTCACCACAGCACTATTGTTAAACAGCTACACCAGGACTAACTATTTTCCCATCCAAGTATCCCATAAATGATGGGTCCACATGACCATATACCAAAACCATTAGGCAAAGTAAATGTTGCTTCCTTCTAAGTTATTCATCTTAGGCTTTTAGTACAATGGCAGAAAGCTAGCACAATGGATCTCTTCATTTCTAGCTATCAGATAATTTGTGATACTTTTAGATCACCCATATAAGGAAAGCACTATTGAAACTATCCATAGCCTGATGAATAAAATATAAATTATATAGCTGGAATTATCTCCAGATCCTTCCTATAGGATCTATTAAAATGGTACTTCATGCAGGAAGATTTTATATTTTACCATTTGGTGGTGCCCACCAAATACTCCCACCATGGTTTTACAAATGTAAAAATATTTAATTTTACTATTTGTTTCCTTATCTATGTTTGAAATGGAGTCTCAGGTAATCCAGGCTGGCCAGAGCTAAGCTCTTAAACTCCTAATTGTACTGCCTCCTTCACTCAAGTGCTGGATTGCAGCACGTGCTGCCACATGCAGTTGATGCAATGCTAGAAACTCAACCCAGAGTTTCATGAATGCTAGGCAAGCACTCTACCAACTAAACTACATTTACAGCCTGGAAATATTTAATAAGATATAAAGTGCCTGCTGAATTATTTCCATTTGTCTGGAATGATCTATCTGCCATACTTGGGTTATATTAATCTTTGTTTACCCTAAGTGTGGTATCTGACATTTCTAGAACTCAGCCAAGTTTATTCTTTCATATATCCAGTTTCTGTTTACCAACTGTCCAACCCCACAGATAATGTAAAATAACTGAGTGATCTAATCTCAGGTTTTTTTCAATCTGGACAAAAGTGAGCAATGCTATATATGAAATAAGACAATGAATATAAAGAACTTAGCCTTGTACCTGGATGATCATATTTATTTAACAAATATGCATCTCATATCATTATTATCAAGCTTATTTTTGTCTCCCAAGGAATCTGTTGAATTTCTATGTAATTATAATTACTACAACATCCTTCTGAATTCTGAATTACAATATACCTCCATAAAGCTCATCTTCACTAAGCCTAGTCCCTTTGATAATGGACAAGAACCAAATGACATCAAAGAAGGCTCAGTCAACATTCTTGAAAACCTGATTCTTGGCCCCAGGCCTGGAAGAACAAACAAACAGGGGGTTCAACTGGGGACAGAGATCTGGAGTTCATTAATGCCATGGGTTTCTGAAGGGAGTAAAGTCATGTAAGATGGTGTTCGCTTACTACCATAGATGTTTTGCTCAAGGAGCCCAATATACTGCTTGAATTTCACTGATTTCCTTTAGCTGTAGGATTTCGGTAAGGAAGGAAAACCGTGGAATGACTTCACTATTGGCAGCAACCTGCCTTTGGCCAATTGATTGGCAATTGCTCTTAGAGTGTCAGAAGTTTCCAAATTAGTTTAGTCCCTTGCCTGATGCTGAGCAGGTTCCTTGGGGTGGGTCATGTCCATCGCTTGAGTAGGATGATATGGATCCAGCTGTGTCTGAAGATGTGTGTGAGGTATGCCCACTGTCCTCAATTCCCCTGTACCTGACTCAGCTTCTGCCTGTAACTATGGTACTTAGGAACTTGATTTGTTTTCTTGGTTTGCTACACATCCTTCCATTAAGGTCTTCTGCCTCTGGATTAATTATTTCTTAAATAAAAATAGTCTTCTGCTCATTGGGTTTCCTTTATAGATGACCTTGGGCTTTCCACTTTCATCCATTTATTATAAAGCTAACATTTCATGTTCTACAGTTGGAAAAACCATGCTGTAGAGAAGCCTCTACATTCAAGAGCTGACAGTGTTTCCAGAATTCTGTTTTGTTGTTGCAGAGATCTGAGAACAACTCAAGAAGGGACTATACCTCTCCAGAAACTGAAAGATTTATTCCCCCACATGCACACTAACTTTAGAGCAATGCATAATTTTTCCAACTCAAACATTTAGAAAAACATAGATTGTGTAAGTTTACAAAGTACCCACTGTGTTCTCTTATACAGTATCAGTAAGCCCCAACTGACCCTCTACCTTTACTTCGGTCTTCAATAGTTTGTTTTCTACCAGATCATTGGGATGGTTTCAATAAACTACACACCACAGCAACTCTGAGACCTGCTTCAATTACAGGAAGAAGGAAATGAAGGCCATCAGTGCTTTACATACTCTGGCTTTAACATCTGTCCATCTTCACATCATCCTCACTCTTTTTACATTCCAACCACAGTTTCCCCTCCCTGTTCTCCTCCCAGTCTCTCCTTGCACCTCTCCTCTGCCACCCCAACACACACACACACACACACACACACGCACACACACACATGCACACATACACCCCCCCACACACACACACAACTACTCCTCCTGTGCTTCTATTAAGAATATAGAAGGCCTCCAATGGGTATCAACAAAATATGGCATGTCAAGTTATAGTAAAACTGAGTGCATCACCTTGTATTAAGTATGGGCAAGGCAGCACACTTTGAGGAATAGGATCCAAAAAGCCAGTAAACAGTCAGAGACAGCCCCTGCTCTCACTGTTAGGAGTCCCACAAGAAGACGGAGCTACACAACTGACACATATACGTAGAGGGCCTAGGCTGGCTCACTGATTGTCAGTTCAATCTCTGTGAACTCCTATGAGCCAAGTTAATCAATTCTATGGGTTTCTTGTGATATCATTAACTCCTCTGCCTCCTATAATCCTTCTTCCCTCTCTTCAGCAGGATCCCCCAAACTTGGCCTAATGTTTGACTGTGGGTCTCTGCGTCTGTTTCAACCAGTTACTAGATGAAGCCTCTCTGATGACTACTGGGCTATCATACAAGGATAGCAGAATATCATTAGGCATCATTACATATACACTTTTTTACCTCCAGTCATGTTTGGTTCTGTCCTAGATCTCTGGGTCATTCAGCTTCTAGGTTCTGATGCTCCAGGAAGTGTCAGGGGTGAGCTTACTCTCATGTCATGGATCTGAGGCTGAACCAGTCATTGGTTGACCACTCCCACAATCTCAGTGCCACCCTTACCCTATAGCAGCCTTTTCAGCACATCCCATAAGCAGGAAAGCCTGTAGGTAAAAGGTTATGTGGCTGGGTCAGTGTCCCACTCCCTCCACAGGAAGTCTTTCCTGGTCACAGGAGATGACCAGTTCAGGAAACATATTCCCAACTGCTAGGAATCTTAGCTGGAGACATCCCCATGTGAGGTACCTCAGACCCAGAAAGACAAACATGGTATTTACTCACTTATAAGTTGATGTTAGCTGTAAAGTAAAGGATAACCATGCTGTAATTCACAGACCCAGACAGGCTCAGTGACAAGGAGTGCCCAAGCAGGAAACTCAGATCTCCCTGAGAAGGGTAAATGGAAGAGAATCTGTAGGTAGAGTGGGGGCAGATGGCGAGGGGAACAAGGGATCAGGTGGGGTGTGGCAGAAGGGAGAGTACTGAAAGAACAGACTGGAAAAGGGAGGGCATTTGGGGATCATACTTACTTTTATTCACTCCAAGCAAGCAGGCAGAGCCTCTTGTAGTTCCCCGAATGTAACACATGTTTTCCACCAAAGGGATCATGGAATGTTGCAATGTCTTACTTCTCCAATGGGTATGCTTTTTGTGCCTGACCATTCCTTGTCTTCATTTTCTAAACTTAACTAACATAAATTTCTTCCCTCTAATCACACAGTCATTATGAATCTCCATCCTAATCTCTCTGTCACCCTCTTACTCAGTGTCTATTGCACTACCTGGGTTTGAATCCCAGAACTGCAATGTACTATGTAGGTACTGTTGAGCCCTGTTGGTTAACAATTTATTACATTTATTAATGTGCATATGTGTGTGCCTGAATGAGTTTATATGTATCACATATGTCTAAGTGCCTGAAGAAGCCAAAGAACCACAGATTTCCTCTAACTATACATACATGTAGTACACTGCCTGATGTCATCACTGGGAACCAAATCCAGACCCTTTGTAAGAGTAGAAGGTGTCCTTAACTGCTGCACCATCTCCAAGGCATGCCATCAAACCTCTTAATTAATCTTCTCTACATCTAGGTACTGTCATCTTAAATGGGACTACAATAACTTCCTTATCATGTGCTATGAGAGCTCTTATGCATAGTTAAACTTCCAAAAAGTGGGAGGTGTGGCTCTGATGCAAAATAAAACAACTAGTATTAAGACATTTTGTGTGCATGATTTCCAAATTTATCTCATGCTAATATCTCTCAAAAAGTAGTTTGTGTTCAGGTTTACCTTCTCTTCCCTGGGCCAGCATTCTTCTAAGTGTGGTTCTTAGAGTTTTTGTATCATATTTTCATTCACCAAGCCTTTAAAATTCATGTTCCTAGGGTCATGCTTTGACTATGTCCCTTTGTCCCTCTGTGGATGGATCTTGATTGTCCAGTTTTAACCAGGCTCCCCAACCCAGGCAACATACATATGCACCTATAACTAATTCATACTACTTAGTGACAATATTCTGTCTGCCCAAGATTCCACCTAGCTCTCCTACCTGGCACCCAAATCTCACCAATAATTCTGAACTGATTTAATTTCTCCCCTCACAAAATCACTCCAGATTCCTTCCTCTGGAAAATAATCTATCCCTGCTTTGAATGATCACAATGTGTGTGTGTGTGTGTGTGTGTGTGTGTGTGTGTGTGTGTGTGTGTCCCAATAGACATGTGGAATCCAGTGGTGATATTTTAAGTCATTCTTGATAATCCATGTGTATTAAAGGAGTAACTTGACTTGTTTTGGGGAATAGACAGAAGGAAAGTTGGAACACAGACAGACACAACACACATACACACACAATCAACAAATCAAAAGTAAAATAAGCCTTTGAAAAAGTTTTTAAAAGTCATCTTTTACATATTTTAACTAATTTAATCACCTTCTCAAATCTCAGTCTCTTACTTATTCCTACCTAGCACATACTACAGCCTCCCATTCTTCCATTCTTTTCAATTATTGGATTGCCCCTGGTCTTTATTTCCAAAAATAATACAAGCTGAACAAATTCAAAAGCTATGTTCATCTTAGTCACCATTCCTGACACACACTGGTAGCATAATAAATATTTGTTGAATGGGTGAATAAAACCATTGCACAATCTGTAATCACAGGGAAAGGAAGTCAAGCAATCAGAGACATTGAATTCTTTCTTCATATAAAATTTTATAACCAAAAAATGTTGATTTAATTTTACAGGCAATATAAGATCTCACTATTAACTTTATTTTAAAACTGTTTTTATTTGAGTTATATTTATTTAATGTTTGGGTGGGGGCAATTTAGGTGCCACGGAGCACATATGGAAGTCAGAGGACAACATGAGGGAGTTGGTTCTCTCCATCAATCATGTGGGCCACAGGAATTGGGACTAGCACTTGGGTTTTCATCTATGGCCATACCACACTCTATACATCTGATCTGGTCTTATCTCAGAAGCTAAGCAGGGTTAATCCAGGTTAGTACTTGGATGGGAGAACTTGGGTTTTCAGGCTTGTCAGCAAGCAGCTTGACCCACTGAGCCACCTTGCTGGCCCTCAGTGTTAGTTTTGTGATGTTGTGTTTCTGCTGAATGAAATAGGTCCTCTTCCTTCTGGTGGATCATGATCTACCACAGTTCTTTTCTAAAAGACGGAATAATACACCTCACTCCTTCCAGTAGAATTCACCTCCTCAGGACAAGTTGACATCCTTGTGTGACATCAACACTGTAAAGACAGCTTGAAGAGTAGATGTGGCTATTTTACAAAGAGTAGGGGCGGGGAGCTACATTCTATTTTAACTTTTCAAGTCTCAAAGAATTCTTTCATGACAATACACTGAGAACTACTCTGTGAAAATAAATAGCCACAAAGGAATATGGCTTTAATTGCCTGGATTGCTGCATTTGCTAAAATAAAACAGCTGTGATCACATTCTGGGGTAAAAAACATCATTGTTCAACAAAGAGTTCTATTAAAGATCACCTCTGTGATGTGTCTGGCTTTCTAGAGTTTGGCATCCCACTTCCTGGACCACACATGGCCATCAGGACAACCATGATTCTAATTTAGAGGGCATCTTAAGTTGGAGAAATTTTGTCTAGGCCATAGGGCACAGGGCTTCTGGACCTATTTTTCTTCTCTCCCATAACTACACTTCTCAAATTACTCAAAATTACTCATCAAAACAAATTCCTTTCATATTTCTCTAATCCCAAGAGACCAGAAAGGTGCTGGGCTGGCAGCTCTGGCTGCTAAGAGTCACAAGTCACTAAAAGATTAAAGGAAAAAGTGGATATTTGTCCTTGGTCTTCATGAGTAATCTCCATGAACATATCCTCAAGGTCCCTTGGACATGAATCTCTAAGACCATGATTTCTGGAACTTTGCATAATCATAAATGGCCTTAACAGACTGATAAGCCACTGGAATATGAATTATCATGATGAATGGCCATGTGCTCATGTGCTTATTGAGTAGCAGTTATCAGTTGATTGGCAGAATTTATTTCATTACTGAATTTTCTTTTGAAGCACTTTTATAGATGTTACACAAGAAGGCAGATACCCTGGAGCCAAGACTCTTCCCTACAGCAATTGCTTGACCTTTCCACCCATCCTCAAGAACCATCCTCTCCCATGATTACTACCACTGATCCCATCCCAGGCTCAAAAAATTCCCAGTTAGGAATTAAAAACAGAGGCAGTTAAAAGACAGTTACTTTCACTTGTTCTCAAGTAGTTTCGTTTTTCCGCTTCCTCTTAACTGATGCCTATGTTTGTGAAAGCAAAATAATATTACCATGTGTGGGGGATGTGAGAGTGGGTGTACATATAAGTTGCATGTTCGTGTTCATATAAGTATGTGGAGGCCAGATGTCTATGTTGGGTATCTTCTTGTATTGGTATCCACCTTAAGTTTTAGTCAGAGTTTCTCACTGAATCTGGACATCAATGTTTCTGCTAGGCTGTCTAGCCAGCAAGCCCTTAGGTTCTGCTTGTCTCTGCTTCCTCAGTGCTAGGATGCTACTTACTATGCTCAACTTTTACATGGGTACTAGAGATACAAACTCATATGTTCATGTTTGCATGCCACACACTTTGCCCATGGAGCCATCTTCCCAGCCCAGCACATCTTCAACATCTCTTCATCCCACAAAATACAGAACCAATCATAATGACAGAGTAGATGTAACTGGACCTGTTGCTCTCACCCACCCCACATCTATTTGCCTCTTCATTCTTTGCTGGTAACTAGTAATTTGTCAATGTATCCTCTTCGTCGTGGGCCCTTTTCTTCTAGAGGAGGCAAACCCTATCCTCATTAGCAGTGAGCCAATCAGTACAACCTATTCTCCTAGCCACAATAACTGGTTCACATGTCTCAAACTGGGTCAGTGAGATTCAGTTCCAGATCTTAGCCATGTACAGCTATCAAAGGGCTGGAACTAAAAGGTTCTACCACATGGTGTCTCACTAGTAAGCAGGAATGATCTGCCCAAGAATGGAGGGCCTTATACAGGAACATCCATGAGATGCAGAGGTAGACCTAGTTGCTGTGTTCAGCCTCATCACCAGCCAGTCCTACCACTCAGGCTTCTTATTCACAGTACCTGAATCCAGTTAAAGATGTATGTATTTCTTTTACTCAACTCAAGCATCCAGGTTTGTTGAATGCTTGGTGACAACCCACTGGATGAATGAATACTCAGTGTTGCTTCTGGGAAACATTGCATACCTTTGGGTTTTTCACCAGAGATCAAGGGTTCAACTTCTGCTGTGGCAAAGATGATCCATGTGATCATAACCTTGACTTTTGCAGCTAGATAACTGAATCTATGTCCCAGCTCATCCGCTTATAATTTTCATGGCGTCTTGGTCGAGCTTGGGACCTTGGGATCCTTGAATTGGAAGAAGAGCACAGTGTGTCACAGAAGATGTGGAAAGACTGTGTGCATGGCAACAGTGAACTGAGACTGCAGAGGCAGAGGCCAGGCAAAGCATCCATCCTCAGGCAAGACGCAACAGCAGATAAGAGGTTACACTAGCACCGTGTCATTTAAGCTATGGAGCAAGAAGCAGACCACAAAAAAAATAAGACAGTGGCAAAATGATATGAGGCACACTGCAAAGGGGAGGCTCAGAGTTTCTGGAAACACACTCATTATTGGTTGACATTAAAAAAGGGAAACACAGCACTCATGATGCAGCTCAGTAGGTAGCATACACAGAAGCCCTGGGTCCAACCCCCAACATTGCATAAACTGGGTGTGGTGGCCCATGCCTATAGTCCCAGCTCTCAGAAGGTGGGGGAAGTAGGATCAGCAGTTCAGGGTTATCTGAGGCTACCCTGGCCTACTGGAAGTCTGCTCAAAATAAGCGAATAGGGAAATTCAGCCTGCTATTCAGGTGGCAAGGCATCTTTGGGGATAGAGCCAAGTTTCCCTTCCCCTTGGCAACAGAGGAAGAGCTTTCTGGAAGGTAGTACCCACAGGTGTTAGAAGAATCCCACTCATAGCATGTAGGGTGGTTTTGGATGGTGTTTTGAGAATTTTCTCCCTGAGGGGGAAGGATTACTAGGCAACATGTATCCCATCTTTTTAAGGTCCCACTGACAAACCTAAGTTCCTCCTAGGGAACCAATGAGATTTTATGTTTGATTTCGGAATGTGGGTGAGTGGTTGCTTACAGGAACGTGGGTGACCCAAAAAACAGCTGCACTTCACAGGGCATGGATGAAAACTTCCCTATAACCACACAGATGGAACCCCTTCTCCTCATCTTTACCCAGCCTACACTCTAGCTCCTCTCAAAGCCCTTGTGGCCATGTGCAGCTAGGGCAGAATTTTGTATAACTGGCTGGGAGGAATGGCTAGATACACAGATGCGGGTCCAAAGACCCACCCAGCCTCCTCCTTCTGTGAGAGAATGAATGTCAACAGCCAACAAGCTCAGCTATGGTGGTCTTTGCCACCCTTTCACACATGGTCATATGAAGCTGCCCAGTGTTCTGCTCCAAGGACAGTGCTCTGCAACAGGTGAAGAACATGATGAATGGTTGCTCGCTGATACGATGTTCAGTGAGTCAATAACTGGACAATGAGATGGCTTATCCAATAAAGGTGATTGCCTCCAAGCCTGATGACCTGAGTTTGATGCCCCAGGACCCACATGGTAGAAGGAGACAGCTGGCTTCTGCAAGTTGTTCTCTGATCTCTAGTATGGCATGCACTAACCCCCACACACATGCCACATAAATTAAATAAAGAATAACTGAGTCACCTAGGGAGAAAGCTGTTTCCTCTCGGGCCTCTTGATTATTTTATCAGGGAAAAAAAAAAAACATATGCAGCTGTGAGCATCTCCTTGAATACCTCTCCATAGCACTTGATAATCCCTGTGCTCAGTAGAGCCTGCAGGAAGCCCTGGTATCTGGTTAGATTTTACTAGTATTGTCATTTGTTTCAATAAGACCTTGTATTATATATTACCATTATGTTAATCTATTTTAATTTACACTTAATTAAGTTTTGTTACCATATAAAAATATGGGGCTTTAACACTCTATATTTCAGTGCAACTCACTCTTTTGTACAATCCTCACACCTGCCCTGCTCAGGAGCATCTCTCAGCATGTCACACTCTGCTAGGTCTGCCACATCTTATAAACATCTGGGAACCTAGAAAAACTTCTTAAACATCTGTTACTTCTGTCTAAACTGGGAGTTGGTTTTGAATAAACCTGTGCAGTTTAGGCTACACCTGCCAGAACCCAAGCCCACCACAGACCCGTAGAACATTCCTTAACACCTATGTAGAAAAACCTTCCCAAATGTGCAGCAACCCACCTAACATGCAAACATTTGATCTTTATTAAGAATGTGTTGTTTACGAACAATTTCATTTCTGTAAAGAAAAACATCCTTGCTGGCCCAAGGAGTTTTAATGCTACTAAATGTCTCCCCCTAGTGGATTTCATGGAAGTCATCTAAACACTCAGGTGGAAAAAAAACAAAGACATGTATGTACCCTGTGTTTTTGAATATTATAGAACTATCATTAAAAACAAATATATTTAAAAAAAAACTCTAGGACCATATAAAGTGCCTTCATGTGTGTAGTTTTTGGTAAGATAATTCAAAAAATTATCACCTGAAATCACCCCAAATTCATAAAAGTATGGTATTTTTACATCAAAGTAGGAAGGCTAGCAGTAGGTGTTCCAAGAGCTTGGAGGATAGAGGTTGGGGAGGCCTTGAGCTTTGGGTCTCATGCTCCTTCTTCTTTAGCTACATAAAAGGACATGCTAGAAGTAAACTAATATGGGCCAGCAGAGATGGTTTGGAAGGTAAAAGTGCCTGCCACCAAGCTTGACCACCCAACTTTGATCTTCATAACCCATATGAAGGACAAAACTGACTCCCACAAGAGCACAGAAACAGACATTCTCTCTCTCTCTCTAATTCTCTCTCTCTACCTTTCTCTTTCTCTCTCTCTCTCTCTCTCTCTCTCTCTCTCTCTCTCTCTCTCTCTCACACACACACACACACACATGATTCTGGATTACAGGTCTAGGAGCATAGGAGAAAATTCTCAATAACCTCACGTTCGTTGGTGACTTCTTAGATACAGCACTGAAGGTTTGACCTGGGAAATAAATAACAGGGTGAGGGGCACTGAGTTAAATTCCCCTGCTCTGTAAAAGACACAGTCAACAGAAGCAGTGTGCCCATCACAGACTGAAGAAAAGTATTTGCAAAAGATGTTTCTGATCAATTATTGTTACCCAAACTACAGAAAGCACCTAAAACTGTCCTGGCAGGGCTGAAGATTTCCTACAGATAGACACTTGAGTTCCTGTCCTGGGCCACCAGACCTTAGACCCTCCCCCCAAGAATTTGGGGAAAGATAAAGATCGCTTCTGGGCCAGTCAAGGGAGAAACTTGTGTTCAGAAGACAGACTCAGTTAACCTTCCGCCTTTATAATACCCTAGCATTCCATGAGACTGAAACCATGAGGACAAATACAAGTTGAGGAGAGCACATACAGCTAGCTAGGAGGTGTAGGAGGGAGTAGCTGGAATCTCAGGTAAAAGTCTGATGATAACCCCAACTGCTTGCTCTCTATGGGAAGGTCAACAGTCAACATGCCTGATCCTGAGGGTCTAGAAAGTAGTCACAACCTCTCTAATGCTAACTATGGCTATTACATTCAGGAATGGTGCTCTAGAGAAGGCAGCTTGTTTATGACTGCTCGGACTTGCTAGTAACCAGGTGTCCTTCAGAAGAATAGATGTGAGTTATGGATAAACTTGAACATGACTGGATAACAGAACATTGTTCAGCACTAGGATGAAATGAGCTATTAAGCACGCGCGCGCGCGCGCGCACACACACACACACACAAAGGAATCTTAGTGAATATGTAAGAAAGAAGAAACAATCAAGGCATATTCTTTTTACTTTCATGGCCATCTATAAACAAAGCTATTATAAACATCTGCTATCAGGTTTGTGTGTGTATGCATTGTACTTTTCTAGCAACAGTGGCTTCATGATGTTGGAAACATTCTAGAAACACAAAGTCTCAGTTATAGTAAGCTGCAGACTTGTGGATTACACTGCATTTTAACAAGATCCTTAGGTGAGTGTATTCAAATTTGTGGTGGGTTGAGTAGAATGTGCACCTGTCTTCAATTTCAGCCCTAGAACTCTTAGAGGATACTTGGGAGACTGAGGTAGGATTGCTGCAGTTTGCAGGCCAGTCTGAGTTGCTGAGATAGAAAGGTTGCTGCAAATGTGAAGTCATCTTTTACTATCAGGAGTTCCAGGCAAGCCTGGATGAGAGGGTAAAACCCTATCTCAACAGAAAAACCAACCACAAAGCATAGATCTTAGAAGAAAAACTGTGTCTTCAGCATAGTTTGAGATGGGAAGAGCAGAGTTGTGACTCTTATAAACTTCCCACTTCTGATCTTATCTCTAGGTTC
Source organism: Phodopus roborovskii (assembly GCF_943737965.1). NCBI lineage: Eukaryota > Metazoa > Chordata > Mammalia > Rodentia > Cricetidae > Phodopus > Phodopus roborovskii. The sequence goes on along the minus strand of NW_026126558.1, from coordinate 14,808,153 downwards.
CTTGTTTCATACATTCTTCCCATTTGAGATGTCTTTATCTCTTCTTCCAACACATACTTATCAATTATCAGGTATCACTGGAGACTTACTATAATGCCAAACACAAAGCATAGATGCTTAAGATGCAGGCAGGGGATGGAGATGTAACTCATCTGATAGGGTGCTTGCCTAGAGTGAACAAAGCCTTAAGGCTAATCCCCAGGAGGCTTAAACCAGGTGTGATGTAGCATATTTTCAATGTAGTACTCAACAAAATTGGGAGTTCAGGGTCATTCTATGTACTTGAGACCTTGCTTCAAAAACAACAAAAGACATGGAAAAATTGTAATATACTCCTTTTCCATTAAATACTCTAATGGGATCAAGTAACAAGAGTAGTGTTATAAAGTAACCGGGTACCAGGCTCTGTCACTGACTTTCACAGAGATAAGAATTATTTTCCTTATTTGATAGGGAAACTGTTTGGGACTTTGCATAAAGCTTCACAGTTGAAAGCTGTGGTTTGCCACAGCTCCTCAGACCCTACATCTGGTCACCTCCTGTCTGCTGAAGTTGTTTTATAATTCTGTGTCATACATCTCTCAGGAATGTGAGTAACAGATATGAGACTGAATATCATTTACCATAAACAAAAGGGGAAAGTGTGGGGCTTATGCCATCTAGTTCCTAAGGACCCAAAGCCACCAACCTTCAGCTGAGTTATCCTGTAATGTAAGTCTTCTAATCCTAAATCCTGAGATAAGACTAACCTACCTTCCTTAACTACTGAGCAATCTCTACAACCCCTCTTATTTTATTGGACTACAGTAAAGAAAATCTTCAAGTGTGACATCAGCTGTTGATTTAACTATTTAGTGCTCAATACCTCACCAAGTGTCTAGAAAATATCAGGGACTAAATACATAATTCACATTATATAAATGATCAGGCATGTCCTTTCAGATAAGCAAATGACACAGGCTACCTGATCTGTGTTTTCTAATTCTATGTACAGTGATGATAATGTATTCAAATGATAGTAACTACTACTGCCATTTTCAGCCCTTTGCAATGTGCAGAGCCCTTCTCGCCTCTCTAAGTTGTTAAAATCGAGGATAGATGAATGTGAAACAACTTACCTCAAATACAACCCTTGTTAAATAGCAGTTACCAAATGTTTGCTTGTGAACAATTGTGTGAATAAATAAATAACCTGTCAAAGCCTAACAAGACTCAGGGTAAAATCTTTGGAGACTTCTGTTGCCTTGGATACAGATGAATCTTTCTATTTCATCTGACTTAAGATCCAGGCCCTAGCTTATAAAGACTCAAAGGAGATTTTTAAATGTTCAACTCTGGGATAGAGACAGAAACAATATTCTATTAACAAGACAGTGAGTTGCTTGGTTACAAAAGTAAGTTAGATTTGAAAGCACCAAACACACCTGTCCTTGCGAGAAGGGCTGGGTCCCAGCCTCCTATTCATCTGGAAGTTGGCCAGAGATATTCTAAACTCTCTGCACTAGCTGATTCCTCAGAAGTAGATGCCGCTGTAGATGTTTGATATGATCAAGAGTCCAACCCAATGATCATGTCTTCCTGACAAGCTCAAAGAAAGAATGTGGAGCAGGCACATACTTTCCCCTCAACTATTAAGACACTATAATTATTTTAATGAAAATGTAGTCCATATTCTTCAGATGATTCACACACAATTCATTGAAAAGAAAGGTGTTAGCATGTAAATGCGGTACTCTTGGTTTGCTCTCAGTTAAAATTCTCAGTGGGCTCTGCTAGGCACAAGCTCCTTTGCCAGAGACATTTGCATTATCTGAGCACCGTTAAGTTAAGATAATACAAATATCTCTGTCAAAGGAGTCTGTGCTTAGCAGATAGGCCCAGATCAAATCCATGTCTTACTACTTGGAGTGTTTATGATCTTGGACCCACTTTCCATAAGTGTAAAATAATAGCAACCTTTGTGGGTGAATTGACTACTTCTCTCACTACTGTGGCAAGACATCTTACAGGAGCAACTTAAGGGAGGAAGGGCTGGCTCTGGCTCACATTCTGAGTGTGCCATCCTTCATGGTGGGGAAGCCATGGCAGCAGAAGCATGAGGCAGCTGGTCACATCATGTCACCAGTCTGGAAGCAGAGGGAGATCAGTGCTGGTATCAGGTTACTTTCTTCTTTTTACTCAGTCCCAGGATACCAGCTCACATTTAAGTTTGCTCTTCCCACCTAATTAATGTAACACATTCTAGAAACTACCTCATAGGCATGGCCAGAAATTTGCCTTCCATATGATTCTAGACTTCCCCCCCGCAGAGGTAACCATCAACATCAGCCTCCACAGAAGATCGGTCAATCAATGTAAACTGTTCCTTCTATCGCAACCTTAGGGTGGGCAATGGTCTAAGCACTAGCCATTATTGTTGTGAGAATTGCCTGAAAGGGACAGGAAAATACCATCAGGATAACTAATGTAAGGTATTTCTTTCATTGTCACATACACTCAGCTAGCCCAGGGTTGGTGTGATGGCCTCACACTTATCAAAGAAATTGAATGCCTTGTGTTTGCTTCTGAATAATCTCAACACATATCTCTCACTTCTTAATCTAAGGTGATAGACCCAGCTCCAGTAATCTTGCCCACATACCAGTTCAGAAGGAGGAAAAGGGAAAAATCATAGCCCCTTCTTTAAGATCATGCAGCCCTATTCATGATAACCAGGTTATATAATCCGCCTAAGTGCCCTGCAATAAATGAATGAACAAAGGAAATTTGTTATATGGATATGGTGGAATGATGTGTGTCAATAACACATTAATAATAACCTCAGAGAAGGTAACAATGTCACATAAGGAATGAAAATGAAGCAACTTTCTCCTGGAATAGTTTAAACAAAAAGTCCAAATATAGACTCATTACTTTTCTCTTTATATCTCTCATGGGTATGTAGTTTGCGGTGAGGGGCCTGCCTGTGACCTATCTATTGTGTGAGCCTGAATCTATGACCTGTCAGCTGTGCCTGCCTCTAACAGAGGGCTTTTGTCTATATTCACTGAGCAGCACCAAAAATATGCTATGGGAAAGGAATTGGGGATTGCTTATGGAAGTCTTTACTGGAGTTTTACAAGGTAGGAAGTAACTTTTCTGACCTCAACTGACTCAGAACAGCAGATACCATTGGAAGCAGACATGAGCAAACTATAGCCACATTTTCTGCAATATTTATAATGGTATTTGTTGTGTAATGTTGCTTTCAACATTAGCTTTTTTGGCAAGTGATTAGCACAGCACACACTTGTTCACATTCATTATTCAGAGTCAAGGTATGGAAGATTAAAAATGTTAAGAGAAGAGCTATACATTAACTTAGGCTTTAAAAATGTGTCACATGGAAAATCCAAAGCATAGTGAAGCTGGTTACATTGTCCTCTTAGGCTAGTTAAACTTAAACAGGCTGAGCACACAGCAGGTTGAGTGATTAGTCTTAAGTGATCTCAAGGCATTTTATTAATTTGATAGCAAGGTCAGGAAAAAACTTGTTCTCTTTGAGGTAAGGAGATATTTTCATGAAATGTATCACTGTAATTGTTCTGCTATAAAAAGCAAATTGTATCATTTGCAGAAAAATGGATGGATCTAGAGATCGGTATGTAATGGAAAATCAGACAAATTCAAAATGAAAAACACTGCATCGTTTGATTATACATATTATCTAGACAAAGAGGAGGAGCAGGGTGAAGGGATGGAGTGAGAGGGGAGGAGGAGGAATCATCATTGTCCTCAACCCCCTCTTCTTCTTCCTCCTCCTCCTCATCATCATTTGGAGAACAATGGCCTGTCTCCATTACAGGTTTAGAATTAAAGATTAAAAAGTTGATTCCAGAGCTGCATTGGACACCACATTGGTTGGACTTGGTGTACGTAGCATGAGTTCCATCTCTGCAACTCAGGACTCAACAGTCTCCACATAGTTTGCTTTGAAATCCCATAAATACATGATGTATAAAACACTAAATAAATGTTTATTCTAATTGTTGTACTCATGTGACCACAAATCTCTTCTCTCCACTCTCCCAGAATTATAGCTATGGAAGGCTTTGTGTGCTTGTGGGTTTAGGAAGAAAAGGGAGATCTTGTGACTTTGGATGCTGCTTCAGCTGAAGGGGCAGGCCCTTCAAACATGAAGCCACATGTTTCCCTGGCTCTCTTACTGTCACTGAGAAAGTGATGATACTTGGAAAAGGCCCGAGACTTCTCTTCCAGAGCCTGACCACAGACACCGGGGTGAGAAAGACACCTTCCGATCTCAGCTGAGTCTTACAAATAGAAGCTGTTGACAGTGAATACACAGATAATAGAAAACATATTTTTGGCTGGTGAGTCACTTCTGGGTCAGCTTAGAGGACCAGAACAGATATTTATTGGAAACATCCCAAGCTTCCCACTCCACTTTCTCCTTTCAAACAGGATCATACTCCCCAGCCTTGCAATTCTATTTATGACTGGCTTAAGACAATGTATTTGACCCCATTCCTCAGTAATTATTTCAGAACTATATATGTGGCTGGATGAGGTGTGAAGATGTGAGGGACTGAGACAAATGCTCTTGGGTTGATGTTGGCTATACTCCTGAGATTGCAGGAGATAACACTGTTATAGCTGGAACTTCTGTTAAGTACTAAAAAGGTTCATGACTTACAATGGTGCAAATTGTCAACATTCAATGTTATAATGTGTAAATAATACATGCCTCCATAGTAACCTTGCTTCAGATTTTGAATTCTGATCTTTTCCCAGGCTAGTGACAGGCAGTATGATATTTTTTCATGATGATGAGCATTGGCTGTGACCTCAGTTCCCCAACAGCCACACCAGCCTGAAAGCTGACAATCACCTGACAGACACAGCTTATGGAAGGAAGAGGTTTATTTTGACTTACAGTTTGAAGGTGAGTTCATCATGGTGGGGAAAGCACTGTGGTGGGATGTACAAAAGATGGTCATGTTACATCAGCATTCAAGAAGCTGATAAAAATGATGTTGTTCCACTTGCTTTCTGGTTTTATTTTTAAAATTAAATCCACAACTCCAAACCATAAAACGATGCTGCTCACATTTAATGTGGACCTCTCCTCCCCAGTTTAACCTTTCTAGAAATGTCCTCAGAGACATGCCAAGAGGTGTGTCTCCTAGGTGATTCCTAGCATGTTGACAATCAAGAAGAACCAAGGCTGATGCATTTTTCCCTTCATTTTTATTTTATGTGTATGTCTATGAGCCATGCAGGTTCATTGCTCATGGAGGCAAGAGGAGGGCATCAGATCCCTTCCCCTAGGACTGGAGTTGCAGAGTTGTGAGCTGTTGTGCAGGTACTAAGAATTGAACTTGGGTCTTCTGGAAGAGCAACCAGTACTCTTAACCACTGAGCCATCTCTCCAGTCTCTCATGTTCACTTTTGACTTGGGATGGTTTCATTCTATGACGTGCTAACCTAAATGGGATGCCATCATTAGTCAAAAAAGCATCAGATTCTAATTTATACTGTGCCATTTAAGGAAGATAACATTTAACACCAAACAATATTTAGTCAGAAAACCATAGCTAAGGATATGCACCATCACATTCTGTTCTCAAATCCTACTAGGATGCAGGCACTTAGAGAGACATGGGACATAGCTTCTTCACAAGGAACTTGAGCCAATGTTGATCCTTCATCAACATCGTGCATCAAGCCTTTTGGTGTAAAAAAAAAAAAAAAAACTGCCTTCTATCACTCCCGTTTCCTAGACACAAAAATTAATAAATATATAGAAAGCAAAAACTATATCTACTAACTGGCTACTAAAGGTTATAAATGTTTCACTGAACTTCCTGCAAAGTACATCCAGAAAGGCCATCAGGTGGATATTGGATGTCACTTGTAGATCATAGACTTCCCATGACATCACAGGTGTGACAGGGATCCTGGAGAGGACATGGTAAAATCTTCACACAGGTTTTAAAGTTTTTAATGGTATATTTCAAATTTGGACAGATTTATAGAGTTAAGTACCACTGTAGCATTCAAGACCCACCACACTCTCATCACCTGCCACGCCACTGTAAACCATCATCACACCATTATAAACTGTTAACACAATACTGTAAACCATCCCTCCTCCATCTCTAATCTCCACCATGAAAAGATCAATAAATCACACCAACACTTTTCATTCGCATAGACTAAACTTTTCTGTAATATCACATAAACTGAACCGTGTATCCCACAGCTTTTTCAGTCTGACATCTTCAACGTTGCATCGAGGTGCCAGTAAACATTCATCATTTTCATTGATGCCCATCAACATGAGATGAAAGCCTATTAATCTTCTTACTAGGATCAGCTGTGATGGAATGCCAGGCTCTGGCTAGAGACTGGGTTCTGATGTATGCTCCCAGGTAAATATAAACCACAGAACAGAAGGAGGAATGTGAGAGAATACTGTGTGGAGAACTGTGTCCTGCCATAGGCTCTATGCTGGAAACCTAGCCCTTAGTGTGACTGTACGTAAGGGTTTCCCCAAACTGGGGAATAGGATCTTCAAGAAAGGCTGTGGTTTGGAGATGAAATGTCCCTCACAGGCTCCTGTATTTGAGCCTTGATCTCCATTTGGTGGTGCTGTTGAGGAAGGCTATGGAACCTTTAGGGAATGAGCTTTGAGAATTTGCAGCCTGGCCCTATCCTCTCTCTCTCTCTCTCTCTCTCTCTCTTTCTCTCTCTCTCTGTATGTGTGTGTGTATGTGTGTGTGTGCATGTATCTTTCTGTCTCTATCTCTCTGTCTCCATCTCTGTCTCTCTGTGTCTCTGCCTCTCTGTGTATCTGTCTTTCCCTGTCTTTGTGTCTCTCTGTTTCTCTGTCTTTCTGTGTGTTTCCCTGTGTGTCTGTCTCTATCTCTGGGTCTGTCTTTGTCTCTCTCAGTCCTCCTGCTGTGCTTCATGTGTACAGATAAAATGTAATCAGTTGTCTGCTTCCTAATTACTCAGCTGGTCCCATGCTTCTGCTGCCATGCCTTTTCTACCATGGTGGACCCTTATCCCCTCTGGACTATTAAATAAAATGAACCCTTTATTTCCCTAATTTGCTTTTCATTCAAGGTTTTATTGTTGTTGCTATTTGTTCTTGTTTTGTTTTGCTTTTCCCACAGCAACAGAAAAGTAGCAAAACCGAAGATAAATAAAATTAAAAGAGATGGTAAAAGTTTGGCCCTTCTCACCCCTCATGGCATGGGTGGGGAGAGATGTCCTACCCCCAAACCCTGACTGCCTGAGGCAGGTGGGAGAGCTGTCCCTGGGGTCATGAGAGGAGAGCTGGCCCTGCCCCTCTCCTGAGCAGCTGACTCTGATGGCAGGGGTGGGTGTGAGGAGGCCCTGATGGTGTGAGAGCAGGAAAACTTATTCTGCCCCCCTTGTCTACCATGTGGTGGTGTAGGTAAGGGAAAGATGCCCTCCCCCTCACTCTGCCACCTGCAGCAGGAGGGGGAGCTGGCCTTGGGGGTATGAGAGCAGGAGAACTGGTCCTGCCCCTCATCAGCAGCAGCACTCTTGAAAGTGGGCCCTGCACCTTACCTGGGCTACACAGTAGAGCTGGCCCTGGTTGTGTCGGGGCAGGTGAGCCAGCCCTGATGGCAGGAAAACAGGAGAACTGGTCCCACCTCTTGCTGCCTCTCTGCATTGGGTGAGCTAGCCAGGAAAGTGCTAGAGAGACCACTCTTGTGGTAAGGATGACCCAGAACCAGGGCTATGAGTTGGCTCATCCCAACATCCAACCCATCTATGAACTGCTGGAGCACATGAAGGGACTGGTTCTGCAAATCCAAAGATGCAGGATCTCCAAGACACAGGGAAACAACAGGATGTCAAAGAGGAGTTCCACTGAGGGCCTAGCATTCATAGTGTAGCAGAAGCCAGAGGCTTCGGACCAGACCAATGACTCATTGCAATGAACATTTGCAAGTAAAGATGTATGGACTAAAGGGTATACTTTGTGACTCGCTACAGCTTCCATAAGATAATTTTTCTTTTAAATTTTATTTTTTTTTTTTAATTTGTCAGGGGAGGTTGCAAGGACAGAGGGTAGATACAAAGAAATGGAGAATGAGTGGGATTGGGATGCAACATTCTGTGGCTCTCCACACACCCAATCACCTAAGAATATAGCAGTGTGGCTATCTACAAGATAAGAGGAAAGCCTGCAACAAATATGGACCATGCTGGCCCTTAATAAAGTAATCTGGTCTCCTGTACTGTGAATAAGTAAGTCCCTGTTGTCTAAGACATTCTTCTGTGCTATGCCAAGAGACAAATGCAGTGAAAGTCAGAAGAGAGACATACAAGAAGAGATGCATTTGATCTAAACATCTGTTTCCTGCTTCACGGGGTGATTAAAAGAACTCTACATACCAGCTTACTAGGAAAACTAAACCACACAGCAGGTATGAAAATTACTTAACCCAGTGCTTGGCACCAGGAAATGCTACATCTGGCCCTTCCTATAGGCCAAGTTCATAGCCATCCTTGAACACAGTGGGGACTGGTGCTGGTTAGTTTTTGTCAACTTAATACAAACACCTGTGGAAATGGAACCTTAACTGAGGAACTGCCTCTGTCACCTTGGCCTGAGGAGAATGCTTTCGAACGATAGTTGTTGTGAGAGTGCCCAGTCCACTACGGGTGGTACTACTCCCTAGGCAGGTGGTCCTGAGGTGTTTAAGAAAGCAGGCTGAGCAAGCAAGCCAGTAAGCAGAGCTCCTCCATGACCTTTGTTTCAGCTCCTGCTTGGAGCTCCTGCCTTGGTTCCCTTCGATGATGGACTATAACCCAGACGCCAAATGTTGGGCTGTAGCCCAGAAGCCAAATAAATCCTTTGTCTTTGGCCAGTGTTTTATCACAGAAACAGAGGCTCAAAGTACAACAAGGCCTTACATACACAAAAATACTCAGAAAATGCTTATTTTTAAAAAGCAATAACTGAATGGTAGCTAGCTAAGCAAAGAAATCTGCCTTCGTCTTTTTTAGCATTTAAAATGAAGTTCTTCATACAACAGCATAACTCTGACATCTGACACTCACTGTGCTGCCCACAACCTAGAAAAGAGGCTGGAGAAGTCATCTTTGTTTCCACAGATGCAATATCAGCTGTTCCTACAATAAGAGGTTAGCATGCTAAGACTGTTCACTGGAAAGCAAGGGAAAGTACCATGTGAGTGTGGAGTATATGTTGTCTCTCTAGTTAGGAATTTGAGGAGCATTGCTGGGCATGGAGCTCAATGACAGAGCACTTGGCCAGCATGTGTGAGGTCCTCCGTTAAATTCCCTGGGTGGGGGTGGGAAGCAGACTCTCCACAGCTAGATGCAGAAGATTCCCAGGATGGGGGAGTGATAATGGGGTTTTGATGTTGTTTAATTTATCTGAATTTACAATTGGGATAGAATGATGATTGCCCATAATATTATAGCACTTAAGAGGCTGAGGCAGACGATCCTGAGTCCCAGGCCAGCCTGAAACCTTGTCTCAAATAATACAAAAATATGAAACAACAAGAAATTTCAAGGCTGTGACAAGGGGGCTAAAGTAAAGATAAGGGGGAAGTGACTGCTTTTTGAACTTCACAGATTCCCTGGGAAAGGAATATGTAGTTTGCTAGATACCCATTGGTACCCACACAAGTATGCTAGAGGTGGCTGGGTCCAACTATTCCCAACTTTACTTTCAATGTCACCATGTGGTAACTGGAAACTGGCCAAGCCTGGAATGTTTTTTTACCATAAAAATAGGCACTTCCCTCACTCCTCTGGAGAGCTGACTGGCAAATACTTTTGAGCACACTGTTGGCCCAGGGCCCAGAGTTACTAATACTGTTCCTCAAGGGAAGACTTGAGGGCAATTAGAACTGTCACTCAGGAATTTCTAAGAGTGAAGAGTCCATAGCAGGTATTGAAATAAAGTATCAAAAGAAAGATTGAATATATTTTCTATACATAGATCCATGTGTATACTCATATAAAACATATGGAAACACACACACACACACACACACATATGAATGAGTTAAATGGAATTATTTTACCTAAGGAGATGATGGTCCCCTCAAGAAGCTATAGATTGGTAAGTAAAAGGCCCAGGACCAGGTATGAGATACTGCCCCTAGAGTTGTTAGGAGTATTCTAGAGAAACACCTCCAGGAGTTTCCATAGAACATTCATCATCACATCACGAGGCACACTGTGAAGCCATGTCATGTCTTGCTTCAGGGGATTAATTAACTTTATGGTCAGTCACTGCATATGGATAATGCCCAGCCTTTAAACACCCCTCTATGCTAGGTGCAGTGTGTAACAATAATCTCAGCACCTGGGGGGCAGAGGCAAGAAGTTCAAGTTCGTTCTTGACTATCTAGCAAGTCAGAGGCCAATCTGGGCTACATGAGACTGTTTGAACACACACACACAGACACACACACACACACACACACACACACACACACCAATACAGTAACAACACAATGAAATAAATGCTCGCAGGAAAGTTAGGATTCTCATAAAGTGCCTTCTAATAATACTCAGGAACTGAGGTCCAGAAGAATGGCAATTAATTAAGAGAATGAGTTGGTGGCTTTTCCAAAATTCCTGAAATCTTGGAGATTATTAGGAACATAAACATCCCTGCTGATTGATTCTTGCTTTTTAAATAAAACACTTATTCTTCCCATACTAGTACTCAGTTTTCAGGAAACTCCCTCAGGCATATCCCCAAGGCACTTCCAAGACACCCAAGATCATCTTCTTATAGCATCTTGCTTGTAGTGTTGTTGGGCTTGTTTTTCTAGCTGTTGGGGGGGGGGGGAGGCAAAAGGGGCGTGTTCCTACTTGCTGCAGTATGTGTTACAACCAGCAGAGGGTAGGATTACACAGCACACCCAAGCTCCTCTGTTCCAGGTCTAAACAAGGAAGTGGATGAGAGTTAGGGACTGGAGGACAGAACAAAGATGCTTATACACTCAGAGATGACAGCATGAGAATAATTTGTCTGACCCAGAGTGTCACTTCACTATTCACCTAGGGATGTCCATTTCCCATAGCAGTATGTACGGGACCCCCCAGATTTAATTGGCCTTTAAATGTCTAGAGTATTTATGACGGTTTACCCTTATCCTATTGTCTTGAAACTAGGAGCTTGCTAAAATATAAAGTAGACCGTGTGTCTTCTGGGTTAAAAATCTGAAGGTGGTTAGAAAGGGAAATAATTCACACCTCAGTGACTCCAATTGTCTTCTTCAAATCAAAGGTGAGAGTTTCTTCTCCAGTGAGAACCAGAGATTGGGGGGTTGTAGGAGTAGAGATAATGATAGCATCTTTTTCAGTGATGTGGTGGCTATATGCAAGGCACATATGTGAAGTAATACAGCCTTCCCACCACCTCAGTAAAGCACATACTTATTAATGCCCATTTTCCAGGCAAGGCCCCAAAGCCAAAGAGTGATGAGGTATATTGCCCAGGGGTCTAGTGATAGAAAACCAAAGATCTGAGATCAGAACTCCAGATGATAGGCTCCAGCCACTGTCAAACATCATTCTCCGGATCTTCCACAAGAGAAAAGATGCTGACCGCAAACACCTATTATTTCTTATTCAAACTAGGACCACATTCTACTTTCTTTCACTCACACTCTTTCAATAAAGGCCCACTCCAAGATCCTTATGTGTGCCAGGCACATCATTAAACACTGGAATCCACATATGTGTGTCAATGGTTTACCACTCTGTCATATGGATTTGGCCACAAAGCTCAGAAGCCAGGATGGAATGGAGGAAAAAGTGAATTCTGCAGTGTGAGGGGTAAAGTTTTGATGGGTAGGCACTGTGCAAGCAAAATTTAGCTGCCAGTCAATGGGCCTAGAGCTCTAGCTACAAACACGAGTTCCAGAAAGGCTCACACCTATAATCTCAGCACTCCAGAGTCTGGGGCAGAATGACCATGAATTTAAAATCAGTTTGACCTACATTGCTAGTCTTAGACACACTAAGACCCAAAAGCTCCTTCCTGAGCTGCAACCTACAGTATTTTATAATTCTGACTTCCTTGGTTTTTTTGTTTGTTTTTGTTTTTTGTTTTTTTTAGCACTGACCTCATTCTGTGTCCCTAGTGGGCTGAATACTTCCAATAGAGAGGCCCTATTACTGAGTTTCATTGGAGCTCTGCCACACAAGTGGCACTCACCAACTCTGAGCATTGCTTCCCTCATTTATACAATCAAGCACCATGTGGATTAATGGGTAGAGGTATTTCTATAGAGCAGCAGCCATATACCTGGTGCCAAAAAGACAGAACCTGCCTCCTTGTAAAAGAACTTGCACGCTAGAACACTCTAACAAAATGCACCCCCCACACAAACCACACACACACCCAACATAAGAGCCACGGGCATCACAGCTGCTTTCACTCTCAGCCATTATCTGGGACACTTGAGTTTGGGCTAGGCTCTCTATATAAGTAATGTTTCTAATTTAAAAAAAAAAGCTATAATCCTCTGCCATACTTCCAGAATATGCACATTTTACTAGTGGAAAATCTAGAATTAAAAGGACTGAATCGGGAACTGGAGGGAGGTTCCAGGTTTAAGAAGGCTCACTGTTGCTGCAGAAGATTCAGACTGGGTCCCTAGCATCCATGTGGCAGCTCAAACTGCCTGTAACTTTAGTTCTGGTGCTCCCTTCTGGCCACCACAGGCACCTGCATGCACATGGTACACATAAACTCAGGCAGGCACACATCTTCATAAATAAATTAAAAGGTAAATTTTAAAAGATTCAGTTACTAAAAACTGGAAGATTGTAGGACTGGAACAGGCTTGCCGTGTTTCTGTTTTCTACAGAAACTCAGACCAAGGAACCCATTTCTCCTAATATCTGAAAGTTCAAGACAGAAATTACAGGTAATCCTTATCTGTTTTCTACCTCCTCGTGTGTGTGTATGTGTGTGTGTGTGTGTGTGTGTGTGTGTGTGTGTGTGTGTGTGTGTGTGTGTGTCTATGTGTGTCTCTGGGTGGGCTGTGCATGTGTGTATAAGCCTGAGACTAAATGTCCCTCAATTTCTTGGCAACTACATTTTTTTAGACTGGGATTCTCTCACTGATCCTGAAGTGCACTGATTCAGCAAGACTGGCTAGAAAGCAATACACAAGGGTCCTCCTGTCCCCATCCCCCCCCCCAGTTTTACTGGGATACTATAGCACATCTCTCTTTTGCTGGGGGTCAAACTCGGTCCTCATGCTTGCATAGTGATTCCTCTCCCTAACTGCCTGTCTGGGTTCTTGTGAATAATTTGTGCTGATATGATAAATCTCTCTTTTATGGCTAAGCTTTTCTACTGACATTTTAGTATTTGTCCAAAAAAAAGTTGTGTTAACATTCAAAAGTGGGATTCAAGCACACTGTATTCCTTTCAACGTCCCCCAAGCCCCTCAAAAAGATATAAAATGTTGTTTTAATATATAGCCCTCAAAAAACTCAAAAACTCTCATTTTTTCTCAGATAATTTATAACTATTAGATATTAACACTATTTCTTCCCAGAGCTAGCCTTGGATACAGAAAAGTAGCAGAAGGGGGCTGTTGACACTAATCCCTCCATCACATATCCTGAAAGTTCTAAATGACAAAAAGTCCAGATGCATGAAAAGCATCCATAAGTCATGGCTCTCATAATTTCAAATAGCAGGGTAGAAGCTTTCTACTTTAGTGACTTCATAAATCTCTGATTCATAAAGGTTTGTGCTCTTTTCTTCCCTAAGCCAAAGAATGAGACAGCTTTGCAAGTTAGTTTTATTAGAGCATAGTCCAAGATGACTTTTACAGATGTCTAAAATTACAGATACTGGGCTGGAGATGGTTGGGTGCTTAAGAACACTGACTATTCTTTCAGAGGAAGAAGACCAGGATTCCATTCCCAGCACCCACTTAACAGCTCACAACTGTAGTTACAGGGGATCTGATTCCTTCTTCTGGCCTCTGTGGGTATTGCATGTATGTGACACACAAATATAAATGGAAGCAAAATACCCACATACACAAAAGAAAACATTTTTAAATGACAGATACTTCATTTGCCTTAGACAAAAATTTTGATAGGTTCCCAGTTGATTTATTAATTTTTAAAGGTATAATTGACATGTCATCAAATCTATTTGCTTGCAGGATACAATTGAGTGACCACAGAAAATCATGCATCCTCATTCAGATTTCAACCAGTTCCTTCCTTCAATCACTCATATCATCTCTCAAGAAAGGCTATCATGTTCCAGGCACATCATCAAACACTGAAATCCATGAATGTAGGATGATGGCATTCTGCCCTGTTACATGGTTTCTGTCTCTGAGCCCAGAAATTTGGAATTATCTCCCTAATCTGGTTTAGAACACTTTGCAACAATCAAAAAGAAAGATCCCTCATGCAAGTATGATGTACTCCTCTCCAACCTTTAAAATTAAATATTTACCTTCTTCATTCTCACAACACCTTGTGTATGCCTCTCCTTACTATAGAACTCCCAGGGCCCTCTGCAAACTCCCTGTTGCTCCCTGTTGTCTCTGTAATATTCAGATGGACTATCTATTCAGGTGGCCTCAATAATATTCCCCAGACTGATGAATGAATCTGTGGATGAAAGCATGACCTGTCTGTCAAGGGTACCATTAGGGTCCTAATCTCACATGACTGGGACATGTTACAGGCGTAGGGGAGAAGACACTCAATCTCTACCTCAGAAATTCTCATTTTCATCAGCTATTACTAGGAAATGAACCAACTCCTGGCTGTCAACTCCACCACAATGCTGCCAGCTCCATCTCTCCATCTGGCTTACATCTGTATTAACATGTCAGGTCATCAAATATGCCTCCAAATCAGACCTGGGAGACTATAAAATGAGCTGCTAAAACCAAAGGTTTTGCTTACAATGAATATGTACACACATGCTCCTCCGTTTTCTTCATATCCTGACTGATTCATTTAATCTCAGAATGTCCATGCAGCGATGGTTCTGCAAAGGGGTGGTGATGGTTTCAGTGCTACACTCACCAGCTGACACTCCTGTCTCTGCAGAGCCAGCCACAGCTGTTTCTAGCATTAAGAGGAAGCTGGTATACTCAGCTTTTACTAAGCCCACCCACCTCTTTGGCCTTCCTTGGGGAACAAACACTCCTCTGAGAAGTTAAGACAGATGAACAAATCCTATTAAAGTTGTAATGAACCCTCAAATAGAATATTTCAGAAATGCATTCACCATACAGAGAATGAAAGGGTTGTTGAACTATAACATCCTGGTTCTGTGTTGACTGGTAATACAGCTCCCAGTGATGAGAAATGATGAAGCTGCCCTAGGGGCATGCTCACAGGTGTGCAGAAACACACCCATCCATGTACAATTATCATAGTGTTGAGCAAAACATTTAGCTCTTCTGAGCCTCACTTTCTTCCTATGGAAGTAGAGAGAAAACAGTGCTAGGGAAGAATGGCTATTACATACAATAAAAATGGAACTGCCTACCAGAGCAAATGGCTAATTGCAGTTAGGAACTAACTAGTATATGATTCTACAACATACAGATGAATATAACTACACACACACACACACACACACACACACACACACACACACACCTGCCAGAGGCTGAACCAATTACTCACTACAATCTAAGTAGAATACATTCTAAAGATGGAAAAGTAAAGGCATGTGCTTTATTGGGCTCTTGGCTTCATTTAGTTTACAGTCTCTTATATTGTTCCCTTCTGTTTGAACACACTTATCACCACACTCTATGGTTTAGTTTGAAGCACCACGGAATGGTGGTATTACCTACTTTTGAACAAAATGAATAAGCTTGCTTAGATCAACCTCTCTGTCCTCCCAGAGCCTGGTCTATTACCCTACAGGAAGAAGAGGCAATAGAGAAAAGCCTGGGGTAGCAATGAACACCTCTAATTCCAGCACTTGAGAGGCAGAGGCTCCCAAGAGGGCTATAAATTTAAGAACAGCCCAGGTGAGGATCTGTCTCAGAAAAAGAAAAAAGAAAGAGAAAAACAAGGGCTAGTATACAGGTGGACGAAAGTATGTTTGCCTAGTATGCAGGGGTTCTGGGAAGGGGAGGAAAGGGAGAAGTGGGGAAACACAGGAAGGAGGAAAAAGTCGGAGATCTGGCAGTGTCAGCTGTATCTCACTTAGCCTTGGTTTCCAAGACAAGTGTAAGGCTCTACAGCACCATATATAAGAGATCTCAGGAAAACAAAGCCTTAGGACTCTGGGGACCCTGCCCTTTCCCCTCACGCCCTTGAGTATTACAGAACACAATTTGCAAAAGAGAAATAATGTAGTACTATAGGGCTCTGGGTTGTTTTTCTTTTGGCATTTCAAGCTGTCCATTAAAAGGGTCAGCCTGGTGCCATGGCCAAAGACATCCTGCTTCTAGGATGCACTTTCCAAGATTGTATAACTAGCCCTGTATAACTAGCCCTGAGTGCTTAGCTGCCTTCTACTGGAGCATCTTGGAAACAAGGGGAAATGAATAAGGGTTATGGACCGAAAAGCAGAGTGCATGGGACTTTCCATATTAGATGCTCTGAGCATGGTGATGCCATTGGTTCTGGACTCATGTTCATTATTGCTTTATCACTTTTTCATCAGTGACCCTGGGAATGTTCTTCTTATTCCTGGAGGCTCATTGGATGTTGCTATGGAGATGGGAATTTTCTGACATATCCACCCCCCTCCCCAGCCCTGTTTGTTAGCTTTTCCGATAAATACTTATTATGTGTTGCACTCTACAATGGGTGTAGATGTAAGAGAGTTTGTTTAGCTGATTCCAGACTAAAGATGAGTTATCCCTCACAAGTGGATATGTTCCTAAGCCTGTGGAGTGTAATTTTAATAAATGGAGTGAAATCGCTAAGCTTCCCTGAGAAAACCACACAAATAAGAAGGCAAGAGATGTGCCTAATTACTTCTGATTCTTTAGTGTATAAAAGCTTGCCAGTATCACACAAACAACCTTTGCTCCATGACAAATCCCTGATAGTTCGGGAAGAAAAAAGATGCTTCTACATCATGACCTAAGCAGGAAAATCAAGTAACAACAGAACAAATCTGAAAACATATCTATCTAGGAGCAATACCTTATCAGAATGTACCTTTCTTTGTTACATTGGAGATTGTCAACTCAAGAATGGGCATGTGGAGTCTGTGACATAGTGTCATTAAGTGTACAAAGAGTATTGTTTCCATGTATGCAGGCACATCTTCCTAGAAAGAGTACATAGCTGTAATGGTTAGTAACTGTTGTCAACTTGACTGACTCAAGATTGATCATAGAACACAGTTCCAGGAGTGCCTGTGGGTACTTTTCTAGGCTACCTTATCTGAGGTGGGAAGATTCATCCTAAATGTATGAGGTATTATGTCATGGGCTGGGATCCCAGACTGCATAGTAGAAGAGGAGAGAGTTGAGCACTAGCATTCATCTCTCCCTTCTTCCTGACTTCAGGTGCCATGTGACCAACTACCTCATGTTCCTGCTGCCACAGGGACTGTCCCTTCCAACTATGAGTCACAGTGAGAAAGGGAACTAACACAAGTTTAAACAGGAACTAATAAATCAGACAAACCAAGATAAAGGACTGGTGATCAACAGCAATGTAGCAGAAAACAGTCCATGTTGCTCCAAGGATGCATACTAAATACCCCCATATCTAAGAAGGCTCATTCCAGGAGGCAACCTACCCCTGTACTCCCTGCAACTCTGAATTTTGATGGACACACTTAAAAATTTTCTCATTTTAAGGAACATGTTCTAAGTCCAAAGCCCCAGACAGTCACAGGATGACCAACACCCAGTATTGCATCCTATGAACAACTCAGTCTAACAAATGGGTTCCATTCAGAGAAGCGCTTGTGTGCCAGAACCCTGAGAGGAAGACTGCCTCCTGACTTGTGCTCTGATGGGTACTTACTGTGTGCCGAGTACACCCTTCCTTACTCTCTGCTTTAGGACATCCTTGTGTTTTCAAGGTTGTTACTATGATACAGAAGTAAGCACTTGATCTAAGTGAAATTCAGAATGAGAAGCAACTTTATGAATGAAAGCACTGTTTAGGAACCTTATAACAAGAATGTGTTTCCACCGCATCTTCATCATTACCAGGGTTATTATGGGTACTCAAGTAGCCACTTAAAATGTACAAATACTATCCTTGGATAATCAGACTGTCAAGTTTATTTTGGAAGTATGTAAGTAGCACCTGGACCTGCCCTGCCCTTTCTTGGTCCTGACCTGTCTCCAGATCCTGACCCTGTAGATCTCCAGACTCCAGAGTCTGAGTGAACTTCCATCCAGGATGGTATGTTTCAACTCAAAACATTTAGTGTTGAATAATAATAAAGAGAACAGCAACAACCTGTCCTAGGAAGGACAGATGGCAAGTAATCCCCTTCAGAAAATGCAGTTCATTAGGAGGAAAGGTCTGGAGACCATAACTGAGCCACAAGGTGGAAGAGAAAGCACTTATAGAAAGTGGTGAGGAAGACAGAGGATAGCTGATTTTTAAATAGTCAGCTAGGGAAAGCAGTCCTGGATTGGATCAAGCTAAACCCCAATTACTTTCTAAAGGGACACTAGCCTACTAAAGCATGGCTCCTGGCAAGCCTTGCTCTTCTCCCTTATTCCCTCTGCCTCCCTAAATATCATTAAATTACGTTCCTAAAGCTAGACACCAAGGTCCAGTCCCTTATTTGGCCACTTCCTCTTCCTAAGGCTGACTACCAAAAAGTCCAGCTACCAAATTGGCTATCCTAATTAACATGCCCAATTAAATCATTGTAACACTAAGTTTCCCAATTCACCTTTATAATCTACATTTTCCTGTATTCCATGCCCATCTCCTCTCTACCCATAGGCAGTCTTTTGCCCCCCCCCACTCCAGGACAAATTTCCCTGCTCCTTCTCCCTTGTCCCTTCCCGTCTCCCTTGTCTGCTATCTACCTTCTTTGTCTCTTATTCCCTCTCCTCTGTCCTTTGTGCTCAGAACTTAACCTTGGGGTACTGGGCCAATAATTTTCCTTTTGCCTGCTGAACTGAGATGGTACAGTATATGGGAGAGGGAGACACGATGAGAACCTTAAAGCAAAGGGGAGGTTTCTCTTTCAGACTTTAGAACTATAAACAAACGTGTCGTATATAAGCTTAAATGCTAACAGAGATGGATGTAGAGCCCTTGCAAAATAGAAGTTGACAAAACCAATATTTTCATAAAAATGAAATAAGCAATACATTGGTTATCAATCAAATATGATCCTCAGAAGGCATACACACAATATTCTTTTACAAATTATTTTTTTTCAGCACCAGTGGTGGCTAATTCTGACTGTCAAGTTTATTTTGGAAGTATGTATGTAGCACCTGGACCTGCCCTGCCCTTTCTTGGTCCTGACCTGTCTCCAGATCCCGACCCCTTTGATTATTTTCAACCTTTCAGCTGTTCACACAGCAACTGAACTATGCAGCTTTGCTCTCAGGCCTGACTCTCAGCACCACTCTGCTTCCTTACCCTCACAGCACAGGATTTCTTAGACAGATTCTGAAAACGTGGGACTCTGTTATTGCTCCTTTAACTTGAGTTCATTCTGTAATCCACACATAGACAAATAGAAAGGTAGATGATAGATGCATAGATAGATGGATGGACAGATAGATATAGATGATATAGATGATAGAGATAGATGATGGAAAAATATATAGGTGATGGACAGAGACATATAATGATAGATTACCACGTGCTATTAGTTAATATTAGCACTGACAATTGTAATTTAAAAAACATACACTTGTACACTTGTCTTGGCCAGCCTACTAGGACAGACAGATCACATGACAAATTGGTCTCATTGAAACTACTTAACATTCTGAATTTATTGCTATTCAATACACTGTAGCATTGTGGAAATAACATAAACATGCTCATCTGTCCTTCTGGAATAGTATGCTTGCAACAAAACCCCAACATCATCAAGGGGGAGAGCCCTGGGACCTCAGATGAGATGCAGAAGGGAAGAGACTCCCAGAATCCCCCCTAGGATAACAAAAAGACTTGGCACAGACAGCCCTATGCTCCTGTTCCAACTCTGTCTTTGTGTTGTGTGAGCCACTGAGAAAAAGCAGGGAGGGCCTAGAGATCACTGGAGATAGTTCCTTCCTCAGGGTCTTGTCTAGAGCTGAACCTTGTCTAACAGATCATTTTCTCTCTAATGAGAGTACTTGAAGCACATTTCTTTCATTTGCTTTGAGACGTCTGTCGGTTTTTTTCATCTAGTTCTACACTAATAGAGCCAAAACCCATTTTCAGCTAATTATAGGAAATGCTTCTAATGGGTAAATTGAGTCTGCAGCCCCCCTGGTAGTCTCACCAATGATAACTTTTCTTCTGTTCCCCAAAGTTCACTTTCCTTTCTTAAAAAGGACTCATCACTCTCCAATCCTTCAAAAAATCATTCAGCCTTATAAAAGCCCCCAGAGGTCAATAGGCACTGAGGAGGGAGAGAACACCCACTGATACTGTGTCCAATAGCTTGTAATTCATGGATGGCAAACTGTTAAAAATCTTTCATGTAAATGCAAAAAGATGTTCCTTCTGGCTTCCTGCAAACAAAAGATGACTTGCTGATTGCTCTGAGAGTGCAAAGCATGCCAAATGCAAAGCAGTGGGAGTTGGAATTACCCTAAATATGCTTTGAAAAATGTGGAAGTGCCCATGTCATCCACAGTGTCATTTTGCTCCCTTTCAGACATAACCTGAGGCAAACTGGCTTCTGTGACCCTCTATGCTGGTACCACTGAAGGAAGTGGCAAAACCCAGAGAGATGGGGGGGGGGAAGTCTTGGCTGGAATCACACTTAGTAATAAAGTCCAGATGCAGAGATTAAAGGCTTCCTAGCTACTGGTGAATTAGCAGGTTATCTGTCAGGTGGTGAACTTCAGAGGAACAAATTAAAAAGAATAATGTTGATACGTGTGTATTTCTCAAATAGCCAAGTGTTCTGCCAATACCCAGTATGTTAGTTTTTCATGCCTATTAGTCCTTTAAATAGTCGCTGATGTGTCTGTCAAACAACCCATGATGTAGCTACTTCTTCTGGCTCAGACACCCCACTCTACCTATATCCAAATCTTCACAATCTCAGCTGCCCTAACTGTCCATATCCCTGTTGATAGATGTCATCACTTCTACTTAATGGTTCCACTATTCTCTAAGGTTTGAAGCAGCAGGTGTTAGCTTCATGAATTAATCAAATGCTTGTAATAGACAACATTATAATTAACGGAGGAGCACCTGCAAGAGAAAATTGATATTGTAGAAACTAAAGGGTCGGGCTAAAATCTATCTACCAAGTAATGAAAATGTTTAAAGTATGTTCCTAATCTACAACTTTGGGGGAGGAGCAGTGAGAGAGATTTGTCCTCTATCTTCTTTGGTATCTTTGCCAAGGCAACTAGGAAGAAAAACACTGTGTCTCTGGGATGGAAGAGTAGATTAGATTCTGAACTCATGTGTCTGGATAAGCTTCTGGCACAGCCATCAATCTCTGCTAGTTACTGAGCTTGCTCATTTCCATTCACCTGGAAGGCCCCAGGGAAATGTTCCAAGTTGGCTCCAGTTTTGCAATCCAAAATGTGTAAGGCCTGTTCCTCAGAGAAATGTCAGTCACATTGCTATGAGCTGGAGGTTGTGTGGGGCAAGGAGAATGTAGTGAGCATGAAGCCAGTTTTCAAATCTGAACTTCTGTAATATTCAGGTTGAATTGTGTCTCCCAGGACCAATAGGGTAAGCATTGTGAAGACAAAGACCAAATGGGCCCAGGAGCTTCAGAGTATATGATAACATCAAAGCTGTGTGTCACAGGCCCTATCAGTACTTAGTTCCTTGTTGGAGGGCTTAACCCTCACTATACTGGGATATTCCAAAATCCAAATCATTCATCCATCCCATCTACCTCCTATAAGCTCATATCACAGTCCCTCAGAAGTGGAATATTTACCCATAATCCCCTGGACTGGGTGGTGATGTTGGGTATCCTTCTATATGATGAAAATATATGTTGCATTTATTGGTTAATAAGTAAATCTGATTTGGCCAATGGCCAGGCAGAAAATAGAGCCAGATGGTAAATCCAAACAAAGATACAGAGAGAACGAAGGTGAAATCAGGGAGATGCCATGTAGTCACCAGAGAAGCAAGATGTGAGTTAACAAGCCACAAGCATTCTGGTAAAATATAAACTAAACAGGTTAATTTAATTGTGAGAGCTAGTCAGTAATATGCCTGAGCCATTGGCCAAGTTACTGTAATTAATATTAGGCCTTAGAATGGTTATTTGGGAACTGGTGGATGGGATGAGAAACTTTCATTTACAGAAATCTTTCTCCTTTACTTTTTTTTCCTTTTATTGAAAATAGATTTTTTTTTTACTCATATAACATATCCTGATCTCAATTTCTCCTCCTGTCAGATCCACCCCCTTTCTGTCTCTCATTAGAAAACAAACAGACTTCTAAAGGATGGTAATAAAACAAAAACTGAAAGTGATATACTAGATTAGGATAAAACAAACCAAAAGAAAAGAGCCCAAGAAAAGGCACAAGGAAGAAATATAGATGCAGAGACCAACTCCTTCCCACACTCAGAAAACTCAAAAAACACTAAACTGGAAGCCATAATTCATGTGCAAAGGACCTATAGGGTAGAAAGAAAGAAGAAAAATATACATAAATAACATAAAACAAAACACTTTTTTAAAGAAAGTAAAAGACCCTGACATGACATTGTGAGACAAGGAACCACCAAGGACACTGTTGAGTTCTTTTTCTGCTGGCCATCTACTATTGAGCTTACAGCCTACCCTTAAGAGTAATTTGTTTCCTCAGAGACATTCCTTGGAGAAAACTAAATTTCATTTGCAAGTGGTTATCAATTGGAGATAGCTTCTGGGTTAGGGATGGAGGAGTGTGCCCACTCCTTTCAACTCTAGGACCTGTCTGGTGCCGAGTGGTGCAGGCCCTATGCGTGCTGCCCTAGTCTCTATGAGTTCATCTGCACATTGATCCTGTTGATTTAAAGGGTCTTGTTTCCTTGGTGTCCTCAGTTCCCTCTGACTCTTACACCCTTTCTACCTCCTCTTCTGCAGAGTTCCCTGAGACCCTAGAAGGATTTGATGGAGCCACACCATACCATTTAGGGCTGAGTGTTCAAGGGTCTTTTTACTCTCTGCATATTGACCTACTGTGGTTTTTTTGTATTTGTTCCCATCTGCTGCAGAGGAAGCTTTTCTGACAATGACTGAGCAAGTCACTGATCTGTTTCATTGGCTGGAGTCTTAAAGAAATCTTGAAACCAGGTTTGACAACTGCTAACCAACATAAATCACCAGATATATTGAGTGACACATAATAGGGAAGATTCTAAGAGTAAATGTGACCTTGGTGGTCAAGCATTTAAATATTTTCATTAGTAAATATCATATACTGGTAAGTGTGGTAGGCATAAGGAATCTATGAGTGAATAAGAGATGTCAACTCAACCCCATGGAGCCCTTATATTCCAGTGGTCAAAGCTCTACTCTCCATTAGCAATGTACTCTAGGGAGACTGATAATGACAGTGTGTTATGACTGGGTATCAAATGTGGCCCATAGGTCCATGTGTTGGTCTTTAGCTGATATGACTGTTTAGCAGAAGTTATAGAACCTTTGGGAGCTAGGACTGACCTTGGAGGAACTAGAGCATTTTGGGTAAGCTCTGTGGATTATAACTTATCTCCACTTCTAGCCTGTGCTCCCTGTGTCCTAGGCTGCTGACATATGGAATCTCAACCCTGTGTTACTGCTGCAGTGAATTCTTCCATGCCTTCAAACTGTGAGCCAAAGTAAACCCTTCATCTCTTCGTTTGTTCTATCAGGAATGCTGTCACAGTCCTGAGGAAAGTAATACAGAGTACGTATACCACATTTCTGCCAGCTCAGAACTTTCTTCTCTTGAATCCCCATCAAGAGAAACTCTAGAAATGCCAATATTGATTCACAGAATTATTTTCTGATTCCTAAACCAGCTACTGCATTTCCCACCTTCTTATGCCTTTCAATAAATCTAATTTTCAGCTATCTGAGCACAATAAATGGAAGCGCACACACACATGCATGTGTGTGTGCGTGCGTGTGTCTGTTGTGTTATGGTTGAAGCCATATGCAAATTTCATCTTCTTTTGTGATCCTTAGATTCCCCCATGTTTATAACTTGCATTGTTCAGTCATGTTGGCTTAAGGGCCTATTAAGACCATATTTTAAAATACACAGTGTGCATTACCTGTTCAACCATGGCTTTGTCAGGCTTTAAAACTAGGCCATTGACCAGAGAACATCTGAGAGGAGAGCCTAGGGCAATTCTAGACATGAGTAGTATGTAAGTAAAACCTGGATGTTAAGACAGCAGATGCTAGACTCTGGAAAGATTGACAGGTCAATCTGAGGAGCAGAGGATAACTCTTCGGATGACTACCTTAATTGGCTGTCCTGACAGGCAATTGACAGGTCCTGAATCCCAGGCTATGACATTTGGATGTTCTTATTCAGATCTTCCATTGATCATGGACATATCCTGCCTGATAGTTCTGTGGACTGGTTTGAGAGGTAGCAAGCACCCTGGCTCTTAGAGGTGATCAGCAATGGTGCAAAACTGAATGAGACTGTAAACCACTCCTGACATTTATTGTGAGGCTCATGGATTTGCTTAGATATGCAGGTGTTTTGTCTATGCCACAGAGTTTGCTTGTTTGGAAGTACAGTTTAGAGGGTAGGAAGATGTTTAACAAAATTGGTGAAATAACAACAAAAATTTCCAAATTTACTTGAAAAAAAAAAGAAGAGATATAAAGACCAGACAGGCCCCTTCACCAACACTTGGTAACTCCCGTAGCATTTCTTAGTGGCTGTGAATCTTTCCAAATGGACACAGTTTTCTAATTCATCCATTGTGCTTCATCCATTCCAAGGACCGGTTGGGCCCTTGAAGCATCTATATGTCTTATATTAGAGTAAGCTGCCCTGTAATGACACTGTTCAATGGCAGGAGCTACCAGTTTGCATCAAGTTTTGCCAACTTGATACAAACTGGAACCATCTGAGAAGAGAATCTCAGTGAGAGAGTGTCTAGATCTGGTCAGCCTATGTGAACTGCTGTAGAGGACTATCTTGATTGCATTAATTGGAGAGGGAAGGTTTCCCCACTGTGGCAACCACCATTCCCTGGGTTTGGGTAGTAGACTGCATAAGAATAGAGAAAGTGAGCAAAATTTTAAACATACATGTATTAATGTTTCTGCACTCCTGACTTTGGACATGATAGGACTAGCAGTTTGAGGTTCCTGCTACCATGACACCCTGCTGTAATAGACGGTGAACTGTAACAGTGAACTGAAATGAATCCTTTTCTCCTAAGCTGTTTTTTGTCAAGGTATTTTATCATGGCAACAGAAAATGAAACTAGGTTAGCAGGTAATCACACCATGCTGCCCTGCCATGATCTTGCTGCCCAAAATACACCACATCGGGTCATTGTGTTTCCTGAATTTGGTAAGGGGCCAGGTCCAGTTGAGTTACCAGAGTATCCTTCAGGGACTACAGTGTCTCCCATGTGCATTTTCATAATGGTATTCTCTTACAGTAGAAAGATGCCACATCCTGGAAGAAAGCCCCTAAATCCTGTCTTCCTCCCAAAGCCATAGGAAATGGGCAGAATCAAAGAATCTCTCAGTGCCAGGGAGAAGGGAGAAGGGGTGTAGGAAGACCACCACAGAGACTTCCAGTGTTGCCATTCTCCCTACAGCTACATTTCTGCAATTTATGTAATTACTTTAACTTCACTGATAATGAATGGAGAGCCATCTAATTCCCTTTCTGGGAGCCTCTTCACATTGCCACCTGAGGACTGCATCTCCCACACAGATGTGATAATATCATGCACTCACCTGCTCCCATCCTCATCTCCCTTCCCTTGCAGCTTTGTTAAGGGTGGGGCATAACCATAAGAGGAGAGGTGGCTGTGTCTTTCTTATGTTTCAAAAGCCAATATTTTATTTAGCACATGGCCACTGCTTCTGCATATGTGGATTCAACCAACAGCGAGTTTAAATTACTCAGGAAAAAAAAAATCTGCAGTCTTATCAAATACATATAGACTGTTTTGTTGTTATTGTTGTCATTATTCTATAAACAATACACTGTGATGAATATGTTTGTAGCATTTACATTGGATTGCATTTTTCAAATGCTCCAAAGGTGAATTAAGGCATCAGGAAGATGGGCATATGCTAAACAAAAATAGAATGCTATGCAAGATACCCTGTATCACCAAGGGATCCTGGGATAAACCTGACTGATATGACTGCATGGTGTAAAACTGTAACCTAAGCCCATGACAAGCTCAAAATACATAGAATAAATCATGCCTGGTGTTGTACAGCTGTAACCCAAGCACTTGGGAGATGGAAAGAGGAAGATCCTGAGCCTGTGGTCAGCTGGGGTGACAATGGGAAACCCTGGCTCAAAAACTAAACAAATGAAAGTATCATTTAGCATATCAGACTACACTTCAACCAAACTATAGAGTTTCTTTAGAATACATTTAAAACCCTCTTAAATACATTTAAGTATGAGTCAATTTAAAGAAAATAGGCAACCCTGGGTGAATCATATTACAGGATTATGTATATGGTTGTACTCTGTATTGTGCACAGAAAAATGGTAGTTGAATGACTAAAGTTGGGGTTTAGAAACAGACCTGTAAGTGAGCTTGCAAGCTCCTAGGAATATCTAAGATAGATGCCTGGTGTCGATCAGCCCACCTATGCTTTCCACTTCCACTAATGCTGCTAAGCATCAGCTAACTGGGAACTACTGTACTTCTTTATGGCTCATGGGCCTTGGTTCATACTCTATTTCTATAGTGTATTGGTTCGTACTCTATTTGTGTATTGTACTCATGTGTGTGTGCATGCTTGCATGTGCACATGGGACCCTGACAATACCAGATGTCTTCCCAAACCACTCTCTATTATTTTTCTAGACAGGACTCTCAGTGAACCTAGAGCTCACTGATCTGCTAGGATGGCTGTCCACCAAACCTTAGGGATCCTCCTGTCTCTTATCTACTGAGTACTGGGATTATGGATGTGGACCAACAGGCTCTGCTTTTTAGGTGGGTGCTGGGGCCCACAATCAGGGCCTTTATTGATGGAGCCATCTTCCTACCCTGTCTCTTTATGGCTGAAGAACCTTTGTCCTTTCTACCCAGGGAGCCACTGTGTAGACTTTGCAACCCAGCTCAGCTCTCACTACCCCATGAAGTCTCCCTCACAATGGAGATGGTGGCTCACTACACAGTCCAGGCTGTGGACTCAGCATCACAGACCTACTCCGCCACACCCAGCTACTCCTCAGTCAGAATCAATGGTCAGAATTAACTTACACTTTGTGCTCCAACTATAATCTTAGCACACAATCTACTTCAATGATAAGCAGTTGGCATTTCCAGGTTTAAAACAAGGATAATATCCAACAGTCCCAAGCCCCTCTTGCTCATCCTTTCAAACAGACATTTAATAAGTGTTTACTGGGTGAACAGACAATTTTTCCAATGAATCACACAGCAAAAGCTGTCTTTCACTTCACTCCCTCCCTCCACGCCTACCACTGCTCTGATTTTAAAGCACTTCTCAAAGGAATCTATAGGAATCAATGTGATATTCACTGAGGGAAATTAAAGTAAGTGAAAAGGGATATTTTAACAAATTTCTATGTCTTTCAGAGAAATGACAAGAAGGGCTGACACAAAAGCAGCAGGGAGGAAGCAAAGGATGTTATTATTCCCACAGCCTGAGGAAGAGGGTGCCACCATGAGTTACTAAAAGTGCCTAAATGCCAGTAGTAGTCATCAGTAGAAGGTCACAAAATGTCCCTGGCCACCTGTCAGTTCTTCTGGCCACATCCATGTGGGGCTGTTCACAATGACCCTGCCAACCTTACCTCATTGCCTTGGAGGACGATCTCCAAAGTCCTCCCTGATAGGCTCTGTGGCTGAACCATCAAAGCCCTGGACTCCTCTCCAACCCACTGCATACTGTGTCCCTATCCCACATATGTTCTAGATTCCGCCTTCCTGTGTGCCTTCTGTGCCTAGAAATTAGTTTCCTGGCTCTTCCCTAAGATTACTGTGATAAGCTTGCTGTGTGTTTCCTGTTGGACCAGGCCCTTTCTTGATTGCCCTATAGAAAAATGAGTATCTCTTCATTTCTACATCAACACATTCCCATTTTTTCTTTATCACTTTGGTAAGTATCTCTGTGTTCTCTCCTTTAAAATGTTTTTTATTTTAATATTGTGTGTATGCATGTGTGTGAGAGAGAGAGAGAGAGTGGGGGGTGTACCAGTGAATGTGTGTATGTGGGGTGTGTATGTGGATGAGCATGTGAGTGCAGTGCCTGATGAAACCAGAAGAGGGCACTAGATCTCTTGAAGCTGGGGTTACAGGAGGTTGTGAGCCACCCAGCACAGGGTGCTGGGAACTGCACACTGGAGCTCTAAAAGAGTAATATGAGCTCTTAACCACAAAGCCATCTCTCCAGCCCCTGTAACATCTATTTACGTTCTGTAGTTTTACATGTTTGAAACCAAGGGCAGGCAGTTGCCTTCAGATTCTTGCTACTATCCCTGCCTGCCTTTCTGAGTTCTGACTCAAAATCAGTAACCCTTCCCTATTCAATCTTCTTTAGGGTTCTGGTAAAAATGCTAATCCATACTTGTCCTGACTTTCTAGGTGTCCCCATCCTTTCTCTGAATATCCTACACACACACACACACACACACACACACACACACACACACACACACACACAATGCAGCTCCTTATAGGTTTTCTTGAGGAACAGAATGGATATAATAAATATATACTAAGAGAGGATTTTAAAAATGAGTTAAACAATAGTCTGGCTAGTCTCAAGACAAAGAGACCAAGAATGCAATTGTTTCTTGGGCTATAAGACTGGATACCTTCCCAGTCCCAATCTTGCACTATAGGCCTGGAGGATTCTGGCAAGATGCTGATCATCAATCCATGTGGGAAGCCTGAAGCTGAGTCCTAATATCAATAACAGAAAGCAGCAGCAGAAGCAACAACAAATTAGATGAATTCGCCAGTAAGAGGGAAGGCAGGCAGGCTTTCAAAAGCAAAACATCTCCATCTTCCATCTCTTTTTTCCACTTAGGCAGCCACTTAGGTGGGTGACTTACTTAGGTTTCTGTCATGATGAAGAGATACCATGACCACAACGACTCTTATAAAGAAAACATTTAATTGAGGAGGTGGCTTATAGTTCAGAGGTTCAGTCCATTATTATCATGGCTGAGAGCATGGTGGCACACAGGCAGATGTGGTGCTGAAGGAATAGCTGAGACTCCAATATCTTGCAGGCAATGGGAAGTTTACTGACACACTGGGCAATACCCTAAGCATAGGAAGCCTCAAAGGCTGCACCACAGTGACACACTTCCTCTAACAATGCCAAGCCTCCTAGTAGCGCTACTCCCTATAAACTTATGGGATTATAGAGACAATTGCATTAATGACTAAGACTAACCATCACTAACCATCTCTGTAGGTTTCTGCAGCCTGGTCTTGACTTCTTTGCTCATCACTTCTCCCTCTCTGCAACTGGATTCCAGGAGTTCAGCTCAGTGTTTAGCTGTGGGTGTTTCCCTTGGTAAATAAAATTGTGAACTACCGTAGTTGCTGTTAACTGATTCCTTTGGGGACCCACCACCCAGCTCCCAAATAAGTCACACACAGAGTCATGTTCTTACTTAAGACTTCCCAGCCTTAGGTTGTCTTATTTCTAGCCAGCTTTTCTTTCTTTCTTTTTTTTTTTTTATTTCTTTTTCTTATTTTACATATCAATCTCAGTTCCCTCTCCCTCCCATCCTCCCATGTCCCCCGAACCCCAGGGAGGGTGAGGCCTTCTAAAAGGGATCATCAAAATCTGCCAAGTCATTTGGAGTAGGGCCTAAGTCCTCCCTTGTGTCTCCAGGCTATGGAAGTATCCCTCCATGGGGAATGTGCTCCTGAAGACCTTTTGTGCACCAGAGATACACTCTGGTTCCACTGTCAGAGGTCCCTTAGACTGCCCAGGCTTTCAAACTGAGACCCACATTCAGGGGGTCTGGGTCTGTCTTATGCTAGTTTCCCAGCTATCAGTCTGGGGTCCATGAGCTCCCCCTTGTTTAGATCGGCTTTCTCTGTAGGTTTCTGCAGCCTGGTCTTGACTTCTTTGCTCATCACTTCTCCCTCTCTGCAACTGGATTCCAGGAGTTCAGCTCAGTGTTTAGCTGTGGGTGTCTACTTCTGTTTCCTCTGTCTTTCTTCCTTTTTGATCTTCTCCCAGATTTATTATTCTATTTATTTTCTCTGCCTACCAGCCCTGCCTATCCTTTCTCTACCTAGCTATTGGCTGGCCGGCTCTTTATTAGACCAATCAGGTGTTTTAGACAGGCAGAGTAACACAGCTTCACAGAGTTAAACATTGCAGCATAAATGCAGCATAAAACATTGCAACACATCTTTGCATCATTAAACAAATATTCCACAGCATAAACAAATGTAACACATCTTAAAATAGTATTCTAAACAAACCACATAATCACAATCATTTTGCTGGCAAAAACATGTGACCATCATGCATTAATCACATCTCCTTTGCTTTGTACAAGGACAGAGCATAGAGCTATAACACAGTATCTGCCTACATGATTTGCTAGATTCTTGGGGATCACCCTGCATCACTAGGTAATACTGCTTCACCATGAATGGGTATAAGAGAGGATTCTTTACCAAATTAAGCACCATTTGAGGATACTATGATACAATCACTCCTAGACAATCCTGGGCTCTGATTAACCAAAGTGTTTCTGTGCACTTCACCTTGATGAAATATACTGCATTGTTTTCTTCCAGGTTTTCAGATGTGTGGAGTCAGGAGAGTATCAGCTAAGAGCACCCCAGGCTCAAACTGCCTTTAGAGTACCCTGAACCTACAGGTTCACCCTCCCCATGATGTCACCCTCATTGTATAGCCCTTGCTCAGCTCCAGTTACTTGTCCCTGCTCTGTCTCCTCCTGTTCCTTTCGATCTTGGATGCTGGCATTTCCCAAGGCTCATTCCTACACTCCATCTTTTTCTCAATGAAGGGACCACCAATAATATAACAACAAACACATTTTGTGAGCCAGACACAATTCCAAGCAATTTTCTCACACTCATCTTGCTAAACAAAATGATGGCCCAACTCATGTTACCTTCTGTTCTCAACAGACAGAAGAGGATGGGGGACAAAGAGGTTTTCAGTACCTCACCTACCTGGGTCTCAGCTGGGCATGGACAGCCAAAATCAGAACAAGCAATCGCAAATCCAGATGACAAATATTTTGTGCTGGCGGCTCTCAACTCGGGGCAGCTTTGCAGCTGGAGGCACAGTTGGAAACATCTGGAAATATTTAGGTTGTCATGGTACAAAGTGCTCCTGGAATCTTCTTGGTCAGAGGTCAGATCTGCTACTGAATACCCCATAGTACATAGATCAGCCTTGTAGTATAGAATTAGCCAGCCTAGAACACTCAGTGTCAAGGCTGGTAAGCTATGCTCTATGCCACTTTGTCATTCCTTTTTAGGTGTCCTACAATGCCCACAGCTTTAGTTGAGTCTGTAGACAGCACACACCAGAATTTATATTCTCAGCCCCACTCATTTGAGTTTTATACCTTTTCTGAATAGGGATAACCATGTTAGCATTTCCATTGTATATCAAACATTCTGTGTATTCAAGACAGATCCCAGGTACTCTATCCTGATTTTCTTTCCCTTGCAGTTCACAAACTCAGAAAATGGTATTAACATCCAGATGGTGAAGTCAGAGACCAGACCTGGACAAATGTGGGCAACAATTCCTTCTACCTCTTCTCAATTCCATCTATCACAAGGATTATAGACTTAAGCCATTAGGAAGCTCTGGAGATCTCAATATTTTCTCTATCTTTATCAATATTGCCCTTTGATACCATTGCCCCCAACTCAGTTCTAACCTGAGCTCCCACCTGAGCCCAGTATAATAACTTCAGATCAAACTGGACAGTACTCATTTGTTAACTCCTCAGAAGACACCATCTAAAACTCGCTGTGTTGGATGGTACTATATCCAGCCTAATGCAGCAGCAAAGTCACTAGAATGTGTCCCTACAGATTTCTCATCCAGCTAGGAAATCTTCTGCAGCTCCATATTTTCCAGGTAAAAGAACCTGGTACACAAAAGAGCATCAGGAAATCTCTGGAAGGAAGAAGCAGAAACAAGTGCCCAAGTTCCAGAGCTGGACTGGACAACCCATGCATCAGCATCTTCGCAATGACTCCCAAAGGATAGGTTGGGAATTTCTTCCCAGGACACCCCCATTCCTCTCTTCTTTCCACTTTGAATGAACTTTAGACCATTGCAAATCATCATAGCATGTAAACAGACACTTTCTAGACAAAAGGTCCAGTGCTAAGAACTTTGCAAACATCTCATTTTACTGTCATAACCGCCACAAAAATGATTTCACATTTTAGACAGAGTCTGGGAGTTGGGGCATTTAAGCTTCCTACAGCCATATAATGAACTCTAAACAAAGCCTGGGTTGCACTTAGCTTCAAGGTAAGGAAGTTAAGCTCTTAAGGAGAACTCTTCCACCATCGAATTTGAGATCACAGTCAGTATGGTTCCAGCTCTCCTTTTCCAAGCAGTGACGATCAAATTTGTCTAAATAAAATGAGTCAGGGTACCAGAAACAGGAAACTCATGAGACATCCATCCACTTACACATTCCTTTTGGCACAGGGAAGAAGCAAGTGATGGCAGCAGGTTCCGTGAGAATCAGGTCAGCCTCCTCTCTCTGCTCTCTTCCCACTTTGTTATCAAACTTGAGGAAGATCACAACCTGTGCCCCCAAGTTAGGTCTGGCTGTCTGTCTTCAGTAAGCTGGTTATGGGGTAAAATTAGCAATGGAAAGCAAGAAAAGGAGATTACTTCAGTGTGGCCACATAGAGAAGCGGAACAAGGAGATCCTGGGAAATCCCACCAAGTTCGTCTTTGGGTCCCGTGGTGAGAATAAGGTTTAAATAGAGGGGCATCTAAATAGTCCAGCCAAAGTGTGGTCTCACTGACCACTGACCCATCCTTGTCTGGGCTTGACTTTCACCCTGTGAGATGATCTGACAGATCACCAGAAATGTGTGCAACCTCCTGAAAGGCAATCTTTCCCTTGACTGAGGCCTTTGCCTTCTCCCAGCATAAGATTCCTGGGGACATTTCTATTTCTTCAGGTTCCACACTTTCAATGGCCTGATAGACAGATAAAGAGACACAGGTATATCCTTAGAGAATCTTCATTTCTGCCAGGCTGGTTAACAGATGTGTGACCATGATGGGCTTAGTCACCTTCCCAGCCACAGTTACTGTCAACTGCAAAAAGAAAATAATAGATGCATCTATCAAGGGCACGATAAATATGAGTCCCTTTTCTCAGCCTTGGTTACCAGTGTGCCTAAAACACAGCAGTCCATTGAAAATTTGACAATAAAGAATTAAGGTGCATAGTGAACATTTACTGGCTACCAAGTCCTAGACTGAGGATTTGTGGAAAGGGTACACACTGTCCTGCTCCCTTTTCTGGGACTTGAGAGATGCCTTGGTGGTTAAGATCACTGGCTGGTCTTCCAGAGGACCCTGGCTCAATTCCCAGCACCCACATGGCAGCTCACAACTATCTAACTCCAGTTCCAGGGGATCCAACACCCTCACACAGACAAACGTGCACATAAAAAAATTAAAAAGAATCAACTCCTAAAAGTTTAAAAAGCAAAACTTTTATGATACTAATCCACCAAGACCTTCATTAACTATTACAACAGAGGAGCTTTGCACATTTTCTCATCACATTGAGTCTCATGCATAGCCCATTGCTCATCAGTTAGAACTGTGTCGCTGAGTCCTCTCTCTGTTTCCTTAGTTCTTGTACAAATTCTTCTTGTTCATTCTGACATTTGAGAGGAATATTCTATAATCCTCCCTTTTTTGTTGTTTATACCTCTAGGACTGATAGCCTGGCCAGAAGCATTGTGTGCAAGAATATGGAAAATCAATACATCGTGTTCTCAGTATCCTCAAAGGAAGACACACTTGCTTCATTAATTCAATGGAGCACATTAAAGCTCCAAACTGAAATGCTATCAAATCCTTCCCATTGCTGTGGATTTTTCCCCAGCTATAGAGCTGCCTCATGAGCAGTAAACTATAATAAAATCTTGCAACAAGAACTTCTTGTTTCGGACAACACAAACTATTTTATTTGGATGGATCTGGTATAGGATAATGCAGAGAATGATTGACCCATGGCCTACTGCTTTGGGGAACACAGTACATTCTGAAACATGCTATCTCATGAGAGTCACACATTGTGCTGCAGATGGAGGAAGGCTGTAATATGGAATCTAAGTGTCTATTCTTGCTTCCAGAGAAAGTGTGAATGCTAAGGCCTTGAATGTCACCTAGGGGATCCTTGAGCCTTTCACACTTGGTTGACAAATATTTCCAGTGTTCATATTCCTTTCCATGGTGCTTAAACCCAAATATGGGTCTCTAGTCAAGGTGACTAGAGAAGGCTACAGAGATAGCTCAGTCAGAAAAATACTTGCTTTACAAGCACAATAACCCAAGTTCAAACCCCTGAACCAATGCTTTTATTTTAATGAATAAATAAAGCACACATGGGGTAGCATGTGCTCGTGATCCCTGCACTAGGATGGTAGGAATAGATAAAATCCCTGGGATATCTAGGCTAGCTCCATGCCAATGAGAATATCTGTCTGGAAATAACAACAATAGAGTCTGGAGAGATATGGCTTCATGATTAAGAGCAGTGGCTGCCATTCCCAAGAATCTGAGTTTGACTCCCAGCATCTACATGGCAGCTCACAATCATCTGTAGCTCCAGCTCCTAGGGATCTAATGCCCTCATATGTCCTGAATGGGAGCCAGGCACACACCTAGTGCAGAGATAGTCCATACAGGCAAAATACCCATATTGTGGAATAATAAAATGTAAAATAATAGTAATAATACTAATAAAGTGAACAGCACTTGAGAAATGATACCTGAGGGCCTATGGCTTCAGTGTATACACATGAATGCACGCAATGCACTCACAGACAAACACACACAGGGATGCTGAGCATAACTGAAATTAATGGAATAGCAACTTGGAGTGGGAGTTGAAAGAAACTTAAAACAGGAACCTGGCCTTCAATCTCAACTCTCCCCCCTCACTGTCTGCTGGAAACAAGTGTTAATTTTCCCTGGCTATCCTCTGCCTGTAAAGTTAGGTAACTGGGATAGATCAGAAACCACAGGTCAGCAGAGCTGCTGGAGGGACTGACCCGCAGACATGCTTTCCATGGCTGCACAGTACTAAACAAAGCAGCATAGAGAATGAACAGAGCCAAGACTGTTAAAGTCAGGAGACTGACAATTGAATTGTTTCCAGCTTTCCTGAAAAGAATTTCAGAGACTGTGGGCTTCTTTTATGACAGTCTTCATGGATGCAGCCATGGTAGCTGTTCTCTACCTAGTAGGTCTTAGAAACCTAGTGTACTCTGTGCTCTTGGACTGCCCTACTGGCCCCAATACTGAGAAATGATGTTTGTATTCACATTACTCTTTTGTCTGCTTATAGTCAAGAACTACTTAACTTTTCAACTAGTGGTAGAGAAAGAAAATGTAAGAAGCTGACAGTGTGTGAGTTACTTGATTCCATACATGCAATGTAGAGAACACGAGCCTGTAGCACCAAAGACACACATAGTGTATCCTTAAAACAGTGTGACAGACTGGCTGTGCCCACTGATGTTACCCATCTGGGACACAGGCTTTGCAGTTTACAACTCCCCATGAGATGGGCTTAAGGGTTGATTTTAGCTCCATTACATATTTGAATGTGTTCTTCATCCTGTAGGACACATGTGGGAAGAGGATTATTGCTTTGGGTGAGTCAGAACCTATCATGAACTCCAACGGACTGATTCACTAGAAGCCTGTCAGCGCATTGCAGTCTGTCAACTCACATATCCACAACAACCAGCCTGATTGCAGCCCCTATCAGTGAATCCAGCCTTCCTTGAATCACCAGGAGAGGCTAGACTTTAGCCCAGCCATAGTAAGGACCTGGGCTGCATTTGGGGGTGAAGGGGTAAAGAGAGGAAGGAAGAAACAATGGTAAGGAATGATAAGAAATGTAAGAACAAAGCTGAGTTCTTCTACGTTCTGATTCTGTGAGAAACAAGCCACATTGCTTCTCCGGGTCTTAAATTCTCCAGCTGTAGGCTAGGCACAAGCCCCACAGACTGGAGAAGATGCCGTTTTAGAATAAAGTACCATATTAGGTCTGAAGGCCTTAAAAGCACATTTTCAGAGCCAGGCATGGTGGAACACACCATCAATCCCAGCACTTGAGAAGCAGAGGCAGGTAGATCTCTGAGTTTGAGGCCAACCTGGTCCACATAGTGTATTTTAAGATAGCCAAGGCTGTGTAGTAAGACCATGTATCAAAATACAAAACAACAAAACTGTATTTGCAAAGGACAACCTCAGGATTCAACTGCTACTGTACAAATTGCCTCTCATACTTTTTACTTTTATTTATTTTGTTGAGATGGTGTCTTCTGTGTAGCCCAGGCTGGCCTACAATTTATAGCAACACTTCTGTTTCTGTTTGCCAAGTGCTATGGTTACAATTGTGTGGCACCATTAAAATTGTATATATTTCATGGATTGCAGGGATGACTTGAAGCACATATACATTTTTGAATGGCATTTCTGTGAATGCAAATGGAAAAGAAGTCAGGAAAATTGATTGAATTAAGCAAGCCCAGTTGTAGAGTCTGTGATACAGTGATGGAGCATGGACTTCTGACTAATGACACCACCTCTCACATGTGAATATTAAGTATTCCAACAAGTACAATGGGTGGCATATGGAACCATTGTAAACTGTCACTAATTGCTGTCACTGTTGCCAAATGACACACAGATGAAATCTGCAGATGAGATGCGGATCCTGATTTCCCAGCAACTTCGTGAGACCAAGCATCAGCCCTTGCTCAGACTTACAGATTTCTGCAATGACCCCATAATGAGCTTCCCAGTCCCTGCTTCCAGTTGCACCAAAACATACACAGAAGCACCTGGACCTGTCTTACTTTCAGAGCACCACCGGGCATAGCATCTCCAGTGTGATCAGAGAGCAAAGCCAGAGAACCGTTATGAAACAACAGCTCACTATAAGCATCAGTGCTTGCTAAGTGCTTACAAATACTAATTGCTAATGCTGCTGCTGTACCATAGTGACTGATTCTAGTAAACACACGAAGAAAGGAAGGATGGACCTGTCAGCAGAATTCCTTTGTTTCCTATGTGACTGTGTAATACTCATTTCATGCAAAGTAAGACTAAAACACTGTTTTGTGGAACCAGTTTAAGAATTGAATATGGGTATTTACACGTATTAGCATTTCTGCTCATAGTGTTACCTCATGAGATATGTATCAATAGCATCTCCATTTTACACATAGTAAATCTGAAGTGTGGGAAGATAAATGTGTTCAGGGTCTCAAACCCAGGAACAGGAAGCAAAGATCCTGGTGGGTGAGATTCCAAAGCCATTGCTCTTTCTTGCATGAGCAGCTCTGGTTCATTGTTTGTTTTCAGCCAAGGTCCAGTTCACGGAATGTCTGTAAGAAAAGAGTATGAGGACCACTGGGGAGATGGTCCCGTTGCATAGCAACCCTGTACTTGAGCATGGTGAGAGAAGAGAGGCTCTTCAAGGTTTTTTTTTTCCCAAGCATAATCACTAAAAATAGTCTGAGATTTGATAGATAAACCTAGGGTCTCATGAGAGAAGAAAAACACAACTTACAGGACTGAATCTCTTGGTTGTGTTGTCCCTGGGGAAATGGAAAATTGCAGGATGCTGGATGTCTACAGCTTTTCCCAGAAAAGCACACTGCTGCATTTCACTCATCTGTGAGGCCCCACCATTCCACAGGTCTCATGAAATCTCTATCTTCACATTTTACTTTCTGATTCTGCCGCTAGACTCCAAGCTGACACAAATACTCTCTACTTGATTGGAAAACACAGCCTTCAGCTTCACCATATTAATCTCCTGGAGATTAATCACCTTGGCAGTGAATCACCTGAGGTGCACACATTTAGAATGCTTACATTTATCACTCTGGGAAAGACCGTACCAATTACAGTGGCTCTAACTATAAATCTCAAACCTTGTGAAGAATATTAGATATTTAATTAGATCCTGAAGATCCTCTTCACCTAGTACCTTAGGAGTCTCTTCATCCTCTTTGGAGACTGATAATTAAAGGAGGAACTTACCCACGAGTCCTCTCTCCTCCTCTGGGAAGCTGCACTTGCTCATCAGAGTAATTACCGAACCTGAAGATTGGCCGGGCTGCGTGAGAAAGGCACAAAATGCTGTGAAGAGAAAAGTGAGTACAGTCATTTTCCCAGGAAGAACTTCCAAGCTAGTTGGCCATTTCTGTATTCAAATATTCCATAAATATTTATTGATGCAAAATAGTGGGCTCCCAAGATGTCTACTTCCTAATCCCCGGAATTTGTCTGTTTAATTGCATGCCCCCAAAGGGAATGAGAATGGTGTGTGGAATTCAGAGCACTAATCCATTGGCTTTAAACTGGAAAGATTAGTCTAGATTATCCAAGTGAGCTCAATGTACTCACAGAGGTCCTTAAAAATGA
The DNA here is from genome assembly GCF_943737965.1 of Phodopus roborovskii. Taxonomy (NCBI): domain Eukaryota; kingdom Metazoa; phylum Chordata; class Mammalia; order Rodentia; family Cricetidae; genus Phodopus; species Phodopus roborovskii. Next base: position 14,769,122 of record NW_026126558.1, on the reverse strand, counting down.
AAGAAAAGATGAAAGATAGTTGATATGGCCATGAAACAGGTACACAGAGCTTCATGTCTGACTTTAAAGATGGAGAACTATCACCCAGGTCAAGGCACCAAAGAAGTCATTGCCAAGTATCCAACTTTTTGACACCACCAGTGTTGTCATCTGCAAAGTACAGGCTTGAGAACTGATATATAACAGGTTTGTAATTTGATCACACAGCTCTGGCAGGAGAGATGGCTCAGCAGGTAAAGGCCCTTGCTGCCTAACCTGATGACTTGAGTTCAATCCTGGACATGGAAGAAGAAGAGAACCAGTTCCTATAAGTTGTCCTCTGACCTCCACATTTATGTGCAAACATGTGCATGAGCAAACACACACACAAGAATAACCACAAATCCATAATGTTTTAGTGGGTTTAATATTTTTTGTTGAGTCACATTCATAACCACCTTTGCCTAGATTCAGCTCAAAGGCCACATGTGAAATGTGATCACAAGAAGAACAAGGAAAGAGACTCTCATCTGGACAAAGAGCCCCTACCACCTGCCAATGCACATTCCTTCCTTCTAGCCCAGCGAGATCCATTTTGAATCTCTGCCTTCCAGAGCTGTATGAGAATAAGGTACATTGTCTAAAGCTACTCACTTGTGGCAATTTGTCATATCAGCAAAAATAAAACTGCCAGAACCTACTTACTGCATAGTTAATGGTTTTATGTTCTGTCCCTAACACAGTGATGAAGAAGATAGCTTCCATCTCTTACCTGTTCACACCTAGTTGTATAGACTAGGGAGAAGCCAGGTCATTATCAGCTGGGACACAGGCAGTTGTCTTAGTTAAGATCTCTATTGCTGCAATGAAACACCATGACCAAAAAAACAGCAAGTTGGAGAGGAAAGGGCTTCTTTGACTTAGACTTCCACATCACAGTTCATCACCAAAGGAAGTCAGAACAGGAACTCAAACAGGGCAGGAACCTAGAGCAGGAGCTGATGCAGAGGCCATGGAGGGGTCTTACCCACTGGCTTGTTCATCCTGCTTTCTTATAGAACCCAAGACCACCATCCCAGGGATGGCCCTACCCACAATGGGCAGGGTCCTCTCCCGTCAATCATTAACTGAGGAAATATCTCACAGTCTTGCCTACAGCCTGATCTTTTATTGAGGCATTCTCTTAATTGAGGTTCTCTCCTCTCAGATCACCTTAGCTTGCATCAAGTTGACATAAAATCAACCTGTACAGCAGTGAAGAGAAGTTGATAGAAGGAATATCACCAATTCTGCACAGGGGAAATCCCAGGGAGAGGAAGGAATTGGGGAATGGAATTCCCCACCTGCAGCAATGGTACATGAAGAGGAGCTGAGGTGAGGCAATGTGGCAATCCAAATGTAAGAGGGTGCCTTTTGCCACTGAGAGGAAGGATAGAGTGAGATATGGGGAAGGCTGACACATCAGTAAAGACATCAGCACTGTGTTGTTCTGTAGATGGGAAGATGACGGCCGCTTAGAGCTCATAGCAACTGTGGAGATGGTTCAGGATGCTTTTTCAAGAACAGAACTCACAAGGCACATGTGTGTTTCTCTATACTGGCTTGGTTATTGTGAGCTGAAAAGATATAGTTAGTTCATATGATAGTTCTACTTTTAATTTTTTTTTTAAAGAAACATCCACATTGGTATCTATAGTGGCTGGACTGGTTTACATTCCTACCAGTAGTAAACAAAGCTTGCTAGCCCCATGTCCTCGCCAGCACTTATTGTCATGTGTTTTCTGGGGTAAGATGGAATCTTGCCTTCATTTTTGATTTGCATTGTGAGAGGCTGGATAAGGGTGAGACTTCAGTACCTGTCCTCGGTGTACACCAACCGTACTGTAGCACGATCAGCTGTGGGACTCTTTTTTTTTTTTTTTTTTTTTTTTTTTTTTTTGCAGCAACAGCCATTTCCACATAATCAAAGAGCAAATGAGGGACAATTAGACTAACAAATTTACTTTAGCCAAGATGCCTGACAGCACATTTTCTGGTGCATAAAGTGTAAACTCACCTACCTATCACCTTTCCTTTTAAGCTAAGATATCCAAATTAGGTGAGATTTGAAAGGTTCTGTTGTCTTCTAGGAATGGCCATTACAGTCATATATCCACTGCAACTGTAGCTACCTTCCATGAGGTTATGAAGGTAGGAGGGGGAAGAAGAAGAGAGACAGAGAGGAAGGTTGGGAGTAAGAGAAAGTCATGGGGGGGTTGGCTCACAATAAATTCTATACATGTATATGATTATCAAAAATAAATAATTAGAAAAAGAGGAACTCAAAACTTCTACCTACCCAAAATGCAATTTTCATCTGACAATTTCAAATGCATTTTGAAAAGAGTTGGTCTGGAGAAAATGTATGATACATAAACTTTTAGTGCCAAAGAAAGATGCATCATTGTATATATTTTAGTACATTTCACTTTGTATGTAGGGAAATATCTTTTGAGCTATATATGAGTTTAAAAAAGAGCTATTTGAAAGTCTTGGAAATCACAGAACCAGTGATGTTGTTTCTCTTTTAAATCTAATCTATAACTCTATTAATATGATAAAAGACTATTTTCCTCCTTTCAAAAGAGTGTGAAATAGACTTCTTTCCCTTAGGTAAATGACCTTTAACTGGAATCAGAGATCCAAACATAATAGAAAAAACTGCAAACACTCCTAAAGGCTTCTCCACCTTTCACTTGAAATGCAGGACGGAAGAGAAAAGAGGTATCCTTGAAAAATGAGAGAGATGGAAAGTACAGTATATAACCTCTGAGTGAGACAGGTGTATAAGGATGGGGAATAATGGATGTCTATATTTACAGTCGCATTCCCAAACACCTGTAAATTCAGGGTCTTCCCTCATCTTCCTAGAAGAGGACAGGAATTCCTGCCAGGATCCAGCAGGCTCAATGGCCACACTTTGGACAGGTGCAAAGCTACGACCTTACTCATTCCAAAAGCATCCACAGAGATCCCCTCCTGTTATAACACTAATTCCTTCTGGAATGGCTTGGCAAGTAGGAAGCCAGAAATCCAATCACATTAAAGATAAAGACATTGACTGTTTGGCTGTCAAAGTGCATTATAATTTGTCAGATGTTCCAAGGTATGAGTGCCACAGGCAAAAACAACTTCTTATTCACTTATGAAGTCATAACTAACTGCATGCTCTGAAGATATGCATGCTGATAGTGCCAAGATTTCTGCTTTATCATGCATACAACTATGTGGTACCCTGCCCTTAAGTGTGGGTCAAACCAAAGAAGAAATATGTGGTATGGTGAATACAATTTACATAAGAGATCTCAGACTCAGCATTTGGACTTGAGCTGGTATTATAATTAGTTGGGAGTTGGGAACTATGAGAAGGATTTACTTGTTGGGGGCCAGAATATAGTCTATGGTAGGGAGGGGCCAAATATTACTATACCTCGATGTTATGAACCTGTACCTCCCTAATCTTTTCTCTTGAACATGGGATGTTAGCTTATTGGTTGGGAGACTTTAATCAAAAAGAATATTATTCAAGGGGTGTCTGACCTAGTCACGTGGGCCTTTGTGAGGAAAATAAATGTCAGGCTATGGACCTTCTGGCTTAAAGAAAACAGGAAATAATGTTGTGAATGGGATGCTTGTAGTAGCTGATAGGGATGCTTGCCAGCAGCCAGCAAGAACATGGCGACCTTCCACCATAGGGAACTGAACTCCTCTACCACCAGAAAAAGCAAAGAAGAGGACAGATGATGGAGACAGATGATTGTTATAATTCAGGCAAACCTGGCCCCTCCCCTTGGGACCCTGTGCCACCTCCGGCAGGCGTCCTATGTGTGTATACTGGCCCTATAAGAGGTAAACTCCTCCTACCCTTAGCTCTCTTTTCTTCTGTCTTCTCTCTGAGGAAGCAGCTCTGTCTGTCCCCCTGTCTCTGTCTGTTTTACCTATTTTCTCTTTCCTTCCCTTATTTTCTTACCTCCCCCAATAAAACTTTCAATATGAGTCACATCTACAGGTCTCTGTTTCCCCATCCATCCTCCGTCCATCACCCGCTGCGCTGCGGGAGCATGATCCTGCCACCCTGTGCCTGCTGATGGCAGCAATATTGTCCTGCTAATATTCTCTTTGCTGACAGAAGTCAAATAGGAGTTTTATTTTGACTCACAATTGAAAGGATATAGTGCATTATGGTAGGGAAGACATGACAGCTGGAGACCTATTCCTGGCGGTGGACACTTCCTTCAGGGTTTGTCACACCTTAAATGACCAGGAAGCTTGGAGTTTGGGCAGGAAGTGGACCCAAAAAAAGAACCCTTCTCCAGTGACTCATCTCCACCAGCTGAGCCTCCCACCTCGGTTTCTACAACCTCTCCTGTACAGTGCCACCAGCTGTGGCCTTGTCTGTGACAGATTGTCTTGACTGCTGATTGACTTGGAAGGGCTCAGCCCATTGTAGGGGGTGCAACCCCAGGCAAATGGGCCTGGGCAGTATTAACAATTCTGATTTTCCAGAGAAACTTGAATTCTGGGACTGGATTTAAGAACTCTTGTCTCTTTGTATCCTTTGCTTGCGCGCTCGTGCGTGTGTGTGCGTGCGTGTGTGTGTGTGTGTGTGTGTGTGTGTGTCTGTCTGTCTGTCTGTCTGTCTCTATGTGATGTGTTTGTGTGTCTGTCTGTCTCTGTGTGATGTGTGCCTGATTGTCTCTGTGTCTCTATGTGATGTGTGTGTGTGTGTGTGTGTTGTATGTGTTTCACATTAAGTAAAATCCAACTATGTGCTGAGACCCTGCTTTTCCTACCTTCTTATTCTTTAAATCTAGAGAAAAGGAATCTGTTCTTATAGTCCTAGAGGACATCACCCATAAAGCATCAGTATTCACAGCTCTGTTAATGAGACTCTTACCCTAAACCCTGTCTCTCCACCTCCCTTGAATACCAAGCCAAGACTTTCATGCTTAGGGAGCTACTACAGCTGCATCCCTAACACAGCGGACAGAATCACTCAAGCCAGCTTCAGAACATGAACAAAGGAGAGTGAAGACACAAACCAGCAATCACCAAGATGGCCAGTGTTCAGGTAGCAATGTGATGTGGAAAAGTTTCAAAATCATGCAGCCTGTAACAGATTATTAAAACAGTTCTTCTAAAAATGACTTTTTAATTGCAAAATAACATCCTAGCCTCCCTGTCTCAACAAGTTTCGGGAAATGTTTAGAAAGTGTTTGTGTGTCCTAAGAGAAAGGATAGTATAAAAATTGCAAATCACTAGCACTTGGGCTGGCAGGATTATCCCCCAGCAGGCTGGCAATCAGAAGGCTGCTTCTAATCTGCTGGGGTTTTCACAGCTGGGGACCTTTTATGCTTTATTCCAGGATAGAATGGAAATGAGCACTGTTCGCCTTTTCTTTTCCCTTTCATGGCCCATTTATCATATCAAAGCCCATTTGTCTGCATATCAGCCTCACCAAATTAGGTAAACAGGGTTCATGGAGGAACAGACAGCTGTTAGCAAGACACGTAATCACAAAACACTAAGCTTCATGGCAGCAGCTGCCACATAAACACAGTTTTCACAAATATGGCAACTAAGATGCAGGCAGCTAATGGAGAGATCATCAGGGATGCTTATACTGCAATAGAAACCAAAGCCCTGAATTCTGTAACTAGTCAAAAAGGCTAGTATGACCTGGCCCAGTCTTCTCCCTGTCCCTCCCTCTCTCTGCCCCTTCCTACATGCAGCCACCTGCTCCCTCAAGCTTGGTTGGAACTTAGTAGATCCTCAACCAGCGGGCCCATCTGAGTTCTGACTTATTTGAATCACTTGCTCTGTTTAGCCTCGATCCTTTATGTCCTGTGACAACAGCCTGCATTTTCCCTAATGAGGTGTGCAGTTATATATTTATTTCTGAGGCAGGAGAAACATGGGATAACAGCTCTGGGCTATATTGATCTCTAGGTCTAACATCTGCACTGTTTGCCCCCTCTTATTTACTGAGTTATATGAATAAATATACAATAGTAGACAAAGAAGAAGAAGAAGAAAGATCGGGTTTGGGTTTGGGGCTAATACAATATAGCCAAGAATGCAGAGTTAACAAGTACTTGTTGTTATGATGGAAGCTTCTCCCCAGTCGCTGGCATCCATATACTCAAAGAGTCTGGAATGTTCTGGTGGAAGTTCCACCCAAGCCCCCTTCCCTCTCTCCCTCCAAACCCTGCTGCTTCTCAGAAAGCCCATCAAATGATGGTTCCTCCCCCAGAGATGCTCAAGACCACTCCCACAGGGTATTTTAACTGTCCCCCAAAGAATGGATTTGTGGTTTTCTGGTCTCCCTTTCCCATCTCCTCTCTGGGGGGACTGGAAGGCCATCCAGGAGCACTGTATCCATTAAACATGGGCTTTTTCTAAATCGGTTGGATTTGGTCTGATTTGGATTGCTGCATCAGTGGAGGGGCTTATCGGGAGTGCAGAAACTTTTCAGTTGTGTGAAGTATGACTTGGCAATTATGAATTGGATTATTTATTTATTTATTTATTTATTTATTCATTTATTTATTGTTTTGCTAAGGATCTATCCCAGGTCCTGAAGCATGCTAGTGTGATTTTCCTTTTATATATAACTTGATGCCAGGCCCAGGATTAAATGCATCCCATTCGTCATTTACTCAATCACCCAAACAACCCATCAAGTGAATTCTAAGCATCATCTCCATTTTCCAGGTGAGGAAAACACAATTCATAGGTAGGATATCTGCCTGGTGGCCATAGAGTTAGAAGGGCAGTTGTTAGTTTCTACCACGGCAGCAGCCTGGCTTTGCTGCCAAAGCAGTGATGCCATACCTGTTGCCAGGCGCCCTTCCACTATCAGCTATGCGACATGTGCACTCCTTAAATGTGCCCACCAGGCACAGCTCCCCCTCGTTGCCTCCTGTTTTCCCTCTTGTCTCTTGCCTTTTACTCCTCTCTTTGTTCTTTTCTCTCTTGCCTCTTGTTCATCTCTCACCTCTCTACTTCCCCTTCTTTCTTCCTCTTGTCTGTCTGTCTGTCTGCCTGCCTCTCTCATGTCCCCACTCCCATGTGGCCTTTCACCCTTTCACCCTTCTTATACTAACCCTGTTGCACCATGGCTTGAAGGCTTAGTGGCTTTCCTTGGCAGAGCTGGTGGAAAGGTACCCACTTCACTCCAGCATGAATAATACAAACCCAGAGACAGATATTGGGGATCAAACTGAAGATCAGAAAAGCAATGCAGCCAAGTCACCAGAGAGCTCTTACTTCTTCCAAGGCTAGGGTGATCCCATCCTCAATATGACAGCAGACTAAACACCAGGTCTGAAACTCTGCTCCTGTCTTATACACCTCTCTAGTGCAGGGATTAAAGGCATGCCCCACCTTTAATCTAACTAGTATGGCTGCTGGGATTAAAGGTGTGAACCACCACTGCCTGGCCTCTATGACTGTGGCTAGCTTTGCATTCTGATCTCAGGCAAGCTCTATTAGACCATAAACAACGTATCTCCACACCTTTCTTTTTATTTATCCTTTCAGGAGCATCCCCAGATCCAAACACTGCACTGTTCTTTCTTGCCTTCATTCTTACACATCCGCCTGCTGCAGGCAACTGTTGAGTCACCTCTGATTTGCTGAGGTTTCACTCTAAACTGTGATCACAAGCTAGGGCTGCTGCTGATTTGCTTTCCTCCCACCTCAGTGCTGGAGACAGAACCCTGTCTTATGCCTACTTAGCAAGCACCATACTGCTAAACTATACACCACAGCCTGTGATGACCATTTCCTGGGACAGCCCTCACAGAGGGGTACTGGGTTGTAGTATCTCTGTCAGATAAGCTACAATTAGGAAACAAAACTAAAATGAGGGAAACAAACAAGCAAACCAAACGTATTATAGATCCCAAGAAAGCTGAGGCCACCAGGAATCTCCTCCTGGGTACCACGGAGATCTAAATCATTGTGAGAAGTGAGAGAGAACATCAAGGACATGAGCCTTTCTACAGGCTTCATCCTTCTGGCCCTTCCATGGAGGCTGGGGATTGCCCAGTTTAATAAAGACACATATGAATCATAGGGATTACTTTCATGATTTTGGTGTTGAATGTTAACTTCATCATATTCGGTGGCTGTGGGGTATGCAGTACCAGAATAAGGAGTGAACAGAGGACATCACCAAACTACCATAAAGGGTTTTTTAACTAGGCTCCTGGGCTCAACTAGCTTATATCAGACATTAAAAATGGAAGGCCAATACATGGAACTGAACTAGGCCCTCCACAAGTGGACAACCCCCTAGATGCAGGGGGGAGGGATTTGGTGCCAGGCTCTGTTGACTTCCTGTGGGAGGACTTCCCCTTTCTGAGGAGTAGATGGGGATGTGTTGGGGGGGTGAGGAGAAACAAGAGGAGGGGAGGAAGGGGAAACTGTGGTTGGTATGTAAAATGAATAAAATATTTAAAATTTAAAAATGGAAGACAAGGAAGTTTTGATATTACAGATATTTGGAGGTGGGGCAGGTTTCTTTGTGTTTGTTGTTTGTTTGTAATGTTTTTTTAGATTACAACTGTAGTTACCTACACTGGGCCCACATAAGACTGGTCCTGTCAACGATCAGTTAAGGAAGGGGAAGGTGCTCACTGCTCTTTATCTCTGAACTATTATTGCCAATAATTGACAAATTGTTGATAGATTCTGAGAAGAGGGACCAGCACCATCTTTAATTGTGTGCCCACTGCTGAGCCCACTAGGCTCCAGTGGATAGCTCCAAAGCCATCATCACACAGATGACCCTGGATAATCTCAGAGGGTCACAAATCAAAATGAGTAGCTAAAAATGTAAGCAAGAGATTGGAAGGGTGGACCAGAGTAATAGGAAGGTGGGAAGTGAGAGTGATCAATACACATTGATCTTTAAATAAATTTAATTAATTTTTAAAAGAGCCAATGGTGAGGCTGAAGAATGCCATGTTACCTCTCACTGGGTAAAACAATCATTGCTCATTGTACTGACAGTACAACCTGACAGGCTGCTCATTCCAGGACTGACCCTTGTGACATGTGAAAACACAGCTCAAATAATCATATACATACATATATATATATATATGAAAGTGCTCTCCCATTTATTTTATGAAAAATAACAAATTGTCCTTTAGCTGTGCAAACAAATGTTCAGGTGTATGAAAACATTAAGGAAGGCTTGACTCAGGGTAACTGTGGCTGTGTTGAGAGAATTCAGCCATCACAACCACCTTGGGAGTGAGGAGGCCTTGGGTGGAAAACCACAGTGAGGGTAAGGGATGGTTTCTGAAATCAGGCTAGGCAGAAAGGCAGGACTAGAAGCTTGGCTTGTGAACAGTGTAGCACAGACTCCAAAGAATTCAACAATGGACCCTGAATATTGAAAACTGCCTCAGGAACCCAAACTGGGAGGAAGGCCAGGCTGAAGCCTCGGGTTCTTGGGAAGAAACTCGACAACTCACCTTGGAGCTAAATTGTCATCTTGTATGTTTTTTCCTGGCTTTGGACTCATCATTTCTAAGAAATTTTAATGTTGCTACAGGCAAGATGGAGAATAACTGAGAACTTTTCTCTCCTCAATTCCAGCCATGCTGTGACTAAAGGGACCAGACCCTCACCCAGACCCATGCTTTGGCAGCCATGACAGGCTGCAGAAAAGACCCAGCAAGAGGTAAACCTCACCTCTGACTCAGCAACATGTGCTGAGCCCCTTACCTTGCCTGACCTTGCCCCAGTCACTAGGAAACCAGATACTCTCCATGTGGCAAGGAACAAATCAGAAGTTGACTAGCGGGCTCTGGATGTACTTTAAGGTAAAAGTGGAGTGTAGAGTGTAGCAACCATTATGGGAGGGCTCTGGGCGTGGCAACATTTTTGCTGATGCAGTTGACCAACACAGAACAGGCTGCCCAAAGCCGGGAGGTTCAGCAATCCTGAGACTGTTGCTATGCAACTAGCAGATTCCCCCCCCAGACACTCCCCTTGCTCTATCCCAAAATGTTCCCTGCCCCACTGCTGTTGGAGGGACCAAAAACCAAGTTAATTTGTAAAGTTAAAGACTCTTTGCTTTGACATTGAATCGAATCTCTTGGTGATCTGGGGATTCAGAGTTTGGGCACAACAGTGACTAAATTCATTTTTCCCTAACCATTTCTATTTCCTGTGAGATACAGGAAAACTAAGGTAGTACATTGAGGAGGAGTGCCTGGTAAGTAACTTCGAGGCTGGACAGAGAGGAGAAAACTAACATCTGGGTGGAGTCTTTATCAGTACCTAAAATGAACCAGGGAGGCAGTTTCCTGAGCATTGAGTTAAATATAGTGGTATTGCCAAGTCATGTTAGGCCATGACTTGCCCTCGGGCTTTCTTTCCTTTCATCAATATTTGACCTTGACCAGAATGGTAGGAAATAGATATGCAGAAATGAAGCAGGGGAAAAAATGAGAGAAGACACAGCAGTCTGGGTGAGCAAATGAGCCTAGGAGCCTACTAAGCATGATCAATTTGCCACTTGGAGAGGCTAGCAGCAGCCAGTCTAGGGTGTTGTTCTTGACATACCGCATCTGTTGGTAACCAGCTCTTTCCCCTGATGTCTTGTCCTGGGAGTGACTTCTAAGCCTGCTGGGTCATTTGAGATTCAGTCATCACATTGAACTTGCCTCTCCTTGAGAGAGAGTTGGCTCTCAAGAGTAAGGAGATGTAGAGATCATTTCATGCTTCATCACACTAGTTATTCTTAGCCTTGCATCTCTGTATGCTGTCCTCAGACTCCACACTAAGCCTCATGCAGAGACAGGACAGGATTCCCACATACTTCCAGTTCTAAAAGTCATGTTGAGTAAGAAGAAAACTTGTGATTTTGAGCCCAACTTGGTCTACAAAGGTACACAGAGAAACCCTGTCTCAAAAGAAGAAGAAGGAGAAGGAGAAGGAGGAGGAGGAGGAGAAGGAGGAGAAGGAGAAAGAGAAGGAGAAGGAGGAGAAGGAGAAGGAGGAGAAGGAGAAGATGAAGAAGAAGAAGAAGAAGAAGAAGAAGAAGAAGAAGAAGAAGAAGAAGAAGAAGAAGAAGAAGATTATCTAAAATGATCATAGATATTAGACTGATTTAGGTCCCTAACATCCTCTGATAGGCTTGTGCATTTGAAACATTTATTCCCTAGCTAGCAGTGCTGCTGTGGGAGGCTGTAGAACTTCTAAGTGGTAGGCTTGGCTGGAATAAGTAGGTCACTAGGGACAAGACCTCCTCGGGTGTGTATCATTCCTGTTCTTTCATCTTGTAATCTTCCTGACAGGATGGAAGTATTTTTGTGAGACTCCTAAATTCCTTATCTTTGCTTTCAAACTACTGAGACAATGAACCCTAGGAAAATGGAATTCCCTCAATATGGGTGAAGAGAATGAACAATACCTGGGCCAGTCACAGGGGATACTGGAAAAGGACTTACCACTTGTTAGACTAACTTACAAGGGACAGTAATGGGAATGGTGGGCAAAGCCTCCTCTTGACTTGGGATGATTGGATATACATACCCCTGGCCTTCTATTTAAATCTAAATCTCATTTCAGGATCCTAAAGATAAACTTGGGGACCCTGCTGAATCTTTTTTCCATCTTCCCAATGTGGCTACATTGAGCTCAACTCCTGTTTCTGCTTTTTTGTCCTTAATTTGTCTGTCTTAACTATATTCTTGTAAAAGGCTGGTCAAACCTGGCTTCTTTGGGGCACAGGCTGTGACTCCAAGTTCCCTAATGCTATCACATTCTGCATGCTGGTCTGGTCTGCCATGGCTGTGAATGAGCCATGAGAGATGCTTCTATGGCAGTAGATGGAGCCATTCCAGCTGCCATGCCTTGATGTATTTTGTCATTGTAAGGAGATAAAGTAACCAATATAGAGTGAAATTGTTTCTATTCAATCTATTAGCACACTGCTTTGCAATCTAAGTCTTTCTACATCTCCCATGTTCATCATCGAAAGCAAGGAGAAAAGCCTACCTCCAAAGGTGGCTGTGAGAAATAAATAATCCCATCAATACAAAAGCAATGAATGTGATTGTCCCACACTGCCTATCACATGCTTCTGAGACATATGCTACTCATGCTGGGAATTCACTGTTATTGCCTGTATCATTCATATGGTGTAAGGAAGGGAACACTCAGGTGACTCTATCAGGTCATCAGAGGAAGGAAAAGTAGTGTATTAGTTAGTTTTCTATTGCTGTGATAAAACGCCATGGTGAAGACAACTTACAAAAAAAAAAAAAAAAAAAAAAAAAAAGCATTTCATGGGGCTTATGCAATTCCTGACGGTTAAGCATGATGTTAACATGAAGACATGGCAGCATGAACAGAGAGCACACTGGAAACGGCATGGTCTTTTGAAACTTCAAAACCTTCTCCAACAAGGCCACAACTCTTAATCCTTCCCAAATACTTCTACTAACAAGGGGCCAAGTATTCAAACATGTGTCGATGGGGGACATTTTCATTAAGCCACCATAAGCTGTAGCCGTAGCCATAGGGCTGCTGTGGTTGAGGGGAGGATACTATGGGAGGACACAATTTCCCCCAGTTTCCATTAAACTGCTACACAAGTTCAGAGGAGGACAGGGCCTCTGAAGCTATAAATATTCCCTTTTCCATGGGGCTAAACTAATTAGCCAGGCGGCTGCCCTGAATCTATTTGGGGGAATAAAATGTTACTTTCAAATATGAAGAGTTACATTCAAAGAAACATGTTCTGCTTTTTATCCATGTCTCATCTTGGAAGCATTGTTTGTATTCTGGATGACAAAGCAGGAGGAAAATACAGTTTGACAGCCAGTGGCCTTGCCAGAAGGGTGGATGACTCATCTCCCCTGTGAATGCCCCACTGACGTCATTTGTAAGGCCAGCATTCTCTGCCTTACAACAGAACTAGTTACAGTGCTTTATGTGGTCTTTTGTTTATATGGAGATAACACTGAAGAAAGCTCATCTTGCAGGCAAAACCCTTTAAAATATCTGATCATAGGGGCTTATGTGTGTCAGGTATACAGGAGAAAGAGAGAGAGAGAGAGAGAGAGAGAGAGAGAGAGAGAGATGTGTGCATTTTACCCTTAATATTTGTAAGTTGGTAACCTGACCATAATTCCAGCAAAGGAACTAGTCCACTTTCCATGCTGCCTCTTCACCAGCGAAGGACCCTTCCCTCTCTGGAAACACAAAATGTCTCCAATATCACATCCATTTTAAAGTTACTCCTATAACATCAGCCAGCTCTCCTTGTGCCTTCCACATGCTAACTTCAACTTTCCCTTGTCATCTCCCAATGCTGTGTGTCTGCCCTTCCTTCACAGTCATCTTCTGCATCATCATTCTTTTTCTTCATATTCTTATTCCTGTCCATCTCCCTCCTTCTACAATGACTGCCTTCCTTCTAACCTGGTTGGAATGATTCTTCCCTTCAGTATTCAATCAACAAAGATACACTGACTACCTGAGGCTACAGCAGGATGGGAACAGGACATATCTCTTTCTCCCCTGGAGTTACACTTTAGGTGAAGGGGAGACAGATCAAGGTCAACTGGGTATGTGTTGCTTCATCCAGTTATGAGTGGTAGTAAGATGAAATGAGAGAGGTGAGGGAGTAAGAGGCTAAAATACAGGTTCTTTTGTTAGTGCATTTTGTTTTGTTTTTTACTTACAGTGGGAGGACCTCCCATAAGCTCATCACAAATTGGAAATATTTAAGTCAAATATTCATATAAGGGTCAGGGCACATATCTGTAATCGCATAACTTGAGAGGCTGATACAAGAGGGTCTCAAGGCTGAGGCCATCTAGGGCTACTTAGTGAAAGTCTGTCTCAAAATACAGGTTTGTGTCGGTTGTGGTAGCACACACCGGTAGGATTTGCTAAAGGAGATAAAGGCAGGAAGATCAAGAGTTCAAGGCCAGTCTGGGCTGCACATTTTTGAAATTTGCAGGCAAATAGATGGAATAGAAAAAAACCATCCTGAGTAAGTAACTAAGTCACAAAACAAGGAGGGCCCTCATAGAGATATACATGGTCCCCCACAGAAGGGGAAAGGAATAAGATTTCCTGAGCAAATTGGAAGCAGGCAGGGGTAAGGGGCATGGAAGAAGTTAGGAGAAAGAGAAGGGGAGAAGAGGGTGTGAGAGGAGAACAAGAGAGAGCAGGAAGATTGAGTCAGGGGAAGAATAGAAAAGAACAAGAAAAGAGATACCATAATAGAGGAAGCCAGTATAAGTTTAAAGGTTTAAAGAGAAATCTCACACTAGGGAAATGTCCAGAGAATTATAAGGGAGGCCCCAACTAACAATCTAAGCAATACTGGAGAGGCTACCTTAAATGTGCTGCCCCAATAATGAGACTGATGACTACCCTATATGCCATCATAGAGCCCTCATCCAGTAGCCGATGGAAGCAGAAGTAGATACCCACAGCAGAACACTGAGCCAAACTCCTGGAATCCAGTTGCAGAGAGGGAGGAGTGATGAGCAAAGGGGTCAAGACCAGGCTGGAGAAACCCACAGAAACAGCTGAGTTGAATGAACAAGGGGGAGATTATGGACCCCAGACTGAGAGCTGGGAAACCAGTGTAAGACAGACCCAGTCTCAGTTAGGAGGCCTGGGAAGTGTATGGTTCCTCTGACAATGGACTTCAGGCTGTGTCCCTAATGCAGGAATGGACTTCAGGAGCCCATTCCCCATGAAGGGATACTCCCTTAGCCTAGAGACAAGGGGGTGAGGGAGCTAGGCCCTACCCCAAATGATTTGACAAACTTTGATGATCCCTCATGAACACCTTCCCTCCTCTGGGGAGTAGATGGGGGATGAGATGGAGGGGGTCTGTGGAGGGTGTGAGAGGATGGGAGGTAGAAGGAACTGGGATGGATATGTAAAATAAGAAAAATATTAAATATTTTTTTAAAATACAGGTTTGTAATTTACCAAGCCTAGCAAACACTGGTGCCTGGCAATATAAAGGGTACTATACAGCATTAGCTAACTCTTCTTTCTTCTTGTGATCACATGGGTCACTGGGATCTTTGTCTCAGAAGTTAAAGTGCAGTTTCTCCTGAATGTACATGGCTTTTGCACCATTATAAAAGAAATTGACCAAGACAACTTTAATTTGGAGACCATCTATACTTTAGATTGTGTTTTGAAGAGCAATGGCAGGCTCTCCATGAAGCGCTCCTTGATTCTCAGGACTTACTTCCTGGTCTTACTCATGGCTCTCATCCAAAGTGAACTCTCTGCCTATACTGTGCACCAATACAGAATGTGTCTCTGTCCTTATAGGACCAAAAAGCTCTGCCAAGTACATGAGAGGAAATGTGTGCTAAAGAAAGGTGAAACATTTCTGTATCTCAATATTAAGTCTCCAATGTGATAAATCAGATCAGGCTTAATAATTACACCAGGCTTAATCTGAGCAAAGCAACTTGGGGGCAGGGAAGCATGTGGCAGGTCTAAAGACCATGTCTTAAATACCCTGTTCTTGAGCGTCTCAGGGGATGAGCTGCCCCTGGGTGGGTTTTCCTAGGGGCAGGTTTGGAGAACGAGGAGGGGGAGTTGAGGCAGAGCTTCCACCCAAACAAAAGTCAGCTTTAATTTTGTTCTTATTGTTTATTTTATGTGTCTGGGTATTTTGCCTGTGTGTGTGTGTGTGTGTGTGTGTGTGTGTGTGTGTACACCACATGCATGTCTGGTACCTATGGAGTCCAGAAAAGTGTGTCAGGTTCCCCTGGAACTGAAGTCACAGATGATTCTAATTTCCTAGTACCTGCTGGGAATTGAACCTGGATCCTCTGGAAGAGCAGTCAGTCTACAGCAGTGGTTCTCAACCTTCTTAACACTGAGACTTTTTAATACAGTTTCTCTTTTTGTGTTGGAAAAAATAATTTTCATTGCTACATCCTAACTTTAATTTTTCTGTAATGAATTATAATATAAATATCTGATATGCAGGAGATCTGCTATGTGACCCTTGTGAAGAGGTCATTTGGCCCCCCACCCCTAAGAAAAGGGCTGAGAACTACTTCTCTACAGTGACACAAAGCCAACTTTATAGATGGACTTCTTAGAGCTTGCAGAGATCCTGAACATGCAAGAGAAGGAAATCACCTGCAGCTTTTACCCAAGGCACTTCACCATTGTGCAGGGTTAGAACACACTAAGGGAGTCCAGGGAGTGTCTCCCTGGCCACCACATCAATGAGTTAAGCTCAGAAAATAGAGTAAGCATGAAAAATGCAGTGAACTTGTTAATGACAGTTCATTCTTTGTACTAAATATAAAGATCCGTTCCACATATTAGGAAAGCTTCACTTAATGTGGTATGGTATGGAATGGGGATAGGCTCACATAGTAGGCTATATATTAATTCTTGTCTAAGAGATTAATTTAGGGCTGGAGAGTCATGACAGTAGCTAATAGCTCTGAATTGTTTTTGTAGAAGAACCGAGTTCTGCCCCTAGGAACCATGTCAAAGACTGACAACTGCCTGTACTTCCATTTCTAGAGGACTCAACACGTTCCTCTGGCTTCTGCGGGTACTCATGTGTGCACCCCCCCCCACCTACACACACACACACACACACACACACACACACACACACACACACACACACACACACACATATATATATATATATATATATATATATAATTAAAATCTACCAAAGTATCATTTCTTCTAATAGCAATTTCCCTCATCAAACATTGCAGAAATGCCTTTAAAAACTTGCCCCTAGCACGAATTTGGCCTGAGGTCTTGGTGTCCTTAGTGGAAGAATGGAACAGACACTCCTCAGAAATCTGCAGCATAGCAGGAAGCTTAGAAGTTATACTCCTTAAAGTGTGTTAATAGAGCAGCTACTAGCCACATGCGACTATTTAAACTTAAATTAACTAAATGGGAGCATATTAAAGACAGAGTTTCAAGTATACAGGAGCTGCATGTGGTTAGCCACCACTCTCCTAAGCATGGATGGAACACATAATTGTCATTGCACAAAGTTCCATGGTGTGTGATGCCAGCAATACCATCCTTCCACACCAAACCCCTGAAATGACATCAAGACAAATGACAGTCTCATCTGCCTTCTTAGCAATAGACACCTCCCCAAGCAAAAAAGTGTTTTGTGGCCACTCTAAGACAGCTGGGCAAAGGTCACATAGGAAGCTAGAGGCCAGCAGCAAACTGACAGCATTCTTTCCAGAAGGCTAGTTCTACGCTGTACGTTGTGCCCACATGTTCATGGTATTAGTAAGGTGATAGAATGAGTAGGTGCACATCAGATGACATTCCTGGGAGCACAGTACAGATGCTGTGGTCCTTTACTGATGTTCTATGTAGCACCGAGCTAGACAAGAGATAGAGTCTAAATATAGGAAGAGATGTGTGTTGGGGTCTGTGTTAGTTCCCTTTCTAGTACTGTGGTCTGGTGCCCTTACAAAAAGCAACTTAAGGGAGAAAGAGGGCTTTTGATGTTGTTGTTTCTGGGGTGTTTTTGTGGCTTATGGTTTCAGAAGAGATGCATACAGTCCATCACAGTGGGGAAATATAAGCATGGTGGCAGGAACAAGAAGCAGAAATACAACAGGCAGTAGAATCAGGTTATAAAACCTCAAAGCCCACCCCAGAGGCAAGGCTCCACCTCCTAAAGGTTCTATAACCTTGCCAAACAGCTCCCCTACCTGGGGACCAAGCCTTCAAATACACAAGCCTACAGGGGCTATTTATCATTCAAACCACCACACTCCCTTCCTCACTGACCTTTGAAGGTCAAAGACCTTAACTGGGGTAGAGTTAGGATTTGTGGGATGCTGACTCTCCCCCCCCCTCAGGACCAAGGTGAGGCCACTGAGGGCAAGTTTCTGGTGGGGCAGCATCTATTTTTGTCATGAAGCTGAACTGACCATGTGCCCTGGGAAATCTTGAGCTAATTTCCAGGCTAATTGGGAGCAAAAGCCTCCTGATTGGAAGACACAGTCAAAAGTCTCCCAATTGGAAGACACAGTCATATGCCTGTTAGATGGAGCCTTCAATCAGAGACTTCCTGGTACATTTGTCACTGGTAATTAAGTTTTCTTGATAGTTCTACTACACAAAGATTACAAGACAGAAAAGCAGTCAGACACCACCAATCTTCATCTTGTCTCCAAAGGTGTGTAGACAATTAATTGTGACAACTGTGTGAAGGCAGCACACGACAGAGGTGTGTCAGTGTGTGGTAGGCCTGGCTCAGAGATGCTCAAAGCTTTAAGTCAAGTATATGTCTGTTTTATCATCATATCATGAAAATTAGACATTCTTGGGAAAGTGCTATGCTTCAAATCTCATTTGGAGCACCGGGCAATAAATTCCCAGCCGTTTACAACCCAAAGCTGTTCTGCAGGCATTTCCCCTATAATTCCAATATAACCTATGCTGTCTAGTTTTATGTCAGCTTGACACCTACTAGAATAATTTTGGAAGGGGACACTTCAATTGAGAAAATACTCCCACCATATTGGTGTGTCATCAAACCCTGTATTGCATTTTCTTGATCTATGACTATTGTGAAAGAGTCCAGTCCACTGTGGTGGTGGTGGGGGGCTGTCAGCACTGGGCTGGTAGTCATGGCCTCTGCATCAGGTCTTACTTCCAGGTTCCTTCCCTGACTTCCCCAAATGATAAACCACAAGTTGTAAGATAAAAAATAAAAAACAAAACAAACAAACAAAAACCCTTTTCTTTCCCCAAGTTGCTTTTGGTCATAGTGTTTAGCACAGCAATAGAAACCCTAAGACAAAACCTTTGATGATTACTTAACACCTTTCTCCAGAAGTTAAGGTTAGTTTCTTTTCCCTAAGTTTGTGGCTATTAATGTCCTGCCTTTTAATTCTTTTCTCTTTTTTTCTCCTTCTCCCACTTTTCTTCTTTAAGATAGTCTCAAGTGTATTCAAGACTAGTCTTAAGGTTGTTATGCAGCCAAGAATGACCTGGGATGTCTGATCATCCTGCTGCTACCTCCCAAGTGTTGAATTGCTGGGATTCCAGCATTTAGTACTATGGCATACTAGAGATCAAACCCAGGGTTTTATACATGGTAGGTAAACACTCTACCAGTTGCACATCCCCAACTCCTTTAGACCCAAGTTCCACTTACCACTCTTCGAAGAGTACTCTCTGATTCAGAATCACTTCAGGGTCTCTGTGCAAATGTAGCTCCTTGGACTACTCCAGGTTGGCATGCCCAAGGCTGGAGCTACTGTGCCTAGGTGTGGGGATTCTTTCCCTTTCATGAAGTCTTTGAGCACAGATTCTTCCAATCAAGGGTAATTATGGGTCAACTTCCAATGAGATATCTATCCAAGGTGTAAGGAGGTTTCTCCTCCCGCCGCCAGCCCTAATTAACACAGAGAGTCTGTATTTGATATAACGCTGTTGGCCAGTTACTAGTTTCTTATTGGCTAGCTCTGTCTTAAATATTAACCTATTTCTATTAATCTAAGTATTACCACATGGTCTCATCTTACCGGAGAGGGGTTAGCATTGTGCTCTCCCTGTCTCTACATGCTGACTCCTCCCTACTACTTCCTCGAATCTCCCTTGTCTCCTGGTCCCGCCTATCTTGCTTTCCTATTGGCCAACAGTGCTTTATTCATTAACCAGTATGAGAAACATATTTACAGAATGACACCTCCCATCACAAGAGCGTTCCTTGAATCAAAACAAGTGCTGGACCAAATTCACATCAGGGCAGGTGGCTGTTTTTTTTTTTTTTTTTTTTTTTTTTTATTCAATACAGTGACCTCACCCCAACTTGAAACTTCAAAGCTGCCATTTGTGCCACAGTCAGGCAGTAATTCTATTCCCTCAGGCACTGGCTCTACCATGATGCTAAAGGAAACTTTATCTAGATCTTTATCCATCTATAGAATTTGGCATTCAAAGGTTGAGATGGAATCCTGCTAGCTCAGAGAAGCTGAATAGCAAATAGCTTAACCTCTCCTTGCTCAGGTCTCCTGAAAAAAGGGTGGTCCTTCTGCTCAGCTCCTCCTTGCTACACTTAGTTCTTCCCTACAACTTCCTGTCAGCTAGTTGTTGACTCAACCTCCTGACCCCAGGTTAATTTTATTTAATCAGACAAATGTAGCATGTCTTGGCATCATTAACAAAAGCAGCAGAAACAAATGTAACACACCTTTATACAATTAATATTCCACAACAGGTGGTTTTATCTTCTCAACACCAAATGTACCCCACCCCCAAATTGGGAATTCTGAATCAATGTCTTTGACCTTTATAGCAGAATTATCAGAAGTTTAGGAACATGTGTGCATGGCTAGAGCTCTTACTGGCATTTGGCTAATTGTGTGATGTGTTTTCTTCTTCAGGTGGCCTTTGCTCCTGAGAACTTGGTGTTTTCTTTAACTCAGCACCACCTGGATGGATGGTCTGCAGGTGAAGCTGACCCATCTCCTGGGGTGTGCTTCTTTGAGAGGCCTGTACCTGTGAAGGGTGGCTGTGGGAGCCAACCTGACCTTTGTTTCAGCAATATTTATCTCCTGCACAGTTTTTAGAATTATGTTACTACCAGTAAATAAATGTGTGCAGAGCTACAGAGAGAAGTTATTGCTTCTAAAAGATGCTAACAGTTGACTTTGATGCTCTGTTACTTGAGTGCCTGTGCACACAAAAACACACACACACACTATCATGATGCATTTCATAGTATTTCATAGTATGATGCTATAGCCACCCTGTGCTAGTTTCCAGCCTTACCAAAGCCACAAAAGCAGAACATTTTCTGTGTGAAAGGTATGTGTATTCAAATGCATATGTATGTGTGGATGCATGTGCATTTGTGTATGAAAGCTAGAGGACAACTTTACTTTCCTGTTTCCAGCATCTCCCTGACACTGACTGATCTCCCACTTTGAACCATAGGTCTCCTTAAAATCCAGATTCCTAATTCCTCTTCGTTGGTGAAGAAGGTCAACATCCTCTTGCTGTGACTCCAGTGCGTTTCCCTGCACTTCCAGGATCCACAGCTGCAACATGCTTTTTTTTTTGTTTTTTTTTTTTTTTTTTTGTTTTGTTTTGTTTTAATCCCAGGCACAATGAACAATGAGGCCCTCTAAGCAAGACTTCATACCCAAGCTGGTTTGTGCTGTCCCCTCGCCTACAGTATGTCTTTACTACCTTGGATGCCTTAGTCCAGTTGGCCTGACTAATGTCCAGCTCTACCATTGACTTGGTGTGTGACACTGTGAGGGAACCTGAAGCCTCTTAGTCTCAGTTTGCCCATCTTTGATGGCAAAGAGTCAATCAGTAGAAGCCTGAAAAATAAAAAGGGGTGGGGGGAACTCCAGACAGTAATTCTCAGCCTTCAATTCAACCCTCTGAACCATGGTCGTTATTCCTTCCTACTCATAGTCAACATATTGTGAATTACCAGAGAGGTGGGTTGTGTTTATTGTCATTCCTCTAGACTGAGAGGACTTGAAGGTCAAGGTTCCACATCTCGGCCATGGCCGCATGCTTCTTACAAGCAGCTATGCCATGAATTTTATATAAGGAGTCACTTATTTCTCCCTCATGGTCAAACACACCTAATCCACAGGCCATTTGTTTCTCTGGGGTGTGGTGAAATACATGGGCTTGGGGGACAGAAGGATGTAGCCTCAAAGCAGAGCCCCATGACCTCAAGTTTAAATTTTTTATTTTCTAACCAGCAAAGAAAGAGTGGCAATACCATTGTAGAAATAACCCTATTTATTATTGCTCTGACATTTTTTTCTCATGTGTGTGTACATTTTGTGTATGTGTATGGTTGCATGTGTGTCAGTGTTTAGTACATATGTGCTGCTACATTTGTTGTCCTGTGGTTGATTCTGAGAATCATCCTCAGATATCTTCTACTGTATTCATCAAGCAAAGGTCTCTCAATCAAACCTAGAGTTCACTGATATGAGTAGTCTTGCCGGCAGTCTGAAACACTTTGTCTTCAACTTCCCAGGTGAATCACTATGGGTTTTGGGGATACAAACTGTGGTACTCACTATCAAGGGTTTCAGCCAATGAGCCATCTCCCCAGCATCCTGCTCTGAGAATTGGCACTGATGTGGAGTGCCATCATCAATATTATTAGGAGGTTATGATGTTCTTGGTTTGGACCCTCCCCAGAGTCTCCTGGCACTGCTCAGATAAATCATAGGGTGGTGGTTTAGTTCCTTTTTAAAAGTCTTGGGAATGGGGGTGGGAGAGTTGAGTGAGCATTTAAGAGTATGTATTGATCTTCCAGAAGACTAAAGTTTCGGTTCCTATGAGCCACATCAACAGCTCATATGCCTGTAATTCTAGATCCAGGGGAATCTAATTCCATTTCTGGCTTTCACAGGTACCTGAAGGCATGTGGCATACATGCAAACAGACTTATATACATAAATAAAAACAAAACTTTAAAAATCCTGGTAACTATGGTCAACTGTTCCCTTAGCCCTAATGTGACTCTCAAGAGTCCTAAGTACTTTCATTGTTATGAAATTATTCTTGCATTAAAAAAGGAAAAGATCTCCACCAACCCCACATCTGACAGAGGGCTGATCTACAAAATATATAAAGAACTCAAGAAACTAGACATCAAAATACTAAATAATCCAATAAAAAAAAATGGTATACAGATCTAAACAGAGAATTCTCAACAGAACAATCTCAAACAATGGAACTACACTTAAGGAAATGTCTAATATCCTTAGTCATCAGGGATGATATGACTATTGTGAATAATGTTGCTATGAACATAGCTGAACAAATGTCCTTGTGGTGTGAATGTGCTTCCTTTGGGTATATGCCCAAAAGTGGTATTGCAGGGTCTTGAGGTAGCTTGATCCTTAATTTTCTGAGAAATCACCATACTGATTTCTATAGCGGCTGTACAAGTTTGCACTCCAACCATCAATGGAGGTATGTTTCCTTTTCTCCACATTCTCTCCAATATAAGCTGTCATTAGTATTTTTGATCTTAGTCATTCTGATCAGTGCAAGATGAAATTTCAGAGTTGTTTTGATTTGCTTTTCCCTGATGTACTACTGTACCTAGTTCTTATCTAAGTTCTGGTGATCCAAACACAAGTCTTCATATGTATTTTACAAACACTTTATGTCCTCAGTCCCCAGTGCTTGTTAAAGAAAACAAAACAAAACAAACAAAAAAGAATAATATACATGAATTGTATTTTTTACTACACTAATACAAAGATGAATGTAATTCAGTTTCTATTCAGTTTTACATTAAAATTTACATTACATTTCTTTGGATTTTAAGGGAAGAAAAAGAAAAAATAAGTAGGAAACACGAATTTGAGTGGAGGAAGTGGGGAGGGGGTCTGGTAGGAATAAGAAGAGGGGTGTGGGAAGTAGATATGATCTAAATACATTGCATATGCATATGAAATTATGGAAGAATATATAATAAATTCTAATGCACGTCATTAAGTATATGTGCCAGACGCTGTGCCAATCTGTGGAGAAGCCCACCTGTGAGTCTCAGTTCTCACCAGTCTTCCTGGCATACTCCCTTATCCAGCTCTGTGTGAGGTGACAGCAACTCCTTCTCCCTGAACTTACTCTCTGGCTTCCTTCATCTCTTGGCAGTTCACCTCTGAAAGCAGGTGCTGTCAGCAAACATCAGCATCTACTTACATATGGTGACCTGCCACCCTCCTTGGACTCAGCAGGTATGTGCCTCTTTGTAGTGTCTACTTTATAGCTCGACACTGGAGACACTGATATGGCAGGTGAGAAACTATCATGTGAGAAGTCCTGCTTTGGCCAGAAGTGAGGAGCTCAGCCTGCTGTCCAAGCTCCCAACTCTCCACCCAACAGCCTTTCTTCCTCCCAGCTCTCCAAGAACAACAGGCCTCTGGCTTCCTGGTGTGGCTATTTGATTCCTGACCCACTCCTCTGTGCTGGTCTTTTCTCTATGGAGATTCGTGCCCAGGAATCGCTGGTGCTCCCTGGCCTCCAGACTACTCTCTCCTTGCATCTGAAAGATTCAATTCTCTTGCCTCGCCAGTGCAGAATTTTGTTTTTTCTTTCTTTTGTCCCCCTGGCCTAACTGGCTGTGACCTCATAGCAATCTCCCTGCCTCAGCGGTTCAGTACTGAGTTACAGCACACTCCATTCCTGGCTTGCATCTTCACTTAAAAAAAAAAAAAAAAAAAAAAAAAAAATATATATATATATATATATATATATATATATATATATATATATATATGTTGTAAAGGGAGAGAGTTGATTCGAAGAGACTGAGAGATAAGTGGGATCAGAATGTATGATGTGAAACACACACACACACACACACACACACACACACAAATCAATAAAGGTTAAAAGCAAAAAGTATTTGTCACTGAGCTTGCAAGATGATTCAGCAAGTAAAAAGTGCTTGCCACCGAGCCTACCTACCTAAATTCAATCCCTAGAACTCATGGGGTGGAAGGAGAGAACTGACTCCTGCAAGTAGTCCACACACACACACACACACACACACACACACGCACGCACGCACGCGCGCGCGCGCACACACAGGGAAGCACGCCCCCCCCACACACACAGTATAATATTTTTAAAATTAAAATGTTTGCAGTTACTCATTCCAAATTTTCTCACAGGCTCCACTGTTTTGAAGAAGCCCAAACTGATTGAAAGCAAACTGTTTTAGAGTACTCAGCTTTTAAAACCCTGTCAGCGCCACCTTCAGACTAACTCCGCCCAGACACGCCCATCTATGGGTCCCGCCCCTCCCGAGTCTGAGACATTTGCCTTCAACTTTACGTTATGCGCATGCTCGTGAGAACGCTTTGCTTCCTGAAGTCCCCAACAACTCTTAGCAAAGGGACTGTAGGGCCCATGTCGCGACCCTGTGGACTCCCAGAGCCTGTCAGGTAAAGCCCTCCAGCTCCAGATACTGGAGCCCGACCTAGTCGGACCGCGATCACTGCGCAGGCCTGAGTCTGACGCCCTATCTGACCATTCCGCAGTTCAGGCTCCTCCGGGCTTGCCTCCTGAAAGGCCATCTGGGGACTTTGCTCTGGTGACAGAGTCGGGGTTTCACTTAACAAAATTCACAAACAGGCAGGCATGTCCTCATGCCCCTGGGTCACAGCGCTTCCCTTTTGCCAAACTATATCACTCTTTAGTAACCTGTGTACCCACAGCAGAACCTCAGAACCCGACAATGGCCAGATAACCCAGCATCAGCCAGTCGCGGTTCAAGTTCCTGGGTTGCTACTAACACTCCTGATCTTGGTTCTTGCTCAAGACACTGCTCCCAGCCTAGGCTTACATGACCTTGTTGTTTATCTGCAGGTCTGTCCTGAGAATTAAAAACGGTGGGGCGAGCCCTGGTTAGAGCTGTTGCTCCTATTTTAATGGTGATAGTCTCGAGACAGTTTCTAGACTTTTGTTTCTCCTGCTGCCTCTTGGCAGCATAGGGACTCCTTAAAAACCTCCTTGGGCCGAGTTCTTCCCACTTGGCTAGTTGTCTTTTCTGAGCAGAGGCTTGCAAACTAACTATGTGCCCACTTTCGGTGACCCTTTCCAGGACATTTGATTGGTTTTTCAGCCAGCACCCTGGCACACAGAAAGGCCAAGCAAGGCGGTGAGAATGAGCAAATGCCTCCAACCAATGACTTATTAAGGATAAGCAAGCTAGTCATTAGCAGTACAGCTGAGTGTCCCTCCCCCCCCACCCTACCTCGTGTGGGGATTGGCCACTTTATCTTAATGACTACCCTCAAATAAGTCACAGATAAGAACTTTAATGACATCCAGGAGATGATGGCATATTTTTTTTTAAATGTGTATCCCAAGATGATCTCAAAGTCCTGGCAATCCTCCTCCGTCAACCTCCCATGAACTGGGATTAAGTTGTGAGCTACCACACCTAATTCCATCCATTTTGAGTTGAAATGAGCTCTGACTGGCCTAAACATCTGCTTTTGCACAGTCATGTTACACACTAATGAAAACCGATGTCCACTTTCTGTGGCCACCATGATAAAGTCATGTATGACTTAAGGAAAGTCAGTTTATCCTCTCTTAGGTCTGAAGGCCAATCCATAATCAAGGAGTCAACAGGAACACAGCCCTGGAAGCCTCTGGGGGGGCACTTGCTCTTCCAGCTTCTGGTCATCCGTGACTTGTAGCAACAGCACTCTGGTCCCCATGCCCTTTTCTGTTGCCTCTTCACTTCCTTCAGAGACACCCGTCATTGGATTGGGAGTTTTCCTGAAATCCAGGGTGATCTTATCTCACCAGCCTTAATTACATCTGCAAAGATCTCATTTCTGAGTAAAGTCCTGTTCCCCAGATTCTAAGTTGACATGAACAAGTACAATATCAAACACCCTGTGTGGGCCAGCAGCATAATATAATATGCTTGTCTGAGGGACCCAGGAAGAGCTAAGTGAGCACACTGCCATCTGTGGTGATGAGTCTAAATTTTTGCATAACTGTCAGTAATAGTTCTCAAAGCACAGTCCCTTGAGCTGCCATAGAGGCAGCTCCTGGTCCTCTTGCCCTTCTCAAATGCAGGTATTACATACATCCCTAACCTGGCTTACCCTTGAATTTTAAATTTAATTTGCCTTTCTAAGCGAACTGTAGACTTGGTGTTTCTGCTTCATTCATTCTTGCCAACAACATGCCGTTTAAGTACTGTGATTTCTGCCAGGCTATTGGAAGACTATAATGAGACTTAGAAATTAAATCCAAGATACACGCCCCCACTCCCACCACCCATCCCACCACACACACAAATAGCTCAGCAGGGCTAGGAGCTTTCTGCTACAGCTCTGCTTACTGGAGATCTTGCCCTGTTTTAGGAACAATCTGATAGATGATGCCAAGGCTCGCTTGAGAAGGTTTGATGTTGGGACCAGATATTCCCATTTGTCTCCTAATAAATACTCTGTCCTCCTGCCATTGCTGGCCAAAGGAGGAAAGCTGTACTTGCTGCTCACTGTCCGCTCAGACAAGGTAGGTGTCAAGAGGCTCTTGTGACATCTTGGGGCATTTAGAAACACACTTCTGTCACTTTGTCCTCATTTCAAGGGGTAGTGGATGCTATAGGATTTTGTTTGATGATTTTGAGATACATGTTTGCTCTCTAGCCAAATGGGCCTTGAACTCATGACTATCTGCCTGTCTCTGCCTCCTAAATGCTAACTTAAATTTTGGTATTTGATTTTTATGTGTGTGTGTGTGTGTGTGTGTGTGTGTTTTGATTATATGAGAAGCAATAAAGCCCATATATGACTAAAGTCTCTGGCCAACGGGACTCTGATTTTTTGTTGCAGACACCCTGGTTATGCCTGATGATTATAAAAGTTATTTTAATTTTTAAAGATTTATTTTCTCTGTGTATGGGTGTTTTGCCTGAATGAATGTATGTGTACCATGTTTGCTCAGTACCCATATGGGTCAGAAGAAGACACTGAATACCCTAAAACTAGAGTTCTAGGTGGTTGTGACCCACCATGTGAGTTCTGGGAACTGAACCTGTGTCCTTTGCAAGAACAAGTGCTCTTAACCTCTGAGACATCTCTCCAGCTCCTTGAGGTCATAATAATAATAATAATAATAATGTAGCCGGGCAGTGGTGGTACATGCCTTTAGTCCTAGCATTTGAGTTTGAGGCAAGCCTGGTCTACAGAGCAAATTCTAGAATAGATTCCAATGCTACACAAACAAAAAGGGTAAAGCTCACTCTGATTGCAAGCCCTACCTGCTTGTGAATGAGGAGTGCAGAGTGTTCCTCAACCAGCCTTGCAGCTGCTCCTGAGCCTTCTGCCAAGCTGGAGCTCTAATGTGGATTCATTCATAGCTCCTCCTTTACATTCTCTGTAGAGACAGGATCTCACCAAATTGCCTAGATTGGACTTTAATTTACTCTTGTAACTCCAGCAGCCTTTGAACTTGCCATCCACCTGCCTCAGCATCTGAAGCAGCTTGTACCACCGGGCCTGGTTCTGAAAGGTTCTTTTTATGTTTTCCTTCTCTTTTTTAAAAAACTATTTTTAAAAATGGGATTGAGCCAGGGTAGAAATAGAAGACAGGAGAGAGAGAGAGAGAGAGAGAGAGAGAGAGAGAGAGAGAGAGAGAGAGAGAGAGAGAGAATGAACATAAAAGAGGGAGCCATTATTGGTTTAAGAGAAAACTGAACCTAAAAAAAGGTCTAGAGACCTACAAGACTGCCTCCAACTAACAATTTGAGCAACCGTGGAAAGGCTACCATAAATACCCTTCCCAGATAGTGAGATCAACATCCATAACTAAACACTGAGTCGAACTAGAATCCAGATGTAGAGGGAGAGGACAAGACTAGGTTGCAGAAACACATAGAGACAGCTGACCCGAACAAGGAGGAGCTAACTGGCCCCAGACTGATAGCTGGGAATCCAGCATGGGACTGACTCAGACCCCCTGAACATGGGTCTCAGCTAGAAGGCCTGAGCAGTCTAAGGGACCTCAGACAGTGGAACCAGGATGTATCCCTGGTGCACAAAAGGACCTTGTGGACACATCCTCCATGGAGGGATACTGCCTTAACCTAGAGACAGGAGAGAAGCCCTAGTCCCTACTTCAAATGACCTGACAGATCTACATGACCCAACCTGGATGGCACTGCCCTACATGTGGAATTGGGGTGGGGGAATGGGAGGGGAGGGTGGTCAGGGTGCATGTGAGGGGGAAGAGAGGGTAAGAGGGAGGGAAGGGGAAGGAGTGAGGGAGGGAGGGAAAGGGAACTGGGATCGACATGTAAAATAAAAAAAATTGTTAAAAATGTATTATGGGGGAGGGGAATGCATGGCATGTATGCAAGTGTGGAGATCAGAGGACAATTTTGTGGTGTCTGCTCTCTCCTTTAACCTTTAAGAGGCTTCCATGGATCAGACTTAAGCCATCATGGTTGCATCACAGGTACCTTATGAGAAGAGCCATCTCACTGGCCCTGGAGCCAAGTTTGTAATGTCTTATAATCCTGGTTTCCAGTGTCTAGGAACTGAAAGCTGCCCTGAGAGCAGTGTGCAAAAGAGCAATACTCTCCCACTAGTGTCCGTGTCCCCTGACATTGACTGTTTCTTGTTGTTTTCTCTCTTTGCTCAGCCCAGCATAGGTAAGGTCTCCTTTCACAGACCTAGTAGGGGAGTCCCTTGTTATAGGTCTCAGAAGAAGAGAATTTTTGGTGTTAGTCCAACTGTTTCTGGGTCCCAGGCAGGAGATGGGAAGGGAGAAAAGGGTCTTGCATCACCAGGAAGGGATGTGAGACTTCAGAAGTGTGCAGGAAGTGATGGGGGGTGCACATCAATTGAGGTATGTACCCTCATATGGGTAGAAGTATGTTTTTCCATGGTGCTGTGGCAACTTGAGGTAGTCAACTTCACTGGAAAAGTAAGTGAGAGAGAGAGGGGGGGGATACAACCTACTCAGTCCATATTATGTTACTCATCTATGTTTTGAGTGCTGGCCATTTAGTGTTAGGTAACTAGTTGATGTGCACTTCTCTGGGGAAGATGGTTTCCCCTATTCTCAGTATTCCTTAGTTGTCTGCAGTTCTTTGTGTAGGGTTGAGGTCACATGGGCTTCCCCCCTCCTCTTTGGCATGTCTATTGGTGTCGTTCTTGTTCAGCTCATGTTTAGACTGTCATGTTGGTTAGAGTTTAGGAGTGTCTCCTAATACTGTCAGAAGCTACATTGTTTTTTGACACAGTCTCTTATTGGCCTGGAGCACACCAAAAAGGCTAGAATAACATATATGAATGTAATAACAATTGATGCCAGAAAAAGGGTCATGGATTTGAAAGAGAACAAGGAGGGATATATTTGAGGTGTTTGGAGAGAGGGAAGGGAAGGAAGAAATAGTGTGATTCTATTATAATCCCAAAAATAAAAAATAAAAAAACAAAACAAAACAGAAGAACCCAGTGTGGATGGCCCCTAAGTAATGGTTCCTAACATTGACCTTTGGTTTCCACATGCACATGTAGTCATGTGAACCCACACAAACACACACACATACACACATGTACATCATACAGACAGCTTACACTATTTACAGAGAGAAAAGATTGTGAATTCTCATACTTAAGTAGAATCCTTTCTGGTCCCAAAAGTCTAAGAACAATTTTTGTTTTTGTTTTAAATGTACCTGCTTACTTCAAAACAGAACATTATCTAACACTAGAGTTCTCAGAAATCCAAAAGGTCCTTGTTCCCTATTAATTGGAGTCGAGGTAGAAGGCCACTTGAATTGAATTGGCATGCTCTGGGGTCTCTTTGAAGGGCTTTCAAAACATATTTTAAATCAAGTCAGTATTTCTATTAAGCCCATTGAGTCCTTGTGGGTGCCCCCATCACCAGCTACCATAGAGTTGAATGTGAACAATCACATTTTAGAGGTGATATAACAGAAGGCATATTTTTAAGTCTTTTATAAGACAGGCTGTGGTAGACAGAAAATGGTCTAGCCTACTTCTCCCTACTCTTTCATCTGTCACTGAAGAGAAGATGTATGAGGCCATAACTGCCAAGCCAGATCCTGTGGAACTATTTATTTATAACAGGGAGGAACTACAAATGTTTTATGTTTTCAAAAGACTTACCTAGGGCTAGGAATATAGCACAATTGAAGAACACTGCCCTAGTATGCACAATGCCCTGGCACAACCCTTAGCACCACAAAATAAAATAAATGAACGAATGAAAACAAAAAGCTTACTAAAGCAAAGTCTTTGTCTATAGCAGCTAAATCAAGTTAGTAACAATCTTAGTCCTCTCAAACTACTGTAACACAATACCTTATACTGGATGTCTAATGAACATCAAACATTTCTCATGGCTGTGGAGGCTGTGAAGTTCAGTATCTAGGTATCTACAGATCAATCAATTGGTCCTGTCTCCTCTTTCTTACTCATAGATGATGGTTTTCTCTGTGTGCTCACAGGGTGAGCAGAGTAGTCAGTAGGCTCTAACCTTGTTGATAAGGGCCATGCTCCATTATAATTTTCCAAGAGCCTCACCTCCAAATGGCATTACCTTGTGACTGAAGATTTCAACAGTACCAACCAGGAAATAGATATTCTGACCAGAACAGGCTCCTAGCTTTCCTTCCACAGCTGTTAGCCCATGTGCTCAAAATGCCAACAGGACATGTTGGTTGAACTCTTGAATATCAAGAACCAACCTTAGGGGTTCTCATTATACCCTCCTGCCTGGGAGCAAGACACAACTGTGCACACTGCAGCCTCAGCTCATGCACTCGCCCTGTGGTTCTAGCAAGTGCACACTGCTGTGATCTTTGTACACAGTTGGCGAGAAACCGGCCTAAGAGTCCTGCTGAGTCAGGCTCCCGCAGTAGATGCGAGGGGAGGACACTGGTCATGGGTAGGTGAGGGTGTAAGGTGAACTGGGGTCAGCTGGCTGAGAGTTGGGCACTGCAGAAAAGACAATAGTGAGGGCTGCATCCTTCAGAGATGAGAAAGGAGGAAATTACTGGGATGTCACACAGGGTGACACATTGTCCTAAAAATCAGAAGGGACTGGAGTGAGAGATGTGGGTGGAGAAATAAGGAAAGAGAGGGCCCCATTCTTCATGTGAATGAGCAAAACTAAACGGAGATGCTGAGATGCATGGAACCAGTGGTGATGGCTGCTTAACAATACTATGTTTTAGCAAATTCTTATTTATTTAAACATATGGGAGTGCGAGTGTGGGCATTATGCATCACAACCTCTGTAGAGGAGGTAGAGGACAGTTTTTGAGTCTCTTCTCTCCTACCTTTTTATTGAGACAGGGTCCCTTTCCCTTATCTCCTCATTCTCCAGCTATAAGATCCAATTATTGCTCTTTGAGCTTCTGCCAGGTTGTCTCAAATTCTGCAGAATGTTTGCTAACTAGTAGAGGAAACTTCAAGCTTCTCGACTGCTCTGTCTCTGCCTCCCATCTAGCTGTAAAAATTCTGCCATTACAGATACAGGCCATCGAATACAGCTTTGTATGTGGATTCTAGGGATCAAATTCAGATTGTCAGACTTGCATCACAAACACTTCTACTGGCTGAGTCACCCCCGTTGCCCTAGAGACTTTTAATAAATAGATGGTGTGCTGGTTAAGAGCAAGGCCTCTAGAATTAAACTCCAATGTATAGCTCACTGTGTGAACTTTGTCAGGTAACTTACCCTTTGTGAAAATAGAATAATAGTAATCTAATGTAGTTTGTGTGTCCATTAATATAGAGATCATTTGTGACCTATACAAACAAATGGAGTATAGTTATTAGGTATGGTTATACATCATTATGGGTTTGTTAAATGTTCCTGAATGGTTTAAATTGGTTAATCTTATATTCTATTAATTTTACTTCATTAAGAATACTTTAAGGTATAATAGGTTGTAGGGTTAGGAATGTAGAACAGTTGGTAGAGTGCTTGCCTAGCATGTACCAAGTCCTGGGTCTTATCCCCAGCACTGCCTAAAACAGGTTATGGTGGTCTAACCCTACACTGGAGAGAAGGAAGCAGGAAGATCAACAGTTCAAGGTCATCCTTGACTATATAGCAATTTGAGGCCAGGCTGGGCTATATGAGACTCTATCCCAGTCTTTTCCCACAAAACATAATAGCTTATAGAAAAATTCCTGTGAAACATATGCCCTGAATCTGATAAGCACTCATAAAGAACTTAGCAAAATCATCTATAAGTAATACTATCTTTATAGTATCCTTTCTTTTAACTTTTACAAACCCCCATTCGCATCTATGAGTTTATGGGTTTTTTTTTAGAGGCATACAGAGAAAAATCAGAATGAGGGAAATTCTCAAAGTTACTGATGTGAGGTATTTGTGTCGTGTCCGTGTGTGTGTCCCTGTCTGTGTGTGTCCGTGTGTGTATGTGTGTGTGTGTGTGTGTTTAAATGAAAATTGAAAGAAATGAAAAATAAAACAAATCATACCATTTGTCAGAAAATAAATGCAACTGAACTTAATCATATATTGTTTTCTTTTACTTGTAGTTCTTACATGAAATCATGTGTGTGTATATATATGATATACAAGGAAAAGGAAAACTGCTTAGGGAGACTAAGAGGAGTAATGGGTGGGATGAGAAAAGGAATCAGGGAGTATAGGGGAATTATTTTCTACATATAATATAGACAATAAATATTTGAATGAATAAAACCATCTAAAATGTATCCATTATTTGAAATTAGCAATATTTTTATTTTTTATTAATTTATTTTTTATTTAAAAACAATCTTGTTTCATTTTACATAACAATCCCAGTTCCCCCTCCTTCCACTCCTCCCAGTCTCCCTACTGTTCCCCCATGCACACCTTAGAGAGGGTAAGGCCTCCCATAGGGAATCAACAAAGTCTGGCACATCAGGTTGAGACAGAACAAAGGCCTTCTCCCCATATCTAGGCTGAGCAAGGTATCCTTTCATAGGGAATGGGCTCCAAAAAGCCCGTTCATGCACCAGGGATAGATCCTGGTCCCACAGCCAGTGGCCGCACAAACTACCAAAGCCACACAGCTGTCACCCACACTTAGAGGGCCCAGTTCAGTCCTATACAGTTTCCCCAGCATCAGTCCAGAGTCACAGAGCTCCCACTTTCTTGAGTCAGCTGTCTCTGTGAGTTTCTTCATCATGATCTTGACTCCTTTGATCATATTATCGGTCCGCCCTCTCTTGATATTAGCAATATTTTTATGAACATGTGAGTTTGCCAGACAAAATGAGTCTGATTCCTTAGATATGTTTTCTAGGAAGTATTATTTTTCTTCAAGTATGCACATTACTTATAAATTATTATTTCCATCAGGGATACTTTTATGTTCTATATGTACTAAGAGTACTGTGTTAAAAACAATATCTAATGGATATGTGGTTAAATATTAAGAGTAGCACATGTATTACATGAATAAGTAACAAAGTTAATTTAATGTTAATATTGAGTAAAATATTTTCATTGGTTTATGAATTAGGAAAAGATTATATAAAATATCTATTTCAGATGGGTAACAATACAGAGAATTTTCCAAACAAACATCTCCCAACCTTTGCAATAAAGTTATTAGTGTATGGTATAGTTGTGTGTGGGGGGTATATGTGAAGTGTGTATGCGCATGTGCATGCATGTGCGTGTGTGCGTGCTTGAGTTCATGTATATGAATCCTGGCATTCATGTGAGGGTCAGAATATAATTTTCAAGCACCATTTCTCATCCTCCACCATATGGGTTTGGGATTCAAACTCAGGTTGTGCCCTTATCTGCTGACCCCATCTCAGGAGCCCTGGTTGTGTTTTGTTGTTGGTTTTTTGTTTGTTTTTTGTCGTTGTTTTGTTTTTAGGATTCAAGGAAAAATGTACCTTGTACAATGTAGATGTTGAGTTAATATTTGTTGACTAAATAGTTTTCAAATTGAAATCTTACTTTGTAACTCTGTTCTTTCAAACCCCCAGCTGAGAAGGGCACCTGGAGAAGTCTGCTTCCCTGGAGGAAAGAGAGACCCGGCGGACATGGATGACACGGCTACTGCTCTCCGTGAAGCCCAGGAGGAAGTGGGGCTGTATCCCCACCAAGTGGAGGTGGTCTCTCACCTGGTGCCATATCTGCTTGAAGTAAGGACAGTCATGGGACCGCCTGAGCTCCTAGGGAGCTCTACATTGGTTCAAACATAATTCCCAAGAACATTATGCACTGAGACAGGATAACTGGGTCCTTGTGTAGACTTGGCCCTCCATGAGCTCTGTGGCCCTAAATATAAGCCCCTCTCACTCCATCCACAAAGAAAGAGGGAGCTACCTCAATGATTTTCAAACTGGGTGCCATGGGACACCAAGTGTACTCAGGATTTCTCACTAATGTTCAGCTCCTGAGAGCTTTTCTCCAGCATACATTTATTTTGACAATTCAGTTGAAAAGTAATATACTATTGTGCAATATACTAGGTGGTATCTATCGGGGTTTAATAAGGATCAGGATAAAAAATTAGGCCGAACAGATGTTTATTCAGGGAGAAATAACTCACAACATAGACAGGTGAACACCAACAGGTTCTTGCTTCCAAGAATTCCTCTGGATGTCTTCCTGTCCCCCAGACGGCTGGCAAGAGAGCTCTCTCCCGGGCCTCCTCGGACCTAGTTCCCCAGGTCACTTCCGCCCTTGGCTCCACCCCCCAATGGCTGCGGTCAGTGCCACAGAAGGAGACAAAGTGAATATCCCATTACAGGTATCACTTTGGAGGGACCCAATATTTTCTATTTAATGTCACTTGGTTTAGTGTACACCTTGGGATACAGAGCTCTCTTGTCAAAAAAAGAGGGAGCTTTTAATCCTTGGCCTCATCTTAACACCACACTGCATCTGATTGTCAGCTCATTGTAGTCCTTGGGTCTGTGATTATTTCTCACACTTCATGTTATTACAACTCTGGCAGTTCAGTTCAGGTACCTCCTGGTTAAGGACTTTATAAAAATGCAATTTTTATTTATGTGTATGTGGGTGGTGGTAAATGTGTCTGCAGGATCATTCAGAGGCCAAAAAGAAGGTGTCAAATTCCCTAGAGCAGGAGCCACCTCATATGGAGGCTGAGAACTTGAACTCTGGGCCACTGCAAGGGCAGCATGTGCTCTTGACTACTGAAAAACTCTCCATACCCAGGACTCCTCATGGTTAGACTAGGGTCACAATTTGGGAGAACGAGATCATCTGATAAGATGACTAAAAACTTCCAGTGTTTGCCACTGCATTCTGCCAAGTCAGGACTTCCTTCTCCCATAAACCAAAAAGCATAGGAAAACCTGGAGCTGGGATAGTGGGGTCCCATTGGCTATTGCACTGTAGCAGAGTCATTGTTGTGCAAATGGACTTTAGGAGTCATGTGTTGATTTTTATTGGTATGCCAGCATTATCTCATCAGTATAAATGTACTATAACCTTTAAATTCATGTCCAGAATGATGACAATTAGAAGCCATCTGTTCTCAAGGTGTCTGCCATGGTTGATGCCTGACACAGCTGTGATATGTTGGTCACAACTAGGAAACAGTGTTAGAACATTATTATGAACTAAACCCATGCTTTCTTTACTACTTTTCCTGTTTCTTGACTTCTACACTTGACCCCATCCTACACACCAGATTGTATACAGTTGTCCAATCTCTTAGTCCTCGTGACAGTTTCTCCTACAGTACTCATCATGACTATGGCAATTTCAAGGTTTAACATTCATGCATTTTGTTCAGTGTCCTTGAATTTGAGTTTCACTGATATTTTTCTCATGATTAAGCTGGTGTCATAGTTTGGGTGAGGAAGACCACAGAGTTGGGTGTCCTTTCCACATAACCACAGAACTAGGTATAAATATTTTAATATTCTATGCATTGGGCTTTCAAGTGAAAGTTATATTGAAACAATACTGCCACCAGTGCCTAACAGTTGGAAAGGGGGTTAAACTGTCTTCTAATGGGGTGATTTTCAATTAATTTCTGCAAATCCCCCAACATATTTTAGAAAATTTAGAACTCTATTGGCTGACTGAACTAGTTTGAAGTTTCTCAAACCAGAGTAGCTTCATCTTCACAATCCCTGGGAGCTACTGAATTGTATGTGAGTGGTTGGAATAATGGAGTTCACAGATGCCTCAGGCAGCTTTCTGTTACTCTAACAAACACATGAACCAATCAACTTATAGGGTATAATGGTTAATTTTAAATGTCAAATTGCCACAACTTAGAATCACCGAGTAGAGTGTCTCAACTAAATTATTTGTGAGTGTGTGAGTGTGAGTGTGAGTGAGTGTGTGTGTGTGTGTGTGTGTGTGTGTGTGTGTGTGTGTGTGTGCTTAGGGGTAGGGACATATCTTAGTAGTTAATGGATGCAGGAGAGCTCTGCCCACTGTGGGCAGTAACTTGTCCCCTAAGCAGGTTGTCTTGGGCTGCTTAAGAAAACTACCTAAGCATAAACCAGCCTGTGAGCCAACAAACAGCATCATTTGTGGTTCCTGGCTTTACCTCTTTGGCTGTGAAGTTCATTCCTTGCTCAGAAGTAATGCTGAGCCCCTCCTTTGAGTTCCTGCCTTGACTTCCCTCAATGATGGACTGTGACTTAGAATTATGAAACAAATAACCTTCTCTCCCCCAAAGTGACTTTTGGTTACTATATCATCACAGCAATAGGAATGAAACTAGAACATAGAAGGAAGATTTGATTCAGCTCATAGTTCTGGAGGGTTGAACCCATGATTAGTTGGACCCCATTGTTTTGGGAACTGTAGTAAGGTACCTCATTCCAGCATACCCTGTTGGGGTTCTCTTGAGACCTCTTCATCCCTCCCTCCCACTGTGTGTTTCCAGTGACTGGAGATGTCTAAAGTGGGACATTCTGCACAGAAGCTCAGAAGTGTTGGGCTGTCTTCCTGAAAAGCTGTCCTCCACCAACATCTGGGGCTGAACCTGAAAACCTAGCTTCTTTTCTCTAGCTAGAGTGTCCTCCACAACACCCTGCCTGCTTTCTTCACCAAACTGTTGCAGTCCCTCCTTGGCCCCTCATCAGTATCTCCTGGTAGCACTTTTTTTTGTTTTGTTTTGTTTTGTTTCAAGACAGGGTTTCTCTGTATTGGTGTCGAGCCTGTCCTGTCACTCACTCTGTGGATCAGGCTGGCCTTGAACTCACAGAGATCTGCCTGCCTCTGCCTCCTAAGTGCTGGGATTAAAGGCATGCACCATCAACACCTGGCCTGGTAGCACTTTCTTAAAAACTGCTTGCTCCTCAGTCCTCAACTCACTATATGCTCTGGGAAACCTATAACCTCCAAGAATGAACCCTTATGCAGGACCCAGCAGGGGGGCTCTTGGTGACCTATGACCTCATATGTATTACCCTAAGGCTATTTAAGATCTATATTTTCCTCATCTCCTCTCTAGACAAAGGTTGTTATTCATCATGGATGCAATTAATAGTATGGCCTGTTTTCATTCTGAAACCTTCTTTGGCTGCCTCCCTCCAAGAGAGGTCCCCACAAGCCTGATTAACCTTCTCTAGACTCCCCTTTCACAATGTACCTCCCTCTGGTTTCCCCAGAGTCTTTCTTATGACCCAGGAACTTCAAACTGGACATTATGTCTATGTGCAGTTCCAGCCTCTCTTGCAGGCTTTCTAGTAGAAGTAAAGACACACCATCAGCAGAAACTCTTGAGTTATTTTGCAAGAATGTGTGCTCATAAGTAAAACTACCTCTTCACAAAACAAATAAGTATGTTACATAAATATAGTTTATAAGCAATTATATTACTTACAGTTTTGAATATGTATTTCCCTAAATATAAGTATGCCACAAGTAATGTGTCACTTTCCTGTTGATAAGACATCATACCTCTGTCCTTACCAAGATAAAAAGATATGTGGCATCATTCCAGATGCTAACAGTGGTGGAACATCTCTGTTACATGGGGGGACATGAATTTGTGTCAGGAGCACCCCCTGCCCCATCCCACCTTATACCATATATCATAGCCTTGGTCCTTCCTCTTCTTAAAGGGTTCTGAGTTTAATCTTTGAAACAGTCTATATCTGTACTTTTTAATGAGTAGATTTTGGTTTCTACTTTCAGAATGATGCACTGGTAACTCCAGTAGTGGGTTTTCTAGACCACAACTTCCAGGCCCAG
Source organism: Phodopus roborovskii (assembly GCF_943737965.1). Classification (NCBI taxonomy): domain Eukaryota; kingdom Metazoa; phylum Chordata; class Mammalia; order Rodentia; family Cricetidae; genus Phodopus; species Phodopus roborovskii. Next base: position 14,730,337 of record NW_026126558.1, on the reverse strand, counting down.
CCTAATGCTGATGAAGTTAAAGATGTGTTCCTCATGCCTTTGGACTATTTCTTGCAACCCCAAGTCTACTACCAGAACCACTTCACACACTCTAACTACCATTTGGTTATACACTGCTTTGAGTATACAGACCCTGAAACTGGTGTGAAGTATGTAATCAAGGGAATGACTTCAAAACTGGCTGTGCTTGTTGCCTTAATTATCTTGGAAAAAAGTCCCTCCTTTGACATTGAGTTTGATCTCAATGACCTAATACCATCTTGTGAAAAGACCTTTCTTCGGAAATTTCCTCCAAGCAAGTTGTGAAGACATCAACACCCTAAAGAACATCCATGAGGTCTGGTGTGAGCAACAATGTCAGCAAGTGGAACCTGACAGGTGTGAATATTTTTCTTGCAAGGTGAATGCAAGGCCTTGCCTGGTTTCCTGTTGCCCTTTCTTCATCTAGAACATTAAATGTCTTTCAAAACCGAAAAAATGCTTTGGCAGGGCAGTATAATTTTACCCATGATACCAATATTTTTAGTTGGCATATAGTAGGCACTTAATAAATGTTTGTTGAGTATATGACTGTGCATTGTTTGTATTATTTCAAAGTATCTGAAATATTTTTAATCCATCATTTCTCTTGACAGAAACTCCTGGCTAACCATTCAAAGTTACCTGATTGGGACTAGGGAGATAACTCCACCAATAGAGTTCCTGTCTTGCAAGCATAAGGGTATGAGTTTGATATCCCCATCATCCACGTAAAATGACTCAGGTGTGGTGGTGTACATTTGTAATCCCAGCACTGGGACACAGGACCAGGCAACTCTGAGGCTTACTGTCCAGGCAGCCTAACCTTGGCAAGCTCCAAGTCAATGAGATTTTTAAAAAAAAATGTGCCTGAGGAATGACACTTAAAATGGTCCTCTGACCTCCACACACATGTTCACCACACATGTGTATACTCATGCATGCGTGCACACACACACACACACCTTTACTTTTCTTGATTCTGTGACAGAGTTTAAACTGGACCAGCCGACTCCCCAGGATCTTTTGCCATTAAATGGGCTCCTGGGATTTAGTTCTGGGCAATGTGATGTAGTAGAAAGATGACATGCTAATCTTGTTCAATTTTAGAGAGAAGGCAGTTCCCTTGGAGCCCCACTTTCTGTCTTCTGTGAGCTGCACCATGGATAGATCTACAAACCAGCAATGACCAGGTAGATACTAGGAGGCCCAGCTCTCTCCATGCACAACATGGACAACTGTACCCCCACCGCATGGAAGGCACCCTGCTATCTACCTGACCTTATTTGGAGACTGTCTCTAGGCCCAGATGCCTGACTTACCTCTAGTATGACCCTATGTGCAGTTCCCTGCAGAAGCTTTCCTCCTACTGCCCATATGGTAATTAGACGTGTGCTAGGATAGTGCCATCTTTCCACAGATGATATCTATGACTTGTGCTAGGAACTTAATGATAGGAGCATGCTATTTAATACAAGTTAGGTGATTCCCCAGCTACCATTCCCAATTCTATAGATTCCCTATACTCTGGAATAACTTTGAACAGATTTACTGGAGCTGTCTCCTGGAGAGCTATCTCCGTTGTGCTACAGGCCATACAAAGCTCTGTCATTGTTTCTGCTCCTTGTTCTCATGGACTTGTGGCCAGTAGGCCATAAGGAAAAGTCTACCATACAGGTAGATGAAGAAATTCCCTAAGGGGATGGCAGAATGCAAAGAATGGTCAGTGCCTAGCTCTCTGAGTGACTCTGTGAAGCAAAGCAACCCTTCAAATTGAGCAGCTGACAGAGGTCAGTGATGGAAGACAGTAATAAAAATTCTGTCATCTTTCTGCATTGTAATTTTGGGCTCTTTCATTGCAGTATTGCTGCAACCCTAAATAATATACTATAATACTTGAATATGACAAGACAAGTATTCGCCCAAGCTCAAGGAATTGCAAGCAAAATTGACACCCCAGCTCTGACTTGATGTGAAAATTCTGTGATGTGCACAGAATGTCACAGGCACAGGAGGGGCCAGGTAGCAGACACACAAAGCAGCTTAAACAGATGAGCAGGAGAAGCCTCTGTGCCTCCAAATAAAACCAGCGGTCTCCCATTATGCTGATGGCAAATAAAACACCAATTTCAAACACAAATCCTAAATCAGAAAGATAAGCATTTAAAACTACATACCTTGAGATCTACCACCTCCTCCAAGGCCATCACCATAGACCATGCTTCAGTGCCAGCAGGGATTTCTTTGTTTAATTAGGATATTAAGTGTCAAGGTCAGAGAGGTTGGTAAGAGAAGCCCTACAGCCACAACTCTAGGATGCTAATCTCACGTCCTATTGAGTAATAGTATTAAACTTTTATAACTACAGCTGAAAATCTGATGCACACACTGAACAACGTCAACCTGCCAGGGAAGCGTCCATTGCTGCTGAGGTTCCCTCCCCCCACAACATTGGCAGAGGAAAATACTCAGTTAATGATCATAAACGTTCAAATGGTGCAAATCTGGATCCAACCAGGAAAGCAGATGTTAGGTGAGCATCCCCATTACCATTCTGTAACTAGTCCTGCATGAGCAGGCCTGAGCCATTTCCGAACAATTACAAAGGCATTTGCAAATGTGTATTTACAATCTGACAGTGGTGTGATGGCTGGGTAGATGCCTGACCTCTCTGGCGCTGTAGAAAAGCCTCCCTTCACACTTGTCTGTTGACGTGAACTTCACCAGCCTTGCCTGCTTTCTGAAAGGAGTTGGAGCAGCTGAAACTCTGCAGCCTGAAGACACCTGAGTTAGAGTGCTGCTTATTTATTGATAGCTGAATTATGGTCCCTGTCTTTTATTAATTACACCTATGTTCAGGGTTCTAATTAAATATCCAATCTAGATCAAATCAAAAGAAGTTGTTGGGGGCTGGAGAAGGAGTTTAGTGGGCAAAGTTCTTGTTGGGCAAGCCCGAGGAGGACCTAAGTTCTATACTGAAAGCCCAATGCTTTTGAAAAAGACAGGAATGGGGGCATTTGTTTGCACTCCCAGGGTTAGGGAGGTGATAGTAGGCAGATCCTCCTGAGGCTCATGGGCAGCCAGCATGAAATGAGAAGATTCCAGGCCAGTGAAGGACCTTATCTCCAAATATAAGGTGGAGAGCTGGAGAGTAGGCTCAGTTGGTAAAGTGTTTGCTGCCCAAGGGTAAGGACCCAAGTTTAGGTCTCCAGAACCCATGTAAATCCTGGATGTGACAGTACAAGTCTATAACCCAGTGCTGCAGGTGGAAACATGTAGATGCCAGGGCCTTACTTGCCAGTCAGGTTGAAATGACGACCTGCAGATTCAAGGAGAGACCACCAAAAATAAAACAGGTGTGACTGAGAAAGACATGCCAAGGTCACTTCCTGGCTGTCTGCATGCCCCAAAAGCACACCATCACACCATGCCTGTATACACACAAAGATGGATAGCAGTAACCTAAGGAATGATGCCCAAGGCTTTCCTCTGGCCTCCACATACATGTACCTATGAACACACACACACACACACACACACACACACAGAGAGAGAGAGAGAGAGAGAGAGAGAGTCTACAGTACGACTAACCAGATTAGTCTCAATTATAAAAGCAGCCATGAGCACACACTGTGAAGACCTCAAAACCAGAAGGACCTGGGTCTCCTTCATTTTTCATCCAGTCGTGATTGCAATAAGAAACATCTGTTAGAATTGATGCAGATACAGAAGAGTAACCTGTTTGCCAAGTTATAGAATGGGCCAATGTGCCGATCATCAGATGAATGGACAAAAAAGATGTGGTATACACATAAAAGAGAGTACTTTTTAGCCATATAGAAAACTGAGATAATGCTGTTTGTGAGGGTGAAATAGGCAATCATAATGTTAAGAGAACTAAGAGTTAAAAAAGGAACATCACATTTTCTGTCTTGTGATTCTCATGGGAGTGGGGGACATGGATTACATAAAAATAGAAGAGGGGGTATGTCCTGGATAGTTTCATGTCAGCTTGATACAGCTAACATCATCTGGGACGAGGGAACCTCAACTGAGAAAATGACTCCATAAAATTGGACTACAGACAGGCAAGCCTTTAGGGCATGTTCTTATTTAATGATTGATGGGAGAGGGCCCAGCTTATTGTGGGTAAGGACAATCCTGGGCTGGTGGTCCTGAGTTCTATATAAGAGCAGACTTCACAAGTCAGTAAGCAGCTCCCCTCCATGACCTCTGCATCAGCTTATGCCTCCAGGTTTCTGCCCTGTTTCAGTTCCTGCCATGACTTCCTTTGATGCTGAACAGTGATAAGAAAATGTCAACACAATAAGCCCTTTCCTCCCCAAGCTGCTCTTGGTCATGGTGCCTCCTCATATGAACAGTGACCCTAACTAAAACAGGCAAATGTTTGGGAAGAGAAAGACTAGAAGGCGAGGAAGACAACTGGGTAATGCAGGTGAACTGGTCAAAGAAAGTCATGGTATGCATAAACAAAAATTGCATTATTAAACTTGTTACTTCATGCAATAAATATGCATTCTATTCTTAAAAACAATTCAGTCCGCAATTCCTAGAAAGCACTGTTTGGCCCAGCAGGGTCCCATGCCAGGATTCTAGTACTCTGTAATATACAGGGTTCAGTGTGGACTGCTTAGATAACTCAAAAAATCTCCTGTCTCCACTCTGATTTTATACGTGGTTCTGCCAAGGAGACAGGCTCAACTCTGTATTTCTATAGCCCACAGCACTGGTAAAGAACAGAGTAAGAGCTCAAGTCTGATATCAAGATGCTTAGGCACGAGTACCACCTCCATCACCACCAACCCATGACTCAAACCTGTTCTCCATTCTCTGCTGGCTTCCCCCACAACACAGAAGGATGAACATTCCACTCATGGATATTGTCCTGGTTGACTTCTCTGTTGCTATGAAAAACAAAAAACACTGATTTCAAGATGAAAAGATTTATGTCATCTTATTTCTTCAGTTAACACTACATTACTGAGGAAGTTAGGGCAGGGAGTTAATGGAGAAAGCTAGAAGCAGGAACAGGAGCAGAGACCATGAAGACTGGTGCTAACTAGATTTGTCTCCATGGCTTGTGCAGTCTGATTTCTAATACAACCCAGGACCACCTGTGTGGGGTGGTACTGCTCAGGGTATGCTGTACTCTCCCATTTCAATCATAAATCAAAAATGTTCTCTGCAGACTTGCCTGCTGATGGAGTCATTTCATCAACTGAGGTTCCTTCCCATATGTCTCTAGCTTGTGTCAAGGTGACAAAATAAATGAATAAATACACTAACCAGTGCAGATATCAAGGTATTAAATCAATCAATATACATGAGACTCTGAAGTTAGTAAGTACTTACTTTGTTGTTAGCTATTAAGTATGTGTGTTGTTTTATAGTGATAGGGTTGAATCCAAGTTCACATGCTTGCTAGACAACCATAGAAACATTAAACTACATCTCCAGACCTGCCACCATTTTACCCAGGATGGCTTTGAAGTTATCATATAGCCCAATTAGGTCTTGAACTTGCCAATCTCCTGCCTAAGTCCCCACAGTGGCTAATTATAGTATTGTCATGACTATAACATATAACAATAATAATAATCATTGTTATTTCTCCAGTTTAAAGCTTCTCCATTTTCATACACTTGGGGTTCTAGAACTTTCTCAATACAGAGCCTTTCATACCTCAGTGATTTTTTTTCAAGGCTCATCTAGATGGAAAAACAACACTCAACAATTTTGTCTTTTCTACAGCTCCACCCTAACGACTTAGTATAGATTTATGTTTTACTAGCTTTATAGCCATTTGACAGTGTGGTCTACACACATTGGAAAAGAAAAACATTGCTTTCCATTTCAGCCTTAATCACCAGGGTGTATTACTTACAAGTCAATAGAAGTTTTGATTGAGTGGTGTCATATGATAGACTAGATCCACATAGAAAGGAAGAGCAGACTTCAGACTGGGAATGCAGTGCTGGCTATAAGGACAATGTGGTGGCCAAGCTGAGGCTGGTGGCTGAGGAGATGGCATCCAGGCCAGTGGAAAGATGGTGCTGATAATGGAGAATAAGATTTATTAAATACAGATTGTAATAGTTGTTTTGTGTTCCTGTGACAAAATACATCACTATTTAAGAGAGGACAGATTTATTTGGGTTTCTGGTTTCAGAGGTTTCCAGACCATTAGCACAGTGGAGAAGGCTGTAGAGACTCCTGGTCCATGACAGTGGAAGTATATGCTGGCCATGTAATGTCAGAAAAGGACTCCGAGAAAGCAAGCATGGATGCACAGTTGAGTATAAACCCCAATGTACCCTCTTCCCACCCCTCATCCAGTGACCCATTTCTTCTAGGTGGGTCCCATCTTCTAAAGATTCCACACTCTCCTGAAATAGATCAACCAGCTGGGAAGCTAGTGTTACAAATGAGCCTGTGGACAAATCCACCAGACTTCTTATATACCCAGCCTGGTGCCTTATATGGCTTCATTGAACTCTCTCACACATTTTTTTTTGTATAGCAAATATTTATATGATGCCTATTTTTAGATGAGGAAACTAGAAGTTCATGGTCACAGAGTTCATGAAGAGCAAAGCCAACATCATAATCCAAACTTACACATTTCAAAGCTCATGCTCTTTCTATTCTGCTCACTCACTCCAAGATGAAGAGGGGCTAAAAGGTTAAATTTACACTTCTTTTGAATTGCAGACACATGTGTGAAGGAAACACATTCAAAAGTTAATGAAGCAAAGGGAGTGCAGAGTTTGTTTTTGCCTAAATCATGTCCTCCAGTCTATTGGCTGGCATTGCACACAGTGAAATGAGTAATTAGCTGGGGTGGTTTTAATTAAAATGGAACATACCAATTAATAAAGACAGTGCAGGCATACTTGGTAATTTCACATTTCCTTCACGTCACCAGAATTTCTATTAAGGAATTGGGGTGTGCTGAGAGTCAAAGAGATGGCTTGTAATTGACAGCAAGTACAGCTGCTACAGGGCAGCTGAGTTTGCTTCCTAGCATCTGCATTGGGCAGTCCAAAACTGCTGGTAACCCCAGCTCCAGGGCATCTGATACCTGCTTCGGGCACTTCCATGAGTACACACACACATGCACACACGTGATGGGGGGAGAGTAGAGAGAGGAGGGAAAGTAGAAAATTAAAAATAAAAAATAAATCTTGACAAAAACTAACTGAATTTGGTGCAGGGAGGGTGAAGGGTGAGAGGACAGGACTGGGAAAGACAACCAGAATCAGGGGCATCTCTGGGTTGAGCTAGAAGCCTAGAACAATGGAAACTCCCAGGAATCTATGAGGATGACTCTAGCTAAGACTCATAGCAATGGGAAATATGGAGCCTGAACTGGCTAACTCCTATAACCAGGCAAGACTTCCAGTGGAGGGATTGGGACCCCAACTCAGCCAAATAACCTTTAACCTACAATTTTCCCTGCCTACAAGATATGTTAGGGTAAAGGTGGCACAGAAATTATGGAAGTGGCCAACAAATGACCAGTCCAGCTTTTGATCCATAACATAAGAGGGAGCCCACCCTTGACACTGCCTAGAGAGCCAGAACCCAGAGGCTACACAGCCCAGAGACCTAGGATAGAACCAAACACAACTGGCAAAAAAAAAAAAAAAAAGTTCATAGAATGGTTCCTATTGATAATCTGCTATACTCATATTGCCTAGCCCAGTTGTCATCAGAGAGGCTTCACCCAGCAACTGATGGAAAAAGATGCAGAAACCTACAGCCAAACATTAGGCAGACCTCAGGGAATCCTGTGGAAAATGGGATTGTGGGAGACAGAGAAGTCAAGGATATCACAAGAAAACCCACAGGATCAACTAACCTGGGCTCATAATGGCTCACAGAGACTGAAGCACCAGCCAGAGAGTTTGCATGGGACTAACCTAGGCCCTCTGCATATGAATGACAATTTTGTAGCTTGGTCTTGTTGTGGGACTCCTAACAGTGGGAGCAGAGGCTGCCTCTGGCTCTCTTGCCTGCTCTTGGGACCCTTTCCTCCTACTGGGTTGCCTCATCCAGCCTTAATAGGAGATGAAGTTTCTAGTTTCACTACAATGTGATCTACCATGGCTGACTGATATCCCTGTGAGGCATGCCTTTTTCTGAAGAAAAAGGAGGAGAGATGGATGAAGGGGGGCTTTAGGGGATAGGAAAATGTGATCAGGCTGGAAAAAATAATTTAAAAAATAAAGTGAAATGGGAAAAACATTTCCCTACCCCCATAACAAAGTGACTAAATATAACCCAAGTAGTTGTTCCTTTTACCCCCATTGCCAGTGGGTTTACTGAGAATAACATAAGGTTTCAATGAACTTCTGGAATGTTCATTCTCTACCCATTCCCAGTTATCTTAGATGACCCATACAAAGGGTCCCTGATGGGACAACAGCTTAGGTCATCCATGTGCACTTTTAACTGCCTTCCCTTCATGGACTTCATTGCACTGTTCTGCATATCATGTGACACATTTCATTTGTAGCTTTGCTCTTTTAGCCTCAAAGAAGGAATGATTTCCATACTTTGAGACCCCCCTCGGTCTGACTTCAGCTTAATGTCAACAGCAAACCTAAAGGTAACTCTTAATTTGATGACCAATGGCCTGTGACTTCTTTGGACCCTCTTGAACCAAATATATTTGATTTCTCCAAGACTTTGAATCATACCAGAGATAATACATGCTTGAGAAAGACTTTAGGTCAGATGGTCAATAATTAGAACAAATGTGTCTCTGCTCTAAGCCAGTCATCCTCAACTTGCGGCTTGTGTCCCTTTGGGGGTTGCATATCAGATACCCTGCATATTAGATTTTTACATTACAAGTCACAACAGTAGCAAAATTGTCATTATGAAATGTATTCAAGGGTCACACATTAGAAAGAGTGAGAACCACTGCAAGTTGAAGCATCCGTTACCTTGTTACAGATTCTACCACATAAATCTGCAAGGAGAAGACACATTTTCTGAAGCAATTTAAAGTTCCTCTTTTTAAAGTCTCATGCTCAAGTCCATAAATTTTTATTTTATAGGTGTGAAGTTGGTTTAATATTTTCTTGACTATTACTTTCTTCCTTTTATATCTTCAAGTACTTATTTCCCACTTCATCGTGGCGTATTTGGGATGTCTGTGTCATTTTTCTTTTCATTTATTATTAACACGAAAATTTAAGTTCTTGATTATTTTTCATTTTTTTGCTTAACTCCCATGTGTTTCCTGACTCTGGGTTAATTTTATTTCTTCCCACCATCCTTGTTCCTCTTTTACATCTGCTATACTTCATGGGCCCCAGAAGGCCTTCTGAGAAGTGACCTATATTTTTTTTCCTGTAGTATCAATTTGTACAGCCCTACATCAGATTGAACAATCAACTGAGGACAGTGGCCATCCTTTGTGAGAGTTCTTAGCCTGTTGTAAGAATCATTCATTTGTCTCGGTTAAATAATTGCCACAGAAAGACACATCTGAATCCTAGCCCTGTTGTTTGTGTGATTTTACTTGGGGACAGTCTTTTTGGGTATAATTAACTTAATCAGGATCTTGAGGAGAGTCCTAATTTCAGTGACTGTCATCTTTATAAATGAAAGAAGAAGGAGGCTCAAAACACTGGGAAGAAAGCCACATAAATTAGAGTGCTATGCCACAGGCCAGGGTTGCTGGCAGTTTCCGGATCAGGACGTAGCAACCTCTTAGAGAACTGGGAGAGACTAAGTTGCTGCCAATGCCTTCTGACCTCCGGTATGGAAAGATTATGGATTTTTGTTGTGTGAAGCCACTGATAACCAACTGTGCTAACTTGTTAGAACAAACTGTATGTTCACCTCATGTCCTTAAATAGCTCCCCATTTATTGATGCAGCTTTCTGCTCTGTCCTGGGATTAGCAGGGAATGGGCCACTCTTGACAGTCTAGAGATTGGCATACAGCCTAAATTCAGTTAATCAGATTTAATTCCAATAAATCCTCTTGGGATTAGAATAAAGTGGCACCAGGGCCTGTTTGCCTGATATCTGCAAGGGACAGCAAAATCAGTGACCAGATGGACTGGGCCAGAGATGGCTGAGAGCCTTGGAGTCTCCAGATACTCTGGAGGCCTGGGTATTCTCATGGTTTCCATGTCTTTTTGGGATATAATTTTCCAACATGAAAGCTTAAAACTATTTCTAGACCATTCCTCAAAAAGTATGTATGTAAACAAATACACATGTGGGTACAGTAAAACATGAAGAAAACAAAACAAAAAAGGCTAAATATAATGGCTTGAGGAAAATAAGTGCAGACACTAGGCATGAGTTATGAAAGAGGGAATGAAGTGAATTCTTGTTATAGTTCTAAATCTACTATGGACTTTTTGTTTTTGCTCCTGTGTGACTGGAGCTGTGCCATGTACTATTTGTCCTCTCTGTATTCATTGCACTCCGCCAGAATTGGCCTTGGTTCAGTTAGTTCATGGATGCCATAGGACTCTTAGACAAGCTGATTCCACTACCCAGGATTTTACATTTCAATGTGTCTTTCTAACTAGTTTACTACATTACTAACCAATGTCCCCTCAATCAGCTTCATTAGTTCAGTTTCTCTTGGTACCATGGACCTTTCCTTCATAACACCTGCCCCCAGTGATGCCATGATAATCATTGTTTATTTTTTAAAAATTGATATCCCCCCTCTTCCTCCAGATTTCAACTCCACAATAGCAGGATCAAGTCTCAAGTTTGACCCATTACTGTACTCTAAGCTTTGGCACTGTACTTGGTCAATGATTTAGGTTCCATGGATACCAGTTAAAATTTAAAAATATACCTTGATGAGAGATAGCTGTTTGTAATCAAATAGATTTCATTTAAGTCAGTGGGCTACAGGAAACTCAAGATCTGCCCAACAGACTACCCCCTCTACAAGTCAACCTCAGGTTGCCAATCACTGCTATCAACTATTATCAACTATTACTGCTTCACCTAATGTGTAAAATACTCTACATAAAGTACTCCCTGGGAAGTAGACAAGAATGAGTGGTTCCCGTCTTTAAGCAGTGCTTATTTTGTAATGTAGCCACTTCCCTACTTCATTTTCTTCATGTGCTATGATCTTCCAGAAGGAAACGGTTAGCTTCTTCATCTGTGATGCTTTAACTGGGAAATGTCCCTCGTAGGCTCCTGTATTTGGATGCTTGGTCCCCAGCTGGTGGTGCTGTTGTGGGACTTTAAGGACTTGGAGACTTCCTGGAGGAAGTATGTCACAGGAGGGGTGAGGTTGAGAGTTTATAGACTCTCCTCATTCTGATTTGCTATCCTCTGCTTCATATTTGTGGTTGAAGATGTGATCTCTCAGCTTCCTGCTCCAGCTGCAGGATACCATATCTCCTCCCCCATTATGGATTTCCTCTCTGGAACTGTGATCTCAAACAAACTCTTTCATCTGTAAGTTGCAGTTGGACATGATGTTCTATACAAGCAACAGAAAATTATAACACATCATCCTTCTAGAACAAATGTCTATCTGTTGGATCTGGAGTATTTCATATGGCCTGTGGTGCTGATGAGAGGAAGTGGAACCTTTAAGAGTAGGGCCCAGTGGAAGGAAGTTAGATTATTGGGAGCATGGTCTTGAAGAGGATATTTGGACCCTGGTCCCTTCTTCTATCTTTTTCCTTCCCAGGCACCATAACGTGAGCAGGCGTCTTTTGGCATATGCCCCTTTGTCGTAGTGTAATAAGATACTTTGACAAAAGCATATTCAGGGTTATTTCAGTCTAGATGGGAGTCACAGATGCAGGAGTTTGAGGCAATTGACCCATCATATCCACAGTTGAAAAGCCAAGAACAAGTAATTCAAGCCAATGCTCAGCTCCAGAATCTCATGGTTATCTTGTTACTCCTGATGTAGATTTGGGGACCATCCCCCATCAGTTCTAGATGAACTTGACCTAGATCCTTATTGTGACTTTCGTGTGAAGAGCAGCAACCTTGAGGTATAATCAAATGCTTGAGGGCTTCTATTTCTTCTAATAACCTTCAGGTTCATTTCCACCCATTCTTGCTTCTGCCTTCTATACCTCAGATTCATTTATTCCCTTCTTTACATTATTGTCAATCAAGACCAAGGTAGGGACAACTTCTTGGTTTTTTAATATGATTTTATGTAACTCAGTGACTTGAATTAGAGACACAGGATTATTGAAGACAAAAATACCACACCACATGAGAACAGAGCTTAAATCTAAATATTACATTTTTTCAAAATGTCCTGTCCCAGATGGATGCTGAGTCCTGATTGGGCAGTAATGACACATTTCCTCTTCTCTTTTCTCTCTTACTTACATCTACCACACACCATACTCACTTCCTTTGAAGATCTGTATCTGTTTGACAGCTGGTATCTCTTTCCCATGAGGAGTCATCATCTGCACCCCAATAAGCTTAGCAGTGAGTTGTCCTAATATAAGCATTTGTTTGTGCTACAGTGGTTCCAATTACATTTTTCTCACTTCACTGGATGTTTCCTAATGAAATGACAAGGGTCAAGTGAGGACAGGCTTATGCCAAAACCCATGGGCACTGTATTGGAAAATATATTTATGCAAAATACAATCTGATGTGCAAATATGTATTTTTTAAAACAAGGTTTTCTGTGACTCAGGCGGGCCTTCACATCTCCTGTCTGCATTCCACTGCAAGTTTGCTTATTCTATCCATAATTCACAATTAAATTCATCTCATGCCTCCCATTACCCTGCAGCATCTGTTCCCAGGCCCTACCACATTCTCACCTATGTAACTAAAGGTAATTTAAACCCCCTGAGCCTCAGGCCTCCACTTCCTAAGGGCTGGGCTTATAGGTATACACCATTATGCCATTATTTTACAAATGGGAAGATGAGCCTAAGACATAGTAATGAAACAAATGATAAAAGTAGGTGTGAGATTTGAAATACTTTGCTTCAGTGAAGAAGTCTGGGTATCCGAGAAGCAACTAGGGGAGAGATAACACAATGGCTTTGTGAGGGAGACTTGGGGCAGAGAATGTAGGTAAAAGAGAGAATAGTATGTGAAAGATTTATGCCAAAGAGTAGTGAGGGCAACTTTTAAGAGGAGGTAAGAGACATAGCCTTGAGACAGAGAAAAAACAGTACTAGATTTTAAGCCAGGGCAAGTGGACTTTGCCTCTGGTACTGCCCATTAATCAGCTGTGTGACCTTGGAAAATAAATCTATGATGCTGAACCCGAGGCTCCTTATGTATAAAGTCAGTCTGAAGGATGTGGTCTCTAAGCTTCTGTTGAAATCCCATTTGGACTTGTCCAGCTATATCTGACTACATGTGGGTGCATAGGCAATTATGCTATTAAGCGTTTTACACAGGAAAAAAAAAATGTGACTGAGGCAAGAAGAAAGAATACCCTCTGCCATTTGAAACTAGCAGTATGCCAAGAGTTTATTGTGTGAAAATACCATTTGGTGGGGTTAATTAAAAATTCTGACACTCAGAGCAGGGATTTGAGGAAGGAATGTGCAAGTCTGGAACTCTGAATAGCATTAGACAGGCTTCTAAATGTTGGGTCTTATTAAGTATAGTGTTAGGCATTAGGAAGGGGACATTGGGAGGCCAATGTTCCAAAGCCAAGTCCTGGTTGGCTTTGCACATTTTGTTTGAATTATAGCATGTTTAATAGGATTTAGCTGCAGCGCCTCTGTTTAACAATCTGTTTCCTTGGCAATGTAATCCACAGTAGGGCAAAGGCCATATGGAAAGCATGGGCTATTTGGTAAGCAAAATAAAGAGGACAGAAATCATCCAATGTATACCTTTGTATCCTTGCTCCCCCTGCACATGAAGAGAAAAAGGAGAGTGGGGGAATCAGTATTAAGTACTTGCTAGGTTTTTAATAAATGGAAAGTACTGCTATTATGAGAAAACATTTTTAGACTCTACTGAATGCTGTAAGAGATACACAAACATGCTATTCTATTTGTCTCCAAATGTTCACCAAAGTAAGTACTCATTCTATATGTCCACAGATATTACCTCGATCTCTGTTTCCATGTCTCTGGTCTCCACTCCAGCACAAGTTCGAATGCAATCCATACAAGTGCAACCTGTTCCTCCCATGCCCCAGTGGCACCTGCCCATTCCAACCTGCCCACACCTGTCCTCCACCAAAGCCTATCCTTCCTTCCTGCTCTTCATAATCCACTGAACACTCAGGACCATGTGGCATCTTGTCACACCTTGTGCCACTCCTAGGGCCTTCCAGTTGTCAAAAATGAAGTTTGACCTTCTTCTCTTCCTTTCAAAACAACACACTCTTGACCCTGCTTAACTCTGGCTCTTCGAACCCTGCAGAAGTATGCTGGTCTCTTTCGTTCCACACCACTTTTGCATTCAGTGTCCCCTCTCCCCAGAATGGTCTCCACGCCTGATTGGCACTAGTCTTTTCACGTGAAGCACCGATTTTAACCATACAATACACTTGTCTATGGTGAGAAAGTCTTACACTGACATCACTCTATTGTGTATGCACATTTTAATTTCCCACATTCTACAAATTTGTTCTTTTGAGTACTTATTTGTGTTTCCCTTTGTTGCTCACACTACAATACAAGCTCTGTAAACATGGAAAGTTTTTCTTATATTTTATTGTCTGCTAAGAATGTAAACCATTCTTGAATGGATAAATGAATTGGGACCTTTTTTTTGAAAGTAGGTCAAAGTCATGTACAATAAAGAAGTAACTCCTTAGAATACTGAAATCATATTAATCATATTAATATTGCCAAATACTATGACTTTTATTATTGCTATTAAAAAAAAGTATTAGTTGGGCCTGGTGGATGTTGGAGTTGGGCTTTCTTTTTTTTAAGCATAATAAAATTTATTTTAAAATAAAAATATGTTGATATTAAAGCACATTAGTATAATAATGAGATGTATATAGTTGTTTATTTCTACATAAAGAACTAAATAATGGGTTCTGCAAGAAGGCTCAGTGGGCATCTTTGTTGGGCACCTGCCCCCAAACAGGATGACCCAAGTTTGATCCTCAGGAGCCTCATGGTGAAAAGAACCACATGTTAAGAAGAGAGAACCAAATTCCCCAAGTTGTTCTCTGACCTCCACACATGTGCCTTGGTGTGAACTCATACAAAATAAATCCATAAGATGTGAAAATAAGAAATAAAGAAATCTATAGAGATGCTGCCATTGGGATAAATAGTCTTCCCCTGGGATGAGCACACTAATTGATTAGACAATGCCTAATAGTTATCCCCGAAAACTTACATACATACAACTTACTTTATACAGACTGAGCAGGTTGCATTTATATTACATGGTACTGGAAAGTGCTATGCATACTGCTATACTGGGAAATGCAGAGAGTGAGTCATCTATAGTTGAATTCAGCTATGAACCTTATGAACTGCAATAATGGCTACAAGTTTAGGTAGTTATGTTGGTGAGACCTTACCTGTGTGGCTTCAGACAATACCACAGCAAACTCCATTATCCTCTGGCTCTTACAATCCTTCTACCCCCTCTCCTGCAATGATCTCTATATCTTGGGTGGGAGAGTTGTATTGTATATATATCCTTTGGGACTGATCTCCACACATATGCATTTTGATCAGTTACAGCTTTCTGTGAAAATTCCATCTGTTGCAAAGAGAATTTTCCATGGTGTGGAATGAGAACTTCATTTCTGAAGACTTGTAGCTAGGAACTCACATGAAAAAGAACACATGGCACCTGTCTTTCTGAGTCTGGGTTACGTCTGTCAAAACGATCTTTTCTAGCTCTGTTGTTGATACTACTTTCAATCGCAGTTAAGGAGATTCAGAGGTTTACTCCAATGTTGTCATGGCAGGGAACATGGTGGCATTAGGCCAGCTATGGTGCTGGTGAAGTAGCTGAGAGTTCTACATCCAGATTTGCTGGCAGCAGAAAGAGGGAAGTTGGACTTTCTATTCAGTTCAATTGATATTAATGTGATAAGCATTAGACATGACTAGTCACTGGATGTATTTGTCATGTTGACCCATTCAGAAAAAGTGATTTTAAAAAATTTGTTTTAGGAATAGAGTTTTGTAAGTTTAAAATGTCCCGCTTTTTCTTTTGTTTAAAATTACATCAAATATTATATTATAGTATTTAATGTGATATATATATGTATATATATATATGTATATATATATTATTGTTTTAAAATAGATGTTAGCTGGATGTGGATTAACCTAATAACCCAGGACTTGGGAAAGCTGGAGGAGAAGGATTACCATAAATTAGAAGGTAGACTTGACTATTTAGTGAGTATATGTGGGCTGTGTAAGTCCCTGCCTCTAAAAGCTAAGACAATAGATAGATCATTTGCTCTTACCTGGGCTGATTTTGTATCAATTTATGGATCATTACATTTCATATTTGCCAATACATTTTTCTTGAACCAAAAATATTTAATTTATTCTCAGCCAATTATCCTCTCGATGTTTGTATACAGTGGGAAAAAGCAAGGGCACCAAAGACACCAAAGGACTTTTGAAATGTTTTTAGATTACAGAATATTATAGAAAAACCTATGTATCCATTATTGCCAAGTAATTTTCTTTCTCTCTCTCTCTCTCTCTCTCTCTCTCTCTCTCTTTTTGAGTTTTATTTTTGTTTTGTTTTGTTGTTCAGACTGGGTTTCTTTATGTAACAATTCTGGCTGTCCTGGAGCTTGCTTTGTTGACCAGGTTGGCCTTGAACTCACAGAGATCTGCCTACCTCTGCCTCTTTAATGCTGGGATTAACAGTGTTTGCCCCCACCAGCCATCCTTGGCAAGTAATTTTATATGTATCTCTGTCATTGAAAGTAGAGTTGCCAAACTGATAAAAGTTCCCAAGATAGGCCCTGGGATTATAGCTACCCTTTATGTTATTTGGGGTTTGGTGGGTTTTTCTTGCTCCCCACCTGCTGATTTTTCCAGAATGTTTATGCATTGCTTTGATAGCCAGAAAAAAATAACTTTTAAAGACAGAAATTTTCAAAGGTTAAAATACAGAATTCTGTACTTGATATTGGAGTATGAAAAGGAGTTTTAAATACAAAAGTTCCAATCTCTAAATATAAAATCACATAGCCATATGTTCTGAGAGGAACACTGGGAAGTACAATCTCTGTACATGTGCAGCAAGGCTAACCACTCCAGTCCTGTGCCTGCGATCACAAAGCAGCTAAATTATAACTCAGAGTAGCCTGGGGACAGCTCACTTGGTAGGGCATTAACCTAGCACACATCAGGCATTAAACTGGACATATTGGCTCACACCTGTGATAGCAACAATCAGAAGGTAGCAATAGGAAGCTCAGAAGTTCAAGGGCATCTTTTCCTCACAATTACTTTGAGAGGTAACAAGAAGAAGCAGAGCAAGCACTGGAGTGATGCACATCATTGTGGTTTTCCTTCCTCCTTTGCCTCCCTTTAGACATTGTTTTAGAATAAAAGTGGGCTGAAGCAGAAGTCGTGGGCAGTCACCTGACTAATGTGGGCAGAGGAGGAAGCAGTCACTTGCTTGGTGTTAGCAATCTTCAAAATAAGAGGCAATGCCTTGGGAAGTAAAGGTTCTGACTAGTTTTTTTTAGTCATAATATTTTCTCCAAATAATTATATTTAGCCACAGTCTAAACTTTCAGATCAGGTCAGGAAATGTGAAATTGTCAAGTATTTGTTCTGTTCCTCTAGAGAACCCCTAATACAAAATTATGGGAAGAAAGAATTCAAATTCTGAAAACCAAATTCTTAGCTGTCGAGTCTGTCTGATGTGACCAACTCTTCCATACTTGGCTTTATCCGCCTGTGCAACACCATAATAGAATATTCATGGATACGAGCTCATGAATCCTCTGTTCTCCCTCTTTCCTTGCTCCTTACACACCCACCATCTTCCCAGTTCTCCACAGTGTCTTCAGTTCATGTCTCTGCAGCATAAATTGTCCATTAATGAAACAGCTGAGAAATCTGGGGCTTTGTGTGCAAAGATGATGTGTGAAACAGTGATCTCTTCTCTCTTGGGTCTCTGTTTTCATCAGTTAATATACATGGGACAGAGTCATATGCTGAGAAATCAAACCGACCCCCCCCACACACATACACAGTAGGATCTAAAAATGTCCAGGCATGTCAGAAATTAGGGGAGCCTCTGCTACAAATGAATTGCCAAGAGGAAACAAGATGCCTAGGAAAAAATCCATCAAGGAGGAATATAAGCTAGCACTGGGTGGAACTTGGAAGTAAACAACACCCTGTGGTTCAACAAGGACTGTGGTGGTTTGAACTTACTTTGCTGCTTTGTGGGCCCAATTTGGGGGGATAAGCATCTTCACAGAACTGCAAGTATGAACCCCTGAGAGTTCGGATATTCCTTCTGCTCATTTGTCTCAAGGAGTGTTAATGTATATTCCAAGACTTTTATTCCTAAGATTTGCTCATTAGGAAAAAAAAAAGTTGTAATTATGAAAAGTGTCCAGTCTGCTCCTGTGGCAGAGTAGATAAGTCTGCCATGTGTTTCATGACCCTTTATCTGTATCATGGAGAATTGATTACTGACAACCAGTAGAATATGGTGGTGCCCCTGTAGTTCTGGCAAGGAACAAGAAGAGCTTTACAGCTGATATCAGTACAGCTGATAGCCCATGTGATAGGAATGGTAAGGTTGCCAACACTTCATCATCTCAGGAGGTAGGGAGGGTCATCAGATCCTCACCTAAGATTCCAGATGTGTCTTCTTACTGCCCTTACTGTACTCATCATAGGAAACGAAATGCTGGAGTATAGAGGAGGTGAAAGGTTGACTGAGAGTTCGGAATCTTCAGTTGTAGAACTTTCCATGAGCTGAAAACTTTGCCCGTGCAATTTGCCTTTGAATCACTTAAGCACTGGTAAGTAACCTTATAGATGTTGTCTGGCAAGTTGGGCTTGGCTGAAACCTTCCTTTGGTCTCTTGGTACCTTATCTGGGATGCATAGATGTATCTTTCCTTTCATCTTCCCTGAGAAAGCCATACAAACAACTTGACAGTTTCAAGTGTCAAGATCTGCACATATGGGCCTGGAGTGAGACTAATTATGAGTCAGTATTTATAGAAAATATTATAACTAAAAAGTAATCAGAACCTTCATTGCCCAAGTAATCACTACTAAGCTAACACAAAACATGTAATGCACGATCTAGTTGTACATGTGGATTCTAAAGATTTTCATACTCTGTTCACATGGATCAGGCAACTGTTTGCCCATGACATTCTCTTCAGCCCAATGCTATTTATTGTAAAGTGCGGTCTAAAAGAAAACAAAGAACAAATAAAATGAACAATAATGTACATTTATGTAGTGCTTTTCTCTGCTGCTTCATCCCCTCCCCCTTAAACTCACTGTGTAGGCAAGGTTTCCTTGTATTTCTGATCCTCTTGTCTTCATCTCCTGGGTGCAGGGAGAACAGGCTTATGCAGAGCTAGGGATGGAAACCCAGGGCCGTGTTCATGCTAGGTAAGTTCTCTACAAACTGAGCTTTTCTTCACCTATTCTGGTTAGTAGTTCCTTTAATCGGGTGCAAGACTGATAAGAGTCTCATTGTGTGCTGTAAGGTGGTTTACTGACTTTCAATGTTTCCCCAGGGGCACAAAGTTATTCAAATGAGGATTGCTATTGCGAAATGTGTAGGTGTTTTGTTTGTTTGTTTTTGTTTTTTGGCATCCAGGGCCAGGGAGTCTAAGGACCACTGATAATCACATCCCTTGTATAGAATCATGTTATTTGCATATCAACCACCCAGAGTTGAACAACTACTTTTTGTTAGAGTATTTACAACATCTTGTGATGGCTAATTTTAACTGCCAACTTGATACAACCTAGAACCACCTGGAAAGAGAGTCTCCATGAGGGGTTGTCCACATCAGATTGGCTCAGGGTCATGTCTTTGGGGGATTATCTTGATTCCCTTTACTGATGCAGGAACACCCACCCTAAATGAGGGCAGCACCTTCTGGTAGTGGTCCAGACTTTTTTTTAAAGGCTTTTTGCTTTTGCGCTAGCTTAACCTTCATTCTTACTGGAGTTAATTTACTCTATTGCTGCTGCTGGTGATGCTGCTGCTGATTCCTTTGCTATCACCAGCTTCTTTAAGCTTCAGGTGTACACTGAAGATCAGCAGCTCTCCAGGTATTCTCCAAGCTTTCAGTGCCAGATTGGGGCTGCAGAGGCCTGCAGCTTCATGAAATGAATGAAACCATCTCCTTGGCTTCTCCAATGCGGGACAGCCATTGTCAATTGCCCAAACTACCAATCTAATAAATCCAATCAGCCAATCTAATCAATTTCCATTAGTATGTATTCATTCTCTGCTTTGTTCCCCTAGAGAACCCTGATGAATGCAGCACCTAATACAATGTAAGTGCTACCTAAATTGTTATTATGCTGCAATACTTAGGGAATAATGACATGAATCTATACATATTCAACAGATTTAAAAACCTATTTTCAATCTATAGCTAGGAGAACTTACAAAAGCAGGCCTCATAGGTGGAGGGGACCAATGATATGTTGGTCCCACTTGCGACTTGCTACTGGAGGAAACCACATTTGTTTGTTTTCTGTTGATCAATGGCAACTAGGGGAGTAAAGTGTTTATTTCATCTTACAACTCTCAAGCCACAGTCTGTCACTGAAAGGAATCAGGAATAGATCTCAAGGCGGGAACCTGGAGGCAGGACTTGAAGCAGAGACAGCAGAGGGCTGCTTCTTACTGCCTTGAACTGTTATGCCAAATTCATGAGACCCCAAAAAAGACACCAAGGAGCCGACTCACTCATGCAAACACACAAGGTTTATTGTTAAGGTGCAAGACTCAGCAGGACCCCTATGCAGCAAACTGGCACAGCAGCTGCAGGAAAAGGGTGCCTGGCCTCAATTACAAGGGGTTTTAAAAGGAAAAAAACAAAAAACACAAGTGGGTGGTACCTGCCTTGACATTTCAGGGTTGGGTAAGAATAGGTGACCTTTGGATTCATTGACAGGGGTCTAGAGAAGTTTTAAAATTGTTATTAACAGTTGCCCACGAGGACAGCTGTGGCGAGAAGATGTTATTTACTAAAATTAGTCATTGCCTGACCACCTGGGTGGGGTCACTTTGGCCAGGGCAGGCACAGTTGGTGTTTCTTATTAAGACTGTGTATGGCTCCTTGACTAGAGCTGAATCAGGCTTGTACCATATAGGGTATTTCTCAAGGTGGCTTTTTCTGAGAATGGAGTTAACTCCATCCTTTTCAGTTTACCTTACTCTTTCATGCACCTCATGGTTCATTCAGCTGGCTTTTTTTTTTTTTTCTTTTTTTGTACAACTCATGACCATCTTCTTAGGAGTGGCACCACCTCTAGTGGGCTGGACCCTCTTGTACCAATCACTAATCGAGAAAACACCCCACAGACCCACAGACTTGTCTACAGGCCAATCTAATGGAGGAACTTTCTCAACTGAGATAACTGAGATTCCTTCTTGCAAATGACTCTAGTTTGTGTCCAGTTGACAAAAAAAAACTAAGCAGCCCAGGAGCCTCCCATCCAAGGCATGTTCCACAATGCCTCTGTTCTTAGTTTCTTCTCACAGAACTCAGTGCTACTTGTGTGGCCCCTGTAGTAGTACTATAGATACGGTAGAGGATACCATAGAGGTGGGGGGATACTATACTAGTTAGCTCTGAGAATTCTAGGCCATATGAAGTTCAGAAGACCTTTAGGGGTGACATTAAAAAAAGCAAAGCAAAACAACAAGCAGATGATAGAACAGAAACTGACTGCCAAAGAATTCTATACTTTCCTCTCTACTGCAGGCAACCTAACAAATGCATTAGTTTTGTCTTCTAGCTAATAGCACACATTGGGAGATAAACTCACTAATGAGCATTTTTATTTGGAACATGAAATTGTGGATGTTTGCAGGGCACACGAGAATGGTTAAACTGCTGCCTCTGCTCAGCCAGTCCTGAGAAAATAAAGTTGTAATTCTTACACTAACGTCATTAAATATATTCTCTTGGCTGTGAAGTCTTACTTAGACCTCCGGGATAGCTAAAAGTAAACAATTAAATTATCTCAATATACTCACATTTTGCAGCAAACCATTCCCATATACAGTTTTCACTCTCTAGCTCTACAGCTGAATCTGGCTGAGTTAATGAGAAATGAACCAAGCTGTGTATTGTTTATTTCTCAAATTATCCCCCAAACACCCTAAAGTTTGATCAATAAAAATGAAACCGTCAAGGGGGTCAACATTTCAAAAAAGCAATACCAAAAGCACTTGGAAGACACAATTCTCTGGCCTGATTTAAAGTCCAAAGAAATGAATCCGCCCTCTCCCTGCCAACTGGCTTATCCACAGAAGCAGTTCTCCAAGGAGAAAAAGATGAATGGCAGCAGACTCCATTTTTGAGAATCTGCTAGTTCAAATAAGGACTTAGTTGATACCACAATGATCTAAAGCACAAAATCATAATCACAGCCACCAGTTTTGAAGGTTTGCTGGCATTGATCCAAAGCACAGATACAAAGATTATTGCCCAAACCCAGATTTACAAAAATAACTTTTATTAGCATACGGTCCAGGAGAGTCAACAGTTGCTACAGGAAGCTATGCCCTGAAAAGCTTGAAACTTGAAAAGAACCTTGTTCATGCATATACACATATACACTTTTATACATATACAAAACAGAAGAGAAGTGTACTTTCTTTCCCATGGATAATATCATGTCTTCACAAGGTCGTTTGCAATAGAAACAATATCAAGTTTCTCCTTTTATCTCCTGCAATAATGAGAATGTATACACACTATCTTCAGTTGTGTATCCACTGAGGGGTCCATCAGGTTCCAAAGGATAGTTATAAAACCCTGGTCACACAGATGATACAGGTTAAACTCTATGTGTTTAGGGGCTGGAAAGATGGCTCAGTGGTAAAAGCATTTGTTGTTCTTGCAAAGGTCCTGGGTATGTTTCTCAGCACTCACAAGGTGGTTCTTAGCTATCTGGAACTCCAAATTCCAGGGGATCTGATCCCATATGCATAGACATGGTATGCATAAACACATGTGCAAGCATACAGATACAGCATACACATACAGATAAAATAACTAAATCTTAAAAGTATTAAAAATCCATGGGTTTCAAACCAAAATAAACTTTTTGAAAGGGAGTTTTAGGGAGAAAGGGTTAACAAGATTGGGAAGGAGACCAGATTGGGTGTGGGATGACAGGAATAAGAGTGGACTTTAGACATGTGTGAAGTGATCAAAAGACATATTCAACTAAGAGTTTAAAAATAGGCTCCGAACCTCCTGAGGCCTGAGGCCTGGAGCCTGCACATGCACAGGGGAGCCTGAACAGGCAAACTGGCCTGTCCAGAGTCTGCCAGCACCCTGGTTCTGCCTCCACTCATGGAAGGAGCCTGCTTTCTGGTGCCATGCTGAGAGCCTCCCAAAGACTGAGGACTGTACACAAGGTAACCTGTCCCAGTGGACCAGCCTATTCTGAGTCTGCCAGCATCCTAGTCCCACCTCACCCACTGCATGATGAGAGCCATCAGAGTATTGGACCTACTTGCACCCACCAGAAGAAAACCTTGGTCCTGTAACCACCAGGAGAGGGACAGACCCCACCAGTATGTACTGGAAGAAGGGATGGGTAGATGACAGTATAAGAACAGAAAGATCAATATGATACCCCCAGAATCTAGGGACTCCACACCAGCAAGAAATGAACATTCCAACACAGATGAAGCAAGAGAATGACCCTAAAAACAACTTCATGAAGATGATAGAGACCCTAAAAGAGGAAATGAGAAAATCCTTTAAAGAAATGGAAGAAAAAAATGCAAGAAATGAACAAATCTCTTAAGGAAAGCCAAGAAAAAACAATCAAACAGATGAAGGGAACAATTCAAATAGTCCATGACCTGAAAACCGAAATAGAGACAATAAAGAAAACACAAACGGAGGGAATGCTGGAAATAGAAAAGCTGGGTAAATGATCAGGAACTACAGATGGAAGCATAACCAACAGAATACAAGAGATGGAAGAGAGAATCTAAGGTGCTGAAGATAAACTAGAGGAAATAGATTCACCCACCAAAGAAAATCTTGATCCAACAAATTTCTCACAGAAAATATCCAGGAAATAAGGGACACTGTGAAAAGACCAAAACCAAGAGACATAAATATAGAAGAAGGTGAAGAAACTCAACTCAAAGGTGCAGTTGTCTAATCCACCCTAAATTTTACATCAGGTAATTTTAATTTCCAGTTACTTCCTTTCATCGGACTGTCTTTAAGAGTAGTAATTATAGGGAGAACACCCAAGGTTGCGTTTTGCCCTGACTTGCAGAGATTTTATACATGAAAGACTGAATGAGGACTAAGAATGACAGAATAAAACTCATTTTTTTTAAGTAAAAGAAAAAGGTGCAGAAAATATATTCAACAAAATCATAGAAGAAAACTTTCCTAATCTAAAAAAGGACATGCCAATGAAAGTACAAGGAGGTCACAGAACACTAAATAGAATGGACCAAAAAAAAAAAAAATGTCTCCTTACCATATAATAATCAAAACACCAAACATTCAGAATAAAGAAAGAATATTAAGAGCAGCAAAGGAAAAAGGCCAAGTAACATGTAAAGGCAAACCTATCAGAATTACACCTGACTTCTTTATGGAAACTCTGAAGGCCCGAAGGTCCTGAATAGATATTCTACCTTGGTCTCTTGAGACCACAGATGCCAGCCCAGACTACTATACCCAGCAAAGCTTTCAATCACTATAGTTGGGAAACCAAGATAGTCCATGACAAAAACAGATTTTAAAATACGTTTTAATTAATCCAGCCCTACAGAAAGTTCTGGAAGGAAAATTCCAACCCAAGGAAGTCAACTACACACACAAAACATAGACAATAGGTAATTCCAATTTACCAATAGCCAAAAGGAAAATGGGGGGGGGGGTTCACATATAATACAATCACCAAAAACAAATCCAAAACAAACAAGAGATAACACTCAATGTTCATTAATATCCTTCACTATTAATGGTCTTAACTTACCTATAAAAAAGACACAGGCTAACAGAATGGATACTAAGTCAGGATCCATCCTTCTGCTGCATACAAGAAACACACCTCAACTTCAAAGACAGACACTACCTCAGAGTTAAGGGTTGGGAAAAGATTTTCCAATCAAATGGATGGGTGTAGCAATCCTAATATCTAACAAATTAGACTTTAAACTAAAATCAATCAAAAGAGATGAAGAAGGTCATTTCTTATACATCACAGGAGAAATCCATCAAGATAAAGTCTCAATTCTGAAATCTATGCTCCCAAAACAAAAGTACCCACATTCGTAAAAGAAACATTACTAAAACTGAAATTGCATATAAAACCTCACACACTTATAGTGGGAGATTTCAACACTCCACTCTCAACACTATACAAGTCCACCAGACAGACACTTAACAAAGAAACAAAGCAACTAACAAGTTATGACCCAATTGGGTTTAACAAGCAGTTATAGAACATCCCATCCAAATATAAAAGAATATTCTCAGCTCCACATAGAACCTTCTCTAAAATCGACCACATAGTCACAATATAGCAAACCTCAATAGGTACAAAAAAATTGGAATAACCTGCTGTATCTTATCAGACAACCATGCTTTAAAGTTAGAATTCAGCAACAACACAAGTTGCAGAAATCCTACAAACACAAGGAAATTGAACAATGTGCAATTGTTCCTGGGGCAAGGAAGAAATAAAGAAAGAAACTAAAGACTTGCTAGAAATGAAGGAGAATGAAGACACAATATACCCAAACTTATGGGACACTTTGAAAGCAGTACTGAGAGGAAAGTTCATAGCACTAAATGCCCATATGAAGAAACTGGAGAACAGTCAATTTAGAGAATTAACAGTACAACTGAAAGCTCTAGAACAAAAGCTCTAGAGAAAACTATACAAAAGGCAGTGAGAGAACATGCAAATTAACATCAGAAATGGAATGGGAGACATAACAACGGACACTGAGGAAATCCAGAGAATCTTCAGGTCATACTTTAAAAACCTGTACTCCACAAAATTCAAAAATTCAATGGAAATGGACAATTTTCTGGATAGATATCACTTACCAAAATTAAATCAAGAACAGATAAACAACTTAAATAGACCTATAACCCTTAATGAAATAGAAGCAGTCATCAAAAGTCTCCCAATCAAAAAAAAAAAAAAAAAAAAAAACAAAAACACACAAAAAAAAAAGCCCAGTTTCAGTGCAGAATTCTACCAGAAATTCAAAAAACAGCTAATACCAATACTCCTCAAATTGTTCTACACAATAAAAGCATAAGGGTCATTGTCAGACTCTCTTTATGAGGCTACAATTACCTTAATACCCAAGCCACACAAGGATACAACTAAGAAAGAGAATTACAGACCAATATCCCTCATGAACATTGATTCAAAAACACTCAATATAATACTGGCAAATATAATCTAAGAACATATCAGAGAAATCATCCACCATGATCAAGTGAGCTTCATCCTGGAGATGCAGAAATGGTTCAACATATGAAAACCCATCTATGTAATCCACCATATAAACAAACTGAAAAAAGAAAAAACACATGATCATCTCACTAGATGCTGAAAAAGCCTTTGACAAAATCCAACACCCCTTCATGATTAAGGTATTGAAGAGATTAAGAGAACATAATAAAAGCAATATACAGCAAACCAACAACCAACATCAAACTAAATGGAGAGGAACTCAATGTGATTCCTCTAAAATCAGGATCAAGACAAGGCAGTCCACTCTCTCTATATTTCTTCAATAATGAAGTTCTAGCTAGAGCAATAAGAAAACAATAGGAGATCAAGGGGATACAAATTGGAAAGGAAGAAGTCAAACTCTCACTATTTGCAGATGATACAACAGTTTATATAAGTGACCTGAAAAACTCTACCAGAGAACTCCTACAGCTGATAAACACCTTCAGCAAAGTGACAGGATACAAGATTGACTAAAATAAGATCAGTAGCCCTACTATATACAGACGATAAAGGAGTTGAGAAAGAAATCAGAGAAACATCACTTTTTACAATAACCACAAACAACATAAAATATCTTGGGATAATGCTAACTAAACAAATGAAAGACCTGTATAATAAGAACTTTGAATCTTAAAGAAAGAAATTAAAGATGATAGCAGAAAATGGAAAGACTTCCCATGCTCTTGGATAGTTAGATCAACATAGTAAAAATGGCAATCTTGACAAAGGCAATTTACAAATTCAATGCAATCCCCATCAAAATCCCAGCGCAATTCTTCCCAGTCCTTGAAGGAACAATATTCAACTTTATATGGAAAAACAAAAGACCCAGGATAGCCAAAACAACCCTGTATGATAAAGGAACTTCCAGAGGTATCACCATCCTTGACTTCAAATTCTATTATAGAGTTATAGTCCTGAAAACAGTTTGTTATTGGCACAAAATAAACAGGAAGAACAATGGAATCAAACTGAAAACCCTGATATTAACCCACGTACACACAAACACCTGATTTTTGACAAAAAAGCTAAAATTTTACAATGGGTGGAGGAAAGTATCTTCAACAAATGGTGCTGGCATAACTGGATGCTAACTTGTAGGAGACTGCAGATAGATCCATATCCAACACCATGCACAAAACTTAAGTCCAAGACCTCAACATAAATCCAGCTACACTGAACCTCTTAGAAGAGAAAGTAGGAGGCACTCTTGAACGAATTGGTACAGGAGACTGCTTCCTGAACAAACCGCCAGTAGCACAGACACTGAAAGTAACAATTAATGAATGGGACCTCCTGAAAATTAGAAGCTTCTGTAAAGCAAGGGACACAATCAGCAAGACAAAATAGCATTCCACAGAATGGGAAAAAATATTCACCAACTCTACATCTGACAGAGGGTTGATTTCCAAAATATACAAAGAACTCAAGAAGCTACCAAAACACTGAATAATCCAATTAAAAAGTGTGGTAGAAAACTAAATAGAGAATTCTCAATAGAGGAATCTAAAATGGCTGAAAGACACTTAAGAAAGCATTCAACATCCTTAGCCATCAGGGAAATGCAAATCAAAACAACTCTGAGATACCATCTTACTCCTGTCAGAATGGATAAAACACCAAAGACAGTTTATGCTGGAGAGGATGTATAGAAAGGAACACACTCCTCCACTACTGGTGGGAGTGCAAACTCATACAGCTACCTTGGAAATCAGTATGGTGGTTCCTCAGGAAAAAGAGAATCAGTCTACCTGAAGATCCAGTAATTCCATTCTTAGGCATATACCCAAAAGATGCACTTTCATACAACAGGGACATCTGTTCAACTATGCTCATAGCAGCATTAATTGTAATAGCCAGAACCTGGAAGCATAACCTAAATGCCCCTCAACTGAAGAATGGATGGAGAAAATGTGGAATGGAGTACTACTCAGCAGAAAACAAAAAACAGTGGAATCTTGAAATTCACAGACAAATAGATGGAACTAGAAGAAACCATCCTGAGTGAGGTAACCCGGTCACAAAAAGACAGATACAGTATGTACTCACTCATTTTAGACATAGAGCAATGGATTATCAGCCTACAATCCACAACGACACAAAAGCTAGAAAACAACAAGGACCTTAAGAGAGGCATGTATTCTCCCCCTAGAGAAGGGGAAAGGGACAAGATCTCCCAAGCAAATTGGAAGCATGGTGGGGAGTGGGGGAGAGAGTTAGGAGGAAGAGGAGGGGAGAGTTAGGCATTAGGGAGCAGGGAGATCGAGTCAGGGAAAGAATAGAGGAGAGCGAGAAAAGAGATATCATGATAGAGGGAGCCATTATAGGTTTTAAGAGAAATCTGGGACTAGGAAAATGTCCAGAGATTTACAACGATGACTCCAACTAACAATCTAAGCAATAGTGGAGAGGCTACCTTAAATGCCCTTCCCCTTTAATGAGATTGATAAGTACCTTATATGCCATCACAGAGTCTTCATCCAGTAGCTGATGGAAGCAGAAGCAGACACTCACAGCTAAACACTAAGCTAAACTCTTGGAATCTATTTGCAGACAGGAAGGAGTGATGAGCAAAGGGGCCAAGACCAGGTTGGAGAAATCCATAGAAACTGCTGATCTGAACAAGGGCAGCTCATGAACACAAGACTGATAGCTGGGAAACCAGCATAGTACTGACCCAGATCCCCTGAATATGGTGTTAGTTGGGAGGACTGGGCAGTCTGTGGGGCCTCTGGTAATGGATCAGTATTTATCCCTAGTGTATGAATGAACTTTGGGAGCCCATTCCACGTAGAGGGATATTCCATCAGCCTAGACACATGGGGGAGGGCCTGGGTCCTGCTCCAAATGATATGACTTTGAAGACTTTCCATGAAAGGCTTCACCCTCCCTGGGGACCAGAAAGGGGATGGGATGGGATGAGAGTTGGCAGAAGGAACAGAGAAGGGTGCAGGAACTGGGATTGACATGTAAAACAAGCTTGTTTCAAATTAAAAAAAATATTTAAAAAGAGTTTAAAAATACAACTATATATTATGATTATTGTAATAAAAATACATCACTGTGGATGTCAACAATAAAAAATATTCACCATCTGTCCCTTAACTAAAAAGAAACTTGCAAAAATTCTCATTTAGATAACTTTCTAGCCTTTTTATATTTCATGCTCAGCACTAGAGAGATGGCTCAGGTGTTAAAAGAGCTTAGTGTTTCCACCGACAATCCAGGTTTGGGTCCTGTCACCCACATCAGGTGGCTAGTGGTCTCCTGTAACTCCAGTTGCAGGACATATTACACCATCTTCTGGGCTCTGTGGGTACCTCCATAAACATGGAGCACATAAACTCATACAGACTCATGCACATAAAATATACTAATATTTTCTTTAACCTTCAACAACAACAAGAGATTGGAAGATGCTATTGTCAGTATCCCTGTTCTACAAATGTTGAAACAGAAACTTGGAGGGTTCTGAAACTCCTCCAAGGAAAGGAAGGACTTGAACTACTCTTACAGGTTGTAGAATTTGCATGCTTAATGAATGGGCAGTGCTTTCTCCCTAAAGCTACTCTACCACAGCCCTTCCTCCCTTCCAGGTAATCTCTGCTGCCACATATTCTCTTAATTCAGGCTGGGAACTAGATGGATTGGTAGGTAGTGAGTGGAGTCAACAGGAGTTAGACGGAGGGAGGGTCCTTCTGTATTCTATGTTGTACAAATACCAGCCAGAAGATCCTACCAGATCCTATCCATGACATGAGAGCTTTTCTGCCCAAATGTTTTATTTCCTTTCTCCTGATCTCTGAAAATCTGATTAATTAACTTAAGAAAGATATTCAAGGATTTTCCCCATTGCTTCTATGCTACAAAACATACTGGCATGCTCTTTGTCTTTGGTGAGGACATTATTGATGAACCATAAGAAGAGTGAGTGCATCACTAAAATTCAACTAATTTCATTATTTAAAACCTACTGAGTACCAAATTAAGTGACATGTGTATGATAGGTTATACAATGCCACTCACCCAAATATTCAATGGTAAGCTGCCAATGCTTCTAAGATCTATACCTTCATGACCTCATTGAATCACAAGTATTTTCTAAATGTCTTATCTCCCAGTTCTATTAACATGCAACTTTAGGGATTTAGTTTCCAGCACATGAAAGTCTGAGGGACACAGTCAAACCATGGCACAAGACTTGTGGCAAACTTATACTTAAATTCACTGTATTATATTGATGCAAATAAGCCCAATAATCCATAAGGACCTATGGCAGATACCTTGACTGATCTGAAAGGATCAATCATTTCAGGGAAAGTAGAATGATGGGAACTGTGTATGGGTTCATTCTGATTTTTACCACTCCCCCTGGCATTAATAGGAAGATTCCCATTCTACAGATAAGGAAAACTCATTAAGGCCACAGAACTGGTGGTGGATGGTGGAGGGAGGTGGTGATTCCATTTTTAAACAAGTAATGCTATAACTAACTGTTCTGATTCTGGACCTGGGTGTTGCCTTCCCATTGTATCTCTGTTCCTCTTCCTTGAACTTCTCAAGTGCTCTTGCTTTCCCTGGTTATAAGATCTTCTTCAGTCAAGATTCTAGAACTAAATTCTTTGGCTGTTGTCTCCTCCATGCATCTAGAAGGCTACCAACATAGCATCTTGCTTCTTTTCTAAGTATATACATTTGTGATTACACATTCCAGGCCGCATCACTATATGTAGACTTTTAATCCCATCTGCAAAATTCCTCTTAAAGTATGTCCTGTGGGTTCTAGTAGTTAGGACATAGCTGTTAGAGTAGAGAACCCTGCATAGCTTAGATCTCCAGTCTGGCATTTAGTTGGTCTTTATTAATGGTTGCTTTAAATTTTATGTATTAGATGGGTGTCATAATTAATATATTCCCATCTGGAGATAACTTCATGGAAAAAGAAAGTAAATAACTTCACTGTAATCTATCATAATCCAATATTAATGAACATACTCCTCAGGTTAATTTCCAATGGACAGAAGTAATTAACCTGGAAGGCCCCACAAAGGAGGAGAGCTGAATTATAAAAAAATCATGATTAGAAATCCAGCAAGTGACCTCATCATGAAGAGGTGGTCCAAGAAGTGGGAACAGCATTTCAAAGCAGCATCAAAGAGCACAGGACTTGTATAAAACCCACTTAGGGAGCAGAGGGT
Source organism: Phodopus roborovskii (assembly GCF_943737965.1). Classification (NCBI taxonomy): domain Eukaryota; kingdom Metazoa; phylum Chordata; class Mammalia; order Rodentia; family Cricetidae; genus Phodopus; species Phodopus roborovskii. Next base: position 14,698,448 of record NW_026126558.1, on the reverse strand, counting down.
ACTGAAGGGGTGGGTAGAACATAGGTGAGAAGCCAGGGAAATCAAACTCACCGAGTCCCACTAGATGCTGCAGGTTCATTCTGCAGATAATGAGCAACAATTAAGGGATTAGAGTTGGGGACAGATAAAACCAGAGCCATACAGAAGAAAGGTCATTCTGGTGGCAGCAAGGGGGCTGTTCTTCAAAAGCTCAACCCAACTGACTTATCTTGCAGCTTGGTGTAGGTTTGCATAGGTATAGGTCCAGTATCTCTCACATGCACCATCCTTGAACTGCTGGAAAGAAGAGGGCAAAAATGTTCTGTTTCAGGCAAATGGCACTGTAATCTGAGCTGGAGGCACAGCTATGCAGAGGTAACCAGAATGCTGGGTGCTATTTCAATGCTTTTTAAGTGGAGATGTGTATCAGAATGAAAGGGCAAGAGAGCACCTACTTACCCAGCATGCCCAGAAGGCACCTTGACTCCTTCAAGACAAATTAGCTCTGTTCTCTGCTCAGTATTTCCAAAACTAGAAACTATGCTGGTGGTAGTCATCTGCCTTTGTGATGGACATCTCTGGGTGGTTCAGACGGTTAGCAAGGCTCATCTGTCTTCGTGATAAACATTTAACTCTAGGTGGTTTGGAGGGTTATCAGGACTCAGAAGCATTAGCCTGTTCAATCCTTTGGTTAATGTAGACAGACAGCCTTGGAGTCTCCTGCCTTGCCAAGAGATGGAAATGACAGTAAAGAAGACAAGAATGATGACAGTGACAGAGCTGTCACTAACTATGCATCCAGCATTCCCTTTACCTAAATTGCTTTTAATCTTTACTCTAGCATTAGTATTAAATTTTTTTTCCATCTCTGTGACAAACAAATGAAAAACACCTTGAACAAACATCTACACAACAGAAGGATTTGCTTTGGTCCAAATTTCAGAAGGTCCAGCCCTTCCTAGGAGGGAAGGCATGGCGGATAGGTTCATTCACGGCCTGTCAGTGCCAATTGGCAAAAGGCACCTGCTCCTTTGTTCCTCTTTTATCCTAGGCCCCAAGTATATGCCTAAGGGTGGAATTGCTGGGTCACACTGACAGCTGGGGAACCTGCATAAGACCAAACCAGGTCCCCTGAATGTGGATGTCAGTTGGGGGCTTGGGCAGTCTATGGGGCCTCTGACAGTGGAAACAGTATTTATCCATTGTGCATGTATAGGCTTTTGGAGCCTATTCTCTATGGAGAGGTATCCACTCAGCTTAGATACAGAGGGAGGGCCTCAGCCCTGCTTCAATGATGTAATAGACTTTGGTGATTCCCCCATGGGAGTCCCCACCCTCTCTGAGGAGTGGCTGGGGAGTAGAATGGGGAGATGGAGGGGGAAATGGGAGGACAGGAGGGAGAGGAAACTGGGATTGGTATGTAAAATAAGATTGTTTTTAATTTAAATAAAAAATATTTATACATGTAAATAGGTGCAACCTGCATTATGATATATAATGAGTCTTTTTTTAATTATTCCACTTTTTATTAATTAATTTTATGGTGCTAGAGGTCAAACCCAGGGCCTCGTATATGCTAGATAAACAAGCTTCACTGAGCCAAATGTCCAGCTCATACATTTTATGCTGTGCATTTCCAGAGGACTTTGACTGACAGGGAACATCCACTTAGGATATGAGTGGCACCACCCCATGAACAGGACTACATCCCCAACCCCCACAAATACATTTATACTTAAACGAAAATATATTTCACTACAAAAGAAAACCAATGTCACTTGCTACCAAAAGAAGACAAAATGAGAAATGAAATGGTACCATAAAACCCTAACAGTTATTGCTGCTCACTAGTATGAGTTCCATTAATCAAAAACTAGACAGAATTCTCAGCTAGAGAAGTCAAGTAGAGTTCAATGACAATTCCAATAAAAAAGCTGAGAATAAGGCTAAAGGACCCTAACAAGGAGCTGGCAATAGTGGGTGCAATTATCTACAAGTCTAGTCTTGGCAGATTTAGCAAATGAAAATACCAGATGTCTAGTTACCAGAAAAATAATTTTACATATAATTATGTTCCATGTAGAACCTAGTTATACTAAAATGACTAATATTTTATTTGAAATTCGGGAGGAATGGGACAACACTTTAGAAACAAACCAAGATAAAATGGAGCTAGGGCTCTGACTTCTTCCTCACACCTTGGCTTCCTTTAAAACACTGACAGAGGGTTATGATTTTTTGAAGGTGTTTTGTTTTAATTGTTAGCCAAGTCAGTAATAAAATACAAAAGACTCTTTAATCATCAATCTAATTAATTCACTTTACTGCTCTTCTTGACCTTTTCATCTCTTTTCTATGTATTTGAAATAAATCCCACCTCCTCACCAAGAGGTAAAAGTGAATTGTGTGAATGATAAAACATGCTGTCTTAGCATTAACTGTCAACTTGGCACCGCATAAAATCTCCTGAAAAAGAGTCTCAATTGAGTTCTTTATCATGTTGGTCCATGGGCACATCTGTAGAGGATTGTCTTACCTGTTGACACAAAAGGGCACAGCCTCCTATGGACTGTACTTTTACTAGGCAGGTGGTCCTGGGTTGTATAAGAAAGCTAATTAGCTACGAGCAAGCCAGCAAGCAATGTTCCTCCATGATTTCTGCTCGACTTCCTGCTCTGACTTCCCTCAGTGATGGACTATGACCCAGAACTATAAGTCAAATAAACCTTTTCCTCCCCCAAGTTGCTTGGTTTGGGTATTTTCATCACATCAGAGAAAAGAAAACTAGAACTCATGCCAAACAAATATTCGTGATGGCTTTGTCTGCTTGTTCAAAGACATTGCTACATATTACAGACTCATCGGCACATTATACTTTGAATTCCCTGGACTTCCTTAATTTGAATAGAAGGATCAAAACATACCAAAGGTAGGTATTTTAACTATCTCATTATTCCAAAGAAGTGCTTCCCTTTACAAAAGATAGAGGAGGTATTTGGGAGCCAGGTATATATTCCAGTTTTGTCATGGGCCTGCTTTGTGGTCTCAGGCAAGGGAGTCAGTATCTCTGGATCTTACACTCATCAAGTTAGAATGAAATCTTCCTGACAGGAGTTCTATAGAACCAAATACAATTGCATACAAGGTGAGAAGAATGTCTCATTTCTCTGCACAACATCTAACTATCTAAACTAACCTAACAGCCATCCACATACTGGAGACAACAAAAAAATACAATCCACCCACCACACCATCCACAGAGGCCATCCATATCTGTGAATTCAACTAACACAAAACAATAAAAGCCCTTTTAAAAGAATGATATCCACACCCAATGCATATAGATTGTTGTTGCTGTTCCCTAAAGAGTATGGTATACTGTATTAGGTACTAGATGTCATCTAGAGATGATTGGGAAGATGTGCACAGGTTATATACAAACACTATATCATTTTATATGAAGATCTTGACCATCTGGGATTTTCAGTAGCCCAGGGAAATTTTAGAATCAAGTCTACACAGATACTGAGGGATAAGACTGGACAAAACCAAGAAAAAATAATGGGTGTCTGTGTGGAGTAGAGAGATGGCTCAGCAATTAGGAGCTTGCTGCTCTTGTACAAGACCTGAATTCAGGACCCAGCACCCATGTCAGATGGCTTACAACCTTTTGCAACTCTAGCTCCAGGTCACACATCACTCTCTTCTGGCCTTAATAGGCACCTGCACTCAGTGTTTAACACACACACACACAGACACACCCCACACATTTTACAAAATCAATGAAAACCTATACCATCATAATGGCATTAAATTCAATAGTGGGCACATTAAATTCAAAAGTCTCAGACACCCCCAAAGTTCACATTCACCACCTGGAATCCTCCTGGTTTTTGATAAACCCTGGAAAGTAGGAGTTCTCCTGATATTTAAATACATGGTTCAAGCACAAGGGATTTGCCAAGGCTGAGAATCATGGAGCATGTGGTTTAATCCCTCCCACAGCATTTTCTTCTGAGGTTTATCAGTCCTCAGAACACAAAGAACTGAATAAGGTCTCCAGTCATTAATGAAAGCCATGAGCCTTTCTCAGTTTGGGACATGTTATCAATGCCTAACCCTGAGTTGATTGTGTCTATTCTTCAGCCCTCAGTATTCCAACCTTAGAACCCTCCCTTTTCCTGGAAACATTTTCCACCACAATGGAAAGATCCAGGCCAATGATCATAAATTCACAGTCCACTGGTGTGATTTATTCTGCCTTAATATAATAATTGCATTAGTTGTCAAGAGTTAATGACTAAGTCAGAATAAACTGTGGCACATGCACATTTGCGTTACCAGGCAGCTACAAAAGAAATTTAAAAAAAAATCTCTGTGAGGTGATTATGGAACATTTTCCAGCAGATATTGTTGTATGGAGAAGCAAAGCACAAAAAAGGTAGGCACAGAATGCTACCTCTTATGGTAGAAGAGGAGAATAAAGAAAACACATCTATACACATGCTGATCTTTTCAGAAAGAAACACAATTGAAGCACAGAAAGCAATAAAGTTGGTTATTCACAAAGGGTGAGTGGGAAGAAGAGGGTGGAAGATGCAGAGAATGGAGAACACTTATCTAGTATAACTTTTGTATAGTTTTATCTTCTGGGGGATACATTAATGCTCCACATATTAAAAATAAAATTAACATTGTCACAGACAAGAAGAGTGCTATAATTGTTAGCTTAACATCACTTACTTTCCTTACACAGGGTCAAGGTGAGCTGATTTGACATGTGTTCAACTGCTTTATATTTTGAGTCAAAATGTATCTTGCAACTCATGTTATGCACAGGGATAATGGTTCCCTGTTCTAGTTTTATTTCTGTTGCTGTGATAAAATTATACTGACTAAAAGCAATGTGAAGGAAAAGGGTGTTTGTTTCCATTTGCAGTTCTAGTTTTTCACCCATTATTGTGGGAAGTCAAGGCAGGAGGTCAAATAACTGGTCATAGAACCTCAACACAAAGTCCAGAGCAGAGAGAAATGCAAGCATGCATGCTCACCTGCTTGATTTTACTCAAATCATTGATTTCTCTATTCCTACACAGTTCAGGATCTCCTGCCTAGGGAATGAAGTTGCCCACAGTGGGCTGGATCTCCCTACATCAATTTGCATAATTAATACAACCCTTCAGAGACATGCCCACAGGTCAACCCAATGTAGACATTCCTTATTGAGAATCCCCTCCCAGGTGATTCTTGGATGTGTTGAACTGACAAAGCTAACCATTGCATTCAATTTAGTTTAACAGCAATTCTATGGTAAAGAACCTACCATCTAAATCTCTTAGATAATAACTTATCACTACCTATTATAAAGTGATTAATAATAATACTTTCCCCTTTGAAAATTCTCTCTAGTGCCCCCCTCTTTAGCTCTTTGGTCTGTCTATCCAGAGGAAAAGGGAGAGTCACTTTCCATTCATTCATTTCACCTAGGTGGGGCAACCCACTAGAATAGAGACATAGGTTCACCTTGGATCTTGACCTCTACCTTGCCTAGGTTAAGCCTCTTCCCCCTACCATGCTAACCAAGAGAGTTTGTATTTTTATCCACCTTGTATTCGATTACTAAGACACTATTATTATACTATATTATAATAGCTTTATTCAAGGAAGAGGGGCAGAAATAATCTCAGCCCATGTGTCAATGGTCATTGGTACTTCAAATCAGGCAAACTAAACTCTTACACCTCTGCCCTGTAAAAGGAGTTGTTGGTTTTTGAAAACCAGTTAAGGACAAAAAAAGTCTAGCCAATGAAAAACAGGGGTAGGAGAGTCCTTTTGAAGCTCCCTTTGGGACCTAGGTGTCAGCTGGTATGGTGAGAATTATATGACCATTGAAAGCTACTGAGCTGGGTTGAACTCAAGTTCTCCACTGTCTAGAAGCACACAAATTTTCATCTGCTTAGCCTCTCACAAGCAGGAGTTGTATCAATATAAAGCATTATATACTACATAGGACATGACATTGTCAGTTGTGAAATAGTGCATATAAAAATGTTGCACAGATTGTAATTATTTGGTTATTTACTAAAAATCATTTGGAGGCCAGCAAGATGGCCCAGTGGGTAAAGGCCCTTTTGCCAAGCCTGATGACTTGAGTTCAATTCCTGCAAGCTGCTGTCTGACTTCCAGACACACACCATGTCATGTGTATACCCACACACATATATACACCACACACATATATACAAATAAATATAAGTTTAAAATACCACCTGCTTCTTTTATCAACATAGCTAAAGAACTATGCAGGGATTTTTCCCTTAAAAGATGATCATTTGAAAATGATTATGTTTAAATTGTAGAAAATTAAAAAATACAAAAAATCATAAATAAAATAAACCAGGATTGAAAAAAAAGCTGCAAATAAGTATCATGGATATCTTGATTTTTTTTCCCTCAAATTGTTTAAATGTTCAGTACATCTGCATGCATGGCCTGTTGTAAAGATCTTATTAATTGTGTGTGTGTGTGTGTGTGTGTGTGTGTGTGTGTGTGTGTGTGTGTGTTTAATCTTCTTCCACTGATAATGTTTTCAAAGGTCCCGTGGTTTTAAAATGTACAGACACACACAAAACCAAAGCTCTTATTCCTAGTCTGTGGTTCGGCGAATTTTAATTAATACTGCAACGAAGCTACCTAGAGCTGAAATGTGTGTGCACACCTTAAATTACCTCCTCAGAATAAATAGCTTTCTTGTTACTGTGACAAAAGTTCTGTCTTTTTCAGGCTTTTGTTTCATTTGCTCAAATTCCCTTTCCAAAATGTTTCTATCGCTTGACACTTCCAAAAATAGGTTACTATTTTATGGGTTCCTAATCCACATGGATAACAACACCAAATACCACTCCCCCTTTAAGCCTAATAGCAAAATAAGAAAAGTCAACCTTAAATTTTCATGTATTTGAGCCCACTCCCTTCTGATTTGTCATGCTCAGGACAGTCTTAAGTGACTGTCTTCTTTTGATGTTTGTTCTGGGCCTTTTGTAGGAATTCAGATTGTGATGTTTAATCCTGATTATCAGCTTGATACACTTAGGAAGAGGAAGCCTCAGCTGAAGACATGCCTCCATCAGGTTGGTCTGTGGCCATATTTGTGAGGCATTTCTTGATTGCTAATTTATTTAGGAGGGTCCAGCTCACTGCTGGTAGTGCCATCCCTTCCCACTGGCTTAGGCTGTATAAAAGATATAACAAAGCCAAAGGGAACAAGCCAGTAAGCAGCATTCCTTCATAATTTCTACTCCAAACTCCCATCTTGGCTTCCAACAATGATGGTCTATAAGCTATAAAGCTAAACAAAACCTTTAGTCTCCTAAGTGGCTTCATCATGGTGCTTATCATAGCAGCAAAAACAAAACTGGGCCAGAATGGACACACTTGAGCTATGTGTGACTGAAAAAGACTCACAGTTCTGAGCATATGCCTACTATGAAATCCCTCCTTAAGGCTCCAAGGCCCAAAAATGCAAATGGAAAATAATCTCACACAGATTTTACAGTCCATCTGTTTCTAATAGCTTTCTTGTGGGAACAGGTCTTCTATGATTAGAGAAAGGTTGGTCAAATAAATTTATCTGGGTCCCTGTGATTTTCTATAAAAAAATAATAAAATATCCATGCCCCTCTCTTCCTTTTTTGACGTTAAAAAATTTTGTTTATTTTTTGAGAATTTTATACATGAGTACTGAATTCATATCATTTTGCTCCCTTCCCCCTCTATCTCCTCCTGTGCCCCCCTAACTCTCCCTCACAAATTCATGACCTCAGTTTCTGTGATTTATATTACATATAAATGATAGATACATAGGTACATAGACAGATAGATGAGAGATACATACATAGATAGATAGATAGATAGATATTAAGAAGGCAACCTGCTGAATCCATTTCATGTTGCTCAATTATGTATGTGTTTAGGGATGATCACTTGAGATTGAGTAACCTATCAAAGAGAATGAAAACTAAATCTCCCTTTCCTAGCAGCCATTAATTGCTTGGAGCTCTTCATTGAGTGGAGGGACCTGTGAGGCATCCCCTAATCATATTACTGTTTGCTGGTGTCAATGTACTGGTCTTGCTTAGGCATCTACATTGTTGATTTCATTGAAGCAGCATCTTTGTCATACATAGAAGTTACTATCTGGCAGCAGATGCCCTGAACCTCTGGTTCTAACAATCTTTGTATCTCTTTTTCCATGATGTGCCTTGAGCCTTAAGTATTGTATTATAGCTGTATCAGTTGGAGTTAGGCACCTCTGTGGCTTTCTGCAATAGTCTTTGCTACAAAAAGAAGCTTCCTTGCTGAGTGTGAGAGTTTCACTTATCTCTGAATATAGGGATGGGTATTTAGAACACAGTTGGAAACTATACTGGTTTAGGAATATGATAGAAGTGGGTTCTCCTCTAGGGTCCATTACCTCACCAGCCACAGGTTAAACAGGCCTCAATCCCCTCTTACAAGAAGCTTTTCTCTGTGAACCAAAGTCAATGAAAAAAGTTCCCCTAACAATCTTAACTAATGTGTGTCAGCTTTATTTACAGAGCAAGGACTGTGGGCAGCCAATATTTCCTCTGTTAGACCTTGGTGTTCATATAACTACTATTATCAGTCTGGTTTGTACTGTAACAACAACAAAAATCATTGGCTACTTTATCAATTAATTTAGTCCACAGACCCCTAGCTCAAAATTCCAGTATTGAGGATCCCCTTAACTGTATCACCACACAATAGAAGTGGAAAGGGAAATACTAAAGACACAGGTTGGTAAGCAACCTTGCTTTATAACATCCATCTCTTGTAACAACTAGCTCACAAGAGACCAGGATTGATTCTTGGTGAGGCTGTGCCTCACCATCTGGTCCTGTCCAGAATCATTGTCTCTTAAGAAGATTCGGGACCTCAACATTAACACACTGGGGCCCATGAGCCCAGCACATTAAACTTTAGGGGAACACACTCAAACTATGTGTGAATCACAGTAAACACGCGGTCCTTTTAGTTTAATGCCCCCACCCCCACCCCCTGTGACATTTCTTCACATTTTTCTGCAGGGTTCTAGTGATCCCTGGGGTTCTGTGAGCTTCCCAGCATCATTTGTTTCAATAGAGTGAATTTATTTTTTAAGGCAGGATCTTGTTTAGTAGCCCAGGTTGGTCTCAAATTTCAGATGCTTCTATCTCCACCACAAAAGCACTAAGATTACAGACATGTGCTACCCTGCTTAACTCTTCCTTTTTTTTTTTCCCTTTCTTTGTGTAAGTCTACACCCAAACTACATCCACAATTGCATTGACAAGGACACCAGCATCCTTGTCAATACAATTTCTTTAATACACTTTGAAGAAAAGACAGCATCTTCAACAAATGCTGCAGCCCAAACAAGATATTTAGTGTAGAAGAAGGAAACTAGGTCCCTATCTCCCCTTGCATTTTAAACTTTATTTTTACATGTGTATGTCTGCTTGTGGGCATGCCATCACACAGGTGCGAAGGTCAGAGGACAACCTAAGGGTGTTGCTTCTCTCCTTGTTGGTCCCAGGGGTTGAACTGAAGTTATCAGGCCTAGCTTTTACCTGCTGAGCCATCTCACTGGTCACCACCTTTTTCAATAGCTCTTTTTCCTTAATGTGTTAAGCCAACCAGTTTTAATTAAAAACCTCGTTTGATTAAAAGTTAAGATATTCTACTATACTCACAGCTCAGAACCTACCCCACTTGTCATCAGAGAGGCTGCTTCCAGAAGCTGGGAGCAGATGCAGAGACCCACACCCAAACATTAGGCAGAGCTCTGGGAAAACCACAGAAGAAGAGAGGAAGGATTGTAGGAGCCGGGGATCAAGGACACCAGGAGAACACAGCCCACAGAATCAACTAAGCTGGGCTCACAGGGGTTCATAAAGACTGTAGTGCCAGTCACAGCACCTGTGCCAAGTCCTCTGCATACATGCTGAGCTTGTTTAGCCTGGAGATTTTGTGGGACACCTAACAATGGGAGTAGGGATGTTTCTGACTCCATTGCCTGCTCTTGGGACACCTTTCCTGCTACTAGGATGGCTCATTCAGCCTTGATATGAGGGTTTGTGCCTAGTCTTATTGCACCTTCTTATACCATGTTTGGTTTTTATTCTTGGGAGGTCTGTTCTTTTCTGAAGGGAGGGGGTGCTGGGAAGAGTGTGCTTGAATGAAAGCTTGAGAACCTCATAACTATAAAATAGGTCTTTTGTAGCAGGGGGGGGTATAGTTATCACAAGATCTAGCCACGTGGATTGCAGAATAATTGGCCTCTTGGTAGTCAGCATATTTGCATTGTAAATCTTCATCTTGTTTGACCAAAGTATGTTATGCATCACATCAAGGTATCATTATTTTGACTTGCGTTGTGTTTTACTGCTTTGAAAATGTAATATTCAAGCATGTTTTGCTTCTTAGTACAATCTGTTAAGAGCTATAAGCATAAGAATATTACAGTTGGCTTGCATCTGTACAAGTGCTACAGTGATAATAACAGTTTAAATCAATACACTCCAGCAAGTGCCGTCCCATCCCAGCCTGCATTCCTCCGCACTCACTGCACTCCTGGAGCTGCTGGCTTTGAACACTTGTTACCATCTGCCTGAGGATTCTGGTGATGGGAATCTGCTTGTTCTACAAGGAAGGCAAGACTAGAGTTCTGAAAACCACTCTTCTCTTCAGAAAGCAATGCTGAACCCCTGATAGAGCCATGATTGTTAACCTGTGGGTCATGACCGCCTTGAGTTCCACCCACTCATTCATAGTGGTTGTATATCAGATATTTACATTATGATTCCTAACTGTAACAAGATTACAGTTACGAGGAACTGTATTAAAGAGTCACAGCATTAGGAAGGTTGAGAACCACTGTGAGGGAAATCATAAATATCCCAGTTTCATTAGTGGCCATTTGGGCAGTTCAAAAGCATGATCCACTCTACCTTCTGCAGATCTCTAGCAGAGTCAGGAACCAGCCACCCACTTGTTTGAAAACGTGCCTGTTCCTTGTTTTCTTTCTTTCCAGATCTGACTTCCTTACTCTGCTACCAGTGATTCCTGGGATCCACCCTCTGCCACCTTGGCCTCCAGTGTTAGCCCCAGTGCCTGCTTTAAGGGAAACCTAAACCAAGATGGCTGCCCATCTATCAACATTGCCCTTTACCTCTCCATTCTGCATGTCAATGCACATACATGTGGAACTAGCACAACTTGTCTGTATTTTCTCACACACCTGTCATACTGGTAGACTGACTTCATAACCTGACAAGTGAAAGGCACATGAAGCTGTCCTGAGAGCTATTACTACTCAAAGAGGCAAGGTATAGAATGCTTGATGCATTAACTCTGGATCACAGGGCCCTTAGTAGGTGCACGGGAGCAAATGGATTTTTTTTTTTCAGGGCAATGGCTTGCTTTGTCATCATTCTCAAATCTTCAGATTTGCACTATCACTCCAGAAGAGCTTATCATAGATAGCAATCTGCATGCTGCTGTTAAACACTATAGACAGATAGATCCTGGGACTCAAAAGGAATTTCGGCATCACTAAAGCCACACCTATTCTTGGAATGCTGGTGGGGTCAGTATCCAGAAATCCTGAAAGAACAGCCCTGTTCCTTCTCCAGGAGCTCAGAAAACCCTTCCTCCCAGGAAGGGTATCCCAGCTGGAAAAATATTAATGCACATTGAAGAAATGGATGATGCTACCAAAAGCGTAATGCAGAAGATTGAATGTGTAAGTTTATGTATTGAAATCCTCATACCTGAGGTGGTTGTTTTGGGAGGTGGCTCTTTGGTGAGGTGATGAAGAGACCCTCATGAGTGGGGTTACTATCTGTGATGGTGAGCTTTTAATCGACAACTTGTCACAATCTAGAATGACCTGAAAAGACCCTCAGTTGAGGAATTGACCAGATCAGGATGATCAGTAGGGATGTCTTTGGGGGAATGCCTTTATTATTTGAGGCAGGGAACATCCACCCTGAACATCAGCAGCACAGATTCATCCCACACAGGACTCTAACTGCATAATACGGAAGAGGGCTAGCTGAGAAGAAACAGCGAAAAGCAAACATGTGTCCATTTCATTCATTCTTCTCTTGACTGAGGATGTGATGTAACATGTTGCTTTGAGTTTACACATTGATCTCTTCTCTGTGATGTACTGTTACCTGGAATTATAAGCCAAATAAACCTTGTTATCCCCTAAGGTTAGTTTTCATCAGAATGTTTTATTGGAGCAACATAAACGAAACTAGCTCAATATCCTTGTAAGACATACATACAATAGACCCCTCCAACCTTCTACCACAGAAGGATGAAGCTAGAAGGCCCCTGCTATGAATCAGGAGAGTCCTTCAATGAACATCGAATCTGCTGCCACTTTCATCTTAGACTTCGAGCCTGCAGAACCATGATCTTTCTTATTTATAAAAATAAGCCCACTCAGCTTATGTTGTTCTATAATCCCAAACTAAAGCAACAGCCAGAGTGACTCAGGCTGCCTGGAGCTGAGCATGCTTATCAGTGAGCCATATGTAAGCATCGGAGTCTGCAAACTGCTTCATGTGCTGTCTGCCCATCACTGCTCCTCCTGGTCTATGCATCACCCTTCTTCCATGTACCTCATCTAACAGCCCGCCTCACTTCCCCTGTGAGCACAATTGAATTAAATACTGAAGATAAAATAATGACTTTTCTCTTAAAGGCCAAGGAGATACACAGGCACACACACTGAGGAGACTCAGAGTCCATATCTGAAAGGCTGTCTCTATTCAGAAGGCCTGTGGCATATTAAATGAGAGTATGTCCTTTGATTTCCTCTCTGAAAATATGAACGGTCTCTTAAAAAAATATATACAGGATGATTTAGGAGCCTTGCAACATTAGCTTCAAATTTTTCAAGTGTCTTGAGTGAGATCGAAGTAGAAGGAGCTTCGGAACTCATCCAAAGGACAAACAGTATTCCAGGTTGGGAACACTCATAGCTGTGTTGTCTTATCCATAGCTATCATTTCCCATCATTGGCATTACTGTAGGGAGCTTTTGTGCCAGGTCACTGCCAGTATGAGGACTGATATGACCTCGGGCCCTAGGCAGGAAAGTCCCTGGAGCATCAATTAGTACAAGTATCTTCTTTTACCAACCAGGACAAGGACAATTCCAAAGTCACATAGGCAGGAGGACAAAACCATAGAGCCATACATTCCCAACATCTGAGTACCTGTGGCTTAGAGTAAGCACTTCTAACATCATGGACATGCTAATTGCTAATTATTTTCTCCTGACAAGGGTACTTGGCAGCCTCTATCCTTTAGTTGCCTGTAATGCTAGTTGTGACAAAAAAAAAAAGTGCCCAGACATTGGCAAATGACCCAAGGAACAAATTTATCCCACCTGAGGATGAGTAGACAAAGACCAAAGATTGCAAAGTGAAGCCATGTGGGCTAAATTAGGTTCACAGATATACTGTGTTATATTTATAAGGATTTTACAAATTTGGTATATTTTGCATGAGAAAATCTAGACTAATAGATTCTTGTGAAAGTCTAAAATATCTGGCAATCCTGAGCTCACATCCTTACCTGGCAATCACAGCTGTTAAACTTTGAATACAAAACATCCCCACAGGCTCATGGGTGGAAGGCTTTGTCCCCAGCTGGCAATGCTATTTGGGGAGGCAATGGAAAGTTTAGGAGGTTGGGCTTTGCTAGAGTAAGTAAATGGGATACCAGGAATGTGTCATTGAAGAGCACCTTGTCCTTCCTTGCCTCTGCTTCTGGGTCACCATGATGGTGAGCAGCTCTTTTCCACCAAGATAGTCTGTCTGTCCACAGCCCAGAAACAATGGAGCCAGCAAACAGTAGGCTGGAAACTTTGAAACTGTAAGCCATAACAAATTCTTCCTCTAAAATATTTTCCCTTTGGTATCTGTAAGGCAACAGAAATGTCACAGAACACAATGAATCAAGGTTGTGTTGATAGCTCCACCCCTTCAGAATGCCCTCCACACTCCTGTTTATCACAGTCTCCGCCACTCCCTATTGTATCCCATACAAGAGCCATTTCGTTTGACTCATAAACATCTTGGTTCCAAATTTAGAGTGACATGCTTTCAAAACTCTTTGGCTCTGTTTCCCCTTAAGAAGCCTCTCAGAAATCTGAGGGCAAGGTCATGACCTTTTCCTGTTGCTCTTCCATGGTGTCTGATGCTGGGCAAATACTTATAGGTAATTATGGATTGATTTATCCACAGTAGCCTTCCCAGCATGACACCCTGAGATTGCCACTCTTGTGAACTTCAATGGAAACGGCCTGGAAAGTGAGCATGCTTGCAGGAAGCTGTCTTCCATAGCTCCATTCAGAGGTTCAAGAATCATGTTGTACTAGGTTCTAAATCTACATTAAAGAAAGCTGCCTAACTGCATTTGACCCATATCCCCAGTTAATTTGCCTATGGAATCCCCTTTAACCCTGCATCCATCAGTATCCTAAGAGACAAATGTAACACTCAGTGGACTTCAGAAAAGACTAACATGGAGCCCTAACCTTTCCTAGTTCAACAATGGTTAAAATACTAAGTGACACAGTTAAAGGGAGTTTCAAATAAGGCACACTTTTCTCAAGCACAGCCATCGATTTGGATTGCCTCCTTTAAATTTCCCCACAAATCTGAGGAGACAGCATGATCAATATACACATTTTACAAATTAAACGATAAACACACACACATGCAGAGATGCGGAGAGGAAGACAGAGAGAGAGGGAGAGAGGGAAAAAGGGAGAGAGAGAGAGAGAGAGAGGGAAAAAGGGAGAGAGAGAGAGAGAGAGGGAAAAAGGGAGAGAGAGAGAGAGAGAGAGAGAGAGAGAGAGAGAGAGAGAGAGAGAGAGAGAGAGAGAGAAAGAGAGAGAAAGAATAAGGAACTTTACCAGTGGTTACACAGCTAGGAATAGGTAAATGAAACCAGGACTGGGATGTATAACCTGATCAACTCTAGGACCTAGGAGCTTTCCCTCTGTTTACTTTGGTCCTGTATC
The DNA here is from genome assembly GCF_943737965.1 of Phodopus roborovskii. Lineage (NCBI taxonomy): Eukaryota > Metazoa > Chordata > Mammalia > Rodentia > Cricetidae > Phodopus > Phodopus roborovskii. The sequence goes on along the minus strand of NW_026126558.1, from coordinate 14,683,364 downwards.
TTGGGAGCATCAGGGTATGGGGTTTATATGTTCAATTACCCCCAAAAGAAGGCACCAGGCCCTTTTCATGAAGTAAGGAGAAAGCCTTAATCAACTACTGTGTATGAGAAATGATACACGGGGTTTGTCATGTATCCCATGCAGGTTTTTACATGCCTGCAACTTGCTTATCTGATTCTCATTTCTTAACATCTCAGAGCCTGAAATTCACACAGTTGGGAATTGAAAACACTGGAATGTGAACAGTGTCTGGTATCAAAGTAAGTGATCAGTATCCATATTTTACAAATTAAGAAATGAAACAATACAGCTTAAGAATCTTGTTTTGGGTAGCTGGCTCAGTTGGTAAAGTTCAGAACAACAAAACTCAGGTACCTGCATCTGCACCTCCAGCACTTGGGAGGAAGATAGGCAGATACCTGGAATTTACTGGTCAGCCATTCTATATCCATGTTCAATGATAACATTGTCTAAAAAGAAAAAAAGAAGTGAGTGAGCAAGACATCACACATTGACCTCTGACCTCCACAAGCACACACGCACCTGCACCTGAATGCAACATGGACATACATCCTCACCCCCCCCCACACACACACACAAACAGATTTTTAGAAAGAAAGATTAAACGGTCCAAGGGTACAGTGCAATTGTTAGGAGTGCTTGCAGAGTACTCAGAGGATCCAAGTTTGATTCCCAGAACCCACAGCATGGTTCACAGTCATCTATAACTCTAGTTGTAGGGGCTCAGATGCTATTTTCTGACCTCTGTGGGAATGAAACATGCACGTGGTGCACATACATACAAACACACAGGCTAAACACCCTCACATAAAAAAGAAAACATATAAATCCACTCCTCCAATTGTTTTCTTTAAGAAAGGTTAAGGAACTTGGCCATGTTATATGGTTGCTTTGCTCAGTGCGTATTTAAGAATTTAGAGACTTGATAGCTGGACTGGTGGATGGATAAATGAGTGACAGATGGTTGAATGATACTTCTTGCCCACTTACTTTATGTAAGTTCTGTGAACAGGAGGTACTTGCAAAAAGGCAATGGGTGGGATTCCTGTTCCTGAAGAATGTTTCCCATCTCCTGGAAATTAAGCCATTTAACCTAAGAAAAGAAAAGGTCAAGTGTGCCCTTCTGGCATTCTCAGTTGCATCCAGTTCTCACAGCTTCACACAGTCATGACTCTAAGAAAAAGCCAACAAACTGGACACTGGCCAATAAAATAATAACAGAAACAGCACTCTGAAAAAAAAAAAAAAACCCTGGCTCAGCTCAAACCAGACATGTCAGGGAAATAAGAGAGCCAAGGTAGCTGCAGGGCTAGTTCACTATGGTGTGTAGTATAATAATCTGGAGAGAAAAGAAAGAGAGACAGAGACAGAGACACAGAGAGACAGAAAGAGGGAGGAAAGAAGAAAAGAAAGGGAGCTGAGAGAGGAAAGAAGGGGGAAGGAAGGGAGGGAGGGAGGGAGGGAGGGAGGGAGGAAGGGAGGAAGGGAGGGAAGGAGGGAGGAAGGGAGGGATTCAAGGATGCAGGGAAGAATTCTCCCCAGATCTGGTTTCTATTGGACCCTATCTGAGGAGTCAAGGTTTTATTTGCTTCTGAACCTGGATTTTACATTCCTATTCAGTTGCCATTATTCACAATGATCTATATCAAAGTGCTTTGGGGAAACACATCTCTACACAGCATTTGGAAGAAGCAGACAGCATTATTGTGTGATAATTCATAGAAGAAATCACACAGCCTCACACTAGGGGAAAACCCTCCAAAATATGCAGAATGGGATAAAGAAATCACTCAGAAATCATCTTGTAGCATGAATGAGGTTTCAAAACCATAAACTGCTTCATTTAAATTCCCTCACCTGGCCCTATGTGCTATATTCTCCTCCACACTTGGCCAATCATGTTTACCAAGCAATACAAAAACAGTCGATCAAAATCATCTCTCCATAGACAATAGCTGCTTGTGAATAAAAGGGAAAAAGGAGGTAAAATGGTCCCAACTTTAATCACTCAAAATCTGGCAAAGGCAGACCTAAATACTCTTCTTAGGGCTAGCACATCCAAGTTATGAAAAAAGTATAGTGTTTTCTTATTAATTTCTACCACTAAACAGCAATTAAATAATATGGAGATAAAACCATGAAATAGGACAAAAATGCATCTTTGGTGTTGGAGAGATGGCTTAGCAGTTAAAAGTGGTTGCTGCATTTACAGGAGACCAGGGTTCAGTTCCCAGCCCCCACCTCAGACAGCTCAGAAACCCCTGGAATGCCAGGGAATTTACATTCTCTTCTGGTCTCTGTGGACAGCTACATGCACATGGCCATGTACAAACACACACACACAAATAAAATAAATCTTCTTTTTAAAGAACACATTTTCTTTGGGGGGGGGAACGAATGAATCTGGTGTCAAGGGAAATAGTTATTTAAGTGACATTGTGCTTCACCAAGGGAACTTGAGGATTCTCCAAACAGCCCATCCACCATTCCATTGTGTCATCTGAGGAAGGTCCTACTATTACTCCCAATATCATCTCTCCCCTCATCATTAATAACTGAACTCTGACTTTCTCCTGGGAATCTGTCACTTCACTGACAGAACACTACATCCTCCAATCTCCATTGCAAGAAGATTAAATTAGGCTAGATTCTGGCCCATTGGAGGTAAGTAGTATCCTTAAGAATAAAAATGTGTAGGGGCTGGAGAGATGGTTCAGTGGGCAAGAGTGTTTACTCCTCTTGTATAGAATAGGGGTTCAATTCCCAGAACTCACATAGTAGCTCATAACTGCCTGTTACTGCAGATCTAGGGAATCTGATGCCTTCTGATGATGTCCGTGGGCTCCTGCACAAGTGTCGGTGGTGCACAGACACACTCATGTTCATCAACATGTGCACATAAATAAAAAATAAATCTTCAAAAAGTTAGAAAGGTGGAACAATATATAAAACCATACACATTATCAAATAATGATTAAGATTTCATGTTTCAAAGTGACATGGCTCACACTTCAATGCCCAAGTCTGCCACACTTAGTAGGTGATTTGGGGAAAGCTATTCAGCTTTTTTTTGCAAATCTCTCCTCCTCTGTAAAGTAGGGATACTAGTTCCTAAGGCACAAGATTATCCTGAAGAGCAACTATTGTGATTTATGTATAACAAATTATTCTAACTGGATCGAAGATGATGCAGTGGAATAAACCTGATTAAAGAGTGTATATAACTTTTTACTCTCTGACTTAAGAACAGTTTGCTTCTGGACAGCCTAACCTAAACCAATATATATCAATTGGACTAGACTGTTAGACTTAAATTAACTTCTCTCCCCCTCCCTTCCCTTTCCCTTTCCTCCCTCACTCTCCCTTCTCCCCTCCCTCTTCCCTTCCTTCTTCCCCCTTCCTGTCCTCCCTCCCTCTTCCTATTTCTCTCCCCCATCCACACACGTGCACTCACGCAGGCATGCACAAACTCACATACATACACACACGCTCAGGAACACATGCACAGTGCTCAAAAGAGCCATTTACAGTTCAGAGGTGAGATGCAATACCCCATTGTACCAGCAGTGGTACAATGTCAGTGTTTGACATTGCCCTTTCTGGTAAGGTAATTCCCAAGGAAAACACTGAGAGAATGCCTGGAATAACCCATTCACAACAAATAAAAGCTGACTTACTGTTTATGTGGAGATGTGTCAGCATAGCTCTTGCCACATTCTACTAGAGAGGAGCAACATTACAAATGCTTACTTATATTGTTATATTGGACTCAAAGGACAGTATTCTTCTGCAAGTAGCTCAAAGTGTGGTGTGTTCCTTCTGGGTTGTTGTGATAATCAGCTGTCCACCCATTACAATCTGGGTTTTTTTAACAGCCAGAATACTCACTTGTAGGGAATAATTATCTTCCATTCAACACACTATATAAGACAAACACCATCTCCTAAATATGCAGTGTGTGAACTTCAGCACAGACTTACTTCCCTTGTGTCAAAGGCAAATGCTTCGAAACAACACAAAGGGCCTTGGTAAGATAGAGATATTAGTAGTCCAAGAAACGAGCAGACACCTTTAAAAATTCCACTGAGTAATATTAAAAAGGGGTGGAACTGATTTGACCCAGTTCAACAAACACATGTGGTGAGATGCTAATTGCACGAATCTGCAGTCAGTGTTTTATCTTATCCAAAAGAACTGAGGTGTCAGATATGCCCAGTCACTTGAGACTCAATTTCCTTCCTGTAAGGTGGAGATGGTCATTCTTACCTCATGAGATTATTCCCAGAATCAAATTGTATTATGTAATGTCTAGAACAGTAGTCAACAGAACACCATATAGCTCAATGTCATTAACACTGAAGCCACCTCTACTCACTTCTACTCCATGTGCAAAAGGACAGCCTTGCACAGAAGCAGCTGAAGTCCTCAGCCTGGGGACTTTCTCTGCCTAGAGACCTAGGGCCAGGGAGCAAACACTTCCAGGAACAGTTCTTGATCAGTCAAACACAGAGTTTAGTGAGTAAATAACAATTTCCCCGTTTCTTGGATGAGACAACTCTGGGATTTATTTCATCCACAATGTATCCCAAAGGTGTCCTATGGTTTTAACCCCACTCACCCATGGTGGTAATCTGCTCTTAAAGGCATTCTGTATTGGCTTTCATCCTTTTACTGTCTCGCTTTCACAATTTATAACCAAAGCTTCCTGGGATTACCTCCAAAATAAACCATGGGCACTCTAATTCTAACACTATTTCTCAATGCGAACAGGGTTCTTAATCGGGTTTACAATAACGTTCAGTTCACTAAAGAGGGACATTCTGTTCTGCCTCCATCTGCCCTCTCCCTCCTACTCATCGCTATTTCCTCAGGGGATGCTCTTATCATTTGCATCATTTCCCATTGCCTTTGCTCTCATCTCTAACTGATCACTATGCTTCCAGGGACTCTATTACCCCAAAATGCAGTTCTGCTAATCCTGGTCCCTCAATTTTTATTTGTTTGTTTGTTTTTTGTTTTGTATCTGCAGTTTTAGTAGTGTTGATCACCTTCATGGTTTTTAATTAAAAAAAAAAAAAGTTTCAGAGACCAGCCTCAAATGTTGCTTCCTTCATCCTCCTCTGCAGAAACTGCAGTGCACAAAACATATGAGCATTATCTGAAGACCACCTGTCACCTTAGATGTGCCTCAGTGGGCCTAGAATCTTCTTGGTCTATAGAACTGACCCCTCCTTCTTGAGAATTCCTCCAACCTCATAGGATAAGTTAATAGTTTCATCTTCTGGGATTCCACAGAAGCACCTGCTTTCATTGGCTAAGTTGTTCATGCAACAAACATGTTTGATTATGGACCAGTCATGAACTACCCCCAGGAAAATAAGGTTGCTTAAAAGTAATACAGCTCCTACTCACCTGAAGTTTAAGCTGGGCAAAGGAACATGACAATGCTAAACAAATCATATCATAGTTACGAACTGACATGCACTTTTACAGAGATGAATCCAGCCTGGGAGTTTGTGAACTTTGCACAAGAAATTGATGCTCTGGATGAGAGTGGGTTAGAAATTAATCATGATGAAGGTGGTGCACTGAACATCCAAGGTCAAGGACACGGCAGGTGTAGACATCTGAGTTAAGATGGGGATGTAATAACTTTCCCCAGATAAAGGCCAAAGTTTGAAAACGGAGAGGCATGGGATGGATGGAAGGAGGAGAGACTGTAACAGCATCATTCTGCCATGTTCCACCAGTCTCATTCACTGAGACAGAGCCTCACAGTCACTGAGCTAAGGCACTGTAGCACTTTATACTGTGCAGTTTGAAAATTCAATGTGACCATTCTGTGGACGTACTTGGTTGTTTTATGTCAACTTAACACAAGCTTTCATTATCTGAAAATAGAGAACCTCAATTGAAAAAATATCTCCATAAGATCTGTCTATAAGGCACTCTATAAATTAGTAATTGATAGAGAGAAGTTGCAGCCTTTTGGGGGTGGTGCCTGAGCTGGTGGTCCTGGGTTCTAAAAGAAATCAGGCTGAGCAAGCAGAGAGAAGTGAGCCAGTAAGCAGCTCCCCTCCATGGCCTCAGCAGCAATTTCTGCCCCCAGGTTCCTGCCCTGTCTGAGTTCCTGTCCTGATTTCCTCAAAGATGGACTGTTACCTGGAAGTGCAAGCTGAAATAAACTCTTTCCTGAGAAGTTGCTTTGGTCATGGTGTTTCCTTACAGCAATGGTAATCCTAACTAGGACAGTAGGTATGGGTGTTGGGGCTCAGAAGAGTAATGTCACCTGAGATCTCAAAGGCAGGATTTACCTGAACTGAGACATGCACCTGATGAGAAATTGTATCTCTTTCCTTAAATTGCACAGGGCAACTCCTATACCATTGTTTAAGACAGCACAGATGACCTTTGTTTAATAGGTAGAGTTTATTATGTGATAAACCTGATTGGGTTGCATCTGTCGTTTTTGTTATTTTTTTTGAGATAGAGTCTCACTATGTAGACCAGACTCACAGAGATCCTCCCAGGTGCTAGAATTAAAGGTGTTGAACCTCCATGCCCAGAGAGTTTTCATTCTTACTCATTTAGGCCCATTGATACAGGGTTTCTCTCCTACCTCAATTTCCTGAGTGCTGGGACTACATGGATGTTTCACCACACCCTGCTGGAGAAAGTACGCTTTTCTATAAACTTTCAAAACAATAGACTTGTAGGGGTGTGTGTGTGTGTGTGTGTGGTGTGTGTGTGTGGTGTGTGGTGTGTGGTGTGTGGTGTGTGTGTGTGTGTGTGTGTGTGTGTGTGTGTGTGTGTGTGTGTGTGTGTGTGTTGTCCAGGAGGTTCCCAGCAGGAACCAGACCTGTTCTGGGACCCAATTCTTCTGGAGACTCTGCTCAAAAAAAAAAAAAAAAAAAAAAAAAAAAGCATAGGTCCTAAGAACTAACTGGCTTAAAGAAGCCTCAGAAGTCCAGAAAGAGCATCCCACTTGACAAGGGACTAGGGGGAAAAGACTGGACCTGGCTCTTCAGAGCCCTGATTGGGATGGATCTCTAACTTCCCGCACCTCCCTGCGGTTCCACTCAGAAACAGCAGATGGTAAACAGCCCAATTTCCCGGCTATCCCGCCCACCCCTACCCTCCCGCCAGCCAGGAGAGGAGGCAACCTTGTCTCCAGGCAGCTTCCTCCAGGCCCAGACATTCATCTCTGTCCATTTCAAGGCGCCCGAGTCTGTGCCGTATATACCCAAGTATTGAGCCCACGAAAAAGGTTGGAGTATCCAGGCAGCAGCTCCTGGTGTGTTTTATTCAAGAGTCTTGTGGAAAATCCATGTTTAAGGTTGCAGTCAAGAGCCAGATTTGAGAATCGCACAAAAGCTGGACTTGAGGTTTGGTTGGAAGCAGAAGGAAATGTGAGGGCTGGGGGTGTGGGGGGCGCGAGGGCGCGGCTCCTCTGAGGATTACGGCGGAGGCGGTGGACCGCGGCTCCACTCGCAGAGGTTGCAGCCATTGCACTGAACAGCATCCCACATTCAACAGGAGGAACCCGCGGGAGAGAAGCCCGGACCCCCTTCACAGCCACAGCCTGTGCGCCCCGCGGCCCCTTGCGCGCCATGGCCAAGGAAGGCGTAGAGAAGGCGGAGGAGACAGAGCAGATGATCGAGAAGGAGACCAGCAAGGAGCCTGCTGAGGGCGGCGACTGCTCCCACCGCCTCGGGGATGCCCAAGAGATGCGCGCTGTGGTGCTGGCCGGCTTCGGCGGGCTCAACAAGCTGAAGCTTTCCAGAAAGGCCATGCCAGAGCCACAAGACGGCGAGCTCAAGATCCGCGTCAAAGCCTGGTCCAGTATCCACGACTTTCTGGTTTTTCTCTTTTGCGCGCTGGGCGCTCCGGGAGTGGGTGGGAGAGCCTATTTTGGAGATGCTGCCCAGGTACCCAGTACCCAGAGGCAGCGGGCTGCCTCCTTACATTCACACTTGGCTCTCTGAGCTCCTCCAACCCCAGCCAAAGCCTGTGGAGCCTGAGGAGGATCTCAGAGATGGCCCTTTCCCGCACATCAGGTGTAGGTTGACAGGAATGATAGTGGTTCACAGGACTTGAAGTGTGGAAGATTGTGTTGTTCTCCTCTTGTAGGACAACTCAGCTTTAACACTCGGAGGGTTATATGGGTGGGAATTGATCTTTTACATTGTTTAAAAAATAATAATCGGTAATCGCCTTATACGTACTATTCCCGGTGAGGTGTTTTTTTTTTTTTTTTTTTTTTTTTTTTAGTTTTGATATGCGATATGCGATCCCATTTAATACTTCCTGAGACCCAGTAAGTCAGGCGCCCAGCCTTAGAGGTGAGGCAGGCTCAGAAGAAATGAGTGATCAGCCAAGATCAATCAGCTGCCACTGAGTGACCTGGCTGGAACTTGACACTTGATCTCTTTTTTCACCTCTGTGCATCCAGATGGGACTGAGGATTGGGTGCAGGGCTGGGTGTCCCCACTCCCACCCCCCCCCACCCCTTGTACATTTCTTTCCCCGGACTTACATGAAGAAAATGAAGAAAGGAACTGAGAAACAAGAGGGTTAAATCCCCAGCCTCTAAGCTAGGTGAAAGGTGAGGCCAGAGATGCAGTCTCCCAGCTCCCTCCCCCCCCCCCCCACCCCGCTGCATCTTCTGCTTTTCCTGGTGGCTGAGAAAACCAGATGGCTTTCTTTAGGAACTATTGCATGGTTCTCAGAAAGGACCCACGTTATAAGAGACCCTCTATTCCCATTCCTCCTGGGGAGATGTGTCTAGAACAGCTGAGTTTCCCCATAGTGTGTAAATGTGAAAGCTGATCTCTGCTTGGGGGCATTATACCGCCATGGCCCTGAAGTCAAGTGGAGTGGGGACTGACAGAGTCGCTCACTGGACTCAGCATTCTATAGTCACCACGAATCTTACAAGGGCTGTTGGTTGGATTTCCTAAGCCCCTGGTGTCCCTACTTGGTAGAAATAGCCGCTGACCCAAACATCCTCAGGACAGATGGGGGAAAAGTCAGGATCTGCAACCTGATATAAAGGCAAGAAAAATGCAAAGAGCTCCCTTTGGCCCCTTCATCACCTTGACAGCAGGTGGGTTTTATTGCCAGATTAGGAGCCAGCTGGTGGGAGCAGAGAGCAATGATCCATGGTTAGCTCTTCATATATGAAACTGGTCCTGCTTGACTTTAAACACTGTTTGGAGGTTTCTCAGGCAAGGGGAGGAATTCAGGATAAGAGAAGCTTCCAGCCAACCTGATTATGCACCTATGTACTTTTATACACAATTGTGCGTGTGTGTGTGTGTGTGTGTGTGTGTGTGTGTGTGTGTGTGTTAGGAACTTTCATTCTTACTGAAGATTAAAGTCTAGGATTCAAGGATATATTCAGAAAATAACTGTAAGGGTCACAATTTCAAGAAAAAAGCTGTTGCTGCAGTATGAGTAAATCTGTGCTCTCCAGCTTCTGCATTCAGTAGCCTTGTGCTAACTGCAAGAAAATGCCAGTAGGAGCAGGGATGTTTTGAAATAATCTCAAGATGAAAGCAAGGAGGTGATTTCCAGAGACTGACATAGAAACCCACTATTTAATTGAGCCACACACTTATGTACACACACACATATGTACACACACACATATGTACACACACGCATGTTCATATGCATGCACACACCCACATTTGCACCCATGTACTGACTATGCACACACATGTATGTACACATGTGCACACACAGATGCACATTTGTATCCATGTATACACACATGCACACATACACACACATACATGCACGCACAATAGCCCTACTTATTCAGAAAACCACACAGACCTGGTCTGTACTAGGAATATAGTGTGAAAAAGAGCTCCAGATTGATTTTTTTCCTTTCACCAAGTGAGAAGCAGAATTAGTTTGCAGGGCCACATTGAAATAGCTTGTGGAGATGGCTTGCTGGGCCTGTCATCCTCTGCAGGGCTGGGATTGGCTAACCAAAGAGGCCCATTGATTATAAATTTCTGCCTTAAGAGCAATATGACTCATTCCATGTTTTTATGAATCAACTGAGGCCTTGTGGCTGAAGGTCCCCCTTTTATCTGCTTTCTGTTTTTAATGGAAACCTTTTATCATCAAATAGGATGTTCTTTTTGCTTGGAAACAAAGCATAGCACATCTGAATTAGTATTACTCAGACCTGGGACAAGGTCTCAAGTTGGTGAGTCTATAGTTATAAAAGTGGACAAGAAGAAGCAGCAAAAAACACACATTTTTATCTCATTTACCCTCCAATTCACTGACTGGTTGGGCAGGTATTTTTCTTACAGAACAAATTGGGTATTGGGGACATTGGGAGATTTGTTAAAAGTAGCACACAAACAGTACTTAGGATGTGTATTTGCATGTCCCCAGTGCTTTTACTCTTGTATTCCATTGTGTGATCCTCGGAAATACCACAAATGTGATTTGCCTCTCTAGACCATGACATCTACAATTGTGTCCTTTGTTTTTTGTTTGTTTGGTTTTGGTTTTTTTTTTAAATAAATATGGGTCTATTGTTGTTCTTTTGTATGGCTAAGGGAACACATTTTTTGGTGATTCCAAGAGTAATATGGTTATTTTTTTCTGGAAATTAAAGGTGTATTCAAGTGCAGTTTAGAAAGAGCCACTGCTTGTTGCCACAGGGTTGGAAGGACAGAGGGTTCTTCCCTCTTTTTTAAAAAAAAAAAAAAAAAAGTCAGCTGATAGGAGACCCATTTCACAAATTCTGCATGGAGTGGGGGGGGGTTATGTAACAGTAGGTTTAAATGCCCAAGCAGCAAATGAGTATGTGTATGAGTGCATGAGAGAGAGAGAGAGAGAGAGAGAGAGAGAGAGAGAATCATTTTACTCTTCCTTCTGTGTGACCTTGGTGAGCTTGTCTCACTTTCTCCAAGCTTCCTGGGGTTCATCTGCAAAACACAGACAGTATGACAACCCTTGTAGTGGTTTAAGATGGCCAAACTTGAATTCTAGCTCAGCTCCTTCCTTGCTAATTGGATACCATGGATCAAGCTCCTTGGGATCAGCAGCTGATACAGAGAGCCTTTTGCAAGCAGTTTACTGAGGAAGACGTTTCAGGATAAAGAGATCAAGTAGTTCAGGGAAGAGAAAGCTAAACAAGGTTATGATCTCCCTTGGGTCCCTCTGCAGAGTCAGTTCCCCCCAAGATCAAGAAACAGGGTGACCTTTTGGTCACTGTCTGGGCTGCTAATCAGAGTGTGGGCTCTCTTAAGCAGAGGTGCTCATACAATGGAGCACAGTTGTTTAGAAAATTTTGAGTAGCAAACATCCCCAGGAGGGATCTAGATAAAGTCCAATCTCACTCTTTGGTTGGCATTGCTGATTAGTTACCCTAAACCTAATAGAGGACTGGTTTGTAAAATGGGGATAATTGTGATACCTCCTTTACTAGTACTGTACTGAAGTTGAAATGAGGTAAAACACACAAGACCTTTATATACAATTAATGGTTAATAAATGACTTACTACCTAACCTATTATTTTTGGTTGCCATCACATCTCTACCTTACAGAGCCCTATCAGTCAAGCTAAAATGGTTTGGAAAGTGAAATGGTTGATAATTACACTGGGATAGCAGGGGCAAATTAGAAAGATCCCAGACAAACCAGGCTGTGTGGTTCTCCTAACTGATAAGGGTCTGATGACCTGTGGCCTTGTTGCCATCGTGTCTTTTGAAAAGGAGACGGTAAGGTCTGAGTCTAGCTGAAGGTCTCCAGGTTGGGCTTCAGGAATGTATTTAAGTGGCCATTAACAAGCCTTGTCTAGTTTGTGGCTCAAATTGGCTTGTGGTGGAAAGTCACTAATGGATTGGGGACATTTATTTTCCCAGAGTGATTTACAGCAAGAGGCCATATGAAACTGCTGGAAGGAGACCAATTGGATGAAAAATGGTTCTGGCTAGTCATGGCCCCATTGGCTGTTCTAAAACTGGGCCGAGGGCAGGCCACACCAGAAGCAAGTCAGCAGATGAGTAGAATTCTAATATGTCATAGGGTTTATAGGAGACAGGAAGAATATATACTCTCTGAACAGTTGTTATGAACCAAAATTTGAGTGCATATATAGGTCAACAAAGTCAATGTCACTGATTCTGTTTGAAGAAACACATGTCAAGGCTTCAGATATCCAAATAAAAAAGAGATATAAAAACTCCAAGCCCATATTGCTCCTGGATTCTTCAGATTTGGAAGCCAGAGAAGAGGAAATCATAATGATAAAGAACAAGAGGGAGGGGCAGGAAGGCCCAGTGGTTGGTAACACAGAGAAAACACCATGACTTTTTTATTTTTTTTATCCATTTGAGCTAGAAATGAATAAGACTCAAAATTGTATACTATCTGCCCCCAAATGGCCATTTGTATTTATTTCACTTCCATTTCCTTTATGCTTCTGATGAATACAATATCTTGAGGATAACATTCTTAGGACTGTTGATAAAGAACACTCATTCTGATTAAACCTTGGAACCACTCAAGATAGTGAAGTTCTTTCCTTTGCTTCCTTGGATTAACTGGCCACTTTGCAAACATTGACAACTTGAGGACAAGATGTTCTAAATCAGTATAGCATTAAACTGTCACTAATGAGGTTGATGGGATGAAATATGGCCAATGACATGCTCTGAGTTTGTTCAAGTAAGCAAATGGAATCTGTGAGGTTCAATGGCATAGCTATTCATAAAGCTGAGAAATTATGCTTAGAGAGAGAACTCTAAGTTCCAAACTCAGAAGGTGCTCTGACATGGGAATTGGGCTACAGTGTTCTGAATCACCCTGTTTTGAGGGAAGGTAGCAGAGCTTGATAAGAAAAGGGTGACTCTGTGCTGACTCATAATTAAGTCTCCTTTGGTAATGAACTGACGAAGCTGCCAGCTCAGGGGTCATTCTCATCTACTGAAGTTTGTGTTTGCTCATTACCTATATCCTTGCTATTGAGAGCTAGGAGCAGTGATGGCTCCTGTTTATCCAATAATTGAGTGGAAATGTTTTGGTCATTTTGTTTTGTTCTATGTCTCAAGACAGACAAGGTCTCAGCTAAACATCCTAGGTTGGCCTGGAACTTACAATCCTCCTGCTTCAGCCTTCCAAGTTTATATATGCCCCATCATATTTAAACTTGTTAGACATCCATGCCACTCAGCAACTTGAATAGGTAGGGACACAAAACTGGCATATGTCTTTTCTCATCAATGTAATGAAAGAAAGGTTTGTTTTGGCTCAGAATTTGGAAAAACAGTGTGTCATGGCAGGGATAGCAGGGAAGGTATGCTGGCTGGAGAGGTTCAGCCCATGGTGGTGGAAGATTGCAGCTGCTCCTGGCTGACATAATGTGGATCAGGGAGGAGAGAACTTAGAAATGAGGTCAGCTAATAGTCCTGAAAAGCCTACCCTTAGTGACCCACCTCCACCAGCCATGTATAGACTCCAAAGGTTCCACAACTTCCCAAAATATCCCCACCAGCTGGAGATCACATATTAAAACACACGAGCCTATGGAAGACATTAAAATTTAACCTATAACACAGTGGCTTTTCCATCACATGTTTAACATCATCATTTTCACTCATTGTTTATAGGGAACCATTTTGTCCCTTTGAGACTTTCTTGATCTTGATTCAATAGGGACACTAGGCAGTTATTTTCTCCTTCCCTCCTCTCTCTCTCTCTCTCTCTCTCCCTCCCTCCCTCCCTCTCTCTCTCTCTCTCTCTCTCTCTCTCTCTCTCTCTCTCTCTCTCTGCATCACATATATTCCTCTCTTGCTCCTCATTTTTCCATTCTGATAAAAATCAGCAATGGCCATTAAAGCAAGCCCCCAATAACAGAAGCAGTAACTCAGTGGTGGGTAAACAAGACTGAGAAATTAAAATTTGTAGTAATATTTTATGTAGAGTAGGATTCATCCAAGTGGAAATAGTTTCACTGAAATAAAAATGAAGTAAATTGCGACTAGCATAATAATGCTGTTTAGAATGTAACTTGCTAAAGTCACTAATATCATAATTGTGATTATATTTTGGTAGCAGGTATATCTAAATTTTCTGGGAGTCAAAGCTATGAAACTAAAAATAGTTTGGAAGCAAGGGAGAGTATCTGAAGAAAGAGCTGGAAGAGAGACCAAAGAGCCCACTCAGAAATAGCTTGTTCTGAACTATGGATGTGAATAAGAACTTGCATAGCCTCCATTGAGGCTCTGGGCTTAAAAAAAAAAAAAAAAGTATCGGTTCATTCACTCACCATTTAGAAAGTATAGCTGGAGATGGTTGATCAACCCTCTTTGGTAGAAAATCAAGTATAGAGATAAGCAAGAATCAGTTTTGCCCATGCATAGTGAATGGACTTTGGTTATAGGCAGGCATGATTTAGTGTTTTGCTTTGCTTTCTGTTAGTCACATGTGTTTGAGCATGAACTTAGTTGCTTGCTTTAAATACAAAGTGAAGATGAAAGCGTGCAACATCTGACTTATGGTAGGTTCCTGGAGACACTAGTTAGAAATCAAAGGTATCTCACGATGGCTTGGGGAATGATGACTGGCAATCATGCCATGTCCTTCACTTGCAGCATACTTACGGGATCGAAGTACACTAGACATATCGTCTTTGAATTCCATCCTCCCCACTCTGGAATGATGGTTGCACAGGAATTAACAACTATATTTTCTGGGAGAGGAAAATGGGACTCAGAAGTTAGGTAGAAATTTTGAAAAACTCTTGTAGATTTGGGATCTGAGCCTAACTCCACCTCACTGTGGCTCGATCCTAAGCAAACAGAACTTTGAACTAATCCTGGTAACAATGCCTGCTTTTAGGTATTAGGAAGAGTGGAAGAGTCTATGAGAACCCATGTTTTAAGTTAATTTTCTCATCACTGTGATTAAAATACCTAACAACAAGCAAATTAAGGAAGACTTGTTTGTTTGTTTGTTTGTTTGTTTTCTGGTTTACAATTTGGGAGGATACCTTCTATCACGGTGGGGAATGCATGGTGGTAGGCTTAGGATGCCAACTGGCCATGTTGCATTATCAGTGAGCAAGGACAGAATGAACAGGAAGTGAGGCCATGATATGAACCTCAAGGTCTATCCCCAGTGCCCCATCCATTTTTCCTGCAATGTTCCACCTTCACCTCCGGAAGATTCTACAGCCATCCCACACAGAACTACTAGCCAGGATCAAGTACTCTCTAACCCTTGAGCCTTTGGGGAGACCTTTCATATTCAATCCACAGCACCTCTCAAAATTTCTTGCCCATAATAGGTGTTCAATAAAAGTCATTTTCCTTTCAGAGAACCTTGGTTCTGAACCATGTTGGCAGCAAGAAGCAGGAAGTTGGCTTTTGATCCTTATTCCTAGGGTTAGGAATAGACTTGGGTTGCTCTATGACTACCATCACACCAGCCCTTACACAGCCATTTACGGGTAGTGGTAGGGATTCTCAGACAGCTAAGTAGCATGGATAATCTATCCTTGAGAGTTTGGCTCACTGTAATTCAAAAGATTCCAAATCCCATGACCTTTGGGTGGATCGATGACATCCAATGCTAACAATAAAGCTCACCCAGGCTCAGAGAAATTGTACCCCACAAGTTTCTAGCACTTCTCTATCCTAAAATGAATTCTTTTGACATCTTAGCATTTGTCATAGAAGAAAAAGTTTAATTAGAAGCCAGAAGAGACTCTTCATAGGAAAGGGCAGCAGGCATGTAATCTCAAATTAGTTCCTCTGTGTGTGATCTCATACAGGAAATTGGTTGGAGTCATGGCATTGCAATGAGTGAGTTTTATGTTGGGAAGCTCAGGAGACAGCGTCGATGCTCCCATGAAAGGCATTTCTTCATCTCTGAATGTGATATTTTCTTCATAAGATCATGGAGCTGGCTTCTGCTTTTAATCTTCTGCCAGTGACCCCTAGCTCTTTATCTAGTCTCATCCTCAGCAATGTCTAGGAGCAGGACATGGCAAATAGCACTTTCCCCATCAAAACTCTGTTAGCAAGCTAAAGCACTGGGTCTTGTTACTCTCAGCTTCTCTAATTTAGTGTGATCCCCAGAGTTCAATGCAAGATAATTGTCCCTTATTCAGGGAAACATAATGATTCATATCTTAGAATGTCACTGTGTGCAAGTCTTTGGTTATAAAATACTCTGTATTTGAAGGGAAGTGTGCCTGGATGTAAATCCTGCTTCCAGTCATCTTAGAAACTTGTATAACTATGGGATGGTGGTTGGCTTTTTGAAGCCTCAATTTGTTCATATGTAATATGGGTATAATTGTGCCAGTGGGAAAACATTTTTGTGTGTGTAAGTATAAAAATAGAAAATGGGGCCTTTGGAAATTGTTCAATTACTAAAGTTCTGGAAAGCCCAAGCCTGAGGACCAGAATTCAGTCCCCAGCTCCCACATAAAAATCTGGATGTGATGGTGCACACTTGCAATCTCAGCACTGAGGAGGTAGAGACACTGCTCCATGGCCAGCACACTGTAGTGTACTTGATGAGCCTGAAGTCCTAGTGAGCAACTCCTTCCCAAACAACAAAATACAAAGTTAACACAAAACACAAATGAAGTGGACAATTCCTAAGGACTGGTACCCAAGACTGACTTCTGGTTTTTACACACAGAAGCACTATGTTTATCTATATCTATATTTATATCTATATCTATATCTACATCTGTCTATGTCTATGTCTATGGATATGTCTTATGTCAATATATAGTATATCTGTCCAGAAATGCACTTATACATGCTTTCACACCCACAATGAACCCACACATATACAAATAGATAGTATACCTAAAGTACCTAGCAGTGATATTGGTGTATGCAGTATTTTTTGAATTAATGATTATCTGTGGTACATACTATGTGTCCCAATGACATTATTGGTGTGGAAGACATGCAAAGAAATACATTAGAAAGTCCCCCAGTACTTCATAAAACTCTGTTTGTAGTACTAGGGATAGAACCTGGGACCTCGTATGAGCTTGACAAGCGCAAGTTTAATCATGGAGCTGCTTCCTTAGTTCCTCATAAGGTTTACTGGATGGAGCTCACCATCCCTATGTGTCTCCCCCAAAGATTACAATACCCTAACATCAAAGAGCAGCCCAGGCAGGAGGCACTGAGATTAATTCCTGAAGGAAGAACAGCACTGGGACCCAGACATATGTGTTCCTTCTGTGTCAAGCTGAGGAACCTTCAGAGGGAAGAACAGTCTCTTCCTCCCTAACCTGTGTCTTTCTGTACTGACAGTTGTGATGGGCCCCTGCTCATCTAGGCTCTGTGCTCTTTCCTCTTCTCTTTTCATAGTCTCCTTTCTCCTGAGTTAGCTCCTACAATGAGTTTCCATCTTGAGACTGACAGAGGTGTCACCCTCGAGATTTGGCTGACTTGTATAAGTTTTAGTAAGCCCCAGTACAACAGCAACATCAACAACAACAAAAATGGTTTTCTTTTGATTTTCAAGCAGCAAGGAAAAATCTGATTGGTCATTGCTTAGCAGCCTCTAGATCTCTCTCTCCCTCTCCCCTCCTTCCCTAGTCCCCAAAGGAAAAAAGAACTTAGACTGTATTTATGTCTTGTTCTCTCCTACATTGGCCTAAAATAATAGGAATGTGTTATTAAGAGCTCGCAGAGAGGCAGAGACAGACACAGAAAGAGGGGGGAATAGGGGGATCTGGCATGAAGGCATGCTTGTGTGCACATTTATATATGTGTATCCCTATGTGAGCGTTTGTGTAGGGGAGGAAGAGGGAACAGATACTATAAAATCAGTGGAGAGCAGTGATAATAAGATACAAACAAGAACCACAAAGGATGTGCAAACCGAGCAGGTTGTACTTGAATGTATGTGTGTATATGTGTGTGCAACTAATTTTAAAAAGAGGCTATGGTTGAGATTGCAGGTCCACACCACCATGCCTAGTTAGGAGAGATTGTCCATTCAGAAAAGGTTGAGGAGACCAGAGAGAGGACTGGAATAGCAACCCTGTTCATTCTATTTTAGGCTCTTACAATTCTTATTTCAAAGTTATTAAATAACATAGAATTAAGTCTTTCATACCTCTTTGGTAATCTTGTAAATTCTAACTTTATATACCAAGTATGGACCTGGCTAATACAGACATCCAATAAGTGTTCACTGGATAGATAGATAACTGATTGGCTCTGAGGGTAATAAATACAGCTTTCATAACATAGCCAGTAACACAATCAAGATAAATGTAGCTTTAAGCTCCCATCCCTCATCAATAAGAACCTGAGTCTATCGAGCATTTTTCCCCAATAAGAAAGGTCATCTCTTCTAAGACCTGCAGCTGGTGGGTCTTTGAGTAAAGACTGAACAAACCCCAATGGAAATATTTTCAGAGAGTTTTATTTCTTCTTAACACACCGTGTTACCTTGGAACCTGAAGGTAGTTCCCTGCTCTCTAATAACCACCTTTTTTGGGCTGTGAAATGTGGGGCTCTGACTTCTGAGAATGCTCTGTAATTTTCTCCCTATTGACCTCTGTGCTGGAGGCCAGGGTTGTCGGGAGAACCCAGGGGGCTGCCTCTGATAACTGTTATTCCAGGAGTATTCACTCAGGCATCCCTCAATGCCTGGGTATCAGGAACAGAATTTGGAGGGAAACTATATTTCCATGACTCTATCCACATCTTCCTATGCACAATCAGCCCCCAAGCACCACTCCTCAATCTTCAGACAGATGGATGGACGTGTTTCCTATGGGGTGTTGTATAGGTGCTCAGATATGGAGTGCTCCTATTTTATACTTGTATTTATGACCCTTTCCTGTCCATCACCTTGTTTTGCCCCATCATCCCTGAGGCATGCAGATTATACACCTATTTTGTGTCTATCTTTATAGAGTCATATTCTTACTGTTTAAAAATAACATGAGTGGTATCAATTCTTAGTCATATTATCATTATATCATTATTAACATCATTAAAGCTTATGGAATCATCTATGTGTATCATAGGCACTATTCTAAGCATTCTGTAGCAATTTCTATGACACCAGTCAAAGAAATGAGATCAGAGAGATGAATGAATTTGTTCAGGATCTGATCTATGGATATAGGCCAATGGTAGGATGCTTGCTTAGCAAGTACAAGACTTTGAGTTTGAACTCAGCATTACAAAATAAATAAATAAAAATCACCCAGATAATAAGCTTAGATTTAAGACAGAGTGTGTCTGTCTCCAGCATCCATTCTGTCCCTCTTTATGCACCTGTGAATCACTGCCCTTTGCTAGATATGAGCCCTGGAGCGGGAAAAGAGCTTGACTGGTAGCAAATACAACACTGACACATCATAGCTGTCTTCATTTGAGCCTAGATTCACAGGTCCATTTTTCCCTCAAGGTAAGGTTGGGATTTTTGTTGTTGTTGTTGTTTTTCCTCAGAAGACAAACAGTTTTTCAAGGGAACTGATACCCACCCCATGCAAATCGTTTGTGTCCTGGGATTTGTGTGAACCCCCGTGAGACTCTCACTGCTCTCCATAACTCCCTCTTTCCTCCCAAAACAGTTATTCGTCGTCCTTGGTGGGAGAAGAAAAGCCAGCCTTGCCTAGGATCAAAGAGAATTGCTTTTTCATTTATCTATGCTACCTCTACTTCAGTTGGCTAATGGAGAGCTATTAAGCCCACAGTTCCTATGATTGGTCTGAGTGATTTTGTAATTGGATTCTTTTTATCCTCCCAGCAAAACTCACTGAAATTGTTCCGTTTGGGGATTTTGTCATATACTCTGACTCAACCTTTCAGTCAGAGCTGGAGATGCTTCATGCAGGCATGAATGCATCCTCCACCCTTACTGAAACAGCAGCTTCAGTTTTGAGGGCCTCCTTGATATGACCAGAGGAACAGCTAGCACCTCTTGGATGCTAGGAAATAACTACCAAAGGCCATAGTCACCTCCTGCCTCCTCCAAACTGCAAGGCCTGTGTTGTCAGCCTGAAGCTTAGCTTCTTCCTTGCACAGTTTGCTCTTGTTTTCATAGTCACACTCCTTTCTTTGTTCAGCATTGCTGGGCTCACTCACTCCTGAATGGATAGCAAACTTCTTACATAACTGAAAGCTGTGTCAATCCCACATTCTCTAGGAAACAAGAAAACTGGGTCTGTTAGAGCAACAGAAAAAGTTCTTGAAAATAGCGTTTTCCTGTTGCCATTTCCAATGTCTCCTGCTTTCTTCAGATTATCTCTGCTGTCTTCATACTCTCCTCCATCATCCTCTTCTTCCTCCCCTGCCCCTTTCCTGTAAGTGTGTTTTCATGAATGCTCATGGATACAAGAGCTTGGTGCAGTGTCTTCCTCTCTCCTTCTCCACTATATTCATTCATTCATTCATTCATTCATTCATTCATCCATCCATCCATTCATTTTGAGACAGGCTCTCTTATTGACAAAGAGCTCCCCAGTTCAGCTAGACTGGCTAGCTAGCAAACCTCATGCTCCTCGTGTCTGCCTCCCCAGTGCTGATATTACTAGGGTGCATGGTTGTACTTAGCCCTCCACATGGGTGCTAGGGATCTGAGTTAAGGCATGCCTGTCTCTGTGGCAAGCAGTTTACCAACTGAGCCATCTCCCTGGCCCTACTCCCAGATTTTAAACTCTGCTCTTGCTGCCTGGTCTTTTGTATTTATCTTTACTCACCTTTCACCTTCCACTTCCCATGAGTAAACCTGTGCCCCTTTCAAAGCAGCCAGTGCAGGAAGTCTTTGATTTACTTGGTTCTCCCCTTCCCCATTACTTCAGTGTACTCCCCAGGCTGCAAGCCAAGCCCAGCAGAACAGAGGGATAACTCTATTAACAAAGAGAAGAAAGGAAAAGGAAAAGCTAGGAACTCTCAGATGTTTTCCTATTTGAGTTTCCATTTGAAGAAGCATTGTTTGCAAGCCTTTGATGTGCCTTGTGCTAAGCATTTTTTTCTGAAAGACAGACTTCTAGAGTTGCTAATTATTCAAGGGGAAGGTAGGCACATCATGATCCTGCTACTGCTAATGCACCTAAATATTAATGAAACAACATTTGAAATTCAGTTCTTTAGTTCTTGGGTTTGAATATGAATTGTCCCTCACAGGTTCATGTGTTGAACACCAGGTACCCAGCTCCTTGCACTATTTTAGGAGGTTCTGAAAACTTCAATGGGTGGGATCTAGGTGGAAAAAGTAGGTCTGTTGGATGACTTGCTGCCCTGCTTCCTGCGTACCATGAAGTGAACAGCCTCCTTCTCTATGCTCTTACCACCATGCTAGCCTGTTTCTCCAGATCAATGGGGTGAGAGACCAGGGACTGCAGTGTCTTCAAATGTTAGCCAAAATGAAACGTTCCTCCTCCCAGATTAGGTATTTGGTCACATGAAAGTGACTACTATATCCAGCCACCACGAGCTGGATATTAAGTGTTTGATATCTACATGTGTATCCAGTGGTTACTATGTTGGCTAGCATGTTCTCATCACCCCAGGAAGATATAGACATAACTCGGCTAGTCTCTACCTCATTCCATTTGTCCTATTGAAACAGCAGTTTTCTTATATATCTTGGTCATCAACAGCAATGTTTTGGGAAATAACTGCCCTACAACAGCAAAAGTGGACTGTTTCTATTTGGTACTCCTTGTGCCCTCTGTGGATTTATAGAGACATCAAGCTGGGGTCATTCTGAACCTTTGTCCTCTTCATGGAGAGTTGAGCTAGGGCTTGAGGTGAGCTAGGGTTCGAGGGTTTGAAGAATGGAAGCAAAGAACATGCCTATTCTATTCTTTCTTTGAGAAGCACCCAATCCTAACAGGCCAAGTTAGTAGCTACTTTCTCCATGCTGTTTGTGACCCTTGTATGGCAGGTTCTTGTGGAATTGTCACACTGTGTAGTCATTTATTTGCTGAGCTCCAAACTCCTGGGAAGCACAGATGTCACTGTTAGTGTTGTAACATCATTGCTTAGCCAACCCCCAAAACACAGAGGGTCTGTTGAATATAAATTGAATGAGAATGAATGTTCTGTACAATCAACTGCTGCCAAGAACCCTTCTGAAACTCATGCCTTGGTCAGCATAAAACATTAAACATAGAAGAGATGTTAGCCTTTTCAGCAGCCATCATAGGAATGAATGCCATCTGCTGCTCCCAGGGGTTGAGTAGATAAATAACTCCAAGTCCCCCAAATCAAAAACATTACTCTTGGCATCAAGGGGAGCTTATTTGTGTCATGCTTTTCTGCTTCTGTTGAAAACTGGCCTTGGATATTTACATTCTCAATATGTCTCTTTGGCTATTTTTTTACAGAGTGAAAATACTACTGAAGTGTGTCTTGAATGCTAATTTAGACAGATGATCTGAATGTATTTCCTTTCTCAGACACAGTAGCAATAAAGAACTCATACAGCTATATCTATTGCTAATAGCATCCATCACCACTGTTCATGTTATACAGAAATTGATCTGGGTGGGACAACAATCCCATCATTTACTTAATACGAGTGGTAGGCTATGGAAAATCATCAGATGGGTTAGGGAATTCGCTATATATAATATGGATATAAAAGCTTATTTGCTTAACAATTATGGATACAAGACAGCAGCACCTCCAGCGTCATCTTTAGCATCCCAGGGGCTTTCTTGTTCTTGGTAAGGTGTGTGTGTGTGTGTGTGTGTGTGTGTGTGTGTGTGTGTGTGTGTGTGTGTGTGCACATGTACATTATTTTTATCTCTTTTGTTTAAAATTGTAGTATCAAATATCACCCAGGTCTCCTTTTCCCCTAACTCTTGAGGGTGAGCAGAATTATGTGGAGCCAGACCCCAAGTTAACTATGGTCAAGAGTAGTAGAAAGAAAGGGGTTGGACCATCTAAAATGCACACTTTCCACCCTGTGATTGAATGTGGGGCTACTCTTTGCTGTGACTCACTTAGAATGGTTCTGGCTGTCCTCACATAAGATACAATTTGGGATTTACATACAAGGTGTCCTTGCTTTGCATGTAATTTTCCTCCCAAGAGCAAATAATTTTCAGTCTTGAGATATCAAAACAGGTGCTTAAAAAGCCAAGAAAGAACAAAAAAATTGTGAGCAAGATTTTTCTGAGATCAATCAATGCCTGTTTTCCTGGGCATGCTTATGCTGTCAAGTGGGAGTAACAAACAGATACCAAAACTTCAGTTCATAAGAAATGAAATGAATCAAACATTTGCTTCTTTGACCCTACCTGGATTGGAGTTAAGTACTTTAATGAACATATTATACATAAGACTAGACCAGAATGAGTGGCTCACTTTCTCTGCTGTTCTTGCTTGGTCTCTCACAGTTGGTAGAGGCTATTTTAGATGCTGGGGTCCTTGATGCCCCTGGGTGTCAGATTCCACTTGGAATTTGAAGGGGTTTTCCTTGATACCACATGATCCACAGCTTCTGTGACTTTAGCTTCCTACAGACATATAGGAAGCACTTGGATATGATTTAATACAAACTTTTATCCCCCAAAAAATGTGCAACCCTGCAAGCAGTTTGGAGGGGCTACCTGCTATAAGCCCTGTTTTATTTGTCCTCAGTCCCTGCTCCTTCCTTTGTTCTTTTATCTCTTTAATTCCTCATTTTGCTTTCCTCTTACTACTTTACATCCTTAATTAATGCTCTTATTCTAATGTCAGGTTTTACATAATTAGTTATTAGAACTTGTAAGTCTTTCCAACTCAGGGACGACAATGCAAAGGTGCTCTTAAATATTCACAAGTAACAACTGCTCCATGCATGAGGGGATAAAAGCTTTAGTAGGCATTATACCTACTAATGGATTCTGCAATATGTCCGCAGAACATTATCTTTTGAACCCCAGATTTTACTCATCCTGCTACTAGGAATAATGGCTACTGACAGCTCATCGCCAGCCCATCCCCTTCTAAAGAATTAATTTCAGCAGAAGGGAGCCCCCTTGTCCAAGAGTTCTCTCTCTGTGTCTGTCTCTCTCTCTTCCTCACTTCTTCCCTTCCTCCCCCACCCCTCTCTCTGCAGATCTCAACCCATGACTATTCAATGTAAGGTATTAAACATACTCCCCTTGTCTTGACTAAGAACTGCTAAAAGGATAGGAGTTTTGATTGATTCCAAGACCTTTGTATTAGCATATCAGAAGTCAGCTTCTCCTCTGCCCAAACTTCCCTCAAGTGATTCAACCATTGTTTCCTAGAGCACTTACTATCAGAATGCATGCAAATATCAGTCTTGGAGTCTGTTTCCCAGTGGACTTGACCTTTGATACCTTCTTTGATAATGAGAATGATGGTAGTAGATGAGCCTCATACTTATGGAACACTTGTGGATTGAGAGGCATTCTGTAGCACAAGCATTGTCAACATTAGATCCACACCAACACCTTGGCCTAACCCCCAAGGATTTCAAGCCATCCACTCATGCAGAAGAGAGAAAATTAAAGTGAAGGAATTAAATATATCATTGGGGGTGTCAGAGGGCCTCTGGAACACTTCTTTGAGAAAACCTTTGGGTGTCAATGTTTTGACTTTCTAGATAGATTCCATCCAGGCACATCCCTGGTAGCCAAGCGAGTGCTCTGCTTCTGTGCAGCACAAAGGTCCTCAATACTCAGTGAGCTTTTAGGAATTTGTTCCTATGAGACTTACGAATGTGTTTACTCTAAGCTTCCAAGAGCAAGCTCACTGCTTGGTAAAGATCAGGTGGCCCCCATGCTCTTTGCAGAGATCCAATCTTTGTAACTGGGAGTGCTGGGTGATATCTTCCAAAGAATGTAAACATGGAGATTCTGGATTCATATCACTCACATCTTGACACTGTGAACTTCAACAGGCCCTCATTTTGTTCTTTGCAAAATTGGGATAATATCATTACCTCTTAGCATTATTTATGGGTGTTCTAGAAAGTAAGTGATAGCCTATGTATAAACCACTTAGCCTTGGATGCAGTAAGGGCATCATAAATGTTATCTATCATAATCACTGGTCAGGAATCAATGGATTTTCTCCTTGGGTTCCATCTTCAGAGCAGTCAGTGAGAAAGAATGCATCCTTTCTTGAACATTCCTCTTCATGGGGAGAGCTGACACTACTTATTACAGTAGTGCTTTGTAATCCTATGGCCACAAGAAGGATTTTATGACATGTTTGTTACTTTCATACCACTATGACCATGATCTCTGACAAGAAGAAATTCTTTTGACTTGCATTTCTAGAGTATTTCAATTCAACATGGCTATGAAGGCATGGAAGGACAGTTTGGTTCATATTTTGATGAGCACGAGAAAGGCTGTTCACGTTGTAACAAACCAGGAAACAGAGAGAATGAGGGCCCATCTCTCTTTACTTACTTCTGCCTTCCAATTAGCAGCATTAGCTGGGAACCAAATTCTCAAAACATTATCCTGTTGGGGCACATTCCAAACTCAACCCATAATACTTGAGCTAAAACATTCTGAGCTGGGGCAGGATATTCATACTTATAGAGAGGTAAGACCTGAAAAGGGTCTTGACATGTATCCAAAAGATACTGAATTTGACGTATTCAACAATGCTACAGTGGAAGGGAGAACTAACTACTAGAAGCCACGGGCAAGGAGATATCACAATTTCCAGTGAATACTTCTGGCACAGGAGCTTAAAGTGCCTGGACAATATTTCATCGAATCATAAGAAATCATGAGTTTAATACCTTTCAGTTACAATTTATTTTTATATTTCCAGTACAACATCTCTCATTGGCTCTTTATAAATATCATTCGCAGGGCCGTAACAACCCATACAATACTTTTTATCAGCAATTTGGACATAGATAGCAATGACTTAGTGACAGAATGTTCAGAGAACAGAAATTCATGAAGGCAGGCCAAGGTTTTGGATCAAAGAATTGGGATCCAAGAAAGAGATGGACAAATTAGACAAATTAAGCTAATCTAATAAGATTATATTTAGGGCTGGAGAGATGGCTCAGCCATTAAAGGCTAGGCTCACAACCAAAACTATAAGATTTCATTTAACAAGACTAAGTATGATCTTCTAGACCAAGGTCAGAAAAATCTCAATTGTCCTGGGAAATGGTAACAGCACTTTTCATTTTCATATCTATTTATGACTATCTAGTAATTCTTACCCTATCTCATTCCAAGAAGGACTTGAATTAGCTTAAGAAGATGTGTTGGTGACTCTCTGAGCATGTTCCACAGCCTGGCAGCATAGCCTAGAAGCTTGAACTGCTGAGAGGTAGGGACCAGCAATCTACTTTAACAAGCTTTCATGGGAATTCTAATACACAGTGAAATTTTTAAATCAGGGCTAGGGAGATAGATCAGTTAATAAAGTGTTTGCCACACAAACCTGGGTTTGATCCTTAATCCCTATATAAGGAACCAGGCATTGTGGCATGCACTTTTAATTCCAGCTTCAGGGAGGTAGAGACAGGTAGGTTCCTGACAATGGCTAAAGTGCCAGCCTAGCTGAATGGCAAGACTCAGTACAGTTGTTAGGAGTAGGTTTTTCCTGGCAGCCGGTCCCACTGAGGCACCAGCCCCAATTAACACACAGAGACTCTGTATTTGATATAATGCTCTTGGCCAGGTACTAATTTCTTATTGGCTAGCTCTGTCTTAAGTATTAACCCATTTCTATTAACCTAAGTATTTCCAAGTGGTCTCATCTTACCGGGGAGAGGGGACCAGCAGTTCTGCTCTCCCCCATCTTTACATGTTGACTCCTCGCTACTACTTCCTGGAATCCTCCTTGTCTCCTAGTCCCACCAATCTTGCTTTCCTATTGGCCAACAGTGCTTTATTCATTAACCAGTAAGAGAAACATATTGACATCTCCCATCATACAATGACAATGCTGTCTCAAAAATTAAGATAGACAACCCCTGAGGAATTGTACACTAAGGTTGTGTTCCAAGGTTGACTACTGGTTTCTGATCACATGAGCATACAGAGGCACTTGTAAATACACATATACACAATGGCATATGCTTGCACAGTAAGTGAATTTGTAAATAACTGTAAAAGAGTATAAGATTTTTAAGTAGAAATTTCTAAGGTTCAGAAGTTAAGATGAAGTGGAGCTTTAAGACAAGCTAGAGAATTGAAGCCAGGGGGATGGCTCAGTGGATTAAGCACCTGCAGTGCAAGAAGGGGGATATGAGTTTGGATCCCCAGCAGCTACCCAGGTGGGTATGGCAGTCCTCCTGTAATGCCAGAATATGGAGAAACAAAGAAAAGAAGTCTCTGTGGCATTTTGGTTCACTAGACTAGCAGAGCTTGTGAGCTCCAGGTTCAATGAGACATCCTGTCTCAGTAGATGAACTGGAAAATAAACAAGGAAAATACACAATATTAACCTTGGGCTTCTACATATATATGTACAAATTGTGCTAATACACATGAAAGCATACTTGCTCACATACACTGACACCACCCACCCACCCACACACACACACACACACACACACACACACACTTTCTCCTAAAAAGATAATATAGGGTATATGTTTAGGTCAGGTTATCCAAACCACCAACTGAGAAAAAAAAACATCAGTTTATACACTATCCCAGGCCTAAAAGACTAAAACGACCAAATATTGAATTATAATTTTAGTGGAAACCTTTGCATCTTCATATAGCGAGTCTGTATTATAGCAAAGGAGGTGCTCAGCAATAGTCTCTCTGTAATAAGACACTAGGCTTCTGAAGGTGATTTCTTTACTGATCTGCCTCTTACCTGGACCAATGGTAGGATAAGATTTGAGATTTCTGATGATCATACACTCAGAATATAGGGTGGAGCTTTGATCAAAAACTCAAGCTCAGAAATCATAAGAGAATGTGCGTGTTTATTTAGGTCCTATGATATAGCCTTGGGTGGGTTACTGAATTCTCCCATGACTGCAGTTCCCTTTTGTGCAGGGAGATTAAAATGGCTCCTACCTTAGTCTCCATAGGTAGCATCTTCATTATGGGAGCAGTATTTGTTGGTGCAGACCACATGATGGAAACAGTGTGTAGCAGCTCTCATTGCCTCTCCTGAGGCTTCCTAAGGTAACATACCCTACCAAATAAGGAAGGAAATGATAGAAGCCAATGAAGACTGGCTCCTATTATGAGTCCATGTCTCTATCATGACCACTAGTGTCTCCTTGGGATTTAATTCTAATATTACTTTAGGTAGAAACCACAGGAGAAAGGACCATCAGGAGAAGAGTGTTGAGAAGTGAGGAGGGCTTCAGAGACTCAGTAATGGTCCACAGACAATAGAGCAAAGTGAAGGTTCTAGAATCTGCATACTTGCACCCATCCTTTCGCCATTTCTTCTTAGCCTTTGAGTCTAACGTCATTGACTTTTGTGCATTTGATTTCCTTGCATTTCACACTGTCTTGGGCTGAAGAACAAGAAAGGAATCTCAAGGCCTTTGTTCAGCCTCAGCTCTGCACAGACTACAGGCACACTGCCTTCGGCAGTTCCTTGCTTTCATATGGTTCTTAATACGTATGTCTGTTTGATGGGAAAATGATATTTGCATGTTTTGTCTTCCTGGGCCTGTTATAAAGCTTAAAGAGGCTCACATGAAAACATACTGTAAACTCTGCTATTTCAGGTAAGTGTAAGACAATATTATTTAAAGGGAATGTCCTCAAAGGCCTCCATATTTTCCGTCACAACATTGGAACCCTCTTATGATGACAGTTTTTCAGGATACCTTCCTCACACTGCTTCCTTCACCCCTTTAGGATTCTGTTTCTCAATAATGGCCCTTTTATACCTAACTTCTAACAAATAATTTAGTAGGGAAGAAAAATAAGAGTGTTTATATATACATTAAAATTATACATCAGTTGTTTTAAAGACAAAACAAAACCAAACCTGGGATTATAGCAGAATATTATCAAGTCCTTTCAAACACCATTTTTCAATTATTACAAATGCTTGAAAATTGTAATATAAAATGTTAATTAAAAATGTGAGGAGTCCTGGTCACATGCTCAGGAACTCAGAAACTCTCTGTGCCTTCCTGGCCATAATGTCTTACACTCTCAAACTGAGAGCCAAAATAAATGTTCTTCCCTTAAGGAAATAAAAAAAAATCATTAGAAGAGGCATCAAGAGATGATCTCTACCTCTCCCCCTTCCTGCCCTCATGTGCACCTGGGTGATTACACACAGTCCTCAACAACTCCCTCACATTGAGTGTCCAGGTAAAAAATCAGGCTGTTTCAGGGAGCCCTGGAAACTATAATTGTGAAGCTGCATGGCTTGATAACCCCTGTTTTGTTGTGCTTTTGTAACAATGGAAAAATAAAAGCATTAAGTACAATGAAACTGAGGTCAACAAGCTTCATTCTTTGGCTTTTGTTTTCATATTTCTAACATCATTTCTTTGTCTGAAAAAATAATGTTTCAGTGGGTGTTTGATGATGGTACTTGTTTCATTATTGATTTGGGTTTTATGAGACCACAAAGAGAATTCAAGTAAAGAGATTTTGTAGAAGCAGATGCAGAGATATACATCCAAGCACTGGGCTTGGAGTCCAGTTGAAGAGAGGATGGAGAGATTGGACGAACAAGGCTGGATCTAGATAGTGAGGCAGAAACCCAGCTGTTCTGAGCTTGTGGGAACTCATGGATTCTGGATGAACAGCTAGGGAGTCAGATGGGACTAACCTAGGTCCTCTGCATCTGGGTGACAATTGTGTAGCTTGGTCTGTTTTGGGGCCCCTAGCAGTAAGACCAGGACCTGTTCCTGATGCATGAGCTGGCTCTTTGGAACCTATTTCCTATTGTGGGCCCAGCATTGATGCAGGGGAAAAGAGCTTGGTCCTGACTCAGTTTGATGTGCCATGCTATGTTGATTCCAGTGGGAGGCCTTCTAAGTAGAGAAGGAGGAGTGGATGGTGGGGAGGGAGGAAGAAGACAGGTGGGGGGAGGGAGCAGAAGGGGAGGAGGGAGGGAAAACTGTGATTGGTATACAAATAAATTCTAAAAATTATGAATAAAAAAAGAGAATCCAGTAAAAAAAAATAATGTGTGAATAATAAAGGAATACAGAGAAAAGTAGGCATCATGGGGCATCAAATTGTTCTCTTTGGAATATTTCCACTTACTGACTTTTGGGGAGCAACTGCTTGTTGGGATAATTTATTTGCTCATGTTAAAAGTGGATCCTGGGGCTGGAGAGATGATTCTGTAGTTAAGAGCACTGACTGTTCTTCTCAAGGACCCAGGTTCAATTCCAAGCATCTACATGGTGGTTCACAAACATCTTGTAAACACAGCTACAGAGGATTAAACACACTCTTCTGGCTTCCATGGGCACCAGAAATGCACAAGAAGATGCCTCAGTAGTTAAGATTGTATACTGCTCTTGTGGAGGACCCAAGTTCAGTTCCCAGAACCCACATTGGTGTTTCACAGCTGCTAACTCCAAGTTCAGGGGTTTCCCATGCATCTAGTCTCCTCAGGTGCTGCTTCATATGCACATACTCACACACAGACACAAACACATACACACAATTAATAATAACATCTCTTTGTTTCTGCTACTCTTATGATTATGAATGGCCACTCTTTCAATATTGGACTCCTTTTTGGCACATTCAGCTGCTGACAAGAGGGAAGGGATAAGGAGATACAGATGTTGCCCTAGGACATGCCACTTCACCCAGCATGATGGGTGAAGTTTCCTTGGAGAGGCTGGAGAGATGGCTCAGAAGAGCAGAACACTTGTTCTGCAAGCTTGAGAACTTGAGTTCATGTCCATGTCAAAAGCTAGATGTGGCATCATACATGTCTTTGAGCTCAGCACTGAGGGAAAACAGAAAGGAGGATCACTGGGGCTTGCTGGTTGCCAGGATAGTTTCAAATTCAGTGAGAGACTCTGTCTCAGGCTATAAACTAGAACATGATAGAGGTGATGACCCAATGTTCTCTGGCCTCCATGTAGCATGTACACATGTGCATACACTCCACACAAAATAGTACACCCACACATGTGCCAAGTGCAAACACAGTGTACTGTAGTCTATAAAGGCTCAATCATTTAATGTTTCTTAAAGATAACACTAACTTAATCTGTGTATCTCTGATTTCCTCATTTGGAAATGGGTACCACAGCTCATTACTCATAGGTATATAATTATGTTTAAAATAATAATAAAAAATACTCAGTACAGTTTCTACCACAAATGAGACTCCTAACAAACTCAAGCTATATCCATTTCAAGAGGATATCGATGATGCAACAGATAGATGTAGTCCACTGACAATAGGTCACCTCTTCTGTATTGAAATAAGACACTGAAGTGCTTGTTTCCCAGGAACAGGGGCATTCCCATGACCTGATGAAATAACTGAATATATTACTATGGAAGCAGTCAGTCTTAACCATTCCCACAGAGAGTTCATTAGCTTGGATCTCAGTTCACTATGCCAAAGGCAACTGAAAACAGCCCTCCTAAGCTATGTAATGGGCACCTAGCATGAAGCTTTCTCCAGGGGTGGCTGTGTTTTCAAAATGGCTGAGTGATTGTTTTCTGGCATTTCGCTATCTGGGTCTTGGAAAACTGTAAGTTATCACACAAAGGAAACAGTGAGCTGAATCATGCGTGGGTGAGGTGGAGTGCTTGATTCAAGACACACATTCTTTTCATTGTTCTTCAGTGACTTTGGACAGTGGGGCTTTTCATAGAAGTGAGGTTTGCATATAGTTGATGTTGTCTCATATAAGCTCTGGAATGGCTTTTAAATACATTTCTTGCCTTCTTAACTAAAGATGTGCATTATAAGCCTGATGTTTCCTGAATATTTTCTATGAAGCTGGTGCCATGTTTCAGGACTTCACTCTTTAGTTTTCACAACAAGACTATGGGTGATGCCTAAACCTTACCTAAAACTGGGGTCAGAGAAGCCAAGCTATTCATTCAAAGTTGTTAGAAGTGGTAGTTAGATGTTGTGGTTTGAACTCCCTCTTACTAGACCTTCAAGGAACATAACTTTGTTGGAGAACATTTTCGGCTAAGAAATGACGGAAATCATTATTAAACATCAAAGTAAGACCCTTGAAAGTCTGAACATACATTTCAAAGGGTTTCTGTTATTCTGGTGTTTGAAAAAGGTGCATTTTAAACCTGAAGTTCAAACTTTTACATATCTGTGACTATGCCTTTGTTTAGCAGATGCTATTTGAGCACCTGCTTTCTGGTGTGACTGTGGGCCCATTGCATGCTAGGCACTATAGAAACAAAGAAATGTCATGAGGCACACGACTGCCTTCCAAAGGTCCCCTTACAAGAGATGCATCATCTGAGGCAACACTTCACTCTTGTTCAGGAGATCTTGACAAAGTGTCCATTTTTAATCCCACCCTTCAAGGAAATCAACCTCTTTGACTTCCTCCATCCTGTATAAATGAGGACTAATGAGTGAGAGCAGGGGACACAGGCATAATTAGATGTTCTTTTGGTTTCAAGAGGCCTCACTGTGTTCAAAGTAGTTCAAGCTATTTTGCTTGGCCAGATTCTAACTGACCTTGGGTTAGATGGAAACATTTGTTTTTTAGATGGTAGCTAATGAAAGTGAGAAGCTTGTATGAACTGCATCTCTTGATAAAAGATGTGTTTTCAATGAGATATGCTCCTCCATGCAGTAAGCAAATAAAGTGAAATGCAACTCTAGATCTAAGCCTGCGTGGACAAAGCCATTGGGTATGTTGATGGCATCAGTGAAATTGAGCATATTAGTTTCCTATGGCAATGACTTACACATAATTTTCAAGACTGTCTCATTTTAAAAGCAATGACTAACTGGTACTAGGTGGTTTTCTGTGTCAACTTGACACCATCTAGAGTCATCAGAGGAAGGAGCCCCAGCTAAGAAAATGCCTCCTTGAGATCCAGCTGTAAGGCATTTTCTCATTTAGTGATCCATGGGGGAGGGCCCAGCCCATGGACTTTTAGTCTTGGGCTCTATAAGAAGATTGGCTAAGCAAGCCATGAGAAGCAAGCTATTAAGCAGCTCCCCTCTATGGCCTCTGTAATCAGCTCCTCCCTCCAGGAACCTGCTCTATTTGAGTTCCTGTTCTGAGCTCCTTCAACAATAAATAGCAATGCTGTTGTATGCCAAATAAACCCTTTCCTGCCCAACGTGCTTTGGGGTCATGTTGTTTCATCCCAGCAATAGAAACCCTCACTGAGACAATTCTCTCATCAGACATGATTAAGATTCTGTATTCTCACAGCCCTGGGCCATCTTTTGATGTTCTTTCTCTGAGCCACCTTCCTCCTGTAGGAACTAATGCAGTCTCTTGATGGCTCCATTCACTATTGCAGGTGCTTCTTATGCACAATGCTGGCATAAATATGTGTGATGATTGAGGAGAGATGGTTGGTTGTCTTGAGCCCTTTTAAATTAGGTCTCTTTTCTCTTTCTGTCTCATAGATCGACCAGTAGCCATTGTGTCTGGCTGCTTTCCATGAATCTGCTTATAACCATTTCCTAGTATATTTTTTCCCCAGGATTAAGTGCCAGAATGTCTAGTGATCAATCTAGTCAATATGTGTTTTCAGCATAAGAGTTCTGAGGGAGGATAAGGGGGCTGAATTAGAGTGTGAACTGCAGCTGTCTTCACTGCCAGGAAAGCGTTACTTATCCGCATAGAGATAATTGAATTTTGTTTTATTGCTGATATCTAGCTAAGTAGCATTACTATTAGGGACACTTTGGCAAGAAGGATTTGTTTTTCCAAAAGGAAGGGGAGGAAAAGAAGGAGAAGGCAGAAAACAGGGGAAGGAAAGGAAATGCCAGAGCGGTGTTTTGAGAGGGTCTCATTTTGAATCGCTTTCTTTCTGTTTGCTGTTCACAGTGGCTTGAACTTCATTGACCTGATGGTGCGACAAGGGAACATTGACAACCCTCCTAAGACACCATTGGTGCCAGGATTTGAATGTTCTGGAATTGTTGAAGCTCTAGGGGACAGCGTGAAAGGATACGAGGTAAAGTTTTAAGTCTGACATAAACAGCAGCAATCACCTAGAATCTGTGAGGCACAAAGACTGTAAAATACATTTGAAATAATAGCAGTCATGTTTTATTTTGTCATTTTGAGTTAGATAATATTAACTTTGTTTGTAATAATAGGACTTTGCAAAAATCTCATGAGTTTGGGGAAGTGGGCTGGATAATTCTTGTTATATTCCTTTTTCATACTCAATTAATATAGCTACTTCGACCATTCAGTTTTGTAGTAACTGAGTGCATAGTCCCTCACTCCAGCTCCAGCTACTATTTTCCACCATCTCAGGCTTAGCAATCAACTACAAAACACAAAAGTAAGGGGAGTTAATTATTTTATAATATGGTTCCTTAAAGTATTACCTAGTTGGTATCTTTCAAGTTACTATTTACAAATCCTGAGCTATTTCAGGAATGGATAAAATAGGATTTTAGAAAAAAAAATAGTTTAAGTCAATGAATCTCACCCTAACAATAGGATAGAATTGGTGAGGGATTAATTAATGACCTTGGGAAGAGGGCAACATGTCTGTGGTTTATTTCATTTTCTGCTTTCATACACATGTGAAATTCTCCACAATAAAACATTTTATTTTGAAAAAAACTAATGCATGCATGAGTCTTCATGCTGTTCTATACAAACTAAATACAACTTAGTCTATAAAAACTGAATCACTGTGGCAGGCAAGTTAGCTTTTGGATAAAGGTGATTGCTACCAAGCCTGATGAAAGAGAGAGCTGCAAGTTGTCCTCTGTCTTCCACACAAGTGTTGTGGCACACACACACATACACACACACACATCTAGTGAAACAGCTGTATAAAAAAATTTGGGAGTTTGGCATCTGAAAACTCACTACAAATCAAATTCAAAAGTTCTCACTCATAACTGAGATCTCCACTCATAACTCATAACTCTCACTCATAACTGAGACTGGTGTGTGGGAGAACACACCAGCTTTGTAGAATAGTCTTTTCTCTAACCACAATGAACAGAGAGAGAGAGGAGGGGGTGAAGGTTCTTACTATTCCATCAGGCTCAGAAGGTACAATTATTCTCTGTGAGTCTAGAAGGTAGAAAGTAGAAGCAGACCCCAAATTTAAGTCACCAAAGCCATCTTACAGTTCCTAGAATCTCACAGCCGTACCCATGTTCCCACCTTCACCCACAACGCTACAAAAATACATGCAAGGAATGAAGGATGAAGAGGAACCCTGTGAGATCGAATGCCAACTTTCCCTTCCCCTTGACCTTCATTATGCAGCTGGTCCTCACCTGAAAATACTGAATGTCCTCATCCCATTTAGTGGTGCTTCTGGCAACAATTTCCAAATCACATAGGAGAAGAAAACTACAGAAAAGAAGAAAGGATGAGCTTTAGATTTTTAAATACAACTTCTTCACCTTCTCTGTCCCTAGTAGACATTGTCACCAAGGCATGCATCTCTCTTTCTGGAAGGGCTGCACATATATGGTTCTATTTGCCCTTCACTCCTCCACATGGTCCCAAAGGAAAATCTCACTCTTTCATTCTGCTAGCCCTGAGCATTGAATAAATGCCAATAAACAGAAATGTTGTTGGACTTGGTTTAGAGGAATAACTTTACTAAATTAAATGCATTTAAATATGACTTACCTTCTTTTAGTTATCCCTGGCTTGACAGTAATATCAAGCCTTCTTGGCAACCCATCTCTTCTGCCAGTGATTGCCAGTTGCACATAGTTTTAAAAAGTCCCCTAAATGTTTCTGTACAGTATGTTGTACGGTTATAAGCCAACACTAATATTCTCTATGTGGAATTGACTTCAGGTTCATCAACATGTTGGAGATGGAATCATACATGGCAGCATGTTGCATGGCACTCTTTTATCAATAGCAAAGGATTGAATGTCTAGATGTCATCAGTAAAAGATTGATTTGGGATCATGGACTCAGAGCAGATTTATTTTTCTTACTAGAATCAACCAATTGGATAAGTACAGATATAATATTCCACATGTATACAGGTATATATGTGTGTGTGCTCACCCCATTGCCTACTCACATTTGCCATTTTGAGAATAAAATAAATGAACAAATGACATAGTGAAATTTAGTGAGAGGCCTGAGACACTTGCACTGTGAAGCACATTGAAACACTCAATTCATTTCACTCCACTTGGATACTAGAGGCCATTAGCTACTCTGTGTTGCTGAGTTTATGTCTCAGTTTTCACAGTTTTGTAAGAAAGAAACTAGTGCTGGGTGGTGTGATCCAAATGCTTGCATTGATGACAACATGTAACAGAGTCCCTGCCAGCAGGACAGCCTTTCTTTTACCTCTCAGTTTCTTCTCTGGGAAGCTGTTCCTTCTGCTTAATGCAATGGAGGAAGTCTGTGCTTACTAGTGGATCACTGGTCTGTGAATCCCTGAGTTTTGGAATCAGTTTCTTTATAAAACAGGTACAGGTGTTGCTCTTTCCGGGATTTCTATGCACTGTGCTAAGTGAACTGGGTCCACATTGCATCATGAACACAATATCCCATTTCAGAGATAAGGAAAGTATACCATCACAGATTCCCCCGTGGTGCACTTCTACACAGTGTGTTTTCTTCATAACACGCATCTCAAGTACAATGGGTTACTTGTTTGTATTTGAAGTATCAAGATGCTACCACTCTCCAGGTCAACAACATTTGGTAGTGATTCCATGTTTCTTTGGGTTCCTTTAAAGAAAGTTAAATATTTACAGTAGTTCATTTGTACAGGAGGGCTATGACAGAACCCATCTCAAAGGAGGTTGTTGTGATTGTTTGGTAAGGGTAGGAAGCAAACACCAAGCTACAGGGAAAAGTAAAGCAGTAGAATCAGTTATAATAAAAATATATAAAAACTGAACCATTTCTTTAGGAAAGCTATTAATTCTTGGGAGTTGACATTGACCATAGCAAATTTGTTATTATATTTGAAGACGGTACTATAATGAACTAATATTTCAAATTCATGAATGTTTTAATTTGCCTAGCACATGATGACTCATGAACTATTGGTGTTTCTTCTGCTATTTCTATTTATCTTTAATAATGAAATGCTATCAGTGCCTTCTCAGTGTTTGCCAAATCTTATATGCGTCTAACCACATGAAGCATATAGCAAAATGTCTCTGTGTGCTACAATCCAGTAAACATTATGTAGCACTTATCCCATCCAATGCCATTCTCCTGCTTCATTCTAAGCCACATTTCTCTTGTTCAATTCATGCCTATGTGTTTTTGTGGATTTCTCATCTTCTGAGTTTCAAGTCCATTAGGATTAATAATCCTCGGATCTTGGTGGACACAAATACAATGAACTAGACTGGCAGGGGGTCTATTTAGACATGAAAAATAAATAAATGAGAGTGATCTGGACTCCAAGTCCTGTCCTCCATGCTCAGGGAAATTTTAGCAGAATTTTAACTACTCTGGCTTATCTAATTCTTTCATCACCAAAATAGAGTAGTTAAAAACAACTGAGTCAGAAAATAGCTTGGCACCGACAGTCTGTGATGTGTCACTCAAGGAGGCAGGCTAATAGCACCTGGGCTCCATGGCCTCTGGAAGATGTTAATACATTGGTTGTAAAAGATCAAATATGTCTTGAATTAGGAAGGTAGAGATGGATATGCATCATGGGAAGGAAACTAACTTACATCAGATCCTAATTTCAGAAATCCCTACAAAAATTATAAAATGTATTTATGTTTAAATTTGAAACCTGGAATATGTCCATCAAAGTGGAGGACTACATCTATCCAGTATTCACTGAGTCCAGAATTACATACAGACTTGAGAGAGGAGAAAAAGGAGGCAAGTTTGAACCAAAGCCACAGATAAGTCTGAGCAAGGACTCCTCACTGTCTAGCCCAGACAGGACTCAGGTGCAAGATCGCCTGTTTATGTCTAAGCCATTTCCATCTCCAGCAAAAAGGAAAGATGTAAGTAGTTGCTACTCCTCTATGCGAAGCCATCAGATCATCATGGTGATTGATTGCATTCTCAGACCAAGCAGACCAGGCTTTGCATTCTTCCCATTGCTGGCAAGGCATGCCAGGGTTCAGTAACTCAGTTATCTCCCCTGAACTGAACTCTGTTAGCTCCAGCAGGGATGCCATGACACTGGGACAGACATGTGCAGGTTCTCTTAGAACACTACAGATGTGGTACTCACATTTGTCATCTAATTAAGTGCCTCTTAACCCAGATCTGAAAGGTTCCAGGATAGACAGGAAGGTCTTTATAGACACTGTGACATCCACACACTGAGATTATAGCAATCTTAACCCCAAATACATAGAACTGTCTTGTCCTGGGAAGCAAACTACTATGGCATCTCTTGAACCACATCAACCCACTACACACAAAAACATGATCTTCACTCTGTTGGACCAGTGTGAGGACCATATCTGTAGTGTTCTGAGAGAACCTGTACATCTCTGTCTTAGTGTCAGGGCATGAGGTTTTGGTGAATGGCAATTTGAGAATGAGAGAGAAAGGATGTGCATTATCCTACTCATATTAGGTATACTGATACTCTTCAAGCCTC
Organism: Phodopus roborovskii; assembly: GCF_943737965.1. Taxonomy (NCBI): domain Eukaryota; kingdom Metazoa; phylum Chordata; class Mammalia; order Rodentia; family Cricetidae; genus Phodopus; species Phodopus roborovskii. Next base: position 14,644,694 of record NW_026126558.1, on the reverse strand, counting down.
TGCTACCACCTTAACAGTTTTCAGAATTCTAGTGACAGAAAACGATGATGTAGCCCAATTGGTAGAATGCTTATGTAGCATGCAAGAGATCCTGGGTTCAAGTCCCCACATTATATAAAACCAGACATGCTGGTGAATACCTAAAACCTCAGTTCTCAGAAAGTAGAGACAGGAGGATCAGAAGTTCACGGTCATCTTCAGATACATAGGAAGTTTTAGGCCATCATAGAAAACATGAGACCATTTAAGAAGATAGAGGGAGAGAAATAAGGAGGAAGTGGAGAATGAGGAAGAATAGGAGAATTATTCTAGTGACAGAATGAGTTTTCCAAATGTCATGGCTATGAAGAGGAGACACTAGCAGGGAAGATAGGTTGTTAGGAATCCTAAATAATCGTATGATTTATAGCAGTTTGCTTGATTGTTTTACTGGAAATACATAGAAATGTGTTTTGTTTTGTTTTGTTTTGTTTTCGTCAAAGAGCAAATATGAAACTCCAGGATTTCTACAACAATCACACTGTATGAATTAAGAGAAACAACATATGACTGTTATATAAGAGAAACACTACATGTCACCATGGACAGCTCCTGATAAGTCTAGTCCTTGTCAGAAGCCCATCAAGGAACCAGTTTTCTTTCATTTTGTATTTTTTTTATTTCCAGATTGGGGACCGTGTCATGGCATTTGTCAACTACAATGCCTGGGCTGAAGTTGTCTGCACACCAGTGGAATTTGTCTACAAGATCCCAGATGACATGAGTTTCCCTGAGGCCGCTGCCTTCCCCATGAACTTCGTCACAGCATACACAATGCTCTTTGAGATTGCCAACCTCCGGGAAGGGATGTCTGTGCTCGTGCACTCAGCTGGTGGTGGGGTGGTAAGTTTGCTGTTGGTTTTTCTGTTTCTTCAAGGTCATGATGGTACAAATGGAGTTGAACTTGACATGTGATTCTTATGTGAGTTGTCTTTCATAGAAATAGTCCACAACAGCAGTGACACTCACATGATCAGCAAAAGCCTTTAGAGGTTGCTGCAGTGGGCTTAGGTTGAGCCTCATAGATGGTATTTCTGGAGGCGTAGGATATCCTCAGTGTATCATGTGTGGACATAGGGATCTCAGGTGTGATTTTTGTGGAGAGACACTGAGTCTTGGCATCATAACCAAGTGCTGTGTTGATGATACCAACACATGTCACATCCTATTGATATCATGTAAAATGCCAAGATAGTGGACAATGTCCTTTTCAATTAATTACAGTGTTTGACACAATTCTTATAACAACATTCTAATCCACTTGTGCTCTAGTAAAATGAGAAAAAATGCAGACAAAGATTAACTTGTTACACTGAGAATTGCACACCCAGAAGAGTGGTCATACATGGTAGTATTCTATGTGCAATCTTTAAGACATATCTTTGCCAAGTGGTAAAATGAAGGAAATCAAAATTTATTCTCTATAGTTCAGGTACAGTGTGTTTTTCTTCCATGGTTTCAATGTGTCTTGGTACTTATGTACAATGCATAGTGTATGCCCTTCATAAGGACAAGTACTAGATTTGACATGTTCTATTGAGGTTTTACTGGAACTTTCATGTTTCTGAAAGGAGTTGGTATTACTCACCAACTCAACAGAGGTTCACTAAGCACATGCTGTGCTCTAGACTCAGAAGAGAAGGCACAGTCTAAAAGAATTTGGAAGGTTTCTAAGTTGTGATTTTGTTGGCTGGCTTCAGAGATGAGTTCTTATGATTTAATCTAGCTCAGATATTTTCAGTGGAGGTTTTGTTAGTATTGATTCTTTTAAAAATCCTTGGCTTTTCACAATAACCAGAATTTTCTGAAGTATAAAGTGTGTGTGTGTGTGTGTGTGTGTGTGTATGCATGTGTGTAAGCCAGTGGTTGACACTGGGTCATTGGGTGTCTTCCCTAGTCATTCTTCAATGTATTATTTTTAAATAAAGTCTGTCCTGAATCTGAAGCTCCCAATTTACCTAGGCTGGCTGGACAGCAATCCCCAGGGAGTCCCCCATCTCTATCTCCCCTGCATTGGGACAATAGGCAACAGAACATCTCTTTTTAATGTGGATGCTGAGGCTGGAAATCCAGTCCTCATGCTTTTGCAGGAAGCACCTTATCAGGGCAATTCTCCCAGCCCATGAAAGTCATTTCTACATTTCCTTTCTAGAAAAAGAAAAACAAGCTCACATCCAAAAAGCAAGGGTGTGAAAGTTTCAGAGTGCCTTAAGAAGAGATCTTCAATCTCATTCACAAATTTGCTGATGTCTTCTGACCATGAGTAAAGATATAATAAAAACTAAATGCTCCCTAGAAAAGAGAATCCTTTCCATTCCAGAAAACTGCTAACAGCAAGCAAGCCATTTAGAATGCTGGCATTTATGGTCTTAGTGTGTTCTGCATACAAAGTGTGGGGGATATTTTCACATTGCCAGCAGAAGCACCCATCCTTATGGTGATGCTGGCTTCAGTCCTGCCAAGGGTCAGTGTGATGGTTCATTAACACTTAACTTGTCAACTTGATTAGCTCTGGGATCAACTAAAATGCAAGCTCCTGGGCATTACCAGGACTTTCTTGATTAAATCATTTTATTCAGGAAGGCCACCCTAAATGTGGGCGCCATCTACCAAGAGCAACCCAGATAAAAAGGCATGGAAGACAGAGACCTTGCTTCTTGCCTGCTTGCCTTCACTCTTGCTGGCAACTCCATCTGTCCTATTGCTGCAGCACTCTTTCAGTGGTAGTAGAACCAGTCTCTTTAGGCTTCCAGTGTAAGCTGAAGACTAGTAGCTCTCTGGGAATCTTTGAGGCCTTTAGTGTCAGACTGGGACTCCTGAGATACCCAGTCTCATGGATGAGCAAGCCAGAAAGCAGCATTCCCCTGTGGCCTTTGCTTCAGTTGCCCTCTCTGGAGTCCTGCCTTGACTTCCTGCTACAACTTCCCTCAGTGATGAACTGCTCCCTGGAAGTGTAATTCAAAGGAACCTCTTGTTGCCAAGTTGCTTTGAGTCAGAATGTTTTATCATAGTAATGGGGAGCAAACTAGAGCAGTTAATTTGTGTATATCATCCCTGATATTCTTTGTCTCCCTCTCTGTGCTAAGAACAAATAGAGATATATAGACAGTGTGTGTCTCATACATGAAAAGAAATTCTTAGGAACTCATTACAGTTTTTACACTGCCTTTTCTGGGCTTGCAGATATTGCCAGCAATAACTAAAATGAGAAAATGGTGAAGAATTAGAGAAAAGGGACACTAAGAGGAGGAAAATAAGTTAATGGGCATTACACAGGCTAGGGTGTTTTAAAGCTTTGAGATAGACATTTTCTCTCTTGGCTTCAAAATAGCTGGTGAAAATAAGGGGACATGATCCTTCATATGAGAAAGCTATGTTCATTTGATAGAGACACACCCATTAGAGAAAAATACTGGTTTGGAGACTAGAGGGCAGTTCTATGGATTCTCACAAGGAACATATGTGGGGAAACTGTGAGAATCCTCACTAGAGCTCACAGTCAAGAGTAATATTTCCACATAGTCTCCTATGCTGTGCTCTCAAAGCTGTCAAGTATTATTGAAGTAAAATAAAAAGTTAGTGAGAATCAACATGCTGGGACCAAGCTAGGACCAAGAAGATGTGGCCTTGCTTCATCTTTGGACAGATTCAAAGGTGTGGTTCAGCCACCTGTCTTTCCAGAAGGAGGGTCTCCTGGAAAAGCATTTCTACCAGACAAGATTGGTAGGTCCATTAAAACAATTCAAGGCCACCATTAAAGGAAAGAGTGTATACCAAGCACATACTTACACATACAGACAGTTATTTGAGCTGAGCCGGGTTGACAGCCCTGCAAAAATGAAGATTGGCCTGAGGAAGGAGGGGATTACCTCCACTCCGTCCAACATTGTGGAGGTAAGAGAGTCCTCCAAGTTAGAACCGGAGTTCTTCCGAGACAATGGCTGGTGACTGTACATGTGCTCATGGACCCCCTGAGGGAAATTTTACCTGCATTGCTGTGAAACCCTTGGAGAGGCGTGGAGGTGTTCCACATCACTGTCGCAACCACCCTGTGTACAGTTGTTGCAGTAGGCAAGACAATGACTCCTGAAGACAACCGAGTCTCTGGCGCCTTTGAGTGTGTAGCTCACAGAGCATTGAGAATTTAACAAATTTGATTAGGGTAAGGGCCTTGAGATGGAGAAATTCTCTCAGATTGTGGCTAGCTCCAAAGTAATCACAATAGATTTTTTTTAAAAAATAAAGAGGGAAACAGAAGAGTCAGGGAGGTGTAAAGATGCTTCCTTCTGTGTTGCTTTGCTGACAGAGTGGGGCTATGAGCCAAAGACAGCAGGTCTAGATGCTGAGAGAGTCACAGCATCTAAAGCCCATGGAGGAATACAACTCTGTTAACACTTTTGTTTCAGTTGAGTGAAACCCATTTTGAATATGAGATTTCTAGAGACACAATATAAGAAAGATAGATTTTATGAGCTCCTAAGTTTGTAGTAATTGTCATAGAGGTCATTTTTTTCCTGGATGGCCCCTCACAGTGGAGATCCCACTGTGGCTTAGCAAAAGCACAGGCAGCAGTAGAAGAGTTAATATTTGTACCCTACTCTGCGTGATCCTAAACCTATTCTTTTCCCACTCAGCAAACCAGAACAGTAGGAGAACACTGGTTGTTCGTTTTCATGCTTCCACTTAGTGAGGACTGGGGAGATGGCTCAGTCAGTAAAGTGCTTGCTGTGCAAGCATGAGGACCTGGGTTTGATCTCCAGAACCTGTACAAAAAAAAAAAAAAAAAAAAAAAAAACTAAAGCCAAAGAGACAGACAAATTTTGGGACAGCCAGTCTACCTTGGTAAATTCCGAGGCAGTGTGAGACCTGGTATCAGAAAACAAGGTAGATAGTTCCTGAAGAATGACTTCTGACCTCCACATGTGTGTGCATGCGCACATGTATGCTCACGTGCGTGTGTGCGCGCGCGCACACACACACACACACACACACACACACACACACCATTTAGTGAATTTTCAGGAATAAGTATAGACATTTCAAAATCTATGAGACTGTGGCCCAGTTGTAAGATTAAACCTCAGTAGGATAAAGCAGCCTAAATTGGGATTCTGTAAAATATACAGTCTTAATAGCACCAAGATTTCTGTCAGCTTTGCATTAAAGATCAGGGTGGAAATTTTGCAGATAGCTCACAAAGAATACCAGTACCTTAGCTATGATTTTATAGAACTATAATAGGACATTGAGAAATAATTCAGACCAGAGCAGGATGTGTGGTCACTGGAGTGCCCCAAATGTATCCACTATTCCATCAAAACCTTGAATCCATAATTTCCTCTGACTATAGCATTACCAGATGGCCTGAGATGCTAATGCCCCTAATCAAATCTTGAGAAACTAGTGGAAAATTTAAGGTCAGTGAGCCCTTAAAATGAAAGGAACAAAGTAAGCAATGGTGTGGGACTCCTGTCAGGAATTGTGTGGGCTTCCTTCCAATTCCACTCAGCATGCCTTTTTGATAAGGCTTCTGAGTTTGGGCATCATGACTCACTCAGGTATGTTCCTGTTCTGGAAGTGGCATGGCTGTTATTTTGAAGCCACTTGCATCTATTTGTGATGTTCAATGCTATCTACTTTGGGATCTCTCCCTCTATTTTCCTCATATTGGAGCAACTACCCCCTTGGCAGTGAGTGGCATCCCTATTTGACAAATATAGGAGCCGATGGATAGGGAAATGAGAATAGTAAGAATATCAGAGATATAATGTTCTCCAAGCCTTCTGTCCTTGTACTTCATGCTCTTGATTCTTCACCATCAGGGAAATGAGAAGATGAGAAGGGTTGATCTTACAGACATCCTGAGGAAGTCGGTGCTAGGTCAACATCTCGCTCCCCTACACTCCCTCTCTACACTGAGCTGCTTAGTCTTAGAGTACACCAAACACTCTAAACATCTGTCCTTTTTTGAATCCTGTTTCTTCTCCTCCTCCTCCTCCTTCTTCTTCTCTTCTTCTTCTTCTTCTATTTCTTTCCTTCTTCCTTCTTCCTCTTCCTCCTACTCCTTCTCCCATTCCTCCTTCTTTTCTTCTTTTTGGCTTTTTAAAATAGGGTTTCTCTGTGTAACTTTGGAGGATGTCCTAGAACTCTCTTTGTAGAACAAGTTGGCCTCAAACTCACAGAAATCCACCTGCTTCTGCCTTCTGAGTGCTGGGATTAAAGGAGTGTACCACCACGGCATCTGAAGAGTATTTTGTAGTTTGGGGTATTATTCACCAGGAAGCTGGATGATTGTGTGGCCAAAGAAACAAAACAAAACACAAAAAACAAAAAAAAATAAAAACAAAAAACAAAACAAAACAAAAACAAACAAAAACCTGAATTCAACACTAAGACCCATCTTACAATAGATAGATGATTGATTGTGAACAACTAAAAATCTATACAGTGGAACCTATAATGGCTCCCTCTTTCATGGTAACTCTTTCTCTCTTTTTCTCTCATCTATTCCTCCCCTGACTCAATCTTCCTAGTCCCACATGCTTTCCTCTCCATGCCTTCTCTTTCTCATAGCCCCCTCTCCACTCACTACCCCCCCACTCCCAATATCCTTAGGAGATCTTGTTCCTTTCCCCTTCTGTGAGGGACCTTGTATGAATCTCTTAGAATCCTCCCTGTATCCTAGTTTCTCTGGTGGAGTGAATTATAGGCTGGTGATCCTTTGCTCTATGTCTAAAGTCCATATATGAGTGAGTATATACCATGTTCCTCTTTTTGTGACTGGGGTACCTCATTCAGGATGGTTTCTTCAATTTCCATCCATTTGCCTGTGAATTTCAAGATTCCATTGGTTTTTTTTCTGAAGAGTAGTATTTCATTGTATAAATATGCCACATCTCCTTTATCCATTCTTCAGTTGAGGGGCATCTAGAGAAATGTCCAGAGACCTACAAGACTGACCCCAACTAACAATTTGAGAAACAGTAGAAAGGCTATCATAAATACCCTTCCCTGATAATGAGATTGATGACTAACTTATCCACCATCATAGAGCCCTCATCTAGTAGCTGATGGAAACAGAAGCAGACACCCACAGCTAAAACACTGATCCAAACTGGAATCCAAATGCAGAGAGGGAGGACAAGACCAGGCTACAGAAACACAGAGACAGCTGATATGAACAAGGAGGAGCTAATGGGCCCTCAGACTGATAGCTGGGAATCCAGCATTGGACTGACTCAGACCCCCTGAACATGGGTCTCAGTTAGAAGGCCTGGGCATTCTAAGGGACCTCTGACAGTGGAACCAGGGTGTATCTCTGATGCACAAAAGGACTTTGGGAGCATTTTCCCCATGGAGGAAAACTCCCTTAACCTAGAAGCAGGAGGGAGGGCCTAGTCCCTACTCCAAATGACTTGACAGATTTAGATGACCCCTCCAGGAAGGCATCACCCTACATGTGGAGTGGGGGGCGGTGGGATGGAAGGGTGGTCAGGGGGCATGGGAGGGTGGGAGAGAGGGAGGGAGAGAGGGATGAAGAGGGAACTGGGATCAATATGTAAAATAAAAAAAATAAATAAGATTTAAAAACATCTATACAGTGGAAATGATTATGTCTACCCCCGGCATCATTTGAAAACTGAGAAAAATAGGGCTGTCGTTATCTCTGAAATAAAGTTTATCAATTTTCTAGAGAAAGGGAAGGAAAGCAAGGGGCAAAGAGAGAAAAGAAGGCATGGTAAAGGAATGGAGATAGGGAAGGGATGAGAGAGAAGACAGAAACAGAGAAATTTACCTTTATACTCAGTGCCAGGAACAGTATTAGACCCAAAGCAGGGGTTAAATCACTCATAGCTTCTGGTAGATATTTGATGCCAACAGGGGTTTACTCTTGTTCCTATATCAAGATATGCAATGAGATTGACACCTCACCACCACCCAAACCTATAAAAGTTTAATCAAAAAGGATTGTACAGGCTCGCATCAAAGCTAATCCTTCACAACATCTAACCAGCATTCGTCAAAACTGCCAAGGTACTAAAAATTAAAAAAGCAAAAGGTGCCTAAGAAACTGTCACATATCAGAGGAGATAAAGAACATGGGATATATGTGTTGGCATTAGACATATCTAGGAAGAGGAGACCTCGGCTAAGGAATTGTCTTTAATGGATTAGCCCATGGGCAAGTCTGTGGGGGAAATTTTCTTAATGAATGGCTGATGTGTGAGGGCCTGGCCCTCTGGGAGCAGTGCCACTCCTGAAGATCCTGAAGATGTGGCCCTGGGTGATATAAGAAAGCAAGCTGAAAAGGCCAGTGAGTAGCATGAACTCTGCTTCAGTTCCTGACTCTGCGTTCCTGTTTGAGCTTCTGTCCTGATTCCCGAAATTATGGACTGTGGTGGAAGAAATGTTAGCTAAGTTTCTTTTGGTCAGTGTTTTATCACACACACACACACACACACACACACACACACACACACACACACACACACACAAACCAGGAAACCGAACAAGAAAAACATGAAGGTGCAATATGGTGTCCTATGTCAGCTCCTGGAATAGAGAATGTAGCCTAATGGTAAAACTGGTGAATTTAAAAGAAACCCTGAAGTTTCGTTAATATGTTAATTACCTACTTTGGGTGAATGTATCCTGGAGTGAAAAGCATTGCCATTAAGGTCAGCAAGGCAATGTTTGTATAGAAAATCTCTATACCTCTTTGTAAAACTAAAACTGTTCCTAGATAAAGAGTTAGAGGAAAGACAATTTCAGCTAATGGATTCTTGGCTAAGGTAAATGCATTTTCAGATTCTTTATACTTCTCCACAGCAGCCTCTCATTTTCCCCCAAGCAAAAGGGTGCTTTAGAGAAATCAGAATACAGCTAGGGCTCTATCAATCCCAGCTTTAGTTGCAAATCAGAAAGACTGGATGGAGCAGCTCCAACTCTTTACTGTAAGTGAGCGAGATTTTGTGCATGGGCTACCAGATGAGATGCTCTGAGAGGTGTGAGAGAGAGAGAGAGAGAGAGAGAGAGAGAGAGAGAGAGAGAAAAGGAGAAGCTGAGAAAAGGCTGATCTTTCCATGGGTCTTAAAAAGGAAAATACACTTTAACTTTCATTAACCCTCAAGGGCTACACTCCCTTCATTATGGATGAGGTATTTCCCAGCATCATTCTAACCTTTGAAAAGAAGAAACTACAAAAGCAAAGGGGCAGTTTCCACTGGGGACCCTAAGTCTCCACCATACTATCGCATCCCACAGGCCCGGGAACTGGTGGTCTCATCTAAATGATGGGTTCATGAGTCTTTAGAATGAAACCTTGAGGACATGGAGAAAGAGCCTCAATTGTTGAAGAATTTAGTTGTGTAGGATAATGCCTTCCTTTCTTGTTGTTTAAAAAAAAAATCTAGACAAAAAGCAACTTAAGGGAGAAAGGTTTTTTTGAGTCAGATTTCAAGGTGAAGATTGAGTCAGATTTCATGGTGAAGAAGTCATACAGCAGAAGCTGGAAACAGCTGGTCATATCACATCCACAGTTGAGAAACAGAACAATAAGTTCCTGCTGTTGTCAGTCCCCTTTCTCCATTTATACAACCCAGGGCCCTAGGTAGGGAATGGTGCCACCTACAGTGAATGGTCCTCTCACCTCAATTAATACAATCAAGACAACCCCCCCCCACAGTCATGCCCAGAGGCCTGTCTCCCAGGTGACTCTTGGTTCTGTCAAGTTGACAGTTGGCATTAACCATCACAGGAAGACACACCATCTCAGCAAGAGTCAGTTGAGATATGGGACTTTTTAAATGGTAGAAAGTTGATCTTTCTAAAGATTTAAAACCATCATTGTGGGGAGGGCATGGTAGAGCAGAGGTCATGTCTCAGCAGCCAGGGAGAAGATGGAATTCTCATGTGGAAATGTCAGATTATAGAGTATTTTGTTGAAAAAGAAACCATGATTGATTGTGAAAGGCATTAACATTCACCCAACTACTCAAGCCTACACCCTAAGAACTATGGTTAGTTCTTCTCTGATATGATGTCCCCTCTAAATCCCATGATTCATTCATATATTCATTCACAAATTCAGCACATAGATTGTGAAGAGCCACTCAGTTCACCACATTGCATTATGCACTGGAAATTGAACAAGCAATAAGACAGATTCTCCTCTTTCAGTGAGAAGTTCAATAAATCAAAAGTGGATACATTAAGCAAATAATCACATATATAGCTCTTCCGTGGGCTTTGAAACATAGTGTTTATAATGGAGACCTGAAATAGAGCAGGGTGTAGAATCAGGAAGCCACTTCCTCATGATAATGTCATTTTCACTCCAATCTAAAGATGATGGGTGGATTGGACCATGGTGGAAGAAGAAGACCTTCATGAAAAGTACATTTAGGATGAGCTTATTCCTGAGGGTAGGGAATTTATTGCTAATGGAGGTGGGTTGGGCTTTCCTAAGAAATGTGTGTAGGGGGGGTGGGTATGCCCTCAATTGAAGATTTCCTAGGTCCACCAACTTCTCTCCATCTATCTTAATTTGGTTTCTGTCTTGTGATAAATATTATGATCAAAAGCAACTTAGGGAGGAAAAGGTTCCTTTCATTTTACAGGTTTTAGCCCATTGTTCATAGAAGCCAGAGTAGAGAAGCTCAAGAAAGGCAAGAACTTCAACAGGGCAGAAACTCAAAGCATAAACCATGGGGGAGGATGCTTACCAGCTTACTGTCTATGGCTCATGCTCAGCCAACTTTCTTATATAACCTAGGACCACCTGCACAAGGCTAAGACCACTGACATCCATCAAGATAATGGCTTATAGACATATCTAAAGGCCAGCCGAACTGAAGCAACTCTTTTCCTTAGGTTTCTTCTCACAGCTCTGGGCTGCGTCAGTTGCAACTGAAGCTAACTAGGAGCCTATCCTGCTGTTCCATCATGGCCCCAGTATCACTCACTTAGGTTATTGCTGCAGCTCTTTAACAGTTCCCTGATCACAAAGTCTCCTCTTTATTCTTTTTTAAATCACTCTTTCTATTTGTATGATGTATGTGTATGCATGTGTGTTCATGACTGCCTATGTGCATGTGTGTGCCATGGTAAGTTTGTGGATGTCAGAGGACAACCTTAGAAGTAAGTCTTTGCCTTACACCCTGTTAGAGACATAGCATTCTTTGGTTGTGTATCTCTGTATATACCAGGCTAGCTTGTCCATAAACTTCTGGGGATTCACCTGCCTCTGCCTTCTGTCTCACCATAAGAGTGCCAAGATGACAGATGTACACTACCATACTTGGCTATTAAATGGATTCTGGAGATTCAAATTTAAGTTGCCATGTTTGCTTGACATGGACTTTAACAACTGGGCCATGTGTCCAGCCCCACCTCTCTGTGTTGTTTCAGCTCTTTGCTTGGGGCCAGAATGGTTTTACAACCCACCAATCTGCTCATATGTCCCTTTGCTGTCATCAACAGTGGGAATAGTGGGGAATAATGGGGATTATTCTCAAGTTAAGCTCAATATCCTTAACTTCTTGGTATATGCTGCCAATATTGCTAGGATTCTTCTGCAGCTCCTATCTGGTTTCTTCTCCTAGGTCTGTACCTCAGTGGGACATGACAGCTTTCAGCATTCATAAATGGCAAGGGAAAGATGGCTATTTGACCACCCAGCTTGGAGCTCTGCTCTGTATGAGAACCTACACAATGAATAGTTGCTTTTTAAGCTGTCATGACCATGTCCTACCCTCAAATCTAGCTGGCATGATGTGATTGTATTTGGGTTGATGATGGGTATAGATAGACTCTCTATAATACACACCAGTTCTGTACCTGTCTCTTCCATCATAATCTCCCATGAATTTTCCCCCCACTTGCTTGAAGGTGTTGAGTTCAATCCAAGAGACATTCTGAACCTGCAACTGTTCCATCAACCTAGAACCCTGACATTTTTCATTTTCCTCCCCAACCCCATTCATTCCCCACCCCTACCATCATGTGGATGTCATGTAAGCAAGGGGAAGAATAGAAAGTGCTACTATCTAAACCAGTCAGATTCCTGGGCTCTCCTGTTCCTGCCCATGTGTTCCTCCAAGTCCCTGCAGCATGCATCTAGTCTTCTGCCTCCCAGTCTGCATCTTACTCCTCCTGGTCTTTCCCAAGGTTAATGATTCTGACCTGAGTACTGGAGTCAGACAGTCTGGGTCAAAAGCCCAGTGCTTTGAGCAACTGCTTAACATCTCAGTTTCCTCATATATAATAGGAATCAAAACAATGCAATTGTTACTCAGAAGCTCTCAAGCTCTCTATTTGTCCTAAATGAAGGGATAATTAAGAGGCACTTAACACAGAAGACCAGACATAAAGTATTAGCAATGATAAAGTGAGGGTCAGCTTACCTCACCCCATCCCCTCAACCCACAAAACTCATATCTCATTATTTTTTGCATATTCCCTGATTCATATGGGCTATAAATACCTGTATAGCAAGAAGCTCATCATCTTAAAAATATTCTGGATGAAGTTTTTGCTAAGAAGCCCTGCTACTGAATTAATCACAGAGGGAAAATAACATTCCTTTAATTAGTGTAAATTTTAATCTATGAGACAGTTTGGGGGCCTCTTGTTCATGCCAGAAAACATTTTTCTAAGAGGTTTTGAGGTATATCTGGTATACATACTAGGTGAAGGAGATCCCTTCCCATATCCCCTCCATCATCCCATGACCCAGTTCTGAGTCTTTAGTCCTTTCCTTCAGGGGTCTAAAGAACAGCTACGTACATAGAGTTACAGAGCTGGAAAGAGGCAAAGACATCACTCCCTTCTGCCAAGCACTGGCTATGCACTAGATGCTTTGAAACATTTGTTTATTTCCTATTAAGTTCTCTCTGTTGGACTTTATGCAACCTCAGAAAAACAAAAAGAGAGTGTGAAGTCTCAGATTAAAATTCCTCTGTCCCTGTTTTATCTTCCAAACTGTTCCATCTGTTAAGTTTTAGTGAGATTACTGCCAGCCTTCACAGTTACTGGTGAGCCTATATCAGCACATGTCATATGACCAACACCAACAAAAGTTTAGCTGTTATGATCTCCCGGACTCAGACCCCCCTGAACATGGGTGTTAGTTAGGCAGTTTGGGCAGTCTATGGGGCCTCTGGTAGTGGATCAGTATTTACCCCTAGTATACAAATGGACTTTGGTAGCCCATTACACATAGAAGGATACTCTCTCAGCCTAGACACAAGGTGAAGAGCCTAAGTCCTGCTTCAAATGATGTGACAAACTTTGAAGACTCCCCATGGAGGGCCTCACCCTCCCTGGGGAGCAGAAAGAGAATGGGATTGGGGTTGGGAGGGGGACAGAGGAGAAGGGGAAGGTGAGGGGACTAGAGTTGACATGTAAAACAAGCTTGTTGCAAATTTAAATAAAAATTTTTAAAATATGTTTAAAAGATAACAATTCTTTAGGAAAAATCTCCAAGACTAAGAATTTTGATGTTTCCAAAGCCATAGATTTAATTAGTCAGAGGGTCACACTAATCCCAAGTATCCAGGGCTGGGGTCTCCCCCAGCATATCTACTGCTCCCATATCAACGGTCTCAGAAACACCTTCATCTCTCTTCATTTTGTTCTGCATACTTCACTTTGCACCAGAGAATAAGGTAGATTTTTCTGTGGCTAGACACTTGGTCCCCAAGGCCCAGCAATGATAGGAAGCAGAACTGCTAAAAATTTAAAGAGAACAAAGTGGCTCTGCCATGTCCTTCATTAATAATTGACACCACCAAGATTAGCTGCATCCTCACATCAGCAGAAAAGGCCATGGCTAGGGTTAAGGCCTCCTCTAACTGCTGACCCTAGGAGGCAAGCAGTTTCTTTCCTAAATGTCCAACATGGTCTGGAGAGATGTGATGGAATACTTCCCCCAATCCCCATCCTCAGAAACATCTATTAGCAACATCTAGGATTGATTCCTTATGCCACCAATATGCTGTTTATTAGATAAATATTAAACATATTAAATATATAGATATTAAACAAGATAGGAAGGAAGGAAGGAAGGAAGGAAGGAAGGAAGGAAGGAAGGAAGGAAGGCAGACAGACAGATCTAAACACATTGTTGGCTTAGGGGATCCTATATACATTCCTCTAAGCCCTGTCTTTGTCTGGCAAAGCCTTACTTGAACTCTGGTTGCTTTTAACTCCTGTACATAAATCATGATTAGTTTAAAGAACTACCTTTATCATAAATATTGTAAAGGTTGAGTTTGGCCCCAAGGCAGGATTCATTCACTCAGTATTGTCTGAATAAATATATCAGTTCTTGAGAGTAGACATACTAAAGTAGATTGATCCTCATAATTTCCATTCATTGTCTGTGAGACAGAAACTAGTATAGTTCCATTTTAACAGAGAAAACTGAGGCATAGAAAGGTGCCTTGGTCATTTGTGGTTATATTGTGCTACTAATGGAACTGGTTTGTGAACTCTGAATAAGGATTCCAAGTTCTAAAGTATTTGGCTGTGAAGATGAGTAAGCTGTTCTGACAAAAAGCCTTGTTTCCACTTGGAATGAGATGAAATGGCTTCTCTTCTATGCATTTTGTGTTGGACACTCTTCTTCTATGTTTAGGATAATCTGGTCCTGTCCAGGAGCTGACAGATTCCCCTGGAGGAGGGAGGACTCAATAGATTCCCTCTCAAGGAGTCAGACAAACCCAGTACTCCCGCTGCTCTTGACCATGGTGTTCCGTCTGGAATTAAACCTCCAAATGCCACATTCACAAAGGCATGGAAAGTGCAGTTCCTTCATTCCTGCATCTTGCGCATCGAGCCCACATCAAGTACATTAATGTAGCTTGGCGAATATTTGGAGAAAGTGTGATAAATCATATGAAAAAATAACAAAAAGGCCAAAAGGCAAACAAAATCTTTTGTAATAAAAGGAGTCCAAAATTCTGAAGACATATTTGGAGTTTCTAGTTTCTAAATAAGCCTCAGAGCAGACTAACTTCTTTGGACTTTGTTTCTTCATCTGTAGGAATGTGTATATAATGTCTGTCCCATGGTTCTCAAGTGGTGTTTCAAAAAGAGGATTTTGTAGTTGGAATGTCATGCTCTCTAGCACATAGAAAATTCACTTACTGGCTGCTATTATTAATATTATAATAAACACAGTATCATCATCATCATCCAATTAGAAATACTCAGTGGTATTTTGGCATTCACAGCCAGGAGTAGATGAGTAGTAAGCAGCACAATCTAAAGGTTGTTATCTTTTGACACCTACTACAAAGGCAGATAAGGTTAATCTCACCTCGGTTCATGAATTTTCCTTGAAAGCTTCTGTTTGGGTCCTCTTGAATTACTAAAATTGTCTCACATGAGCATTGCCAAACATCTATTTCCCTCTACACAGAGGTGATCATAAACTTTAAGGAAAAGTTAGCTTCATAGTTCTAGTCCCTTGAACACATGCCAAGATCTTCAATCATATGGACTAGTCTTTTTCTGGGTTTATACAACTCTAGGGACCTATCAGCTTTCCCAGCAACAAAACTGGAAAGGCCACAGTTGCTTTTCAGAATACTATATTACCTTATTAAGAAAAGAAGTTAGTTAGCGAGGAGTAAATGAGGTATGTAAAAAGTGACATCATTTTCACATTTGAAGCATTCGTCTATCTTTGAGTGGACACTCCTGGGCTGTTGACCCCAGCCTTAGATACCATGTTTCCTAGAATGGCCTCTGGTTATCTTGGCCACTTCCTCATAAGCTTACAATAAGGTAAATTCAAGTTTCCCTTTCCAATAATATACTCCTTGTTCAAGATATGGCTGGGCTCCTAAATTACCTACCAGAACAGGGAAATGAAGATACAGGCTCACCTTTCCCTCATATAATCCAGTGTCCTTTCTACCCTATGCTCACATGTAAGTCCATAACCATTCCCTTTTCATCCTCTTTCTTTCTATTGTGCCTTCTTATTTCTTTATTCTAAACTCCTTTCTGTTTCTGATCATTTCTACTTCTACCTTACACTCCTTTGTCTCTGCCTCTCTCTTACTTTCCTCTTTTTTTGTTCTTTCTTCATTTTTTTCTTTCCTGCCTACTTTCTCCCTTTTCTCTATCTTCCTCTTTTTTCTTCCTCATTTTCACCACACTCTTCTCTCTTTCTCAATATCTGTAAAGTATAAGCATTAGAAATAATTGTGCTGGTCTCTGGATATTTTATATTAAGCAACCCATCTGAGAACTAAAATATATGGCACAAGTATCTACTATTCATCACTGGCAGTGGTGAAAGGAACTGGAGGGAGAAGTAAAGATTGCTGATACTGAGGAACATAGGACATGACCTCATATTCTAAGACATCACACATGACTGCTTATGAAGAATGGAATAAAAAAGAACAGAAATAGATTATTGAGATAATGGTCACAAACACAGTGCCTGAACATGCTGTAGGAACTTAACAAGTATGACAGAGAACAGAAGAAACAGAATGTCAATAAAATGGGCTGGCACCTGAGTCCAAAGAGGCCAAGTTGAGAGTGGTAATCTTACCCTAAAATGCACATGAAGTCCTTAGAAGAGTTTGAATAGATATTTGTTTTTATGACTTTATATGAGGGAGGGTTGGGGATGTGAATATGTTGGATATAACCAGTGTGAGAACCAAGTGGTTTACAAATGGATGCACTCCAAAGTTCCACTTCCAAGATATTCCAGAGCAATAAGAAGAAAGACTACATTCACAAATTTAGGCATCTCTGGCTATATTCATTTGTTGTCATCATTGTGTTACTTCTGACAAGTCCTTTTTTCATCATTAGACCATAGATTTCTTCTATAAAATTAATTATACCAGCATGTCTTTTATAAGGTGGAGTAGACCAGATGTGGTAGACCAGATACTGCTTTTATGAGGTAAGGTAAAACAGATGCTCTTCCTGTGAGGTGAGGCAGACCAGATACTGCTCCTGTAAGGTAAGGGATTCCAGATATTGTTTCTTTGGGTTATGTTTGATGCTTCTTCTGTAATGGGAAACAATCAAGATGTTGTTTCTGTAAGGTGTGTCAGACAAGATACTTCTTCCATGAGGTAGATTTGATACTTAATGGAAAGTGAGGTAGACAAGATAATACCTACAGTCCTGGTTGTCTTCAGTAGCACTCTGTGTTTTCTTTGGGAGGCTATCTTTAGCTCCTGTGTGAAAACTGCATTATCAATTAATCTCTTTACCACAATCCCTTTTACCCTTACTATAATCCCATTGTTTAAATTCTTAGAATTAGAAAGACAATTAACAATTGTCATTAAGCATTCAATCTGTAGAGACTTTTCTAACTAGAATACTGGTTTTTATGACTTATCTAGCTGTCTTTCACTTTTCCATATATAATACAGTCATTATTTTTTCACTCAAAATATTGTAAGATTTTTTAATGAACCATTTGGTGTAAAAAAAAATGAAGAATTCCTAGCACATTTTACATAAACATAAATTGCCTAATAAAATTTCCCTGAGTACTATGATGTAAAATCCTGAACATTCCTTGGGATCAATGTATTCATGACCTCTAGCTGTCAGGAGAGTTAGCTGCTGATTACTGCAGCCTTCCCTGGCAATAGCCTTGAAAGCAATGAAGCTATATTGTGAAAGATTTCTGCCCTTTGTTAACCTATATATAATCACCAGTCATCTGATTCAAAAGAAACAACTCCAAAGGGCTGGCTAGTCCTGTTTCTGGTGTCCGGCTAGAAAATCTCTCCAGAATACCACAGCTTAGCTTCTTCCTCTGCCCAGTCCTGCTTTTCTTTCACCCCTTTACAGATATTCCTCAGGTCTCCCCTTTATAGTCCTTTCCTAGGAACCAGGACTACAAAAATTATGAGGATACTATATTAAACACCATATATGTACCCCATACAAATTGCCTGGCCTATTGATAACCCTTAATCATGAGCCTCATTTAGATCTTACTGCATGTTCCTAACTAAGATCTCTGGTTCAGACTATTAACACAGTCCACAACTCTACTGAGCATACAAAAGAAATTAATGAATTCTAATGGATTGAATAAATGAGTGGACCAAGAAGCTGATGAATGCTAAGCCATTTTGGCCTCCTCCAGTATATTAAATTGACAGTTTGATGGACCTTTAGGTCAACTTTATGGTATAGAAGGCATCTCTGTACAATTGCCAAGCCCCAGAATTCACGAGAGAGAACAGGAGGTGGAAATTTACTCTTCCACTGCCCAAAGACTGCCAACTGTAGGAGTAAAGATCTGCCATGTGAAATGAGCCAACAAAGGTGGAATACAAATGGGCATCCTGCTTATTCTGGAGTTCTGTATGAATATCTCTTAATGCTTCTGAGAAACATATTACTGCTCCATACAGGGCCATTTTATTTGATGGTTAAGTTTTATATTCACATAGTGTAGGATTTGAAGTTGGAGTTATTGTAAACCCAATTTAACCTGACAGGGGGGAAGTAAAACAAGTATGCATATATAATATATGCCTCTTTAAATCCATGCTGGAAAGTCTAATAAGACTACTTTCAATACTACAGTCAAAAATTGCTAAGAAAATGTTGTGTGCCAGACCCTTCGCTGCCTACTTAATATGTATTACCTGGTTTTTCTCATTTTACAAATGAGTAAGCTTATATTTAGAGAACAAAGAAAAGCTATAAATCAGCAAAGAGTAGAGCCAGAAATTCAGCCTTCATCTGCTAAGTAGAGAGCTCTAACCACTCTCTCGTGTTACCAAATGAGTAAATACATTCATTACTAAATGGTGTGATTTTATAACTGTGATTGGTCTCTAGTACTTTATTCTTCCAGGCAAATATGAACACAGGTTCTAAGATGATGAATATATATGTGAGTGAGACATAATGGTGCACTACTGTATTCCATCATGTAGTCACCCTTCCCTTTAGATACCCCACTCCTGGGAGTTGGGGTAGATGTTTAGACCAGAAGAGAAAGGCAGGGCTTCTTGCTTAATTGGGAGAGCCTTGGAGATGATCCTTTGAGGACGACCAAGCTGAGTTCAGCCAGGGTTTAAAATACAATTATGAAAAGGGAGCCCTTCCTCATGCAAGGACAAGTCTAAATTTCACTTTATTTAAAATACATAGTGGCACCCAAGCTTGGACCCAGCAAAGGAAACTACCTATGTCTTTCAAAATTCAACTAGTTTCTGTTTTCCTAGGATCACATAAAATACTGTCTGAGGCTGAATGAACCTGAGTCCACTGAAATGCATTTACACACATGGATGCTTTCCATGGAACATGTTTGATACAAGGCCTTGAAGAGACAAAGGAGGGTAGATACAGACCCTGAATTGAGATGGGTCTGTGGAGGACACCAATAAACAAGTAAACAGGTGGACAGAGGGTGGGGGCTGCAGGGATAGAGCCAACATAAGTACTCAGAGGAAAATGGTTAATTGCTTGGAGTAGGAAGGGATAATGTGTCAGTCATTCTTATGGGTAAGTAGAAGTTTTCAAGTAACCAGCAAGGCACTGAAGCCCAGGACCACACAATCTTTTGAGAGAGCTGGAAATATTGAATATGACCAAGGCTGAAAGGCAGGTGCTGACAAATGGAAAATATCTGGTGACCCATCATGGGGGTCCTGAACCCCCATCCCCTATAGTGTAGGTTCCAGCTCCACCAATTAAGTTTTATTGGAAAATCTTTGATGCTAAATTGATGGGTAAATGAATGTCAAAATAGTATCAAATAGCACTTTTTCAGGTTTTACCGGGTGGATTTGTTACTTTTCTTACTGATGTCATCAAATATATGACAGTAATCAGCTTAAGGAAGAAAAGGCTTATTTTGTCTCGTGGTTTAAGGGCAGAGTCTGTCATCATGGAGAAGACATATCACAAGTATCTTCACAGTGTAGAAGCATGAGGCAGCTTGGTTGTATCTCACTGAACAAAGATGTAAGACACAAGTACTCCTTCCCTTGGTGGCAGTTTCTCCCACTAAGATCTACTTGCTAAATTTTCTACAACCTCCCAAAACAGCATTATGAGCTAAGGAGTAAGTGTTTGTACACATGGGTCTATGGGGAACATTTCACAGCCTAGGTAAATTGGCATGTATAATATATATTTAATGCATTTTCTTGGCTCAATTTTATACAAGTATGCTGCCGTGGGATTTTCTTATTTTACTTAAGTTCACAACAACTTCAGGAGGAGTATATAGACTATGATCATTGGCATGTTTTGAAATTTTAGAATACTTGAGAGTGGCTAATGTGAAGCCACATGTACAGAGATGCATATGTGGCAAAATGTGTCATAGATAGCAAATAGCAATGATGGAGATAAAATCCACATGTGGGTGGGTCTTCTTTAAAGCCAGTATTTCAAACCAGAAAGATAGGCCAGAAAAGAAGGAAGGAGACAGAAGGTCCAGGTTTAGCCATCTGTTCATGTCCTCTGACCACTTACCTAGTTTTGGAGTATGGAGGAGAACTTGCTATGTGCTATCTTTTCTGATAGTACACTGGATTGTGTTAGCCTCTGAGAAGTCATTCAGAGAGTGGGAGTGCAGGAGTGAAGTGCATTGGTCTATACAAGGTGGAAGGCATACACCAAGCCACCCCTGTTTGGAGGGGTAGGTGCAGTATTTTCCTCTTCTCCAGAGCCCCAACAGATGGCCAATTTATCTATTACTAGATTGATCAAATTGAGCAAATAAAAATTTTACCTGGTAATCTTTATTTCCCAGGGGTCTATGAGTTTTTCCATAGAAAGTTCTAAACTTTCCAGGCAGTAAGCCTGGATTTGAGGTGATTCGGAACAGGTCCAGTCAGGAATGCATTAAGGAAGGCAAGTATTTTAAGCCTCAAGAGCAGTGACTGAGGGAGCCCTGTTCTCCACAGTCTATCCCACTGTGAGAGAAAGGCACAGGCTGTCCAGATGGTCAAATATGATGTCCAGATGAACCTTCTTCTGTGTTACTCAGGGTTCTTCCCTCACTGTTAGACCATGGCCTGGACCTGCTGGATGGAAGAAGGACAATGAAAGGAAAAGACTGCCTCTGTCTTCCTCTGATATAAAGTTCATGAGCAGAGTGGACTTCCCCAGTAGAACTTTACTATTTACTATGTGCTAGGCAGCATGCTAAATATCTGGAAGAGAAATCAAGCACTATCTTCAGGGATTGGCATGTAGCTG
This sequence comes from Phodopus roborovskii, assembly GCF_943737965.1. Classification (NCBI taxonomy): domain Eukaryota; kingdom Metazoa; phylum Chordata; class Mammalia; order Rodentia; family Cricetidae; genus Phodopus; species Phodopus roborovskii. The sequence continues at coordinate 14,623,427 of NW_026126558.1, read as the reverse complement.
TGTGTGTGTGTGTGTGTGTGTGTGTGCGTGTATAAAACATTAATATAATATTATGAGTCATAAGTATATGTGTATATACACAAACATGTATGTACACACACACATGCACGCATGCACACAAAGATCTCTTCAGAACATTATTGAGCTGTTTAACTCAATTTCTTATAATTGAGCTGCCATATAACATTATAAGACACAGCACTGGGCATGTAGTTCAGCAGTAGAGAGCTTGCTTAGCATGAACAGGGTCCTCTGTTCTACTTCAAACACTTCAGAGAAATACAACTACTGGCAATATCTTCTAAGGAACCCTTTCAGATTGGTTCATGGTTCTGGAGAGTTCTATGAACAGTTGGTTGACTCCATGTGCTTACATAGAGAATCATGGCAGCAGGAATACATAATAAGAAACAGGTGTTCAAATCAAAGCAGAGCAGGAAACAGAACAGGGCAAGAAGTAGCTAGGGATAATTTACCACCAAGGACACATCTACCAATAACCTTTCAACAAGACTCTACCTCCAAAAGTTTCCAAAACCACTCACAATAGTGCTACCAGTTGAGTACCAAAGATAATGGACATTTGGGAGTCATTTCATAGTCATATCACAAAACATCTGTGTCCATACTGAGGGGTGACATTGAAGCAGTGACAGTATGTGAAAGCCGGGGAAAGCAGCTTACCAGCTTTAGGACACAGCAAACACTAACATAGGCATTGCTTGTGGTGTGAAGTCATTGGACCAGGATTACTCTGCCTCTAGAGATGCAGTTTCCTTTCAGAGATATAGTTGTTATCATTGAGCCTAGTAGCAGACATACCATTATTTCCATCCTGAGGTCATCACAGGCAGTCCCATCTTCTAACAGCAAATCCTACAGCTTACTGTCCCAAAGCTGATTATTCCTGTGCAATGTAGTGTATGCTCAGGGCAGGTTGGAAGGGCTCTGGAGTTAGTGTGCCCAGGACCACCCCTCAGCAGATGCCATATGGGAACTGGGGTATCAGTTCCTAAAAATCAGACCACTTAATGGGAGAACCATGAGCCTTGCTTTATGTTCTATATGATCTCTCAAAGGGTCCCCACTGGGATGGAGTTGTGTTGTTCACTGGAGAAAGCCATTTTCTAGACTTTCCCATCTTCCCCAACTCACTTCTTACTTCTAGGATTAATTTGAAATAATTATATGCACCTATAATTTTTAACTTAAAGTGCATTTGGAGGGGAACCCCATCTCTTGGACTCATCTTTAGTGATCAGTCAAGGTCAAATCAATTATTTCTCCCTGAAAATGCTCTCTATCAACATTTCATCGTTAGCACTGCCTTTCTGGCTGGGAACCTTCTAGCTATATAGACTTTTCTGTCTTACCTCAATCCTGATATACAATGGACATTTCTTTTCATTTTAAAAATTCTATTTATTTTGTTTTTGAGACAAAACATGTCCTTGCCCTGTTCTAGTACATCCTTTTGCCTTGCAAGTGTTAGCACATACTACCATACTTGACCTTCCACCTTGAAAATTCTATTTCTCATTTAAATGTTACCGCCTCTTAGAAGCCTGATATGCTTGTCTTTCCTTTGCACACTGTGCATTGCCTTTCTAACATTACCCTCACCAGATTCCATCTGATTACCCATCTTTTCACCCATCAATCCACCTATTCATCTACCTACCTATCCCTCCACTAATCTACATATCCATTCATATATCCATTTATTCACTCACTTATCGATCCATCCATCTACCCATCCAGTCATTCATCACCCACCCAGATAATCCACACATTTATCTACCAACCCATCCATCCACCAACAGCTATGCATTGGTTGCCTCTGTATGCTAGTCAAGAGTATTGCACAAATTCCCATCCCTCTTCCTGGGCTACATGGATTGTTTTAGACATCACTGTACTTCCAACAAGTAGCACTGTGTATGTAAAGGAGGGAATGCATGGCAAGGGTTAGATCACATTAAACTGATAAGCTTCACCTGTTCTAATTGGACAGCATCTGTGTGATGATAATGAGCATTTTAATTACATGACAGCAGATACATTAAGTATGTGGAATTAACAAATGAATGTGTTACACAAGCCATATGTAGACAGTTTCATTATTTAAAACAGCTTGTAAACCATTAAACCAGTGACCGTATTTGATTTCTCACTACCAAAATACATTCTTCAAAGCAAAAACACCCCCTAGTGGGCTCTACTTTATCCCTCCGTAGACTAAAGAGATTGGGATTTTTGTTTTAATGCCACAAATCTTCTCCATAGAACTTTATTGAATCATTTGAATTCAGTTTCCTGCTGGTCAGGCTACTGAATAAAAATCGAAGACATAGAATTGGGGATATAGCTTGGTGAGTTTGCCAAGGACACACAAGGCCCTGGATCTATCTGAAACACTACAGAAAAAAATGTATTAATTACCTAAAGTTAAATGAAATATAGGACCTAACTTGAACAATGGGCAATCTCTCCTAAGAAAACTAGAGTCAAGAGGTTGGAAAGAAGGCTCAGTAGTTATATTCTTGCCCTGCAAGCATGAAGGCTAGAATTCAGATACCCAGGACATATGTGAAATGTTGGGTTGGCATCTCAGCCCATCTCTAATTTCAACCTTGGAAGTAAAGACAATAGTTCCCCCGGGCAAGTTGGCTAACAAAACCACCTTTATCAGTAAGATCTGAGTTTGACTGAGAGACACTGCCTCAATGAATATGGTGGAAAGAGCAAGTGAGGCTGATTCCAAACAACATCAACCTCAGGCCTCCAAACACATGGACTCATGGGCATACATATAACACACACACACAAAGAAAAAACCCACAGACAACTAATGTTCTACTCAAACATTAGGCACTTACAGTCTGTCAAGTAATATACTGGTCACAAATTGTATGTCATAGATTAAACCTACGTTCTATAGGTAACAGAGATCTCATTACAAAGATACTTAGTGAAGTACGGTTCAAAATAGTGCACATTATAATTCCTGGTAAGACATGGATTTATTCAAAAAATTATAGTTTAGCCATATAATGGAATTATACTACAACTATTCAAAAATGATGGTATTAACATTTTTTATGATCCACCAAAACACATTATGAGCTTAGAAATAAAACAAATACACTGAGATGCATAGTGGCATTCATCACAGTTCCAATTCTGTGGGTAAGCAAACACATCATCAGAAAACAAGAATGAAACAAGCCAAAGGGGCAGAGTGCTTATCTCTGACAAACGGCATTGTAGTTGATGGTTTTATAGCCTTTTGGAGTTTTAGAATGTAGTTCTTTACAATGGCCACAAATGTGTGTTGCTTTCTATAAAGAGCTCAGTGAACCCCAGTGTAAACTCTCACCATGGCACTATGGTGCCTTTTATTCTCCAGTGTTTACACATAGCAGGAGAAATTACTGTTATGCTTGGAGCTTCTCCTGCTCTGGGCAGTCATGGCTTTCTGTTATGCCAGTTGCTTTTTAAGAATGAATGTCATAGCAGAAACAGAGACTATAATAGTTTGCATCTAGTTATTTTGTTGATTATAACCTATGGATATTGATATTTGGAGTCCAAAGCAATGAGAGAGGGGGCCAATGATAAACCTCTCCTTAGGTATCTTGGTGCTTACAATACATGGATATTGTATTGTGTTGCCTCCATGCTGTATCAGTAATGAACTTCTAAATCTATGATTTTGTTGGAGGTTCTAGGAAGCAAACCCTGGGCCTTACACCTGCTGGGCAAGTCCTCAACCACTGAACTACACACCCAGCCCCTGAAGCCATATACCCATTTGACTTTATACAACTGGGTACATTGTTCTGTCTGTCCATTAGAGAGTAGACATGATTTGGTTTGAAAATGCAAAGTTTCATGTGATAGTTTATGCTGCAAATAAAAGGGAAACTCGTGAAAGCTGTTGGTTGCCTGAAGAAGATCTGTCTTTTGGATTATGTCTCTCATGCACCTCTATGCCAGTATGCATTTCAAATATTGGTGACACCACCCAGGAAACAGTCACACAATTTTAGTGTCTTTATAGAGACATGAAATCATGCTATGCAAATGACACTCTTCCTTCTACATGTTTAGTGTTAATCTGACTTTTATGATCCATCCATGTATCACAAATTCTATTACTCAAATAAGGTATCTATGAACACACACAAAAATGCTCCACTGGGCTTTGCTTAGGATATTTGTCACATTCCAGTTTACTGTTTACTGGACATGAGTCAATGGAAATGTGAAGGGGATCAACAGGCTCTGACCCAGAAACAGAAGCCTCAAGATACTGGATTGATGTTGGAAACATAGCAGTTACAGTGACGGTACAGCACAAAAAAGCCTATGGCTTTGTGTGACATGCTTCTTAGCAGCACAATAAGGCTGTCTATAGAATACCACAAATAAGACTTCTGAGACAGTACAGTTAGCTGAAAAAAGAATGGGCTAATGTGGGAGGTCATTAGTTTCCCATCTCACCTGATTTGTTTTTATCCTAAAACCTTTAGAGGAGGATGCTGAGGAGGAAGCTCTTCCTCAATAGGCAGTAGGTTGGACTGGGTGACCCAAAAGCATTTTGAATTTCCCATCTTCCAGTCTGTGATCTCCATGCTTCATGTTCTCCCTTCTTGAATGCCAGTGTATGAAACAACCCCAAGTAACTGACTCGCAATCTCCTTTAAAAAATAGGATAGGAGATGAAGTCTTTCATGTCAGTATTGACTGGTGCCAGGCAGTGTGTTGAGCCTTGAGGAGTACTATCTCCTCCCTACCTACAGCTACTTTGAGGAGGGCACCATGGCCACACACATGTGCTCTGGCTGTTTATGTGATTTGCCACACAGGATAGTAAATGAAATGGAGTATTTCTGGAGGTGTATTGTCCACAGAACAAGCTATTTAGTGGTGCCAGGGTCCAGCAAATCCTACAGCAGAAAGTAGATTCCCAGTAAATGACCTACTGGCTTGTGTAAGGCACATAAATATTCATTGAATAAATCATTACACATAAAATTTGTGGGGCACTGAGGAGACAGAGAAAGGAACAGCATTGCTTTACAGAGGTGGCAAAAAAGGAAAAAAGTGAAAGACCATCATTGATAGTCATTCATTTATCTGAATAGCTTTTATGTTTTAGCACCATAGATCAGTGGTTCTCAACTTGGAGGTTGTGATCCTTTTGGGGTGGGTGTCAAACAACCCTTTCATAGGGATCATTTAAGACCATCAAAAAACACAGATATCTACATTACAATTCAAACAGTAGCAAAATTACAGTTACAACAAAATAATTTTATGGTTAGGGGTCACCACAACATGAGGAACTGTATTAAAGGGTCTCAGCATTATGAAGGTTGAGAACCACTGCTGTGGATAAAGAGGTTACTTCAAAACAAAAACAGGGTGCCATTGCCTAAGTAAGGGAGATGTAAACAGCACTAAGAATGAAATAATTCTGCTCGTGATGTATCCACAAAGAATTCCGGTTAACACTGAAAGTTTCTACTTAAAATGAAACAGCATGATAAAGAGCTTTGGGTATACTTGCTGGCCTGCAAAGAGAGCCAGCCTGAAGATGAAGGCGTAGAAAGATGAAGTGGCTAGGTCTGAGCGCCTCAGTGGGAAGCCTTATCGGGAGACTGATCCAAGGCACCTCAGTTCCCTCCAGGACTAACGGGTGACCCAGTCTGATCTGGAGCCTCAGATGTTACCTCCAGCAGTGACAGGTCCTGACCTACTCCATTCAGAACCTCAGCCTTAGGATTTGAAGTCACAGTGAAGAGTCCCCATGACTGATCTGTGGGAGCTGGCATGAACAGAACAATAGTCTGAGTTGGAGAAGTTCACAGCCAGGGCGGGAGCTTTCCGATGAAATACTACATCACATCACAAAGTGTTGAAACCTGCACTGGGCTCCAGCTGGAGTCAACCACTCTGGTGAATGAGATGCCTTCTGCAAGCACAGGCATTTAAAGTGAGGCAGAGAGCCGGTTGCTGAGTGTAAAACCAAGGAAGAGTGTCTGATCTCTGCCAGGCAACATTGCAAGTAGGTTCAAAGATCCCTGTGTTTAGGGAGGAGAGGCTGTTTAGACTGCAGCCTAAAGTAAGAGAGGCAAGCTTGTGTTTCTTCACAAGGTTCTATAGCTCTGTGTCTGGTTCGTTTGCATGGTTGCCTGGTGGGTTACAGCCAGTTACCCCAACTGCATGTATACAGCCATCTGTTCAGAGTATCCAGGTCATGTCCCTCAAGGAATGTGCAGTAGATTCAAAGATCCAAGTATTACCAAGGCTCCTCCCTCCTGGCCACCATGTAAGCTTTCTCTTCACTCAATATCAGAATGAGAGTGTGGCCAAATTTACAAGGACACTTCTAATTTATAGCTATTAATTAAGGAAAATTAACAATAGCATTTTCTACTTTCCTGTTTCAAGAATAAACTATGCTATACTTGGTCACCTTGCCAGACTGTAATTCAATTTGGCTTAGATTGAAAGAGATGCATTTATAAAAACTACAGCTCCAAACTGGGTACAAATTGTCAATTGGCTGGAAAGAGGAACCTGGCATCCCCACTATGCAAATACAGCCATCCCAGAAATCTGTCCAGGTGCACCAATTGGGAGGCAGCCAGCCTGGATGGGGTCTGACTCTCTGTGATTTAGCATCCTGTAAAGGAACTTTGCCATCTGGTGGGCTGACTGTTCCCTGGCCAAGATTCTAGCTACATGTTTACTAGAGTTCAACTTGAGGCAAAGAGGCAGTCTGTGAGCTATGGGTCTTCTGTGGCTATGCATAACCACTACTACCTGGAGAGCATTTCTGACCAAAACACAAGTCTTGGTATCATGCCTATAAGGATGGGTTAATAGAGCTATTGTATGCAGTTGGGCAGGCTATACACTGCACAAAGCACCTACTTCTGGCAGGCAAGCAAATAGCCACAGCTCACACCTCTGTGGGTACAGGGTTATCTTTTCAATTCACATAAAATTGTAGTAGGATACTATTTCAGAGTGACCATGCTTATAAATGGAACCCTTCCAATCCAACTAATTGCCCTGCAATAGACAATTGTGGGTTCCAGAGTGCCTTAGAAAAAGCCCTTTAACTTGGAATGGCTAGACTCAAGATCAATACAAAGAATGGAATCATGCTTTGGATAAGAATGAAAAGCAGAATTCACTGAGCTCTGGGTGTGTCCCATGTGCAAACTCTTCTGCTGCAATGAGCATCTTTCTCACCTCTGGGGCAGTGAGCACTTTCTCAAATGTACAGATGATAACACTGAGGCTTGGTGGTGTGTACATGACTCATACATATAACCTCAGCATTCAGGAGGCTGAGGCAGGAGGATTGCTTTGAGTTCCAGTCACCCTGGGCTACAGTGTGAGATCTTGTCTCAAAAAAAAAAAAAAAAAAAAAAAACAGCAAAAAGTAAAAGGTAGAAGAGAGACCACTGAAGAGGGATGAATAGAAGAGAAAGAAGACTCGATACCATGAGGGGCATTAGGTGGGGCTGAGGGAGTGTGCAGACAGTGTAGAAGATGCTAACTCTCCCAGGGGACTCTGGGAAGGCAACCCAGAAGAAGTGGTTTGGGAAGGCAATGGGGACAAAGGCAAAAGCCAACAACTGTGGTTTGAATGTGAAAAGCGCCCCACAGCTTATGCCCCTTGGTTTCCAGCTAGTGGGGAGATTGTTAAATATTTGGGACTGAGCACATAGCTGGTGGAGGTCAGTTGCCGGGGACAGGCTTGTTACTGTTAGATCCTGCTCATACTTTCAGTGCCATTCCTCTGTGTCCTTGTCCAGCATCATATGAAACCTGCTGCTGCATGCCCCTGCCCCTACAGACAAGGCTGCTCCAACTGGCATGCCTCCCCAGCCATGTGGGGCTGTAGTCTCTGAAAGAAAGACGTCAAATGCATCTACCTTTCTTCAAGCTGCTTTGTCAGAAATTTGGTCTGGGGTACTAGAAAGTGACTAATGTCAACACTTGTGAGGCACCTGCTCTGGCCTGACGCTGTGTAAATCATAACATAAAAGTCACCTCTTTCAAATCACATTTAATCCTGTGGGTCAGCCGTTAGATTTAAACAGCAGGGCTCTGAGGCTCAAGTAGGCTCCACGTGCCTAAATTCAACCAGGCAGTGAGAGTCCAGGAAAGACCCAGAAATTGGAGCCGGAAGCTTCATAGTTTCAAAAAATTACATTATTTTCATCAACTCTGAGAATTACATACTTTGATCATATTCACCCCCTAATCCGCCCCCAACTCTCTGTATGGGGCCTTCTGCTAGAGTGTGGTCAACCTACCAGGTACCACACCTAAAAAAAGAAAGAAAGAAAGAAAAGAAGGAAGAAAGAAAGAAAAAGAAAAGAAAAAAATTGTCTCTCTCTCCCCATGACACTACCAACTGTCAATAGCTGCCCAGCTAGGACTTGGGGTTTATGGTCCCCTCATCTTTCCATCTTTTTCAAAATTCATCGTAACATGTTTTCTTTTTGAGAAAGGGTCTCACCACGTAGCCCTGGCTAGTCTGGGATTTGCTATGTAGACCAGGGTGGCCTGTAAACGCATGCAAGCTAGCCAGCAGAGAATTGTCTTGAACTTCCAATTCTCCTGCCTCTTCTTTTGTGATGGAATTAAAAGCCTATGCCACAATGCGCTAGGGATTACACTCAGGATTTATGCAAGCTAGCCAGCAGAGAATTGTCTTGAACTTCCAATTCTCCTGCCTCTTCTTTTGTGATGGAATTAAAAGCCTTTGCCACAATGCGCTAGGGATTACACTCAGGACTTATGCATGCTAGGAAAGTGTTCTACCGACTCAGTCGTGCATGGCCCCACTATAATTATGAGTACATATTCATTGTACAAATCAATGGATTTTGTGTTGATATCTCCACACAGGTATATAAGGTGCTTTGATCATAGGTTACTCCCTTTTACCTCTCTTATCTCTTCCCCTGGTCCTCTTTTCTATCCCAATAGTGGGAGGACTTTGCCTTTCCAGGCCACCTCTGCACTGTCTCCTTTTCATGTCAATAACAGAATACCACGGGTTTGCTCTTGGCACTAGAGGGGCTCAGTTTAAATCCCATCACTCCCAGGTGCACTTCTTAGGCCTTCTGAACCCCATTCCAGTCCTGGGAGGACTGCCTTAAGGGTGTGACTAACAGCAGAAGGGTGGCATGAGATGATGCCAAATCCGCCCCTCCCCCATAACCTATACACCCAAGAGCAGGAATCAGACTGAAGAATCCTGGGCACACAAAGATGACAAAGATGGTTCAGATCTTGCCTCTAGCTGTGGCTCTGAAATTTGAGGTGCTTCCCCTTCTTCTCTGTGCTTCAGTTCTTTCCTCTCCGTGAGGATGAACTAGTACCCACACGGTGGGATTCTTGCTAAGGATCAAGAGAATGGGCATTTAGAGAGCAAGTGGAAGCCTATACACACAGCAGGCTGTGAGGCTTACCACTTTACCCCCAATCTAGTGCCCCAGCAATAAGCTCAAAGCAGTCTGGCTAAAGGGAAAAGTATACTCACTTTAGTGTGGCTTTTTCTTGGAAAGTGCATGCAAATGCCTGCTCACCCCAGATGGAGCACCAAAATGGACCAAAGAAACCATTCTAGCCAAATTCAGCTTTGTGATCCAAGGAGTTCACTGGGTTCTTTTCACAGGAATGTGTGTGAGGAATATAGATGATGCATAGGCAACTAATTGCACCCCTGGAAAGCCCATCAAGTTACAGAGGGCAAATCATGGAAGCTGTATTCCTAGAGATCCCTACATGACTTTGAGGCAGCTGGGCTGGCACAGTCTTCACTCCTGAACAATTCTTAGGGATGATACAACTTTGGAGCAAATCTTGTAAGTTTCAGGAAATTCTTGAGACCTTTGAGGTTTGTTTACTTCCTGGGTTTTATTTTTAAATGCACTCTTTTTAAAATAATATATTTACTTACTGTGTATGTGTGTACACACATGCCATGGTGCAGCTGTGGAGGCCAGAACATAACCACAGGAGTCATTTTTCTCCTACTAGGTGAGTTCTGGAGATGGAAATCAGGGCTTCAGGCTTGGTGGCAGGTACTATTTGTTTGTTTGTTTGGTTGGTTGGTTTGGTTTGGTTTGGTTTTCGAGACAGGGTGTCTATGTGTAGCTTTGTAGACCAGGCTGGCCTTGGAACTCACAGGGATCCACCTGCCTCTGCCTCCCAAGTGCTGAAATTAAAGGCTTGTGCCACAAACCACCGCCCAGATGGCGGCAGGTACTTTTACTCACCCAGCCACTCCTTCATTCCACTTCCTAAATCTTACAAGGCCTCTTTTCAGGAGGGAGAATTTGAATTCAGAGAAAATAGCTTCAGGGCAGTTACAGTAGCAATGGGTCAGTGAGTTGAAGCCTTTAGGAAACTCAGTGTACAGCCCAGGTAGCTCAGAGACCATACACCTCCAAGGGTGAGAGCTTCAGGCCCTGCTCTAGGTGCTAAGGACTTATTTCCTCTTTCTGTGTCTGACTCACAGAAACCTACATCCATCATGTCCCTGGTGACAGGATCCCACACACTGAGCCACAGGCTGTGATGTCAACCTCAGTTAGGCAAAGAGGAAGTACAGCATGACACAGTCATGACTGAACACATTAGAGGCAGGGACCATTGTGAAGCTGCTGCACATTGAAATCCCCAGGAACCTTTAAAGTATACATTTAAAAAAAAAAGGATACATAAACAGCCAAGCTCTATTTGGGTGGGGAATAGAAACCTGCTACTCAGATCTGCTGGGTGGGTTTCCTGCCTCTATCCCATGGAGTAGATGTTACCTACTTCAGATTATTTGCATCCAGAGTTCTCAACATGAGCTGCATCTGACTCCTCAAAAATGTTTGTTAAACTCAGACTGTGGTGCCCCATCTGGCCAGTTTTCCTACTGAAGGTCTGTGTGGAGCCTGGGAACCTGCATTTCAAGAGGCCTCTGTAAGAGGAGACTAGCAGGTACTAGTTCTGAGATATCAGAGAGAGCGTGTGCGAGAGCCCACCCTACTTCCACTTCACCTTCCGGTCATGTCTGCACCTGAAGCCACTTCTAATTCACTGGCAAAGCCAGATGCCACTACAAGGAGCAAGGCATTAGGCAGCTCCCTTGCATGACCTCTCCATCAGCTCCTGCCTCCAGGTTTCCACTGCATTTAGATTCCTGCCCTAACTTCCTTCAGTAATACTTTAGATGTGGAAGCATAAGCCAAACGCTTTTCTCCCCAACTTGCTCTTGGTCATGATGTTTTATCATAGCAACAGTCACCCAAACTAATGTGGAAGTGGAGCGCAATCCCCTCCAATTAGTCTTCCAACTTCTATATTCTCTACCACTCAATGAGACCATGTGCATCCAGCTAACAATTGCATGGCAATGGAGTATGGAAGGGAGTGGCAGTTAAAAAAGCATTGTCCCATATTCTTCCCTTTCCCCTCTCTTCTACCTTGACCATGTACCCTGGTAGCTTCTTGCCATTAAAATTCTCAGCACCCAGCTATTATAATTGCTGTCATGTTTAGGTCAACAGCTTTGCAGCAAACACAACAAAGGAAAAGAAAAAGCAACTGATCTTTAGAGCCTAGTGGGTGAGCACATACAATATTCTTGGCTACTTTGAGAGCAGTTCCCAAGGTGGGATTTGAAAATCATGTTCTTCCAAGAATGGAAGGGACTGAATTGTTGAGCAGGCAAAAGACAGCATCAACTGTGAAGGCCCAATGTGACAGTTTATATTGCTGTATAAGGAAAGTAAGGCTAGTGGGAGAGTCCAGAGGCCTGGGCTTTGTGATATAGTACACAGTGGTCTTTGCAAGCCTGTGCCTCTGTGCATTGATGAAAGGGGAAACCATTGGCCCATGATTCTTTGGAATAAATGTTTCCTCTCCATTTCCTCCATGCACTTTCTCAGTGCACTCACAGTCTCCTTCTGCTCAGTCTTTTCCATTCTCTGCCCACATTAATGGCCTGCGGTTTCCATAAGCTGTTTAAAAGTAAAAACAACTTTTAAAAGAGCTAAACAGAATTCTATTTTTGAGATGAACTCAGAAGTGGTTATGACACTGATAGAAACTTCCTTTCCTGTCTTCTCTTTCTGCTTTGCTTTCAAATGGTATTGGGTATTGGACCCAGGGCTGCCAGCATGCTTGGCCTTGAACTCCCTCTGTATCCCAGATGGGTCTTGAACTTGAAATCTCCTTGTCTCTACTCTCAAGTGGCTGGGATGCATGGCCTGTGCCATCAGGTCTAGTTTGACTTTCATTCTCTTTAGGAAACATCTTCAAATAGTCTTCCTAGGGTTCAGTTAAAGAAAGAGTTAGTGTGAGCAGAAATCTCAAACAGGAACAACCTCAAAAATCACCCATTTTAAAATTGATTGGTTAATTATTGTGTTCATGTATGCCCACATATGTGTGCAGATGTGGAGGTAAGAAGACAGTATCTGGTGGATATCCTCTATCAATCTCCACTTAATCCTTTGAGGCAATATCTTTCACTGAATCTGTGACTGTTTTCTTGAATAAGACAAAAATCAGTAACCATCAGTAATCCCCTGCCTGCACTCCTTATTGAGCTGGAATTATAGGAATGCCTTGAACACCTGGTTTGTTATATGGGTGCTGAGATCCTAATTCCAGCCCTCATGATGACACAGCAAACACTCTTAACTGCTGAGTCTTCTCTCTAGCCTCCTAAATTCCCATTTTTGGAACAGTGAAACTAGCACAGAGAGATTAACTTTCCCCCAACCGCATGGCATGTTTAAGAACATATAACATGGTAGGGGTCCTTTTTCTCTGTCTAGTCTCCTTCAATGTCTGTGCACCCTTCCTTAATGCACATCTCTTATTCTCTGCATATGTACAAAAGCACAGGACACCATAGGGTCTTAGATCACAACTCTACTTGGAATTGGTAGTCTAGCCCAGTGGTTTCTAGATATGCCATTGGACTTTTAATACTGACTCTTTCCCTCATTAAAATGCAAAACCCAAGGTAGAGGAGCCATGTAACTCATTTAACTTTGTAATTCTGGAACCTCACAGCAGAGTCAACAAGCAGGCATTACAGATATATCTACAGGATTGAATGAGTTAAGGAAGTGGGAGGCTGGGATATAAATGATGATGAGGAACAATTCAGAAGAAATGACGGAGAAGATTCTAAGAAATAGTGACTGTATGTCCAAAGGTCCTGTGGTGAGAGACAGGGTGACCCTTTGGAAGAAGTGGGTATTTTTTCCTAGGATCAAAGCCAGACTTCTAGTATACAGTGAGAAACAAGACTGGGGAGGTGAATGACACCTGCACTTACAGTCCCTTGTGAGCCACCTACTTATTTTTCTTGTAACCTTGAGTCTCTGATTCTGATCTCAAATCTCAACATTCTGTTAAGATCATGTCAGCAATGCTCATTAAGTGACTTTCCAGAATTCCTCTGGACTTCTTCCCATCTCCAAAACTATAGCCAAAGGTTGTTGCTTATTCAGTACTCAGTATGGACCAAGCCAAAGACTAATCCTACAGCTCCTCTAACCATTGTTTAGCAAACTTGGATTTTCTATAGTAAGAGGTTGCCTTGTGTTAATTTGTGTCACTCAAGTGTGAGGACCTGAAACATTTCTCCTTGACTGTCCCCAGATTTCTTGCTTTCTGTTTTGGGGTATGGTGGGAAGCTCCAGCAACCTTGTGATAATGGACTAGAAACCTATTCATGTCTCTATCCTGAGACCCAGCTCTCCAGACCAGTAAAAATCTTTGAGATTGAGAGCAAGGACTACAGTATCTCCAAGACTCTAAACTAGGTCTAATTGGTGACCCACAGGCTGAATGAATCTGAGGATAACTATGAATACAGCCAAACACAACTATAGATGACAGCATCATACTGTGATGCCCAAAGATTGAAATGCTAAAAGGTTAGGTCCTGCTTAAGCAGCCTGCATGATCAGCTGGACAAATGGAAAGATTAACAGCATCATAGGTGACTGTAGAGTATGGACATGCAGCTTTATCATTCACAGGCCCCATAACTTTGGGCCAATTCTATTCCATCTCTGAATGCCCATTTTGAGGCTTAAATGGGAAACAAAAATTGCTTTAGAGTAGTATAAGAATTGAACAAAGCCTTGGAGGAACAAAAGGGACCCCAGCTGCTATTACTTTTGCATTATTAGCCATAAGAAGAGCAGAGGTGCTTGAAGCAGGATGTTGTGTCCCTAAGAGGGGAGGAGAGTCAATTAAAACAGGCATGTGCATATCTCCACTTACTGCTACTGCCAGGAGCATGGGTTGTGCTGTTCATTTTATGTCATGTGTCTGCAGGTAGACTGCAAAATCCTTTTTATTGAGAAGTCATCCCATCTCCCACAAATGTTTATTGAGTCCCTGTAATTCCTTGACTGGCTGGAGAAAGGAAGAATGAATGAGCTGCTGATTTTGCATTACCTGGGGAGTGAGAGAAAACAGATTTCCTATAACTGTGAGGGAGAATGCTTAAACATAGAGCACAGATGGTATTTACCTTAAAAAAGTCAGTGAGGTCTTATAGGGTCTTTCAGCATCTCAGTAAGTTGATGGGATGCTAAAGGGCTATAAACAGTTGAATTTGTGCTTTCTAACCATTGTTACTTACATAATACATATTATATTATACTATAATATTATACAACATACTTACACACTATACAGATATTATTAAAAGAATCCTAGTTATTTATTGCTAATTAAGTGTTCTTTTTTAAGTTTCTAAGATTGATCTAAAGTCTGTCTGTCTCTCTACCTATGCATGTGCATGAGGGTGCCCAAGGAAGGAAGAAGAGGAACTCAGTATATACTCTTAACTGCTGAACCATCTCTCCAGCTCCTAAATGTTCTATATTGGGTATTAATTGTATGTGTATGTGTTTATGTATATAATACGAACTGTATAATATATTTAATACAATATATAATTATACGTTATTCTAATTATATAGTGTCATACATGTTACATGCATATATTATTCCTTATATAATACTGATGTTACGTGGTATTATTTAGAATCATCTTGTATGCTGATTTCAGTCAACAGAAGATTTCATGTGCAGCCATAGTCCCCTAATGTTTTAATGATTCTGCCACTTTAGGTCTGTGTTAAGGTACAACACCATGGTGGCAGTACGTGGTAGAACAAAACTACTCACAAAATATCAACCATGAAGAAAAAGAGAGAGAGGAAAGTTCAGAGTTCTGCATCCCCTTGAAAGGCCACCACTACTGACAATGACATGAAAACTTTCAGTAAGCTCCACACTCAAAGTGTTACCACCTCTCAACTATGCTGCCGACTGGGAAATAAGCTTTGAATGCACACACCTTTGGCAGATCTTTAAATTCAAATTAAAGCGGGATTTTTACAGAAGTAGCAACCAAACCAGTGAAAGATCCTTGCAAACGGTCCCTTATCCAAGACAGTGTGCATCCTCAAAAGAGGGGGAAATTCCTACACAAGAAACTGTCAGAAAGAGAAAACAATGTGAAGAGACAGAGCCAGTGGGTCGCCATCTGCAGGTCAAGGGAAGTGACCTGTAGCAAAAATCTCCCTCATAACCTATAGGAGAAATGAACACCTAGTTTTAGGAGCAGTTCTTATCATAAAAGTTACCCAGTGTGTCATGTCACTGTTGTGGCATCCCTCACAGACTGATTTAAATGTAAATCCATTTTCACGGTGGTCATGAGTTGTGTTTTGGGTCAGATGAATGTGATATGGTGTTTGGAGGAATCCACCAGATAGAGACAAATGTCAATAGCATTGAACTAAACAATGGGGGTTTGGGAAATAATTGAATGAATAAATGTCACATTTGCCCGAAGACAGAAGGAAGAAAGGGCTACAGGGATGTTAAAGTTAATCCTAACTTCTTCCATCACTGCCAGGATCTGCTCAAGCCATATTACATCAGAGATGTAACCGAGGCTGACAGGAGGGCAGGGAATCTAAAGGAGTCACTGCAGTGACTGGTGATATTAATTTTCATTTGGAAGACAGAGCCCTCTTTGTCCTATAAAATCTGGCACAAAACATTAAATAAATACAAAAAGTATACTTAGCATAGAGAGCTATGCCCTGTGTAGAGTCCATATTCTGAAATGTTGACCTCCCAGTGAACATGCCATGCCTATTTCAGGCAGCAAGTTAAAATTGCTTAGTTTAAAATGTCAAAATAAATTGACAAAGTAGAATAAAAGAAAATGGATGGAACTGGAGTCAAGAAGCCTGGGTTTGGATCCCAGCCATGCCTCTGGAAAACTGAGAGGCCTGGACCTTCCTGTGGTCCTTCACCTTATCTATGAGACACTGTTTGGGGAGGGGGCATAGCATGATCTTCTAGCTCTAACATTCAGTAAATCTCTCCATCTTGCCTTTAATTGGGACTGGTGATAAGATAACATTTCCATAAATTGACCTGCCAACTTGAATTACCCTCCAACATGAAGGCATGAAAATAAGATGATAGGCAGAAATGACTGTGACCAATGACTGGTAGGAAATTCTCCCTCCTTAAAATGGTAAATGGAGTGATGGCAGTTTCTTTTAATGCATCTTAATTACCAGAAAATTAGGTTTTACTGGAAAGTTTTGGGATGTACATACATAATTTTGTTCAATGTCTTAAATGCTGACCATATTGGTAGAGGAGATACAAATCACCCCCCTCTTAACTGCATTTATAATCCCCCCTCTATCATTTACCATTTAAACCACATGCTGACCTTTTCTTTATTTGACTGGGCATCTTTAGCCCTGGATATAATAAGTCCCCAAGGGGGAGAGATGATTAAGATTAATTGAGCATCTAGTCTGAATCACATTTTGTCCCAGGTCTTCAATCTGGTATAATACTTCATTTAGCCCTTCCCTGTGGGACACCGTCAGTCAGCCATGCATATTTGCTCCATGCAACATGCTGCAGCTTGCTGACCGAGCACTTCATTCTAGCCACAGAGCACACTTCACTCCTGAGGACACACCAAATCTGTCAAGAGATACTCCTACAATGCAGTCCTCCCCCAGTACTAGATGGAAATTAGTTAGACAAGCTCTTGATCATGGAAGTGTCAGAGCCTGAGCTCTGGATGTCTGTGATAGATATGAATTTGATAACACATGAATGTTATCACTTTCAAAGAAAGAGTGGTCAACTCTTTCTTTGGGGGTTTTTGTTTCCCTGAAGTTCCTCAAGTTGTTGACTGAACCATTGGGTTAAATCATCTGGGTTCTCTTTTGGGTCTTTTTGTGTGTAAGGGCTGTGTGTGCAAGTTCCTGCTCATAGATGTATAGAGGTGCATGTGCACATGTGTTCTTTGTAGTGATTCCTGAGGACAACCTCACATGTTCTTCCAGTTTACCAACCACATTTCTTTTGATAAAAGGGTCTCTCAGTGGCCTGGAACATGTTCAGTTGGACAGCCCTAGGGATACTCCTGTTTCCACCTCCCCAGCACTGAGGTTACAAGCATGCTCCAGCATTTTGCTTTTCTTTCTTTTCTCCTCTCTTTTTTCTTTTGAATGTAAAGGATATGTCATCTTGTTGACTCCCCTTTGGGGTAGTAACCCTGTTAGTATCTAAGATCATCTTACAAATAAAACATTTATATTCAAGTGTTTCCTCAGAATCTGTTTCTGAAAGTCAAAAAAAGACATCCTCCAAGATCCCTGTAGCATTACTGCTGAGATGTAGTTTAGTTTAGTGCTGGGGTTATCTGGCTCCTATTGGCTTTATCCCCGCACAAGTGGTTGCCAGCCAAAGCAAGTTTGTCCTTCAGGAGACAATGCTGCAATGCCTAAACATGTCTGGCTGTCACAGTTAAGTTGGAGATGTTCATTACCTCAAGAAGGTAGAGGCCAGGGATGCTGATAAATACCCTACAATTTTATCTGAAAAATGTGGATTCAAACTCAAAAATGTCAACTAAATCAAAGTTGCAAAATTCTGCCTTCTGCCCAGCAATACCGGCTGAGAGTTAAGATGGATTAAGTGTCCATAAGTGTCATGTTTTGTACTATGTTCTTGACCCTTGTTATGTAGCACCTCTCTGAGAATGGTGGAGTTTATGTGATTACTGTATGTTGTTCCCAGGGTCAAGCTGTGGCTCAGCTCTGTTCTACTGTCCCCAATGTGACTGTCTTTGGAACAGCTTCCACTTTCAAGCATGAAGCCATCAAAGATTCTGTGACCCACCTCTTTGACAGAAATGCAGACTACGTGCAAGAAGTAAAAAGGTAAGGGGTGGCTCTGCAGATCATCAGGCTGGCTCCTTCTCTTTGCTTGAAGATCATTAATATTCATTTAGAAGATAGCTAACTGTGGGGTTAGAAAGAGGGTGATTAAGATCATTTACTGCTCTTGCTGAAGATCACCATTC
The DNA here is from genome assembly GCF_943737965.1 of Phodopus roborovskii. Classification (NCBI taxonomy): domain Eukaryota; kingdom Metazoa; phylum Chordata; class Mammalia; order Rodentia; family Cricetidae; genus Phodopus; species Phodopus roborovskii. The sequence goes on along the minus strand of NW_026126558.1, from coordinate 14,604,949 downwards.
AGTTTCCTGCACCTCATGGAAACTCACAACGGTCTGTAACTCTAATTCAGGGATCTGATGCGCTCTTCTTTCTTTTTTGGGCAATGCACTCGCATGCTACACATACATACTTTCAGATGAAACACTTGTACACATGAAACAGAAGTAAATCTTTAAAAGATGACTGACAGTGATGATAGCAAACATATATTGGAGGCTCAGTATTACTTCTGAGGTTGATGCTTCACGTGTGTTAACACATCAAATACTCTCAGCCTCCCTGCTATTATCCCCAAGGAAGAAGGAAATCCTAAAACTTGTAGAATTGATGTGTTAATGATATGCTAACTGCCACTACACTGTCTTGACACATGCAAGTCTAATTCTCATTCATTCACACAGAAAGCTCAAAGTAGAAGCTCATCTGTAAGGGGATTCTGGTACCCAGGCTCTTTATATTTTGGTTCCATCATCATCCTGAGTCTCTTTTCCTTTGGTTCTAGCTAGAAGATGGGAAAATAGTAATAGACCATGCATGGGAGTTTTTTAATTGATTATTTCTGGGATAAATATACATATGCTGCTGTGGTGACATCTTTCTTGCACAAATAAAAATTAAGAACTCCATTTACATGCTGCCCAAATTTGATGTGACTGTTTGAGAGCAGACTGAAAACCACCACCTAGTTACACAAGCAGGCAGACCCAGCCTTCATGGAATGGTGACCATCAGAGCCTCAGTTCATATCAGTCTCTCTGGCTTGTGAACCTGTGTTTTCACTATAGAGAAAGTAACTTTCTAAACAGTAGAACTCCATAGTTAGCTGTAGGAAGAAAAGAGCCTGGAAGAGGATGTCTTAGAGATAGAGGTAACTGGCTGCATACTGAGCAAGTGAGTCCAAAGGTACAAGTGTCAGGAAAACAGCAATAAAACTCCAACAGGGTGTAAGTTCAGGGATATCTGACTAATTATAGTTTGCCTGTGATCCAGAAGCTATTGATCATGGCTGTGTGTGTCCACACAGGGAATCCCCCGGAGAACCCAGGTGCTAACACAGCTGTAGATGGTGTATGGTGCGTGCGTGCGTGCGTGCGTGTGTGTGTGTGTGTGTGTGTGTGTGTGTGTGTGTGTGTGTGTGTGTTTGTGTTTCACTTGGCTGCTGCCCAGGGTCAACTCAGTCTCAGCATTTTCGACTGAGAACTGCTGGAGGAACCAGCGGTGGTCAGGAACTGTTATTCTCTCTTCACAGCCTAACACTAAATTATAAAGCCCCAGTGTAATTAGTCACTCAGTCAGAGCCAGGAAAAAGGGATATTTTTTTTTCAAGTGACAAATGGTAAAAGGGACAAAGCTGGCTGTTCAAGCAGAAATTTGGACAAGATTTGGGTTTTATTAAATGGAGCATTTTTTTTAGAAAGGAAGTTTTTCTTTTTTAAATTTTTAAAATTTGTCAGACTGGAGCTCATTCATTAAAGTTCTTGTTATGCAATTGTGAGGACCCGAATTCAATCCTCCAAACCCAGGAAAAGAGCCAGAAGCAATAGCACATACATGTAAATCCAACACCAGGGAGGTAGAGACATGAGAATCCCTGGGGCTTGATGGCCAGCCTGCTTAGCCAAATATATCTCATGGCTTAATGAGAGGCCCAGTCTCAAACTAAGGTAAAGTTAGACATGGTGGCGCATACCTTTAATGTCAGAACTTGGGAGGCAGGGGCCGGCTCTGAGTTCAAGGTTAGCCTGGCGTAGGTAGTGAGTTCTAGTCTAGCCAGGGCTACAATAGAAAGACCTTGTGTAAAACTTAAGGTGTAGAGTGACTGAAGAAGATATTCAGTGTCAACCTCTGGCTTCTACACCCACACCTACACACACACACACACACACACACACACACACGATATAATGAAAGTATATCCCAATATTTCCAATAGGACATAAAAGGGGAACTTTTATCGAGCTAAATATTAGAAGTCTCAGAGATGAAAACATGACAGGTAATTTTTAAAAAATTTGCCCAGTCCACCTACTTTTTTACTTGAGTTTCTCAAGCTTTGGTCTGAAATATGAACTATAATTGTTCCTGCAATAATCTTTTCTTTAGACTCCTTAACTGGTATTTTTTGCATTCATATACCTACACTGGGGGTCTGAGGTGGGATTGGATCTGTGCCAAAGAGGTAGAGCTAGCAACAACCAATCAGAAAGACTCTGTACTTATGGAGTTTGGAGAGGAGACAGGAAAGGGAAAACAGAAAGAAAAGAAACTATTCAAAGAATACATTAGTTTACACTTTGCACACACACACTGGTGGAGAAAAGCAGGTTGCTAGTGGGAAACTCAGGCAGGACAATTATCTGAGAAAGAATTTTGGCCAAGAGTTGAAAGATGAGAAGTTGGCCGGGGGAAAGTATGTTGGATTAGGGAACAGCATTTTCTGAGGTGCTATGAAAACTCTGGGTTCTGAAAGGAGATAAATGTAGCTGGTTATGGAGAGCAATAAAAACAGAAAATCAGGACACCTCAGCTGTCCTCAACAAATGGCCAGGGGACTCCTGCCTGCTCCATTTCCCACACAGTGGCTCCAAATCCTCATCCCCACCCTCCTCTGGCTCCACTCAGAGCCAGAATCAGTGATTTCTACTATCAGCAAAGTTGAAGGAGGAGCATATTGGACCCATCTCATTGCCACCTGCCTTTAGAGGTGGCTTCCAATAGCTCATTTTAAAGAGAGACCAAGTGGATATGGGAAATGGCTAAGGAGCTGTGACTGTGAATAGAGCTTCTGCCCAGAAATCCTATCCTTGGGAAACAGTGCAGAGCAAGCTCAGAGTCAAAGGCACAAAGCTACTGAGTCGAGCTCTGCTTTGGCATGGTTGTCAGTGCTCAGCATATGTCAAGAGTGACTTATAGTAGGCCTGTCTGTACCAGCAGTAAGCAGACACAGCCTCTACTGTCAACAGAAGGCAAATGGTGCAGGGATTTTTGCTACACCACATGTATGTGTTATGCATCCCCTAAAAATGGCAATTATGAAGGCTGAGTCACATAAAGAAAACATGCCTGTGATAGAATTTAAAGGAAGAAAAGAGAATGCCAGATTCCATCAATACTGTGATCACTACTTGATTTAGATTCTCTGTTCAGGGGCTGTCAAATGAAAGAGAAAACATTCGGTCACATATATTTGGGAAAGCAGAGTCTTTTCTTGATATTTTCTGTATAGACATGGTTACAATAATCTATGTACAGTGAACTACAAAAATACAACAAAACAAAATTTCTTGCAATAAAAACTCACACAGACCAGCCAATTGAAGGGCCTCTTTGGAATTCACGCAAAACCAGGAAAGAAATTAGAGGGGAAAAAAACATTTATTTTTTAATGTATATGTTTTTGTATATATGTGTCCATGTATGTTTTTGTATGTGCAGGTGTGATCACACATGTGTGCACATGTGTGTAGAGGTCAGAGGACAGTCTTCACAAATATTGATACTTATCTTCAAGACTGGCTCTATTATTGGTCTGGAACTCACCATGGACTGACTGGTTAGTCAGTGAGCCCCAGGCTCTGTCTCCCAGATGCTGGAAATACCAGCTTGCTTACCACACCCAGCATTTTTGTTTGGATTTTAGGGAGCCTAACTCAGTTTCCTGTGCTAGTGAGGAATGAACTTTAACAGCTGAGCCATTTCCAGAGCTTGATGAAAAACAAAACAACTCTGATGTAGACTTTGTCTTTGCATTGGTTTTCTTATCTATGTGTAAAAGGAGATGACAGTGGGTGGAAATGGGCCAAACAGTTAGAAAACTTGAGTGCTGTGCACCTGATCCAAAGGCCTTCAAGAATAGAGAGAAAATTTCATGAAGAAGGGCAAAATAGCCCCCATGACCCTCTGGAAGGGTGGAAAGCATTTCAGCGGGAGGGAATATGGGAACAAATCTCAGAGGAGCGAGGACAGAATAGGGCAGGCAAGAGCAGCCATGCTCAGTCAGCCTCTGCTCACTTAGATGACCACTTCACAAGCATCTTGTACAAATGCCCTCCACTTCACAGATGAGAATACCAAAGCTCAGATCCAGATTTACCCTCCCAATGTGTGTGCTCAGTTTTCCCCAACTCTTTTTGGTTTACAAGATGACCTGAGGAAATATTGAGCTAGAAGAATGCATCCATCATCTTGAGTAATTTCACTGGTATGGACTTTGGTTTCTCTGAGGTGGACTGCCACGACTCATTGAACTGCACTGCACATTTTAAATCTGTCCTATTTATGCCATCAACTATAGCTCAATAAGGTTGCCTTCAAAATCAAACAGTTGGTGAAAATGGTGCACAATACTGTTTAAGACTTATGTTCATGCATTCATGTTTTATTACTTTTTATTGATGCCTTAAAATATGTTATGCCAGCACAATGGTGACCAAGCAACACATATCCCTTTTTCCTAAAATGTCCAAACTACTAGTCACAATTAATGTGATAAGCAATTGCATCAGCAACAAATAGAGACAGCCAGGGCATTTGGGAACACACAGAAGTGATATTTGACTGAAAGCCCAAAGCACACATGGGAGCTCATTTCCAGGCCTTTGCAAATTTGTTGATGTGGACATTGTCCTTATTTCTTTAGGGAGAAGCCAAGGTACAGAAGGTTTAAATAGTGTTTACATATTTACATCCACTGGGACTTGCCATATATGGCCTACTTCCAGAGTTTCATCTGTGCCCATACTCCCTAAGGCAATAGGGATGGCTCACCCCTGTGTCAGTGAGGGAACCAAGCCATCCAGCTTGAAGGCTGTGACCATGTGAGATGCTGAGATGGCAAGAACAGGCTACATCAGGGTTGTTCAGTCTCAGCACTGTGTACACTTGGAGTCGTTCTGTATTTGGATGCTATCCCATGCAATGGTATGTATTAGATCTAGTTAGCAGCTACCTGCCACATCCCCCAAATCGTGACAATGTGAAATCTCTCTGGTCATCACCCAAGGTGGGGGGGGGTGGCTGTGAGCAAACAGCTCCCAGTTAAGCAACCTTGGAATATATAATTGTTGAGATGGTAGACATGATAATTTCTTTGCTCATTCTGATTTGTGTGCATGTATCAAAATATTACACTGTAACTTATAAATAAATGCAGTTATTGCATGTGGAAGTTTTTATTACATGTATTTATTTATTATTTATTCATTAGTGGAGGGACCTGTGCCACAGTCTATGTGTGGATGGGAGAGGACAGCTAGTGGAGGAAGTCAGTTCTCTCTTCCAACCATGTGACTCTCTGTGCCCAAACCCAGGTAGTCGGGCCTGATGATTGGCACATTTCCCTGTCTCTCCAACCTGAAAATGTAAAATTTTTAAACAGAACTTCTCAGTTATATAGATGAAGCTCTTGAAAGTCCTTGATTGAGTTAAAATTGGATTATGTTGAAAATCTAGAATCCTTTGCAGATCCAAGGCAGTTAAGAGCTATTATGTGAGATGAGTCTAAGAGACAGTCTGGCCACAATGGGCAGGATAAGTGAGAAATGGGACTCAGGGGCCAGGAATAAGCAGATTCCAAACAAACAAATAAAACAATTGAGGCGTTAGCTCCATCCAGCATGTGCTTATCTGGATGAGCATGAACATCTGAGTTTGGTCCCAAGAACATACATTAAAAAGCTGGGCATACTGGCTCATGCTTGTAATCCCAGTGATACTGAGAAGGAAACAGAATTCCTAGGGCTTATAGCCAGTCAAACTAAGCTGTTTGGCAAGGTCCAGGCCAGTGATAAGCCCCCCCCTCTCAAAATTCAAAATGGACGGTGTCTGAGGAATGACACCCCGGGTTAACCTGTGGCCTTCACCCATGCCTGTGCCCATAAGAGGAAAATAGAAAGAAAAGAAAAATAGACACGGTGACCAGTGACAATGGGGGAAAACATAAGAGGAAAGGAAACTTTCCCTTCAGCTGCTGTTGTCTTGGGAGCTGCCAGGATATCCTTTAGCATGACTGTGAAGCCTCCAGCAATTACAGGGAGTAGACCTGGATTACAACCACTTGCTGGATGACCACTGAGAGCTGGCTCTAGAAGCTGAACAAAAGCCACACTAAGGAGCACCAGACCCAGAGAAAGGAACCCAGATCCCATTGGAGGACTACTGCTTGGTCATGTAACTTCAGTCTACAGACCCCGGTTAAGGGTGAAGCCAAAAAGTGTGAGTTGAGAAAAAGCAGATTGTCCCTCTTGCCTTCTGTAGCCTCAGTGCCTAGCAAAGTGCCCAACCCATAGTAGGTGCATGCCGAACCACTGGTGGGAATTATTGAGAATCAAATTGCTGGCAGAGAATAGGGATGTAGATCCAGAGGTGACTTATAGAAGAGATATTACTAAGTACATGAGGGAACTACCATTACGTGAACATTTCCTGAGAAGCCTACTGTGCATCCGCATGTATGACTGTCACACTGAGAGAAGCCTACTGCAAGATTCTTGCTTGCTGTTTACCAGACACCATGCCTGGAAACTTAACAGAAGCCTAAAGTGTGTACCTGGCACTATGGCTATCCCTGTAGAAGGTGCTTCTTCCCAGGCACTATGCCCAACACTCTGGAAAGTCTACTGGATGCTAGGCACTGTGCCATGTCTCAGGGACAAGCCCACCATGAGCCAGCCATTCTGTGAGAAACATACTGTGTAACAGCCATACTGGAAGTTAAGGCACAGGCAAGTTCTCAAGTCACAGAGAATCTAGAAAAAGAAAGCTCCGCAGAGAGTCAAGGAAACAGTGAGAAAAGATGCACTTCCTGGCAAGGTTGAATGCTTCGTATACCAGTAATGGCTCTCAGGGAGACTCACCCCACCCAGAGAAATTCTTCCCTCCTCTGTATGTGTAGAAAGCAAAATGCCAGCATGCACCACTGGGGAATGAGGGGAGGGGACAAAGGAAGAATGAACTGTGAGGTCTTGGGTCAGCAATTCTAAACTATCTTGCTTTTGATTTGTCCCAGAGTCCCTGAGCTAGGATTGCTGGTATCTTAACTCATGGAAACTTGTGACAGCATCAGAAAACAAGCAGAGAAACTACATCCTTGGCCCTCAGCCCATCTCTGCTGCTGCATAATTGTGTACACACAGTGTGACACCCATAGAAATGGAGATATTTGAGATGAGGATGGGCCTTGGGCTTCTCAGAGATGACTGGCTCTGCTAGCAGTGGTCCTGATAATGTCATAAAAAAGGACAGCCAAGAAGCATGACAGTGGCCAAGGCCATCCTAAAAATGCTTCTGGATTTTATTTTGGTAAAACAGAGTCACATGTAAAGTTAGCTATCTGCAAACTTGCTACACAGTCATGGATGACCTTGAACTTCCGATCCTCTTGCCTTCACATTTCTACTAGAACTAAAGGTGTGTACCACCACACCTGTTGTATGTGGTGATGGGGATCAAAGCCAAGGCTTTGTGCATGTTAAGACATGTTCTGTCAGCTGAGTAACGTCTCTGGATCTGAACCTGGAATATTTTCACTAGAGCTGAGACCAGTTTCCTTTGGGTAGGTTCCATTCCACAGCACTCATTTGTTTCATACCAATGATAGAGTGAAATGGTTGTTGTCTTTAATTGTGAAACTCTTCCCTGAAGGAGTGTCTCTATCCTCAAGAAGAGCAATGTAGAGGAATACTCATTCACCAATATAGGTAAAAGACTAAAGGAACAAATCCTATCCATGTCTGGTTGGTAAACCAAGAGTTTATCTTGGGAGGAAGGTATTTACTTACAGGTGCTTTGGCAAGGTATTTTTTCCAAAACATGGTAAATTATTCAGGCATCCATATCATCAAAAATGTCCACCCCACCATACATGACAAATTTTGGAACTCTGGAGTTCCCACCCCAGTTAATATCTAGTCTCCTGAATACTTTAGTACCCCAAAGACAATGTCTCAGGAGGAAAGGAGAAGCTAGAATCTCAGGCAAGGGGCTAGCCAAACTTATTCCTTGTGTGAGGGAAGATTAATGGGCTCAGTTGTGTGTGGTTCCCTGCTCTGAATTCAATATGGCAACAGCTACATTATCCCCAGAGGATGGGGTTCTACTGCATACCAGATTAAACTGTTGAGCAGAAATGTCCAAGCACCAGCATCCTAGATCCCAGAAATGTCATTTGCCTCTACTAAGTTTCTTTCCTCCCCCCAACTCTTCACATAAATATTGATTTTCAAAAATATGCAATGGCAACCAGAGGGAAATATGTGGCTTCTTTGACTCTAACAAAAGTATAAGCCCTGTCTCATAAGGTTTAGCTACAGAGGAGCCCAGAGAGAGTTGTGAGGGAAGACAGGTGTCTGAGTACACAGGAGACCTGGTCTCTTTCTAGCTTGGAGGCCATTGGAGTAGGTCCTGACTTGGTTCAGTCCCTTCAGGAAGCCTAAAGGAGAAATGGTAGTCACTCTGAAGATGGCCACAGTTTGTTCTGGAAAACCCAACTCTGCTTCTGGAAACCCCAACTGGCTTTTGAATGCGACACATCAAACCATAGTCATCCTTCCTGCTCTCTAAAGGGTCTCTGGGATATGTCCCTTGATCTGACTAAACCCCATTTTCTTACTTCACCAAATGAGAGTAACAATGGTCTAGAGTCACAGGGGTGGCTTGAGGTACAAATGGGGTTGGTTTGACATTCCTCAGTCTGGGGCATAGTAAATGCTCATGAGTATATCATACTCCTAGAATGGTTAAAAGCATCCAGCTTCCTCTCTCATGGCTGCTAATAACCCCATCCACCCTGACTATGCCTTGAGTTGATGACTGAACTGAGGAACACACGACCTATGTGTCTGTGTTTGTACTAACTAGTACTGAGCTGTTTCTTAACACTACAGCTCTGTGATATAATATGAAACCAGGTGTGGTACTGCCTCCAGCATAGTTTTCTTTTGTTGATGGCTACTTCAGCTGCCCAAGAGTCTTTGTTCTCCCATATAAGTTTTAAGACTTTTTTTTTCTGTTTCTGTGAGAAATTTCATTGAGATGTTGATTGGGATTGCACTGAATTTATAGGTTGCCAGTATGCTAAATGGAGAAAAACTCTGTTTATGATTCATGAGCATGGATGGCTGCTCCATTTTCTAGTGCCTTCTCCATTTCTTTCCTTGGTATTTTAAGCTTTTCATTGTGGAGGCCCTTCATTTACTTGGCTACAATTTCTCCGAGTTATTTTGGAGACTGTTTTGAATGAGATTGTTTCCCTAATTTCTTTTTCATATGTTTATCAATAGTATATATAAAGGCCACTGGTTTTTAGATATTGACTTTGTGCCCTGTCACTTTGCTGAAAGTGTTTATAAGGGCTAACAGCTTTCTGATAGAGTCTTTGAGGTTCCCTATGTATAAAATCATATCATCTGCAAGTAAGGATACTTTGACTTCTTCTTACTTATATCTTTTTTTATTTTCTCCTCTTGTCATATTGCTCTAGTTAAGTCTTTAAACACTATACTAAAATAGAATGTGAACAGTATACACCCCTAACTTAGTACTAATCTTAGATTGCTTTGAGGTTTTCCTCCATTTAGCATGATACTGGCAATAGATTTGTCATAGACCACTGTTATTACATTAAGGTACATTTCTGTCATCCCTGTTCTCCAAAATTTTTAATTTGGATTTTGTCAAAGGCATTTTATACATCTACTAAGATGATCCTAGGGGTTATTTCTGTGATGAATTACACTTATTTATTTGTGTGTGTTGAAGCATTTCTTGGATAAAGCCAACTTGGTCATGATGCATGATCTCTTTGATGTGCTTATAGATTGGTTTGCAAGTAGTTTATTGTGAAATTTGTAGCTATGTTAATTAGGAAGATTAGTTCATGATTTTCTTTTTTGCTTCTCTCTATCTGGTTTTTGAAAATGGAATTATGAAATAAATAGGTAAATGAATGAAACTGGAATAAAACAGACTGAGTAAGGTAACACAGGCACAGAAAGATGAATGCCATGTCCTTCCATGTTTGGACCCCAGCAGCAAACCTTTAACTTGAACTATTTGGAATATGGAGGCTGGTTTTCTGACTCACTTCAGTACCTTGGACAGCACCCTACTTGTCAACCATATTCCTTTAAAAATGATTGATGGCTGAGAGATTGGCAGACTGGACTGTGGGAAGTCTAGGCCAAATATCTTTTTCCTCATTGCATTCTCCTAACAAAGAAACTCATTCACTCTTCATTACAAAGGAGAGAGCTAAGATTTGGAGAATTTGAGTGAGCATCGGTAGAAAAGCTCAAACCTTCTGACTAGTTTCTTCTTCATTATTCTTCTCCAGACTTGTTCTTTGGAGAAGTGTTTTGCTGCCCCTAACTTTGTGAAATACTTGTATAGATGGTGCCTGACTCATAGTGGTTTGGTCCAGGACTTTTTTAAACGCAGTTGACATTCATAGACATTATATTTCAGATACTGATTTTGAGTTCATCCTTGACTACCGATGTGGCTTATAATATTCTCCTGTGATGATGCTAGAGGTATATATAGTGCTAAGACAGCTATGTAAACATGGGGGTAAACCATTGGCATGTTACAGTGTACTGCACTGCTTAGCTATGTCAGGTACTAGGTTAGATAAATTCAACAAAATTTAATGAGATATTTTCAGTTTACAAAGGAATTATTGAAGGCATCTGCAGGAAGTTGGGGATTATAGTAGTTAGACAGATGGTCCTAGAGTGTTAACTCTTTGTATTCTGAACACCAAATGATGTGACATGAAAAGGAAAGACTCAAGAGTTTGGTTCTTGACAGGTTGCCTCATTTTGTTTTGTCTCTTTCTATGCAGGATCTCTGCTGAAGGTGTGGATATTGTGTTGGACTGCCTGTGTGGGGACAACACTGGCAAGGGACTCAGTCTCCTCAAACCTCTGGGGACCTACATTTTATATGGTGAGTTCATGCACAATGAGCTAAGATCAACACCACCACAAAGTACCTCACTATGCTTACCACAGTCTTCAAGGTGAAAGGTGTTAATACACTGAGTAAAGGACAAACATGGGGGGTGTCTAGTTTTCATAGTAAATTTATTATGTTGATACTGTTGTCATATATTATAAAACTAACTTATTTGCCTACTGCCCTATCCCATACACTGTCATTTTTTAAAAATGTTTTGTTTGAATGGCCCTGGTTGTCCTTGCACTCATAACCCCACTGCCTTGGCCTTTTCAGTGACAGGATTACAAGTGTGAGTCACCCTGCCGGCCACATCTACTGTGAACTTGAGCGTACAGGAAAGTTATGAAAATTAGAAGCAAATTTTCTCCAGCAAACTTAAACTTTAGTGCTGGACCTTCTTGTCTTCATATACATACATACATACATACATACATACATACATACATACATACACACACACACACTAGTTTAAGATTGGTCTCCACAAATTCTGAACGGTGTTTAGAAAGCCAGAGTCCATCTTTCAAATAAGAATATTGGGGTATCTGATATTTGAGATTCCTAAAATCTCTGTGCCCTGTTCTTGCACTAGAAAATGAGCCTTAATTCTGAATATTTCAGAAGGAATAAAAGAAGTAAATTCTCTTTATAAAAGAGATATTTGAGGGTTATAAATATCTTCTCATCATAAGATCGTTATTACAAAAGAATTGACCTCACCAAGCAGGTGAACAATATTCCTTTGCTGACATTTTCTGGTCATTTCTATCCTGGCCACATATTTCCAAAGAAGTAAATAATTGATTAATATTATTGATGGGAAAACCTACAAGGATCAATACCATTATAAGAACATCGGATGTGACTAACAGAAAGCAGACAATTTATTCATCCTTCCTTCTCATTAGCCAGGAGTTATATTTTTGCCTCAATTCCATCATATCATTTTGGTGAACTTCAACTTGATTATCTTACAATTATCCAAGCCATTACATTGATCACTTGGTTACTATGTCATGCAAGCCTGGCATTATCCCTGGGACTCATCACCCCATTAAAGATAAAGGAATTGTTAACTGATTGGGAAAGAGTTTAGCCAGACCAAATAGTTAATTCTAAAATATGCAATGTTTTAAAGTAAATGACTGTTTTCTAAGAAAAATTACAATTTCAAGTGGGGAAAGTCTTTGGAGAGGGGCCAGTGCATCAGGGTGTTCTCTCTATTGTCAAGAGTTTGTTCTTCCCACCCATCCTCCTGCAAAGGGGTCATTTCTCTCTGAGCACCTCAGCTTATCTTTCCTAACTCCACCTCCATCTGGCATCTGAGTGTCAACACATAATTTCCAATATTCTTTTATCTAAAGTTTTGGGTTTTGTTTGTTTTTTAACTTCTCTGCCAAGAACTTTTTGGGGCTGACAAATAACCCTTGAACTATTTTCTCCTCTACCTTTCCTATATCTCATTATTTTGTATCCATTCAAGTTTTCCTCCTACCCTTCATTACCTAGCCATGTCAGAGCCCCTCATTCAAATCAAATTTGAATCTATGCACTGCCTTACTACAGAAGTTCACTTCTTATTTTCAATAAACAGAACTAAAATGTTTCATATTATTAAAACATTGAACTAATGAATCACCTTTTGCTACATGCCTGGTGTTCTAAAAGAATGAAACAGCCACCATGAGAAATCTCCCTTCCTCTGAGATTTGATGACACCTACCCAAATGTTCCACTTTGTGCCCCACCCCAACACCTCTTTTTCCAATACTGAAACATAAGCTTTTGCCATTTGTGCACAGATACAACACGTGCCACTCTTCTTCCATAAGAAGATATCTTGATTTTTATGAACAATTGCTTGACTTGGGAATCTTCCATTTGCAGGTTCATCCAACATGGTTACTGGAGAGACCAAGAGTTTCTTTAGTTTTGCAAAGTCAGTAAGTATCTGTGCCTTTCTGCTAGCTGATGGTTAACATTCATTTGCATGCTGTGAGCTTCATCTAAAAACATTGGTCACCCCCCCCCCATCCATTTACAACCTCTTTCCTCCTCTCTCCTGTTCTCCTGGGGCAGAAAGGACTTTTCCTGTCTCCTCTTCTAGTCTGTCTTCTCTCTGTGCCTCTTTTCTCTTTCCTTCCCCCTTCCCTCCCCTTTCTAATAAAACTTCTCTCTTTAAAAAAAATTAAATAAATAAAACATTGGTCACCAGGCAGTGGTGATCCACACATTTAATCCCAGTACTCAGGAGGTGGAGGCAGACAGATCTCTGAATTCAAGGTAAGCCTGATCCACAGAGTCAGTTCCAGGACAGCCAGGGCTACACAGAGAAACCCTCTCTCAGTAAAAGCAAAGACAAAAAACAAAACAACAAAAAGGACATTGGTCAATTGGTTGATTGCTGGCCTGTCATCTGCATTGTGCATTTCTAATAAATCCCATGCCCATTCCCTGCTAACTGCATATAGCCAGGATGAGGACTTGTAAGTTGGTAAAATTTTGAAAAGCTTCCTTTTAATTTCAGTAGAGATTGGTCCAGCCATCTGTTAAAAGTGAACTTAGAGTTACTGCACTGTAATTGTTCTCTATAGTAGACAGTCTTTTCTTTTGACAATTTTCTGGCCAGGTTTCTGGGGGCACAGCAGATTTCTGTATCCCTATTTTACTGTGTTGGAGATGGGAATGGGAATTTCCTAACTTTAGTAATTTCTGAGTGTATGATGACTGTTTGCCATTGAGGGTTGCTTTCCCTCGCTGCACCTGCTTAGGTGGATATTTCCATACAGAGCTATCTATATATGTTAGAATTCAGCTGATTTGGGGTTGTGCTTTTGTTGCTTCACCCACTAGAGCAAGGGATTGCTAGTTCTCACAAGTGTTCAGCTTTTGTCCTCATGCTCCTAGTCTCAGGTGCATCCAATTCACCAGATCAGATAAATGCTGCAAGAATTTCTTCCCTGGGGAGATGTAAATGACATCCCAACATAAGGTTCTGACAACAAACCAAAGTATGCTTCCACCAGCATTCACCCCAAGGATCCACTAAGATTATTGCCCTTACAAATGGAACAAGGGTGAGTAGTTAATGGCAGGAGTGTAGGTAACCCTAAAGCAGCTGCACTGGAAAATTAATAATGAGCTAGATGATGGCTTTACTATAGCCACATAGATGGAACCCCTTCCTTTAACCTTCCCAAAATTATGCTTTTCTAGTACCTCCTGAGACAGCTAGACCACATGCAATTAGGGCAAAATTGTGTTACAAATGGCTTGTAGTCTGCAATTTCAGCTGATGATCCAATGATCCTCTCTACCCTCTCCGTCTCTGAGAGAATGTCAATAGTCAGCAAACCTGATGAAAATGGTAGCTGTTTATCTCAGATGAGTATGTTTAATAGCAATAAGCATCACTCACTACACAGGCATTTCTTGAGCTTCTGCTGTGGGTAGAATTCCAAGACATCGAAGGTATCATAGTGGATGGGACAGAGGTGTTCAGGATCCTTGTGACTCTTACATTCTATTAAGGAGATATACCCAACGATAAGAAAACGTGTCAATAACCTGACTGTGAATGTCTATCCCAACCTCCAATGAGAATATAAACAGGATTCTGGAAGAAGGCAGGATGAGGTAGAGGCATTGTGAATAGGGTGGCAACAGCCAGGAAAAGGACATTAGATTTCATTCTCCACATATCATGATGGAGTTTTATTGATTACATTTTGGAAAGGTTTTCCCATCTCAGTTAGCCTAGTCTAGAAATTCCCCCACAGACATACCCAAAGATTTAACTCCAAGATGATTTTGGAGGCTGTCAAGTTGACAATCAATATTAAATATGCCAAGACTATTTATACTGACTGTCCAAATTTTATCCTCGAACATCTGCTGAATTGGGAATGGCAGTATCCCTTCTGTATGTGAGATCAGTATTTAAAGGACTCTTTTTCTTTCTTTCTTTCTTTCTTTTTTTTTTAACTTTGTTTGCACGTGGGACTTTAATAAATGAAGGTCAGGAATCATTTGAACTTCAGTGCCTGTAGGAACAAGGATAGAGCCTCCCAAAGAATGCTATCTACTGTCCATCCCTGGAGACAGAGTGTATCATTCACAACTGTTTTGTTGCTATGGATACAATTTGCATGATGCTGAAAGACTGCTCTGAGGATTCATGCTGGTCCCAAATTACATACGACTATAAGAAATGTTTTCCCTTTTTTTTTTTTTTACCCTTAATGCCCAATGAAATAATTACAGTGTGTTCATGCTGGGGAAAGTATAACAACACAGGCAGAATGGAGACTCAGTTTCCTCTTCCTCAGATGAGTACCTTTATGCTCTGGAGCTGAAGGTCATGAATAAAAGCCCTGAGGCCCAGGTCCATGCAGGCTGATTGGTTAGAATTAAATTGAAGAGGTTTTCTGAGAAGTGCAATGATGGCTTTGCTCCAAGAAAAAAAAATCCTATGCAATCAAGAAAGGCACATTTAGAATCATATAAGAGTTCTCACTCTGCTCTCTTAATTACGTTCCATCTTAAGATTTCAGCAGAGTGAATTCTTTATTCTTTGTCAGACTTGCAATTCACTCTTGGGTTGCCATCATAAGAGTGACTCTTATAGATGACGCTAACATATAGGGAACAGCCTGGCTCCAAATTCCAAGCTCTTTCTAAATGAATCTAAAACATCACTTTCAGATTAAAAGGACAGTTAAATTTATTTGTGCATACAGAGCATGTGATATATATGTATGTGTATATATATATGTATGTGTGTGTGTGTGTGTGTGTGTGTGTGTGTGTGTGTGTATAGTAAATGGCATATATCTTATATGAGCACATTTACTTTCTATGACAGCCTCCCTCTCCCCTAGTTATGTATGGTAAGGAAACTGAACACATAGAGGTTAGGTGAGTTGCCTAGTTACACAACTAGCAAGTGACACTCAACTGTAGAGATTTAAAAGAAGATCTTAAGTATACTTGTTTGTGCGTGCGTGCGTGCGCGCGTGCGTGCGTGCGTGTGTGTGTGTGTGTGTGTGTGTACATCCAGCATGGTGTTCATAAAGATGTCAGAGGATAACTTGCAGAAGTCAGTTCTCTATCTTCACCATGTAGGTACCAAGGATCCATCTCAAATTGTTAGTTCTTGTGGCAAATACCTCTTCCCCCTGAGCCATCTCTAGAGCTATTTTCACAGCTATGTAGTGGTGATAGCATCCACTGGCATGTATTACACAAACATTAACCGAAGTCCTACAGATGTACAGGTACCAAGCTTAATCCTGGGGCCCAAGATTTTGAATTTTTTATTTTGTGGATACTTATGCTAGGAGAGTAAGAGTAAGGGAAGACACTTTGCAAACAAACAAGAAGCTCTTAGGCGGTGCTACCATATCTAGGGTTATTTGATGCTGGAGAACAAAACCAGGGTTTATGCATGCTAAGCACACATTATGCAAACTGAGCTACAACCCACAGCCACAGACATGGAATTCTTCACCAAATCACATTTAGCAGAGCTGGGGATGGGACAGCTCAGGAAGAGCAGTACACTTGACCATAAAATCCTTGTCACAAGTCAAAGGCTGAACCCACATGCGAGCCATTTACACAGTCCCATCCTCTTGGATTTATCACTCCATGCTGTGTTCTCTTCTTAACTTACCATTCCTTTCTACCTACGTTTCCAGTAGCCTTGTCATTATTTTTCCCCAATTCACTCTCTTAGCAAAAAATCTTAAAACATGTTCTTGCATTCATGGTGGTCACCTCTACCATGCCCTCAATACTTTGTCACTTCCCCATGTTAGAACTCTTTTATCTTCCCCACAATCATTCACAGAGCCAAGTGTTTTACTCTGTACCCCCCTGGAAGATGTTAGTGCACCCTCTCATCCAAGTCAGCTGAGAAGCATGAATCTACTCCAGATTCATTGATCCTAATCTCACACTTACTATTTTAACAAACTGGCCTTGAATAAACTGAGAAAACTTATCCAAATGAATAGGATGAGAAGAGCTTCCAAATTTGATTGATGGAGAGAGGGTAGACTTTTTTCCCCAGATTTTGGAATATTTACAGGTAAGTCATAAGTTGTGTGTGTGTGTGTGTGTGTGTGTGTGTGTGTGTGTGTGTTGTGTGTGTGTGTGTGTGTGTGTGTGTGTGTGTGTGTGTGTGTGTGTGTATTAAGACAGATTCTGCTGTAGCCTAGGCTGTTTTGAAACTCACTCTTTAGCTGAAGGTGACCTGGATTTCTGGTCCTTCTGCCTCTACCTCCAAAGTTCTGGGATTACAAGC
The DNA here is from genome assembly GCF_943737965.1 of Phodopus roborovskii. Classification (NCBI taxonomy): domain Eukaryota; kingdom Metazoa; phylum Chordata; class Mammalia; order Rodentia; family Cricetidae; genus Phodopus; species Phodopus roborovskii. The sequence goes on along the minus strand of NW_026126558.1, from coordinate 14,587,706 downwards.
ATCCATCTCCACAATGCTCACTCTGTTGTTCTAGAATTTGAACCCAGAATTTCATATGTACTGGGAAAACACTGTCCCAACTGAGCTACATTCCCATCATAGACAGTAATTTTAGTGTCCCTTTGTGGTATCATGTTAGCACTCAAACAGATTTGGCTTTTGAAGAATTTTAGAGTGGAGATTTTGAAATAAGGGATACCCAGCATTCATTCATTTTCTCTCTTTCTCTTTCTCTCTCTCTCTTTCTCTATGCTAAAGCCCTCTCATAGCATTGCTGTCTAGTATATCCTCTGTATCAACTGCTGTGGTTCCAGAGATAGATGCTTAAACAATAAGTCACCAAGACTACCTGCTGGTCCACCAGAAGCCACTCAGTTCTAATTGGGCTTCCTTGGAGCAAAGGATAGCCCATGACATAGTCAGTGCTGCACATTGTAACCTAGTCGTCAGACTTCCTAATCTAGAATCTTCTCTAATTGTAGTGGTGGCAGGTGGAGAAAGTGAACCCCATCAAGCTGTATGAAGAAAACAAAGTCATCGCAGGGTTCTCACTCCTTAACCTGCTCTTCAAACAGGGCCGCTCAGGCCTCATCCGGGGAGTGGTGGAGAAGCTCATCGGGCTGTATAACCAGAAGAAGATCAAGCCTGTAGTGGATTCTTTATGGGCCCTGGAGGAAGTAAGCAAACAACCTTCTTGGTTTATTTTTAGGACTTGGGGCATCCATGACAATCTTTTCCAAAACCATTTTTTTCTCCAGTTTGTTCTAAACAAAAGTCCTAAAGTAGGTGAATCTACCTGAACCCATTGTCACCTACCAGGTTCACATTTAAGAAATTCATAGTTAAGCAACAAAAAGAAAACCACTAAAAAAAATATCTCATATCATTTATTTATGTGTATGATTTTCATTAGGCCACATTCATAGCTATCCTTGGCCAGATGTGGCCCACAGATTTGGTATACTTGGGTCATGGTGCTTTAGGGATAAGGACCACTTCAAGTTCCCAAGAGGCTTTCAAACCATGCACCTCCAGACCTCCAGCATTCATACATAAACCCATTATTGCTGGGTAAGACACTACATTTGGATAAATGCATCCAATTCACTTTGATTACATAAGGGTGTGCACATTGTTGGAATGTCACAAATATTGTCCCTGTACGGATACCTACAAGATGAAAATCAAGGTAGCTCATAGATGGGGATGATTTGTTTGCAGACACTGGATGGTTTATGCTCCTTTGAGACATTGTCAGCTGTCATGGTGGACACTGTAATTATGTTGGGTCTGGTGTTGAACTGACTTAGGAGTTTTGTTACTGTAGTATGTTTGTTGATGATGACAGATCTGCAAAAAGTTCTAGAGTTTTAATGCATTCTTGAAGTGGGAACAAAATAACCTTCAAGGATGCTAAAGTAGGAGCTGGTTGGATTGGTTCATATGACACTCAAGGAGGAAGGCAGTCTTCAGAGTCTAGGAGTCCTGGACAAGAGAAGGGTGGAGCATATAGGAAATCAGTCATGACATCTCCTTGTGAAAATAAAGAAGCTTGTGTCCTGGGTTTGGGTTAAAATTTCAGATCTCCCTCAGTCATGAGGCCTGGGAAAATGCTTAAGTTGGCATGGGTTGTATTGTCCATTTGTTTTGTATTATTTTCATGGATGAGGTGTCTTATGGAACAAATAATTTATGGATGTATGTGTATTTGTGCATGAGAGGTATGTGAGTGTGTGCACACATGTGTGGCACATTCATCCTTATATGTGTGTATGATGGCCAGACATCAAAATTATTTTCCTCAACCACCCTCTACTTTGTCTTTTGAGGCAGTCACCTACTGAACTTGGAGCATGGCATTTAGGCTAGACTGCTAACCAGCACTCCCCAGCTCTGCCTTCCTTCCCTTTCCCAACTCCAGTCCATTACAGATGGACACCATCATGCTCAATTCTTATATGGATGCTGCAGGTCCTAACCCATGTACTTATACTTGAACAGCAAGCATGTAACCTACTGAGCTATCTCCTTGGCCCTGAAATAATAAGAGCTTTTAAACTTTGGGGAGTCACAGAAACCATTGCAAACAAAATTTCAAACACTAAATTGTATGAATCAGAAGTGTGTGTGTAATATAATTGGGTGAAGCATAATCATGCCATCAGATTAACTGGTCCTAGATCAGTGAACATGAACTATATACCCTATGGCCTTCTAATATTGAAGTATCGTGGACAGCCTTAACAACAACAACAAAAAAATAATAAAATAAAACAGCTACACAAAGTCCTAGTTTGTTGTGATAACTGAAATCAATATTCAGTACAGGGCATTCCTAAATCAACCCAACATAAGTAGAAAACAAACTGCACACCCACATTCCAGAGAGGGATAATGTGGTTAACATCCTGGCTTCCTTCCTTCCCATCCTTTTTCTATTGCAGATGCTCATTGTGATTCAATTTATTGCTAAAGTAAATCAGACAATAATGTGTTCTTTGTCCTGTGTAATTGCCAAGATGGTTAGCCTCTTGTCATCATTTTATTGAAAATCTTTTCAATTTAATGACTCGGATATCTGTATGGTATTCATTGTGGCATGCTAGAGAAAAACAGGAATAATTAGTACAAACTTCCACCCATGTGGCACATAGAAAACTTAGGTTTAAACTCAGTGTCCAAAGGGACCCAACAAATCTGGTAGCTTATGAGGGTTAAAATCCAGGAGGAAGTCCAGATGGCCCCAGGAGTTTTCCTACAATTTGACACTGTTCCTTGATCACTGTAGTAATAGAGTCTCTAAACACATGCGAATAAATATTGTGTGCTCAGTTCATCAGAGATGCTGAAGATACAGTGAAGAATAGATAGATAATATCCCTGGGTTTTACAGTTTATATCTAAGGAGTTGAAGGAACAGAAAATACTAAAGTAGGCAAAAACACACAGAATTCTTGCTGTTTGTAATAAGCTCCTACTAGGGCGTGTGTTAGCTATGTTTTCATCAAGATGACACTACCTGACAACCTGAGATGAAAGTGTCACTTAGGTTTACAATTTCAGAAGCTTTCCATCTCAGATGGCAGAGCATCTCAGATCATGGTGGTGGAAGAGTATGAGATTGGCTAATCACACCATAGATGACAAGGAAGCAGAGAGCAATGCCAGAGCCAGGGCCTGCCTCTAGTGACCAGGAATTACCATATGGACCTAGCCTTCTAAAATAGCATCACTGGCCTTGGGATGAACATCTAAAATACGAGCATGTGGGAAACATTGCAGATTCAAGTGGTAGCAGGAGGAAATTGCGGAAAGGAGGCCCTTAGTTCCCACATGGAAGTGTTTTCCAAATTCTTTTCATCATTGCCTATCTAAGGACATTTTTCAGGCTTCCTCCCCCTCCATGAAATTTTAATGATGTGTGTGTACATGTGCATGTGTGCATATGTATGTATGTATGTATGTGTATATGTATATATGTTAAGTATGTATGTTTGTGCTTTATGGATTAAAGAAGTTATTTTTCATCCCCCCCAGGACCCCCATTTCACTTCTTGGGGCAATATGATACCCAATGAAAGTACACACCCTAGAGTAGATCAAGGGAAAGGGGGGGGTGTCTCTGTCTTGGAGCAGCATACTTTGAAAAGGTACTTGAAGGAAGTAAATCCCAGAGATAAAGAGATGTTAACAAAACATTTCAGAGAGTTTACAGATAAACTATTCCTAGCCAAGAAAGCCTGGACAGGGCATCAAGGATGGGCCAGACAGAAACTCGCCTTTACTCCCAGAACTGTGAGGGTCTGCTGGAGGGTCAAGGTCAGGAGGTGCTGCTTCTTGGTCCTCAGAGTGTGATCTGCTCAGGGGGAACTGGAGTTACTAGTCAGGGTCCTGGACAATTGTGTGATCCAAAAGAGCTCACTGCAACCAAGGAATGGTAAAGACAGGCTGGTTGCAAGCAAGCACACCTCCTAATGAGCAGCTGTGCTTCCATGGCAGGATCTAAGAAAAGGCAACTGAACCAGCCATCACTGTCCCTGTTTAGGGGACCTCTGGAGTAACATCAGGACTTGATAAAAGACTGAGTCCACCCAGACTGCTGGGAAAGGAATTAGCACTAACCAGCAGCAGGAAAGCCATGGCTGACAATTCTCTTGGCTGAGCCATGTATTGGATGTGAAACTTAGAAAGTCTGGGACTTGTCCTTGAATCTTCAGGTCAGGTCTCCTCCCGTCCCACACCCTGCTCTGTTTGTCTGAGCTGTACAGGCTACTCTATGGTGGTTTGAATACAAATGGCCACCATAGGCTCATATATTTGAATGCTTAGTCATCAGGAAGTGACCCTATTTGAAAAGATTAAAAGGATTAGGAGGTGTGGCCTTCTGGCTTAGGATCTCTCTCTCTCTCTCTCTCTCTCTCTCTCTCTCTCTCTCTCTCTCTCTCTCTCTCTCTCTCCATAAGGAAGTTCTCAGCTACGGCTCTAGCACTTGTCTGCATGTCCATATGTTCCCTGCCGTAACGATAATGGACTAAATCTCTGAAAATGTAACAAAGCCCCAGTTAAATGCCTTCTTTCATAAAGTTGCCTTGGTCATCTTCACAGTACTATCACAATAACTAAGACATCTTCTCTTCCACCACCCATACACAGAGAGAGAGAGAGAGAGAGAGAGAGAGAGAGAGAGAGAGAGAGAGAGAGAGACCTGGAACCCAGTCTAAATCTCTGCCTTCTTGAGATAGTCAAATCCTGATCTGATATACTCCCAACCATTTTCTCATGCTCCGTGCATCCACCCACCCCACCCCCACTTCAGCAGCATCTTCCAGTTTTCTGGTTTTTAAACCCACCCACGTCCTCTCTACCTTGACTCTCTGAAGCAGTTGCCTCCTATGCATTAAATATATACCCTCCCCATTATCTCTCCATGACTGTGGCCTATGCAGAGAGGTCTTCTCTGCTCGTCCCTTCCAAAGATGCAACCTCTGTCCTGGTCACTGACTCTTTCCCACTGTTTGGAGATCTCTGTTGTATTAACCAATGATTGATCAGCTTGTGCATTGATTCTTGCTTTGCATCTACTAAAAGGTAACCCCTATGTGAGGAAGATCCTACCCATAGGCTTCTAGTGGCTGACTGGATGGATGCTCAGTAAGCAGCATACTGTATGGGTGAGTCAATGAGCCGGGCACTATACAGAAACCTGACTAGTTGGACACTTGCTATGTTTAATGATAAATATTTGATGAACAAATAGATGAATAGGTGAAGAAATAAACAAGCTATACTTTTTCAAAGATATTTTCTTGCAACCAGCAAGTTGTCTCAGTGGGTGAAGGTATTTGCCACCAATATTGATTGTCCCTGGAACTCACAAGCTGAAAGGAGCAAACCACCTCCCACAAGTTTTCCTCTGTGCAGCTGCACATATACACATACAGAGAGTGAAAGAAAAAGTTAAGTTATTAAATAAAGTATAAAAACAATCTATTTCAAATTAAAAATATTATTTTTTAAAAAACAGGGTTTATAAGCAGAAAGAAAGAAGTCAATGTTTTTCACCCAGGGCCTGATTTCTGTTTTGATCTGGATAATTCTTTATTGCAAGTAGAGGACCTTTCCTATGCAATGTTGAATCTACTCATCAGATTTCCAGCAGCAGCAATAAAAGAAAAATGTCTCTAGCTATTGTCATATGTCCCCAGGGCCATTAGGTAGGACAGGGGTGATGGAAAAACTATTCCTAGTAGAGGATCACACTTTTAAAAGAAGCTGTGGGGTTGGGGTGTGGCTCAGTTGCTCAGCAGTTACTACACAAAGTACCACATTTACCAGGAATGATGGTGCATGCCTGTAAATCCAGCACTCAGCAGGCAGAGGAAAATCAGACATTCAAGGTCATCTTGGTCTATATAGCAAATCTGAAGTCATCCCAGAGTACATGATACTCTGTCCCAGGAGCAGGGGAGGGGAGAGGAGAAAAGGGAAGAGGAGGAGTCAGAAGAAGCCAGAGCAACAGACGGTATAGTAGATGATCCAGTCACCAGCCAAACAAAGGAACTGTAATCAGTGTAACAGGCTGGTCCTCCACAGAAGGGAGACAGACGGTGGCTGCCTGTTTGCCAACAAAGACTCCACAGCCACTCATCAGCGACACCCACCAACTTTCTGAGGGTTCTCTTCTACAATATTTACAGACATCTGTTTAGAGCTGCAGTTGGGCCAAGTGCAGCAATTTATCAAGCCCACGTAGCTCTTCTGGGTTTAAAGGGAGTACAGCATGCTTATTGCTTGAGAACCTTCGAGGGTGAAACATAATGATTTCCCTCCTCCCATTTGGTAAGGGCTAACACAAAATTGCTTCTCAGACCAGCTATGTAACTCCATTTATAGAATTCAAAACCCAACAGGATTAAAAGAAGATTTTCTTGGGCTCTCTGAGCCCTCAGACAAGAAGATTTAATAATATCAGACACGATTAAGGGTTCTTTCTAGCAGTCTGTCTGGGACTTTATTGTAAATTTAATACACAAAGCAGAGTGGGGGATACTGTAGTCTCCCATTTGCTTTCAAGATGCTAAATGTATAACTGCATTTTATATTGTGAGAAAGAAAATTAAGCTTTCAGTTTAAAGTTGGAAAGGACACAAAACACTTTGTCACCCAAGCAGCTGTTTTTTCCTTGGGCACTTGTGATGCTTATCATCATAGATAAGCTTTGGAGTCACCATGGAAACAAACCTCTGGGTGTGTCTCTGAAAGCAGTTCTAGAAAGGCATAATGGAAGAGAGAACACCTACCCAATGTGGCAGCGCCCTGGTACCCTGAGCTGAATGAAAAGGAGAAACAGAGCTGAGCAACAGCATCCATCTGTCGCTGCCTCCTGATTATGGGTGCAGTGTGACCAGCTGCCCCATGCTCTAGCTGCCATGCTCCTGCAGTCATGTCATGCCTCCTTGCCATGGAGGCAGAATAAGCTCATCCCTCCTTAAATGACATTTGTCAGTCATTAGTTCACAGAAAAGTAACTAAAAAAGCACCTACTATGTACTTATAGTATTTTCAGCTGCCACGGCTACACAAATCATAGGCAACCTCTTTCCTGTCCTTGAATTGCTAACAAAGCTTAAACCTATGAAGTAATTACAGAATAGTAGTAATCAATCACAGGGTGTCGATTTCAACTGCAATTGGGTGTGAAATCAAGAGAGAATAAAGTTAAGAATGAACTAAATGAAATTCTCAGAGATTGTTTTAGGGATGATAAATGGGAAGAGGGAGGTGTCTCCATCAGCAAAGATCCTGATGTACGAGCATAAAGACCCTAGTTTATGTACACAGTACCACATAAAAGCCAAGCATGGTGGCACAAGCCTGTGATGCCAGCACCGGAGAGGTAGAGACAGGCAGACCCCTGTAGGTTATTAGCCAGCTAGTCTAAGCAAATCAATGAGTCCAGGTTCAGTGAGACACTTGATCTAATAAATAAGGTGCAAATGACTGAGGAAAATGCACAATGTTAACCTTTGGCCTCCAGATACACATAAACACATGAGCACACACACCTCCAGGGCCATGTATATACAGCTTGGTGAACACACACACACACACACACACACACACACACACACACACACACAGCCTGTGAGCAAATAAATCGTGAATTCTAGATGGATAGAAATCATTTGGTTGATGTTGGGTATCACAAAAATACTATAGACTTCAGGTACGATGTGAAGAAAATCATGAATCAGACAGGTGGGGCAGAGAAAGAAAGCTCCAGAGTAAACATGAGAGAGAAAATATGATTTGGTGAGTGCATCCAAATCACAGACACCTTTGCTGCCTGGCAGACTTGGAGCTGGCTTCTGATTAATATGGTTGCTATGACACTATTTTATTCTCAGTCTAGTGAGGCTCAGCTATGACCGCAAGGCTGACCACTATGAACCTGCAGTGAGGCTTGATGATACAGACCTGTAATCCCAGAACATAAGAGCTAATGGCAGAGGAACATGAATATGAATTCAATGCCAGCCTGGGCTCCAAAGTAAACTCCGATAGCCTGATCTACAAGCCAAGACCCTGTCTCAACAAGAAAAGAAGGAGGGAGGGAGGGAGGGAGGGAGGGAGGGAGGGAGGGAGGGAGGGAGGGAGGGAAGAAGAGTTGGAGAGATGGCTAATTAGTTAAGGCTACATTCTGTTCTCACAGAAGACCTCAATTCAGTTACTAGCATCTACATCTGGTACCGCCACCTATAATTAAAGTTCCAGGGAATCTGATGCCCTCTCCTGGCCTCCAATGGTACCTGCATTCACAAAGACACAGATACATGTAATTTAAAACAACATAAATCTTTTAAAAAGAGAACATTTTAAGGAACAATACAGATAGTATACACCTATAACACTAGCACTTAAGAAATGAAGGTATCAGTAGTTGAAAATCAGCCTTGGCTGTGTAGTAAGTGTGAGCCTAACTTAGGCTATATGAGACCCTTTCTCAAAAAAAAAAAAAAATCTAAAACACCAATAATCATCCAAAGGCTTTGTGTCTAGACTGTATCATGGTGGACTTTACCCATTTGCCAGTTAACAGTTCACAGGGGCTGTGTGAGACCTTAATAACTGTATATATGTGTGCATGCATATGTAGATACTCATGTTTGTAGATGTGTGCACATGTATGTGGGTACCAATGTTGTTGAGAGCATCTTCAAACATGTGTGCTTTTGGAAGGTGAAGATTTTGAATGTTACTTCTCGGGCATTTCCTATATTTTATTTTAAGATAGGGTTTCTTGGTAACCTGGACCTCATCAAATAAGCTAGCCCAGCTGGCTACCAAACCCCAAGGATCCTCCTGTCTCTGCCTCCCGAGCACAGGAATTCTAAGTGCAAGCTACCTCATCCAGATTCTTTGGATGGGCTCTTGGGTTCTGGAGATCTAGCTAAGGTTCTTGCACTACCAATAGTGAACATCTTAGAGACTGAACTATTTCCCCAGTCCTCAATATATTTGTAAGTTCTCCCCTGAGAACTTATAGTATTTTTCAGCAGGATTTCAACAAAAGTCTGGCTTTAGTCTTCTATATGACACCATATGACTCTTTAAGTTTTAATTAGATCATGTTAAAAATGCTATTTCAGGTACTCTGAAGCCATCATTGCAGAATGGCTTACTGGAGCTGGTCTATGTGATGATGTCACCCTTTTGCTTGAAGGCAGGGAAAAAATTGTCTCTGCAGCCTCTGGCATGATTGCCTCTCAGTCAATTATGTTAATTGTGCCCTTCCATTTATCTCTCTCTTTGCTGCGGTGTCATGAAGGTCACTGCCCAAACAGAGTCACTCATTTGATGTATGTGTCCTGAATCTCTCATTATGCATAACCTGCACTTTAGCTCCATGTAGATAGCAATAGCTTGAATATATTTGTGTCTTTCATTCAAAGCCAATACTAGCTTCAAAACAGATAGAGGCTGTCTAAAGGCATGAATGGGGGGAGGGAAAGGCTAGATGCTGAGTTTCATGGGTACTTTTCTATGCCTGGAGACAAAAGAGTAGCTGGATAAAAGGGAGATTAAGATGGGGAAGCAATCATAAGAGAGTGGCATGACCCAGGGACAGAGCTGGCAAGGGAAGGGGTGATTGACAGTCCTAACATAGCTATAGGCTCCAACTCTTGCACTAGACCAGGAAATTGAGAGATGATGCAGTTGGTTTATAGAAACAAATGTCCAGATGAAAACTAGATGCTTTTGTGAGAAAGTTTACAAACTCAGGTGTGAAACTTGTTTAATGGATTCAGGAAAAGCATGTGGAGATATCCCCAGAGAGCTAAGACCCACAGCCATGTGGGAGAGAGGAGGACTGGATAACTATAGCCATTAATATATCTGGGAGATTCTACATGTGCCAGACATCGTTTGATATGCTTCATGTATTAACTTGGTTAAACTCTCCAGTAACCCGAAGACCCAGGGAGCTATTACACTCATCTGTAAGATCACAAAAATGAGCTTCTGGAGAGTTTTCACTTCCCAGAGACCCTGCCTTTAATTGAATTTGCAGGACATTTTAACCTCAGAGAAATCTAAAGCATAGACATTGCCGGGGGAAAAATGACAATGAATAAATTCACTGAACAAAAGAATGAGCTAAGTAATTCTATTAGGAATCAACACATACTTTGTGGAGGCCTAAACATTCATTTAATCTTCATGAGGACCCTGAGTGGTGGTTACCATGCCAACAGCTGTGACACAGGTGAGGAATGGAGACATACAAAGGTAAAGTTTCTGGTGATCACAGAGCTTGTATGTATCAAAGCTGACCTTGAGACATGGAAAACCTGACTCTGAACTTCTCCATTGTTGAGGGGAAGGCTAGCTTGCCCCTTCCTTCACTTGGTGATCAGACTAAGAGGAGATATCCTTAGGCAGTGTTATTGGGTATGGAGATAGTTATGATAGGCCATTACCATTGGCCACTGTTTGCTACCAAGGGTGTATACAGGAGATATCATTGGGTTAGATCTGGGCTCATTGCCAGTCTTTCGGAATGCCATTTCAGTGGTGGGGTGGGGGCTGAAGTCTGACTGGCCAGGCCCAGGGAGGAAATGTGTAGGTAGGGCAGAGTGACAGCCAGCATAAGCCTGCTGCTTGACATCAGACAAAGTGCCTGGAAAGCATCCAACAGGAGTCCAAGTTTGGAGGAGAAGGCTGCTTAGGAAGAGGATTAGGGAGTCCCTGAGGTGAAGGATTATGAGAAATGGAATGGGACTGCTCACAAGCACAGAATTTCTTATTAGCGGAATAAAAATGCTCTACAGTAAATGGTAGTGGTTGATACACAACTCTGTAATATTCTAGAAACCATTGAGTTGCATATCATGAATGGATGAATTGTATATTTGAATTATATTTAAATCTGTGCTACAGATATTAGAGATAGATGGACAAATAGATAGATAGATAGACAGACAGACAGACACAGGATGGTTAATACTGATTGTCAACAGGATCTAGAATCACCTAGGAGATAAGCCTGGGGATGCCTGTGATGGAGTGTCTAGATTAGGTTAGGTAAGATGAGAAGATCTACTTTAAATGTTGGTAGCACAATTCTGGGGTCACAGACTGAAACAAAATAAAAGAAAATGAACTGAGAACCAATATTCATGGTTCTTTCTGTCTTGATTATGGATGTCAAATGACCTCACATTCCTACCACCATGCTTTCCCTACTATAATGGATTGTATCCCCTAGAACTGTGAGATAAATAAACCACCCTATAACTAGTCCCTATTTCCATGCACATACCCCTGGTCACATGTGTTCTGTTACCCAGTTGTGCATTTGCCTGTCCCCCCTGCTCCAAGCTGTCCAACAAACCAAATAAATTGCACAGCTCTAACTCAGCTCACTCATCTATGTAAAGCAAAATCGCATCTCTTCACAGATGTCCATATTGTAACTGGTGAGATGGCTCAGCAGGTGAGGACACTTGCCTCCAAATCTAACAACCTGAGTTCCTTCCCAGAATGAACCAAGTCCTAAAAGTTGTCTTCTAATGGCTAAACATGTGTCATGATACATGTGTGCATGTGCCTGTGTGTATGTGTGTGTGAGCAACACACACACATACACACACACACACACACAAGTAAGTTAAGCATAATCATTTTTTAAAGATGTCCACATCTGTCAAGAGGCTGAGGTTGGAGGATTAACAGCCAGCCTAGACTACATAGTGAGTTCTGGGCCATCATAAGATATGGAGAGAGACCCTAAATCATTGAGATATCAAAGATTGGGGGTTACTAGGCAATATGCCAAGCAAGCAAGGAGAACTTAAAATAAAACCAAACCAACGTCTATTTCCAAATCTCTAATCTTTAAATATGTTACCCCACATGACAAAGGCACTTTGTAGATGTAATTAGGACTTCAAAATGACTGTATTACCCAAGTAGCTTCAGTGTAGTCATGGTGGCCTTATAGAAGGAATGTAGGGACCAGAAACAGGGAAGACACTTTGATATCATAAGCACAGGATGAAAGGTGATTTGATGTAGAGCAATGAGTCCAGGAATGGAAAAGGATTATAGGAACCAGAAAGGACAAGGACACAGTGGCCCCTAAGGCACACAGCTGGCTCTGATGATTTTAGTACACAAGAGGCTTTATATTTAAACAGCTGTAAAAAGATGAATATGTCTTGACTTAGGTCCCCCCTGCATTTGTGGCCATTTGTTATAGCAACAACAGGAATCTAATGCAACACCAATGCCCATCCAGAGTAGCTCCCTGTTCCACTCCAGTCTCTGAGCTTTGGAAACAATATTCCGTGATGCCTGGATCTACACACAAAGAATAGACAAGGGGCAGGAGTGAATGTATAACTTTATAAGGAGGAAATAAAATGAACAGAAGAGAGTTGAACAGAAGTGAGTGAGTCCTGTGTCTGTGACAGCCCAGCTAAGGCCAAGGAGCTAGAGGAAAAACACAGAGGGAGAAGACACATCCATGTAGAATCATGAATTTCATCCAGCTAAACACAAAATGATGGGGAAGTTGGGGGAGATGACCTTGAGAGAAGGGAGATCAGGTGGGATGTTAGGGATCCTCCAATCAGGTGCCCAAGTGTCCTCATCGTTGTATCCTCAGTGGATGCCTGTGGTTATCACCTCACTTCCTTGGTCCATGCTGATAATTTTGCTCACTGTGCCCTTCCCTCTTCCTTGTCTTCCTAAAGAGTTTCTGGTCATTTTCAAGACTCAGAAAAAATGATATCAGCTCCTCTTTAAAAAAAAAACAACTTCCTTCCTCTTGTTCGGTATCCCAACCCTGAATTATGAACTTATGACTTCAGAGCCCAGGGGCTCACCTCCCTCATTGACACTTTCATGGACCACTGCCTGTGAAAAGGCAGAGAGCAATGGTGACAAAGAGTGTATAACCTATTGTTGATACAGAAGTCCTTGATGCTGTCAAAGTACATTGTCACACCACTACAGCAGAGTCATGGTGTCAAGATGCCAAGCAAGTAGAACTCAAGAGATTTCTCATGCCTCAAAGTATGTGTTTTCATTGGCCCAGTGCATCATTTCCCATTCAGACCTAATCCAAACAATCCTATCTGCACCACAGACTTCAGTATATTATCCACAGCTTAACGCTCCTGTTTGAAGTCCATGGGCTCAGGTGTGATACATTCCTGTTATGAAGAAAATAATTACTTTTTGCCTTTGCTCTTGTCTCTTGGTAGAAAATACATCATGAAGCTGGTCTTCTTTGCAAGCCGGGAACCATTGATGTAGGCAGCTCCTGGATGTATTTTTTAAAAGATCTGGAGCTATATTCTCATGCTGCCAATGGTTAGAAATGTTCTCTTTGCATTTGGAGCTGATGGGAAAGTTATTTTATACATCTTACTTGCAAGAGAGCAATGGAAATCATCTCTAAGTATTTTCCAAGGTATCTACGGAGCTTAGCTATTCACAGATGTTGATTTATTCATTAGACTAGGTGGAAGAGCTTGCTTGGCAGCAGATAAGGAGTTACTTACACCCCAGCACAGACATCTACATCAGAAGATGCAGGGATAAAAACCACAGCCTGGCAGCTGAGCATGCTGTGAACAAGCTCCACTCCCATCCTTGGGAACCCATCAATAGTTTCCTGAACCTGTTTCCTCCATCAGACATGGAGATGCTTGGGGCTGGTGAGATGGATCAGTCAGTAAAGAACTTGCTGCGTAAGCCTGAGGATTAAGTTTGATTCTCCCAGAACCCATATTTTTAAAACCAGTTCTGGGGAAGGCAGAAACAGGAGACTCCGTGAATCTTAGCACAATCCAAGTTCAGTGAGTGGCCCTACTTTTAAAACTCAGGTAGAAAGTGGCAGGGGAAGACATCTGAAGAATGGTCTCTGACCTCCACATGAATATGTATGGACAAGGTTGTAGAAACACACACAAAAGAAAGAAATTAAGATACTGCCATGTTCCTGTAATTATTATAGGGTTTTTTAATTATTGCCCAATCCCCAAAATTCATAATGCATTGACCTTTTAACTGCAAAGTACTCTATTGACATGAAACTTGTTCCCACCCATGAGCAAACCCCTAAATAAATAGTATAAGCTGTTGAATCAACAGATTATTTTATTCAGCCTTCCTACTTTCTAGCTGTTATCTCTAACAGTATATTTTCCCCATTCCTCATTTCCCTACAGGATGGGAACCGCTGATACTGTTTCCCAGTGAAATAGTGTGGCCAGTCACTCTCAATGCTGTTACAGAGTACTGTGGGCCAAGCTGTTTAAACAACTAAACCTCTTTGTCTCTCAATATGGTGAACAGAAAGGGGAAGATGAAGATGGCATCAGGGTTAACACCTTCTGAGACCCATGAACAAGGACCTGACCTTACCTGTTTAAGTTTCTTGTTGCTTACAGTCTGAAGTGTGCCTTGGCCTGTAGACACATCACCCAGTCTCTACATTTATTCCATAGGATGGCATGCCCCCATGTATCCATCTCTCAAATTCCCCATTTTCTAAGGACACAGATCATACCAGGCTCTACCTCCTCCAGCACAATGCCTGTCATCTAACAAACTGCATCTGAAAAGGTGGTCACAGCAGATCCCAAGCATTAGGATTTCAACATACATACAAACTTAAGGAGTAAAAGATTTCAGATTTGGGGTTTGTGGGGGACCCTGAGGTGGACCACCCTTTGGATAAGAAACTCATCAATTCTATAAACTGGGGTGGGGGAAGTAGTGAGGCTCAGAGAAGAGTTCAAGCCCACAAGGCAGAGTGGGGAATACTTTCTTAGGTCTCAGAGGAAGGGGAAAGGTTTTGTGTCACAGAGTCAGTGAGTGGTACCCAGCATGGACTGCAGTCAGGCTGTCTCTGGTTACTGAGCAGGTCTTGCATCCCAAGAAAGAAATGTGATGCTATGATGGGGAGGGCAAGTTTAGTTGAGGTGTACCCATTATGCAGATAGCCTTCTGGTGTTCCAGGTGCTAACAACCTGAGATCTGTAAAATTTACTTTCCCTGAGAAAGTAAAAATGGCACCTGCCAATTTCACCAGGATAGTTTGTTACAGATTTACAAATAGGATCTTGCTAGAGGTCCTTACCATTTTCTTATATCAAATGAGGCTGTAAAAAAAGAGGTTTCTGAAGGTAGGCTGTAACAAGTAAGGTTTTTCTACCGCTGCTGGTCTTGTCCCGCCGCCACACCAGCCACAATTAGCACACCAAGACTCTGTATTAGATATAATTCTGTTGGCCAGCTACTTGTTTCTTATCAGCTAGCTCTGTCTTAAGTATTAACTCATTTCTATTAATCTCCACGTGGTCTTATCTTACCGGAGAGAGAGCCCGCCGGCGTTCTGCTCTCTCTGTCTTCCATCTTACTCCTTCCTCTCTCCTCCTTGTCTCCTAGTCCCTCCTCTCTTGCTTTCCTATTGGCCAACAGTGCTTTATTCATTAACCAGTATGAGAAACATATTTACAGAATGACATCTCCTTTCATCTCCTCTTTTCTGTCTAAATAAAAAGAAGGGTTTTAATCTTAACATAGCAAAATATATAACACAACAGTTATCAAGTAAGAATCACAGTTAACAATATTTAATTCATTAACATTTAGCAAGAATAAAAGAAACTATTCTATCATCTATCCTATATTTGTAAGTCTAAAGTCTTATATGTAACTTATCTTTAAGCTTAACTAAGGAAAACTATAACCATAACTATTTGTCTTAAACTCCTTCAAAGACCACAGAAGGGTAGTATATAAACTCTAGAAATGACAGAGACATTTCGCCTTGTCAGTCACCTGAAGTGATATGTATAAAGTTCCTGGGGCCTCTGCCCTTCAGAAGGGAGGAATGTGTTTATCTGATCCTGAGGTTGCTCCCCTGTGGCAGTTTCCTCCAAGGTACCACCTTGGGACCACACTCTCTGGTGTTCCTGCCTTATGTTGCTCAGTTGTTGGCAAAGGCATCTGTGGATCTGCTTTGAGGGCAGAAGCTCCTTGCAGCACATATGATAAACACATGCTGCTGTTTGCCTTTCTCCTCCTTCAACCAACCAGTCTTTGATTTCTAATTCCTTAGCTTATTTGGGAACACTCTGCCAGTAAAGTGTCATGTGCCCGTTAGTCATTTAATAAGCTATAAGTGAGCAGCTGCCCACCAGGTCCTGGATAAATGACAAAATAAAGCTGAAATTTGATGCTGGCCTGGAGCCAGCACAGTGCTGAGACCTTAACTACATTAACTTGTCTGGTGCATGATGGTCCCATCAGGAAAAAAACAATTCTTTATCCCATTTTATAGGCAGGAAAGCTGAGTTTAGTTTCAAAGAGCAGGTTATATGACCTGGCTGGGTCACACAGAAAAATAGTGGAGCCAAAACTTGACTCTCAGTTGACTGTCTCCTGAGGCTGTGCTCCTAACTAGAACACGGATCTCTATAAGAGTAAGGATGCCTTTGTCCTGAGCCCTTCTCTCAGGTTCTCCCAAATCCTTTCTTATTGAAGCATCCTGGCTCAGGGCTGTTTGAAGGGGAGAGAGAATGGCTTGCAAGACCCTGGGTCATCAGTCCCTAATTTCTCCAACTGCAGAGGAATTTATATCCTAAACCTTGGTTTTTGCATCTATGATATGGGAATAGCCCTTCATCTCCCTGCCTATTTTAAATCCCTTTGCAATCAAACAACTTGTTGACTGGATGCTGGAGGATAAAAGCCAGAATGTGGGGCAGGCAAGATGATGCAGCAGGTAAAGCAAAGCTGGTTTGCCAAGCCTAATGCCTGAGTTCAATCCCCAGGATCTACATGGTGGAAGGAGAGAACTGACTCCCATTAGATATCTCTGACCTCCCTGTGCCTTGGCCATGATTGCTCATGCATGCACACACATGTATTCACATGCTCACACGTGCATGTATGTGTGCATACACACACGCAACAATTTTTTAAAAATTAAAAACCAGAGTGGGTCCTTAGGAAAACCTTTCCCATTTCTTTTTCAAATGTCTCATTTTGACAGTTCTTCTATAGCAATTTCACATACATATGAGTTTACTCAACAGGAAACAAGTAGGTGAGGACAGGGACATGAAGATGAAATCTTAATGCTATGAGTAGGAGGTACAGCAGGAGTGACTCACCTTAGCCCCTGTGGCTGAGGGAGTTAAGCCCACATTCCAGATGAGACAGAGATGAGAGCTGATGCCTCTGCCAAAACATGAAACTCTCCATGGCCAGGTAGATTCACTTCACTCCAAAGCCAGGGTTTGAATCCCATCACCATCACCTCCTTTGCCTCACCCCCACTTACTGCAATTTGCCAACTACTTGTTTTCATTTCATTACAGTTCTTTGCTCACCAGTTGAACATACTCCAAGGGAGCACTTTACTTTCTGAGCTTCAGCACGCAAGGTTGTGCTGGGAAATGTAGAAATGATGATAGAAAACAGTGGCACCCTCCCTATTCATAGACTATAAACTGTGTTTGTAGAGATCAAGGCCCACAGTGAACCCATAGAGACAACAGGACAAGTGTTGTGACCATTACACAGATTTTCACAAAGCTAGACTAAAAAGGGTGACTTGTAAAGTAATAGAATTTAAGGTCATTTTATTCTGGATTGTGTGTGTGTGTGTGTGTGTGTGTGTGTGTGTGTGTGTGTGTGTACGTACACATGCAAGCATGTGTGTTCTCTACTTTTGTGCCTTTTTCCCTCACCATCTTTTGCAGCTAAAAGAAAAAAAGTGTGTAAATACCATACAACCGCAATGTCCAACATTTAGCAAATACTTTTAAAAGGCATTAGAGATGTACCATCCTAAAGAAAACAAGCTCTTGTTTTAATGGAGCCTATTCCAGCTTTTATTACAGTACATACATTTTATGACCCTTTCTCCCTCCCGCCATGGCTTTAACTGTGGGTGCCCTGGGTCTTCTGCTAAGTCTGTATAAGCAATTTAAGAGCCTGATGTGATGCCAGAAAAGGGACATGGGGTCACAACTCGGTGAGGTGGTGTTTACTTTGGACTAGAATTGTCAATAGAGCAAGGGGGGGACCTCGGATTTATCTCTAAGGTCATAGCTGTGGGAGAATTAGAGCAGTATAAGGACTCAGGTTGAAGAGAGTATACCAAGATCAGGGCTAGAGTGGTTGCAGGTGGGACTAGAGTTGTGACATTGAGATTCAGGAACAAGCTGGTGCTTTCGTTTGTAACTTATCCATGATTTATAAAAGATGTTGCATTTTCTCTTTTTATGCCTTTATAGTCACAGAGTCATTTAGAATAACTGTCACTTGAATTCTATCAAATGTCTGTGCTCAGATCTCCATACTTACTCCCTGATTAGAGTAAATTGAATGGACTCCCATTAGACAAGATAGGGCTGGCTTGCAAGCCATCTGAACACCCTCTCCAGCCCCTGACATCCATCACTAATTAATCTTGATCTTTTCCACTGGGTGCATCTTACTGTTGGATGATTCCCAGCTCAACATTCCAGGCATCATATGCTTCTACTTGGAAAGGTACATTCAATGAACTACAATGGTTATCCCCACCCCTCACCATGAAAGGAAAAAGCCTGTATGTGAAGCATCTTTACTTCAAACATGTTCATTCCATAGTTGGTTCAGTTTGCAGATATGGAACCAGGATATACAGAAGGCTGATGATACAAATATAATCCACCAATATTTTCTCTATTAGAAATCAAAAAAACAAGCAAACAAACAAAAAATCCACAACCACGGTTGTTACTGGCTGATGGGCCCATCATATTTTCCTCTTTTTCTCTGTGTGCTAGTCATGTAATAAAAGCAACAGCTATGGATGAAGTTAGAAATGCATGATGACATTCCTTTTTGTAATTAACCTCACCTGTGTATATCAGGGGACAATAGCAATCTGAATTATTTATATAATTTACATAATAACATTGTGTAATTATCTCAATAGATGCCATGACACTTAATGAAATTCAACTATTTTCTCATTTAATTACTGGGTTTTGATACACACACACACACACACACACACACACACACACGGTGGTAAATGTTCTAAAATGGAAATTAAAACCCAAACTCCTCAACAGTGCTATATTTGGTGTAAAAGCATAAGACCCTCAGAAAGCTATGCACAACTAGGATGGTCCTCACAAGAAAAAATAAAAAACACTGACAAATAAACTCATCAAGAGATGAAGAGACTGTGCCACTGCTCTGGCAATAGAATGCTGCTCCTGCATGGTGAATTCTTACAAAAAGTCTCTTTAAGGATGTATCACTGTTCTGGGTAGACATGTCCTGTGTTTAATTGCATACCTGCCTACTGGGAAGGAGGATGTGGCAAGAAACACTAAACCGCAGGTTGCTCACTTGTAAATTTTAAATGCAATACCACCAGATTACCACAGGGCAAGGACACTGAAGACACTCTTGTGAAATCTAAGCCCTATCTTTGATTTATACTTCTCTCTCTTCTTTTATTCTGTGTTAAGTCTAAGACTTTTTTTTTACGTTTATACATTTATTTGTATATACAACAAAGAATAAGAGACCATGAATTTTAAAGGGAGTAGATAAGGGGAGGAGCATAGGAAGAGTTGATGGGAGCAGAGAAAATGTAATTATACTTTAATTAAGTTTAAATCTTTTTAGAATAATTAAATCTTTAAAATTATATGCAAATAAACATAAAAACACATTATCATATTGGTCATGATGGCTATTCTTGGTTGTCAACTTAACTATATCTGGAGTTATCTAAAGCACCCAAAATGGAGGGGTACTCCTGTTATGGACTTTCCCTTAATTTGAAGTGAGAAGAACTGGTCCCAATCTGTATCTTTGAGGTGGAAAGGCACACTTCCAGTCTGGGCCACGCCTTCTGCTGGAAGCCAATGTAAGGATGTGAAAGACGGAAGCTTTTGCTCTTTGCCTTTTTGCTTCCACCTTACTGGCAAAGTCCATTCCTTCACTGACATTAGAGCCTATTTCTTTGCAATTCTGGAATATACTGAAGATTAGCTGAGGCCTCCACCCTCATGGACTGAACAACTATTAGATTCTTGGATCTCCCATTCACAGGCAGCCATTGTTAGAATAGCTGGACCATAGCCTGTAAGTCATTCTAATAAATCCCCTTTCTATATATAGACAGAAAAAAAATCATTGTATAAGTTCTGTTACTCTAGAGCAGAGCAGTTCTCAACCTGCATGTTGCAACTCCTTTGAGGATCAAACTAACCTTTCACAGGGTCACATATGAGATATTCACATTACAATGCATAACAGTAGCAAAATTATAGTTATGATGTAGCAATGAGATAATTTATTGTTTAGAGTAAAATTTCTAATTGTTCACTTTGCTGTCCTAGTATTATTGATTTGTTCTTTTATCATGAATGACACCAGTGGTTTACCAATGTGGTTTGTCTATCTAGTCACTTAGATTATGCCTTCCTCTGCTTCTTCTTCATTGTCTTCTTCTTCCTCCTCCTCCCCCTCATCATCCTCAGCTTTCTTTTTGAGAAATAGTCTCGCTGTGTAGCCCTGGCTGTCCTGGAACTCACTATGTAGACCAGGCTATCCTACAACTCACAAAGATCCACCTGCCTCCATCTCTTGAGGTCTGGAATTAAAGGCATGAGCACCACACTTTACTCTTTTTTGATTTTTGTTTTCAGATTATTTGTTTGTTTGTTTGTTTGTTTTTCCAGACTGGGTTTCTCTGTAGCTTTGGAGTCTGCCCTGGATCTGTAGACCAGGCTGGCCTCAAACTCACAGAGATCTGCCTGTCCGTGCCTCTCAAGTTCTGGGATTAAAGACATGCACCACCACTGCCCAGCTTCACTTTATTCTTAATAGGTTTTGCTTTTAATATTATTTCTGGCTTATTCCTCTAGTTTCTGACTTCCTGGGCTGTCATAGCAAAAGACTGTTGACTGAGTATCTTCAACAATAGCAAGTTACTTACCACAGCTGCTTCTTAATGCTGAGAGTTCAGGATCAAGGTGTCAATGTGGTACCTAATTGGGGTGCTTTCTAGATAGTGTTTTCTCCCTGTGTCTTTATACAGGGGGGCAGGAAAAAAATCTGTCTCACACCAATGCCATCATTAGACCCATTCCGCCATGTTCTCATCCAACCCTACATAACTCCCAAAGACTCCATAATAGCATTGCTCTTTGATGACATTTACAGCCTCAACACATGAATTTTGGGGAACACTATTATTCATTCTGTAATACTTCTCAAATTCCCTAAAGAAAGCCTTACATCAACTTTCCTTTCCTATTTAGTACTAGGACTTAGATCAGTCTTTCTTTGCTAATTAATATAAGGACTGGAGATAAATAAATGTGATTTGAATATTATTAGCAGTGACATATATAGTTATAGTCTCATTTTTAAAATGTTCTTTTTGAATTTACATATCATTACCTGTAATTTTTTTCACTAATTGTAAAACAGCTTGCCTTCACTGAGCATCTACTAAACCTAGGCTCAGGACCTGGAGAGACAGAAAAATCAAAGCACAAAGAGAGTGATTGCAAAGTAAACAGGAATAAATAGAATGTTGCTACAATAAGGAGTGAGGCTCCTCAGAGTGACTGATGGTAAAGAAGGGAGTTTCCACTCCACCTTGTGCATTTAGAAGCATAAGACCGAACCAGGACCTCTGAACATTGGTGTCAGTTGGGAGTGCTTGGGCAGTCTATGGTGACTCTGGCAGTGGAACCAGTATTTATCCCTAGTGCATTAATGGGCTTTGGAAGCCCATTCCCAATGGAGAGATACTCTCTCAGCCTAGATACATAGGGGAGGGCCCTGGTCCTGCCCCAAAATATGTGACAGACTTTGATGATCCCCCCCATGGAAGGCCTCAGCCTTCCTGGGGAGTAGATGGGGGAGGGGTTGGGGGGATTGTAAGGGGAATGGGAGGACAGAAGGGAGAGGTAACTAGGATTGGTATGTAAAGTAAGATTGTTTTTTAATTTAAATAAAGATTAATTTAAAAAAAAGATCCTTTGAAGCTATTAGTTTCAATATGTGAGGCTTTGTTTATATGACTCTCATCAACAATCTACAAAGACACTTGATAGCATTAGATGTTCCAAATCTGGAAATAATTTTCTTATGGTTAAAAAAAGATGAGGTGGAGGGAAGGAAAGGAGGACACTATTATACTGGTTGATGCAGCTCATCATCTCTAAAGGAAAGAATTTAAGACAAAGTCACAAAGGAAAAATAAAGCTGATAGGAGGTGCCTGGTGTTACTTTTCTGCCAAGATTCTAACCTTATAGGTTTTTGCACTTAAAAATTTGATGAGAAGGGACCCTCAGATAATCCCTGTAAAAACTTCAAAGGGTATTTCTCGGGTCATTCTGCCTACGCTGTGGAGTTCATTTCTTTGCCCAGGTCTTTGTTGCTGGTATTTGGCTTCCGGTGTCTGTGTGGCAGCCATTTTTCAGTGTCCACTGCTATCCTGTTATTCATGGTTGACTTTCTTTGTCCAGGTCTCCAGGCTTCCGTGTATCATGATTCCCTGTTTGTAACATTAAGTGCTGCTTAGATTTATCATAACAATATCCATCTTCTGTGCTTTGGAACAGCGGCTCGACCATGTCTGCGCTTCCTCCAGAGTTGCTATAGGGGTATCATAAGCCCCTGGTGAGGAAAAGACACATTGGTGCTTTTTTTGAAGGATCATCATTAAAAACTGTCAGTAGTGATGGCTTCTGCTTCTCTTCCTAGCAGCCCCTTCTATGTATGTATGTATGTATGTATGTATGTATTTATGCTTACGAAATATGGCTTTGTATTAGCTACTTTTCACATCTCTAGGACAAAACACCTGACAACAACAACTTGGGAGAAGGGTTTGCCCTAGCTTGTTGTTTCCAGAGACTCAGTCCATCACAGTGGAGAAGCCATGATAAAGCAACTTGGTCCAAGATGTCTGGAGCTTGCAGCAGCAGGTGCTCACATAAAAGCTAGCCTTGAATCAGAGAGCTTAGACCCAAACCAGAAGCATGTATCATTCAAGATCTGCCCTCCAACCCCCAGTGATGCACGTCTACTAGAC
This sequence comes from Phodopus roborovskii, assembly GCF_943737965.1. Classification (NCBI taxonomy): domain Eukaryota; kingdom Metazoa; phylum Chordata; class Mammalia; order Rodentia; family Cricetidae; genus Phodopus; species Phodopus roborovskii. Next base: position 14,564,559 of record NW_026126558.1, on the reverse strand, counting down.
CACGATTCCCAAAGTTCCACAACCCCCCTCAGACAGTACCACTAGCTAGAAATCAAATACTCAAACTCCTGAGCCCATGAGGAACATTTCACAGTCACAACAAGCTTACATTTTCTAAAGCCTTATTTACTTTATTTCCTTAGCTTGTTTTGTTAAATTTCCCCCTTTACATCACACATTGCATGTTGGATGGTTTGGACTCACATCTGTAATACATTTCTCCACCACCCACAGTACCCACAGTATTTAATGACTCTTTCACGATGTGTTAAAAATATTTTTAAAATGCTTATTTAATTCACTCATCTAAATTTTACTAGTCCTAGTCTGGGTTAGGGAATGCTGTAAGGTGATGGAGACAAGACTCCACTAATGTTTCAGTGTCAAACACATAGAGGACGAGAAAGCTGATACATTGATCCATCAGTTAATAACTTTACAACGGGATGAGTACTTCCAAGGATTCCTCATGGAAGCAAGGCATGATTGCTCTTGGAATACCAGACAAGGCTTTCAACACATCATAGTGGGCTAATTGCTCATCATAGGCCACTTCCTTATTACCACTTATTATTAAAGCAGGACAATCCTGAGACTGATGTTCAAATGTCGACAGATTCAGCTTTAGGGAGCATTTGGCCTAGAACGCAGACAGCATGCAGAAATTCATTTGGGCAGTTGTCCCAGAGCAAAAGTAGGAGGTAGAAGGAAAATGAAGGATAAGTTTTCAAAGGTAGCTCCTGCTGTGATGGCAAGTGCTTGATCCCAGTCCTTGGGGAGACTTAGGAATGCATCTCAGAACTGTCTTCCTGGACAATTAGAGCAAGAAGAATTTGTGATTAAATGTCACTCCCCATGAGTCAAAGGTGATTCCACAGACACTAGCTCTTAGTCTTTCTAGCCAAACTCTACATGAAACAGGTCCCAACAGCAGTAGTTGTGCAGAGTTCCCAGTATAGTGGGTTGGGGTTGAATTTCCTTTAGCAGAATGCAATGTAGAAATCTATGAAGATGGTTGCACCTGGTGGGAGGCAACAGAAAAAACTCCCAAGTAAAAATGCACACGGGTGTATGCTAATAACTGATTCAGCAGCAGGCCCTTAGAATGATACTTGCCAATTTCCCTGGTGTAAATGCCTTCATCACTGTGTCATTGGAAACACAGGGCCAGGAAAATATGCAAACATCCCTTCTCGGATCTCACACAGACCCAGTTCCATATGATTGGCTGATAATTTGATCTCTTGAGTGGTGGATTGGACCAGACATACAGCTCCCTTTTGCTAGTCTCCTCTGTGCAGAAGCACTAGTTATATACTGGTACAACATGCCTGGAAGACACAACCTTAAGATATTCTGGAAGGATTACATGAGGCCTTATTTTAAAAATGAATATCAAGGTGTACTTTCTCTCCCTGGCACCAGCCTTAAGGTTTCCCTAAGGTCCATTTCTGTGCAATTCTTTAGGTCTTGCTTTAGCATGTGTGTGTTGGAAAGCCTCCTTGAAGCTCTAGTCTCTACTTTGGATTCTCAGAGCTATGTACTTGCAATGAAGAAACATAATTGAATACTTATTTTCCATATTTTTCAGCAAGCTATGAGCTTCCTAAAGGCAGGGACAGGCATGGTGTTTAATTTCATACTCATGCACTAATTTGCTAATTTGGTACATGAAACCTTCTCCCTTTCCCCTCCGTTTTGCTCAGTGATGCCAAATACAATACTGCCTTCAAGCAGGGTAGTTTAGGTCCATCAGAAGCAAAAGTTCATGGCCATGTTTTTTGCCATCAGTGATTTTAATGTCTGCTTAGGGAAAAGTAAAAGCAAAGAATAGCAGTGGGTGATTCTCCTATAATAACTTTAGACAACAATTAAAAAGCCATGGCAAGGCTTTCCATAGTTAATTCTCAAGTGAATAGCCAAGATCATTGGAAATCCTGAGGTTTGAAAAAAAAAAAGCCGCAAACAGGGCTGGCTCAGTTGGTAAAGTGCTTGCCTTGCTAGCATTAGGACCTGAGTTCTGTCCCTCTAGAACTCACATAAAAGCCAGGTGTGTCAGTACATGCTGAGAACCCCAATGCTGAGGGAAAAGGACAGGGTGATACCTGGGGGCTGCTGGCTGGGCCATCTACACAAATTGCTGAGCTTCAGGTTTGGTGAAAGACCTATCTCAGAAAATAAATTAGAGAGCAGCTGAGGAAGGAAGGTACCTGACCTCACATCCACCTCACACCCATCCCCCAAAACCTTAAAAAGCCAAGAACAACTACTGAACCTGCCAAAGCGTAGGTGGTCACTGATGCTAAGAGTGCGTCCATGGCTTGAAACAAGAAGAGGGGAGGGGCACTGTGGGAGTGCTGGATCATGTGGGCAAGAGTCTGATGACAATTATAACATAACAGGCATAGAAATCAATGCGCACTGAATTCCAACCATGTACTTAACACTGGTCTAAGAATCCTATACAGACCATGTTTCATTTAATCCTCCAGAGGAGTAGACAGTGTTACCTATTTTTACTTCACAAGAAGAAGGAGCAAAGTAGGAACAAGTTGACCAAAGCTATTCGATAAGATGTATAAGATGAGGAAATAAATTGTATTTAAATCCTGCTTTAAAACAAAATTAGGTTGTAGCAATTTAGAATCACCTAGGAGACACACCCCTGAGTATGCCTGTGAAAGTGTTTCTGTAGAGGTTTAACTAGAGAGGGAAGATCCATCCTGAACAGGGAAAAAATATCGCATGGGCTGCGCTCCTAGACTGAATATAAAGGAGGAAAACATTGTCATTGCTCTCCACTTACTGACTGTAAATGCACTCGCCCATCACCATGACTTATATGCAATAATGGACTGCACCTTTAAACTGTGGGCCTCAAAAGACCTTTCCTTTTCTGGTAATTTGTCACAGCAACAGGAAAATAACTAATTCAGAGGAGTTCAGCAGCTTCTCCAAGACCGTACTCCTGCTCAGTGGAGGAGCTGGTTTTTGGACACACATCATTGGAAACGTGCACATCCCCATGCTTGCCTTTGTCTCTGCCCTTTATCCTAGTCCTTCCTTCCTTAGAGTAGTTCTGATGCAAGCATCAAAAAGTTTCTCTGGATATTCTGGTTACAAATGGAGGAATAGAGTCACTGCATCAGTGTAATTTGTATGAATTGAAATGAGCAGGAGCTGTCATTATGTCTAAAGGGAAATGTTGAGGTCCTGATAGTACTGCATTTGAGAGTGAGGGTAGGTGAGGTGAAAATCCCCAAGAATCAGCCTGTGGGCTTCGTGAGGGTACCGTGATTTCCTCTCTATCCAGAGGTCACTTTTCATCAACATTTACTAGGGTGATGTCAGAGAGCTGCCTTATTTTTGCAAGCTCTCTGCCCTTTTGAAACCACAGCTCCTCACTCCCAAGATGAGCATTCAGAAGCCCTCACTGCAGCCCAGAACCAAGAAAAACATTGGATTAAATACAGAGGCACTGCTGTTCTGGAACTGGCTCCTACCAGCTCTCAACTGTAGATTGCTAAATAGACAGAGATTTTGTGAGCCAGTCATCCAATAGAGCTATTGTATTAAATACTAAATTATGTAACGTTATCATTTAAATGGTTACTGAAATCAGAGGTAGCTAAAATTTAAAAACCTATAAATTATTAATCTTTACTTGATTAGATATGCTCTTAAGTTCATTTTGTCTTTTTGGTGCAAGTGTAATTAATGGTGAGCTACTTCATGTGCACCTACACATTGATGGCAATTTTTTAACCCATGAAAAATGGCAAGTACTACAATCAGAGCCTGATTTAGTATTTATTAGTTTAATAGGCTTTGGAAAGTAATGATGGCCTGAGGAAATAGCTCTGCGGTAAAGCACTTGCTCAGAGTGTATAAGCCTGTGGGTTCAATCCCCAGTACTGTCAAAAACAGAAACAGCAATGAAGGAAATGGGAATAATGCAAATTAATCTTTAAAGCTGTCTTGCTAAGTGATGAAGCTGAAAGAGATTCGATTATTAATAGAACTTGCTTGAGAGTAAGAATTAGCTTTACCGTAGATCAGATATCAATCACAAAATGCGCTGAACTATACCAAGTTTCCTGTGTAAGGAGGAATTGGATTGGAATGCAGCTCACTTTGTCAAATCATGGTTGAATGGTGCCCATGGGTTTGGCAAAAATCAACAAATGCATCCTCTGAGAACAAATCAACTACCGAAAAGTCAACAGGAGTCTTATGTGTTGTATCCATATTTGTAAATTGTCAAACACACATTTTCTTTGCCAGTACAATTTATCACAAACTTATGTATATACACATAAGATCCTTTTGCTACCAAAGTCAGTCATTCAACATTTACTAGCATATCACTGCCTGTGACCATGATCCTGAGAACCAAAAATTCAAAATCTATTTTGGGGGAAGCAAATGACATACATAAGAAAACAGATTATTTTTTTTGTCAAACATTGTTTAATGTGTGGAAAGATTTTTTAAATGTCTGGTGAGTAGAAGACCCATACAAAATTCCTCAAGGTGTCACCAGGAAGGCTCTGCAGATAGCTGGATTTTGAGCTATGTACGTAGTTGTGGTTCAGCCTGAATATTATAATGATACCCTGGCTCAAAAAAAAATAGATGAATGGATAGAGATAGATAGGTAGATAGATAGATGTGTGGACATATATATACATATATATATTATAATTATGATTTTTATATTTTTATAACTTGTTGAACTGTTGACCAAGAAATATCAAGGCTTTGAAAGAATCCACAATGAAGATGATATATTTTTTTAAGTGTACCACAAAAAACATCTTTCTTCTATTGTATTGACTTTACCAATTTTTAAACAAGTCAGTCATATTTTCAGAATAACCTCTTATCATTCTCCCATTTTGTTGTTGCCATCCTGAGCAAAGAGTGCCATCTTGATTAGTGGTGATTGATCTCAAAGCAACATTACTCACTTCCACAGAACAGCTGGGCCACACAGGAGTGCTAACAGACACTGCTTTGATTAAAAAGAAATCATCTTTGTATATTCATCAGTGAATCAAAGTTTATAAACCAAGCACCAGAGCTGGAAGGACTTAGATGAGAAATACTGTTGTGTAATCTATCCCCTGGCCTAATAGAGACCTCGACATAGTTCCTAAGTCTCTCGGGTCCTATTGAAACATCACTTTCTTAATGTAGGGCCAATTTGGAAGGATGAGAGAGGAAAGGGGAATCAGGATTAGAGGAAATTGAAGCTCATCTTCTTAGCTAGATGAGATACCAGGAGAGAAAGAAAAATAAAAAATGAAAAAGGTTCTTAGTCCTCTTGAACTCCTGAGATGTAGCTGTTACCATGGAAGGTATATCTGTGATTTATAATCTCAAAGATATTAGCTTTTATTAAAATATTGTCTTTCATCATCTCGCTTTTAATATTGGAAAATAAAAATTACTAGAGGAACTCAGGTCCCATGGCAAATTTAACAGAGATAATTAAATTCAACCTAATTCAGTCCCAAGGATCTCTATTCAGCCTCAAATAACTACAATAATGAAGGTACTTTTCAACAGAGCTCAGAGACTAACCAATATTGTGTGATTTGGCTTGTCCACATCTTCCATTAACACAGAATGTACAGGGCTACAGATAAGACTATTGACAGAGTCAGAAAGTCTGATAGAAGCTGAACCAGATTTCTGTTTTGTTTAATTCAAAGGCTGCTCCATCAGCCCCTTGCCATTTCTTCTGCAATGAGTTTCTCTGAAAGTAGGAGAGGTTGTTACAAAGTATACTGTTTCAGTTAGTTTTCTATTGCTTTTGCAAAACACCATGGCCAAGGCAACTTGGAAAGGAAAGTGTTAGCTGGACTTCTGGTTTCAGAAGGTTAGAGTTCAAGGTGGGAGCAAAGGCATGGCTGCTGTAACAGCTGAGAGCCTCGCATCTTTATCCATAAGCACAAGACAGAGAGCTAACTGGGAATGGCATGAGACTTTTGAAACTTCAAACCCACCCCCAGTGACACTGCTCCTCCAACAAGGGCACATCTCCTAATCCTTCTGAAACAGTTCCACTAACTGGGAACCAAGTATTCAAACCTGAGTCTACGGAGCCATTCTCATTCAAAGCACCACAACACTGTGCATTAGTTACTTTTCTCCTTCTTGGGACAGAACACCTCTCAAACACAAGTTGGGGGTGGCATTTATTTTGGTTCATGGTTTGAAGAGGGTACAATTGCATCATGGTAAAAAGGCATGGTGATGAAACCATGAGGTGGTCCATACATCTCAGCAGATAAGAGGATCACACTGGAAGTGGTATCAGGCTATATAATACTCAGATCCTACCTCTCAGTGACCCACTTAATCCAGGAGGCTCCACCTCCTAAAGGTTCCACAATTTCCCAAAAGGAGAACATGTGTTCAAACACATGAGCTGATGGAAGACATTTCACATTCAAGCCATGGCATACACTAGGTAATTGAGAAATTTGCTTTGCATTTCAGGAGGCAATCTATGGGTTGAAAGATTGCTAAACTGCAAGAGTTCCTCCATGTGTTTGGTGTTAGAGCCCCAAGTGACAGACATCAACTACTGACCAATGAAGACTCTGGGTCTAGCTGCCCTTCCCATCACCTAAGAAAACACTGATTATTTGGCACCCACATTTGGTGACAAAATAGGGAAATAAAAGAGTTGATTCATAAACCTAAATTCTCTCAGTCTTAGTTAGGGTTTCTGTTGTTGTTATAAATCACTGTGACAAGAAAGTAGCTTGGAAAGGGTTTATTCCAGTTTACAAATCCCAGGTCGCACTCTGTTATTGAAGGGAATCAGAGCAGGAACCTGGGAGCATGATCTGGTGCAGAAACCATGTAGGAATGCTGCTTCTGGCTTGCTCCTTGTAGTTGCCTACCCTACCCTCTTATAGCACCCAGGATTAGAAGTCCAGGGGTGGCACCACCCACGGTCAGCTGAGTCCTCCAATATCAATCATCAATCAAGAAAATTGATCACAGGATTTCCCATAGGCCAATCTGATGGGGCACTTCCTCAATTGAACGTTCCTTTATCCCAGACAACTCTAATTTCTGCCAAGTTGATATAATACTAGCCAGCATACTATCCAAAACCACACTTTGAAGAAATCCATGTTAGTGTGTGAGTGGGAGCTTCAAGAATGTGAAGCAAAAGCAATATGATAACTGGCTCAAAGAAAGAAAGAAAGAAAGAAAGAAAGAAAGAAAGAAAGAAAGAAAGAAAGGAAGGAAGGAAGGAAGGAAGGAAGGAAGAAAGAAAGAAAGAAAGAGGGTTTCCTTACTAACTCATGCCTTCTGGCCAAGCCAGCTCATTATTCTGTGGTCTCAGAAGCCAGCCAATGGAGACACAGTGGGCCCAATAAATTAAGTATGATTCAGTGACTGGGAAACATTTTTTCTCATGATGTCCTAATTAATGCTATTGACATCCCTGCAGAAAGCCACGGCTGATATCTCTCCTCCTCAAACATGTATCTCAACCCCTGTGTGCTTAATTCTTCCTTCTGAATGTCTCATGAAGCTAGCCCTCTCTTGTCACCCCACAGAAGCTGAAGTGATTGAATTGGCCATCTTCCTTGTTAGACCCCCTCATGGACTGCTTTCTCCTTGTTTCCTGCACCCTGCCATGACCTCTGCTGTGACCAATACTAAAATGTCAGATCCCAGAACCAGCTGGGAGCCTATGTGATACCCATGGTGCGCTTGGCTAATGTCTTTTATAGGGTAGGTGGAAAACATCTTCCAATCATTTCTCCAAACTTACTTCCGTGAAAATGAAGATTTAAAAATGGAAATAGATGCACCCATCCTCCAGGCTGAGCATGCCTATCTTTTCTTCCCACCACAGGATCCTTCCCTTATTTATCTTGGGGCTTAGAATATATAGAATATGTATAAAACACACACACACACACACAAGATTAGGCTGATAGTTAAAATTAAGTTGCTCAGAAGGCAGGATCTATCTGTCATTTCTTCTTATCTAGCTTATTCCTTATTCAAGAGTGCCTCCGCTAGACAAGCAATTCTAAGGCATCCATCTTTCCTTTCATCCTAAAGCTCTGCTGCGGGGAGATGGAAGGTGGGTATTGAAAACAACTAGCTAACAGTGAAAGACTGTAAGTCCCTCAGGAGTTTTAAGGTTTGTGTGTGTGTGTGTGTGTGTGTGTGTGCACATAAATGTACATAAGCATATATATTCATATGCAGTGTAAATGTGTATTCACATGTGTGTTGGGTGTACACATGTGTACACATATTATGCATGTGTGCATATGTGTGTTATAATTCTTCATGTGAAGCCTGAACATATGTGGAAAAACAGAAATCCTTTTATGTCCCCTCATTCTTGAGCCACACAGGCCCCTTTGTGATGGGTGTTGTCCCTATACTGGGATGATGTTTTGATGGGGAAGTTACAAGGCTGATTAGTTGAAACAAAACATTTTCCAATTAACAGAAATAAAGGCTGGAACTGGAATGTGAAGTGTTCTGTGACAGCGTTGCCAGGCAGCCTATGTAAAATTAATGAGAGGTGGAGATATGAAGAACTGTTAAACACCTCCCTTCCCTGGCTTAACAGGGCTGGGGGAAAATGAATATGATAATATGATGTGGAAATCATCCCATAACTTTGCATAAGTTTGCATTGCCTTCTTGGGTCCATTTGTTTCTGTTTCTGTTTATGTTCATGTTATAAGCACTAAAGTGAATCTATCGGAAAATAGAGAAAAGATAACTGTGTGAGAGAGAAAATAGCCATCAAATCTAAATCTTCTGGGTGTGCAAACCAAGAGACTGCAGTTGAGTCCAGCAAGCAAGAATACCTGGAGACAACCTGACTAGCTTTAGAATCACTTAAGAAAGACACCTCTAGGTTTATGTAGGAGGATGTTTCCAGAAATGCTTAACTGTGAGTGAGAGACTCACACTGAACATGGCTGGTGCCATCTCATGGGCCAGGCTTCCTAGACTGAATAAAAAGGAGATGGTAAACTGAAGCTCTCTGCTTCCTGCTGTGGACACAGTGTGACCAGCTGCCTCACACCCCATCTTCCTCCTTGAACTGTAAAGCAGCATAAGCCAAGGGCCTCCGCCTTAATCTCAGCAATAGAAAAATCACCGATTACAATGGGTATTGCTAAAATAGGTCAACTATATGTCCTCTAACCAAAAAGCAAACCATACCCACACAGAGCTGAAACTCTAGAAGGGGGAGCAAGGTAATTACTGCCCAAATGCAGTTCCAGTCAAGCAAGACCTCATTCAGCTCCTGCAAACTGGGATTTCTACAAAATTCTAGCTCCTTCCAATCAGATATGGTGTGGCATGTGGAGGCTGGAGGTGAAGGGAACCAGTAAAGAGGCAGAGCCCCTGTGATTTCTGGAAGCAACAGCCTGAGGGAAGGAAGAGGAGAAAGCAGGAGAGATTTCCAAAATGCCCTGTTAGAGATTCACCAAGATAAAGCTGGTGATAGGAAAAAGTGATCCCATCCGCACATTTCACTGAGCCTTGAAGATGCCCTCTAAATTACACTTAAAAGTGTTTAAATTCATTTTTATATGCATAATGTGTCTAGTCTATGTATAGTATACATATGAATGTATATAAAATATAAAGTGCATGCAGGTACATAGTGTATGCAAATATACCCGCATTCAGTGAGCCCAAAGTTAGCACAGTTCCCCATCACTCTGGATTGGAATCAGCCATCTGTTCCATCTCCTGTCATTTTTGGTGCTGAAAGTGGCCACCTGAAATCTGTGTTAGGAAAGATGCCCAGGCCAAATCCTTTCTGAGGTATAGAAAGGGATGTCATTAATGCTAAGTGTCCCCAGACTTAGCAAGGAAGCAAGACAGACTTCCTACTCTTCCCTGGCTGGAACAAGTCAGAGATGAAGAATGCAGTAAACCAAGATAGTACTCTGACTGACAATGGAGTTGTTTGTAATGAATAGTGTGTTGGTGATTCTTTGCCTTGCAACAAGAGATGCTGCTATAGAATCTCTGGTGTTTCTCAGAGGGGGAGTCTGTAAATTTTATCTACAAGGGCCCATGAAAGAAACACAGGAATCAGGAAGGAGGACTCTATCTCCTAAGGAACTGGTTCTCTCCCCCTCTTCTGGAGACTATGAATCTTGTAATGAATTATGCTTTCTGTTCTAGTTGCATTCTGTTGCTGTGGCAAACACCATGGCCAAATGCAACTTAGAGGAAAAGGGGTTTGTTTTAATTTACAGGTTACAGTCTATCATTGAGGGAGTTCCGGGCAGGAACTAAAACAGGAACTCAGAGGCAGGTATTGCCTCTGACCTCAGAATTTATTTAATAGCTAGAGCAGTGCAATAGAAACTATAGAGGAATACTGCTTGCTGGCTCACTCACTGACTCCCTCTGGTTTACTGTTAGCTAGCTTTCTTGTATGACCCAGCACCATCTGCCCAGGCAATGGTGCTATTAACTATGGGCTGGACCCTCTAACACCAGTTAGTACAGACAATCCACCACAGGCCAGTCTGATCTGGGCAATTCCTTTCACATGTGACTCTGAGCTATGTCAAGTTGACAGTTACAGTTCACCAGGGCACTTCCCCCTTCTTGAAAAAAAGCCAGAAACAAAAAGATCCAGTGTGAACACACATGGGCTATTTGTCCTTCTTCTCCTCCTCCTCCTCCCCCTTCCCCTCTTCCTCTTCCTCCTTCTTCTCCTTCTTCTTCTCTCCCATGAACCATTATACCCGGCCTCTGCTCATACCAATAATGTCCATCTGGCTAGTACTGCAAGGTACCAGGTGGGCTTGTAAGGTACCAGGTGGATGTTCCCCACACCCCCAGCCTGAAATGGACAGCCCCAGATGTTCATGTAGGTCTCCTTGTCCTACTCGGGTCACCCTTGTGGTGTGCTGGGCCACGCTTCCTCATCACAAAGAGATCGCCATAGTGTCCAACCACCCAGAGCCACGGTGGGCTCCTGGTTGCATTCAGCTGCATGGTGTGGGGTGGGGGGTTTGTCTGGAATCAAGTTGGGGGACAGAGATTAGGGTACTCCCTCCCCAGCCTGTTGTCTAGCTGAGTTCTGCCTACCCATTTAGGTTTCTTCTATATGTTTTTCTTACCCCTTAATTTTGTGTCATTATGAACAGTTTCTTTGTCCTGGTTTGGCTACTTCTTTTGAGGTATTCAGGCATTTGCATTTTTCTTGATCCCCTCAAACCTCCTTGAATAATAATAAGTAGGAGGTTCTGTGCTCTTCAGAAAAGATAAAAAGTAATTTAATTTCAGATTAACACCTACTGCAAGAAGTTGCTGCTGTCTGCTGAGTCCAAACCTAAAGAATGCATGAGTCAGGTGTGTGTGACTGTGTTCAACACTGAGAAGGGCAGCTGATGGAAGCACAGGTTTAATTTGGCTCCTGGCTGCAAGGGTTTCAGTCCATGGTCAGCCAGTGTAAATGCAGTTCTTAATTGGACTAAATAGCAAAAACCTGGATTCAGATGCAGCAGGAAATGCTGAATGATCTGACAGAAGAGAGCCAAAGTTACCCTTACCTCATTAGCTTCCCAGGGAAGAGAGTGAGTTCCTATTTCTTCCCACTTTCATCGTCTCTCCACCCAGCCATGTCAGTTCCTGCCTGTATGTATGACCTCACTTCCTGTCTGTCTCCTGACCTCTATGGTTAGCTAGTGGTACACTCTATCCTCTGATCTTCAGACAAGATTTATTTGTACATGCAAGGTATCACCACAAGCCAGTCCCATTGCTTCTAGACCCACAGCAAGGTGTCACATCAGTTAGTAACAGTATGTAGCAAAGAAAGACATTTGCTTCATAGTGACCAGGATACAGAGAGGAGTGAAAATGGAATGAGGAACAAAGCATGTCTTTCCAGGGCACACTTCCAGTGACCTACTTTCTCCAGTGAGCACCCATCTTCTCTTCCTACCACCTCCCAGTTATCCACCATCCTTAATACATCCAGGGATTAAACTATTGACTGGGCCTGAATCCTCAGGATGCAATAATTTGTCAAAATTCCAACATGTAGAGAAATTCCTGATATGTGAGCCTGTGAGGGCCATCTCAAACTCAAGTTGAAATCACAACAAATTAGAAAACTGTATTAGATAAAACTGTCTTCCTCTCACCTATGTGTGTATACCAGTGTCTCTGTGTCGGTCTCTGCATGTATCTGTGCCACAAGACTCTTACAAGGTCCTGGAATAAAAAGGCACTATGTTCCTGCTGAGCCACTCAGAGCCACACAATTACAGTAATTACCAAGGCCAGTTCCAGCACGAAGCAGCAGAGTTAGACATGTTTCAATTGAACAGACAAAAGCACCTAAGCCACTGTAGGATGTGCTGCTTATTATGGGCTACAGGGGAGCATTCTTTTCCTGCCTTGGCCTTAGAATGAGAAGAGATTAATTCTTTATAATGAAAAGACAGGCAGCTGCTGGCAGCTTGTCACGGCTGGGAATAGGAGAGGTGGGGAGATGTGGCATGTGACAGCAAGGATCATACTTATGCAGGGGGCAAGGAAAAAGGCAGCCTTGAAAATAGGGGTTCCGGGGGTAGGCGGGAGAAAGTTGCATTAAAGTTGATGGCGCTCTTGTCATACACCAGGCACTTCCAAGAGTTTCTCATTATACTTGCATACCCAAAACTCCTGTTGGCAGATGAAGAAAGTGAAACCTGAAGGGATGAAGTCTCTTCTCCATGGAGGAGCTTAGCTCAGACTTGGCTTCCCAACCTATGAGCTTTTCACTATACCCTACTCCGATTGTGTTGGTTGTCTAAGAACTACCTGGACTGTCATCCAAGAAGACCCAGACAAAAATGCTGACTCTAAGCCTCAGCCTATATGTATCTATTTAGAATCTTAGTTAATATCTGCATATATTTTGCCTGAGAAGCACTATGCTATCCCTGAAGGCTTCTCTCAAAGCCCCAAGTCCCTGGCCACAGTCATGAGCTTTGGAAAGGTTCTCCAGCTCATAGGCTTCCCCAGACAAGAATCTGCAGGTGTCAGCATTCACAGGAGATCTGCAGACAGGGCTACTATGAGCTTGCTGATGTCACTGACAGAAGCTCAAGAGTAGGAATCAAACAGGAGCCCACAGCACCATCTCCTGCCCTAAGTAGACTAAGGTTAACAAAACAAATAAACTGACCTGCTTACAGGCTTGTTTCATGCTCTGCCTGCATCTGTGAAAAGTCCCTTTGGCATTTACCAGAAGCTTTCCTCATGCCTGCTCACATGGCTTCCTCCTCTGGGATTTAATTTCCCTTTCTGCAAGATGGAAGAGATGGGCAAAAACATCCCCAAGGTCCCTTCCTGCTCACTTTTTACTCAGACTGGAATACACAGCTATTAAACTACTTTTGCTGGGAGAATAGTTCCTATAAGAACTGTCCTGGGTGAGTGCATTTGAGTTTACATACGAGTTAAATGGGGTCTTTTTTCCAGCTAGCCCTTTGTCATAGCCTAGACATGTCCCTCGTGATACCTGCCAGCCTTTCCATATTCTCCTCTCCAAGCAAAAACAGGAAATCTGTGCACACAGCTCTTAAAGTAGACACACCGGAAGCTGCATACCTAGTCTTTTCCTGGCTATGGGGCTCTTCTCAGCTGACTCTGTCTCTCTGAGCCTCACTGTCTCTGTGTGTACCTATTGCAGAGGTCTGCTCAGGTCCTGCTTTCCCTGGACAAGCTTTTTGATTCATACCTTCCATTCACTCCCACCAGCTATAAAAATCTGAAATGACCTTTCAATAGTTGCTACTCCTGGGGCTTAGGATCTATTGTTTTCTGGTAGTTGTGGGCAGGATCTCTGTTTAGCATGTATCCCTTCAACATCAGAATCATAACCTTCACTGTCCCCAGAAGATCCTCTCAGCCCCAGCATACACCAAGCATTTTAAGATTGAGTAGAGAGACCAGGAGGAAGCACACCAAGATAGCCAAACCCTTCACTAAGACTTCATCCATTTCTCCTTCTCTTCATACCCCTCAAGCTAGCCTCTGGGACCTTCAGATTTATTTCCTTATTTCTTACAGAGAAATTTCATTTTTAAGATCTGGGATCAACAAATATGCCCCAAGCCCTGTGACAGTCAGCTCTGCCTGCAGTTCTTTCATTTCATAAAAACATTTTTTTTCTGATCATGTGGCCATCTCCAAAAGAGGAACTGTGATGGGTGGAATTGTCTCTACTTCTTTAATCAAAAGGAAACACGCCTTCTCTTATGGTTTGACTGTGTCATGTCCCCAAGGCTCCTGTGTTTAAGCACTTGGTTCTTAGCTGGTGACACTGTTTCTGTGGCATCTAAATACCTTCTGGAATTTTGATCTGACAGGTATGAACTTGAGCCACCTTTGTCAAATAATTATTACTTTGATCTTCATCAAGTTGTTTGAAGCTTAACTATAAAACTGGGCCAATACACTTCATTCGGGGAAAAGAATACTAGAGAGATTAAGGGACTCTTCAGTATGGGTTTCCTCTGCCCAGAGTCAAACAAAAGGAACCATTTCAGCTTCCAGCATCTACTGTATGCTCCACTTTGTTGCATCAACTGGACTCAGCAGGAGAAGAGACTAACCCAGAACCATTTTTTTATACTTTCTCTTTCTAAAATCAATTTTCCTTTTTCCTTGACCCTGAAGATGACATAAAATCTAGAGGGGAGACTGAAGAAGACTGGAAAGAATAAAACAGATCTCAGAGTAGCAGAGTTGGTGCTGGGTCATTCAGTGGTACCTTCTGAGAAATCCTTAAAACAACTTTAAAAGCCAGTAGCAGCTTTTTACTTCCTTTCTCTCTGCTTCTTGCCTTGAAAGACCTTAACTATGAAATTGAATGGATGCTGTATTTGGTCCTTTGATGATCAACACTATACATTCATTTGATCCTTCCCCACCAGTGATCCATCATTAAAGCATAAGAGAGGAAAAACAACACCCACAGAGGTAGTGGTTAGGTACATGGATATGGCCAGGTTTTCTAAAAAGTATTCCAAAACTAAAACACAGGAAACAGGCTGGAGAGACAGCTCAATTCTTTAGAGTGTTTGCTGCTCTTCCCAAGTTCAGTTCTTGGTCCCCATGCTGGGGAGCTCACAATGGTCTGTAACTCCAGCTCTAGTGGATTTAATGCCCTCTTCTAGCCTCTGTGTGCTCCTGAACATATTAGGCACGTGTGTGCACATGAACAAATTCACATGCACACACACACAACTAAAAAATCAGAAAAACATAAGGCATGGTGGTACATGCCTGAAACCCCAGCACCCAAGAAGTGGAATTTCAAGACTATCCTTGGCTACATTAGCAAATTTGAAGCCACCCTTGGCTAGATGAGACTCTGTCTCAAGTTAAGTCTATAATAAAACCTGAGGGCAACTTCACAGCCCTCTCAGCACCACCCCAATCCCGATGACTCTAGTAACCACAGCTTCTTCATCCGGTTCTTTGGCCTTTGTCTGGGTTAGGATTATGAGCATTTATTTTGTTTTGCCTAGACATAGCTATATTGGATGCTTTACCTCCACCCACAACCTGAAAAGGGGCTTTTCTTTAAACAAATAATTAAGATCAAAGAAATAATATTTAAATGCAAACTCCTCTTGAACCATGTCTTTAATGTGCCTCACCAAAATCATTTACAAAAACAGTTGCAAAAACTGTCTTATTAATAGCTCAAGAGAGTTTTGGAAAGCAAGAATGCTCTGTTAAAGCGGTGGTGAAGTCTATTGGATCTCCACTGCAGAATGCTCTGCCATTTTCATGCCAGGGGACTCTGAATGCTCTGTATTCTTGAGATGGATGGAATGTGACATCCTTCTTTGTCTCTAGAAGTCCCCCTCCCTCTCCTTCTGCTATTGGACTCCTGACTCAGTGGTATTTAGACAATGAGGCACTCTTTTCCTGGCATGGGCCTTTAGTGGGAGAAAGATCCATGGCATCTTTGAATAAGAGTAAAAGCAGTGTGCATGGTTTTAAGCACATGCAATCATGTTGTTCCCCAGGAAGTGTGGAGGCAAGCTGAATCTGCTTCAGCTAGGGAGTGTGGAAGCAAGCTGAATCTCCTTCAGCATTGGGTGCTTGATAAATGAGGCATAAGATGCTGTTCTCAGTTCTGGCAGACCAGAGAGCACTTCAAATATGAAAGTAAATTTTAGGTAGAAGAAAAGAACCTCGTTTTCCCAAATCATCGATGTTTTTCAAGCCACTAGTACTTTCACAATGGAGAGGGAAGCAGAAAGGGAATCTGATGTGGACTCTTAGTGACAGAAATGGCTTACAGAAGGAAACAGAAGCCATCTTCCTTTCTCACAATGTGGCAGGAGGAAGGGCACTCATATCTATTTTGCTGTAGAGGAAATACCTTGAGGAGAGCAGCTGGTAAATGGTATGTCTGGTATTTGAAGTCAGCAAAGAGTTTCTGAAGCCGTACCCTAAGCTAGTCTCCTGTCTTACACATGGCTTCCTGCAGGCCTTTCTTTCTAGGAAAAAATAAATCTCCAAATGAGTCTCCAATCCATACTACATATCCAATATCTTTTTACTATAACAAACTATCAACCCAACCTCCACCCCAAATTCCTTATCTTCTTCAATGTGAACACCGGGATGCACCCCTAGACCATATTCATCACCATTCTCAAAATAACATGCCATGTTTCACAGGCAGCCCATTTTCTCTGCCCACACTCAACTTAGTGGCAACCAGTGTGTGTGTGTGTGTGTGTGTGTGTGTGTTACAAGAGATTGGCCCAGGGCCCCTTGCACACTACTCAAGTGCTCTTCACTAAGCTGTATCCCCAGCTCATACCATTACATGTTTCTGCCTGCTACTGCCACAGTATTTCTTTGGAGACATTGTTCAGCTGTTGCCCACACAGTGGCCACCACCTCCTTATCCCACTGTGGTCTCCATCACTGCACTAAAGAGAGCCAACCAGAGCTTTGTGCAGCCTTGTCCTTGGGCAGCTCTCTACTATGGTAGATTGGAATCAGTTCCTAGGAAAACATCATGTAGGTTTCACCTCCAACCTTTAAGATGGGCTCAGGGCCCCTGTCTCAGGTATATGTTCCTGACACCCAAAAAAACTTCTGCAGGCTGCAGATTCCTTGTTTAAATAGTTTCTAATCTCAAGGTATTCAGTGCCTCATTAAGGAAACTCTTTGCTCTTATTACCAGGAGACACCCCCTCTCTCCTCTTGGCCTTAAAATAGCACCCTTATCCAGTACAATGGGCAGATGTAAAGTCTCTCTATTTTCCTTTCCCAAGGTGTTTGCCTTTCTAGAAACAGCAGATAGGGAAGAGTGAGCTGAACTAATGACCCTATATTCTCTCTGGCTCAACACACTAGTCAATATAATTCATTGCATGTTTGTGATGTGCTTGACACTAAACTAAGGATCTTAAATTCCCTTGTGTTCCAGTTTTTTTTTAGTTAGATCATACTATCACCCCCATTTTCCTGGTGAGATTGAACAGCAGCTACTCAGGGGTGCACAGCCTGGCAGCGAGAAAGTCAGAATTTAAAGCCTGGTTATTCTATTCCAGAGGTCAGAAGACACATTCATTTGTTAGATTGAAGCTCATAATAGTTGACTCCTAAAGTCATTGTTTCATAAAAGGGGAGGGCAGCTTAACTTCACATCAAGTGACATTAGTATGCATAGGATGGCCATGTTGAAGGAGAAAGATTCTAGGTTTTAACTATTTTGACAGTATTTCTTAGCATAAAGAACCCAAGACCCAGAAAGAAGAAATGACTTAAAACTAAGATCTTGTTTCCTAGATCTAGGAAAAAACAACAGGCTAAGAAAGTTAACTTTCACATTAAATTTTCCAAGATGTACTTTATGGAAGAGTAAGAGATGTGAGACATTAAAAAGATACTTCAGAAAAGAGAAATGAAGAGTTTGGAGCTCAAATTCTACATTTGCTGATATATGAAAAATACAAGTTACATGAAATATAAACTAACTTTGTCGAGAAATGTCATGCCAGAAAGGACTTTTCATCACCATTTTTAACAGTGATCTTACACAGAAAATTATTTATTTGTACAATTACAAACAGTTATACAGTGGAATCCTAGTAGGAAATCATGGAGCCTGGTTCTGCTATGGGATATGGGAAAAAAGCATACAGCTAAAGGAAATGCACTGATGTTAGTGAAGGCTGATATCTGGTAGAGTTAGTAAGATATTAAGGTATATATATTATGAGTAGAAACCTCAATCCCTCATATGCAAAGCTCTGTGGACTTAAAACTTCTGATATTGTGTCAAAAAGTTGTGTCTCTCGGTGGTGAAGTGGCTTAGCAGGTAAAGGCACTTGCTGCCACACCTGATGACCAGGACTTACACGGTAGAAGGAGAAAGGCGGCTCCTAAACATTGCCCTCTGATATCCACACATGCACATCCACCTGAGCCTATATACACTTAATGTAATTTTTAAATAGCTTCATCTCTACCATGATTCTGTTTATACTAGCAGATTAAGAAGGTCACTATATGTTATTGTACCCTGGATTTTCATTTATTCATCCATCCCTGGGCCTATAATGTGATATTTGGGTTGTCATTGTTTTGCAGTAAGATGGGAGGGTTCTCAGGAAATGTATCCTACAACCTGAAAACCTAGTAAGTTCAAGAAGGACCAAATATTTGGAGATAAATGGGTTTCTCACCTACCGAATGCTACGCCTACAGCGTTTTCTGAATTTTAGCTGTGAAGACTCTTTTCTTGGTTCTATCTCGCTCTCCACCATTTGCAACCCACAGTAGAGGCACAATGTCCAGGCCACCTCCTTCTGAGGCAGGCATCCTTGAGATGCAACAGTTCATCATTAATGCTGACCACAGCACCCTAAGTTTCTCCTTCTCTACCCCACCTACCTGCATTGTTGCTTGCCTCCATGAATTCACAGAGATAAAAAGGGAGGAAAACAACAAAAGGTTTTTTGTTGTTCAGCAGAATCACTGTGTTGACTCATAGGAGAATGAATGCATAGGTGTGCATTAGAGATGGACCCTAACAGAGGTTTCCAATGACTTATGAAACATTCTCCCATACAAATCTCATTGCTTAAAATTGCCACTTGGCCCCACCTAACTGAGAAGGTTGGGAAGTCCTCTTGAGTCTTCAGGAAGGGGAGGAAAACAAGATACAAGTACCAGGTCTTCTAGCTTCAGCCTCCATGTTCTCCCAGGGGCCAAGAGATGGAATTTATGTGAGCTGGCATTTCACTCACCTCATATTGAAGTATACTCACTCTATCTCCTTTGAGCATAGAGTTCCTTGCAATTATCTGTGCTCCCCATTTTCAATTGGGAAACTGTTGCTTGGGATGCTTAATTTACTTGCCTAGGGCTCTTTCAGCTGTCATGTGCCAAACTAACATCAAACCTGCATCTCACAAGAGCTGTATTTACCTGGCAGGGCTTTTGAGAGAATCAAGGGGACCAGAATACCATTCATTCAGTCAAATATTTATTATACACCTACATGTACCTAGTTGGTATTCAGGATTTGGAGGAAATAGTAGATACTGCCCACACAGAGCTGAAACTTGTATGGGAATAAAATAATAAGCAAAGAAATAATTAAATAATTTCTGATAGTGACAAGTTCTGAGAAGAAAAATACAACACGTTAAGGGGAAAGGACTGGAGGACATATAAAGACAGCAGATGTTACAGGTTAAGATGTCAAAGACAGCAGGGTCTGGAGACAGTGAGACAGGCTCAAACAGCCAGAGGAAGAGGAAACAGCTAGTGCAGACATAAGATGGGAACAAGCTGTTTACTTTCAAGAAAACCTCAGTAAGGCAAATGTGCTTTGGTGGGAAAACAAATGAGGAAGTAGCAATCTCTGAGGTTTGAGAAACAGGTGCATGGGCATACTCAAGGCAGATCAGTGGTGAACCTAGAAATGATCGAAGAAGGATGGGAACACTACAAATGGAGCATGTGAAGAAAGGGATTCTACTAGTCGTGTGTGTGTGTGTGTGTGTGTGTGTGTGTGTGTGTGTCAGAGAGAGAGAGAGAGAGAGAGAGAGAGAGAGAGAGCTGGTTCCTTTGTGTAGAATAGACTGTTCTAGAAAAGAAAGAATAAGAGAAGAAGTAAAGAGAGTTTAACGAAGGCTTCTGGAGTCATACAGGCAAATGATGCCACTAGCCTAGGTGGCAGAGGTGATAGGAAGTAGGAAGTGTTGGACTTGAAGAATGCTTGGGAAGTTGAGTCACTAGAATTAACTGGCCTATTAGAAGTAAAGACTAGGAAGAAGAAGAAATCAAGAACAGTACTGAACCGAAAACAACAAATGAATAGTGGCTGTAGTGGATGGGTTCAGTGTCCCCAAAGATGTCTATGTTTTTGTCCCTGGAACCTGTGAATATATTTCCTTACATGACAAAAGGGACTTTACAGGTATGATTAAATAAAATTAAATAAAAGCTTTTGAGACAAGGAGACTATCCTTGATGTCCAGGAGGCCCACTGGAGTTATGAGGTTATTGAATGAGTGAAGCACAGGGCCACAGCAAGATGTTGAAAGCCTCAGGTGGTAACCTAGGAAACGGATGCCTAAAACATCCAGGCAGAACACATCTCAGCTGACATCTTGATTTTAGGCCACTGAAAACCATTTTGGATTCTTGTCCTCCAGAAGGATAATAGATTTGTATTGGTGATGGCCACTAGGTTTGTGATACTTTGTTGTAGCAGCAGTTGGAAATTAATAGCAATTATTTGGATCCTATAAAACACTATACAGTCACCAACATAGAAAACTGGAAATTACAGTCAAGAGAACAGAAGGAGACAGGATAGATTGATTGTCTAACTTTAAAATGGAAAAGTGCTTAGTTTTGTGGTATCTTCTGTTGCATCAACAGCCAGGAGGCATCAATTTGTAGCAAGTCCTACATCTGATAATGGAGGGGGTAGGAGAGTAAGTTGCAAGGCCAAGGCTGTGATGGGCGAATCTACAGGCTAGGACACTTCCATGTCTGCTAAATAGACCCCCCCCTTTTCTTTTGCCTCTGAAAGGGACTCAGATCTAGGTTTTAATCTTTAGATGAAGGGAAAAGGTGTCATGGTGTCCTGTTCCCCTCAGGGCCAGTGGACTTTCCTCCATGCAGGCCACTTACCTTTGCCCCTCCTAGTGGAATTCATTCCTTTTAATTAGCATATCCCATGAAACCAGTGAAGTGATTCACCAAGTGGGTGACATCTCTGAAAAAAAATATGAAAGGTTCATTCAGAGAGTAGCATTTCTTTTTTGCCTGTATGGGATTGGATCTTCATCTACTATGACATGATTCTAATATGGTCTATTGAGATTTTTATGAGTGCAATTAAGAAATGTCATTACTACTTATTATGGATAATAGAATAAATTGGCAGTTGAGGTAATACAATCCATATTCTACACCTTCACAGTCTTTGGAGAATTAGAGCTGAGATATTTGGGCAACCAGGATTTTTCAATGCCTTCTGGTAAATGGGATCTGAGCTTACTACTTCCTCAAGCGTCCATCCAAAGAAGGCTGTAAAGAAAAATCAACCCTTATCTCAAATAGAAAACAGAAAAAGACACATAAGAAAAGGAGATGGAGAATGAAGATTAGAATGGAATGTGGTAAGAAATGTAGAAAAGAGGTTCACACTGGATCCCATGCAAAGCCATCATTAGAGACCGGGTTGTTCAGGGATGTCGGTAATGGTAGTGACATTAAGCTGGCCAGAATCTGAAGCTCATCTATGACATAAACTATCTGAGTAGCCATGTACAAATTGTCCAGTCCTTCAACTTGTCCATCAAATTGAAGTGATATGAGCTGTTTGTAGGCCTGCTGAACATTGGGAAGAGGAGAACCTCAGCACACCATCTTCTGGAAAGACATGGACATTGCAACCATGAGTTCAAAGCATACCTACCTTGGGTCTGCAGGGAATGTGCTCCTCAGTGACTAGGATGGATGGTGGAAAAGCTCAGAGCCTACCTCTCACTGCTGGACTATTGGCTGCTGAGAGATGCAGGGAAAGGAATAATCTAACCTTTAGCTGAGTGCCCACCGGTGACCCTACCAGTGAATAGTTGCAATGTAGTGGTCCCACAGATAGCCCTGGGGAAATCAAATGGATCACAAAGCAAAACCAGAAGTCAGGAGTCTAGGAAAGAGACTGGTAAGGATAGGGGGTGTTGTTACAAATGGGTGGGAGATAAGGGGTAAAAGAAGGTGGGGGAGAAAGTAATAAGAATACATTGCATACATGTAAGAAAACTAATAAAAGGAAAGGAAAGAATGGGGACATATCCACCACTTCTGTGGTGTTTACAATGAGAATGGGTGCCATAGGCTCATATATTTTAATGTTAGATCCCCAGATGGTAGAACTGCTTTGGTAAGATTAGGGGGTGTGGCCTTATTGTAGGAGGTATGTCACTAAGGGTAGGCTTTCCAGGTTTCAAAAGTCCATGCCCTTCCCAGTTGGTTCTAGTTCGTTCTCATTCTTTCTTTCTCTCTCTCATTCCCTCCCTCCCTCCCTTCCTCCCTCTCTAATGCTTGTGGGTCAGATGTAGTTTATAGGTACTACTCTAGTGCCATGCCTGCCCAACTGTTGCCATACTTCCTACCATGATGGTCAGGAACTCTACCTCTGGAACCATGAGCCCCAAATTAAATGTTTTCTTTTAGAAGTTTCCTTGGTCATGGTGTCTCTTTATAGCAATAGAACAGTAACTAAGACAACTTTCAAAGGAAAAAGTAAGCACTGCTCTGAACAGCTGAGAGAATCCCTGATTTCATGACCAAGTTTGTTTGATGCTAATGACAAGCATGAGAAAAGATATAAAAGCTAAAGTAGGTCTGAACCTCTGTGCAAATAAGACCATAGACTAACTCACATCTGTGCAGAAAAGACCACAGCCTAACTCACATCTGTGCACACAGAAGACCACAACCTAACTCACATCTGTGCACACAGAAGACCACAACCTAACTCACATCTGTGCACACAGAAGACCACAGCCTAACTCACATCTGTGCACACAGAAGACCACAGCCTAACTCACATCTGTGCACACAGAAGACCACAGCCTAACTCACATCTGTGCAGAAAAGACCACAGCCTAACTCACATCTGTGCACACAGAAGACCACAGCCTAACTCACATCTGTGCACACAGAAGACCACAGCCTCTCACATGCAGTTGACCAGGTGCCCTGCATAGGTCCACTCAGTTCCTGCCACTGTCTTGGAAGGGTTACTGTAAGGATTAAGAGCATAGTCATCGCTCCAGAGGCTAAGTCACTGTTGTTCACACCTCAGTACCACACAAGAAAAGCAATGAACAAATGGAATGAGCCAATTAAAATGTTCTGTTAATGTTACAAAGTGATCAATGCTAAAGAAATCATAGAGAAGGGAAATGTGAATTTTGAGAAGGGAATTCTAAGCATGGGTGGGCTGGTGTGTCTCTGGAGCCACTTCCCACTCCTGTTGCAGATTCAGGCCCTTTCTGTTAACACCAAGATACTCAAATCCAGCTTCTGGTTGCTTCCTGTCCTGAGAGCCCTTTGCTGCCCCCTAGTGTTCTTGTGCCCTCCACAGACAGCACATAATGGTATCTTGGGCTGGAGTCTATCTCTCCTCTCCCAGCTAACTGTGGGAAGTATCTATTTCTCTCTATATATAGGACTGAGCACTCCTCTGGAACACTAACGACTAGAGATTTGAGCAACACAAAGCTGGGCAGGAGCCAGCATCCTCAGCTCCTCAGAGCAAACTGTACACATCTGTTGATGTTTCACAGCTGGGAACTAGCACAGTCAGAACTAACTACATCAGAGGCATCAGCAAGTGCTACAAATCAGGGCTTCCCTCCCCTACCTGAGAATCGTACCCTTACACCTTCACTGTCATGCCAACAGCCATATTTACCACCTCACCAATGACAACACATGCACTGAAAGGCAACCACCCAGGAGCACAGCCCCAAAACCCTGTCCATTTTACTGTATCTAGCAACCTTCTTTGGTCCCTGACTTGCTTCAGAGGTGTTAAAAATCAAAGTTTTGAGATTCTGTGGCAAAAAAAATATAAACAGAAATACTTAGGATAAAACAACAGTAACTTGGGGGAATATAGAGGGTGTAAAATCTCTGCACCAACTTAATTATGCCTTATATCTTTAAGGGGTGGATTTTTTTCCTCTCCTAATAGTCATTACATCCTCAGAAACTGGTGAGTTTCCAGAGCATTATAAATTTCAGACATTTAGCAGGACAAGCACTAAAATAGCTCATTAAAAAGTATAGGCTGGAAGGAAGCCTGGTTCATCTACTTTATATGCAATAATCAATTACAGCACATTTCTCCACAGTAGTTTCTACTGCTCTCCTTTGAGATGAAGTAATGGAAATGAGATCATGAGACTTAAAGAAACTGTTGAATACATCTCCACTCTGTCCATGAAAATTCTCCAAGGCAGGAGAAGAAACAGACAATCCTGCCAAAGTCTATGGAAATAGGTGCCTTGGAGAGTTTTAACAGAAGCACAGAAGCTTTGGCCAGTGTTCTACCAACCAGTTCTAAAGGGGGGGTTGTGACATTTTCTAGTTCTGTGGTATAGACAACCCCACTTGATGAAATTCAAACTTCTATTGTGCTGTCGTGTTATTTGCTAGATTCCTGCAATTTGAAATTGTGGATCCTTATGAGCTTGTACAAACTGAGTACAACATGCCCCTATTTAGGATAAGAGTTTATGTGGGGCTGGGGTTATAGATCTGTGATAAATTATATGCCTAGCATATAGGAAGCCCTAGATGGAATCCCAAGAATCATGCCCAAAACAAAAATCTATTATTAAGTCATCTCTATGATACATACGTGACCAAACAAAAAACAATGTTTCTCTCTGCCTTCAAGTCTTCCAGCATCTTCTAATAAGTGATTCCAAGAGATGGTTCCTCTGGTGTGCAATGATGAAGTATAGAGTTCAAACACAGAGGAGCCTGGCCTTGAATCACCCAGCAAGGTTACCCCCTTTTCACTCTTCTCCCAGTGCTCCTGAGCACATCAAAAGGGAAGTTTCAGAGGGCGTAATGGTCCTTTGGAGAGTTTTTTTCTATTTCTTTTTCATGTAGGCTGCCTTAATCTGGCATGAAGTTTCATTTTGAATCCCCAGAACCCACATAAAAATAAGCTGGACATGCTGAAACATGCAACATGAGAGACAGCAACAGGGGATCTCTCAAGGATGGCTGGCCAGCTAAATCAGCCTAATGGTGAGGGTCAATGAAATATTGATTCCAGAAAGCAAGGCGTGACTGGAGAAATAGATGGCTCTATGGACAAAGCGCTTATCATGCAAAAGCCCACCAAAATACAGACATGGTAGCAAATGGCTGGAGTCTGGTGTTCCTATAGAAATATAAGAGGCAGAGACGGGGAGACTCCACAGAAGCTTATGGACCAGCTAGCCTGGCATGTACAGAGCTGAAAAAGAGACCCCTTCTCAAGGTGGAAGATGTGAACCACACCCATGAATGTCCTCTGTCACTGAATGCACACTGTGGCATGCAAGCACCTATGCTCACAGAGAAAGGGAGAGCACACACACACATACAGAGAGAGAGAGATTAAAATAAAAATGTTTAAAACAAGAGAAGTGACAACTCAGGAATAAGAGCTAAGACTGTCCTCTGGTTTCCTCAGGCACAAACATACATGCACCTACATAAACACACACATACACACACATACACACACACACACACACACACACAATATTGTAATGATTCTCCATAGTTCCTCTAACAAGTAGTTCTAAATATAGAAATTCTGGCAGACATGAGAGATTCTCAGGACCCTTATTCCATCTTTAAGTCCTAGCTCTTCCACGTCTCAGCCTTGTGACCTTGAGCAGAGTATGAGCTAGGTTCTTTTATTACCTCATCTACAAAGCAAATCAAATGCACCTGCCTTGTACCTAGACTTGAGGATGAAATGCAATGAAGCCTGTAAAGCAGCTTGCTGGCTGCTGCTGGCTTGTGTGCCCTAAGAACTCAATAACCATCACCATCATCATTACCCTCTTTACTACTATTGCCTATGGTACTCAGGGCTCAAATACATATTGCATCAACATCATTATTCTAGGTCTAATCTGGTTTCTTAAACAGCTGTGGGTGGCTGTGTTTCTGAGTGTTTGTGCCAAGATTGTGGAGATTGGTAAAGGAAAGGAAAAAAAATGCCAGAAGATTCATTGGGCAAGTTTTTCCTGATAAAATCTGCAGAGAGAGGGGGGAATACTTTTCCAAACTGCCTTCGTCATCTCAGGGTGATTTCTTTAAAGCATGCATGAAATCCCAAGGAATAGGAAATGAGAGGACCAAGGATAGACTCTACATTGTACAGAGGCCTGCATGTTCATACAGGTCAGCTCACCTGGCTTTAGTGAAGAGTAAGTTTATAAGCATCCAGATGTTAACAGAACTTAACTGTCAAATCAGTGGAAACAGACAATCATTTGGTCCTATATCTTGCACAATGCCTAGTTTTCCCTCACACAGAAGAGCCCCAAGACTATGAGAGGGGAGGAAGAAATATGAAGTGGGAACAAGAGTGAGTAATGGAATGGCTGTATCATGAAAGCAGCAGAGGGAACTATTCTGTACAGCCATTTTGGAAATCAGTATGGCGGTTCCTCAGGAAAATGGGAATTAGTTTACCACAGAACCCAGCAATTCCACTCTCAGGCATATACCCAAATGATCCACATCCATGCAACAAAAACATCTGTTCAACTATGTTCATAGCAGCACTATTTGTAATAGCAAGAACCTGGAAGTAATCTAGATGCCCCTCAATTGAAGAATGGATGAAGAAGATCTGGCACATTTACACAATGGAAGACTACTCAGCAGGAAAAAACATGGAATCTTGAAATTAGGAGGCAAATGGATGGAACTTGAAGAAACTGAGTGAAGTAACCGAGTCACAAAAAGAGGAACATAGTATGTACTCACTCATATATGGATTTTAGACATAGAGCAAAGGATCACCAGCCTATAATTCACACCACCAGAGAAACTAGGATACAAGGAGGAACCTAAGAGATTCATACAAGATCCCTCACAGAAGGGGAAAGGAAAAAGAGCTCCTGAGCATATTGGGGAGGGGGCAGTGAGTGGAGAGGGAGCTAGGAGAAAGAAGGGGAGGAGAGAAGAACACATGGGACCAGGAAGATTGATTTGTGGGACCAATAGAGGAGAGAAAAAAAAAAAGAGATACCATAATAGAGGGAGCCATTATAGGTTTGAAAAGAAAACTGACTCTAGAGAAATGTCCAGAGACCTACAAGAATGACCCCAATTAATAATATGAGCAACAGTGGAAAGGCTACCTTATATACCCTTCCCTTATAATGAGAGTGATAACTAACTTATATGCCATCATAGAGCTCTCATCTAGTAGCTGATGGAAACAGAAGCAGACACCCACAGCTAAACACTGAGCTGAACTCCTGTAATCCAGTTGCAGAGAGGGAGGAGTGATATATAAAAGAGGGGTCAAGACCAGGCTACAGAAACCCACAGAGACAGCTGACCTGAACAAGTGGGAACTCATGGACCCCCCAGACTGATAACTTGGAAACTGATAGCATTATACCAACTCAGACCCCCTGAATGTGGGTTTCAGTTAGAAGGCCTGGGCAGTCTAAGAGACTTCTGACAGTGGAACCAGCATGTATCCCTGGTGCACAAAAGGACTTTGGGAGCACATTCCCCATGGAGGGATACTCCCTTAGCCTAGAGACTAGGCTAAGGTCTAGGCAGGGCCTAGACCCTACTCCAAATGACTTGACAGATTCTGATGATCCCTCCTGGAAGGCATCATCCTCCCTATGGAGTTGGGAGGCTGGGAGGGGGTCAGGGGGCATGAGAGGGAGGGAGAGGGAACTGGGATCGATATGTAAAATAAGAAAAAATATATATATAAGAAGAAAGGAAGGAAGAAAGAAGGAAGGAAAAAGAGAGAGAAATAAAGAAAGAAAGAAAGGAAGGAAGGAAGGAAGGAAGAAAGAAAGAAAGAAAGAAAGAAAGAAAGAAAGAAAGAAAGAAAGAAAAGGAAAATTAGCTGGGTGGCGGTAGCCTTTAATCCCAGCACTTGGGAAGCAGAGGCAAGGGGATCTCTGAGTTTGAGACCAGCCTGGATCTGCTGAGCAAGTTCTAGGACAACCTCCAAAGCTACAGAGAAACCCTGCTTTGAAAAACCAAAAAAGAAAAAAAAAAGAAAGAAAGGAAAGAAAATGAACAGAACCTCCCAAATTGCCATCACTAGAGATATTTTTATGTGTTTTGTTGTTTCCAGAATTGTCCTTTTTTTTTTTTTTTTTTTTTGAGTTCAAAATAGATTTATTTAATAAGGATTATTTAATTTCTGCATAAAAATCACCAATTGTCCCTCATTGGGTTTTTCTCTCCTTTAACACACATCGGGGTTTGTTTACCCCAATACTTTAAAAAATATAGCTCTTCCTAGCGCCAGAAGGACACTTAAGGCAGCAAGGCAGTTTTTCCTTGGGTCTCCAGAGCTGGAGGGCTCCAGTGACAGGCAGTGTCTTAGGTAGGAAAAGCCATCCCTGAAGAAAGCTATTATGCAGTGGGATGAAAATTCGGTCACAAATGGTCACCTGTGTGTGCCTAGACATTTGTTTGAAAAGGCTTGCTGGTACATTTCGACTTAAAAACGAACAAAAAACAAAAAACCCTGTCTGACAAAAGACAGACAGACAGACAGACAGACAGACAGACAGACAGAGAGAGAGAGAGAGAGAGAGAGAGAGAGAGAGAGAGAGAGAGAGAGAGAGAGAGAGAGAGAGAGAGACAGGGCAGGCAATGCTAGGTGTGTAAGCCATGTCCATGTGAGGGCTCCCGCCAGCTTGCTTTTTCAACAGACGCCACAGTAGGGACCCTGCTGACTTCCAATCAGACGGCTTTGTTCTCCAAACATCTAAGACATCCTTGGGCCAGACGGACCAGGTTTCTTTGCTGGGTGAGATGTAGGCCTCCCCCTAGCTGGGTAGGGGAGGAAGAGACAGAAAACCCTAGGAATTGAACGTTAGCAACGTTAATTGGTTTTGACCACTCTGGGGGGGGGGGGGAGGTAATGCCCCGCCTGGGCTTCTGGGAAAGCAGGGGAGTGAGCAGGTGTTCAGTGTTCCATTAGAATAGGAAAACACAACAAAGCGAACACAAAGGCCTCTAACAAGCTGATGCTGTCCCCTGCAGACCCAGGCGGCTGCAGACCCTGGCGGCTGAGCTGGGGGACCCCAGCCTGATTCACAGTGATTCAGGGTTGCTTGCTCCGACGCGGGGCTGTGTGTCCGGGCGCCTACACTGTGTAGTCGAGCTCCGCGTTCATCTTGGTTTACAAGTCATAGATGGCGTCGATGGTGGCTGTGTAGTTGACCAGGAAGAGCCGGATCCAGAATTGTCTTTTTATATAGGGATTTTGTTTGTGCTTTTCTTTGTTTAGGGCTTAGACATTTGGGAAAACATACCAATAGTACTGTGTAAAAGAAAAAAAAAAATAGGAACTGCTTTTTGCACTCTTAAAAACATGTACAACTACAATGATTACAAAATACTCTAAGTCATGACAACAACTGCATTTAGTCAACTATTCTTCTATATATGGACACCTGGCTTGTTTTTTTTTTTTTTTTTGTTTTGTTTTGTTTTGTTTTGTTTTTTTTACTTTATCAGTATAATTGCTAGTATTTTGAATATGTCTTTCTTGTAGTGTTTTTAAAATTCCAGTTGGAGGATTATTTCTTTGGGACATGGTCTCTGAAATGGAACTATCAATTTGAAGGATTTTATAGAATTTGCATGCTATATTAAAGACCCTTTAAAGACTGCACAATTTTTCTTTTTGATGTTTATATTTTAAAGTATATATGTATGTATGCATGTGTGTATCTGCTTATGTGTATATACACAATGATACAATGCATGCAGGTGCCTTTAGAGACCAGAGGAGAGAGTCAGATCCTCTGGAACTGGAGCTGCAGGCAATTTGCAAGCTGCTGGATATTGGTGCTAGAAATCAAACTCAGATCCTCTACAAAATCAACAAGCACTCTTAACTGCTAAGCCATCTCTCTAACCCCCACAGACATTTGTTACACTACTTGGATTGCCTATAAAATATTTCTTATTGGTATGGAGGAATTGCCTCACAACTTCCTAACACCTTCTACAAAACTTTTTGCTGTGTGAACCTTCCCATACCCACTCTTCACTACTCTAGAGGGTCTTGCTGGCTATTATCCACCAGTGACATGCACTCCACTCTGACCATCTTTAGGATCAGAGTCCAATCTGACAATGTTATGCCCAACACATAATCCAGTTGCTGGAAGACAATGTCTACTTCAACTATACCCTTGGGATCCCCATATATCAGGAATGGTTTATTCTTGTTATCATGGCAACACAGACCCTAGACTTATAGATATTCCTTGGTGCTTAAAAGAAAAAAAAAATGCTGACAGGCAAGCAGAAAAGATACAAAGGAAAACATTTTTTAAAGGGTTAGAACATTCCCGTTTCCCCTTCATGTCCCTGCAAATGGACAGGGATAATTAAACATTAGACCTTAGAGTCACACAGATGCTGACAGTTGGGACATAAGAAAGTTCCAGGGCTGATAATACCATCTGTTTGCAGTGCTAATTGAAACGGATGGAAACAAACCAAATTATCTCAAGATTGTATCCCTCCCTGCCAGTCTTTCAAAACACAGGTCACTGTGGAGAATCCTCTCCACCATTTGGAGGAGTTACCTGACTTGCCAACAACCTAAAATGATTCAAAAATCAAGGACTTAGTAGCACACCTCAGACCTTGTCAACTCTGCCTCCGCAGGTATTCCTCACTCCCTATCCCCACCCGACTCCTTGTTTCTCCAACATTGCCCTCTGCAAAGTCTTCCAGAAACCCCTCATGACTCCCTAATGCTCCTCACAGAGCCAAGGCTGTACAGTCAATAGTGTCCCCCAGGAGGCATGGTGCCACCCCCAATGCCTGTTTTCCTGACTGAGCCACCTACTCCCCTTCTGAACTCTGGTCTGAGGGGACACAGCTTCTTTTCCGGAAGCACCTCTCTACTGAAACCCCAGTGAGAATGCCACTTTTCTCCAAATTGAGTCATTTCCTCCATTTCCTCCCCTGGCTCCCACGCCTCTTCATTCATTTTGAGAATGTAGCTCTTCCCACACTCTATGAGAATTGACTGCCTCCATGGACTCCCCCCTCCTCTCGCAGCCCATGAGCTTCTCTGGAGTATGGCTTTGCAAGCATTCATCTGTGCATACTGTCTGGCTGAGAGTTGATTGAAGTTTTTACCTAGGCAAAGGTGGACTGGCTCATTGAAATGGCACATCCTTCTCTGGGGAAATGGGAATAAATTTCTCTAAGCATTAAATGTGTAAGGAGCCCAAAGCCTTCCCTCAACATCATCACCATAATCCGGCATAGTGGGTGAACACTTGAGTGCAAAGTCATTGTCATAGTTGCTGCTTGTGAAGAAAGCCCAAGGTTCATATTTATAAACCTTTTGAACTTTCAAACCATATTCAAAAGCATCAATAATGAGATATTGATACCCTTGTTCCTCTAACCCTGCACTTGGATACTACCCTTCACCCTGTTTCCATAGTGATTAACACTATATCTCCTTTGTTTCAGTCTCTAGTATTTTAAGATACGTCTCAAGTATGCTACCACCCCATCTGCATGAATTTATTATTATTACATGTGTGTATAAGAGGGAGGGAGAGAGGTATGTGTGCACACATGTCACAATACACGTGTAAAGGTCAGAATATAACTCCCACATGAGTCCTGTTCTGGGAATTGGACTTCGGTTTCCAAGCAGTAAATGCTCTGTGCAGTACTCCTGTGCTCCTGTGCAGTAAATGCTCTTGTCCACCTACGCGCAGCTATCTCGCTGGACTCCAGATATATATTTTTCATTAAAGAGCTAGGCTGAACTCTCGGCTCTTCTATCTACTATGTCAACAACAGAAGGCAGATTCACCTCCCTGTTAGTCTCTCGTTTTCTTTGCATGCAAAGTAAGACTAGCTATGCTGCCTCTGCCTGTCATAGGGCTCTAATATACAGCAAATGCCCAGCTTTGTGGTAAACATTTTCAGAGCTTGTTCCTTTAGCTCTAACTGGCCAGTGGAGCTGAAGTCACCTTCATTGGCTTCTGAATTCACAGTGAATCCCAAGTCCTGGACACATGAAACCATAAGACTGTACCTACCAATCATAAAAAACTGTGGCAGCAGAATGAGGGACAAGCTGAGACTAGAAAAACAGCAACCTCGGGAATCAAGAAGGAGGCAAAAAAAAAAAAAAAAAAAAAAGCTCCCTAGAGAGGGAAGGAATTACGTTAGACAAAGCCCTCTAACCAGTTGGCTGAAACAGTGGTGCCCTATGGCAGGGCACCCTGGCAAGGATTTGGCATGGAAGGCTATGGACTCTCAGTTGAAAAAGACCAACGCTACGTTTTTGGAGCCATGAAGCAGGCTATCTACTTATTTAAGGTTTGCTCACACATGTCCCAACAAAGACTCTAGGCTGTCCACCCCACAAGCTTTCTCTGGACCATGTTCCTTAATAACTTAATGTGCATTTTTTTCGAACAGAGAAATTTAGATGAAGAAAATTAAAATTAGCTCTAATTGGGTGAACTATCCAGGGGCTATAATTTTTAAGGTGGATCTATGTATTTTCTCTATGTAATTATTTACTTATCTGTAGATATAGCCAAATATAACTATTCTCTTATGGCGGTTTCCTTTTTTTAATTTTTCACTTGGCAGAACACTATTTTGTATTTTTTAAGTTTTTACACTTACTTTAGTGTGTATATGTGTATGTATGTGTGCATGTGCATGCCACTTTGTATATGGAGGTCATAGGACAACTTGCAGGAGTTAGTTCTCTCCTTCTACCATGTAGATTATAGGGATTGAATTCAGGTCATCAATCTTGGGGGATCGAATGCCTTTTGCCTGCTGAGCCATCTCCTCATCCCTGTCTTGTGTTTCTTAATACAGAGATGTGTGTCCCTACTAGCCTTTGGCTTATACTGGCTCCTATTCCCTCCCCAAGAATTGTCCAAGTTGTTACATGGGATTAAGATGAGTCAAGATGCTGTTTTGAAAAACACATCTACTAACCCAATTGAAAGGTGACAATATATTCCCATGATGCTTTAGTTCTTAACTGGAGGGAATTGTGCAATGGGGCAGCACTTGATAACATCTGGAAACACATTTGTCACAACCAGAGAGTGTTGTCTACAACTATACAGTAGAACCAAGAGTACTGCTCACTGTCCTGTGGTGCATGGGACCATTCCACAGCAAAGAAGCATCCGACCCTAAATGTCATAGATTGAACAATCTCTCCCCAGAGGACAGGATAAAGGCAATGACCTAGGAAAATCAAGTGCCGGGAAAACAGTGCACTGATGGTCCCATGCTACAGTCCCCAGCATCCTTCAGCCCTCTTCTCCATTCCTGTATCATCCTCAGGGGCTTCCTAATCTCACATTGCAACAATGTCCCAAGCTCTGCATTTATATAGAACTAGCTTCTCCTTATTCCACTGTTTGACCTTGGGCAAGACATTAACCCAACTAAACCCCATTCTTCTTTCAACTCTCTTCCATTGAGTGACAGAGACTCAAAAAGAAAAACGGAAGCATTTTTACATAACCCTGAGTGACAGCCTGATAGACTCCCACCTGCTTCATGGGACCGATACAACAAAATGAGAGAATGCATATAAGGTGCTTTGCTTGGTGACAGCACCTGGCAGGCACCTGTCATGTGTCAGCTGCTATGATGGTACTGCAGGATGTCCTCTGCCACCCAGGGACTTACCACCCCTGCCTTGTCCTTTACATTTACCAAAGCTTTTGTTTCAATGCTCTCCTACAATCCACTGGTGGGCGGTGACTCATACTACCATGTGCTTCTTCAGATTCCAGAGTCCTCTCCATTCTTC
Source organism: Phodopus roborovskii (assembly GCF_943737965.1). Taxonomy (NCBI): domain Eukaryota; kingdom Metazoa; phylum Chordata; class Mammalia; order Rodentia; family Cricetidae; genus Phodopus; species Phodopus roborovskii. The sequence goes on along the minus strand of NW_026126558.1, from coordinate 14,530,391 downwards.
CCCTCTCAGTGGAAGGAGCCAACAGAGATACCCTTCCATCGAAGAGGGGAAGGACCAACTTTCTGAAGGAGCACTTTGTAGAGAACTGCTTTGTTCTAAATGCTTTTTACACAGTCAGTTTTTTCCATTTCACTTAGTTAATGCACCTCAATTCCCTTAAGTACTGAAACTCTTCTCCCCACCCCACCCCCAATTCCCTGCAAACCAGCTTTTTGTCTGCAAGCCTAAGGAAAAAGTCACTTCTGCCTACTAAATTGTAGCTTCCAGTGTCATTGAGGTTCACTGTCATCCCCTTTAAGTATGGCTAATTATTTAAGAACTTTCAAGGCCTTAAAAGACCTTTGGACTCCTTAGAGTGGGGGTGGGGTAGGGTGGTGGTCATTGGATATCTTTTTCTCTGGCTTCTCTGCCTTGTTTTGTGTGCTCGTGGATGTGAATCACTGGCTAGCTAGTAAGCCCCAAGGATCATCCTGGCTCCACTCCTCTGGCAACAGAGCTATAAGCATGAGCAATTTTACTTGGGTTCAGGGGATTGAACTCAGGTCTCTGTGCTTCCACAGCTAGTCCTTTACTAACTGAACTGTCTCCTTGGCTCTGGACTTCTTACAGTTTTTAACCCTTTCCACAAATTCTTCCTTTTGATAGTTCTAAGTGAAAACCTTCAGGAACAGCAGCAAGGTCATTACATTCTTAGTAAGAAACTACATTCTTTCAGGCAAAAATACTGCATCTCTTCTCTGACTTGAGGATTCTTCTTCTAAAATATTCCAAACAAAAACAAGCTTTAAACACAGTTTCTGAGTCCCCCATTATCTTGTGGGACTTCACAAATGTCAGAAGCTCAGGTTATTATCTTAGCTTCTCAATCTCTAGATAAGACAATATTTTCTTAGACTATTTCTGTCCTTCTATTTGGCTGAATGATAGATTTCTATCCCATCTTCAAGTCCCAGATGAGAAATCACTTCGTCTCCATGGCTGCCTCAGGTTTTCATCCTTGGCCCATTCCCCAACAAATGACTTCCTCTTCTATGCTCATCACACTCCCAACATCTCCCTTGTGGGACAAGCTAGGGACATGGTTTACTGTATTATGGCAGGGTATATACCTAGCAAGCAAGAATCTGATTTGACCTTCAGCATGGCAGTACAACAATCAAAGACTGCACAGTCTGTATTGGAGTTTAGGTCTTTCTGAGAGACTGCATTTCCAACGAGGATGCTCTTTGTATCTCCTTGTGTGTCTTATCATCATCCATTCCCCCAGCCTCGCACACACTAGAATTAGCATTCATTGGATGCTTACTTCAGTTCTTCTCAATCACTCAAACCCATTGCTGATTAAACAAAAATAATAGTCAAGCATAACAGAGTACACTTATCATCTCAGATCTCAGAAATTAGAAGAGAGAATCAGAAGTTCAAGGTCATCCTTGGGTACATAGCAAGTTCAAGGTCAGCTTCTGCTACATCATAGTCTGTCTCAAAAAAGAATGACTAAATCAATAATTATAAGAAGCAATTCACAACATTTTTCCTACCCTTTGCTTTCTTTAAAAAACAGAGCAGAATAAGTATGACTACTCAGATTTGCTAAAGATTGGGAGGATTTCTGCTGCATGACTTCCTTTGGCTCTGCTTTATTAATTGAACCACAATGTATGTTTGACCAAGGAACCCCATGCCAGCCAGATGCTCATAACTTAAGAATGAGCCACTCCATCCAGGTAGCTTTGACTTGCCTTTTGCTTTTCTCTCTTCCTTATTCTCAGGATGTTCTTGGTGTCTTCTGAGCCAGTACTTGCTACTAATGGCCCCTCAAAAATCCACACAAGAGAAAGAGTGGTTACTAGAGTACAAAATTCAAGGCAGTACTCACTTTCAGGCATTAATCCTCCCCTTGCATGGTTCTGAGAACAAGTTCCTCATTATATGTGTCTCCATGTCCTGCATTACCACCAAGATCCATGTGGAGCTTATTCAAGGAGGAGATGAGGATTGCCTGATTTTTGTTCTCTTTAGGCAGGTCAGTTCATGGGCCTGACACTTTGTATTTCCAGTCATTCTTCCATAAAACCTTGTGAATGAGAACTGGATAGATGAATCAACAGTTAAGAGCCCTTTCTGCTCTTGCAGAGGACCCATATTTGGTTCCTAGCACCCATGTCCCATGGCTCACAACTGATTGCAACTCCAGCTCTAAAGAAGCTTATGCCCTCTTCTGAACTCTGTAGGCACCTACACTCACATACACACCACACACACACACACACACACACACACACACACACACACACACACACTTAAAAATAAAATAAGTCTGACTCTGTAGACACCTGCACACACATACACATACCCACACACATGTGCACATAACAAAAATAAAATAAGTCTATTTTTTAATTGTAGGCATCAAGCACACAAACAGAACCAGGAACCAGGCCCTATGGGCACTTATCATGATTAGTCTTCTCTTAAAATGCCTACCTTTGATGTTAAGCAATCCTTAGTCCTTCCTAGAAATAGGTCTGGTTCATGTGATGTCTCACAGATGACTTTCCTAGATGAGTCTTGTCAATGTGGTATTTCTAAATTCTTCATTTTTAAAGCTTTTAATTTATCATCTACTAGGCACAGTGACTCACAGAATTATCCATCTTCATTTCTTTTCCTATCCTAGGTAGATGGTTCTTATTATTATTCATAACACAAGCCCAGTGCCATGGTTATTAAGTGATGTCATTTGTACTGTAATGGCTTTGTGCCTTTCACACCATTCAAAAGAAAATTGAATATTATGAAGCATTAAATGAAACCCCAAACAAAAACTGAGCTTCCTATAACCCTTGTTGCCCAAGTATAAAAGAATGAGCCACTCAGATAGCAGTGTGGAAATACAGGGATGTTCAGTTTGTATGACATATGTTCTTATTTCAACTCTGGTGCTGTGAAAAAATACTGTGACAACCAGGGGAGAAAGGAATTTATTTCAACTTACAATTCCAAGTTACAGCCCATCATTGAGGAGATGTCAAGGTGGCAGGAATTTCAAACAGCTAGTCACAGCACATCTGCAGTCAACAGCAGAGAGAGATAAACGAATGCATGCATGCAGCTTGCCTGTTTTTTGCTCAGCTTGATTTTGTCACTCTTACGTAGTTCAGGAACTCCCACACAGGCTGGGTCTCTCCACATCAGTTAACTCAGTTAAGACAATTCCTTAAGTCATGTCCACAGGCCAACCTGATGTGAACAGTTGATACTGTCTTCCCAGGTGATTCTATGTTGTGTCACTTTGACAAAGCTGGCCATCATGATGCATGCCCTTGGAAAATCCCCCTCACCTGTCGAGCATCTAGGTTCATGCTCACTTTGTTCTTTAGTTCTCATGGCCATTAGCCTTTTGTGGATCTTTTTCACAATCTCCTGTTGGTCGAAATTGTCCTGTCTGACCCATCCTCCTTTGCTATAAGTTAAACTCCATTCATTCTTTAAATCCCAGATCAATTATTACTTTTTCAGATTTCTCCCCGGTCCTCCAGCCAGATAAAATCCCCTATCAACACTGTCTTCACACCAATGAGCAATGGGCATATGGCAGTGTTGTATCTAGGCTTGTGTTTAAGACCCATGGGGGACACTTGGAGACACCATGTACCAATCAGTCTTCCCAGACCTAAGTTTGAGAGTACACTCAACACATTTTGTTTGTTTATCTGTTGAAATGGGGATCTCACAGTTTATCCAGGCTGGCCTCAAATTCACAGCAATCCTCTCAAGCAATGGTCCAGCTTCAGTAAACCTGATGAGTGTTTTAAATGTGCCAATCTAAGTGTCCTAGATGAAACAGCAGCACATTAACCAGGGGCTTGAAGACTTTAAGGGAGTGTCCTCTAAGAGGTTTCAGAGTTGAAGACTCCAACAAAGAGGTTGAGACAATAGAAACCAGCAATAGTAAAAAGGTCTTGCTCGCCAAAGGTTTGAAGGTGTGTGGGAAGAATAAGCATTACCATACTCGGCTTGTAAAGGTCAGAGCCTGGTCCTTCACAAACACACTAAGCTCTCTTTGTCCATCCGCTCTTTGTCTGATTGTCTGTCTGTTTGTTTGCTTGTTTGTTTGTTTGTTTGAGATAAGGCTTGCCTCCTGAGTGCTGGGTTTAAAGGCATCCATCGGCTCTTAATAAGAGAAAGAAAAAAAAACAATAAGAGGAAAACCCAGACAAGGGAGACTTATTCCATGGGCCACTCTGGGAAGAACAATAGGATCCAGCCCACATCCATCCCACAGTTCAGCTCCAGGCTTCTGTAATGAGGTCTGGGTTAAAGCAGAGGCCAGATATACATATAACCAAAGAGTCCTGGTCCACTTGTGGTCCTGCTATTCATTGTCTGGGCTCCAGTCTCTCCTAAGTGGTTAGAGTTATAGTTACTTGTTAGAACTGTGTGAAATTCCTTCTTGGGACACAAGCTTCCCCTCCATTTGGCACCATGTTTTATTGTTTTTCTCCTGCCAGCATGACATTCTGGGGGAAATTCCAATTCCTTGAGGCATTTCATTTCAATAGTCTGTTAGCCAAGGAGGACACAATGTCTCTTTAAAATACCTTTATGCTTGTCTGGACAGTCACACTGCTTCGCTTCCAGGTGCCAGGGAGGGAGCTGGGAGCTGGGATCTGGGAGCTAGTAATGGCTGCAGGTACAAAGACCTAGCTCCTGCCAGAAATCTGCCTCCACTAGGCGGGGATAACCAAGGGGATGCCCCCACTATCCCTCTTGTCTTCTGTTCTTCTAACAGAGTCTCCTATGGCAGAGGAATGAACAAAGAGGCCTGAGAATGGATGAGAGGCACAATATCTTGAAAACAAACAGAACACTAAGGATGCAATTCATGAGGCAGTATTGCTGGACTTCTGGAAACTTCATCTCTCCTAGTTCTGGTGTAGATAGAAATAAGCACATTCAATCATAATTGCTCCTCAGCTCCCCTGCTCTTACATGCTGTGAGCCAATTAAATTTTCCTTGTGGGTCATTCCCTGAGTATTAAAAACAATGGACCTCATGCAGAGCATGAACCAATGGCCCCAGATAAGCTATGCTGGGCTGCAGTGCAGAGGCTACACAAATCAACCAGGGACACTGCATGAGTAAGTCTACCTGCACACAAAGAAGTAGTTTTAAATGAATTATTCTGAGAACCCCTATTAGGAGGCTGCAACTTCCATGAGGTTCTGTGTTTAACCTTGGGTGAAACAGGGCAATTTGCATGGAGAACAAGAATCTCAGTTGGCTATGGGTCTGTAAAGAATCAAAATGCAAGAGATAAGAGTCCCAGGATACCCACAAAGGATTGTTCTCAGTTTGAGCACTGTGGCTTAGCTTTGCTGATTTTAAACCTTCTGCATCATCAGATAGATCCAGGGACATCTGCCTGTCATTGGCCTTCCTCCCTCTGCACTGTTTACCTCCTCATTCCCTCTCCTCTTCCTAGTCCTGAATCTCAGATCCTAGAGCCTGTTCAGTATTCTGTCCACATTTTAGGGATGGAGAAGGGAAAAGAAATTGGTGTTTCCATGGTGCATTGTCTAACAATGAAGGTCAAAGATGACAACAGGGAGCCTCATATGGATGTGCATTATTTTATCATCATTGTCATCCCTGTGGTGATGTTAGATACCCTCACTCATCACCTTCTCTGACTCACTTGTGTCTTAGAGCATCACAATGACCTATCTTTAGATCTTTACGCCCTCACCACGCCCCACAGTCAATTACCAGGTCCTGTCAGTCATGCTACATAATCCCTGTGACACAGCCAGATCTGGCTGTCACGTGTGCAAATCCAGCAGAGGCAAGAGTACAAGCAGAGGCATCCAGCCTGTGAGTGTCCAGTTTTCTCACACCCTCAAGGACCACCTAAGCTTCTAAGACAAGTTCTAAGGGAGAACTTGCTTATCTTTCAGAACTCCAATAGAGGGCGCTAAGACCTCAGGTTTGCTCCTAAAGTAACTCCTGGTGGAGCACATCTTCCTGGTCCTGAGCAGGCATCACATGGTATTAGCTTGGGCCAATCATTATGCCTACTGTGCCATCTCGGTCACTCTTCATAATGATGGTTCTAGAAGGTGGACCTAACCTTGTGATGGACAGAGTAAGTCCCCCAAATATATCTACATTCTCATCCCCCGAACCTGGGGTCAAATGGTCTCACAAAGCACAGGTGATTTCACAGATGAAATTAATTAAGGATCTTGAGATGGATGGATTATCCTGGGTTATCTTTAGGGCTCTGAGAAATCACATGTGTCCTTAAAAGTCAGAAGCAAGAAGGCCAAAGTCAGAGAGATGAGGAGGTTCTATGCTGCTGTCTTTAAAGCTGTACTAGCCAAGGGGTGCAATGTTCTAGTGGCTGAAAAGGCCAAAGAAATTTGACCCTCCTTTGACCCTTCAACCTACCTTGATTTTAGATCAGTGTGACTCACATCAGATTCATAACCCCAGAAGTGTAGGAAAATAAATTTGTGTTTTGAGTATTATGCTAGAAGTAATTTGTTATATCAGGGGAAATAAATACATGCAAAACTTTACCTACACTTCACAGGCAGAAATGTGCCCCAGGACCAGTGTCATATAATGAATGCAGGAGTCTGGATTCCACCTGATATCCTGAGGTTTTGCAGGGCAGGGCAGGGTCCCTGCAAGAATGACTGGTAGTTAAGGAAGTAGGGTATGCTGGGGGTGGGGTGGCAGGGAACACTGAAGAGGCCCACTGTTCTTCCCTGCCATACTACATAAGCATGTTGCCCCTCTTCACTACCTTGTCTTCATACCCAAACATCATTCTCTCTCTCCCTTTTGAGTGCATGTATTCTTGAGAGGGTCATGGAATGCTTATCTTTATGATTAACCTGTTTAATAAGGGGAAGCAAAGTTCCTTCAAAGTAGACCAGGAGCTGGAGTGATGGCTCAACAGTTAAAAGCATTTACTGCTCTTCTGGAGGACCTGAGTTTGGTTCCCAGAACCCATGTAGCTCACAACAGCTTGTAACTCCAGCTCCAGGGGAGCACATTGCCCTCTTCTGGTCTCCAAGAGTATAGCACTCCTGTTCATCTACTTACATGCTCACACACAGATATATACTCGTGAATTTAAAAATAAGTCTTTTAAAAAAAAAAAACAGTAGAGTACCCCCACTCTGCCTGGGCTTTGGCACTGCAGAGTGGAAGAGGAAGTAGGTAGTATAGGTATTGCTGTTTCATGTAGGAGAAAGACAAAACACAAGGACATCAGACAGTGTTACCAAGTAGAAGCAGAGCCAATGGCCTGTGCCATTATCTGTTTGGGTCATCCCAGTAGCCTCATTAAAAACAGCCATAATAGAAAATCAGATGACTTTAAGATCTTGAAATGCTAAGGTGTCAGATCCCATGCCTCCCACTGTGTGGATGGGAAACTAGTGTCAATGGATATAACCTGATTACTTCCAGAGTGCCCAGCCCCGGGAAATCCAGCCGCTAAGACACATCTGGCTAGCCTAACAGCTAACAGAAGCTGTTGTCTCCCACAGGGTATGGGGAGGAGCTCTGATTAGAAACAGACTCCTCCAGGCCACCCAGGAAGCACAGAGCAGGCCACCAAGAGACAGCTGCCTGACTCTGGAAATTCGGGGAGACACAGGATGGAAACTCATTGAGTGAGGCTCAGCCACATAGTAGCTCAACCGTTCCACACATCCATTTGTTTCCTCACCTGTTCACTTACTTACGCATTCATTCTGTGAGTTATCATGTGCTGACCACTGGGGATGCCTGTAGGCACCTCCACATTGCCCCTGAGCCATGAGGGGCCTCTGAATGTTTGAGGAGGGTCTGGTCCAACTTGGAGTACTTTGTAAGTTTGCAAAATACCCCAAGTCCCCAAAAACACAGAACAGACACACATCATTAACTTACTATCAGTTCAAATACATATTGAAATGAAAGAGCTTTGAATAGTGTCCCAGTTACGGTCTGTCTCTGTGAAAAAAATATCAAGACCAAAAGCAAACTTAGGGGAGAAAAGAGGTTATTTCCACTTATGGGTCACAGTCCATCCCTGAGGGAAGTTGGGGATGGACTTGAAGTAGCAGTCATGAAGGAACAGTGTGTGGGAGAACTCATAGACCATCCATTGCATTGCCAGGTTTCGCATACAGGACGAGACCACCATCCCAGGAATGGTACTGCCCACAGCGGTCTGCACCCTCCTGTATCAATTACCAAGACAATCCCCCACAGACACACCCATGGATAAATCAATCTGTTCTGGGAAACCCCTCAGCTGAGATGCCCTTCTCAAGTTACACTAAGGTGTTGACAATTAAAACTAAGTAGGACAGAGTTGGTAAAAAAAAAAAAAAAAAAAATGCCTTATTGAAATTGATTTCATTAGCTGCTTTGTTACATTTCTTCCTGTGCCTAGTCAGAAAACCTTTTGCCATACCCATAGCTTGTTTTGTGTTTGTATTTAGCTGTGTCATTCTCTTGGCTTACAATATAAAAGCTGGGGGAGATGTTACAAGTCCAGGGATGGTGTTGATGTTATGCCAGCCCTACTTGCCAGGACCCCACAGTACTTAGCCAGAGTGTGAAAGTCAAGTGTGTGGGGCACAGAAAAAGTACTCAGAAGAGCTCCCAGCTGACACAGCTGAGCTGTCAGCTGAGTTAGTGCCAGGACTAGGAAAGCTCCTGGAAGCCTCCTGGAGCATGCAGAGGCACAGCAGGCAGCCTACTGAGCTTCAGGCATACCTTCAGTTGTAGAGTGCAGGCTTCGAGAACTGAGGGAAGGATTTTGGCCATGGGGATAGCAGACATTGCTCCTGGGGGAGGCAGTCAAGAGCAGAGCAGTACACTTGGCAAGCAGCCAGTGAAGCTTTGAAGTGTTCTCTTAATCCCATTCAGAAGATGACAAGAAGATGGTTTGAATGTGTTTTCCTTAAGCCCATGTCTAAATATTATAATTTGAACCTTTAACCATTGTTTACAATCCTCACTGAGATATTTTACATTCTTAAGTTTTTAAATTTCTTTTTGTTTTTTATCATTTTTAAATGTGTGTGTGTGTGTGTGTGTGTGTGTGTGTGTACACAAGTGTGGTATAGAGTATAAGTACAGGTGTACATGGAGGTCAGAAGAAGACATTGAATCCCTTGGAGGTGGAGTTGCAGGTAGCTGTGAGTTACCTGATAGAGGTAATGGGAACCAAACTCTGGTCCTCTGCAAAGGCAGTGTGTGCTCTTAACCACTGAGCCCTCTCTCCAGGCCCTATCTTGCACACTGGTGGCTTCATAACTACCAAATCTTTGAAATCTGGTACATATTTCATGGTGATAATATGTGACAGTTAGAACTACATTCAGGTGCAAGTCCTGTTGCCACAGGTGATCTATGGCTACTGGATTCGACAATGCAAACCTACAAGACTCTTCTTAGTGCAATGATGGTTTCTAACAGAAAGATGCATTAGGAAAGTCTTAAATTCAGAGGAGACATGTGCTCTCAAACATCTGGAGAACAAGCAGCACCTATGAGGGGACCTTCTGTAAGTGGATAAATTGACAGTGAAGTCTGAACATGGCACAGGACAGTCAGCAGAGGGCAGTCTTGGGGTGTAGCCAGCATAGCCTTTTTTTTTTTTTCTCTCTCTCTTTTTTTTTTTTATGCATATAGAGTATTTTTTATTTAATTTTATATAACAAAGTCCAATTAAATGAAAACAAACATTTATACACAATATTTGGGAATTTGGGCGTCGGTTCTTTCCAAACTACTTCCTGCTGGTAAGGGGCGCTGTCTTGGGGGATTCGAAGAAGATTCAGATATCCTAGCTGTAGTCTGCAGGGCTGTTTTGTCCAGCTGTTTGGAATGTAGGATCAGCTTGTACTCTGTTTCAGGCGGTCTGGTGTGATCAAACCACATTAGTCTGGAAGGAATCCACATCTTTTCATTTTCTGTGGAAACAAAAATAGAAATACTTTTCCCCAGTAACTTGTTCTTCAACTTAAATTTTGGAGTCAAAGCGTTTTTTTTTTTTTTTTTTTATTATTTTACATGTCGATCCCAGTTCCCTCTTCCTACCTCCCTCCCTCCCCCCCAAGCCCTGCCTCCCTCCTTCCCTCCCTTTTGCCCTCTCTACCCTCTCCCATGCACTCTAAACACCCTCCCTCCCAACCCCCCACCACAATACAATATGTAGGGGAATGCCATCCAGTTGGGGTCATGTAGATCTGACAGGTCCTGTGAAGTAGGGACTAGGGCTTCTCTCCTATCTCTAGAATAAGGCAGTTATCCCTCCATGGGGGATATGTTTGCAAAGTCCTTTTGTGCACCAGGGATACATCCTGGCTCCACTGTCTGAGGTCTCTTAGACTGCTCAGACCTTCTGGCTGAGACCCATATTCAGGGGGGGTCCGAGTCAGACCCCTGTTGGCTTCCCAGCTATCAGTCTAGTGGCCCTTAGCTCCTCCTTGTTCAGGTAAGCTGTCTCTATGTACTTCTACCGCATGGTCTTGTCCTCTCCATCTGCTTCTGGGTTCTAGTTTGACTCAGTGTTTATGTATGGGTGTTTGCTCCTGTTTTCAACAGGCATTAGTTGAGGACTCCATGGAGAAGTTAGTTGTTGATCTCACTCTCCGGGAAGGGCATTTATGATAGCCTTTCCACGGAAGCTGAGATTGTTAGTTGGGAGCAGTCTTGTAGTTCCCTCTACCTTTCTTTGTGTTCAACTTTATCTTCAAACCAATATTGGCTCCCTCTTTTATGTTCTCTCTCTCTGTCTCTCTCTCTCTCTCTCTTTCCTATTTTCCATTCCTAACCAGGCTCAATCCTCCTGGTCGCACATGCCTTCCTCTCCTCCCTCTCATTTTCTCCTACTTCTCTCTCCATTAGCTGTCCTCCCCCACTATACCTAAGGTCTGGGGGACTTGTCCCTTCCCAGTTCTGTGAGGGACTTTATATGAATCTCTTAGAATACAACTTGTATCCTAGTTCCTCTGGTGATGTGAATTATAGGCTGGTGATCATTTGATCTAGGTCTAAAATCCATATATGAGTGAGTACATACTGTGTTCCTCTTTTTGTGACTGGGTTACCTCATTCAGGATGGTTTCTTCAAGTGCCATCCACTTGCCTGCGAATTTCAAGATACCATTATTTTTTTCTGCAGAGTAGTATTCCATTGTGTAGATGTGCCACATCTTCATTAACCATTCTTCAATTGAAGGGCATCTAGGTTGCTTCCAGGTTCTTGCTATTACAAATAGTGCTGCTATGAACATAGTTGAACAGATGTCTTTGTTGCATTGATGTGAATCCTTTGGGTATATGCCTAAGAGGGGGATTGCCGGGTCCTGTGGTAAACTAATTCCCATTTTCCTGAGGAACCGCCATACTGATTTCCAAAATGGCTGTATGAGTTTGCACTCCCACCAGCAGTGGAGGAGTGTTCCACTTTCTCCACATCCTCTCCAACATAAGTCATCACTGGTGTTTCTAATTTTAGCCATTCTGGCAGGGGTAAGATGGTATCTCAAAGTTGTTTTGATTTGCATTTCCCTGATAGCTAAGGATGTGGAGCATTTTCTTAAGTGTCTTTCAGCCTTTTTGATTTCCTCCCTTGAGAATTCTTTCTTCAGTTCTGTACCCCATTTTTTAATAGGGTTATTTGGTGTTTTGTTGACTAGTTTCTTGAGTTCTTTGTATATTTTGGAGATCAGCCCTTTGTCGGATATAGGATTAGTGAAAATCTTTTCCCAGTCAGTGGGCTGCCGTTTGGTCTTGTCAACTGTGTCCTTTGCCTTACAGAAGCTTCTAAGTTTGAAGAGGTCCCATTTATTAATTGTTTCTTTCAGTGTCTGTGCCCCTGGAGTTATGTTCAAGAAGCGGTCTCCTATACCAATTTGTTCAAGGGTACCTCCTACTTTCTCTTCTAAGAGGTTCAATGTGGCTGGATTGCATAGCCTTATAATGGGTTTTTCCCAGAGCCTTCCAGGAAGAAGCTGACACTCACTTCTCCCACATGGTTCTCCCTTCTGAGTGACAGCCAGAGGCAGACGTCTCAGATGCTTCCTCATCTGTGAAAAGCTGGTGCAAACATTTCCTCAAGAAGCTCAGAGTGTAGATGAAATAGCACCATGTGTGCAAAATGCTACTCACTGTGCCTGATAAAGAATTGATAAAAGGTGATAGTCTCCTTCCTTCTAAGCCTCTGCCAGTGGGGCTCCTGCACAGCTCCAGGAGCAGCCTTGAAAGATTGTGGAGAGTCTAACAGCATGACTGGGGTGAGGGTAATTAAATGACCTCTCGAGATTACTCCTGGTCCTTAATCCATTTTCCATAGACAGGACTTCAAGGAGATGCTTCATTTCAGAGAGAAGTTTCCAAAATGTATGCAGATTAAATCCCTCTCCCCCCTTACAGGAAACTTCTCCCCACCCCTCCAGCCTCATTATCCACTTTAACTTGTAAGAAAATAGCTCTTTACATCTTCCTGGACTCCAACTTGGTACAGTAGCAGCTTAAAGTGTGCCTAACTGTGTCCTGTCCTCCTGGCTGCTCCAGATGCTGAGACAGGAAGATTACAAACTCACTGTCTTCCTGGACTTCAGACTGAGTTCGAGACCAGTGAAACCTGGGAAACTTAGTGAAGCCCATCTCAAAAAAAAAAGAGTTAAAGGACCATTGAGGGTGTGGTCAGTGGTAGAACAGTTGCCTAGAATCTACCAGTGTCTTAGTTAAGGTTTCTATTGCTATGAAGAGACATCATGACCACAGCAATTCTCATAATGAAAACATTTCATTGGGGTGACTCATTTACAGTTTCAGAGGTTCAGTCCATGGTACAGAGGATGGAAGCTGAGAATCCTACATTTTGCAGGCAATAAGAAGTCAACTGAGATACTTGGAAGTATTCTGAGCATAGGGAACTTTGAAGCCTACCCCCAGAGTGACACACTTCCTCCTACAAGGCCATGCCCACTCCAACAAATCCACACCTGCTAATAGTGCCACTCCCTATGAGATTATGGGGGCAAATACGTTCAAACTGCCATAGACAGTTAGGGGCTAGAGGTGTGGTTCAGCAGCCGAGTGCCTGGCTAGGAACCATCAGAAAAGTTCTGGCAATGTTGTGGCTCGGTAGTAGAGTGCTTGGTCAGAATCCACCAATGAGGACTTAGGGGCATAGGTCAATGGTAGATCAATTGTCTAAAATCTAACAATGAGGGACTAGGGGCAGTGGTCAAGGGCTTGACCTGAATCCACCATCAAGAGGCTAAGGGTGTGACTCAGTAGCAGAGCACTTGCCTGGTCTACAGAAGGTTCCTACTACCCAAAAGGAGCATTGTGATGGGTGTTATTACCATCTTCTACTTTTGAGGATCAAGTGAAACGTCCCTCTCTAGGTAAAACTGAGGGGGGGAATTCTGGGTTTGAAGTCTATCCAACCTGATTCTGATGAATTGCTTATGCTTATGCTTATGCCTTGAGGTACTTATCCTTAAAATGGGCACTGTATGCTGTATGTATCTTGCAAGCTAAGCATTATACATGCAATGTAGGAGTCTGTTCAGTATTGATTACTTCATCCGCCCCCCCCCCAAAAATACAGGGAACTTGAAAACATTGACGATCCCATAGGCTTGGGATCGGGTACCAGGAGCTAGGTATGATTTAGCTGAGTCCTTTTGCCCCCACAAGGCTACAGTCAAGATATCAGCCAGGATATGATCTCATTTCAAGGCTTGACTGAAGAAGATTCTACTTAAGTTCTTTAGGGATTGTTGGCAAGATTTAAATACGCAGAGGAGCTGAGGGTCTCAGCTCCTTACTGACTGTTGGATGGAACATGTCTTAGATCTCTGTCATGTAGGAACTCTGTAAGGCAGCCTCAAGCAATGAGCACCCCTCACTAGAGTCATTGCAGCATAGATGTGGTCTTCTGTGATTTCATCTTAGAAGGGGTGGGGGGTGCATCCCATCTGCTGTACTCTGCAGGGAATCAGGTCCCTAGCTCCAGCTACACTTAAGGGGAGACAATCGCACAAGGACATGACTCCCAGGAGGGGCAGAGAGCTATACTAACAATTATCTGTCACTACAAAGAACCTTTCAGTAAGCACAGTGGGCCTGCTGCATCAACAGTTCCAACAAACCTTGCAGAGGAAATACTCGGTAGGGGTGTTGGGGTGGGGGAGATTGCACTAACATGCATGCTTTGATTTTCTATCATGATTCTCTGTATGGTAGAACAGCACAGTATCATGTTGTATTTGGTGTTATAAGTGACCTAGAGAGGACTTAAAATCTATCGCAAATGGATGTAGGTTCTATGCAGATACATACCACACTTTATAAAAGAGAACCCACCCATGTTGGAATCCATGAAGAGCTTTGGAATCAGCCTGCCACAGATACCGAGGAGCAGCAATGATACCTTTTGTTATGACCAAGTGTGAAATTACTTCAGAAGTCACCACGTAAACGGAAGGAATCAACTGGTTTACTTATTGGGGTTAAAAAAAAAAAAAAAAAAAACTTACCCATCACAGAAAGATTGTTTCTCACCACGATTTGACCAAAAACATTGCATTTGAAAGATGCATTAAATTGATATTAAATGTTGATTTGCCAGCACATAGCATGCTGGCATTATTTGGATGGTAGAATTAAAAGGCTCTCCTCTTCTCCACTTAATTTTCAAGGTACACCTGCAAGCCTTCCTAGTTGTTTTAGAATATCTACATCTTTATAGAGATGTAAATAAAAATGCGTCTGTTGGTTTTCTCATTTAGCAAGATTACAAAAGCATCCGATCCTGCTGTGTCTTCTTGATAATTAGTGATATATATCTTGCTTTTCCTTAACAGCTATGCAACATTTCCATTTGGTAGATGGATGTAGAAGCCATTGTTTATTTACCCATCCCTTTACTGTGACATATAAGCTGTTTCAGGGTTTTGCCACTGAAAGCAATGCAGTCATTATCTTTTATGTTTTTCTCCCATAAATTGAATTGTGTCTCTAAAGTCCCAGAAAAGCAGTTTGAACACAAACATTTTAATGGTTCTGTGAGTTTGGATCCAAATGAATAGAAACCTTTGATTTTCAAATAAGCAAACCGTTCTCATCAGCCACAGGCTGAGCTCCTCACAAGCTCACAAACTATCTCTGACTTTTCCTTTAATGTCAGCATCTAGCCTTGATGCAATGTTTACAGAATATTTGTGGGCCGAAGAAACAAAAATATTTCGAATTGTGAGACTTTACAAAAAATATTTAGACTCAATCTACTATAAATTTGTATAAATTGACTTTTGTGAGGCAAGAGAAATTGCATTCCCATTTACATTTCACTAAGATGTGGAGAGCATACGGGGCTTGGTGTCGTCTCCATTAATTCCCACAGCGCCCCCTGCAGTTCAGTTCACTTTCTACACAGCTGCAGAAGGGAAGGCTCAGGACAAACACGATTGTGTATTACAACCTTCCTTTCACAGAGCGTCCCCAGGACATTCGTGAGTCTGATGAACTCCTGGACATGGAGAAGGAAACTATTGTCCTTTTTTTTCTAGGGAGAGTTCTCTTCTGAAGAGTGTTCCTGCTAGGTAAAAGAGGTTTCGTACCAGCAACTATAAAACATGGGAATTCTGCAAAGAAGGTTCAGCCCTGATAACTGATTTATTTAATGAAATTATGAATCAGGGTTATGTAAACTTAAATAAGCCTGTCTCAAATGACCCTCACAAATGCTTAACATTTAGTCTCACCACTCTGACTATATATATATATATATATATATATATATATATATATATATATATATATTACACACACACGATGTAAAGAGCAGTGGCTCAGTGTCTTCTCAATTTATCCCACAAATCCCCCTGCATTCATTTTTCAGACCCACCAGACTTACAAGAGATGATCAGAGTGTATGACCACAAAAAGTTGCTATCAGAACCACTATTTGAGCTGCAGCGCCCTCTGGTGGAAGGCTGGAGAGTTGATTTTTTTTTTTCCAGGCCCATTTTCCAGAAGCCACATCTCACTAAACAGTGCTTGTCTGTCTGACTTTGTGTCTCAGGTAAAGGAGGCCATGCAGCGCATCCACGACCGAGGGAACATTGGGAAGTTAATCCTGGATGTGGAAAAGACCCCGACTCCGCTGGTAAGTGGGATGCAGGGGAAACTACCGGCTCAACACCAAAGGAAAATTGATGGATAATCAGGTGTAGGCACAGATGATGAAGAAAGAAATATGAGCAGTTTACATGCTCTCAAAAACCAAGGTGATCAGATGATCCAAGAATGAAGGATAGCCACGGTCTGAGATGAAAGTGGAGAAAGACAGGAAAATTGCTAGTGAAGATGGACTGGAATGGATAGAAAAGGACCATTTATAGTTGCTGTCTCCAGGCTACCAATGAGAAGACTTCCTAGGCAATTCTACAAAATGTACTGCATGTGCCAAACAGAATGGTGCCAGCTGCCTCTGGATGCTCCTAGTGCTCCTGTTCAATTCACTTCTGTTAATTAGGATAAAACCCTGATATCCAGGCAATCCATGAAAATACAGCACTTGGGATTCACTGGCTGTTTGAGGGGAGAGGTTGCATGTGGTCTAACCCCCAACGCACAGACTCTCTGACTGCATGCATTCAAAGCCTGGT
The DNA here is from genome assembly GCF_943737965.1 of Phodopus roborovskii. NCBI lineage: Eukaryota > Metazoa > Chordata > Mammalia > Rodentia > Cricetidae > Phodopus > Phodopus roborovskii. Next base: position 14,513,684 of record NW_026126558.1, on the reverse strand, counting down.
ACTCAGTCAATTTCAACCTGGGAAGCTTGCTTTACACTCCAGCTTTGGTCCTGTTTATGAGCTAGAAATTGACAGGTTCTCCTAGGTCAGTTAGAAAGTCATTCACTGAACATGGCTGGCCGTCCTAAATTCTAGGTAAGATAAACAAAGAAAACATGGAGGTTTGTTGTTGGTTTAAGTTTCTTTACTAACACACTAGTCTTGTGTCAATGTCTGTCTTTTTCAAGAAAAAAAAATGACTAAAATGATCTGTAGCTCTCAGTCCAAGTTTGTATTTTCAGGAATAGCTCCTGATCTTCTTTAGCCATAACATGGCTCAAGCGTAATGGTCATTTCACTCCATACAGAACAATTAAAGGAGAAAGTACTTTGTGACACAAGCCACTGATAACAATATAGATATGTTTTTAAAGTATGAAGTCATAGGACTGAGGGGGAAATGGCATGAGGTTAGGGAGAGCAACTAGGATCCCCAAACTCCCATGTAAATACACTGTGGCCTACATGAATGGGTCTCTTCCAGCCCAATGCATAGAAGGATCTAGAGCTGCCCTGGCCAACTATTACATTTAAGCAAAGTAGCTGGCACTAGTTTTCCATGCCCAAGCACTGCCTATCTCCATGAACCTATGAGCTAGCCCTTGGGCTGGTGTTAGTCTGCTTGACCAAGGGGCAGAGCCCATCAAATTAAGGCCAAATAGTCTCCCAATTCAGGTCAAGAGCTAGGGTCTACCCATGTTGAATTATTGCTCTTGTTTTCTGGAAATGCTTTTGCCCTGACACCCAAAGGAACAAAGAAACAGTAAAGGATGGGTATTTGGAGCATTTTGGAGCATTTGTGGTAGGGAAGATGTCACAGCCCTTCTAGATGGAAGATAGAATAAAGTCAAACTGAATCTAGGACATTGTAAGATTCAGGATGGATCAAATGATATCAACTCCAGAGGTAACAAGTGACATTAAAGGAAGTAGTGGGGCCTTGAGTATTAGTAAAGGGTACAGAAAGGGTCCTCAGAGGCACATTCTCCTATGAGAATGACCACTCTGAAAGAGGTCCTCCCCACAATGCTTAGAGATGGTAAGGGGAGTAGGTACATAACTTCCATCATGACCTGTGTTGAATTGCAGATGGCCAATGATAGCACTGAGACCAGCGAGGCAGGGGGAGGAAGAAGAGGACCATGAAGGCGACAGCGAGAACAAGGAAAGGATGCCCTTCATCCAGTAAGACCTCATATCTGAGAACATAGAAGACGGCTGACGAGAAAATGGCCGCCATGAGAACTTTCCTGTGCCCCAGTGAACAAATGCTGTAGTCCAGTGCGTGTCGTGTTTGTCTGCAGTCAGCCAAGCTAAGAAGCTGTTGATCACTGTTGTGTTTGGAATTAAGTGCCAATCCCATTCCATGCAGTATTGTGTCCCTTCCTGGTCTGGGTATCACACTCTCCCCTCTACCTTGTATCAAACCCATCCTTCGTTGGGTACTTCTTGACAGTTCTAGAATAGCCTTGCAAATTAATACAAGACCACAGGGCCCAATGTCTGAAAACAGACTTGGGCAAGGCCAAGTTTGATTGAAAGGTATTGTCACAGAGCCCTATCCAGATCCCATTATTCTTCAGGCCAATGACACTCTTTGCCTGCCAGCAATCAGCTATGCCTCCAACTGTGACACTTGACAGTTTGGCTAGTGGAAAGAGAGTAGGCCAGGAGAAGTATTCACGATCTTATAAATGCAGACTTCTTCAAACAGTACTTTGTCACTCTCTTTCTCTCTAAGAGGTCACATCCCTGCATTTGTCTCTTCACCTTAAGGTTTGAGCCTCTCTTTAACCCTAGCCCCTGGTTCTTATTCATATACCTAGGGAGGCAGATGTACATTCTTTCTAGGATAGAGATGGGTCAACAGCATCTATCTGAGGACTAGCTACAGAGACCTCTCCTCTGAAACCACATCTCATGAGCAAAGTCCTCCCCATGGCCACACACCTTATTTAAACCCTAAGGACACTTACCACATGTAGGTCTAACTCAGATGCCATTAAATTCACTCTCAGTCTTCAGAATTACTATGGTTATTTCTAAGTTCCTGCCCAAGAAACACCTTTATCCAAGGAAGAGCTCCCCTGAAGACCACATTTGGGGTTGAAAAATCAATTGGTTTCTTTGCCTTCTCAAAGCTTGTTCTATTGTGCAACCAGCACAAGGGATGCAGATGGTAGCTCCCCAGCATCTGATGCCAAGTGTGTGTCCTCCTCTCCAACACACAAAATCATGGTGCTGACTTGCAGGCTCCTTAGAAATCAGGGACCAAATTGCTTAATCACATACCCTGTTCAATTTTCGAGCTTGAAAGAAATATCCTCATCCTTTTTAATGGGCTTTGAAGTGACAACTGTTACCTTAAAGGAAAAGGAGTCTCCCTCCATAGTAGGGCTCCTTATTTCCCCCTTCCAGCCCTCCTGTCCTAAGGGTTTGTATGTCACTCACAAATCAAACTAGATACAAAAGTCACCCATGCAATTAACACCCTGAATTTCTTTTGCCTTCTGGAAGACCTAATGGGCTCCCCCATGACCTTGAGTTAGTGTTCCAAGTTTCTTTACATTCTTGAAAACTTTAAAGAGGGTTCCTGTCTTGCCCACCTTCTCCAATAATAAGCTTCAGGGTAGACCCCACTCTTCCTATGAGCTGAGAATGAACCCATTTCAACAAATCCTTGCTTGGTTTGCAAAGTCTCTGTAACCGGTCTCATGTCATTCATCATGTTCCTTTTTCTCAATTCTGAATCTGTGATGATGATTTCTTCATGCCAAATATTTACCTGAATGGAGTCTTTCCTCACTGTGACTGTACAAGTCAAATATGAAGATGAGAAAAGGTATCACCAGCCAATAAGTCAAGAGATAAGAATATTACAAAGAGAGTGCTGACTACAGACTTTTATTTTCTAGCCCCAGAGAGTGACTAGGACTCCTGAGGGATGATGGCCCTTGCTAAATACCATGTAATCAGTCACATTTCCACTATAATCATGCTCAAGGGTGGGTAGATCAGAAGAACACTCTCAAAGTGTAGAAATAGACTTCTGGTCACTGGCTATAGGAGGGCTCTCCTTCAGGGGACACAGAACCTGACTCACATTCAGAATCCAGATGTACAGCAGAGACACATAGGAAGTCATCTCTCCCCAACCACTGATTACACATGGCAAACCTCTCCTCTACTGAAAACACAGAATGTGAAAACCTGAGTGTGACCAGCATCACCCTGGAGAACAGAAGGGTGGATGAGGGACAACTGGAATCAATCTGTCATCCTGTGGACTCTTGTGTTAAGCACCTTCCTTCCCCTCTCGTGATGGTTTCCTAGAGGAGGTGTAAAGAATATCTGTTTGCCTTAAAGGGAGCCACAAAGGCCTCCTGGAAGGTTGAGCTTTATTGGAACATCGTCAAATGTGTCTGTGGCTTCAGAGCTTTCATTATATTGTTATATTGTGCCTACAGAGCAAATTATGTTTACATTAAAAATATAAATAAAGTATTCAGCATAGCATAATCTCTTCTGACATCCTTTACTCACATAAATATTTGAATGAGTGCCTTCACTGTGAGAATATGAGGAGCAGGTAACTGGGAGGAAGCAGGGGCAGGGGGGAAGACCACCTAAGATAGGAAACAAACTGAAAACCTGATAGAGGACCTATAGGCTGAAATAGGATGAGCATTTTGAAGACATCTAGCCCAGACATGGTGGTGCACACCTATAATCTGAGCACCTGATTGGTAGAGGCAGAAATGTCAGGAATTCAAGGTCCTCCTCTGCTAAATAATGGGGAACTCAAAAACAAAATGAAACAAGACAAAAAAAAAAAAACCCAGAACCTTAAAACCAACAAACTAACCAAAAACTCATATTCTGATTACCTGGACATAGTGATATAAGCCAGTATTCCCAGCAGAGAAAGCAGAGAATGGGAAATGGTGGTTTTGAAGCTAGCCTGGGTTACTTAGTGAGCCCCTGTCTCAAAAATAATTTTAATTGCATGCAGATGATAACAATGATGATACCAAACATAGAAAGTAACAATAATGATAATGGCAAACAATTATGAGACAACTGCTGAATGCAGCTGAAAGAACATAGAATGCATATGCTGAATCACTGACTCTTCCAACAGCGCTAAGTTACATCTGGTATTGAACCCATGCATGGGAGAAAAGGCCAAAGCATATCAAACATTGATACAATCTGAGGTCACATGGCTAATAAATGGCAAAGCCAGAACTAAGCAAGTTCCAGCCAGGCTTTAGCTATGAGAACCTATGCTCCTAACCACTGATTATACATACCATCTCACACATTAAAATCTGGTACTGTTAGAACTCAACATAGCCTGCAACTTTAGATCAGATGCCAAAGCCTTTATCAGTCCACACATCCCTGAAGTTTTTCTCTAGAACAGAAAATTTAGAAGCAGATCATGCTGCAACTTGACAGCTCTTAGTTTATGGTACCTAGCTTCTCCGTGATAGTTATCAAGCAGGCTATGCTCAACTAAATTATATGATGTGAAAATCCTCATTAGCTCTAAAAGATTATAAAAAGTCAGAACCTCCTCTATAGTGCTCGCTATCGCTCTCTCTCTCTTTCCCTTTCTCTCTCTCTCTCTCTCTCTCTCTCTCTCTCTCTCTCTCTCTCAATAAAACTCCTTTCCAATGTTTCAAAAGGCATCTTTCCCTTCCCTTTAAGGCCTCACCATGTCCAGATCAATCTCCAGATATTGTTTCTATCCTATGTGCTCCCTCCCACCATGAGGCACCATGATGCCCTTGAGTACCCCTCATGCTAACAAACCTCACTGAAAGGAATTGAGTGTCAGCATCCTCTGCAGACCCCCACTGCTACTTTTCCTTAACAGCTGCTATAATAGGATGCATTCCCAGTCACCATCCCTTGTTCATGAGAACTCCTTCAGGGGTTCTGTTTCCCTTTGATTCCAAGGTTGTGCTTGTAAATTTGTTTTGCTTTGTAGAGGCTAGTAACTGTATCTAGAAACTCTGTTCCCCTTCTGGCTTTGCATTGAAGTAATCTATAAAAATCTGATTTTAAAGCTTATATATCTCAACAATGTCCATCTTCACAACTTAAAATTCTCAAGGTTATCAAGAAAAAGGTCTTTTCCAGGGCCAGGATCTCAGGCAAGAGAGTTCCTACCTGGTGGCTGGCTGCTCAGTGCTTCACCATGCTTCCAAGTAGAGAGTCTGTGACCCAGAGACATTGCCCAAGCCCCCATCCATGAACCACATGGATAAATCTCAATTTACAAAGTAGAAAGGATGGTGAGACTATCATGACATTTATGGTTGTCTGGTTTGGTTTCAATGAGGTAGTGTCTCCAGTAGCCATGCTAGTTTCAGTCTCACTTGGCTCTTACTGTGTTGATCTCCTGATTGCCACCACACCCAGTTCCTGCAGTGCTGAGAAACTAACCCAAGGTCTCCTGCATCCTAGAGAAGGGCTCTCAAACTGAGCTACCTCCCCTGCACTGCCAGTGAAAGTCTTACACAGTCTGAGTACAGAGACTTCTTCATGTATCCTTTCTTATTTAATGCTCTTGTTCTGTATATAGATCTCATGGCTGCCCTCAAAGGGTGCTGGATATGACCAGCCACAGCCTAACATAGTCCAGAAACAACACCTGGAATTGAAATTTAAAATGAGTAAGCTCTTTGTAAACATTGTCTTCCTTTCTCTATCTCACTGGCCAATGTTGAGAAGAATGGATACCTGGGAGATACTTAGAAGGCTTTTGTCCTTCTATATTAATACAACAGAGAATTTTATAGACCCCAATGTTTGTTTCCTAATTTATTTATAAAAGAAAAAAATGGGTGCTCTGGCATTCTCTGTCATGAATAGATTGAGCCATCATCTGACTACAAAGATGGTAGGGTACATGTCCTATGAGTATTTCAACAGGTATCAAAACTTAAAAACAAAGGAGCAACCCATGCAGGAGTGACTAAAACAACTACAACACAAGTGTGTGCCTAACTCCAGTGCAATGAGCAAGAGCAAAAGCCTTAGAATCTCTCCAACAGGCATAATGTTTTGGAAAAAAATGATTTAGCATCTAAATTTTCTCCTATTCAGGGGTATGGTGGATTGGATGAAAATGGCCCCCATAGGCTCATAGAGAGTAGCACTAATGAAACATATTGCCTTGTTAGAGCAGGTGTAGCATTGTTAGAGGAAGTATGTCACTGGGAGTGGGCTTTGAGGTCTCAGATGCTCAGACCACACCCTGTTGCATGAATGATAAAAACACAGGGACAGATATTGGAGTTCAAGCTGAAAATCAGAAAAGCAAAGCGGCCAGGCACTTGAGAGTTCTCTCCTTTACCAATACTCAGACCAAGGGGGCAATCCTCTGAACCTCAGATTGCATCTCCAGACTGCACTGTTCCTCCCCAAGTCTCAGACTGCTGCCTGAGACTAAACTGAGCTCCTTATATTCTCTCTATTACTGGGAATTAAAAGGGCAAGCTCAGTTTCTCTTTTGGAGATGGCCGGGCATGTTGGCACATGCCTTTAATCCCAGCACTTCAGAGGTATAGGCATATGGATCTCTGTGAGTTCCAAAGCAGCTATGAGTTCAAGACCAGCCTCTTCTGCATGGTGAATTCCAGGACAGTCAGAGCTATATAATAAGAACATGGAGAAACAAGCTGGGACAGACACTGGATTATGACTATCCATGAAATCCAAGAGTTTTAGATTTCATACTAAACATTTTTTAAATATTAAAAAAAAACCCTCAGGAAATCTTTCTAAAGCAAACTTCACTGTTTTTCTTGATCTACCTATGAGAAGAAGACCAGATGGTGTACCATAGTGGAGTGAGAGGCTTTTTAATCAACTTCCCAGGGTCCAACCATAGTCTATTTGGCCATATTTTAGGGTGGCTGCTAAATTGGTACAATGTGGATAATAATACTTATATCAAAAAAAGTACAGCAAGGCATGGCTTTGCCTAGGAACCTGGGAATTATTTTGCATTGGAAGCCTACAAAAAGCATACTATCATGTGAAGAAGCCAAAATTAATCCAGGACAACAACCCACATGGCATGGCATGGTCTTAGGTCAGGACTCATGTTCAGAGACTAGGATTGTTTACAAAACAAAACAACAAATTGTTCTAGATTAGAGTTTGATTTTTGTGGGATGAAACTAAATCAAAATAAACCATGAACTTTATCAATAATTAGCTATTTAACATCCATTTTGCATATGCCCACACTGAGATATAACAATACCCTTTCAGTACTTATTGTCCTACCCTACAGATAGGGTACCAAATTTCAGAGAGGTTGGATGGCCTGTCCATAATCACTGTATCGGAAATTCCAGGCCTACATATAATAGAGAAGTTCTTTCCAGCAATAGGGGAAAAATGGAGTCCAGAAATTCCCTATTTATCTTCCTCACAGGACTATGTCCCACATCTTGGCAAAGAATAATAACCTCCTCTTCACTAGACCTGGTATAAAATCAGTATTCTCAGGAAGTGTATTATTAGCCCAGCCTATGTCATAGGACCATCTCCAAACTAATTGTTGAACAGAGGTTGGCTCTTTTGATTGCCCAGCCTGGATGCATGTGCCCAGTAATTTGCCATGGATCATATAATCTGATTTACCTTTGTTCCAGAACCATGTTGGTGACAGAAAAATAAAATTCTCATAGGAAGGGATGTTGGCCAGTTAAACCATCTGTGGTGGTTTCAATAAAAATGTCTCCCATAGGCCCATAAGGAGTAGCACTATTAGGAGGTATGGCCTTGTTGGAGTAGATGTGACCTTGCTAAAGGACGTATGTCACAGGAGGTGAGCTTTGAGGTTTCAGAAGCTCAAGTCAGGCCTATTGGCTCACTGCCTCTTCCTTTCCTGCTGACTGCATAATAAGATATAAAACTCTGAGCTCCTTCTTCAGCAACATGTCTGCCTGCATGCTACCAGTCTTCCTGCCATGATGACAATGGACTGAACCTCTGAACTGTAAGCCAACCCCAATTAAATGTTTTCCTTTATGGGAGTTGCCATGGTCACAGTGTCTCTTCACAGCAATAGAAACTCTAACAAATCACCATATTTGCCCACTGGTACCATGATTCTAAGGCATATTCTACCTAGCATCTCAAGGGGTCATCAGGAAGGAATCAAATCCAGGTTTCCCACAATAAAGACTTTCTCTTTAATGGTCCTTGGGGCTCTTACTTCCTCACCTTATTCTCCTACTCCCCTATTTCTGGTGTGGAATATTAGTTTAAGATGTGTTCCATTCATATATGCTGTGGAATATTTGTGATATGATGCAAAGATGTGTTGCATTCTTTTATGTTGAATTTGTTTAACTCTGTAAAGCTGTGTTACTTTGCCTGTCTAAAACACCCGATTGGACTAATAAAGAGCTAAGGGTCAATAGCTACCCAGGAGAGAGAAATGGGCAGGGCTTCCAGCAGAGAGAATAAATATGAGGAGAAATATAAGGAAAAGTGAGGAGTGAGAAAAGAATAAGTTGAGAATACCAGGCACCAGCCACACAGCCATGCAGCCAGCCATGGAGTAAGAAAAAAAAAAAAAAAAAAAAAAAAAAAGATATATTGAGAAAAAAAGGGAGAGGGGGGTAAAAAGCCCAGAGGCAAAACATAGTTAAAGAGAACCAGGATAATTTAAGTTAGAAAAGCTGGATAGAAGCTAAAGCTGGGCATTCCTAAGTAAGAATAAGTCTCTGTATATTTATTTGGGGGCTGGGTGGTGGGCCCCTAAAGAATGAAAAACCAACCACATATTTCTACTTCATGATATCCTCTTCTATATAAACAATACTCATCCAAGTCATCCATTGTATTGATCATTCACTATGTGCCAGGCAGTGATTTACACTCCCACAGCAGCCCCTACCAAATCCCACACATATATGCTCTTGTTATACCAAAGTTCACCTAGAGCCATATATAGTTCTTAGCATGCTGACAGCTTCCATCTGAAGCTTCTACATTGGCCTTTGTCTTCTCCACCTGTACACTTATTCCAGCACTACAGGATACAAACACACATGGGTTGTAAGTAAAATAAAAGCACCCAAAGAGCAGGCTCAACCAATGGAGACAAAGAGCCTGATAATAAATGTCCCACCCAGCACCCTTGTCCTGTGGGCCATGGTTAAAGAGGCATGTATAGTCCCAGATTCCCCTGCTCCTAGTTGCTAACATCTCCTTTTGCTTAAACCACTTTGGCTTCAAGCCACCTTTGGGAGAAATCCAAATAAAAATAGCAATTTAGATGTTAATTTGTTAACTTCTCCTAACCATTTTATAAAGTAAATGATGCTGTCCCCATTTTACAGTGATAAAGTACAAATCGGAGACATCAAATAAAATATCTAAAACAATACAATCAGCAACTGAGTTTCCAGAAGTTGCACTGAAGAAATCAAGCCACACTCTCCCAAATGCTCAGGTGTTTGAAAACACAAGCAACCACTTCACACTCTGAAAACATTTACTCAAAATTTAACCTGGTGTCATAGTTAATACAATTCCTGGTGTCATTCCCTCTCTCTGTTTTCCTAAAGGCTTCCCAGGAAGTGAGAAGGGATTACTGCTGTTTTTCCACCTCTGAAGAATTCAATCCAAGGCAAGCAGAAAAAGCTGAGCAGCCCTGATAACTTAAAGGACTGTGCTGTGAGACAGACAATCAGACCAACAGAAAGAACCACAAAACATGTGGCTGGTGAACCCTTTGCTAAACAAATCTAAATGCCTGGTTGCCAAGCCCAGGTCAATGTGGCTCAGCTGCACAGCACTTACTTGCCATGTTCAAAGCTGTGGGTGCAATTCCTAATCACCAAAAAAACCAACGACTAACAAAAAGTTCGTTCTTTAGGGACAAAGGTGTTAGTTATGTTACTGTGGCAAAAACATCTTAACAAAAACGACTAAAAGAAGGAAGGGTTCATGCTTGTTATGATGAAGCATAAGGGGAACTTTGGCGGATTCCATGGCAGGCTAGGGTGACCAAGGCGGAGGGACAAACATGCCAGGCAGATAGAGTTTAAGTGAGAAGTTTTATTAGAATGGGGAAAGAGGAGGAAGGAAAGAGAAAAGAGGTAAAGAGACACAGAGACAGAGAGAGAGGTCAGAAGAGGAATGGGAGACAGGAAAAGTCCTGTCTGCCCCAGGGGAACAGTGGGAAAGAGAGCATAAGTGGGCAGGGGTCTCTCTTTTAAAGGGGTCCTTTGCACCTGCATGCAGACTATGCAATCTTGGAACCCTGGGCTAACCAGGGTACTGCCTGAATGCATTCTTCCAGGTGACAGGGGCAGGCCAGCATAATGCCTGAATCCTTACAATGTTGACTCATGGTTTGAGGTTACAGGACATCATGGTGAGGAAGGTATGATGACCAGAGTGTTAGGCAACTGGTCACATTGTACCTCATCAGGAAGAAGAGAGAAATGGATGCTCTTCTTTTTATATAGCCTGGGACCCCTGCCCATGGGGTGGTACCATCCACAGTTGGTATGGTCTTCCCTTCTCAAACTTCTCTGGAAACTTCCTCACAGACACCCCTCCTATGCAGAGCTTTGGCTACTCCAGTTTAACTATCACCTATGGATAGTCAATCAGCTCTTTAATTTTAACCAATTAGTAAGGCAGGAAACCAGTGCCTCATCAAATTGACACTGAAAGTATATAATTATTAACTAGATGAATTAAGGGTACACCAAATGTTCCCTAACTGTGTTCTAACTCTTGTACTTTCTGTTAAAGCAAATGATAAGAAGGAGATTTCATTCAGTTATGCAAATATTTACTAAGCTTCAGCTATGTGCATGGCTTTACTTTACATGTTGTAAAGGATTCAGAGATAAATAGAACCTGGAAGAGAGTTCATTGTCTAGAAGATAGAGGGGAGGCAGAGATACAAATCAAGGACACAGCTGACAAGGATAAATGAATGGCACCCTGGTGTGCAAAACTGGGAGAAGCAATGTTGAAGCAAAGGCTAGGAAAGTCTATGAGATGGTATGAAATGATAGTGAACTGGGCATTGGTGGTGCACACCTTTAATCCCAGCACCCAGGAGCCAGAGGCAGGTGGATCTCTGAGTTCTCAGCCAGCCTGGTCTACAAGAGCTAGTTCCAGGAGAGCCTCCAACCACAGAGAAACCCTGTCTCAAAAAAACAAAAACAAAAAAGAAAGAAAGAAAGGAAGGAAGAAAGAAAGAAAGAAAGGAAGAAAGAAAGAAAAAATGATAGTAAATGGGTAAATGGGCTCAATTTTATGTGTATGTGTATATGTAAGTACACCTGAGTGTATGTGTGTGTGCCACTTGCATGCAGATACCCAAGGAAGTCAAAAGAGGGCCTCAGATCCTCTAGAGCTACAAGTTACAAGTGGTTGTGAGCTCCTGAGATCAGTGTTAGAAACCCTACCTGGGTCCAATCTCTCCAGCTCCCAAGGACTCAGTTTTCTTGATAGGAATTAATTGTATCTGTTGTAGACTATCCAACAGAGAAGACTGCTGGGACAGGGGTTTAAGCCAATAGAAAGTCTCAGGGTAAGCTTTTAAGAATATATATATATATATATATATTGGGTGGAGATATTTCAGTGTTAACAAGAATAGTTAGCCAGAAGCAGAACTACAGAAACCCCAAAAAACAAGCTTAGTATGTTTAGAGACTTTCAAAGAACTATGGACTATGGTGAATTAGGTCTTTGTTTTCATTGTGACAGGTGGTACTCTCTACATGCTGAGTTTTATGGTCTGAATGTTACTTCCATCATGGACTCATTTGTGCTAAGGTCTGCGGTCTATTAATGTCTGGGGTCCTTTTATGTTCCCCACTCTTTCTTCTCTAAAGAGATGTAGTTGGTCCTAAGGACCATTAAGTTTACTGAACTAATATATAATTGACTGTATAGTTTCAAATGCAGGGCCCTGCAGTTAATCCCATGAGAATTAAATGTCCAGTCATTTCAAAGCAGTGTATTTAACCCTGGGAACTAAGAGAACAGAGACCAGTATTAGTTATTTGATTCCTATTTTGTCTCTTTCTATTTTTGAGGTGTTCCCAAATTACTCTAATTTTCTCTAATTATTACTGATCATTAGAGGAAAACAACAGGTTTCTCCCAGACACATACATAGTTTTCTTTGTCTCTTATGATAAATATAAGCCTTTTCAGTTTTGTAGGAACATTTCTGCAAGGGGATAAAACTGTTGTTTTAATTTAGAAACAGAAACTATTAATTCATCTAGGTCCTGATCAACCTTTCTACTAGTTTGGAAAGCATCAGAAGAGGTACATTTAGCCACTATTGGTTCTACCAAGTGTTCTCAGGGGCTCGGTAATATAGCTGTTATCAGGATGAATTAACCCATACAACAGAATAGGAGCCATGGAATAAGAGGACGTGCCCAGGTTAAAGGCTATGGATATTACAAAGTTTCAGCTCCTTGTAATCCTTGATTTGGGCTGCCCCCAGTCACAGTGAGCTTTGTAAGTTAATGGGCAGAGGGCCTGTTTAGTTCCTGTTGCTACATATTATTGGGAGGGGAAGCAGGTGTCTAAGCATAACCAGCTTGATTTTTGGCTGGGAGTGATTAACTCTCCCCAGGGTCCCTTTCTATGACATAGAGTCTGATTTTCCAGGTTTTTCCTGTTTCCCAATGGGCAGAATCTTTCTTAGGGAATTTCTCAGTAAGCCTCAATTTCACAACCCTAATTTTTGCTACAGAACCTTTCCTGTTCCTGGCAATTAGGGGTTCCAGCCTTGGGGCATGAATAGAATTGTAAAGTCTGTATGTCTATCTCAAAAGATAAATTCCCATGTCTTTCCTTTCTCTACAAGACACATTAAAGTGGGCATCGGTAAGCAAAGGCCAAGATGCAACATTAGCCATATTAGTTATTATCTCCCTGTATCTGTCTTCCTTAATTCCTGGCTCTAGGCCTGAGGATGAGGGGGATTAGATCATAACCCTCTTTTCATACCAAATACAAGTCTCAGGAAGAGGTAGAGGGGCAGCGAGTAGAAAGGCCTGTTGCCTGATGAAACTTTAATGTATGGAAAGTGGCTTCCATTTGGGGGGAGGGGTGGATTCCTGGTTTAACATCAGCTGCTTTCACAGCTACTGAAGAGAAAAGAGTCCTTCTCAAGTTGGCTCTGGTGCCCTTTGGCTATCCACTTGACCCAGACAGTATCTCTAGACTCAAGGGGAAACTTGTGGACTTCGAGGTCAAATAGGTCTGTTGTAAGACTGAAGGGCCTGTAGTGACTTGAGAAAGGAATGGTTAGAGTTCTGTCAACAGCTGGTCACTGAGCTAGGGAAGCAGGGATCGAGAGTTTGGGGAGGGCTTCCAAACATAATCTCATAGGGGGTAAATCTGTCCCTATATGGAATGCAACAGGCCCAAAGCAAAGCACAAAAGGGGTTTATCCATAATTTGCTGGGTTCTAATGAGAATTTTACCTGCCCATAATTCTGAGCTCTATATTATGCACAATGAGGTTTTCTCCTCCTTCCTTCTTTCCTTTCTTCCTTCCTTCCTTTCTTTCTTTTCCTTTCATTGTCTATCAAAACAGGGTTTCTCCATGTAACTGCCCTGGCTGTCCTGGAACTTGCTTTGTAGAACAAGCTGGCCTCAAACTTACAGAGATCTGCCTGCTGCTGCCTCCTGAGTGCTGGGATTAATAGCATGCACTACCACCCCAGCACAATGAAGCTTTCAATCTATCTAAGTCGTGAAGTTTCAATCTAAGTCTAAAGCTTTAGCTATTAATTGAGAGTTTTTGGCTATGGAGGCTCAACCATTGTTAGGCCATATTGCTAGAGGGAGGTCAAATCAGGAGACCAGTTCCTGGAAAAACTTTTAAACTACCAATTAAGCAGTTTCAGTCAGGTGGGGAATGTTTCCACCCAGCAGAAAAGATGCTTGTGAAAACGAGCAAGTACTTTATTATCCTCTCCTGGCAGGCTGGATCTTGGTGAAGTCAGTTTTCTAGTTTGCCAGGCTGTTGGTCTCACATCCTGTCCCCTTCCCAGGTAAGGACTCTATGTTTTGGATTTACTTGAGTACAAACCTGGCATCTGACTAAGACACACCACAGGGTAATATACCTTGGTCTATAACTCAGAAAGCTTTGTGAGCCCCAGATGAGTCATCTAGTAAAAGTCAGTTACCAGAGTTCTGCCAGATGTTCCTGGGAGAAACATCTTTCCCTCTGGTGTCCTCCGTCAGCCTGTGGGATTGAGCTGTTCATTTCAGAAGAAATGTCTTAGGTAGCACCAGGCCAGAGTAGTCATCAGAATATCTATGGGCTCCACTAGTCTTAGGGCCCTTTACCCAACAACCAGGTCAGCAGCTCAGCAGTGGAGGACAGCAATTTGTCGGGGAAGTCAAATAGCCTCTAAGAGGGGCAAGATTTTCTAATGTCCTCTTTTCCATTGGTGAGAAGCCCTCTTTTTCTATAGATCATATCGTGGACATGCCTGCTAGTGAAAGCATAGCAACTGTCCATGTATATGGCAGTGGGCTTTCCTTTTCCCCGATCTGAGAGCCTTGGTCAGATCAATCAGTTTTGCTCTCTGGACTGAGGTCCCTGGCTTGAGACCAAATCATCTCAGTGAAGTAATTGCTGCAGCTCCCACATACTGGTTTCATCTTTCATCTTGTGATAGTTATGGATGAGCACATGTGGGTCATCATCAAACAAGAGGGTAGCAAGATTGATGGTGGTGGCTTTTTCAAACCAGACCAGAGGGTGGTCCAGGAATAGGACACGGTAGAGTCACATGGACATTGGACAGCCAGCATTCTGGTGTTACTCAGAGGGCCTCAATGGCATGGGGATGTTACAAGTTCTAAGACCCTGGACCATAGTTAACTTGTTTGTTTGTTTGTTTTTTGCTTGTTTTCATTAAGCTAGCTCTTGGACAGCTCTTGGACAGGAGGGCCATCATGTAGCTGCAGGGTCCAGGCATTTGAATAGTTAAGTCACAGGGTATTTCTATGGCCCCAGTGTTTGGGTTAAAATCCATTTTCTAATACCTTTTGTTTCATGGACAAATGGGAGAAAGGTTTGAGACATCTGGAAGTTCTTGGGCATGAGTCAACATCAGAACTGTTTTTAAAGCCTCAAATGCCTTTTGTTTAGTCTCAGTCCAGATTAGGGGCTCAGTACCCCCCTTTGTGCTGGCTTATAGGGCCTTGCTATTTCTACAAACTCCGGTGCCCAGAGACAGCAATATCTACATGCTCTCAGAAACTCTCGAAACTGTCTCTTAGTCTTTGGAGTTTGGGTCTGAAGGATAGTAGCCATCCTACTCTGAGACAGGCCCTTTTTTTACCTTCTCTCACCTGGTAGCCAAGATAGGTAGCCTCTGATGTACTAAGTTAGCCTTGGCCTTTCATAGCTGACATTTTGCAGCCCAGAGTCTGTAATGCTTGCAACAGTCCCTCAGTAGCCCTTTTACAATCCATTTCCCAAGGAAACTTCTGATAGGGGATCAGGAGGCCAGCATCCAGTATCTCAGCAAGCAATTGGAAAATTCTTAAATCCTTGGGGCAACCATGTAAGTCGCCCACTCTAACCTCCCTCTGCATCTGTTCATTTAAATTAAAGATGGGTTGACTCACCTCTGCCAATGAGGGGCTAAAGAATGCATCCTTCAAGTGCAAGACAGTGTATAACTATTTCTCTAGAAGAATCAGATGCATGAGAATCAGGTTTCTTCCCAGGCAGTAGAGGTGTATTCCAGGGAGACTGAGAAGGCACCAGGATGACTATTGCTCTCAGCCAGACAATATGGACTGCAATTTCCCTTTTTGTTTCCAGAATCATTTGGGTTATTGCTCAGTCTGGATAGGGGTAGCTGAACTGATTAGTTGAACAATTATAAGAACCTGGTATTGGGTCAGTCCTAGGAGGAAGGTTTCTGCCCATAACATCAGAAACCTTTGCTATCAATCTGATAGTCCAGCTGTATCTTTTGATTGGAGACAGAACTTTTAGCTAGAAGATATTTTTCTGACAGAGGTAGATTCAAAAATGTTGCTGGGTATCTATAATCATGTCTCATCATCAGAGGTGATGGGGGCTTTCAGTTTATGCAAAAGGTCTCCCCCTAATCAGTTCTCTGTTTTTAAATACCTTTTGAGCTACCTCTAGCAACCAGGATCTATTTATACCTTTAAATTTTTCTGACTTTTTAATACCAGGGGCCAAGTGGATAACAAAGGAAATCATGTTAGTAGCTGTCTTTCATCCTTCTACAAAGGACCCAGCAAACGTTGTTAGAGTCTCCTTGGTCAGTGTTGGACAGGAGGGAAAACCCACTTTATCCAGGCTGCTGCATTGTCCAGCAGTGATTTCCCCCTAGTCCAGCCTGAGGATGGTTCTTCTACTTTTTTGAGAGAATGATAGATTCTGAGGTTTTCAATTATACGGATCATTGGTTGAAATGACAGTCATGACAGGAGTTGAGTGGCCTCTGTTCCCTTTCGCTGGGGTTGCACAGAGCAGGCAGGGGAACAGAGGGAATGCTCACCTCAGGGGACCTATTTCCCCCTTCCTGTGTGTTTCACACTTAGATGGCAGGGGGCCCTGGATAAGAGGCCTGTTCCCCAACCTCCACATTGGCTTGTTCCCTGACTGTGAGCAGGAGTCCAGCAACTAAACAAGCTAGAACTCTAGAGTGAGAAAGGCTGGGTGGGAGGTGTTTTTGCTTTTGGGGTTTTTTTTTTTTTTCTTTTGTTCGTTTCCATTTTTTTATTAATTTATCTTTGCATGCTAATCCCAGTTCCCCCTCCCTCCTTTTCTCCCACTCCCTCCACTCCCCCCTTCCTCCCATCTGCTCCATGATGAGGGTAAAGCCTCCCCCTAAGGAAGTCTACACATCTGTCCCATCATCTCCTGGAGGCAGAACCAAGGTACCTCCCCACCCCCCACACCCCTTTGTCTAGGCTGAGAAAGGTATCTCTTCATATAGAATGGGCTCCACTAAGTCAGTTTGTGCATTAGAGTTAGAGCCTGGACTCACCGCCAGTGGCCTATTATATTCTCCCAGTCACACCACTGTCACCTATATTACGGGAGTCTAGTTCAGTCTTATGCAGGTTCCCCATTTGTCAGACCTGAGTCAGTGATTTTTTCTTAGCTCAGGCCAGCTGATTTTGTGGTTGTTTGGTTTTTGTTTTGTTTGTTTTATTTTTGTTGTGTTTGTTTGTTTGTTTGTTTCTCTGGGTGACCTGGCAAAGCCAAAAATATTTAGGTCCCCAACAGAAGGGGACACAGGTCATAAGAAAGCCATTAATTAGCAGAAAGAAACAAAACTAAAAAAAAAACCCACATAGAAAGACACATCCACATGGACACTTGGGGGGGTAGGAAGGGGAGAAAAGAGAAGCACAGTAAAGACAACCAGAGGTGGCCACCACACATTCATACACCTGGACAAACAAGGGAAATCCAGTGACATCTCACATAGGGATCCAGACACTGGATCAGCAGCTGTGTCCAGCCTCTCCTGTGCGTTCAAACATAAGGTGCCTTAATCAGATTTACCTCCAGGGGTGACAGACCAGGAAATTTCCTAATTTGTTTCTTTTCAGGAGAAGAAATGTCAGATTCCTCCAAAGTACTGGGAAATGATTGATCCAAGAGTCTTGAGGAGCTGGAACTCAGGTTGCACCCACCCCCAAGAAGCTCCATGGCCACTGTGTTCTTTCCCACTCCTGAGATTCCTGGTGTCTCAAGGTTTGGCCTCTGGGGATCTCAGTGGGATCTTCAGAAATATTGTGGGCATCCACCAGACAAGACTGCTGGGACATAGGTTTAAGCCAATAGAAAGTCTTTATTAGTAAGCTGACAACTACACCGGGTGTTCAGGATCCCAGTGTAGCACTGAGCCTTTCTCAGAATGAGCTTTTAAGCACAAAAAAAGCACATGTTCTGGGTGTACATACTTCATTTTACAAGAACAGTTAGCCAAAAGCAGAACTGTAGAAGCCAAAAAGCAAGGTTAGTACATTTAAAGACTTTGCCAGGACTATGAACTTTAGTTCGGCCTTTATTTTCATTTTGGCAGCTGGTGCTGTCTACATGCTGAGTTTTAATGGCCTGAATGTTACTTCCATCATGGAGTAACTTCCGTCAGTTGCACTAAAGTCTGGAGATATATCACAGTGTCCTATCAGTAGCTGTGATAGAAATCAGGAAATCTGAAGATGGACAGCCTAATTACCAGTTATGTGACCTTGAATAACATTATTAACCTTGAGAGTCTGTCACCCTCTTACCATTTAAATATCACAGTGCAGACTAGATGAATCAGTAGATGCTAAATACTTAAGTGGGAGCCTGGCACAGAAGACACTTGTACTTGGGAGGCCCTTGACAATTGTACCTGACCTTCCTTTGGAGCATGACCTTGTCCTCGTATACTGTTAGAAATCGAACTCTAACCAATTGGACTCAGAGCCCAGAGCCCATGAAAAGGCCTTTGGGATACTCTATACTAGTAACTTGATGCCTAAGAAGAGAGGTGTGGACATAGGAAAATCAATGGAATATGTCCAAGCTGAGAGTGGTTATCTTAATTAGGATTTCTATTGCTGTAAAGAGATACAATGACCACAGCAACTCTTACAAAGGAAAACATTTAATTGGGGTTGTTTACAGTTTCAGAGGTTTAGTCCATTATCTTCATGGTGGGACATGGCAGCATGTAGACAGACATGGTGATGGAAAAGGAGCTTAGAGTTCTACATCTTGATACATGGGCAACAGGAAGCAACTGTGACATTGGGCATTAACTAGAGCATAGGAGATCTCAAAGTCCATCCCCAGAGTGACACACTTCCTTCAACAAGGCCACATCCCTTAATAGTACCACTCCCTTTGGGGGGCATTTTCTTTCAAACCACCAGTCACTGGCCCCAAAATTCTTGTAGCCATATCATAATGCAAAAATGCATTCAATCTAAATGCAATACTTCCCTTACTCTGTAATAGTCTCAAACTTATTTAAAAGTCTAAAGTTCAAAGTCTCTTCTGAGATTCATGAAATCTCTTAACTGTAATCTATTGAAAACTTTAGAAGGCAAGCTTCTAAAAAATTTCACTCAGGGTTCAAAAAAAGGAACCACAAATAAATGAAAGAACTAAAACCTGAGGGAAAAAAGAGTTGACTCACACACAATTGCTCCTTAGCATGTCCCTTTCTTCTTCTTCTTCTTCTTCTTCTTCTTCTTCTTCTTCTTCTTCTTCTTCTTCTTCTCCTTCTCCTTCTCCTCCTCCTCCTTCTTCTTCTTCTTCTTGTCTTCTTGACAAGTTCTTGGGTGTACAGATATGTATGTATGTATGTATTGCAACAGTATATTTACAAGGTGAATAAGATTTACACATATAACAATAAACTAAAACTGCAAGAAGAAGCTTTTAGCACCAATTGCTTAGGACTATAAGTCAAGGAGAGGGTCTAAGTTTCATTTGCACAAGAAACGAAGCCTGGTACCTTCCAGTGCCCTGGCCTCAGTGGCAATACAGGCCTTCAGGAAAGTTACTTTTCCCTGATGAGAAAATGGGCTGATTACCTTTTGAAGAGACCAGATCCTTACCAAGGCCCTGCTTTAGCAGCCATGACAGGCTGAAGAAAAGACCCAGCAAGATGTAGGCTTCTGACTTAGCAACATGTGCTGCACTTCTAACCTTGCCCAACCTTGTAGTCACTAGGAAGCCAGATACCCTCCATGTGTCAAGGAACCAATCAGAAGTTAGCTGGTAGACACTCTGGATGTGTTTTACAGTAACAGTGGAGTGCAGAGCATAGCAACCACCATGGGAGGGCCTATAGGCCATAGCAACCAGCTGACCAATCAACACAGGACAGGTTGCCCAAGTCCGGAAATGCACCAGTCCTGAGACTGAAGATGACTCCCCTTGCGCTATCCTAAAAAAATTCCCTGCCACATGGTCCCTCCAGGTCCTTCTCATTCCACCTGCTGTGTCAGACAGAGGACCCAAGTTAATACAGTTAACTTGTTAATTATTAGAGACTATTTTGCATTGGATTGGGTCTCTTGGTAATATGGGAGTTCAGAATTGGGCACAACACTTTATCATTATCTTCTTGGTGAAAAATAGGAGGGAGCAGTAAATCTCTGAACTAAAATCTTGAGTTAATAAAACAAGAAGTTTGAGAATCTTCTAGTGCAGGGTTAGTTTAGGTCATCACTTCTCTATCTGCCAATGAGGTAAAACCAGGGCATACTTTTTTCTTGTCCTATCTAGGCAGCTGTGAATCAAGAACTTTGGGCGTGTAGTAATTCTACTTATGTCCTTGGATATCTGGGAATGTCTTAGATGCAATGTTTTTGCCTGGGCCCTAAACACTGACCAAATGCCTGTCAATAAGGATAACTGCAGGAAGGCAGATCTCTATAATTACAATGGAGAGGGAAACAAGGACCTGACAGTGGGAAACAGGTTTCACACATAGTTAATGAATGTAATCAGTAAACTCCAACTGCATAGGAAGAATTGTAAATGAGCAAATAGTGCTAAACCGTGGGAAATAAATCCCAAATTTGTAGCAGAAAGGAATAAGCTACAGGAATAATCTACAGCAAGAAACAGTCAATCCATTCACAAGACTATAATGCCAAATTCAACTTTTGCTTTGGTTTAATCCATCATAAGAATTCTTAATTCTTCTGACTTGTCTGATGATATTATGGCTGCATTAATTAATGTGTGATCTTGTGGCTTGTAGCAGTAATCTCTTGTAAAATCAAAATAAAAAAGCAGATTATATACTACCAACATATAATGACACAGGATATAGATTATCATTCCAAAATGTAGGGAAGGGGACATAGTGAGGAAATATTGGGCCAAAGCAAAACTGAAAACCAGCTGGGCAAATTCCAAACTCTGTATCTTTGTGTCTAATGTCAAAATATTCTTCAGATCTCCAAATCCTTTCATCTTTGTTGACTGCAACACACTTTTTTCTCTTGGTCTATTTCTACTCCCTGTTAGCAGCTCTCCTTGACAGGTATCCCAGGGCTCTAGCATCTTCAACATCTTGGAGGTCTCCAAGGCAATCCAGGATTCAACTTCACAGCCTCATGCAAAGGCCTCTCTGGGTCTCCATTCAGGGACACTTCTGCTACATGTCTGGACTCAGCACCTTTCCTTAGTCTCAGAGGGAGATTCCATAAAGTCTTTCTGCTGTCCTTGACTCTAAAGTCAGAACTACATGGTTGTAGCTGCTAAATTATGCTGCTTACTGGGGCTGGAACATGGCACCTGTTCAATTACATCTTCACCAGCTTTCTGTTTCCAATGGTTTCCTTCACTGCCTAAGCTTGGCTATTCTGGAACTGGATCTGTAGACCAGGCTGGCCTCAAACTCAAAGATCCACCAGCCTCTGCCTTCTGAGTACTGGGATTAAAGACATGCACCACCACACCCAGCTCTAAACTTTTCTTTAGTCCATTCTTACAAGTTGGAAATTTAGCTGGGTGGGAACTTGTCCAGAGCTCACCACTGCCTTTACTCCATTTTTTAATGTTTGTCTCCATGAACACAGAATTTAGTTCCATCCCACTTCTTGGTGTTCCTTTCCTTCTCAATTGCACATTTTATGTTTTTACTTGCTCAGTGTGCTTCTTTTCATTATAAACCTTCTTTAAAGATACCACTAATAACCGCACAACAGCAGGGCAGAGGTGGTGCACGCGTTTAGTCCCAGCACTCAGGAGGCAGAGGCAGGCACATCTCTGTGAGTTCGAGACCAGCCTGGTCTATAAGAGCTAGCTCCAGGACAGACTCCAAAGCTACACAGAGAAACCCTGTCTCATAAAACCAAAAATAAAAAAATAAAATAATTGCACAACAGAATCTATATTGGGTTGCTTTGAGATTCTCTCTGCCAATGGAATTAATCCAAATCTCTTCATGTCAGCCTCAGGCAGATTTTTCCGACAAGCTTCTGACAAGCAAAAATTCCCAGCCACATTCTTCACCAAAATATCTCAAGAACAGTCTCTAAGCAACATACTAAATTTTTTTACTTCTCTGCTACATATTGATCCAGGCCCTAACAGTTCAAATCTTCCATGCTTTTACTAGTATGGTCCATTAAGCTACTCTCAAAGCATTCCACTGCTTTCCTAACCAAAAGTACCCGTGGCAGTTTGAATGCAATTGGAGGTGTGGCTTTGTTGAAGTGAGTATGGCCTTGTGAGAGGAGTGTGTCACTGTGAGAGCAGGGTTTGAGGTTTTCTATGCTCAGGATACCACCCAGTATCTCAGACTACTTCTAGTTGACTGCTTCTTATCCAGCCCCATATCTGTCTGCATGCCTCCATGCTCCCTGACATGTTGATAATGGACCAAACCTCTGAAATTGTAAGAGAGCCACCCTAATTATGGTGTCCCTTCATATCAATAAAAACCTCAACTCAGATGGTACCAAAGTCCAAATTCCTCCAAACAAAAACATGGTCAGGCCTGTCACAGCAATATCCCTGGTACTAACTTCGGTCTTAGTTAGGGTTTCTGTTGCTATGAAGAGATACGATGATCGTGACAACTCTGATAAAGGAAAATATTTAATTAGGGTAGTTTACAGTACCATGTTTGCGTGAGGGCAGATATGAAATAGAGAAGGAGCTAAGAGTTCTGCATTGATCCACAGGCAACAGGAAATGAACTATGTGTCACACGAGCACAGCTTGAGCAAAAGAGACCTCAAAGCCTACCCCCAAAGTTACACACTTCCTCCGACAAGGCCACACCTACTCCAATAAAGCCATACCTCCTAATAGTGCCACTCCCTTTGAGCTTATGGGGGCCTATTACATTCAAATTACCTCAGTAGTACCTTAAAGAGACTCCATGAGTCTCTAATACCCACACCCATGAAGCCAATAGTGTTTCTTTTTCACTTTTTTTTTTTTTTTTTTTTTTGACAGTGCTGAAAGTATAACACAAAGCCCTGTGTATAATACAAAGTTCCCACCACTGAGCTATCTACACCCTGGCTTCCTCCCTGTACTTTTGGATATTAGGACTTCAGTGGGTTAGACCTGATTTCTGTCACATACAACCAAAGAACCCTATCAGATAAAATCAGAGTACCTGGTACACTAGGTAGAGATATAAAGTAGATGGTTCAGCTTCCTGGTAGTGTCCATCTTAAGCACTTTTATCTCCTAAAACGAAGGTCAGGTCCTGTATGTGGCAAAGGATTTCCACTGCATATCCCAGACAAACATCAGGACATCAGGGTAAGTTTCAGAATGTGTAAGCCACATTTGCAGCTTTTCTGCAAGTTGGACATGATAAAAACAAACAAACAAACAAACAAACAAACAAAAACAATAGTTAACAAAAGAACTGACAGGAGGCTAAGGGCAAAGCTCAGTTTGTAAAGCACTTGCTTTACAGGCACAAGGACCTGACTTCAGTCCCCCAGAACCTATGTAAAAATGCTGGGCATGTGGGCACACCCTCATAATCTCAGTGCTGGGAGTTACAGACAGGAGGATCCCTGGAGCTCATGGGGCAACCAGCTTAGCTTAATTGCTATGTTCCAGGCCAATGAGAGCCCCCCTTCTCAAAGAAGGTGGACAGGGTTCTGAAGATAACACCTTAGATTTTCTCCTACTGGCACACACACAACAACACTGAAGCTCTTGGATACGCACACACAACACCACCAAAATTACCATGACAATAGATGTTATTCTAGTGGAGTTAAACACTTGACACTCCAAGTCTTGGAGCTAGAGGACATATGCAAATTTGCAAAGAAGCCTCCTTGACCTCTTTATAAAACTTAAAGCACTGAGCCCTAGAAATGTACCTGCCTGGCACTCGACCTGGAGCTCCTTGGCAGCAGAGCTTGCACAAGTTTGGATTCTGCCTTCCTCTGGCTGAGAAGAGCTGCCAGAGCATATAACTTAATACTCGGCTTTCGTCTGTACAAAATCCACTCTGTTTGCCAGTTTTGAAGCAGACCTTGCTTCTGGGTGTTGACACTATTGCTATTTAAAGGCTGCCTAGACGTGGCTTCCATAGTGAGTCACCAAGACAGAAGTTTTGTTTCATCTTCACCAGGAAACTAACATGGAAAGGGAAGCCACTGTCTGCCATTTCTATAATCTATTTCCAGCTGTCAGACACACTGAGATAGAACCCTGCAAAACCAACTCCTCACATGGTCCCAGGACCCAGGAAAGACTAAAATATAGTGCCACCCACTAACATAGACATGCCAACTGAATTTTTATTGAAGTTTTTGGAGGAGGAGAAAGTGTCCTAGGAAGTCCTCAGTGTATTAACTATGTGTCCATTGCTGTGATGTCTAGAAGCAACTTAAAGAAGGAAAGGATTATTTGACTTTTAGTTCCAGAAGGACAAGGATCCAGTCATGGTGGAGAGTCATAGCAGCAAGAGGCAGGCACAGACGAAAGAGCAGGAAGCAATTACATCCTCAACCACAAGCACAAAGCCGGGAGAGTGAACTGGAAACAGAGTGAGCCTATGGACTCTCCAAGCCAGCCCCCAATGATGTACTTCCTCCAGCTAGGCCACACCACTTCATAACCTCCACAGGCTCAACACTAACTGGGCCAGGATGTTCATATACTTGAGACCATGGGAAACATTTTCATTCAAGCCATCCTACCCAAAAGTCGTCATGGTGAACAAGCAGTTAGTCACCAGTTCCAGCAGGAAGGGGGACCATTGCTAAGTGCTCTGTGTAGACTATCAAGTTCTCTCACCATTTGAGACCAAGTTTCCCAGAGAAATAAGCTAAGGCTAGAAGGTAAATAACTTACCCTTGTTCTGTGGCCCTAATCATTTGGCTACAGAGCTCACATGCTCAACCACCATCAACCCGTAAGATAAGTGACCCCCAAGAAAACAACAGCTTCATTTGCTGGTGGACTGCCACTTAACAAAAACGATTCCCAGTTCCCATTGGAATTCCAGACAGAGAATTAGTTTTGGTATATGTCAAAACACTATATGACACATCTAATATCCAAAATGTATATGGCAAAGGGTGGGGAGGGTGTACACATCCAGGGTAGGGCTTTACTTTCTATGCCTTTTGTCTTATTTCCTCTTCTCTGGCAATCCCAGCACAATGAAATTACTCCCATGCATGGTTAACCTCATCCTAGAAAGGGTTCTCCTTCTCACTAAGGGCTAGTGAGAGGAAGAAGGCTGAGGGAAGGGATGGGTACTGGGGACAGTTTCAAATGAATGTCTGTTGCAGAATCTCTCCTGTCGGGGCCCATAAAAACAGCTCCACTCCATCTTGACTAAAATTCAGAGAGTTCAAAACTGCCCTTAGTAAGTCATAAGACCTAAAGGTCAAAGGTGAGGCTACTACAGAAGGATGTCTTATCTAAATAACAACAGACTTGGTCAGAGGTGTAGTTACTCCTGACCCTCAAAGCCAGGAGACATTAAATATGAGGTGTGGTTACTGAATCCTTGGAGAATTGAGGGAAAAAAGTCTGTTTGTTCTGTGTACATTATACAATGTTCTTCTTTTTGGTTAAGGCATTTAAGAATGGTGAAAAATAAACTCATGGCATTCTCTATTGACTGAATTGCCCTCCTGATTTTATTCTGTGTCTTAATTTTTTCCTTCAACAATTTTTAGCTAGCCTTTTCTTTATCCACACTCCCCCTGTTTGACAAGATCCTGCTGCTCCACTCCTGTCTAATCAGGAGTTAAATCCCTATCTAAATCTGGAATTTTCCTAACTCTTAGTCATCTCTGGGGGTGCTCATGACAGGAGAATAACAGAAGAACACAGCATTGGAAACTAATGGGATGTAAGCAGCATACTTTTACCATTCCATATTTCCACTGGTGGGGAATGTGAATCAGCTGGTTCCTTCACTCATGCTATCATGATAGGAGCAGAATGCATCCTTGCTGGGGCCAAGGCCTCCTCTATACTTACAAGATCATGGGCCTTCTTAAATATTGAAAGGCCTCACCAGACTTGGATAGATTTACACAGGACCATATCCCTGTTAACTCTCAAAGTCAACTATTTGGGAATCTAAATTACTTCTAAATCCTTTCCCCTTTGTCCTGTTCTAGGTGAGTTGAAACTCAAAACCCACATTCAAGGGAAGAAAATTATAGAAGCCTATGAACAACATGGATGGGGGGGGGGAGCCAGATGTATCTCCAACTATAAAATTAAAAGAACACTACCCACCTTGCAATATTGTTCAGAGGATTAAGTGAGTAATCCTATATAATAAGCAAAGTGTTGTCAATTCTCCCCTACCAAGAATAATAAACACTTATGATTTACCACATGCAGCTGAGAGAAAGGACTGAAGGACCAATGTGCTGTAGTGATTAAGGACATGAATGTACAGTCAATGTGCATGGATTTCATAAATCCAGGCCTTACTTCTGGGACAAGCTTGCCATGATCTCATGTAACAACATCACTTTCCTAATAGCAAAGAGAGGACAATAACAGACCATCCAGCTTTGTGTGTATCTGGAAAGGACTTAAACATTATCAACTCCAGCTGAACAGAGTAGCACCTCCTGTAATCCTAGAATTTAGGAGGTAGAAGCAGGAGGACTGGGAGTTCAAGGTCATCCTTGATTTGGGATGTTCTTCTGTATGCTGTGAATATATGTTTCTCTTATTGCTTGATGAATAATGCTGTTTTGGCCAGTGAACAGGCAGGATTTAGCCAAGCAGGAAATTCAAACAGGGATAGAGAAAGATGGAGTCGGGGAGATGCCATGTAGCTGCTGAGGAAACAAGAGACCCAGGCATCACTGATAAGCTAAGACCATGTGAAGATGCACAGATTAATAGAAATAGGTTAATAATTAAGAGAGAACTAGCCAATAAAAAGCCTGAGCCATCATCCAAACAGTTTATAATTAATATAAGACTCTGTGTGTTTATTTAGGACGAAACTTCAGTGGGACCAGGTGGGACAGAAACTTCCATCAATACATCCTTAGCTCCATAGCAAGTTCAAGGAAAGCCTAAGATACATGACACCCTTTCAAGAAAGGAAGGAAGGAAGATAAATAATAGGTGCTAGAAAGAAGACCTTATGTATAAAAGTGATGCTTCCAGGCTTGACAACTTGGATCTAAGCTCTGAAATCCACATTATAGAAGAAGAGAACTGACTTCCAAAAGTTATCCTCTAACATCTACAACCACAACAGGGTATGTGTACATTCTTCTCCACATGCAATAATACATAAAGTATGCTTTTAAAATCACTGTCTTTTCTATAATTAAGTGTACTCATTTCTAGAAAAATCAAGCACTCTCTTTCCATCATATGGGTTCCAGGAATCAAACTAATCATTAAGCTTAGAGCAGGCACCATCACTCACAGAACCATCTTACTGGCCCCAGAGATATTTTTAAAATAGGACTGACCACTAACAATATTGCCTTAGAAACTGTCTTATTTAGTTTCAAGAGGCTTAGTTCTTAACTGAGTTATTAGGGGCCTGTCATGATATTTGCTTGGCCCTCTCAGTAACCTCTCTAGACCAAATAATTCTTTGGAAAAAGCTCCCCACCACTACAGAACCAGGAATCCCATTGCGCCTTCCTAATCACACCAAGAACAGGAAATTTAGACAATTCAGATCCAGAACCTGGGACCATTAAGGGCAAGAGTT
This sequence comes from Phodopus roborovskii, assembly GCF_943737965.1. Taxonomy (NCBI): domain Eukaryota; kingdom Metazoa; phylum Chordata; class Mammalia; order Rodentia; family Cricetidae; genus Phodopus; species Phodopus roborovskii. The sequence continues at coordinate 14,485,887 of NW_026126558.1, read as the reverse complement.
CAATTAATAAATACAGAGAAATCAGAATAGTATGGTATAATGGAAAAAGAGAAAGGCTTCAGGACCTTCCCTATTGGGAGCATGAGGGGAACAGGCCTATATGGTAAGATTAAGACACAAAGGGACAGACACATTTAGGGAATAGTTTAGTGCCTAACCCCTTAATGAGTGAAAATTGCTCTTAAATTGTATAGTCAGAAGTCCTTTTCCCAGGTTCAGACATTTGGATAAGGGTCTCCATTCCTTTGGAGGCTTGAGGAAAATTTCTGCTTGACAAAGCAGTCATTCTCACACCTCTTGTAAGAGGAACTTGTGGCCTTCTGTAAACAATGATTGATTCGTATTTGTCAAGGTCAGTGTTAGATTCATCAGTCCCTGGTCTCAAGTCACACCCCAGCTCACAAGATCCTTTTCTCCTATTTAATCCTGTGTGCAACTATAGAGCTTAAAAGGTCTGTTCTTTTTTCAATAAATGCTGCTGGCAGCGATCCTGATTCACCTCCAGATCCTGTCTGTCTCCTTCTTCTTCACCCCACCCCTGACTCCACACATCCTCTTTGGGATCTGAGCCCACTGAAGCAAGTCTCCAGCACCTACTAGTAACAGTTGCTCTCCCTGATTTTTAACAGTACAGAAGATCTCAATTTCCTGATATGTATTTTCACAGCCTCAGATTTGTGCATCATCATGCATGTTCATGATCCAAAATGTAAACAAAAAGCAGCCTTGTGCATGTGTGTATAAAGTTATACCCAGAGCAACCCTTAGGAAATGACAAGGGAGTAGTCTATTTCTATTGCCCCTTAGGGTCTCCAGGAGCACAAGGAAATGCAGATCCATGGATGGATCCCTTGGGGGAGTCTGGTGACATTTGGGAACCTGCATTTGCACATACGAAGTGACTTTTCTGTGTTTTTTGAAAGCTTTATTAGGAACTGGGCTCCTGTAATGAAAATAAACCCTGAAGCTGGAAAGCCCCAGTGTCATTTCACAATGAAGTGCCCCACACCTGGCTCTATGGACCAGGAGATGTGAGAGCATCCCTTGAGCTTGGGGATAGAAAAGGAGAACTTGCCATCTCCATTTTGAAATTGTTCCTGTTTTAATTTATATTTTAAATTATTTTTATTTTTTTCCATGTGTATGAGTGTTCTGCCTGCCTGCGTGTGTGTATCATATGCATGCCTGGTGCCCACAGAACCACAAGAGGGCACTGGATCCTCTGAAACTGGAGTTACAGATGGTTATGACCCTGCTGGGAATTGAACCAAGTGCTCTGGATGAGCAGCCAGTATTATTAACCAATGAGCCCGTGTTTATCAATCTTTAAGAATTTAAGAAATATGCAGATTTTGGGATGGGGAGATGTCTCAGTGGGTAAAACACTTAATACCCAAGCACAAGGACCTGAATTAAGACCTCCAGAACCCATGGGAAACTAGACACCGCAGGGTTCTATTGTACTCCTGTAGCAGGATAAGAAATGAGAGATGGATGAAGAAAGTAGAATTCCTGGAAACTTTAGACCATATAGGCCTGACATAAACAACAGTGTCTGAAACAGAAAGGAGAATTACACCCAAGATTGCCCTCTGATCTCCCTATGGGTGTCTTGGTCCTATCACACATCCGTCCTGACTCAGATACACAAACAAGCACTCACTCATGAACACTCACAATACACACACACACACACACAGGTTTGGGGGTTTTCTTTTAAGGCAGGGTATTACTAGTAGCCCTAGTTGGTCAGTAGCTCTCTATGTAGATGAGGCTGGCCTTGAACTCACCGAGTTTCCCCTCATCTCTGCCTCCTGGAGTCTGGGATTAAAGGTGTACACCACCACACACAGCCCAGATTTTACTCATACATGCACATGAATAGATTATTTATTTATTTATTTATTTAGACAAGGTTTCTCAGTAGCCATGGAGCCAGTCCTGGAGATCTATAGACCAGGCTGACCTTGAACTCACAGAGATCCACCTGCCTCTGCCTCCTGAGTGCTGGGCATGTGCTACCACCACCCAGCCACATGTGTAGATCTTATGATTTCAAGAAATCTGTGTAATTCTACCCGAATTTCTATGGTAACATAAATTCATTAATAGTGAAAAGCTTAGTATAGCACTTATTGTGAAAGAGCCTTCTCATCTCTGTCTTCAATCCTCATCCCACGACAAGGCACAAGCTAAAAGGACATTCTAGACTCCCTGATGAAGAGTCCCAGTAAATAGCTGGGTTCCTATAGCTGGAACCTGGGATTGGGCTTGGCTGAAGCCTCCTGCCACCTAGTGGTTGTTCAAGGACTTGCTTCTAGTTTCTCCTTTCCTCCATTACACTTCCCATTTGTTAACCCAAGTAAATGTTTGCCCAGCACCCAATGTTGTCAAGCACTTTAACGAATGGTTTTCAATGTTCTTTCCTGCACACAACATGGGTATAAGTAAGAATCAGTTGGGAAGGAAGGAAGATATTTTTAAAAGATACTTTTCTAGTGGGTCTAGTCATGAAGTGTCATAGTTAGGAAATCTATGCTGGTTTCCCATGGGGTAAATACACTTCAAAACCTCCAAAGATATCCATGTGTGGTGATGCACACTTGTAATCCAGGTAGGAGGCAGGAGGATCAATGCAAATCTGAGAATAGCCTTGGTTTATATAGCAAGTTCTGAGTTATCTAGGGCTACTCAGGGAAATCTGTCTCTAAAACAAAACCAACAAAATCCAGATACAGACTCTGTCCACTTGCCTGATGATCGGTGGCCCCCAGGGGCCCGGACTGACCAGCTTGGCTACTAGCCAGGCTCATAGCCAGGCCTTGGGCTGACCCACCCGAGCATCTACCCCATCTAGAACCTGCTGGAGCTCAGGAAGGGAGCAATACCAGCAAGATCTCTAAGACTTGTGGTAGCCACAGGCTATCCCAGAGGAGTTCTGGTGAGGATGCAGAGAGGATGGTGTACCAGAAGTCAGAGGTCTTCAGTGACCCATTGCAGTAGCATTTATCAGTAACATGATGGGACAAAGAGGGATACTATATATGACACACTGTAGCACCTATTGCTACCAGGGCAAATGGGGATGTTGGAGAAGCAGGGAAGAAGGAAAAGCAAAGAGATTTTTCTGTTCGTGTGGATTTTGTTTTGAATTGGTTTCGGGTTTGTTTTTGTTTTGATTGGGTTTTTTGTTTGTTTGTTTTGTTTTGTATTGTTTTTTGTTTTTGCTTTTGCTTTTGTTGATTGATGGCTTACTTTGATTTGTTTCCTTATGGGGGGCCATGACAAGGATGAGGGGAGAATTCAGGGACTGGGAGGCGAAAAGAATTAGGGTGCATGATGTGAAACTCCTTAAGAGTCAAAAAAGAAGTTATTAAAAAAAAAAAAAGCTAGAATCTCTACAAATATTCCCTAGTTGCTCCCTAAAATACAGACATGAACCTTCTGATGTGACAACTCAATGTTATGTTTCATGTCTGCCTAGACATGACATTTAGTTTCCAAACTGCCTTCACATCTTCTATTGCTTTTAACCTTTTTGCAACCACGTGAAAACATATTCCTCACTGTGCAGAAGAGGACAATGGGTTCTGTCAAGGCCGTTTTCATTCTTTAGGCCCCATAACTAGTTCAGTGATAAAACTGTGCCTCAAATCCAGGCTGTGCCCAATTCCAAATCCCATCATTTTCCTGCCACCTTGAGCTGACTCTGGACATGGGGCCAGTATCAGAGGACTGACTCTGGCCTGGACCAGTAGTTAAAGGAACACACATTTAAAGTATTTGCTTAATAAATAGTTTAAGAATGACAATGCACAAAGCATGGAGAATGCACAGTTTTAAAGATAAATAAGCTACAGCTCTTTGTCTTCCAGGTCTTTAGTGTCCTTTCCAATTCTTCACACATCTCCTTTTTTGTTTCATGTTGCCTTTATATGCTATTCTGCCTCAACCTTTCTCATAGCTCACAGCAACATGCTGAGTGTGCTGGTAAACCAGCTCTCTAAATCAGAAGGAAGGAAAGAAGAAAGGAAAGGAGGGAGGGAGGGAGGAAGGGAGGGAGGGAGGGAGGAAGGGAGGGAGGGAGGGAGGGAGGGAGGAAGGGAAGGAGAAATGAGGTAAGGAGGAGGTTATGCAGGGAGGGTGGAAGGAGGGAGGTTTAGCCATTTGTTTTACTATTTTCTCTTTGGGAGCCACCACCCAGCTCCCAAGCAAATCACTTGGAGGCTTTATTCTTTCTTATTAATGCCCAGCCTTAGCTTGGCTTGTTTCTAGCCAGCTTTCCTTAATTATCCCATCCATCTTTTGCCTCTTGGCTTTTATCGTTTCCTATTCCTCATACCTTTCTTTTTTCTTTACCCTGTTGCTGATTGTGTAGCTGGGTGGTCAGCCCATGGTGTCCTCCTCTCCTCTCACTCCTAGATCTTCTCCCAGATTTCTGCTCCCGTTTATTCTCTGTGCTGCCAGCCCCACCTATCCTGTCTCCTGCCTAGCTATTGACCAGTCAGCTCTTTATTAGACCAATCAGGTATTTTAGACAGGCAAAGTAACACAACTTCATAGAGTTAAACAAATACAAAATATAAAAGAATACAACACACCTTTGAATTAGTAAACAAATATTCCATGGCATAAACAAGTGTAACTCATCTTCAACTAATATCCACAACAGGAGGGAGGAGGTTTGATGCTGCTGATTTGTATGGGGTAAAAAGCCCCATGTTGGTCAATTTCTTATTGTCAATAATTGACTGATGAACTTACAAAATCCCCCAAATACTTAAAAATTTGAAATTTGGGGCCAGTAAGATGGTTAGTAAGTAAAATCCCTTGCTGCAAGAGGAGCCCGATGACCTGAGCTGTCAGGTTGATCCCTGGAACCCACCTTGGAAGGAGAGATTTGACCCCTAAAAATTGTCCTCTGACTTCCACAACACAGGCTATGGAACACAAATGCCTGCACACAGAGATGCACATTCACACACGCACATACATATACATGCATTATATACACTAATAATAAAATAATGATTTTAAAGCACTAGATATTTGTGTTAGTTTTAGGTTTTGTTATTTCGTTTCTTAACAAGGTGTTGAGATACACCTCAGGCCTGCACATGTGAGGCTCATGCTCCACCACTAAGTGACATTCACAGCCCAAAGCTGTATGCTCAAGTGCTTCAAAGAAAGTGCCCACACAGGCAGAGGAGACCTTCCTGGGAAAGCAGAGGATCAAAAGGGGCAGCAGATGCCCTTGGGTAGATCAGAACTCTCTCTGGGGTTGGTGTAGAGCAGCATAGGAATTTTTAGTTTGTTTGCTTTGTTTTAGAGACAGGGTATTGCTATATAGCCCAGGGAACTTCAAATTCCTGGAATTCTTCTGCTTTAGCATCTCAATGTTGCATTAACAAGCTTGCACTGCCACACCCACCTGAGCCTGTGAAAACTGGCCACCAAGAATGGATTTGGCAACCTCAGCAAGCAAGTTGGCAAGCTTTGCTACAGTTCTTCTTGTCAGGTCTCTGAAAGGACCATCGTCTGGTCTAGAGAAAAGATCCTTTACATGGACAGAGCTAGCTTGTTTGTCCTCCTCTGGAACCATGGACGGAAAGCCATTCATCTGAATCAAGTCACTAAGAATTCCTTTTCCACCACTGAATCTTTTTCACTAGGAGAAATATACGTTAGGCAGTAAAAGGCTCCTTGGCAGATAATAAACTGTACCTCACAGGGCACCATGAATACACATGGGAACAAACAATAAAGGGAAGCCTCATGAGGGAACGATTGCATCTGGTTCCACTGCGTCCTGTACTTAGAACACCAATCTGCACAAAAAAGAGCAAATAATATTCAATACAGGGACATATTCCAGACAAAACTAATCAGTGGTTTATCCCACGTGTGGCCACACCAAGTAGGAGTAACACTGTGTTTTGTCATTCCTACCTGTCTACAGGAATTAACAAGCATGGTGGGGGGGCTATTGTCCCCAAGGAAGCAGGAAAAAGCCTGGTTCTGTTATAATAGCCACGATCTAACACACTCCACCCTGTCTCCAGGAGAGTGTGATTAATGTTTAATCAAGTCTTGTCAGTTACATGAAATCAAGGAGAAATCCAATTCCCCCAATGTGGCACTTTTCATTAAGAGTGGAATATTTTGTTTGCTAAAAAGCCAACATCTTACTTTATTAAACACAAGTCAAAAGAATATCCCTAGGGAAGATTCACAAATAAAAATCCATGGGTATATTAATCAGGGTTCTCTAGAGAAACAGAACTGTAGAATATATATATATATATATATATATATATATGTATATATATATATATATATGTGTGTGTGTGTGTGTGTGTGTCTATAGACATATATGTATGTATAGCTATATATCTATATCTATGTGTATAGATATATACAATACATATATTGGTATATGCAAACATGTGTATATCTGAACATATATACCTATATGTGTGTGTGTGTATACACACACACACACACACATATGATTTATTAAAGTGCCTTACAGGTTATGGTCTGACTATTCCAACAATAGCTGTCTCCTGATGGAAAGTCCATGAATTCAATAACTGTTCAGTCTACAAGGCTGGATGTCTCAGCTGGTTTTTATACCAGAATCCCAAGGAAGTAGACAGTGAAGGAATGGACTTACCAGTGAGAGTGAGGGCAAGCAGGAAAAGAGCAACAGCTTCCTTTTCCCCTGTACTTTATATGGGCTGCCAGCAGAAGATATGGTCCAGATTGAAGATAGACCCTCCCACCTCATGACATTTGGATTTAGGTTAGGTCTTTCCACCCTAACTGATTGAATTAACAAAAATCACCCACAGGTGTACCCAGACACTTGGAGCTTAGTTAATTCCAGATGTAGTCAAGTTAACAAAAAAAAAAAAAAAAAAAAGCCATTTAAATGAGCAATCAGAAATTTAACTTTCCCATGATGCTTTCTGGTCTCTAGAAATACTATCATGGAATAAGAGGCAAAGGATAAATTTGTGAACTGGGTGTGTGGAGTCCTGCATACTCAATCCTGAACCAGAGCCTCAGTCCTCCATGAGCTTTGATATCTAGCACAAGCCACAGGCCCTGTTAAGTGTCAAAGTAGCCAGAGTAAACAGTGTTCCAGAGAGAAAGCTCCCAATGTGTGCGTCTGAGCATTTCAAGGAAGAGTGCCCACATAGGCAGAGGAGACCTTGCTAGGAAGGAGGAGATTTGAAGAAGTAGACTTACTCTCAGGCAGAGTCAGTGGTGAACTGAGTGTGGTGGGTCATGCCTACTTGTAATCCAAGTACTTGAGAATAGGAGTTCGAGGTCATGCTTAACTACATGAGTTCAAGGTTGGCCTAGGCTACTTGAGAGACTGTCCCAACAACAAAACAGAACAAAACAAAACAAAACAAAACAAAACCCAACTGAGCCACTGAGATGAATCAGTGGGTAAAAGAACCTTGCCATCGCTAAACCTAAACTGGCCACTGACCTGAGTTCTCTTTGTGGGAACCACATAGTGGAAGGGGAGAACCAGATCTTGAGAGCTGTTCTCTTACCTCCACATAGATGCTGTAGAAAATGTGTGCCCCACCCCCCAAAAATGCACAATCACCATATGTACATGCATACCTAACTATATACATACGTACATACATACATAAGTGGAAGGCTGTATTGAATGTCAGTCTAAGAGCTGTTTCTTAGACCCTTTCCTTGCTAACAGACCCTCTTGTGCTCCAGAATTTGTTAGCATGCTTTTGATCTCAGAGAAGGTAGGTGCTATGGTTTGGATAAATGTTCCTCCAAATGGGTACATACAGGTTTTGTCTCCAGATGGGGTAGTATTAGGAGATGTTCTGGGCTTTTAAGACACAGACCTAAGTGATTGAAGGACCCACCATCTTATCGCTTCTCTGCCTCCTGGCTCCAAATACCAGCACTGACTCCCACAGTGTTGTCATATGTCACACTCAGCAGAGGCCAAACCAGTGCCCCCTAACTATCCCCATCTGACCTTGGGTCTAGCCCAAACTGTAAGCTAACTAATCCTTTTCCCTCATAAGGGAAAGTTAATTGCCTCAGTCCTATGTCATAATGATGTGAAGTTGGCCCTTTGGTGGAATAGAGCATCTCAGAGTGTGTTTTACTCCCTTAAAAATGGGGATCAAAGAAAACGATCTGTCCCATAATACCTCCTCTCTCCCTGTTTTCAAGACAGTGCTGTAAAAAGATGATAATGGAGTCAACGCAGCCATCTTGGGACTGGTAGAGAAGGTAAGAAAAGGACAAAGATGCCTGCCTACTGCATAGAGAGCCATGAGTCCATAGTAGAATGAACTACTTCCTCCTAGGAAAGGAAAAATAAACCCATGTTTGCTTAACATGCATTTTCTGTTATTTGTAATGAAAGACCTTCAAAGCGAGGACCTTCACCCTCCGACTCAGGAAAGGTGACACCCCAAATCACTCACGAGAAGAGGTCTTGATGCAAACAGCAAGAGGACTTTTTTATTCCAAGCGTGTTGGGGTCCACAATCATATGCCATGCTGGGGTAGAGGACTGAGGACCCCGAGTGTGGAATCGAGACAACTTTTATAGGGTTTACAACAAAGCCCGATCATCGCAAACCAATCATCCTATAGCATCAAGAGCCTGTGGGTGTGGGCCAATCAATTTAAACCATTCTATAGTTTCTAGACCAATCATTTTAAATCATCCAAGCCCGTGCTTTTAGACCAATCAGTTTTCTATAGGCCTGGAGGTCTGCATTTTTGTGGGCTCCTGGGTGGGGTGACAAATGGCAGTTAGGATGGGTCACTGGGGAGGGAGTTTCACAAGCAGTTTACCAAAGTCAGATAATCGGTTAGTCAGCTCATTCCCCGTTATCTTACTAGGCCATGATCATGTGCTCAAGGGCCTGTCATAAGCAGCAAGAAGTGTGACCTTTCACCTATTTACTGGCAGAGGACAGGGTCTGGAATTTGAGGTATATAGGGCTTCTTAAATAGTATTTCTAAACTTCTAGCTTCCTGGGGTCATTGGAGAGTTAGGCTGTATTTTCCATTCTTTCAGTAGCAGCACACGGGCCTTAGCTTACTAAGATTTCAGAGTTTTGTGTGCTCATTACTAGGCAACAAACTATACTAAAACTCAAAGCAGTAGGTCTGGCCACATTGATTACCTATAATTTTGTGGACCCACAGGACCCTGTTGCAAATTGTTAGACCCTAATTCTGGGGTCCTGATGGGCTGATGGGAGAGCCCCTCGAGACAAACACCAAAACCAGGAGATGCAACAAGCAAGAGGTGTTTATTGAACAAGTGCACTCGGGTATTAGCAATCTCAGGGAAAGCTGCACAACCCCCAAAGGGTTCAGGTTCCTTTTTATAGAGACAAGCTGCAAATCAGCATAGGGCACAAGGTGATTGATTACAAAGTATGATCTCATGTTTGAGAGATCACCCAGGTATGACCTGTTCTTATTCAAGGGATAAACCACAGAATGTCTTGGAAAGTCCCCAGACTGTCTATTGGCCAGGAGTGACCCAGACAAGGCTGTTCATCTGGAATCATTTGTTCCAGGGTTGGGAGCCTATTTCCTTGTTGTGGTCCAAAACCTGTGACAAACTTTTTTCATACTCTGGCTTTCTCTTGGCTGTACATTTAGAGCCTTCAGTTATTCCACAAAGGTTTGATGATTTAGCCTATTTGATGAACTAGCCCTATGTAACAAGATAAGTCTAGCATATAACCACTAGCCCCATCACCATAGTAACCTTTCTTGTTCTCATAATTCCTGTTTTTTCCTCCCATGTCAACGTCTATTCTTTATGATTTTCTATATTCTGTTTGCAAGAATTATTCTCCTGCCCCTTCCCTACATCCTTGCTCTGCAAACTAAAATCTTCCTAAATGACCTCAAAAATTATTAGCTCCGCAAGGTTTGTTATCTCACTTAGCTTCTGAGGGCCATGGATTTGGCATTTGGGGATGGTTAAGCTGAATGGTTCTGGCTTCTGGCTTTGCCAGGGCAGGAAATCCCAGAAGGAGAAATGGAATTCCAAGTGTCTTTAATGACATTATCTTAGAAGTCATGTGCTGGGCAGGTGGGGCATAGCTCAATCAGTAAAATGATTGCCACATAAGAATGAGGACCTGAGTTTGATCCCCAGAATTTACATTTAAAGGGAGGGATGTTAGCACATCCCAGGACTCAGGACACCTAAGGTTTGCTGGTCAGCCAGCCTAGTAGAATTGGTGAGTACCAGGTCACAATGAGAAACTCTGTCTCAAGAAATAAAGGTAAAGAGTAGCTGAGGAACAACACTCAATGCTGGCCTCTTCCTGTGCGCTCTCTCTCTCTCTCTCTCTCTCTCTCTCTCTCTCTCTCTCTCTCTCTCTCAGAAAAAAGGTCATTAACATGCTCACAATTCTATCACTCTAATATTAGTCATTCTTGTTGCAAGGAGACACTAGGCTTCACAGTGTATGGTCCTGAGTTCTGCATCAGACAGTGGTCGGTCAGAAAGCCAAAGGCATTATGAGATACAATTGTGATACATGCGTGCGCACGCGCGCGTACGTACACACACACACACACACACACACACACACACACACACACACTTTTTGAAGACCTTATGGTAGAGATCTGACTACTGATTAAGGAACTGGTCAAGTTGTCTGAAAAGCTGCCATCTTACTCTCTGTGGCTGGAGCTGGAGGTCCACAGAGACAGTCACTGGGAACTGAGGGTGGAAGTCGAGTAGAAAAAGGAGGACCTGTTGAACCAATGAGTGTAAGATGGATCTTCATTACTGATTCAGGGCCTCTGACTTGGTCAAAACATGGGTGCCTTTCCATGAGCAGAAATGCTCTAGGATGGTCATTCTGGGGCCACAGTGGTTTATGTCTGGGAATTGTCACTGAGATAGGACACAGGAAGTATCTGTGGGGCTGAAAGAGCTCTTGTTCCTGGATCTTTACATTGTAATGTCCATTATATGAAGAAAAGAAATAGAAAATTAAATACTTAACAACTACGGCAGCTTTTTCAGCCTGTGCCCTCAGGACATATGCAACCGAGTATATCTATAAATGTGACCCAATACAAGGCAGTAAATTTACTTAAAACATTATGAACTTACAGGGGTCAGATTTCTCATTCTTGTAATTCTATTGTACATTCTCAAGCATGCCCTTGTAGATGACAATGTCATTCTGCAATGTCAAAAGATTGGGCACATCTGAATGCTTTATTTCAATAAAAACATTTACTTCTAAAGCAAAGGATACAGTGCATGGTACAAATCTTGCATGTCTAAGACTCTGAAATTGGGTCTAAATACCACAAAGAAAAAAGTTACCCAGAAAATACTGATGCCAGGTATGGTAGGTCAAACCTAGGTCTTGGGAGGCAAAGGCAGCCTAGGCCACCTTGTCTCAAAAATTGAAAGAGCAAAATCAGCCTGGTGTGGTGGGTGGCACAAGCCTTTAATCCCATCAATCAAGAGGCAAGTCAATCTCTATACTCGGGCAGTTTGGTACCAACCTGGTCTGCATTGAGAGTTCCAAGACAACTAGGCTAAGTAGGGAGATCCTGTCTCAATACAAAACAAAACAAACAAAAAAATCAAGAGAACATTGACATATTTTAGGCAAGAGATTTAGGAAAAGAGAAAGAAATCTGGATGTGCAAAAGTACAGCCATTATATTATTTTGATCTATCTCCCCAATCTAAACCCACCATTCCCATCTCATGTGTTCTGCTTTATAAACCACTTTTACTTTTACAGGGTGGGGTGGTGGTGGGGATGGGGGCGTGGGGGGAGCTAATGACATAGATCATCAGATAAAACCACTTGCTGCCAAGCCTGAAGATCTAGTTCAATCCCCAAAACCTAATGGTAGAAAAAGAGACCAGACCTCTGTAAGTTGTCTTCTAACTCACATGCCATCATAGCATAAGTGAAAACATGCTCCCAAAATAAATAAAAGTCAGTTTTAAAGTGAACAAAAATGCATATACTATGGACATGTTCCATGTCAATCAATATCCTGTTATGGTAGAATTTCAGTAGTCCAAAAAATCCAATACATTCACCCATTTTGAATAATATTCTTATTAGTTTAATCATTAAAATATTGCTTTTGCTTCCTCTTGATGAATGCCCATCAACAGACTCAGACCCAGTCTGTATTCGCTCTTTATTCCAAAGGCAAACACTGGCTTTCTCACGGGCAGCCTCAGCTATCTAGTATGTATTTTGGAAAGTGGCTTCATCTCCTCAGCTAGAATTAATTAGAAGAAGCTGCAGGCCCAGTGAATGAGGGACTTTCAGAGACATTAGCCTGTCTCCTGGACTTACTGTCTCCACACCCCCATGGCCAGCTCTGGAAGCATTTCCTGTCTGGCTTCAACTTGAAAGAACCCCTTAGCAGGAAACAGCAGCAGCCAATATCAGCTGCTTGGCCCTCTGCAGACTGGCACAGAGCAGCAGCCAAGAAAGACTCCCAAGACGAAAACTAGACACTAACTAAACAACAGCGGTCCTCTCACTGTTTACCAGGTGTCCAGAATGGATGTGCTGGTGGCTTCCTGAAAGGAAAGAAATGCTGATCTGTGTCCTAAAGCCCTAAAACCTCTAGCCTCTGAGAAAAGAGGCAGTGTTTTCTGACATCGCATCTTCCCCTCTAGCCTGAAGGAGTCTCCACACCTTTGAAAAAAAGATATAAAAGCTGATAAGTAACTCTGGTTTTTGTTGTTGTTGTTGCTTTTTTTATTTTTTTTCCTGGTGGGAGGATTGAAACTGTCCCTTTAAATACAAATATGTGTAACAATGACATTGGATATTATGGGATGAAATTACAGGGAGGATCATACCTGAATCCAGCCTGATCCATTCTACCATCCTCATGCTTAAAGTGGTGGACACAGGGACCTGCTTTGCCGATGCAGAGTTGTTTTAAACTCCACTTCAAGTCACCCTGAAGTGTGCTGCATAATCATGGAGAGTCTCCCAATGCTTAGTATCTCTGCATTGTACTTGGCTCAGGCCTGATTCTTTGGATCCAGAGAATACCTATTCATATTTGCATATCCTGCCCATATTTACATATCACATCCATATTTGCATATCTCGGATTTTAGCTAGAAGGTTAACAATGCTTACTTAAAAAGGTAAAGGGTGGGGGTGGAGAGATAAGTTAGCACTTGAGAGTACTGGCTATTCTTGTTGAAGAGTTGGATTCCATTCCCAGCACCCACACAGTGGCTCACAACCATCTCATTCCAGGGAAGCTAGCATCCTCTTCTTCTGGCCCTCTGCAGGCACCAGTCATGCACATGGTGCTTGTACATACATACATGCAAAACTCTCATATATTAAAATAAAGTGAGTGAATAAACATAAAAGAAATGTCAAAGAGAAAGAGCCAGCCATTCCTGCATATGTAGGAGACATGAGGTCCTTGTTTTCACAGATAAACACCAGGGATGTTAAACATATAATGTCTTTTCTAAGAAAAATGCAAACCTGTTTTCTGCCCAGAAGGCTGGGAATGGATATGGTTAATAGACTGGCAACCTTGGTGCCACCTGTATGGACAAACCACATCTGGCTTCCCCAGACTCTTATGTCTATCCCAAGTCATCCTCTCCAGACCCTTCTCTTGAGCTTTGCCTCTCAGTCTATCTATAGAACCCATTTTTATGGAGGAGGTCACATGCACTTTTCAAAGAATTTTGATTTAGTCATGTCTTAAGCTTTGTTGTACACATGGGATTGAATTAATCACCACCAGAAAACTTTTTTCCAAACTGTGCTGTGCTTAATTAAATGCCTAAATAAACTACTGGGGAGGGGGTGCGTGGTCAGACTTTTGAAGTTTGAACTAACACTGGCTACTGAGCTGTGTTGAACCAGACTTCCTTCTTGCTTCACAAGGATCAACACTCTGCTGGTTGTGTTGTTTGCAGAGACCCACACACATATAAAAAACTTGTTGTCTGTCTTTGTGATTCATATGGACCAGTCCTAGAAGCTGACCCAATCCAATCACAATCCTCTGGGAGGGAAAGTCACTGACTGACTAAGACCCTCTCCTCTTTCCCTTTGGACAGGATTAGTAGTAAGTACTGAGAATCTTACATTTCCCATTCCCTATGCTACAGTGATATTAACTATAGCTTATTTATGCTAACTAGGGCCTGAGTAAGTGCTTTACAGGTGTGAGTTCCCTTGTGTACCCAACAACTCTGGATTTCAGGTACCACTATCTTCTGTTTTGATAGATGGAGAAACCAAGATGTGAAGAGCTTGAGTAAACTGTCCACCATACAGCACACACTGGATTTGATCCCCAATAATCCAAGATAATGTGCTGCTAAGCATTAGACTAAGTACCTTTCAATATATGTGTGTATATAACATATTTTCTAAGAAAAAAAAAGTCTAGAGAGATGTTTCAGCATTGAAAATCATATATTGTTCTTTCAGAGGACACTTGGGGGTTGGTTCCCAGCATCCACATCAGGCAGCCTATAATTCAAATTCCAGGAGATCCAATATCCTTTTCTAGCTTCCACTAGACCTAAATGAGTGATTATACACACACACACACACACACACACACACACACACGAGAGAGAGAGAGAGAGAGAGAGAGAGAGAGAGAGAGAGAGAGAAAGTTGTCATCAGAGATTCTATAACAACCTCCTGAAATGACCCTTGTCCATCACGATAGGCAAAAGCTTCATACCAAGATGAAAACCAAAACCAAGCAATACCCATTAGCTCCATCACTGAATTTACACCAATGAAGCACTAAGAAAAATTATTCAGAGTCAGAAAAGTGAACCTGCCCAAGTTTAATTCCCCATCTTGTTGCCATCTTCTTGTTTCCAGCGCAAGAAGAGCAACAGATTGCTGACGTCCAAGGAAGAACAAGGACTTTATTTGTTGCTGGCATCTAAAGGTTGAAAACCATTTCTACCAACTCCAACTCTGGGAGAGCCACAGAAGGGGATTGTTAAGGTCTTTCCACTGTGGTCTGCCCATGCTCTCAGAGGAGGGAGATGAATACTGACTTATTTGTATCCTTTAACCATCTTGGCAATGATACCAGGCAAGTCTCACCATAAATCTGAGACGCTGGTACATCTGGGAAAAACATTGACTGAATGTTTGCCTTCCTTTAAAAATGAGCTTTCAGTGGAGTTGGTGTTTGGAGGATGGGAAGAGAGGATACAGGTTAGGGAAGGAAAGGAGTGGTCATAAAAAAAGAAAGGTAGTAGGAACTTGAATGTTATTTTAATGATGATGAAAGTCATTATTAAGTAAGACCTCCTATTAAATAATCTGGGTGTCATCATCATGTTGATAGTTTTTTAGGGAATCTTTTTAATCTTCCCAGCCTTGATGGTAAATATAATCTCCATATTGTGGGAATGTGAAGAGCAGAGGGACTGTTCTCATAATAAACTTGTTTACTTCACAGAGCCAGCAAAGGCACAGGCAAAGTCAAAGGCAAAGGCAGGGAAACACAGTCTCCAGTCTATGTGATGTCATTTGTGCCTTTCAACTATCCCATGTTGGTGTGGAGAATGAGGAAAGGAGTGGGTGTGTAGATATTTGAGGGCCAAGGACTTAGAATCCTTAGCACTTCATCTAAGGGTCCTAAGAAGTAGCCAGCATGGGAAGGTGCTACAGGAAAATGTGGTCCTAAAAAAGGAGGAACTGGTTTAAGATGAGATCACAAATTAGAAAGCAGCCAAAGAAGTGACTGCCACATGCCCAAAGCCAAACTATGGACAAATTACCTCATCAGCCATGGTCATGGAAGAAACAGCATAAACAGCAGGCTTTGGTGAATTAAATTGGGTCCTATAATTGCGTGTGTGTGTGTGTGTGTGTGTGTGTGTGTGTGTGTGTGTGTGTGTGTGTACATGTGGGGAGAGAGTACTTCATATGTGTGCATATGTATTGAGACCAGAGGACAACCTCAGGTACCATCTACTTTTTTAAAAAACAGTTTCTCAGTGACCTAGAGATCACCAAATGGGCTCTTGGGCCAACCAGGCAAAGATGTGCTCATCACTGTTTGCCCAGAACTAGGATTACAAATGTGTGCCACCACATCCAGCTTTAAAAAAGAAAGAAAGAAAGAAAGGAAGGAAGGAAGGAAGGAAGGAAGGAAGGAAGGAAGGAAGAAAAAGAAACATTAAATTCTGAGAATAAAACACAGGTCCAGTGGTCCAGTCTTTGTAAATTGCCCAGACAGAAGACTAGTTATAGTAAACTGATAACAGAGATGGGGGAGAAGGAGGAAAATGAGGAGAAGGAAAAGGAGGAGGACAAGGAAGAGGAGGAAAGTTTTTTGGATAAAGCACAAGCCTGTAGTGGTAGATCTGTCTGACTCGCTGGGCAGTGACATCTCCATTCTAGGAAGGAAAGTTCCAACAGAGGGCTATCACCAATATAACATCAGGGACTCCTGTAATAGATCTGATGACTGTGTATCTCTCAAATGTGACACTTTATTTTTCTCATCTTGCTGCCCTGATTTTATCAGAAATTTTCACATTGAACTCTCGAATAAACCCAGGAGGTCCCCATCTCTCTCTCTACCAGGTGAATGTTGCTTCTTAGCTGAGCTCTGATTGCCAAAGAGCTAAGTTTGACCATTTATAGATCGAGAAAAGCAAATCCAATATATAATAATGATTTCCTTACTGGGTTACATTGTCATGACAGCCAAGAAAACTGAAAAACAAACAAAAAACCCCTAGCATAGCATCCAAGATTAATGGAGTCTAAGTCACCATCTTTGCACTTCAAAGCATTTAGGTTGACATGTCTCATGAAAATCATGTTTATGAAAGGGCCCACTAAGCTAACTAGCCATCTCAGCAGGCATTAGAACTGTGTCATCCAACATGGCAGCCACTGGCCACAGGTGTTGCTGAGCACTTGCATCCAATAGCACTGGTTTAAAAAATAAGAAAAGACCAAGTAGCTGGAGTGTGTAGCTTGTTTACATGGTAGAACGCTTGCCTGATATGCAGGAAGTCTTGAGTTTGATACCCCAGAATCATATAAAACAGGTGTAGTGGTACATGCCTGTAATCCTAGCACTGGGGAAGTGGAGGCCAAAAGTCCACAAATTCAAAGTCATGCTTGACTACACAGCAAGTTTGAGGTCAGCCTGACTACTAGGGACCTGAGAGAAGAGACAGAGAAAGAGGGAGGGAAGAAAGACAGAGAGGAAGAGAGGAGGAAGAGAAAAAAGTAGTTTCTGTGTCTAGGATCAAATATGTAGTTGGAGAGCAACACATGAAAGCCAATTGCATTCACAGAAGAAACGTTTCATATAATGCATACAGGCAGGAGGACTACGTCAACAGCTGGGTTTAGAGCAAGATGTGTCTAAGAGTCTTAACATAAGTGTGATGCCTTGCTTTTCCTTATGGAAGTAAAAAGGGCAGCCAGAGTATCCCAGGGATGGTCATCTACTGTGACAACACCACACATCATTACATGTGCTCTAGTTTGCTTGGTCCTTCTGCAAGACGGGTTAAAAAAAAAAAAAAAAAAAAACTGTGGGTTTTGGTTTTTGGGTTTTTGTTTGTTTATAGTCATTGACCACTGGCCCACATCTAATGAGTGACATCTGAAATTTGCTCTCATGCTATCAGAGCTGTTGTTCATTCCCATAGGTAATACTGCCCCAGTGTAGCACAGTCTTATAACCTCTTCCTTTAAACCTGTTGCTGACTCTCTTCAAAGTGTTGACATCCTCAGTGGTCACCATTTTGAGTCACGACCAGCAGAAACAAGATAATTCACCCATCTACCTAACAATCTTTCTTCCTTGCATTTCAGCTTGGCCATGCCATATCCAAGTTCAGTCCCATGACCTTCCCTAAATGATGCCCTTGAACCTCTGAGAACAGCCTTCAAACGTGCTTGGCCCTGAGTATTAATAGATGAAATCACAATGTGGCCGGATGGATTTGCTGGTTAGAATTCGAGACTCTGGAAAATAGCTTAGAGCAGACTTTAAAATAGCAACTGGGAAACAAACACACCAGTGACACAGGGTGGCCCAGGATGTGTGTGTGGCAAACAGATGTTTATTAAGGAAAATAAAATACCGGTGACAGCTTTAAAATCCTCATAAAAACGCTTTTTGTCTAAAGGCAATATTTTTATAGTTCCTATTCCCTGCCCATAAATGTGTACCCTTTCTTAAATAGCCCTTTCAGAAGCCCAGGTCCAACCCAGGAGACAAGATGGTTTTATCATACTGATCAGCAAAACAGGAGTTATTCAGCCTTCAAGAAAAGGGAAACTACCTTCCCTGGACAAAGTGGGGAGGGGACCATCAGTCTCATTCTCTTTCACGTCTGTGTTGGTCTTGATTTTTTTCTTTAAGATTCTGAGGGTGTTTCCAGGGTTTTGGAGGCAAGGGCTCACATAAAGGGACAGACCATGTATGATGTGAGTAGTCATGCATGGCAGAATGACCATCTTTGGCCCCAGATGCAGGCATGCAGGTAGTACCCATACATACATGTGCTGAGTAGTTTTGTGTCAATTTGACACAAGCAAAAGTCATCTGAGAGGAGGGAGCCTCGATTCAGAAAATGCCTCCATAAGATCATGCTGTAGGCAATGCTATAAAATATTTTCTTAATTAGTGACTGATAGGAGAGGGCCCATCCCATTGTGGGAAGTGCCACCTGTCCCCCCATGGTGGTCCTGGGTTCTACAAGAAAATAGGCTGAGCAAACCACAAAGGACAAGCCAGTAAGCAGTACTCCTCCATGGCCTCTTCATCAGTTCCTGCCTCCAGGTTCCTGCCCTGTTTCAGTTCCTGTCCTGATTTCCTTTAATGAAGAACAGTGATGTGGAAGCATAAGCCAAATAGACCCTCCCCCCCAAGTTGCTTTCATTATGATTCATTACAGCAATAATAATCCTAACTAGAACAATACATGAATGCAAAGTACCTACATATACACATAAAATAAGCTAAGTAAATTTAAGACAAAAGCTTTGTAAAGCTCAAGCAGGGCTTCCATCTGTGTCTGAGCACCTATCAGATATTCAGAGCTGCCCCAGGATTCAAAATGATGACCTCTTAGCAGGACTCCAACTGCTGACACAGCTGTGAGACTCATTGCACTTCCGTGGGTTGAGGCGCTGTAGTCCTCTGGTCATGGACCTCACTGCTTGGAAAGGAGGGAGGATTGGAAGGATACAGAATCACAGCTTCCCACCACATTTTCCCAAGTACTTATTCAGAAAATGCTACACAGCAAGGATTGTACTGTGTGTCTAATCAAGCTCACTGACCCAGCCTCCAGCTCACAGATATCCAGCAAGTGAGGAGATAAAACCAAAGTCCTAGGGTGAGCATCAAACTGTGCTGGAGAACAGTAGATTGGGACCTCTTACATGGTGCAGAGAATGCCTGAGTGTGGAGGTGGCGGTGAATTCAGATCTAAAAGAGGAGGGACCAGGCACAGCCACACCAGAATACACAGCAGTTCAAGTTTGGGAGGGGTGAGGTAGAAGGCCACAGGGAAAGTATCTCTGAAAGCTCAGTGGGGGTTGGGGCACAGTTGTGACTAAAGTGATCATCAAATCATAATTCAAACTTGTCAAGCAGTCTCTTCAACCTGAGAGAGTCACCAGGAAGAGCTAGGGGAGACACTGTTGGTATCTAAGTCTCACAAACAACTATTGAGATCTGGTTTGATGTTTAAATTTAACAGAAGATCTGTCTCAGCATGGCTGTTGGGGCGGGAATCACAGCAGTTGATGTTCAGATGGTTATGGGGGGGGGGTGTCAGAGATCTAAGGCCATACCCAAAGATAACTTTTGGGGCTCTGATTATCAGCCCATTGAGTGGATAATGAAGACGTTTATTGTGATGGGAAAGACAGGGTCAGAAAATGAAACTTTTTTTTTTTTAATTCACAGGACACTCATAGGGAAAGAAAGATTTAATTTTTAACCATTATAGATTGAAATGCCTGTAAGATATTAAACCAGAGGTGTCATGTGGGAAGCCAGACCTAAGAATTGGAGGGGAGGAGATTCAATGGATGAGTCCCTGGTAAAGAACTGGATGCCCTGAGAGGGAACAAGATTATGGAACAAGAGAGTCTGGGGGAATTTGAGCACCCAGCAGGGATGGTTGGATGAACCAAGAGGACCAGATTTAGTGAAAACATTGTGTAGGATACTGTAACCATGGATACAGCACTGTCCATTTGTTCACACCCACAGAATGGATGGTACTAATGGCAAATCCATCCAGATACAATTCACTCTTGACTTTAGTTAATAAGTTATATACTGATACTAATTCATTGATTGTAACAAATTTACCACACTAATTCAAAATGTTACCAGTAGTAAGAACTATGCTGACAGACACAGGAAGGGTGGCAACACATGAAAGAAGTTTTTGCACTTCTGGAATATCTGTAGATTTAATGATACTCAGTAAAATTAATTAATTGATTAATTCTACTGGGTCTGGAGAGCTGACTCAGCAGATAAGAGCATTTACTGCTCTTGCAGAGGATACAGGTTCGACTCTCAGCATCCACCTGGAAGCTCACAACTCTCTGTGACTTCAGTTCTATTGGGTCCAACACCTTCTTCTGGCCTCTCTGGGCACCAGCCATGCACATGCTGTACATAGGTACATGGCAAAAAACCACTCAAGCACATAAAATAATAATTTTTAAAACTAAAAAAAAAATCCACAGTTCTAGTGCTAGAGAGATGGCTCAGTGTTTAAGAGCACTGCCTGCTCTTCCAGAGGTCTTGAGTTCAATTCCCAGCAACCACATGGTGGCTTGCAACCATCTGTAACCAGATCTGGTGCTTTCTATGGGTGTGCAGGCATTCATGCAGGCAGAACACTGTATACATAATAAATAAATAAATAAATAAATTTAAAAATACACAATTCTAAAATAAATAAATTCTACTATCTTGAGAAGAAAAAAGCATGGACTTTTGGATGCAACACAAAGAAAAACCTAATATAAAAGAGTTTTTCCTGGAAAGTAACAAAGAGCCTTAAAACATTACATATTTATTTAGAAGAAAAAAAAAATGTCTTCCCTTACAAGGGTTGTGTGAGGATAGCTCAACTCAAAGGTCTAAGACAAACACTTGGCTTTTCATCATTGGCAACTTGAATCCCCCCGCCCCCTCTGAGGAAAGGATTTGCAGAGATGGCAAAAGTATTTTTGATCAATTGTGGATTCAAAGTTTGTTTTACACATTGATCTTTTCCCTTCTTCAATCAATGCTCTTTTTCACAGCTCAAGCCTTCCAGAGTCAGTGAAAAGTAGACTGTGGTGTCATCTATGGCCCTGGGAACCTTAGTGGTATGGTCAATACCACTTAGGCCTTTTGAGATTCATTTTCAATCACATACAACAGAAGGGATTTCTGCTTCATAAGCTTGCTATAAAGAATAAGATAGCCTGATATTGAGCCCATCCTGGAATACACAGTGTCAGGTCAGCCTGAGCTACATAGTAAAACCTTGTCTCATAAAAACAGTATTTGGAGCCTAGAGAGATGACTTGGGAGTTAAGAGTACTTGATGATCCTGCAGAGGACCTGAGTTTGGTTCCCAGCATCATATGGTGGCTCACGAACATCTGGAACTCCAGTTCCAGGGAATCCAATACTGTCTTCAGGCATCTGTGGATACCAGGCATGAAAATGGTGCACAGACATACATGTAAGCAAAACACCCCACCCATAAACATAAAATCTAAAACAAAGCTTTAAGAAGCAACATTTGGAGCTGTGACTCAGTAGTACAGGATTTGTCTAGCATATGTTCCATCCCCAGCACTGAAAACAAAAAGTTGGCATTCTACTGTATAATCCATACATGTTACACTTAAAGGTAAGGATCTTCAGTATTCTACCCTGTAAATTGTGCATACTGATTTTATTTATTCTTCTCTCATATATTACATCCCAACCACAGTTTCCCCTCCCTCCTCTCCCCCAGCCCCACTTCCTCTCTATCTCCCAGATCCATTCCGCTTCCATTTCCCTTCAGAAAAGAGCAGGCCTCCCAGGGATATCAATCAGACATGGCGTAACACTCTATAAGACTAGGTACACACCCTCATATCAAGGCAGGATGAGGCAACCCGGTAGGAGGAAAAGGATCCCCAAAGCAGAGAATGAGTCAGAACAATGAGTCCCAACACCCTCCCACCCCCTCTCCCACTGTCAGGAGTCCCACAAGAGCACCAAGCTATACAACCAGAACACATACGCAGAAGCATATTAATTGTGCTAAGCGCTTTACGGTTGTAATCTCATGTAACTCTTTCCCCAGCCCTGAAAAACAGGAATTCCTAGCCCCATTGATAAGGCACACAGAAGTGATTTGCCCAAGGTCACACAACTGATAAATGAGTCACATTAGGATGAGAAGCTTAGCCTGCAGTCCACAAGTGTCCTCGACTGTCTACACATGGAGTCCCTATTAGCACAAAGAGTCAGCATTGTGGGTGACCATTTTATATTTTACTGCACAGTTATGGTGTTAAACTGCCAGACTTCCCCGCCCAATCCGAGTGATAATATACTTTTACAAAGTGGCTATGGCTGACAGGGATGGTGAAGAATTGGACAGATTTCCTCAGTAGCACACAGGAGAAGGAATCACTTCTTGCTCTACAAGCCTTCAGATATTCCAGATGCATAACACTGCACCAGGCCATCCACATAAGCAAGGGTAGTATCCAGAAGCTGCCCCTGGCTCTGACATGTTCCATCTTGATTATGCCTATAGAAAGGCCTGTTGTTTTTGGCAAGACTATCTATTCTCAGTACTCTTTTTGTTTTTTAATGTGTAAATGTATGCAGTGTATGTGTATGTGGGTACACATACAGGTCTGGGTGCACACATGTGAAAGCCTGAGAATGAATCTCTTCTCCAATCACTCTCTGCACTATTTATAAAGGCAGGTCTCTAGCCAAACCAGAACCTGGCATTTTAGCTGGTCCAGCCATACAAATCCTTATTCTAAGGATTACCTGTCTCTGCCTCTCTTGTATTGGAATTACAGATAAAGTACTAACTCACTTGTTTTTACCTGGGTCCTGGTTATGTAAGTCTTCATGCTTGTACAGCAAGCACATTACCCACACCATCAACCCCACCCCCCACACCACTCAGTCTTAAAACTGATAGCCAGCTAAGAACAATTATAGCCTTTCATTATCATTATTTATTTCCTTCTAAAATATTTTATTTTTATTACTTTTGTATTTGTTAGGGTTTGTGCACATGAGTACAGGTACCTGTGGAGATGCAGAGCTGGATTTACAGGCAGTTGTAAGCCACCAGATGCATGTGCTCAGAGCTAAACGTGGATCCTCTGCAAGAGCAGTAATCCCTCTTAACTGTTGAGTCATCTCTTCAAGCCCCTCATTGCATTCCTCTGTTTCTTACATAATTCACTTGACAGTGTGTACTCACTCGTGTACTTGGGGAAGCCTTGAGCAAAACTGTTTGTCTGCATATGTGAATGTGAGCATGTGTATGGGGGTGGTTAAAAGGACAACTCTTGAAGTCAGTTCTCATCCTCCACCTTATCTGAAACAGTGTCTCTTGTTCCTTGTTGCTGTATACTCCAGGCTGGCTACAATTCTCCTGTCTGCACCTCCCATCTCACCATGGGAGCATTAGGGTTATAGGTGTATGATCCCCAGTCTGTTTTCACCAGGAATCTGTGTATCTCAACGCAGGCCCTCACATCTGGGTAGCAAACACTTCACCCACTGAGCCTTATATTTACTTTTTATTTTGGGACAGGGTCTCACTAAATTATTCAGACTGACAAGCTTTGAACTCACTCAAGCCATGCCAAACACTTGTGATCCTCCTGCCTCAGCCTCCCAAATAGCTGGAATTACAGGCCTGAACCACGAGGTAGAGTTTAAGAATATAATTCTTGATACACTAGCAAAACCTTAATAGAAGGCAACTTTATATTTTATGATGAGTTACCTATTCCTACCATTGCCATAAGTCTGATCCCTGAACTCCAGCAGAACAATGCAGACACAGGAGTGTGTAGACACACGTGTGTTCAGACGTACCTGTTTAAATGCACAGTAGTATTGGAGACGGTAACAAATTTCTATAATTCAGCCCTTGGGAAATAGAGCCTGGAGGATCAGAATATCAAGGTCATTTTTAACTATATAGCAAGTTTGAAGCCACTTTGGACTACATGGGACGGCCTCAAAACTAAAATAAAAGTTTAGTTGTTTTGTTTTGTTCATTTGTTTGTTTTTGTTTAGGGTTTCTTTCTGTAGCTTTTGCTATTCTGGAACTTACTCTGTAGACCAGATTGGCCTCAAACTCACAGAGATCCTTCTGCCTCTAAAGGTGTGTGCCACTACCACATGGCTTCAGTTTTAAAAATAAAAATAAATGGGCCAGCAAAATGGCTCAGGGGTGAAAATATTTGTCACCAAGACCGAAGAACTGAGTCTGAGCCCTGGGATCTACACTACGGGAGGAAAGAACTGGCTCCTGCAAGTTTCCCTGTGACTGTCACATGTGTTTGTGACATACATTCCCATACACACAGACACAAACACACACACACACACAATGCATGTGCAGGAACTTCCCCGATGGGATTCAGTCTTTTTCCTTGGGGAGAGGGGTCATAGTATCACTTTATTTTCTGTTGCTGAGAGTAGATCCCAGTGTCTCACATCTGCCAGGCAAGCACTGTGCCTCTGAGCCACGTACTCAGGCAACTTGGCCATTTTTTTTTTATTTTAACTCTGAAAACTGAGTTGGATTCATTTTCCAGATATTTAATACACTTCAGAGCTCTAACACCAAGGCTTATATATTTGGTCTTCACAGAGACCTCAAACTTCCCAGATGTTAATATATAATATATATTAAATATACTACATATATGAAAGTCTTTTTTTTAAAAAAAAAGCAAATCTTCCTTTTACTCAAATGCACTCTGAAAAGGCAAATTGATGGGAAAATGCAAACAGAATAAAAATAAACGCATCAGGAGCCCAGCATGAGGTACAAGAACAGGGGGCCCTCTTATGCCATGGCTGGAGGAACATTCCAGCATTCCGTCAGCAGGCTTCTAGCCAACCTTGAAGCTCCCTTATATAAAGTCAGCCCCAGGCAGTCCAGAGCAAGATGTGACCTCACAGCCTCCCTGCTCCCTAGTTGCTCCAGCGCTGCTGACCAAGTGGCCAAACTGGCTTGTCCCAGAACCATGGCAAAGAATGGACTTGTCATTTGTATCCTGGTGGTGAGCTTACTCCTGGACCAGACTAATAGCTACCCATCCAGATTGAAAGCCAGGAAACACAGCAAACGCCGTGTGAAAGGTAAAGGGACATTGCTGCCCAGCAGAAACGCTAGGCTTACTCAGGCAGGGAAGGTGCAAGACAAGACTCATACCCAGCACCAGGAGATCATCATTACTTCGTGGGTGTGTGGCTTTGCAGGGGATCCGGTGACTTTTGGAGTTTCTGGGGGAGTTTGCTATTTAAAGAAAACATATACTAGGGGGGTTTAGTATTGAAAAAAAACTCTTATAATGAAAATCATCTCTATTGTGTATCTTTTGTCCAATGAATTTTGATTATGTGGAACATTTCTGAGCTAGAGCTCACATGGCCCTGTGGACATACGGCTTTACGGATGTCGGGAAAGCAATATACTGATTAGTGGTGTTCTGTGATCTCTTGGATGTAAATATATTCATTTGTAAGCTCACTGCAGTCTCATTAAGTCTCATTAAGTAAGATGGCTGGGGCAACTGGCTTCCTTTTGGCTATCCTGTAGGTTTATTTCCCCATCTCTATCAGCTTTGGGACAGCTGTTGAAATCGTATATCTAATTTTTCATATCACTGGGCCCTGAATGTCTCTTTAATTTAAGAACCTGTCAACACAAAATCAGAGAGAATTTAAAGATATTTTGACATGGAATTTGCTTGTCAAGCATAGCTGGATTTGAGGTGGGTTTATGCTAGGTTGAGAGACAAAAACTTCACAGCTACAAAGAATCAAGATGATGGGACTATGTCTGCCCGAGATGGAAACCAGAGAAAAAGAGAAATACAGATGGCCCAGTGGTTTGACCTCAGGCTCTGAGTCATTTTCCTAACAGTGTGTTTCAACATAAATACCATGGCACTGTTTTCTTAGCACTTTTACTTTGTTAAATGCAAAGCCAAGCTGTAAGAGATGACTGGCTTGCTTGGGAAGCAGAGGCAAGAGGATCAGGTTTTCAAAATCATCTTTGGGTAGGGACTTTGAGACTGGACCACATGAGTCCCTATCTCAACAAACAAACAAACAAACAAAGAAAAAAGAATAACCAAACAAAAAACCTCCACTAAAGTCTAGATTTCACACATAACGATGATGAATCCCCTTGTGGGTCTTTGTTGTTATTGTTTTGTTTTGTTTTTCTATTCTCAAGGACCATTTTCTAGGGCCATTTATGAAAGCCTGGTCTGAGTGAAGGTTGCTCAATCAGAGATATTTTTCCTTATAAAGTGTTGCCTCTCCCTGCAAGCTCTTTAAATGAAAGTTTCAGAGTTTTCATGAGGAGGTGAAGTGTATCATGGCAGGTGAGGACAGAGGTGAGGACAGAAGAAGAAAGAGAAGACACCGAGTGGTGTGACATGCTTTTGTGCTCCTTTCTTTACTGTGGGGAGAAGGTTAAAATGTGTGTATGTGAGCTTCTTGCATTTTCTGGCTCCTTCTTGCTCTCTCTTTCCCATCCTAAGATCACCCCAGCTGGATGGGGTTTTTATTTTAATCAGTTGCAAACACATCTTAATCATCCCTACTACCCCTACCCAAAGTAATAATCTTTGCCTTCAGATCTAATGAAAATCAGGTCTACAAGAGGAAAAGCTATTGGCCTAGATTTTTTGGTTACTTCTTTTCCCATCCATTCACTTTTTTTTGTTTGTTTTTTAATATTTTGAGTACCCGAAATAATACCAAAGTTTTAGAACCGAATGTGAAAGCCAAGGCAGGAGTGGTGACACATATTTGTAATCCCAGCACTTGGGAGGCAGAGGCAGAAGACTAGAATTCAAGATAAGCCTCAACTATATAGCAGATTTAAAGGTAGCCTAGACTTCATTAAGACCTTGTCTCAAAAGCACAAAACCACCAACAAAAAAGTAAAATCTGCCCTTTCCCCTCCAATCCATACCCATAATAATCTACTGCTAAAAACAGTAGATAATTATCTCCCAGAATGACATTGCAAATATTTGACAGATAAATAAATTTACTTGACATGAGAGTCTTGGAAAGCAATAAATGGAGGCATGTTTCCTTTGTTTTAACAGCTGGACAGGTTACTTTATTGTTTGTAGAGGCTCTCACTTAACTGGCTCTCCCTTGGCAAATTTTTTGTTGTTTCTGGTATGTTTCTCTTTGACGCAGTGCTCTGCATAAGACCTTTGTGCACATATGTCCTTCCCTGTACTTAGAGACTGTGGTATACCTTCTAGAAGCGACATTCTCTATGAATCAGACTCCCGAATTGTCCTTCAAATAACAGCACCAGTCTATGCCATTCTCACTCAGCTTATCATGGTTCCACTGGAAATATTTGTTGTGTTCTATCCTGAATCTGATACTGTATAGGGATGATCACAAAAGAATAGGAGACCCTTTAAGAAACTCAAAGTGGCAACAGCAGTTAAGCACCATATACAAGTGTTCCCTAAGTACTTACTTCATGGGTCTCAACACATTACGTGTTATACTAATGAATAAAATATACCTTTTAGAGTGAGCTAGCTCCTCTGGGCATCCCTTCTGTTCATCCACCTGAGCAATGGAGAATGGAAGCCACCAAGGCACCCAGAGGATGGCTGCCATAATGATCTCCCAAGAGTCCAATAGGAACACATGTGTCTTTGTGGTAATGACAGTGTTTACAGCTACTTATTTAAATAGAGAGAAACTGGAAGCTGAATAGGGAGGAAGGGGGAGGAAATGTGTCTAGCTGACAGATTGTAAGTTGGAAACAAGACCTCAGCGGGCCTTTGCAGACCTGGCCCCAGGAGCTGATGGGTTTGCATCCTAAATGCCCCCTTTATTTATTCCACTTTGAGTGGTCTCCCAGGAAAAAATTTGTGGGTAATGGTATTCCTGAGCTGAGCTGCTGGATGGTTAAGAACTGATGCACAACGTCAATTGAGACAGAGGCAGAGGGGGTGATGAGTCCCCCAGAAGGCAGGGATGTGGAAACATCTGGCTTGTGAAGCACAAGTTTAAGGGGACAGAGAATTACGACACTGGATTTCATACTCTCCGGAGAAGTCACAGAGACAAAAAACTGATATTCTTTTGTGTGTGTGCCTGTACATATATGTGTTCACAAGTGTGCACATGCATGTGGAAGCCAGAAAACAGTCTCTAGTATTTCTCAGGTGTCATCCACCTTGGGTTTTTTGTTTGTTTGTTTGTTTTGTTTTGTTTTTATAAGTGTCTTTTCTTGGCCTGGAGTTCTGACAAGTAGGCTAGGTTGACTGGCCAGGGAGCTCCAGGTATCTGCCTGCATCTGCTTTTCAAACTGGGATTATGAGTATGCCACCATGCCTAACTTTATTGGTTAAACTTGGGTTCTGGAAGGTCAAACTTGGCAAGCATTACTGGCTGAGCCACCTTTCCAGCCCACAAATCAAGTCTCCACAGGGCAGCCCCACAAAGAGACAGTTGGAGATGGTCCATAGTCATCTTTACATGTCATCTCTGTCTAAGTCCATGTGCTGAGGACCAAGGAGGTGGAGGCAGCTGCTTTGCAGAAACAGATCAGAGGGTGGGAATGAACAGGCTAGAAGCCAGACACACCCACGTTTGAGCTCTGCATCTTATGGTCTGGGAGATATTTAGTGGGTGGATTCATCTTTCTGTCTCTGCACCCTCTTCCATAAGAAGTGTCTTCCATAAGACACTTCTAGATGAGAGTGTCTATCTCAGACACAGAAAAGCACTGATCTCACAACCTAGCGTGTACGATGTCTTTTAATATATTCATCTTTAGTATTTGGTGTGGCTTGTCACAGTACTTAGTGATAGCTAAAACAGTTCTGGAATTTAGATTCTGCCACAGCTACTCACTTATGTACAAGTGAGGTTAGCCAAGGACAATCAAGAAGATTCTTTAACCCCATCTAAGAACATTCAAGAATAAATGACTGGAGCTAGGCACATAATTATGGGTAGAGCCCTTGCCTAGCATACATAAGATATAAGACCTTGAGTTTAATCTCTAATACCACCAAGGTGGGGAGGGATAAAAAGAAGGGAGAGGAAAGAAGGAAATGAGGTGGATAGAGAACACGGAACACAGAGAAATAGTAGGTGATGAGTTTCCCATAGGTAACTTTTCAATGGTTCTTTATCACTCAAACCCCCTAGGAACCACTGCTCCTCCATCATATCTCATCAGCATCATGAAGGTCCCAAGGTCTGGGAGGTGAGTCTCAGTGAGTCTGAGTCCTCTCCCAACCCACCATGGCCCTTAGCTTTTTGCACTCACCCTGTCTTCTGTTAACATTCAATTAACATAAAACTTTTTTATGTCCCACAAAGTATATGCCTCCAAAATAAGCACCATTTGTGTTCAGTGTCATTCATGTCAAGCATAGGGAGGATTCTGGATAATAAAACCAAGGAAATTAAGTAAGTCAAATCCAGATGGTGCTCTGAAGGAAAGTAAACAAGGTTTGGGAAAGGTTAGCAGTGAGGATGCTAATTTCCAGGGTTATCAGAGAAGGCTGCTCAGAATGCACAGTTAGGCTTGGTAAGGAGAGATGAGAGCAGACACCATCTGCAAAGTCCCTACAAACCTTCTCACCCATGGTCTCTCTGCATTTGTTTTCAGGGCACACTTGGCTCAGCTCATCAGCACCACCACTGCCTTGGAGTCTACATTCCAAAGCTGTCATTGTGTTTGTTTGTTTGTTTGTTTGTTTACATCTTAACTTCAGTTTCCCCCCTTCTCTCCTCCCAGTCCCTTCCCCCACCCCTATCCACTCCTCCTTTGTATCTCTCTAGAAAAGGACAGTCCTCCTGTGGACAATAGCCATCCATGGTCTATCAAGTTGCAGAGAGCCTAGGTACTTCCTCTCCTATTAAGGCTGGACAAGGCAACCCTGAAGGAAGAAAGAGTCCCAAAAGCAGGGAACAGAGTCAGAGACAGCTCCTGCTCCCACTGTTAGGAATCCCACAAGAAGACCAAACTATAACTGTAACATATATGCAGAGGGCCTAGCTCAGTCCTATGCAGGCTCCCTAGTTATTGATTCAGTCTCTGTGAGCCCCTATTAGCCCAGGCTAATTGATTCTGCCGGTTTTCTTATGATGTCCTTGACCCCTCTGACTCCTACAATCCTTCCCCTCCCTCTTCCACAGTATTCCCAGAACTCTGCCTAATGTTTGGCTGTGGGTCTCTGCATCTGCCTCCATCAGTTTCTGGTGTTGTACCTGTTGTGCTCAGACTTGAACCCCCAAAATCACCAAGAGACAAGATCTGATCTGCAAAAGCAGTCTTTTTTATTAACGAGTTAACTGGGATTAACACAGGTCCTCTGTCCTTCTGACACAGGGGGTAGAGTAAGAGGGACCCTGAGCAGCAGTGGGGGAAGGCATATATTGGGGTAGAGCAAAGGGAGTGTCTGGGGGGGATCACTAGTTGCATAGCAACAGCCTCAGGAATGGTGCGCCTTCAGGCTCGGGCAACCTGTACTGAGTTGATTGGTCAGCTGTAGCTGCAGAAAGGTTGCTATTCCTTGAGGCCATTCCCTGGTGGTTGCTAAACTCTGCACTCCTCTGTTTTCAGTAAAGCACATCCAGAGATTGCCAGCTAACTTCTGATTGGTTCCATGCCACATGAAGAGTATCTGGCTTCCTAGTGATTAGGGCAAAGTTGGGCAAGGTTGGGGGCTTAGCACATGTTGCTGAGCCAGAGGCCTGTATCTTGCTGTATCTTTTCTGCAGGTGGCTGGGTGAGGGTCTGGGTCCTTCACTGGGTGAAGCCTCTCTGATGACAATTGGGCTAGGCACCTATCTCTGAGTATAGCAGAATATCATTAGTAATAATTTTATTGAATTTTTCCCCCAGTTGTGTTTGGTTCTATCCTTGGTCTCTAGGCTGTCCAACCTCTGGGTTCTGGCCTTCCAGGGAGCATCTGGGGTGAGCTCCCTCTCATGGTATGGGTCTCAGGTTGGACCAGTCATTGGTTGTCTGCTCCCACAATTTCTTCATCACCTGTAGGCAGGAAACATTGTAGGTTGAAGGTTTTGTGGCTGGGTTGGAGTCCCAAACCCTCTACTGAAAGTCTTGCCTGGTTACAAGAGATGCTCAGTTCCTCTGTATCTCTCAGTGTTAATAGTCTTAAGCTAGGGTCACCCATATAGACTCCTGCTTTTGTTTTCTTACATTTCCATTTTATCTAATCAAATGTTTTCCTTTCTACCTCCTCCCCCTCCCCAACTCAACCATGCCCCCCAGAAAAGGATGGTGATCTGAAGTCTCAAGTTGAAAAGTTATGGCGGGAAGTGAATGCCCTGAAAGAAATGCAAGCTCTGCAGACAGGTGAGACATTCTGTCACCAGAGTCTACTCTGGACAGGGAGCAGGCGAGAATCAGCCATTGTCCAAGACTGAACTCATCCAGGTGGAATGTTGAGTTCTGGGGCTTGTCTGCTTATTACAAAAACGAAACAAAACAAAACAATAAAACAAAACAAACAAACAAAAATGACAGCCAGATATGCTTTAACCCCAGTACTCAAGAGGCAGAGACAAGCAAATCTCTGAGTTCAAGGCCAGCCTGATCTACAGAGTGAATTCCAGGGCAGCCAGGTCTAGACTTAGGGCTGAGAATACAGGAGGATCCCTGGGGCTCACTGGCCAGGTAGTCTAGCTAAATCAGGGAGCTCTAGGTACAGTGAAATACCTACTAGAAAAAGAAGGTAGAGAGCAATTGAGGAAGACACATGACATCAGCCTCTGGCTTCCTCACTGAAACACACACACACACACACACACACACACACACACAGAGAGAGAGAGAGAGAGAGAGAGAGAGAGAGAGAGAGAGAGAGAGGGAGAGGCAGAGGCAGAGGCAGAGGCAGAGGCAGAGACACAAAAATTAACACACAAAAACACACATGAAGATACTTTAAAGGCTAGGTTTTAAATACAGGGTCTCATTCCAGTAGTATGGTTCAAACTCACTGCACAACTGAGGCTGACTTTGAACTCCTAATCACCCTGCCTCCACCTCCCAAATGCTGAGGTAATAGCCATGCATCATCATACCAGGCAACTACCTAAAAGTTAATTTTTTCAAATAAATTTTTCTAATAAATATGTTGATTCATCACTTTACATTAACTTCTCCAATAATTCATACTAAAATGCGAGGGAGGGAGACTTAAGTCATGCATTATGACTCTGGGGCTTGGCTCAACAGTACTAAATCCTTAAACTACCTGTGGCTTTATTTTTCCTTGAATAACCTAAGCAATATTACTAGCTACTAGTTATCTTTGTAAGAAAACCACAGTTCCAGCTGAGCATGGTGGTGCATGCCTGGTAATCCTAATACTCAAAAACAACAGGTTCATTCAAGGCCAGACTAGGCTATAGAGAGAACTCCATGCCAGCCTGGGATCTGTGTCAAGACCCTTGTCTTTTAGAGCATGGCTGTAGCTGAGTTGATAGAATGCTTGCCCCACAATGACAAAGCCCTGGGTCCTATTCCAGCGCTGCATTAAAAGCCAGGGGGTGGTGACACATGCCTGATAATGCCTCCGAATTAGTAGGTAGAGATGGGAACATCAGAAGCTGAAGGTCCTCCAGAGCTACATAGTGAATCACAGGCCATCCTGGACTACATGAGACCATGTCTACAAAAACCACAATGATAGCTGGCAAGTTGGCTCAGCAGGCAAAGGTGCCTCCCATCAACCCTGACAATCTGCTTAATGAGAGAACAGACTCTCACATGTTGTCCTCCTCTGCCAAATGCACTGTGGCAGGTGTACACACACACACATACACACACACACACACACACACACGCACGCACGCACGCACGCACGCACGCACAGGCACGCACACACAGTAGGGATGGTGAGGGAGAGAGCCTGTTACAAAAAGCAAGGGAAAAAACTAAAGTAGAGGGAAACTCACTATTCTAGGAGAATTTTTGTCTGCTTTTTTCCCTTCCTTCCTTGCTTCCTTCCTTCCCTTCCTCCTCCCCCTCCCTCCCTCCCTGCATCCTGCCTTCCTTTCTTCTTTCTATTTCTTTTTTGATTATTGCTTTTGAGACAAGGTCTGTCTATGTAGGGCTGGCCTGGCTGGAACTGTAGATTAAGCTGACCTAAAATTTATAGCAAGTATTCTGTCCTCAACTTCTCAAGTGCTACAGTTATAGGCATGTGCCACCACAGGTGGTTTGTGTTTACTTTTTAAATTATTATGAAATTCCATTCCATTCTAAAAGTCCCAAGGAAACCACCATGCGGTTCCTTACATAAACTAGGACACACATTATCTCAAAGCAACCTAGGATTTAAGGTTATGTTTTGAGTCTCTGTGGGTATGTATTCCTTTTACATTCCAAAAACCCATTTGGGGCATGTTAACTTGTAACAATTTCTCTCAACTTCAATAATCTGACAAATGTGGATGTCATGTGGTTGCTGAAATTGCTAGTGCCTATTATTGTGTCTGGCATGGGTAAAGCCATCAATGGTAACTCATTACTGCTGGCACATTAAACATTACACAAACATCTATCAATGCTTGGTATCTATTACGTATGTCACTCACAAAAAGCATTCCTATTACTTTATCAAATTTCCCATCTTCACAGTCTGTCTTCGAGGCACCAAAGTCCATAAGAAATGCTACCTTGCTTCAGAAGGCCTGAAGCACTACCATGAAGCCAATGAAGATTGCATTTCCAAGGGAGGAACCCTGGTTGTCCCCAGGAATTCTGACGAAATCAACGCCCTCCGAGACTATAGTAAGAGGAGTCTGCCAGGTGTCAATGACTTTTGGCTGGGCATAAATGACATGGTCACAGAAGGCAAGTTCCTTGATGTTCATGGATTTGCTGTCTCCTTTCTCAACTGGGACCGTGCCCAGCCCAGTGGTGGCAAGCGGGAAAACTGTGTTCTGTTCTCCCAGTCAGCTCAGGGAAAATGGAGTGATGAGGCCTGTCGAAGTAGCAAGAGGTACATATGTGAGTTTATTATCCCTTAGCAAGTCCCTCCCAAATATCCCTTCCAAATAAGGCTGGTCATGATAAATAAGCTGGTAGTCACCCCAAATAAGCCAAAATTACATTTGTTAATTGCAAAACTGCATTGATATCCATAGGTATGTAGAGTCAGACCATGCTTCTACTATAGCTCATTATGGTGCTATCCTTCGTGTAGCAAAGGGTATCAGAAAAGAATAACCCAGACATGGTAAGAAAGGGACTTCTGAAAATGGGCTGTCAAATCCCTTTCCCATTCTCCTTGTCCATCTCAGGTGGATAGACCTGGCCTATTTGAAAAATATATATGTGTTTCTTCAAGACAGAAAAGCAAGACTGGGCTGCCTGCAAGGTTTATCTTTAAAATTTAGTCATGATAGAAATACATTTTGAGAAATGTGCCATTGGTTGATTTTCTGGTTGTGTGAACATTGTAGTATGCCCTCTAAATGGCCTCTACATGCCCCAAGAGACATAGCAAATATAAGCTATGTGGAGATTCTGCTGGTCCAACATGACAGGCTTTCACAATATACTCCTTTTCCTAAATACAAATACATAATAAAACAACAGTCAAAACACAGCAGAGTATGTTATCTTTCTATCACTATATAATAAGATACCCAACAGAGACATGTGTGAAACAAAGCAAGGTTTATTTAGCTTGTAGTTTCAGTGGCTCAGAGCCAAAGATTAAGCAGCCCCAGTGACTTGGCCAGTGGTGAGAGTGGCAGATCATTAGTGAGAACTCGTGGTAGCATCTAAAACTAGAGCAGAAATAGAGAGGATGAGTAGGATCTCCTTTCTAAGGAGTGTCCCTAATTACCCAAAGACATCCTAGATGGATCCACCTCCGTAAGGTACACAATACCTTTCAAAATTGTCATATCAGTGTCCTTGAGGGGACAGAGCAATCAAATGACCTTCATCTACAGTGTACGATAAACATATAAAACAACACACTCACTTATTATTGTTATCAACTATTGCATGCTATGCTTAATCATTGTCATAAACTTTATGACTAGTGGTGTGCTAGGTTTGTTTTTAGTACTGTCACCAAGAACACACAATGTGCTACATGTAATTTGCTAAAGGAGGATACCAAAAATGTTTCTAGGCAACCAGTTTTTCAACTTCATCACAGCCCTTGGGACAACCATCAAATATGCAGTCTATTACTGGTCAAAATATGCAGTGCATGAATGTATTTGATTGATAAGTGTGTCCTAAGTCAGAGATTCTAGGTGCTATATAATCCATAACCTTTTTTAGCATAGTACTTAATTTCATCCACCCTGTTAGCCTATGGTCCTTGCTTTCACATGCCACATGCCCTGGTGGAACATGCCTCCTGTCTGCCACATCAGAGCAGGGATCTCTGAAGAGGTTCTTATCTAAATCTTCAAATTGCCCGATTCCAGCTTTCTTGGCAGTTCCCAGTCAAGATTGCCTCCCAAAGTGAGTGAGCATATTTGATCAATTTCTGCTCTCAGCATTCTACAATGGCTTCTAGCCAATGGA
The DNA here is from genome assembly GCF_943737965.1 of Phodopus roborovskii. Lineage (NCBI taxonomy): Eukaryota > Metazoa > Chordata > Mammalia > Rodentia > Cricetidae > Phodopus > Phodopus roborovskii. Next base: position 14,449,973 of record NW_026126558.1, on the reverse strand, counting down.
CAAGGCTAAGGCAGGAGATGAGCAGCAGGTGGTGAAGACAAAGAATTTACAGAAAGACAAGGCAGGGCTGAGGGTACAGTCCAGTGGGTAGAGGACTTGTCTAGCATGCAGGAAGACCTGGTATGAAATAAAAAAGGACTCTTAAGCCTATAATCCCTGTGCTGGGGAGGTGGAGACAAAAGGATTAGGAGTCCAAGGCCATACTCTACCAACTGAATTGCAAGTTTAAAGCCAGCCTAGGTTACATGAGGTCTATTTAGACAACAAAAGAAGTATGCCTCTTTCCCTTCCTTTATATATCCTCACAGTCTCCTTTTATATGTGATAACAATGTTTTTTATTTTCTTTACATATATTTCTCCAATTATCATTATGTATTTCACTCTATGAGGGGCAATTTGTCATTAGAAGTTGGAAGTTGGACTTAAGTAACACATGTGTGCAATTTTCTATCCAAACAATGCTATTTCCATTAAATTGCTTAACTAGATTTTATAAAAATAACTTCATTGCTTTAAAAACAGCAGCATAAATTTAAGGCTTAGGGGAAATGGGTTATGTAGAACTAAACAATTCTGAATATATTTTGTCCTTCAAATAAATATATTTTCTCTTTTGTGAATAATGTCCTACTTCCAAGTGCTGAATTACATGTGCTTAGAATAAAATTTCAGGTTTATTTTTTTCATTGCACAATAAAACCCTAAATCTGATCAGTGTGGATGTGTTTAGATATTGACTACATTTATTCAAACTATGATATTTATATCAAACTGGGCAGCATTTCAGAAGGGAAAGACCTGGATTTGATCAAACTGGTAATAACACCTGAGTATCTAGAGAACAATTTCAACTGGCCTTGAAGAAGCACAATTTTGAGATGGGGCATGGGAGTTGAGGGTGGGAGTGGGGAGCAGGGAGACTTTAAACACACGTTAATTGCAGTTATATTTGGTTGATCCCAGACAATCCCAACCTCACCATTGTCTTCTGAACGATAACATAAGTAGATGGGCAGCTGCTAAGTCACTAAAGCACTTGCTTGAGAAGTGAGTTCAGACATAGAAAGACCTAGAGAAGGCTTAGTGTGGCAGCATGCACCTGTAACGCCAGGGCTATGCAATGAAGGACAAAGTCCTTGTGGATGAGCTAGCCTGGTCTACATGGAAAAGTTCCAGGCCAATGAAAGATTGTGCCTCATAGAAATGGGTAGAGGTTCCTGAGAACCAACACTCAAGGTTGTCTTCTGACCTCCACATGTGTCCCATGTATACCTGCACCTACATATACATGCACATGCATAGGCACATGAATACACACACACACACACACACACACACACACACACACAGGGGAGGGAGGGAAGAAGAAATGAATTGAGCAGACATGAATAAACAGCACATTCCCATCACATTCCTGGTTCTGTGCTAAATTTGACACAATTCTCAATTTTCTTGAGAACAACACAGCAAAATAGATTCTAGATTTAATTTTATTATATAGAAGAAAAACATAATGAGAGAAGTGACAGCTGTCCTAAATCACATGCCCAGAAGTAGTGACCCACTTGCCACACCCTCAGCAACCAGGGAGGCTGTGACTTGGTAAAATCTGTCCCCACAGATGATTGGGCTGATTCCTACTCATGGTTCAGCTTCCTCATCTATGGTCATAATTTGGGCAAACAGTGACCTTGAGAAGACATTGACTCTGAAGCTGCTGTCCTTGACCCTTTTGCAAGGCCTGGGTTAAGGGGCCAAGGACCACATGTAGATGGCAGAATTTAGATCCCCAAAGATTGTGTCAGATAAGATCATCCTTCCCAAGGAGCAAGATCTCAAAGTATCAGCAGTAGCAGCAACTAGAAAACACAATCCAACAGTGCCACCAGCAGCCAGAGGAACTCCCCTCCTGCTCAGATCTTCCATTCACTGAAAGCAAGGTCTTTGACTACTGTGCTGTGGAAAGAATGGCATGGTGAATCCAAATGGAGCAGATTTAGTGACTATTAAGTGATTAGACAGAATCATAGATGTAAAAGACAGTACACATCCTAAGACAAGATGGCTGTGAGCCACCATGTGGGTGCTGAGAAATGAACTCAGGACCTCTGGAAGAGCAGCCAGTGCTTTTAACCGCTGAGCCATATCTCCAGCCCAGACAGTCACAGTGCCTGTGTATATGAACCTGCAACTTTCCAAGGTATGTTTCTCAAGTGATTTATAGTAATTGTGATTTACAGTAAGTTTAAAGATTAAGGAAAACATAAAATTGAAGTAAAGTTTGAAAGTTAAATAAACATGTATGAGCTGGTTTCTCTCTCTCTCTGTTTCTCTCTCTCTCTCTCTCTGTGTGTGTGTGTGTGTGTGTGTGTGTGTGTGTGTGTGTGAATGTTCATGTGTTCCTAAACATGCAAATAACTGTGGAGGTCATAGTTTGTCAGGTGACCTTCCTCGGGAACTATTACAATGCCTCCTACTGGATTTTAATTTTTTTCCCTTTAAGGTGCCCCACTACTAGAGCAGGCTGGGTGACTAGCAAGCCTCGGGCATCTGCCTGTCTTTGCCTCTGCTGGGATAACAAACTGTATTTGTTTCTGCTCTGATTTTTTTTTTCCTTTTTAAATGGATTCACAGGTTTAAAAAAAAAAAAAAGTGAGCAAACACTTTACAAGCTGAAGTATCTCCCCAGCCCAATTTTCTTTCCTTAAAAATTATTTTAAATGAAATATAAGCTGGTTTTAGAAGGTAGACTACTTAGATTTAGGAGTGAGGGAGGAGAACTAAAACAGTCTAACTCAAGGTACAAAAAGGCTGGCCTTAGGTCAGCACAGCTCATTGGTGGTGATGTCCTTAGGAAAAGAGGCAATCTGGGCTTTATTGCCTGTGCTGCAGTTACTTGGTTTTCAGCCAAAAAGAAACTTGATCCCATAGCGAGGGGCTTCTTTTCCCTTTTAGGTACCCTTAATTTCACATCTTTCTATCTAGCCTCCAAAGAAATAGACCAGTATTGGTTCCTGACCTTTCTAATGCTGGGACATTTTAATATAGTTCCTCATGTTATGGTAACACTTCCCCCCCCACCCCAACCATAAAATTATTTTCCTTGATGCTTCACAACTGTAATTTTGCTACTGCTATGAATTGTAATGTAATAACTGATCAGCAACCCTCAAAGGGGTTGTGGCCCACAAATTGAGAACTGCAGTGATAGACAAAGACCGAAAGACAAATTAAGAGATGAACTGACTTGTACAATAAGTGTCATGACTCTACTGTTCAACCAAGACATAAAAATCACCACCGAGGTACAACCAGATGTTCGTGGTCTGTGCTGCCACCTGAACCCATATTGATGTCTGTCCGAGGTCTGAGCTGCCTCCGAGGGCCTCATCTTGGCCTGTGGTCCTACTGAAGCTGGGGGCCATATTTGTGGTCTGTGTTGTCACCAGAAACCATGTGGAGGTCCATGATCCCTGCTCCCACTGACCATGAAGAACAAGGAGGCTACTTTCATTGCTATATCAGTGACTGCAGATACACAGTTAAGGAGGGACAAGGACAGCTTCCCTGACAACGCCTATCCTCCCCCGTCCAAAAAGTGGCAGTCTAGACAGGAAGCCATCAAAGAGAAGTCTTAAGGGGTGTAGTGGAGTGGGGATGTTGAAGTGTAACACGGCTTTGGCATGTATTCAGGAGGGTAAGGACTCAATTCTATTTAAAGGGCAGACCACTGAAAATTTGACCATGTCCCAGTGAGTGTATAGATAACACCAATTAGACTCCCCCCCTTATTTTTGTTTTTGCTTTTTTTGGGGGGGGGTCACAAGGGTCGGGGTGGCCATGGAAGGAGTGGGAAGTGAATATAGTCAGGATTCATGATGTGAAATTCCCAGAGAGCCAATAAAAATGCTATGTTGGAAATAAAACAAAGTCACATGCTCAGGGGATGAAGGAGGACGACTGATGGGGAGGTTGAGGCAGGCCAGCCTGATGTGTGTGTGTTAAATGGGGCTCTGCTGTGGGTGAGCTGCCAAGCTAGTGGAAGAGCGACTGTGTGAGATGCTGCCAGTCTGCACAATAGAGAAAAGGCAAGTTCCTATAGCATTCTGACCAATGTGGCATTTACTCAGGGAGGGATGCAAGTGCAATCCCAAAGCATGCCCAGTCGGAGAAGATGTGGCACACTGGGGCTTGGTTGATTGATAGGTAGGTGTGTTGTTTTTTATGAAGGTCTCATGTAGACCAGGCAGATCTCAAACTCCCTATGTAGCCAAGGATAACCTTGAATTTCTGACCTTCCTGCCTACTGAGTGTTGAGATTACAGACTTATGCCATCTTACACATGCTAGGAAAGCACTCTATTAATTGAGCTGTAGCCCCATCCAAAAACCTTGAAAATTTGATAACAGGTGGTATGTGTCATTTGCAATCAAAATAATTCTAGAGAGACTAGAAGGATGGCTCTATGGTTAAGAGAACAGTTTGCTCTCGCAGAGAATCCAAATTTGGTTCCCATCACCCACATATCACGTGGCTCACAAACCACCTGTAAATCCAGCTCCCAGGACTCTGAGGCACTCTCCTGGCCTCCAAGGGCACATGAAGTCATGTCATGTGTATATAGCCATACATAGACACACAGATATACACATGATTAAAAATAAATATTAATAATAATTGTGGAGCTGGGATTGTAGCAAGGTTGGTAGAGTGCTTGCCTAGCAAATAGGAAGTCCTGGGTTTAAACACCAACACTGCATTAACTGGACATGCATGGTGTCATACATTAGCAATCTCAGTATTACAGAGAGTGAGGTAGGAAGATCAGAAGTTCAAGCCCATCTTTGGCTACTAGTAAGTTTGAGGTGAACTAAGGATGGATGAGACCTAAGTAGAATTGATCAATGGAGACTGTGACATTTTCAGCCAATCTCTGTTTCGTGGAAACAAGGGTGTAGGGTTGGGGAATGGGAAACAGCATAGGGCTTCAATGTGGTGCTGGGTGCTTGTGGGTGAAATTGCAAAGTGCCTGCCTCAGATCTGGGAGCTGTGTCCGTATCCACTACCATGTGTTGAGATGCATGAGTTTCTGAGATAGGAAGGACTACGGGAAGGCTTACAGGGGCATAGGCTGGAGGAGCAGTGAAGAAGGAAATGGTAGGAGAGTCCCTCCCTCTTGCAGGTGAGAAATTGGAGGATCCTCAGCTGTGGTCTTCATGTATGCTAGTTGAAACCCCCCAAGAAGCCCTACATGAGGAATAGAGTGAGAAGGGAAAGTCAAGAGAGACCTAGGGATTGTGGGTAAGTTTGATACTAGGGAAGACATAGGGACAGACAGGCTCAAGGGCCTAGTATACTGAGGCAGAAGAAGCTGAGTTATAAAAATGTGTAAGGAGTCAGGTGCAGAAAGTGTGCGGAGAGGCCAATTGCAGAGTAGGCTGCCAACACACATTTTATCCATAAGGCACCCTCTTTAGCATCCCTGACTGGACCACTTTGTCCCTTCATGATGGTGGTTGAAGATGAGCTCTCAGCTTCCTGTTTCCACCACCATGCCTGCTGTCTGCTCCCACACCTCCCTACCATGATGAATTTTATCCCTATGGAACCATCTTAGTTATTAGTTACTCTTCTTTTTCTATAAAGAGACACCATGACCAAGACAAGCTATGAAAAGAAAGCAATTAAATGGGGGCTTGCTTATAGTTTCAGAGGGTGAGTACTTGATCATCATGGTGGGTAGCATGGTGGCAGGCAGGCATGTTGCTGTTGCTAGAGCTGTAGCCGAGAGTTTACATCCAACCTGTGAAATGGATGCAGACAGAGGCAATTGCATGGAGCAGTGAAGATGAAGTCTGGATTACATTGGAGACCCCAAGATATTGAAGCTATCACAGCTGTAGGATACCTGCCAAGGAAGTGGAGCCAACCAGACCAAGATGGGTGTGTTCTAGTCAGCAGAGCTGCAAGGGATGGGAGATGCACGATTCATCTAAGCCTCAGTTATTGGGTATAGAGCTGCAAAATTTGGAATTTGCCTTGCTGGGTTTCAGTCTTGCTTAGGTGGAGTAGTTCCGTACTATAACCCCCTTTTCTCCCTTTTGTAATGATGATGTGCATTCTGTACCATGGCATGGCGAAAGTATATCATTTGCTTTCTGGTTTTACAGAGGGTTATAGTTAAGTGATTGAGTCTCAGAAGAGGCTATGAATAACCATGAGGATTTTTGAAGTTGAACTAAATGTATTTTGCATTATGACAGGCTCTAAGCCTATGGAGGTCAGGGAGTAGAGTGCAGTTGTTTGAATGTGTATGGCTGCCATAAGCTCATATTTTGAATGTTGGGGTCCCAGTTGGAAGATTGTTAGGAAGGATTAGGTGGCATAGCCTTGTTGGAGGAGGTGTGGTCTTGTTGGCAGAAGTGTGGCCTTGTTGGAGGTACACCACTGTGAGTCAAGCACAGTCTCTTTTTTTCCCTCTGCCTCTCTGCCTGAAGATCAGGATGTAAGCTCTTAGTTACCGCCCCAGTGTCATTCCTGCATGCTCCCCTCCCTGATGATCATGACTAACCCTCTGAAACTGTAAGTAAGCCCCTAATTAAATGCTTTATTTTTTTATTTTTATTTTACATATCAATCCCAGTTCCCTCTCCCTCCCTTCCTCTCTCTTTCTCTCCCACCCTCCCATTCCCCCCCAATCACCCTCCCCTCCCATCCCCCCTCCACATGTAGGGTGATGCCTTCCAGGTGGGGTCATCTTAATCTGTCAAGTCATTTGTAGTAAGGACTAGGCCCTCCCTCCTGCCTCTAGGCTAAGGGAGTATCCCTTCATGGGGAATGTGCTCCCAAAGTCCTTTTGTGCACCAGGGATACATCCTGGTTCCACTATCTGAGGTCCAGTAGACTGCCCAGGCCTGCTAACTGAGTAAATGCTTTCTTTTATAAGCTGCTTTTTATCATGGTGTCCCTTCAATAGAAAATTAATTAAGATAATCCATAAGTCAAAATATACTTTCTCTTATATGCTTTCTTGGCCATGGTATTTTATTACAGCAAAAGAAAAGTAACTACTACCCAGATCCCAGAATGGAAATCAACACACATGAGGGAAAAATCCAAATACCTCTGCAAACAATGCTAGGTAGAATATTAAGATTTTAGCTCAGGATTGTCAAGGGAGATTTGATCAGGCCTGTAAGCTATCTATATCTGACATATGTGTATCTGACACCCCCCCCCTTTACAATGGCAGGGCACAGACTTCTCAAGTACACAGAAAATCTTCCTATGCAGTCACATCTTAGGGTACACAGCTAGTCCCAATACATTTAAAATGTTGGCACCACACAATTCCTCTTCTCTTGTCACAGGGGAGTCTAGAAATGAATAGGGGAAGTGAAACTGGGAAATTAATGTAGATGTAAACTTTGAAAACACAAGCAAAGAGTCAAAGAAGAATTCATAGCTGAAATTCAACAACACATATGGATGAAGAGCAAAACCATCAAACTGAACAAAGACAATGTATAGGCAGAGTAGAGAGCCATGTAAACACCAGCGGGTCAAAGATATATAACATCACAATGAAGGTATTGATGGACACTGTGAAGTTAGAACAAACAAAAATTTCAGGACTCTAACATTTAGAATAGGATGTTAACCTTAATAACATAATCACAGAATGCTTAAAGCAAAAATTTCTGGAAATTAAAGAAAGAATACCCAAAATTGCTTGAGACTCCAATTTTACTGTCAGTAATCGAGGGAACAGTTAACATTCTTCAGGAATAGAAAGCCAATGAGCACTGTCAATCAACTGGCTTTGAGTGACATTTATAGAAGTGTTCACTAGACAAAACACGTTTCTCTTCAAAAGCACAGGAAGCATTCACAAATGAGCCACAAAACAAACCTTAATACACTTTTAAAAGACAAATCATTTTAAAATATGTTCTCTGACCACAGTGTTATTAAACTAGGAAGTAATAACAGAGCAATTGTTATAAAATTTCTAAATATTAGGAAATTAAATGATATATCTCTCCATTAACAACAGGTGAAACAGAAGGTTTTGAGGAAATTAGAAAATATTTACAAAACTAAAATGAAAATACAACATATCAAAATTCATGAGGATAAAATGAAGCATCATTTAGAGAGAAAATTTATTGCATTAAATACTTAGGTTAGAAAGCTAAGATGGGGGACCAGACAGAGGGCTTCAACAGTTAAGAGTGCTTGCTACTCTTGCAGAGCACCTAGGTTTGATTCCTAGCACCCTCAGAGAGGCTCACAGTTGTTTATAACTTCACTTCCAGGGGGCTAGATGTCCTCTACTGGTCTCCATGGGCTCTTGCATGCCAGTGGTGCATAAACAGACAAACAGGTACACACACACACACACACACACACACACACACACACACACACACACAGAGTGTCAAGATGAGCATGGTGGCTCACCCCTGTAATTCCAGAGTTCAAGAGGACAATGCTGGAGAATTATAAGGTGAAAGCCAGCCTGTAATGCATACTGCTTCCTAGGACATTCTGTACTACAGAGTGAAGCAAGAATAGAGATTTTTTTTTTCCTTGTGGCATTAAAAAAGTCAAAGTAGGCAATTATTAGCATTGTTTCAGCATCTTCAGCTATAGGTGTGAAACAGCAAACTGCAAGTTGTGTGAAGCTCTGAAACTTCAAAGCCTACCTCCAGTGACACACCTCCTCAAATAAAACCATACTTCCTAATCCTTCCTGAAAGTCCCACCACTGGGAACCAAGTATTCAAATATATGGGGGTCATTCTCATTGAAACCACCACACTGCTGTAGTATTTTTAAAGATAAATGTCCCCCATAGTCTAGAGCATTTGAACACTTGGTCCCCACTTAATGGCACTTTGATGGAGATTTACAAGGTACCGCCTTGTTGGAGGAGGTATGTCACTGGGGGCAGCTTTGAAGTTTCAAAAGACAAATGCCATTCTCAGTGTGCTCTCTGCCTTCTGCTTGTGATAAAGATGTGAACTCTCAACTGTTCCTATGCCTTTGCTCCACCACCACCATGGACTCTAACCCTCTGAAACCATAAACCCAAATTAAATGCTTTCTTTTACAACTTGCCTTGGCTGTGGTATTTTGTTGCAGTAATAGAAAAAAAAAAAAAAAAGCTAAGACAAAGAGGTTGGTCAATATCTGTCCTTCTTAGTTTTTTTTTTTTATTGTCAACTTGACATAGTTTATAGTAATCTAGGAAGGGAGGGTCTCTACTGAGTGATTACATAGATAGGATTAGCCTACAGATATAGCTGTAGGCACATTGTCTTGACTGATGTGGGAAGGCCATCCCTCTGCCTGTGACAGCATCTCTGTGCAGAGGTCCTGGATTATGTAAGGAAGCTGGCTGAACATAAACCAGAGAGAGCAATCCAGTGAGCAATGCCATCCTAAGTTCCTGCCCTGAATTCTCTCAAAGTTGGCCTGTGACCAGGAATCAAACACTGAAATAAACCTTCTCCACCAAGCTGCTTTTTGTCCTGGTGGGTGTTTATCATAGTAAAGGAAGGCAAACTAAGGAATCATTCCCAGACATCCCTCTTTGCTCTTAAAATTACTGAATAGAAAGAGCCCTATGATTTATCAGGTCAAGAAATAAAGACAAAAATAGAAACACAAACAGAAATTCTTACCTCCAAACTCCCCAAGCAAGTGGGGAGCAAATGGGAGATAGAATCTGGTATCAGAGACTGGACTATAACATCAGGTCCAAAGTCAACAAGGTCAAGATACTTGCTGTCAGAAGACATAGAATCTGCCTTACTGGTGTGATTGCAGATAAGAATAAATGTTTAGCTCCTACTTCCTTACCTACCAGTGAGGATGGATCACTGACATAAGTGATTTGGCTTGACAACATATGAACACTCAAGAAATGTCACCTGTGATGGCTTTTCTTTGTTGTCAACCTCACACAACCGGAAAAAGGGAACTTCAAGTTCAGAACTGCTTTTATCAGATTATCCTGTAGGCATATTCATGGGTTATTTTCTTGACTGTGAATTGATGAAGAAGGGCTCAGTCCACTGTGGGCAGTACCATTCCTAGGCAGGTGGGCCTGGGGTATATAAGAATAGTAGCTGAATACAAATCAAAGAGAGAAAGCCAGGAAGCTTGTTTCTCCATGGCCTCTGATTCAGTTCTTGTCTCCAAGTTCCTGCCCTGGCTTCCTTTGATAATGCTAACTACCTGGAAGCATAACCCAAATAACCCTTTCTGACCTCATGTTGCTTTTGGTCACGGTGTTTATCACAGTAACAGAAAGCAAACCAGAAAAGTGTGTGTGTGTAGGTTATAAAACCAATCTATCATACTATGGAACACTTTGAAGAACAGAAGAAAAAAGAAACACATTACAGATTACCCTTCATTTTGGTCTTTTCTGTTCATTTATCCAATTCACTTTGCTCAGTATCTTCATCCAATGGTAACTACTTAAGTTTATCAACCCCCCACAGAAATCTGAAGAGATGATGTCAGACCCATTTAGATGCCATTATCTCATGCTTTCCTTCACTTATAACCCTAAGTACTTTTTCTGTCTTGTTCACAGTATCTTCCTACAAGTCCATAATATTCCTATATGTGTGTGAGTCCGTTTTTGGGATGTGTTTATGGCTGAATTTTTACTTAAGGATGCAAACATTAATGTTTTGTGGTTATTTACTTTTTAAAATCTTTTATTTACTTACTTTTAATTTGCTTTTTTTTTAAAAATAAACACCAGGACTAAAATCATCTTAAGGAAGAAAGGGTTTATTTCATCTCACAGCTTGTAGTACATCATGAAGAGAAGTCAGGGGGCTGGAGAGATAGTTTAGTTGTTAAGGGAGCTTGCTACTTTTCCAGAGGACCTAACTCCAGTTCCCAGCCTCCGTTGCAGGTGGCTCACCACCACCTGTAACTCCAGCTCTAGGGCATCTACTATCCTCTTCTGACCCGACAGGCACCCGAACACATGTGACATACACACATATAAATTAAAACAACGCTTTAAAAAAATGAAGGGAGGTCAGGGCAGGAACTCAAGATAGGAACCTGAGGGTAGGAACTGAAGTAGAGGCCTTGTATAAGTGCTGCTTCCTGGCTTGCTTTCCATGGCTGGATCCATTGCTTTCTCTGTATAACTTAAGACCATCTGCCCAGAAGTGGAACTTTCAATGGTGGACTGTGCCTTCCCATATTAATCAATAATTAAGAAAGTACCCCGCCGAAAGTACCATAGGCCGGTCTTATGGAGGCATTTCTCAGTTAAGGTTCCCTTTTCCCAGATGACCCTAGGTTGTCTCAAGCTGGAAAAAAAAAAAAAAAAAAAAAAAAAACTACCAGCACAGTTCCAAAAATCCCACAGTTAAAGAACAGCAAATTTTAGTTGATGAGCAGTTTGAGCAAGTAGATTTTATTGCTTAATGGCAGAGCTACTTTAATTAGATACACAAACTCCTTCCTGTGGAACGGGCCTCACATCCAATCAGAAAGAAGTTGGTCATACCCATAAAAATCATGCCACTATTGCAGGAATGGACACATCTCTTCTGATTGATAGGGATTTAGCACGTGGACTATTTTTATCTCCCTTCTATGCAAATGCCCCCTCCTCCACCTGGTAAACCTTTGTTGTCACAAAATCCAGACAATGAGGCAAGAGTAGCCTTCATCATCACATGTACTTCTGTATCTGCTAAGCAGTCTGTGGACGCTGATTCAGTCCATATTCATAATAGCCTAGAGAGGCATTATATAATATACCTCTACAAAAGAGAAATGAGCCCTGGAGAAGTTACTTTGCCCCAGTTAACTTGGACAAGTTTTCTAGTTAACTAATTATCTAGAAGACCCTTGATGTGTACCTGGATTTGTCTGCCCTGAGCTCAGAACAACCTTTCTTCTGTGATGTCTATGGTGCTGATTGTCTCAGTCCCCAACAACCACTATAACTGCTAAAAACAGAAAACCTCCATGGATGAGCAGACAGTTCAAGCAATCACAGGCTATTGCTAATGGCAAAATCACCTTAATCAGAGATCTACCAGCATGAGATGGCCTTCCTGTCTAATTTGCTAGTGGTTATCCAACCATTCAGAGCTACTAGTATTTTAAATTTGTTGTTTGGCCTTTGACTGCTACAAAGTTCATTTGGTTAGAAATACTTAAAAAGAAAACAAACAAAATAAAATAAACTAAGACAACAAAAACAAAACCAGGACCTTACTTTGTATCCTTGGGTAGCCTGGAACTTGCTATGTAGACCAAGTGGACTCAAACTCACAGAGATCTGTCTGTTTCTGTCTTTCTGGTACTGGAATTAAAAGTGTTCACCACCAAAGCTGGCAAAAAACACTTTCTTAACATAGACAATTGCTAATAAATACCAACATCTCTACATGAATTAAGCTGGAAAAGCTTGAATAAACCCATGGAGTTCCTACACACTCACCTATACCCTTGTCATTAGAGGGACACTTGAGACTACAATCTAGTCTTGGCTATTACTGGTTCATTGCTAACATGATAATCTTAACGTGACCATCAATGTTGACTTTTCCTCCTTAGCAAAAGAGCAGGTTAAGTTTTAAACATTTTCTCACTGCTGGTACTATAGAGAACTCACTGTACTACACACCCATCTCTCTCTCTCTCTCTCTCTCTCTCTCTCACACACACACACACACACACACACACACACACATTAACAAAGAAGGCTTTTGAAAGCCTAAAGCAATACAATTACTGTAAAATATAGAATGCAATAGAAATGTCCTATATAGGGAAAGTGGGCTCCAAAGATAGCAGGAAAAATGTGCATGAGTATAAATGGGGACGTCGGGGCAGGGGAGTTGTCTCGGAGGATAAAGTGCTTGCTGCACAAGCACAAGAACATGAGTTTACATCCGCAAACCCAAGTAAAAGTCAGCATGTTGGTACATGCCTGTAATTCCAACACCCACTGGGTAGAGACAGGTGAACCCAGGTACTCACCAGCAAGCAATAGTTTAATGAAAAAGTGAATTCAAGGTCTAATGAGAGACTCTGTCTCAAAAAATAAATTGGAGACATGATTGAGGAAACATCCCAATAGCAACCTATGGCCTCCCCATTTATCTGTACTTAAAGAGATTCACACTTGTGTATAACACACACACACACACACACACACACACACACACACACACACACACACCACTCACACAAATGAGATTTTCTCTCCCTGAAGTTCAAGATTGCTGCTTACCCATAATGTGCTTCTTTGACAGTGCCCCTGGTGCTTTTGGATTCAGATGAGGAGTTCCATGGGTTTCTGAGTTTCCTCCTGTCCACTCTTTCTTTCATTTCTGAGCTATCACTCTTCTGTATTGACTTATGCATTGTTAGCTAGTGTAACCTGCTGGGTAACATTTATACAAAATGAAAGGAAGAAATCAAGTTACTTTGTTTCTGGTTACAGTTCCCTTGCAAAACTTGCATATGTGAGAACTTTTTTTGGTCTGATGTTGAATATCCACAGTGGCCATCCATGTCCTAGGCTGTAACTTGTGAAATCTGTTTTCTGTTAACAGATCTGTATCAGTTAATCTGTTAATCAGCTTTTCATTTCTAGGACAAATATCTGAACAAACAACTTAGTCTGGTTTGGTTTCTGTTGCTGTTATAAAACACTGACCTAAACCTGTAAGGGCTAGGTCAATACAAGGCTTCTCAGAGGCCCCAATAGAGGGAAGGTGGGCCTGTGCCCTTGCTCAAGGGCAGGCATGGCAAGGTTCAGTCTGAGGCTGGAGCTGGGGCCTTGAAGGAGTTAAAGTTTGGTTCCTGGGAACTTGGCTTTTCCTCTCGAAGAGACTGGAATTATCACTCCTAAGGCCTCTGAGTGCCTTTTCTGTAATGCACTTGAGATACTCTGTGTTACCCTTGGGCAGCATTGCTTGATTAGCTTCCTGCCGACATTGTTCCATTGTTTGACAGCTATCTGATGACTCTGTTTTATTTTCTCCCTGAAACTGTGTATTAGATCTTCTCTTCCTCCTTCAGTTTTATGAGACATGGTTTCTCTGTGTAGCCCTGGCTGTCCTGGAACTCACTCTGTAGACCAGATTGGCTCGAACTCAGATATCTGCCTGTCTCTGCCTCCTGAGTGCTGGGATTAAAGGTGTGTGTCCTCATTGCCTGATTAGATGCTATACTTTTAATAAGCTTGCTTTGAATAAGACATAGTTTACACAAAGCCTTCTGAGACCACCTTTCCTACCTTCCTTATTTTTGATGCCCACTGACCTTCCTCCTCAGTCACTAAAAAACAACCTGCTTGTACAGGTCAAAAACCAACTTGGAGAAAAAGGGTTTGTTTTATCATATACCTTACAGTTTATAGTCTACCTCTGAAGAAAGCCAAGGCAGGGGCCTGGGGCAACCTGAAGTATAAAAATGCTGCTTACTGGCTTGTACCTCATGGTTTGCTCAGCCTATTTTCCTACAAAGAACATAAGACCATCTGCCCAGGTGTAGCACCACCCACAGTAGCCTGAATATTCACACATCGATCATAGGTCAAGAAAATGCCCCAAAGGCCAACCCATATTCTCTCTTATCAGGTGTTAGGTTGACAAAACAAGCAAACAAAAACAAAACAAAACAACAACAATAACAAAACCCTACCCAGAACCCAACTTAAAGGAGGTAAGACTTTTTGGACTCATGGCTTAAGAAATATCCATAGTCATTTGGCTGCATGAGCATCATGACAGGGAGTAGAAAACAGAACAGAGATATTTATGTCAGGAAGCAGAAAGAATACAGAGTCATGTGAGTGAGGTCTTTCTATGTAGTGCATGTATGTGTGTGTGTGAACGCTCAGGAAGAGGTAGAGTAGGGTGGCAGAATGTCTTCCTCACTCTCCACCTTATTGCCTTCAGATAGGTCTCTCAGAGCTAGGCTTGCTGATCAGAGTTCTTAGGATCTGCCACTCACCTCCGTGTTCGTGTTAGAGGCATTCCTACACTCAGTCATACCTAGCTTTTTTTATGTGGGTACTTGGGATTTGAACTCAGGTCTTTATGCTTGCTGAGCAAGAGCCCTTACCACTGAGCCATCTCTCCAGTCTTGATGACAACTATTTCTTTCTTCAAAGCATATGGGTTGGATATAAAATTAAATGGTCAACCTCTTAGGGAGCTAGGTAGATTTTTAGCATGCTTGAAGGCTATTGAAGAGGAGTCCCTCATAGTCAGAAACTTATTAAGCCAGGAATTGAAACCCAACACTCTGATTATTGGTCAAAAGAATAGAATCGGATGACATCTTATCTCTGGCCCTCGGCTGAGGCTTGTTTTTTTTTTTTTTTTTTTTTTTTTTTTTTTTTAATGTACAAAAAGATCCTAAAATTACTGTCTAGCTTGAGGCTTTCTGATAAAGAACAAAGAAATTATACTGTTTTGCCCCTTAGGATTTGATTCAAATGTG
The DNA here is from genome assembly GCF_943737965.1 of Phodopus roborovskii. Lineage (NCBI taxonomy): Eukaryota > Metazoa > Chordata > Mammalia > Rodentia > Cricetidae > Phodopus > Phodopus roborovskii. The sequence continues at coordinate 14,434,460 of NW_026126558.1, read as the reverse complement.
CCTGTCAATCATCTGAACAGCAAAAACAAAAACAAAAAAGTGCTTCAAGAAAGCTGTCTGTTCAAGAGAATTTAAGAAATAATATAAAGGGGCTAGAGAGGCGGCTCAGGGGTTAAGAACAATTGCTGTTCTTGCAAAGGACCCTGGTTTGGATCACAACAATCACATGGTGGCTCACAACTATCTGTAACTCCAATTCCAGGGGCTCTGATGCCTTCTTCTGACCTTCTGACCTCCTTGGACACCAGGCATGCACATAGTACATACATACATACACACACACACACACACACACACACACACACGCATGCAAGAAAAACACTCATATACATAAAATAAGAAAGTTTAAAAAATAAAATTAAATATTGGGTTTTTTTTTTTTTTTTTTTTTTTTTTTTTTTTTTTTGAGACAGGGTTTCTTTGTGGCTTGGCTTTGGAAGCTGTCCTGGAACTAGCTCTTGTAGATCAGGCAGGCCTGGAAATCACAGAGATCTGCCTGCCTCTGCCTCCTGAGTGCTGGGATTAAAGGTGTGCACCACCACTGTTCCGCACCCCCAGTGGTTTCTTTCTATAGTATTGAAAGACTTTAATTTGTAGAGCAAGGATGTGGGAAAAAGGGAGGAGAATAATCTTGCAAGTGGAATATAGAAAATCACAGAGAATGGGCGTTGACATGGGTGGAAAGATCAGGAATTATGAGAACAAGAAAGGTTACTATGGTGATGGGGCTAGGCTGATCCTTTTAAATAGGGCTAGTAACTGAATCATCAAACCTTTGTGAAATAACTGAAGTTTCTCCCAGGTCGTGGCCCACATCAAGGAAATAGCCCCCAACCCTGGAATAAATGATTCCAGATAACAGTCCTGCCTGGGTCACACCTGGCCAACGGACAGTCTTGGGTCTTTCCAAGTCATTCTGTGGTTTTTTTTTCTTTAAAGAATAGGTTACACCTGGGTGATCTCGCCAATATGAGATTATACTTTGTAATTATACTTTGTAATCAATCACCTTGTGCCCCATGCATGTATGCTGATTTGTGGTTATTCTCTAAAAAAAAGGAGCCTGAACCCTTTGGGGGTTGTGCATCTTTCCCCTAGATTGCTGACACCTGAGTGCACTCGTTCAACAAACACCTCTTGCTTGTTGCATCTGCTGGTTTTGGTGTTTGTGTTGCAGGGCTCTCCCATCAGCCCATCAGGACCCCAAAATTAGGGTCTTACAATACATTTCCTTTTTAAATTCCCTGTATAAGAAACCTCTTTAAATTGCAAATTTCTATTGAAAAACTTCCTGTTTATTTTCTTGATTGAACTCTGACAGATACAACACTGCTCAAGGAAGGCAGTAATTTATTTTATTATTTTAAAGATTTCCTTTATTTTTAATTATGTGTGCCTGTTTATGTGTGTATATATGAGGGCAAATGCTTGTGGAGGCCAGAAGAGGACAGGATGTCAGAGGCCCTGGAACTGAAATTACAGTGGTTGTGGGCTGCTCTGGTAAGTGCTCTTGTCTATTAAGCTGTTTTCCCAGCCCCAGATACATTGTTTTTATCTTTCAGACAAACTAAGAGAAGTATGAGACTTGGCCACTGTCATTCACCTTATACATATCATTGATTAGATTCCAATGACAAATTACTAGAAACTCTAATACTGAAACTCTTTTCTCTTGGAACTTTTATGCTGCAACCATAGTGACTATTTTTGATTTTGGGCCAACTGAAAAGGTCTCATGTATCCTAGGTTATATTTGAACTTGCTATATAGTGAAGAATAGCCTTGAACTTCTGATCCTTCTGCCTCCATCTCCCTCCAGAGTGCTGGTATCACAGGCATCTGCCACCACACCTTGCAACAGAGTTAACCGCTAAACTATGGCAGCCTCTCCATTCTGAGAATGGGGGCTACATGGAACTAAATCACACCCTCCCAGGGGACTGTTGAAACTGTCTCACAGCAAAATACACAGAGCTCCTGCCACAGGTGGCAGGGAAAGAAATTTCTCTTCCTAGTTTTGCAAAACTGTAAACAAACACATTTTCCATTATGTATTTCTGTTTCCATTATGTATTTCTTGTTTTGGAATACAAGAAAACTAAGACATTGAGTGTTCTTTTCTAACTGAGACAGGATTGTAGTCATATTTTGTTTGTAATCTAACATATAAAGCTTGCCTGAAGACCAGAGAAGCAAATCGGCCAGTCACTAGAGAGTTTTCACCTCTACCAATGCACAGACTACTGGGGAGATTGTGTCCTCTGATTGCATCTCCAAACTGCACTGCCCCTCAGACTGTCTAGACTGCACTGAGCTCCTGCCTTATATTCCTCTCTAGTTCTGGGATCAAAGGCATGTCATACCAAGTGCTGGGATCAAAGGTGTGAACTCTCTTTCTTTTAGACTGATTTACTCTCATGTAGCCCAGGGTGGCCTTCAACTCACAGAGCTCCATCTACCTGTCTCCTGAGTGCTGGGATTAAAGGTGTGGCCACCACCGCCTGTTGACTATGGCTAACTAGTGGCTTATGTGTGTGGCTAACTAGTGACTTAGCTCTGCATTCTGATCTTCAGGCAAGCTTTATTTGTTAGATTACAAACAAAATATCACTACATTTCCCCTTTTTGTCTAAAATAAAAAAGAAGGCTATAACTAATATAAGAAAAGCTATATACAATAAATACAATAACTAACTATATCCAATATATACAGGCAATAATTACATCAACAATGTCTGGTCTACTTACATTTGACAAATTCAGAGAAAATATTCCATTGCCTATTGTAGGTTGGTGAGTTCAAAGTCTTGTACCTAATTTTCTATGATAACTTGGATTACCATCCAACACTATCTTTTGATATCTCCCACCTTACACTTTACACCTCTCAGTGCAGTCTAGGCAGTCTGAGGAGCAGTGCAGTTTGGACACGATCGCCTCTTCTGTCTGAGCATTGGTAGAAGTAAGAACTCTCTAGTGGTTGTCAACCTTGCTCCTCTGGTCTTCAGGCAAGCTTTATTTGTTAGATTATAAACAAAATGTCACTATTCAGGATCTCACTATGTAGCCACTAGCTAAGTTGGTATTATTATGTAGGCCAGGCTATCCTCAAATTTACAGATATTGGCATGTCTCTGCCTTTAGAATGCTGGGGTTAAAGTGTAGCCACTGTGCCTTGCCATTATCCCTTTGTATTTGTTTTGGTTTTGGGTTTGGTCTTACATAATCCTCCCCACACTCCCATTGGTCTTTCAATTCATGTACACAAATGTATACTTCTGAGGCAATAAAATAGGAAATTATGAAGAAGGGTCCAGAGATCAACATATAAAAGATAGCAGAGAAGGAAAGACTGGGAACCCTTAAATTACCTGAGCTTCAATCAACCAAAAGACTGTGCTCAGAAAAGCCCTGTGAGCTTGGGAGAAGTAGGTACTTTGCTAATGGCCCATGAAAGTTTACAGCAGACTCTGTCTTAGCCCTTTTCCCTTTATTGCTCTTTTGGAGGCAGGCCATAGGTTGGGGCCTGGCACACCTCCAGGCTCTTCTGAATCGTGCTCTTAATAAATGACCCCTTTTCCTGTAATAAATGTGTGTCTCTGTAAAATTTATTTTAAAGAGATACAGGGACCTGGAAACTCTAGACTCAAATTTGCAGCTGTGACGTTATTAAGTAAGGTCACACTGACTAGGAATTTTTCCCTAACAATCTTGCTTATTATTAATATTGTTATTAGTAATTATTATTATTGAGATCGGGGGCTCTGTAGTCCAGGCTGACTTGAAACTCACTGTGAAGCCCCATCTAGCCTGAAACTTGCTGTAATCCTTCTGCTTCTGTCTCCCATGTACTGAGATTACTCGTGAGAGCTACCACTCTGAGCTTCAATATTCCTTCTTACTAGCCAGAAATGTCAGGAAGTTTTCCTGACCTCATTTTCACCAAAAAACCAAGCCTGGACTTCATAAGGACTCATGATTTAAGTTAAATCACGTCTGTAGAGTGCTTGGGTGGGTGGGGGAATGTGTCAACATCATCAAATTATTGGAATTGATATCCCTATGGCTCCAGGAATATTCTACTAAAATTTGTGCCTCCTGCATACTTTTTTTTTTGGAGTGGTGTCAAATCTTATTCAGTGACTCCATCTTATCACAAATTCCTAGTTAATAAAGAAGTAATCACTACAAAAAAAAAAAAGTTCAAAGGCAGACATCATTGCTGGGAACTAGGATTTAAAGCACAGGCAGATGGAGCCATCTGGCTTGCAGCTTGGTAACCACATGCTTGGAAGGTTAAAAAATCCATATTTAATAACCACGGTGATTCAGATGTTTTTACAGAAACAAGCCGGCGGTATGCTCTACTTAAGGTTAGATTTTGAGAGCGTTGGCTTTTGAATGTCTTCAATCTCATTACCATCTTATTTACATGCTGACAGATCCTTATTAGATCAGAGACACAACTAAAAAGAAGTCCAGGAGCCAGAAATGATAAGGAAATGGAGGAAGGAATAAAAAAATTAAGTAAATAATAAATAAAGATGGAATAAATAATAAATGTGTTGTGAAGCTAAAATTGTAAGTGGCCAAATCTGGCTTTCTCTAACTGTGGTGGTTTGAATGAGAATGTCCTCCCCTGGGCTGATGCATTAGAATGCTTGGCTTCTCCTTGGTGGAACTGTTTAAGGAGGATTAGAAGGTATAGCCTTGTTGGGGGAGGTGTGTCACAAGGCTGACTTTGAGGCTTCAAAAGGTTCCTACTATCCCTAGTATGCTTTCTGCCTCCTACTTGTGGATTGAGATGTAAGCTCTTGGCTGCTGCTCCGACTGCCTGCCACCAGGCCTTTGCTCTAACATGACAGACTTTTAATTATCTGAAATCTTAAACCCAATTAGACTCGTTATTTTATAAGTTGCCTTGGTCAGGGTGTTTTATCACAACAATAGAAAAATAACAATATACTAAATATTAAACATCCCCCTTTACCTTTACCCACAAATATACCACGATAGTACTGTGGAACAATCCTTTTCATATACTGTGAAGATTTGCCACTCAGATTGGTTTAGTAAAAAGTTGACTGGCTTGTAGCCAGATGGGAAGTATAGGTAGCACTGCCAGATGTAGAGGAGGCTGGGAAGAAAGGTGGATGTTGCTGGAGTTCTCTTGTCCCTCCAGGTCCCGCTGCCCTTCTCAGCCCCAAATCAACCCACAGAGATGCTACATTAATTACTAAACTGTTGCCCTATGGCTAAGGCTTCTTATTGGCTAGCTCTCTCTTAATTATTAACCCATTTCTAATAATCTGGGTAATTCCATGAGGTCTTGGCTTACTGGAGAGTATCCGGACCTGTTACTCCTTTAGTGGCTACATGGCTGAGACACTTAGGAGGTAGGGTGTGCTGTCGCCTGCTCCTTCTCTCTGATTTCTCCGCATTTCCCTCTATATCTGACTCAGACCTTTTATTATCTTGACCAATCAAGAACTCCTTTTACAGGTGGAGTCAGAGGAGTTGCCAGCCAGATGCAGAGGGAGCAAGACATGCTGGAGGACAGGTAAAGCCATGAGCCATGTGGCAGCATATAGATTAATAGAAATGGGTTAGTTAAGTTGTAAGAGTTAATTAGCAATAAGCCTGAGCTATCAGCTGAACATTTATAATTAGTATTAATTCTCTTGTGGATATTTGGGAGCAATAGCTAGGACACAGGAAAACTCCCCCTATACAATGGGCCTATACTTTTTATTTGGTCAGTACCAGGAGTTAAACACTCTACTATTGAACTACATCTCCAGCTAATGCCTGCATATTTACTTGTCAGTCTTCAATTAGAGGTCAAAAAATATGATGAATGAAGAGGTGGAAGAAGACAAGATCATTCTAGCAATCATTTGAAATTGTTATTTGAGTACAGGACAGTCAGTCAGCAAGGGACTCTCAGAATCTACAAGACAATGCTATGGAACTTTGCATTTAGAGCCTTTGACATAGTCCTCAGGGGGTAGTATACCATTCTGAGGCTCTTGCTAGAAACCTGTTCCATGACACCTTAAATAAATCTTGGTATAGTACCTTTGGCATATCACACAAGTCAATATGTTGTTAGTTTACTGTAAACATAAATGCATCCTGTTTTTCTGTTTGTTTAAGATAGCATTTCTCTGTGCAGCCCTGGCTGTCCAGTAACTCACTTTGTAGATCATGCTGGTCTTGACCTCAGAGATCTGCCTGCCTCTACTGGGATTAAAGGCATATGCCACCGTACCTGGCTTAAAGCATGCTTCTTAACAGGGACCAAAATAACAACTTAGGAACACATTATGTCCCTTTAGTACTTTGAGACAAGGTCTTCCTATATATCCCAGGCTAGATTTGAAATTACAGCTGTCCTCCTGCCTCTGCTTCCTGAGTGATAGAATTAAAGGCTCACCACACTACATATTAATTTGGAGATATTTTTGATTGTTATAATTGGGAGAGGGGATGCTACTGGAAGCATCTCACAATGCATAGGACAGCCCTACTATGACTTGCTCTAGATGTCAGTAGTGCTGAGTTTGAGAAATCCTGGTGCCAGTAACAGAAGAATCTAGACTTTCAATATAATAGGAGAGCAGAATCTTCCATAAGTTTAGAATTTTATCATGGTGTCTTAGGGTTTTATTGCAACTAACTGTTGCCCACATCAATAAATAATCAGGACAATTTCCCACAGACATAGCCATCGGCTAATCAAATCTGGACTCTTCCCTCTTCCCTCTTCCCAGGTCACTTTTGGTTGTGTAAAGTTAATTACAGCTAACTAAAAGAGCATGATAGGAAGCAGGATTGGAGGCAGGGTGATGGGATTCAGCCAGTCCCAGGATCATACTCCGATTAGACCTTCCCCACCAAGTAACTCACCTCCTCCATCTATTTACCACCTCCCAGAGTTTCCAGAAACTTCCAAAATGGTACCACCAACTGGGAACCAAGCACTTAAATCATGAGCCAGTTTGGGGACGTTTCAGGATCAAACTACAACAGAAGGACACTATACACAATCAATATCTGTGGCTTGATATCATGGTACCCAAAGCAGGTGTCAGGAGAGACTCTGGTTAGAGCAATCCAAGGTCAGCCTAAGCCCTCATACCTTGAGTAGAGGTTACAGGTCACCAGAGAAACCAAGACTCTTCATTTGGACCTTATTCATTTTCTCTTCACAACAAGGGGACTTGTTGATCTCCCTTCCTATTCATATCAGAAGTGTCAGTAGGCTAATGTGAGAGATGATGAGGTAAGCAGAGGTGCAGTAGATTAGCAATAGCAGATACATAATCACAGACATTTGAAAAAAGTCTCGTAGGAATCAAATGGGAGAGTAATACTGTTACAACTAAGTGGCTGGGAGGAGGAGATGGCTCAGTGGTTAAAGCCCTTGCCATGAGAACAGGGGAACCAAGTTGGATTTTCAGAAACCATGGAAATTCAGGGTAGGTGTGGCACCTTTCTGTAATTCCAGTGCTGAGACAGGGATCCCTGGAGCAAGTTGTCTGGCAGACAACAGAGACCTTGCCTTAATGAATAAGCAGTTGAAGAATTCAGTCTTCTTATCAACCTCAGACCTCCTCAAGCATGTGTACATGTATGTCCACATACACATGCACACTACACACACATACACACCCTAAATGTTGTTTTCAGTAAGTTAACTTTTCACTGCATTGTGTTCAGGGAAGTGTGTCTGCCTCTAAGGAGTATGGAGAGGGAGGAGCTATCCCACAGCAATGATCATTTTCAGGACTCTTAAGACCAAAGCAACACTGTCAGTATCCTTAACTTACCCATAAAATATTCAGTCTTTTGATAGAGGCATGTGTTATCTCGGTCCTGGGCCAGAAGTCTACTCTGTCACACCGGGTTGGGAAACAAGGTACCAGAAGGGCATGTTTTGGAAACTTCTTTCAGCAAGGCCAAGCTGAAGGGTAGGCTTTGGGTTGTGGATATAAGACATTTAGACAGGATTTCTGTCAAGTTTTTTAAGAGACTACTTTGTGAGTTTGTAATTAGGTGATGGCTATGAACAAGAGAACCACACCATGGAAAATCTAGAGGAATGAGAATTTGTACTTTTTGTATCTTTGGAAATATTATTTCAATTTATAGTCTAGGCTGCCCTCAACTTTGTGTAATACTTCCTTTTGTTTTAGCCTCCCAAATTCTGGGATTATGAGCATGAGCCACTGCACCTGTCTAGACCTTGTATTTTTAAGTTCTCTACAGTATAGTTTTTAAAATGTCGTGTTTACATGCACAATGAAGCTTGTGAATGGAAAAACCCTGATAGTATCAAGTTGGGACATTTACTTTCACAGGTGTGTCCATCCCGAGGCTCGTGGCAGCATGTGGCCCAAGATGATACTAAATATGGACCAATACAAAAATCGTAAACTTCAAAAATTGTGAGATTTTTTTTTTCCTTTTTCGAATTTGAGCGGTTCTCCAGCGTAAATTTCGTATATGACAAAGTCACAGCATTAAGTCTCCAAGCTGGTTGAGCGTGCAGGCGGCAAGCGAAGAGTGGAGTCCAGGACAACCTCATCAGAACCCTTTCTTTTTATTTTGCTGTACTTTGTAGTCTTGTTGAGCCTGAACTACATTTCCCAGTATCCCCCATAGCTGGAACTCATTCAAGATTGGGTAAAACAATAAGGAAGTGATTTCGGGTCGCCCAGCAACGGGCGGAATCCGGCACCGTGACTGGGCGAGCACACCCCTTCCAGGAGAGTGGAAGAAGCTAATTCCAGTTTCTGAGCCGTTCCTGTCTTTCCTTCCAGCCGCAGGACCCTTTGGTCTCTTCTGCGCTTCCAACACCTCTTTCCTCGGGCTCCGCCCCCTTTCCCGCCAGTCGCTGTGAAAACAGGAAACTGGATTACAGCTGCGGATTGGCTAGGCGAGCAGTGCGCAGGCGCGAGCGGTGCAGGGAGCTGGGGGAGCCTGACGCGCGCGGCGCGGTTGAAGGCTGAGTGAGTTGCTGAGGTGACCGGGTGACTACTTCTATCTCCACCATGGCAGCTCTCCGCTACGCGGGCCTGGACGACACGGACAGCGAGGATGAGCTGCCTCCGGGCTGGGAGGAGAGAACCACCAAGGACGGCTGGGTGTACTACGCCAAGTAAGCGGCCTGGAGCGGCGCTCGCGAGGCCAGTGTCCTGCGAGGCCTGGACCTGTGCTGCCCAGTCCGGCGGGCACGTGCATCCAGATTGACAGCCACCTGTCCCAGGTTCCCCACCCTCATGGGCTCTGGGTCAGGACCAGGTCACCTGGCCGCCTGCAGCACGCCCCCTGCTGCTCACTAGGTGCCACTGCACTGTGCGTTGATGGCTCCTGGGTCTTAGCTCTCCTAAGGAGGAAATAGAGCAAACTTCAGTGCCCAGTTCCCGCCAAGGGGACCTGGGTTGGAGACCCAACAGTCTGTATTTCTAAACAGAGGTCCTGGATGGCTCACAGTGGTTTCCCAGGGAAGTTTTGGAAACCGCAGCAGAGCCTTTCTCCATTACTAACTAGCTATGACCTTAGGCCACTAAAAGCCATGACTGATAATCTTTTCCCCCCCATCAGTAAATGAGTTGACACAAGAATGAGACCAGTGCTGTGCATAAGGCACTCAGTGGAGAGGCTGGTGGGTTGTAGATCTCCCACCGAGCCCGCGTAAGTTGGACTGTACCTGTGGCAAGAGTTGCTTAGGCCTGATGTTGGAATTACCTGTGTGGTTCCTCCCTCCTCCTACTCACCTCTCTTTTTCTGAGACAGGAACTCTCAATGTAAACCTGGTTGGCCTGCAACTAGCTTGATAGACCAGGATGGCCTCGATCTTTCACAGATCCACCTGTCTTTACAGGGTCTCACTGTGCATGTAGACCTGGGTGACCTGGATTCTCCACCCCCTAGCAACTGGGTAGTGTCTTACACGCAGACACTGAGTTTCTATAGAGAACTACTGCAGCTGACTCTAATGTTGGGGAAATCTGCTCATCATTAACAAATATGTATTTAATGTACAAAATGATGGGTTTTGATACAGTTAGGGGTCTTGATTGGATTCGTTTTCTTTGCCAGTTAAAGAATTGAAAAGCAGGAAAAAGCCAACACAACAGGTAGTAATGGAGAAATCTCCAATACCTCAAACAGCAGCAGATAGAATCAACAGTTGAAAGGCATCTATTGTGGGGTGAGGGGGGGACACATTCATACAGCAGTCACACATAGAGAAACTGACCCTCTGCAAAGCAGATGGTGGGTGTGGGTGGGTGGGGTTCTGGAAGTCAAAATACAGCTACTTTTTGAGGGCTCTCTGTCTCTGTCTCTCTGTCTCTGTCTCTCTGCCTCTCTCTCTCTCTCTCTCTCTCTCTCACACACACACACACACACACACACACACACACACACACACACACCCCTTTGAAGTGTTTCCTTTCCCTAGTATGAGTTGGTCAGTTTGAAGAAAGATAAGATGGTTGATTGGCCCACAACTGTTGGGTAACATGCCCTGATTTGGACTTGAACTTGTTGAGCAGGGGCCTGCTGGCAGAAGGAAAAAGCACACAAGGCCTTTGTTTTAAGAGGTCAGGCGTTTGTCTCATGTAAGGATGGTGAGGAAGAAGCTGGCATTGGAAGTCCACATCTTTGTTACCTAGGCCCCTCTCCCTATCTGTCAGCCTGCCAAGGAGACAGCCTACCTCCTAGTCCCCAAGTTTTATGATGTCCTTTTTCATATGTATGTTGTGTTCTTTCATAGTATTCAGCGTCCTATTACTTTTTTCTTGTCCCAACCCCCCGATTTTCTTCCTCTTCTCAAATACTTCCCCCTCTACTTTCTTATGTGTTTGTAAAATATATTTTAAACATGGCCTCATGTAGTCCAGGCTGGCTTTAACTTGATAAGTGGCTGAGGTTGAGCTCCTGGTTCTCCTGTCTCTACTTCCTGAGGTCAGAAAGTGTACATGAACACATCTAGCTTTATGTTTTTAAAATCTAGGAGAATCAGTCTTTTCACATGAGTATATTATCACTTGGCTTTCGGGAAACAAATGATTGTAACAACACCTGTAATTTGTATTTTTAGTTTTTAGTATCGGACTTTAAACTCACAGAAATTCTCTATCCCCTGCAATTAGTGGTGTGCTATAGTTTTGTTTGTCCACCAATGTTCCGTAGCTCACACTTGCCTAGAGTTCTTTATGTAGTCAGGGATGACATTAAATTCCTGATCCTCTTGCCTCCTGAATACCTTCCAGATAAGAAATCACATGTTTGCACCAGCCTACCTGTTTCCTGGCTTATTATCAAATTAGGGCTTAGTATGTGCCCTACAGTCTCTCCATTGATAGGTTATAAACTTCCCATGTGCTTCACTGAGGACCTGAGACTCTGTTGTCAGACTCTGGAGCTAACCCACTGCTGATCTGGGGCCGGGAGTGACACTGAGTTTGTGTCTTTAGAAGGAAGGAGTGGCTCTGGAGAAGTAGATTGTATGAGCAGGAGGTTCAGCATTTACAGGTACGGGCATATCAGTGATCCAACATTTGCTGCTCCTACCTGAACCTGTGAGTTTTAGAAACCTTACTAGTCCATGCTGTACCAACCACCTACACTTCTCACTGTTTTTTGGTTCTTGGCATCTCAAATAGGCATCTTGTCAGTTGGTGATAAAATAATACAATTATTCTCTTGTTGAGAGTTGATTTAAGGAAAGGAAACTTAACCTTTGAATGCCTTTTTCAGTGTTTCCCTGATGATAGGATCCTTGCCAAATGTGATAGGTGTTTCTATCTAGCTTTTGATCTATGTTCTATATGAGAATGATCTATTGTAGCTAGAATTTCAATTTTAAATGAATTTATTAAATTTGAATTGAACAAACATAAAAGAACAAATACCAGGTAGCAGGTAACTAGAAGCCACAGATAGCAAAATTCTATCTGGTGGAATACTCACAGGGCCCATCAGAAACAGACTGGAGAAGCCCTACTGAGAGAGAAGTAAAGTCACAGCTTTAAGTCAGATGTGTACAACATCAGCAGACAGCTGGAGCCTTGTGTGCTGGCATTCCTATCTCCCAGTACATGCTTTCCATGGACAAGCTTCCCCTTATCACAGACATTTTTATATTATAGGGTAAATAGTAGCTGAGGGAAGACACTTAGGAATTGTCTAGCTGTGTTCAAGGACATGGTGTTTTTTAAATACCCTTAACTGCCTGCTGTTTCCTTTCTTCCTGTCACAAACTAGGGAGCCTATCAGTCTCTTGTGGGCTTTTGAAGGACACTTGAAATAAACATTGCTAGAGCCTGGGGTAAGGGAAGACTCCTTGATACAGAGTCTGTTTACAGTGAGCTTGGACAGCACATGACAGTTTACCAATAGAACGTATTGTAGCTCACCATTTTATTATAAGGATTCTCTGTGGGACCATTTGAAGTGTCCTCATAGCAGCCCCATTCTGCAGATGACAGGAAATGATGGCTGAGAGGCGGAGTGAGTGGACTAGTAGTGTGTAGGGGCTGTCTTGTTAGATCTAATGTTCATAGATCAATGGTCATCTTGTCATAACCAGATGACCTGTACTGCTGCTGTCTTACTGTGTTCTTAATGTCCTTTTGGGTGTGCTCAGGACCTAGTGATTAATGAGATAACTGAAGTTACACCTGTGGTCAGAATCTGCATTTAAAACTGTGTGTGTGTGTGTGTGTGTGTGTGTGTGTGTGTAAGTGTAAGGGTATATGTGTGCCGTGGCATGCTGGTGGAGGTCAGAGGATAACTCAGGAGCTTGTTCTCTATGTCCACCATTGAACCCAGGCAGCAAATTTGTGTCAGGATTGCATGGGAAGCACTTACACCCTTGAGCCATTTTGCCAGCCCGGAATGTACATTTTTTAAAGTCACTTCTGTAATTTTTGTATTTAGGAAGTAGAGACAGTAGAATTAAATGTTTAATATCATCCATAGCTACATAGTGAGTTCAGGCCAGCTCAGGCTGCACAAACAACAAACCAACAAAGCAAAAAGAACAAGGAAGCTAAAGATTTGAAAAGATTAACATTAACAATGCTGTATTTAAGCTACATTTAATAGTTAAATGTGAACATTAAGACACATTAGACACTGAAGTTTGTCAGTATACCCTTAAATAAAGGGAAAGGAAGTACAAAATGTCTTTCTAGAACCTCGTGATCCACAGAGCTTTCTGAAGCTGACTTATAGCTGGGACCCAGTCTTCTTGCCCTCCCACCACTCTGTCGACCTGGCCTGGGAAATCCTTTCAGCATTCACTCCAGCCTGGAACCTGGGCCTCTGAACTGATGCAGCCCAGAAAATATCAGCTCTAAGTATTTCTTTCTGTGCCTGTTCTTATTACCCCAGCTCCATCTGGGAGAGACACAATTTAATACAGCGATTACTCATTAGCCATGTTAACTTATTTTGTTGTGGGTCTCTGTTACAGCCACACCGAGGAAAAGACCCAGTGGGAACATCCGAAAACCGGCAAAAGAAAAAGAGTTGCAGGAGGTCTGTATGTCAGAAGCATAGAATCCTAAGTCTGAAACATTGATTGTCTAAGGAAGATGCCCCAGTGGTGAGGTAGTAGTTGACCCTGTCATTCTGGGAAGGCTATCTGGTGGGTGACCAGCAAGGAACAAGACTCTCCATCATTCGAGAGTTTAATGGGATGTGGCAGAAGAAGAGATAAGATCTGAAGATGGATGGGAGGATGCCTTATGGCCTTAAACAAGAAATGATGGAAACATTTGGGGCCTTAGACTAGTTGAGTTTCTCTGTAGGTGCACAATGTAGGAAATTGCTCTTGGTGTAGGTGGTGGAGACAAATGTCAGTATTTGACAGACACCTATAGCGATAGCTGTGACTTCTAGGTGCTTCCAAACAAGTACACAATCCATGGAATAGAAGTATTGACTAAAAACAAAAGGCATTGAAGCTCTTTGACCTTAACGGGTTTAGGGTCTAGTTGAATACAGATGAGCTGTTACATGAAAATGATGAAATGGCTCTATAACATGGTATAAGTGAGTACTCCACTGGTCAGTGTCTGGTGAACTTGCACACATGGTTGTGGGCTTTGGGAATCATGCTCATTGCGGCATCTGTTGAGGCTCACAGTAGAAGGAGGAGCTGAGTGAACATTTAAGAGTGGTCTAAAGTGTAGGGTTTTGGTTAAGTCAGGAGGCAGAAATGTGGATTCCAGATGGGATATGGGCCTTTTGTAGCTGCTGCCCTTGAATCTTGTGTCCAGAGGGTTTAGACGACAAGGGGTAAAAGGGATGACACTTCTTCCTGACCTTGGGGTGTGGCTTGGCTTCATTCCACTACACATACAGCTGTCAATCTTTTTTATGTTTCAGATTTGCCATATGGATGGGAGCAAGAGACTGATGAGAATGGACAAGTGTTTTTTGTTGAGTAAGTATCTATATAGAAACATGGTCAGGTTAGCTTTTAAGAGAAATTCTCAATTACAATTTCCTTCATTGACTGCAGGAAAATGTAAAGTCATATATACTTGTTTGTCAGCAGGAGTAACTACCTTCACTGCCTTTGTGATTATTTTTTCTTCCAGTGTGCAGTTTTCCACCCTCTTCTGTACACTAAGGTTTTTGGGTTAGGTCAGACCCATCCCTCACATTTGAGTCTGCCACATGGGTTGCGGTGTGGTATTCCCTTTGCATACCCCTGATGTAACAGCTACGGTTGCTATCATTCCTTTAAGGTTAAACAAAATACTAACTTTTCAAAGAATCTGATAGCATGCCATTTTGGGAATTTTATGAGAGTTTTCTCATGCTTTCAATGTATTTGATTGAATGACTACCTACCTACCTACCACGATCTTCCTTCCTTTATTCCTTCCTTCGTTCCCTCTTGCTTATCTGCCTTTCTTTGCTTCTTTGCTTCTTTCTTTCTTTCTTTCTTTTTTTTTTTTTTTAAGCTGCTTGTCTTTGAGGCTTCCTAAAATTTTTTACAAAGGATTAATTGATATGTCTATGACTGTGTAAGGGCATCAGATCCCTCTACTATCATTCTACAAATTCCTTTGAGGCAGGGTCTCTCCCTGAACGTGGATCTTGCTTTATCTTGGCTCATGTGGAAGCCAGTAAGCCTCAGCAGTCCTGCTGTACCTGCAAGTTTTGGAGCTGGGGTCACGGCTCTGTAAACACAGGATTCTTGACTTGTTGTATGAGTGCTGAGTTCCCAGCTCCAGTCTTCACAATTGGGCAACAAGTGCTCTTAATTGCTGTGCCATCTCTGTAACTCCATTTTTCAAATTTTTGTAACTACAGTGACAGTTTGTTTTGGCCTCACTGGTTACTATCCCTGTTGTAATAGTTACAGTAACAGGTTCACCTGAAGTAAATGGTTTGTCAACAAACCTAGTGAACTCCCTCCCCCCATGTCTCCTGCACTGGGAGCAGATAGGCCAGGGTTTGCTTTGGAGAGTCTGAGCAGTCATTGGCAGCTCCAACAGGGCAGTCTCTCTGGCTGGTGGGTGGATATTCTTTGCTACGTATTAGATTATAAAGAATTTACTCTCCCTTGATTTATAAAAATCTTTTCCCTTATCAAAATAGGGATATCATTTCTTTAGTTTTATGTTCCAAATATCCTTTTCCACATTTTTCTTGGAGAGTGTGGCTGTAGAAACTCTTAGGCTCCCTGAAGCCAGACTCATCCTGTGTATGCTCCCGTGTATAAGCGCACGCACACACACACACACACACACACACACACACACACACACACACACACACACACACACACACCTGAAAAAGTGCTTTCCTTTTTATTGGCCTAGAGCAGTGGTTCCAAAGTGGGATTTTCCAATCAGCATCCTTGGCAGCTCTTGGGAACATGTTAGATATACTCAGACCCCCTACTATCTGAAAATCAGTTTGGGGTGTGGTGGTGGTTGTGGCTGGCAGCCTGTGCCCTTAAGGGAATTCTGAAGCATGCTAGTTTGATTGACACACTATAGACAGTGGTCAGCTAAACTTGTCTATAGTGGATGAGATTTCATGTTTTAGGGTATGGCACTACATGGTTTGTGTTTTGAACAAAAAATGATGGCCATTGCTGAGCCCCAATAAAACTACAGAAACAAGCTACCGCCCCATAAGCCAGCTGCTGATCTAATGAAGAATGAGCATGGGCTTTGGAAATAAGCTACAACAAGGCTTTCTGGCTGGTTATTCTCTAGCCTGATGCAGGGGTGTGCTGGGATATGCTCAACAGCGCACTCTTTAGGGAAAAGAAATACAGATTTGTTTCCATGTGCAAATGCTGTCACCATTGCCAGTTGCAGGCTACCAAGGCGGAATCACTGAGAAGCAGAGATGCCAGCACAGCCAGCCTTGAAATTGCAGTCCTCCTGTTAGTTGGGATTACAGGCCTATGCCATGAAGCTCAGACACCTATATTTTAAATCATAGTATTCTATGTATATCAGGAGGGTTCTTAATAGTTTTAAACATGTTTGTGACATTTCAGGGTCTTTATCTCAGATCTTAAGAATACACTTAATTTTTGTATTACATTTCATATACTTAGTGTGTCTGTATGTGCATGCATGCATGCACATCATGGTCCACACATGGCCATCAGGACAACTTGCAGGATGGATTGTTTCCTTTATCACGTAGGTTTCAGGGATTGAGCTCAGTCATCAGGCTGTGAGAGCCAAGGGGCCAAGTGTGTCCTTGTACTTTCCGATAGTTGAGAGGCTTCGTGACTGTTTTCCCAGGCAGGAGTATGGTCCTTCTGGAGACTAGAAGATAGATCAAATGGGTTCTGGATCTCTCCATGTTTGACAGTAAGCCTTTTGGTGCATGAACCGTGGTGTTTGCCTGAAGTATTAGAGTATATTGTATTTGAAGATGCTGGTTCTTGCTATATAGAGTTCAGTGCCCTCCCTCTTCTTTGCAGCCACATAAATAAAAGAACTACCTACTTGGACCCAAGATTGGCATTTACTGTGGATGATAATCCAACAAAGCCAACTACCAGACAGAGATATGACGGTAGCACCACCGCCATGGAGATCCTGCAGGGCCGGGACTTCACAGGAAGAGTGGTCCTGGTAACCGGAGCGAATTCAGGAATAGGTAGGCCCATAGCTTATTGTCTTCTTATTTTATTCATTTTTTTGAGTGCTGCAGTGAATTCCACTTAAGTATATCAGCAATGAAACTTTGGTAGTGAAGCCCCAGTTTAAAGATGGTCTCATTGCTTTCCCAGCTGTCCTTCCTTAAAATCGCGGCCTCTTTCAATCCCAGTGTTACAGTGGGAGGATTTGTGAGGCCTGACCTTGAAGTTGCTCAAAGCTGAGAAGTCAGCAAAAGGCTGTGGCTATTTTGGTATTCAGGGGCTGGAGACAACAGGCTCTGGCTAAGAGTTTTTGACCTGGTCTGTGTGGTGCATGGATGTATTCCAATTACCTGGGTTATTCAAAACAAAATTGATTGGTAATGGGATACTGGACAATAGCAGATTGTGACTTTGGATCCAAGGGTATTGCAGGTTTCCACTGGTCACTGAGCCTATCATTTTCTTTTGGTAACCATATCTTATTTCTTCATGTAAAACTGGAGAATTCGTCCTTGTCTTCACCTCTGCAGCAGCCCTCCTAATTGCCGATGATTAACCACAGTGGCCATGGTGAGGTCAGTGGTTTCCCAGGCTGGTGCAGTGGTAGCAATGAGGCAGGCACTTGCGCCAACTTGAGGGATGGGATTTTATTTTGGTTTGGTCGATTGATATCTGACATTAGCATCCAAATTGCTTTGAGATGGGGCATGTATCTGCAGATTGAAGAACAGAATTGCATCCAGCTGTCCTCTGTCCATCTATCACAGTGCCCCCTGGTGACCTCTCTCATGAGCTTTTCTCTATTCTCCTTTCTGTCTTTCCTGACTTTGGAGTCCTCAGTGTCATTTTCTAGTAAACACACATAGAAGGTGAGGTACCATAGCAGATCAGCCACTCTGCAGTGTGGCAGCCTCTCAGAGCTTGAGATTACCATCTGAGATATGGTCAGTATCTTGACCTTATTCCCTCTAAGGTAAAGAGACAAAGAAGATTTTTCTAAAAAATGGGAAGTAATTTCCTTAAAATTGCCTCCCAAACCTCCTCTGAACTCAGAATACATTGAGTGCAGCCCATTCAGTCTCTGCCTTGGGTGAAGCCTGGAATATTGTCATCCATCAGTGGGGCTGTGGTGCTAGTAACAATGACTGGTCCTGAGGCTCTGAAACGTAGGATGTTGACGATGGGTACAGTTCTGAGTGCCCAGGGTACTGTAGAGTTAAGTTTTATAAAAAGGATTTGAGGAATTAAGAAAAATCCCTTTGCTTATTTACCACTCAGCTTACTAGGAATTTAAGAAAAAGATCCCATTCCCATGGTCTTTTAGTTGGACAGTTGTCTATATATTTGTTCAAAACGTATTTATTTTGTTTAACATGCATCAGTATTCTGACTGCATGCATGTATGCACATCACATTCGGAGTCTTGAAGAGGTTATTGGATAACCTGGATCTGGAGTTGGAGATGGTTGTGATCTGACATGTTGGTGCTGGGACTTACTCTGGCTTCTCTGCATGAGCAGAGCCTTCCTTCCGTCCCCGAGGGTGTGTGACTGGTTCCTGTCAGGCTGCTTGGTCTGATGTTAGCCAGTAGACCTTTGAATACAAATGTTGTCCTCTCAAGGATTGGCGGGACCAGGTGTTTGGCATTGTCATCTTGGACTCATATTGGCTGAGGACAGGATGAGAGTTCTGTTTGGATGATTTCTGATCTAGAGAGGAGACAAGGCAGTTCTGAAGTGTGGGGAAGAGACATGTGGACCCAAAAGGCTCCCAAGGCCCTGGGAGCAAGGGCGGAAGTGCTGTGTCCCCACTGCTCCCACTTCCCTCTGTCACTTCCTTCCTGTGCCCAGTTTACTTTGTGGACCTTGCAGGAGGTGTGCATGGTCTCACCGGTGTGGCTACTCATAGGGTTAGGACAGGATGGTTTGTGGAAAGTTTTGGGAGAGAGCCAGCAGTGTTCCAACCCCTGCTTTCTCCCAGGGACTGATTTTAACACTACCTGTCACTCCTTCTCCATTTGTACTCCACCAAGCATGAGTCTGTGCTAGTGCTGAAGATTTTGACTCCTATTTTTTGGAATAATATGTTGCAGATTTCAGGCAACCAAATCTGTACAAATCCTTCTCCTTCTTCAGCAGGCCTATCGAACTTAAAGAAGCTGGAAGTTGATAGGCACATACCTTTTTGTCATAGCAGATTTGGCTTTTATGTCCTTTGAGGAAGTCTTGGAAAGTGTTCTTGCCCAGGTAGTCTGTGGCTTCAAGATAACAGGCTTCCTTCTCCCCAGTGGTGCAAATGCCAATTTGTACATTGCCATCACTGCTTCGTTTTTGCCTGTTGAATGCGGAGTGGAGTTGGCATTTGCTCCCAAGAGATGTCACCCTCTGTGAAAGCTTTGCCAGGGTTGTCAGCATCCCTCCACAGAAGGGAGATGCTTGTCTGTAGTTGAGTCTTTAGCCTGTGAAGCTGAGTGGATTGAATTTGAGCATGAGCCCCCATGATAAAGGGCCCTTTGTCCACGAGGAGGAGGGAGGACTGTGTTCCCTTGACCAACTGACTGTGCTCTCCTTGCCCCCTTTGATGTGAGCTCTGAGCAGATTGTTCTGTCATTGACTTTCTCACACTGGCCATAAGCAATGCAGAGCTAACTTTTGAATGCCAATACTTGTTATTACTAAGGCAACTGAAGAAATTCTCAGTTTTATGCAGGGTGAAAAGGCCAGCATGGTTCTGCAATGTAGGACATTTCAGAGACTATGCAGAAGTATAATGGGGGCAGGAAAAAATTGTTTTTGAAGACAATGCCTTACCATGTCTGCTTGCCTTGAGCTTGCTATATAGGCCAGCCTGGCCTTCGTCTCCTGATCTTCCTGTATCCCATGTGGGGATTACAGATGTGTCCCACCACACCCAGCTCCCCGTCCTTTGCTTTACAGTTGTTAGCCAGCTTTACCTCTTTTGACTGGATTCAGCTGTCTAGATTGGATGTGGATCAGCTGCAGCTCCTGGGTGTAACCTGACCTACCTGATTTTGTAGGTGTTTTATATTGGAACACAGCCATGCACATTTAGGGTATCACCAGAAGCTGAGTAACTGCAGCAGGGATTATACGGCCCCCAAAGCCTAAAGTATTTACTGTGGGGGTCTGCACTCAAAGCATTTGCTCTTCCAACACTGGGTGGTCTAGCTGAACACAAAGCAGCCTTGCCTCCCATTCTTACCAGCTAAAGTTTTGCTAAAGCTGGGATATTGGGATACCCAGGCTGCAGGAAGAGTGTGCCCAGCACATCATGAGTAGCTGGAAGGGTTGTCTCACCAATATACACCCACCCCACTAGTGTTCTTAGTGAGCTGCAAGATTAGAATGTTGTTTCCTCAGGAACTAACACTCTTCTCCTCTTGACCTTTGTTTAACCAGCTTTCTGAACCTGAAGACTTTTAGATTGAAAGCTGTAGCTTGTGGACATCAGTGGAGATCAGCATCTCAGGCTCCAGGGGGAGCCATCCCTTCATCCAGAGCTGCTGCTAGCAGATCAAGAGCCGGAGCCTGCTAACCAGTAGAGGGAGGAGCCCACTGCCATGTGTGCAGCACAGCTGGGCGGGAGGGGCTGGAGCTTGTGGCTCTTTGGACTTAACCGATGGCTGGCTGGCTCTGATTCTGTTAAAAAAAAAAAAAAAAGAAGGAACGGCTTCAACATGGAGATGACAATATCTAAGTTCTGGGGAGTCTCAGGAAAGTTTTAGGTTAGGGAGTTCTCGACTTTCCTGGGGATTTTCCTCTACTAAATCTGTCTGCGAGCAGATTTGGCTATGTGCATGCGCACAGACTGCTCGCCTTGAACCTGTGGGCTGACTTGCAGTCATTCTGCACTGGCTGGCCCTGAGAGCAGTCACATGTCCCTTGCATGGGGCAGCAGCTTTGTCAGAGCAGCATTTGAGGTCCGTATGATTGATGCTTCAAGTAGATGGATGCATTGCCATTCTGTATAATGGGGGAACAGTCAGGCTTTTGTCAGACTCGGTTAGAAACCTGTTAGCACTATGAGCACATTAGACATTTCCAATCCAGTGTTCAGGGTACTAACGATAGAATGCTCTTCTTCCAGTCTTAAGCCAATAGGGGCTCTGAGCTTAATCAGAGTGAAAATCATCTTTTGCCTTCTGGAACTTTATAATGTCAGTCTGCATCATACGTGTTTCCCCTCTGAAATAGCCTGTCCTGGCTTTGATTTTTGAGCCAGAAGAGCCATTAACACAAACAAAACCAGCTTTTCCCTTAGGAAAAAAAAAACATAATCCAGCGATGCTAGTGTGTGTGTAATATGTGTTTGTGTTTATATATATATTTATATATACACATATAGTATGTATATGTGTGTGTATAAATATGATGTGTATATGTATATAATATGTGTATATATAGTGTATGCATGTTGTGTGTATGTGTATATAATATATGTGTGTGTATAATTTGTGTGTGTATATAATACGTGTGTATGTATTTTAGGACTGATGCTTTAACTTTCTACTGGTATATATGTCATTATAATCACCACACTAGGGCTTATTGTAGAAAATCATACCAAATGCATACCAAATTCACACTTTTGGAGATAAAAGAGGTACATACTCAAGCTGTCAGTCACCCCTCAATTTGTTCTCTTTAAAGCAAAGTAAAAGCATCAGGCTTTCTTGCTGAGAGCCTCACAGTGTTCTTATAGTGTGGCGTGCTTCTGTATTGGTTTAGGGGATCTTGTCCCTAAATCATGTGTTGGTGCTCTGACATGAAGTTAGTGCCATACTTTTACCCTGTAAATCGCCACTGTGATGGATCCCTGCCTGGAGAAAAAATGCTGCCCGTTCTCAGCTGTTTTCCTTCGAGATTATGTAGCAGCATTGTTCTTTTCTAAGGAAGTGCAGGGTATCAAAGTCCAGGCTTTCTTGAGAGTAAAGGCCACATCCTTGTGTTTGGGGTCCTAAAGTTCCCCATTGTTTTCCTTTTCAGTTGAGGAGATACGAGCTGATGGGGCTGTGGGTTACATCTTCCTTTTGGGAACTCAGTGCTCATTAAGCAGAGGGAAGCCCCTAAATCATCGAAGTTACCCCTGGGGAATTAATTAAATATATCTTCGACAACTGTTCTCTTAAGCTAAAGTGATTTGAAATTATTTCCTCCTGAGAAACTCTTGGAAGTTGATTTTCTTTGAGACAAGAGTCTCATTACATAGCCTAGACTGTCCTCCAATTCAGGGCAATTCTCCTGTCTCAGCCTTTTCCACACCTGGCTGGAAACCTGAGATTTTTGACAATATTGGGAAAGGTTCTTGACTGACATTATACAAAAAATAAAAATCCTTCATGAGTCAAATGGCTACGTTACATGCGAATATTCTTGGATATCATGGTTCTTGGGAAGCTTAATAGCCAAACAAAAGGCCAGTTAAAGATGCTGTGGTGATCACCATGGTACGGTCTGCTGACCCTGTGTAAAAAGCTCAGAAGGTACATAGAATGTGTTCATAGAATGAGATAGTTTATAATTGGGTGTTTGTGTCCACGTGGACTCTCTGGCCAGTTTATAATCATGTATATATGTTCACATGGACCCCTCTGGTCATTGTCAGAAGGAATTTGCCCTCTGAGGCCTCAGTTAATTTCATATTTTCAAGTAGGTTTGGGTTTTCACTTTCTTAATGTCAGCGTAATAAATGAAGTTGATGTTAGCTCTGCTTCAGTGATAGTGGCTCAAACTCCTAATTTAAAGAAAATGTTTTCCAATATGATTTCTACATTACTAAGGTGCTGTGGTGGTGTATCACATGCAGACTTGGAAATGGTCTTACATAAAATCCAATTAAAGTGATTCTATTCTTTCCTTCCTTTTTATAATGCAGTGGCACAGTATGCATTGTAACACAAGTGTTGCTGTTTTCTGTAATTAACCTGAAAGCAGCCATGTTCATCTAGTTTATTCTATTTCCCACTAGAGGGCACTGTTGCCCTTCAACATAATTGAGTCTTCTGTAGTTTTTGTCCCTGGCTGGCTGGCCTAGCTTTCGCTTTTGTTAAATAGTGCCTTTTCCTTCCCTGACATCTTTTAGGAAATGTCCATCTCTGTGATTTAGCCGCAGCTGAAGACTGGGACCAGTGTCGCATTTCTCTTTCTTGGCTTTGTGTTTTTGTTTTGTTTGTATAAAATGTAAAAGGTGAAGAAGTCCATTTAACAAAAAAGGTCCATTATATTCAGGGAACAGCTTGTTCTGCCAAATTACACAGGACAGTGTTTCTTGGCATTATCGGTTTTGAGTGTACTGGCCTATCAATTATCTGATTTCTTTTTCTAAGTGGGGATTGTAATATTTAAATATTAATGCTCGTGTTTAAGGTTCATTTAGAATGCCTCAATGACCTTATTTATTTACTTTTTTGCCCAGCAGCCTTATCTGGTGTGATATAATGTATTTTAATTAGATTGTTTATGAACGATGCATTCTTGTACTAGGAGAAAAGTCTCCTTTTGCATTTAGTATTTGTTTTTTAAATAAGAGGTCCTGTAAGCCAGGCCGTGAAGCAGGCAACCAGTGCTCTGCACAGTCTTGGGCATTTTGATACTGCCGTTAAAGTTTGAGCAGCTCATTTGTTGCTTCACTCAGCTGTCAACAGAAATGTGGCCCACAAGAAAGGAACTTAGGCTTGGCTTTGTAAACTGTTTGTTTTCAGATTGTAAATGGAGACAGGATGAATATACTCTGTTATATACTGTTGGGTGTATTGTGTTCCTTCTCGGCGACTTTTCCCTCTCTTTTGAAAATGTGAAAGCCTAAAAAACGCTGTGGTTATGCACCCGTACCAGAGCAGACTGTTTCACCTGAGTGGAGATGTTCAACTCGCTCATGCACAGATGTGCTCACTATTAAAGAAATAAATTGTTAAAACTAGATGGCTGTTGGGAACTATTGATAACAAAGGTACCACTGACAGATGTGAACCCTGGCTGTCACTGTGGTGTGAGGCAACCCTGTCCTGTGCCTTTTCAGCCATGTACACTGTTGCCATATGGGTTCTCATCCTTTTCTAAAATTGCATTTGGGGCCCAAGGGCCTCTTGCAAGGATCTCTTGATGTAAGGCACCTATAGGTTTATCAAGAAGTACAATCCAGTGGTTGGAGGTCCCCCTGATCAAGTCATTTCCCTTGATTTAATAAATGAAGCCCACATATTGATTTGCCAAGCTGAACTCAAGTGCTGACCTGGGCAGCATGGGCTGCACTGTAGTTCCAAATCTCTTGGTGTTTACCAGGCTGTCGTACTTCTCTTTCTTTTTGTATACTTTTATATACTGTGTTCAGACAGTCCTTGGAGTCAATTAAATTTTCCTTCCAGAGTCTAAGGAGATCTAGACTGGTGTGTGTCTATAAGAGATTGTGTGTGTGTGGGGGGGGGCAGGGGATAGAGATTGAGAACAAAGTGGAGCATCACCTTATCTGTGTGAGACAGATTAGCAAGGTGAGTAGAGCTAGGCTTTCTGTTTGGACAGATCTCATAGAAACATTAGTTAGGCAGAGTTCTTGTGTGGTTGTAAAGAAACCATGATTCTTGTTCTTACCTTTAAACTGTACTTAAGGATTTCAGATTAGTATTTATGCATCACTATAATATTCTCCAGATAGGCTCTTCAGATAGAAGGACTTTCTGCTTGTCTTTTAACATTCTCATGTAGTGCACACAGCTGTATCAGTATGGTACATAGAGGTGAGCTTCTTGGATAGGTGCTGAATATCGCTGAGTTCCTCCCTGGGGCCCCTTGCACTGTACCTGTCACCCTTCTTGGTGAGAAGTAACTGCATATAAGCTTATTCCCTCTGAATCAGGTCTGGGATCAGCAATCTGAGGGCCGAGGGTGGGTCTATAGGTTGGACTATGGCAGATGCAATTTCTAAAACCCAGGTGGTTCATGGGTGAGGACATGAGTGCTTGCTTGGGATCCTTCTTGGTGGGATAATATGGGCCAGGTGTGGGGATTGAGTTCTGGGGGGCTAGGAGCTATCATTTATCAAGCCAGGTATTACATAGAATTAACTTTCTGTGTCTTCTCTTTTAAATGATTTAAAAATTATTTCTGTTGTTACATGTATTCCCTGTGGGAAATGTAGAAAATAGAAACATACAAAACAAAACAAAAGCACCATAAGCTCCTTACCAGCTGGAAGCATACTGTTGGGATTCAGCATCCATGATCCCAGGCACTGGCTTGTCTCTTTTCTTGTGATCTTTCTACTGAGCTGTAGATTATATCTTTCCTTGCCATGAAATATTCCACCTCTTAAATGATTGCATACTATTCCATTATATGGTTCCAGCTATTTCCCCAGTGTGGCACATTTGGGTAGATTCCAGCTTTTTTAATAGCCATGGAATGGAGGCAGGCATTTTGTAATTAAATGTTTGTACCCATCTGTGACATTCTACAGCCTTATTTTGTGGAAAGAGAATTGCTGACTCGACAGAGGACAGATTTCCTCAATAACTTAAGATCTTGATTTGTGACACTGTACCCCCTCGACTGTTGTACCAATTTGAATGCCAGTTGTTGCCCTGTGTCCCTGCCAACCTTGGGAAGGAGTATTTAAAAAAAAAAAATCAATTAAATTCTCACGCCTCTGATTATACCTAAAGATGGAGCAGTTCTTCACGTCTGGCCATTTGTACTTATTCTTTTATGAATTGCCTTTTCATTTTGTATGCATGGCTATCAGATACATATTGATTGCTGATTGATTGCTCATTCCATGCAGTATAATTTAATTTTCAAAATGTCCCTTTCTCTTAGAAGTTAATTTATCTCCAAGTGTCCGTTACTCTAAGTACATATTCAGTCCCGTGATCAAGAGGCAGTTCACAGAGAAGCTGGCCTGACTTCCTAGCTTGCTTCCATGAAGTCCTCTAGGCAATCTGCCTTGCCTGGCACGCCAGCTACAGCTCATATCCTGGCACCGAGTGGAAGAGGAACACCCCAAAAACTCAGGCTCACCATGGGGTTTGAGAGACCAGTAAACAATAGTCAGGAATGGGTGGTTTTGGGCTTTGCAGTTTCCCCTCAGATTTGTTAAAGCTAATAACACCACGCTGGTGCTTTTCTGTGCATTTGCTCATGTGATGAGCCTGGCTCCCATGTAGTGAAATTGTACCAGTGCTGAAAATAGCTCTGCTGACAGTCAGGGCGGGCTTGATTGGTGGCAGGTTTCAGTCTGGAGAGGGGCAGACAAGGAGTTCCGACTCTGGAATCAGGCATGACCTAGTTTTCAAACTGCTTCCTACCTGAGTAACTCAGGCCAGGTGACTTCCTCTGGCTTGTGAGCCACAAGGATAGTTCCGTTTTCATATGTAGTTGTTCAAGATGGAGAGATATGGGCTCCTTGCAGACACTTAGTCTACAGCAATTCCTGCAGTGGATGTTCCGGGCTGGAGTGAATCCCCACATTAATTTGGAGTTTCCAAGCTTTCTGCTTTTGAGGTTCTCCCAGAGTTGTTACAGTAGCTATACATTTGTCTTTAGTCTGGAAAGATTCCTCCCCCGCCCCTCTCAATTTGGTCAGAAGGTAGATAGTTCTACTATCTAGCAAAGAAAAACGAATGAAAGACAAAGGAGGCTGGGTTGATGTTGCTGTAGTCCGAGAACAAAAAGGACATCATAGTGGGTGGGAAGACTGGAGGGACTCAAACCATCAGACCTTATATGAATCAGATAGGTCACCATTGTTTCTGAGTCTGCCTCGTGCTCATGTGACTGTGATGATTTGCAGGGCTGCCTGCTGTAATTAAGCCTACATGTCCAAATTTGCTATATTCCTCTCTCCTGGAATACTCAAGAACGAGTCAGTGTTGGAGTGTAATTTTATCAGCACTCAGAGAGGTTCAGCACCTTAGCTGGAGGTTCTGGGGACATAGTAGGAAGAAAACTCCATTGTGGGACAACGGTTAGCTTGTAAGGCAGGCCACTTTAGTGTTTTACGTATAAGGCTCTTCATTTGTGAAATGTAGAGAATAACTTCTGTCTCTTTAAACATTTCAAAGTTACATTTATGTGTGTGTGTGTGCACGTGCATGTGTATATGCATGTATGTGTATGGTCAGAGGACAGTTTGTAACAGTTAGTTCTCTCTTTCCACCATGTGGGCTCCAGGGATCCAGCTCTGGTCATCGATAGACATGATGGCAAGCAAGTACTGTTACTTTCTGAGCCATCTTAGTGACCCCACACTTTCCCTTTAAGGCAGGGGTCATATAACCCAGGCTGACTTTGAATGCAGAATCACAGGCCTGACTCTGTCACTGTTTTGCAGGGGTTAAATAATGTGTGGAAGGTGACACTGAAGAGTCCTTTATGATGAGGGTGCTTATGGTTGTGGGAAAAAAAAAATAACCTCACAGCTGTAGGAAAGAGCACTGAAGTTTGGAAGAGGAAGGGAGTAATTTAATTCCTAATTCCTTAGTAAATGGAATATTCCAGGAGATCTTGATTTTTTTTTTTTTTCCATTAGGATGTGCTGGGAGGTTGGTTCCAACATCAGCTTCAGTGTTCAGGAAGGGAGTCAGATACTGAGGGACTGGCCTGTGCTGTGTGGCAGGTTTAGTGGCCGTGCCTAGGAAGTCTTAAACAGGTGTTGTCCTGGGTAGAGTTGATAGGCTACAATGATATCCAGAGGCCCAGAAACCAGAAATTGATGCAGTAAGAAGAGATTCCTTATAGAGGCAGGAAGTCCTGGGTGCTTTGCTCTGATAGGACATAAAAACAGTTGCAAATACTATCTTACTTGATTCTGGAAACTTTTCCAAGTGGTCATAGAAGCAAAAGAATGAAAATAATCTCTCAAAAGTAGGGGCCCCAAGGAGTTGAGGACATGGCTTTGTGGTTAAAAGATCATTTTACAAACATGAGGACCATAGTTCAAATCCCCAGAACCCGTAGTAAGAAAATGCCAGTGGGATTGGCAGCCCACCAGCTGTTTCAGCCTAAGCAGTGAGACTAGAAACATCAGTGAGCTCTGAGCTTGACTGAGAGGCCTGTCTCAATGAGGAAGGTAGAGGAGTGATGGAAGATGCTACCTGACAGCAACGCTGGGTCTCCACACATACATGCATACACATTCACACATGTACCCACATGTATGCAAGCACGTCACACCACACACAAACATAAAAATGGGGAAAAGAAAGAAAGAAAACAAACAAAAGGAGGGACCTCACTGTTAGCCACCCACGCCTGCAAGGATGAACCACCTATACTTTTCGTATTGCGCAGGATCTTGTCTTCCAACTGTGTCATGTTCTTCTGTGTGGCCGTGCTGTAGAGTTCGGCGGCTGTACTCTCTCAGTTCGGCAGCTGGGTTTCAGAAGCTTGTCTCAGTCGAGAGATCATCGATGCATTAAAACCAAACCAAAACAAACCCATGCCATTACAGCTTGATCTGTTAGTGAAGAAGTTTCCATTCTGAGTTCATGTACAGTTTCCAGATTGAGTAGCTGACAGTGGAGAGTGCTGTAACAATCCATTCGAAGAGATGTCTCAGTCGGGAGCCAAGTCAGATTTCTGGCAAGAGACACCATCTTTTCCTCCTGCAGAGCTGATTGTCTATGTCTTTGTCACCAAGTGTAATTGCTGCTCAGCCAGTGTCCCCTGTGTTTTGTCCTTCCTTTGTGTTTTTCTCTTGATCAGGGATGGAACCAGTTGTGTCCATGCATTGTCACCAGGCACTCTGAAACTAACTGGACTGCACACATATTCACAGTGTCTGTCATGTGGTCCTTCCATGTTTATTTAGTATTCATTTCCTGTCACTGTTGTGAAAGATCTTCGTGTGCCTACTGACTTAACAGAAGCCAAGTTTCTCTGCCGCAGCTCTAGAGTTCAGAAGTTGTATCTGTCTCATTGGGCTAAAGTGTAGGGGAGTTCAGCTAGGAGCAGGGCTCCCAGTTAGCATTTAGGACAGATAAAAACTAATTTATTTATTTAGTTTCTTACCAACATGTTAAAATGAGTGACCTTGAGTAGAGGTGGTACCCCAGGGATGTGGTTAAATCTGGAGGTGGAGTGTGAATAGGATTAGTGCCTTTACAGGTCTGGGCAGAGAGCTAGCTAACTTTCTTTCTGCCCAGCAAAGATACAGTGTGGTATGATACAGTGTGAACCAGGACGAGGGCTCCCTAGCAAGCCCTGATAAATCAGCACCCTGGCCTCTGACTTCGGATATAAAAAAGCTGTTTGCTCTTCCAGGCACCCAGTCTGTAGCATTTGTTACCACACAGCCTTAGACTAAACCCTCTGGTGACTAAATCCTTTTGTGCTACTGAACACTATTGCCTCCTGCAGGCTCTGCTTCTCCAGCGGTTGCCTGTGGTCATGTGACCTGCCTAATTGAGAGGTGAGTGGATAGTTGACCCATAGCCTCAGAGTCCCTTTGTACTCATTCTTTTATGCAGTCCACACACATTTATCAACTACTGGGTACTAGTTGCTTAGTCTTCAGTGTGGAACCAGCCTTAGGGAGGCGCAGACAACTCAGAATGTTAGCAACTGGATCTTTGTGCTGCTCCAGAGCATTTAAATTGATTTGCTTGAAGTGTTTGTGTGTCATTTCCCTGAGTATGTATGTACATGTAGCCTCTGGGTCATTTCTGACTTTGTGCATTTTTTTTTTTTTTCTGTTTGCATTTAAAGACACAGACACAGAGGCCACTTCCCTGTTCATCCTTGAGACAACTACAAGGAAATCACTAAATAGATTCTTTCCATTGATGAGAACATTTGCCAGCAGCTGGTGCCTTTTAAATCATAGAGTTAGTGTCTGAGTTTTCTTAAGCTTTTACCCACATATTTGTCCTCCAAATGTTTACAAAGGAGTGCAAACTCTATGCTTGGTACGGGGTGAGTGCAAAGTCACTCCAAACCTGAACAATGTCTGATCTGTGATCTAATGTAATTGCTTATTCTGTAATTTCTATCCATCATGGTTCCATTTCTTGCTTTGTGGTAATAAGCATGCAGGCATATTATGTTTTTTTTTTTTTTTTTTAATGTCACCTGCAGCTGACTATTCCTGCTTCTGACCTGAGCAGTGACTCTCCACTTAGTGAGTGCTGAGAACGAGCAGTAGCTGATTTGAATGGCCGCCTTGCTTGCTTAATTTTGCTGCCAGATGTCCTTTACTGTTCTTTTCTGGTTTCATTTCCTGAGCTCCCGGGCTTCACCGTAGCTCTGAACTCTTCAGGCCTGATGGTGGAGCTGAGCTCTGCTCATGCTGGCTGTGGATCTGACAGTCTGCTCTGGGAGGGTTTATAATTGCCATAGTTCTTTGTGCTGCTCCGTTTGTAGTTCTCCTAGTGCTGCAGTTACTGCAGAGAGTCTAGTAGCTGCAGCTCATGCTTGTGCATTCTGTCAGGGCTACGGGGATAGTGGTCATGGTTCTGGATAGTATTTGAATCCACACATTCCAAGCAAACTTTATGACCTATTATGTAACATGGAAAAGTAAACTAGATCAGGATGGCACACTCAATCTTCAGGGAGTGACCTGTGGACTTCATATTTTAGTTGTCATTAAGGTGGTCTTGTGTGGAGTGGAGAATTTAGAAGTGTTTAACTTTTCAAAAGATACTCCTTTAAAACTCTGGGTTCTTTTTAAACTGTCCAGAGGGAAGTACTTGGAAGTGAAATGATTTCCAAGACTCTCCCATAGAACAAATGCAGATGGATCCCACTGCTGGAGACCCCTGGTTGCATGGCACATACAGGAGCCTTGCTATACATACAAGAGCCTTGCTATAGAGAAGCCCAGCTCACAAGGGCAGGGGTGAAATTGCAGAGCTGAGCAGCTTGAGTTTGCAAGGGAACAAAACAGTATGGAGTTGGCACATTAGAAATTCGGCTTTCTAACTTTATAGTCAACAGACTGTATTCTTCCATCTTCTTTTCTGGTTCTTGTTCTGGTATTACAGCACACATGTGTTTCCTTAAATGCTTCTTAATGGGTCCCCTTGGGATCTGCTGCATAGTGGCCCTCTTCCCTCACCCCCCCATGTCTGTGATCATGCAGACACACATGACTGGTCTCAGGTTGGTCCGGGGAAATTTACTTGTGACCAGTACAGAACAGCAAGCATTAATGTGGTCTTTAGCATTTGCTTGAATTCGAGCATGGACTGTCAGCATCCACATGGTAGCAGTGACAGCTGCTGTTGTGGATGCTATCAGAAGTCTTTTCTTAGGAATGAAACCCTAACACTAATTCTGGGTATTACTGCAAACCACAGTATGGATTTTAGGAAAGTTCCTTGCTAGTACCCAGTGCTTAGTAACACCTGCACTGTTAGTCTCAGGGAAGCATCAAACTCCTTTCTAGAGTTGCTCAACTTCCTTTGTCAGGGTAAGGATTGACACTTTTTCCCAGCTCATGATGTTCAGAGTAAAGCCCCAGCTGGTCTCTTCTTATTGTTTGGTTGTCCACCACTTTTATTTTGGCACATCTGTGTCTGTCATTACGGTACTTAATCCTTGGAACATGAATGGCTCTACTGTAGTTCTTTTGCCGTCAAACATTCACATTATCTTACTCAGGTTGTGATCATTTAGGTGCTGCTTAGAGTTAAGCTGATAGCTTTTGTGTTAGGAATCTTGGTCATGTGTGTGATGTGAAAAGAGCCAGGTGAGTCTGAGGGTATTAATAGTGTCATCACAGTACAGTTCTGCTGGAAGAAGTGTGCAAAGAGGAGGCCCAGGAGGGAGCATTAAACTGAAGCGGGAGTGCACTTCTTTTGCTTTTGTTTTTGATTTTTTCCTTTGGGTGACTTATGATGTTGCTGACACAGGAGACTGGGAGAGGATAGGAGAGATGAACAGACAGAAGAGGTGTCACCTGTTTGCCAGACAATCTAAATGCGGTCTGTCCCCTGTAGACTAAGACCACGACTTGCTAGAATGGAGGACACACATGCTCCCGCTTGGCTTCCTTCCTTGGAATTTGGGGAAAACTAGTAGTTCAACAATTCATGAATAAGTCATGCACCAAGAGAAGTGGCCAGAGCCCCGCCCAGTCACTGAATATGAGCCCCACATTCTTTTTGTGTCCTGCTTAGAGAGTCATCCTGCTGTCTCCACTATTTGCCATGGACGCAACAGCTCCTTCCTGGGAAATGTGCACTTGAGTTCTCTGACATGTCTGTATTAAAGTTTCCTTTTAGGAGCATGACAGAGAGGATAATAGGAGATAGAATTTAAGTTTTATTTCTCTACTCGCTTGAGTTTATTATCTGAGTAAATGAAATTTCGTTAGTTGTGTTCAGATATCAGAGGCCAGCTTATGGAGCATTTGAATATAGGGGTTCTTTGCTCTGTGAACTTGGATTTCTTTCTTTCACTTATGACTTTTATTCTAATGAGTTTTCCCCCACAATACATATGCAGTTGTCACAAATTGTTCTAATAGTGAAGGTGGTGATGGCTTTACACGCTGCACGTAAAGCCATTGGATGTGTCAGTGGCCAATCATGTGCTGTGTGAATTATTTATCAATAAAGATTTTATTAAAAAAAAAAACCAAGACATTTCACTACAACAGACCCAACAAAAGATGGATAAAGGGATGTCTGTAAGTATGTCTGTCAGATTATATTTTTACTTGATCTAACTTCTTGAATGAACCTGTAACACAGGTTTAAGTAGCTGTGGCTCTCTAGACTAGAAGATCCACTTTTGAAACTAGAATGCATTCAGCAAGCAATGTGGGTGGCTGATTAATGTGCGTGTGTATGTGGTGTGTTGAATGATGGGTAGGTGTGATAGCCACTTATAAAATTACATTAAAGTCCAAAAGGTGCTTTTATGAGGTATACTGGCAATGGAGTCCGACTTTCATGGGGCTCCTCCATGTCCATTGTGATGAATCTATTTATTACTCCTGTAATGAGCCGCATACACGGTTGGTTAGCCGAGTTATTGAACTTTATCAACCTTGGCTGAAATTCACAATGCGTGCCAAACTTGTTGTAACATGTAAGAAATTACATCTGGGCTAAAAGGTTCAATAACGGCGACTCTGATAATGGAATCTTTCACAGAGCATGGGGTTTCATGATATGCCCCTGATTCTTAAAAATTACAGTGTTCAAGCAAAACAAGAAATCACGTACACTTGGAGATGCATTTATGGTGTAGATTCTAACTTATGGCAGTTATATGCCAGTCCCTGGACACATGAGGTAAGGCCCTATCCCATCCGGCTATCATCACATGGCTTGTGAACCCATTTGTGTCCTGGAGATGCAACCCGATAATGGTGCCACATCAGCACATCATGGGTTCTGGACTGATTTGAGACGTTGGCTACACGTGCCTTTAATTATAACTCAGTGGCACAAAGCTTTTCACCCTTACCTGTGAAACCTCAGCACAGATGGGTGTGTGAACTCAAAAGGATGTGTTAGGGTTTGAGGGGCCTGGCCCATAGCATGCCTTTCCCTTTCTGAGTTACGAGCAAAGGGAGAATTAAGACAGATAGATAGATCAAGTTGAGGAATAAAACTTCTTCGGAATCACCATTGCAGTTGACATATCGACAGGCTGTTAGGCCCTCATTACCAAACACCAGAAGCAGACAGAGTGGCAGGTCAACACTGAACTGGAGTAGTGCCTTTGGCTGGCAGAGCATCTCTCTGCTGCATGTATAAGACATGGAGGAAGAGCTAAGTGCATGCTGTTTGTAAAAAGAGAGTTAAGGCTGTGCATGCCTAATCGCCCCAGGATTATAACTCTTTTAAATTGCATTGTCTCTCATGGGTAAGAATGCTGGAGGCACACAGAGGGTCAGGACACAAATGGAGAAGCTGCCATCCAGGAAAACATGTCTAAAATGGGGAAGCATTTTCCTCCACTCTGACAATTAGAAACTGGAGTTAACTTGATGAGGTTGGGACTAGAGAGATGTGTGAGAGGTTAGACCATTTGCTGCTCTTGCAGAGGACCTGGGTTTGGATTACAGCACTACACAGCAGATCTCAACTGCCTATAACTCCAGTTCTGGAGGATCTGATACCCTCTTCTGGCCTCCATGCATTCCTGTACTCATATGGTGCACATAATAAACCCAGCCGCCACTCCCCCAACTCATGTACATGTGTGCACACCCCCCCCACCAAACCTTTAAGAAAAAAAATGAAGCCTTGTGAAAGAGAGACTTTAGTAAAAACGAGTGTGGATGTTTGCCTTGCTTTTGGGTTAAGGGTCACCACTCGTATTCTTAGATAATTAGAATTTTTATCTTATTTTACTTTGTTGCTTCTGTATTTTACAGTTTATTTACTTTGGGACTTTGGACTATGCTCTTTACCCCCAAGCCCTAGCTTCTTTATCTGAGAAACGAGGCTGAAGACAGCAGCCAGCTGGAGTTGTGAGTGGTCAGATGGAAACACAAAGCCACAGTAACAAAGCCACATGGTTTCTAGCAGTCTGTGGCTGCTTACTCAGAATTTCTGTGTTTAAGGACTTATTTGTAGGACAAACATTCTTAACTTATTTTCTTAGCTGTTTATGACAGACAATTTCAAATATGTGCCAACACAGAGAGGACTATGTTCATTCCTGTTTCTTCTCTTATAAGAAGTGAGAAGAAAATGCCTTAAGATGCACCCTTGACTGACACAGGAAAAGAAAACCTGTATGAGTTTGAGATTTATAAGCTAACCAACTTAGGGGCAGCTGTACAGTTGTTACAGCCATCCTGGCAATTTTATAGCATTGGCGTGTTCTTGACTGCACAAAATTGCCAGTGGATATTGAAAGGAGTTCAGCAAAGCTTTAGTTCTGTGTGCTATACTGGAACAGTAGCCATACCTTTTGTAGTCATTTTCCACACGGAATCTGTTACATCAGGAATGCTAGGCAAGCACTATGCAGCTGAGCTGTATCCCCAACCCAAAGTGAAAATGTCTTGCTTGGTTTCCCAGAGTGGCGTTGAACTCACTCTAGTCTAAGTCTTGAACCTGGTACATCTTTCTTTAGAACAGAGACTCTCCTGTAGCACATAGAGCTCATAGCACACAGGAGCTCAGGACAGGAAGAAGAAACAGCTGGGCAAGTCCTGTTAAAGCACAGGAGCTCAGAGCAAGAGAAAGGATAATGGGTCAGTTTTCAAGTGGTTTCAAAGGTGAAAGCTGCCTGGCAGTAGTTGGTGATGGACTGCTGGGTGAAGGGCTGCTCCGTTGCCATCAATGGTTAGACAGAAGAAATGAAAACACCATGCAGGCCAACACTGGTGCTTCCCCTACTCCCACAGGAGCCAGCCTAGTTTTACTGATAGTGTAGTATGCCTTTTAATTATTCTGCCTTCAGTGACATTTTCCCTTTTATTAAGTTTGCTTTTCCTTTTAAGAACCAGGCCTGGATACTTGCCAACATACATTGAAAACATACGACAGGTGTCCCCCCCCCTTAAATAATGAGTTCTTAGAACTCAATGAACAGTGAAGGTACATATGATCCAATTGACTCAAAATGAGGATGTGTAGAACAGAGGAGGAAAGTGTACGGGCTGAGTGTGACTCCTGCTCTTCAGTGGTGGCCAAGTGCAGACTCATTGTTGGTGCTGCCGTCCACAATTTGGCATGGGAACACAGGGGAAGCTGAAGAATAATTAGGTATTTCTAAGAAATAAGTATGTCTCCAGGGGCTATACCTCCTGAGTGTGAATCTTTAAAATTGTTATTTATTCTCCTCACCCAGAGAATGACAGTAGAACACATTTGGGGCAGCCCAACCTGAGACACTAGCAGGAGTCCTGCCTGACTTCAGTAGCAATCACTGAACTGGCGTAGACAGTAATCATGCTCTCGACAAGCTTGCGCGCTGCCCTGTGGGAGAGCTGGTGTGAAGTGCTTAATGCGCCTCTGCACCAATGTGAAAGGAGAGCAAATGGAGAGAGAGCCAGCTTCAAGGACTCAATCAGCACTTGGCAGCTCTACCCTACAGCTGCTCCAGGATGCTTCCAACACACAGCTGCCTCACACAACTCTTGACATTCTCAGCAACGGGCCTGTGATGTAGACAAGCCATTTGTACCTTTAGTTGCTTGAAACTATCACAGTTTGTTGGAAAGGAAGGTAAACAGGGGCCTAGAGAGGTGGCTTAGTGGTTAAGAGTATGTTCAACTCTTACAGACAACCCAGTTTGGTTCCTAGCACCCACATCTGGCAGCTCACCACTGCCAGTGTTACTCCAACTTCAGGGGATCTGGTGCCCTCTTCTGGATTCTGCAAGCATCTGCACTCATGTGACCAAAAAATAAACACCTAGATGTACATCTTTCTATAGGTCTCGGACGCTCCAGTGTCAGGGGGTTTCCAGAATTGAGGTGGGGGTGGGGAGAGGCAACAATGTTGCCTGGAGTTAGTCAAATATTTTGAGGGGATGGTGGTTGTAGCTTTTGGAGTCAGGTAGAGCTAGGAGGTAAGGGAAACTTGTCTATAGTACTGCCCACCCCTTACTCCATTGCTCAGTGTCCGCATGCTCTGTGAGGCACAGTTCATATCAGGTGTCCTTCAAGTTTGCAGTAAACAGTTTGTTGTAACGCATTGTTTGCAAAGACAGCTATAACAAGTGCCAGGAAGTGGTGGCTTAGGACACCCAGGTGTGGGGAAGGGCCAATGTCTGTCTGATACCTGTAGCAAAGGCCCCTTCCTTGGTAATTCTAAACGTGATGAGGTGCCCATCTTGAAGGTCACATGTAGCCCAGGATAGTAGCATATGCTTGCCTAACACATAATTGTGTGTGTGTGTGTGTGTGTGTGTGTAGTGTGTTGATAATAGATTGTAAAGTTCCTAAATGTGAACTTTATAGATGACAGTGTGGCTCAGAGAAACTAAAAGGCTGGGCACCCCTGTAAGAGGTCTACTGACTGTGGTAGCAATTCCAGCCACCATGTGTGTCAGCACAAGCATTCTCTCCATGTCCCTTCTGTTATCTTCTCTTTGTGTCTGTCTCCTTTTTCCTTATTTAAAAGCACACTAATTATTTTTGTTTTCCTAATGGTCTCATTAAAATTTACATTTATTCAGTGTGTGTGTGTGTGTGTGTGTGTGTGTGTTTGTGTGTGTCTATCCCAATGATGTGTGGAAGTCAAAGTACAAGTTGCAGGTTTTGATTCTTCCCTTCCACTATGTGGGTTCTGGGGATTGAACTCAGGTCTTCAGGCTTAGTAGCAAGAGCCCTTACCTGCCGTGCTCTCTCACTGGCCCCTAACATCTCACTGTAGCTTGACTAAGTCTGTAAAGCCCCTATTTCCATGTTACCTCTTTATGAAGGTCTCAGAGCAGGGGCCTAAGTGTGTCTTTCTTTGTGTGTTGTATTTTGGGGAGGGATACAGTTCAGAACATGCAAGCAAAGCCTGTTCTCTGTCATTTGTGCAGTACAGATAAACAGCAGCTATCTAGTAAGTCATCCCTGCAATGAATACTAATGTGCCTGCCGTAGTGGCTCCTGTCTGTAATCCCAGCACTGCTAAGGTGGTGGAAGAGGATCAGGAGTTCAAGGTCATCTCAGGCCAGCATGATGTATGTTATCCTTGTCTCAAAAACTTAAAATGGTACATTTGTAGGTTTCTGCTTAAAACTCATCGCAGGCAATTGGATGTTACCTTTTAAAAAAGTATTTTTTTGCATCCTGTGCTCCTTTGAGAATATAGCTCTGTCCTCTCTCTCTAGAGGAAAATGGATGTATCCATAGCCAGGCTCTTGTGTCATGTATTCGAGGAGAAGAAGTGCTAGTTCCTGGATTCTGAATGAAGCAATCCTGATGCTTTCCAGGAGTTACAGTCATTAGTGACAGTTCAATACACACGTTTGCTTCCATCCCCTTTTTATCCATGAAAATTTATCAACTAGGATTAGAAAAAAAAAAATACATGCTACTGGATGTTTTGAACTCTTTTTTTAATGGATGCTTTTCCAATAAAAATTTATTGGTATGTAATTAATAAGGAATTACTGATTTCAAAATTACACTTTGCTAAACAATGGAATTTTCCTAAATAACTGGCAGGTAATAAAAAAAAAATTCAGTCACTGACAGCTTGTCACGGTTGAATCTAAAACCTAGGGGCAAAATACATATATTCTATGTAGTTTCCATTTCTAGACCCTGAGTTTCTAAATTCTTCCTTATAAAATTTTAAATTTCTTCCTTTTTTGAAAGAGGAGACCACTAATTATTGATTTCCTTAGGAGACCACTAATTATTGATTTCCTTATTTAACAATCACTTAACCAGTTTGATATTCACACTACAGGTAATTAATAAAGTAGCCCCTTTGATGGGCACTATGTGCAATTAATGTAAGGGAATTTGAAGGATTGGCTTTTAGGATGAGGTACACATCAAGGCCTTATTGTCTTCTTCATTAAAGGTAGGTGAGAAACACCCAATCAAGTTTAGACTATGCAACACCTTTAACAGCTTTTAAAAGTGGAAAAGTTACTGTCTTTGTGATTATTCACAGTATTACATGGTGAAAAACTAATGTAAGTATATGGAAAACAAAGATGTGTTTCAGTGTATTAGAACCACTGGAACTCCCCAGCCAATGGGAAAAAAAGACAACATGAACATTCATCAAAACATTGTCCTGTTGAGAGAGAAGCAGTCATGCCATTTTGGCATCCTCACAGTGGTGTTGATGGAATCTTGGTGGTTCAGATTGGATGCGTGTGCATTTAAGTTTCAGGCCTGATGGGGGCCATGCTCCTCTACTGTGGCATGCAGGACTTTCTGTAAAGTTACAATTTGTGAGTAAGTCACTTGAAATGGACTCTTCTATTTGACAATTTTTCCATTGGCGCCAACACTGTTGGGGATGTCAGAGGCTCTGCTTTCCTGATTTCTCATTTAGGCTGATCTGACCAAAGTTGTTCAAATTTCCAGTCATTTAGATAAGATAGAGATCCTGTCACGTTGAAGGAATATTCTTAGGTTATCCATTCACTAAGAAGTGGCCCTATTCAATGTTTGGTATTAAATTTGAATCAAAACACATAGCGCCATGTGACAAGGGTCCTTGCATCAACATTTGGTTGGATTGGAAGCAGAATCAACACATTAGTCATCTTAATTCATTTAGGTTGGCTTTCTTCAGAATTCCAGGATCCAAAATCAACACATTTGTCAACTACATAGAGACTGGGAGGCAGGATGTAGTTTAATACCCAGCCTGCTATGAGAAGCCAGTTGAGTCAGGGGAAGTTGAATGAATGGGGTAAAATAGCATAATATGATTTTGATGCAAATAGGATACTTAAATTTTTTATTTTCCATTTGTTTTAATGAGATTATATGTGTTTTGCATAGAAATTTGTAAATTGTCCAAAATTAAACTTTCTACAATTACTATCTCATATGAGCCCTGAACTTGGCTGTTGTAATTTAAAAAAAAAAAAAAAAATTTAAATCAGAGAAATTCTCTAAGTCAAGGTCACTTTCAGTCTGAGATTGTTCTTACGTTACTTGAGGTCAGTTTAGAACCAAATATTAAAAAGTGCATTGTCTGTTCCTTAGGTCAGCAAACTGCCATGTGACCAAATCTAGCCTTGTGAAGCCTCACCTAACAAAGTATTATTGCATATCAGGATACCTGCTCATTTGCATATCATCTTAAGTTGCTTTCACAGTTTACCATCAGAGTTGGCCAACAAACCCAAGACATTTGCTGTCTGGTTTTCTCTAGAAAACACTTGACTTGCCATCCTGGTGATGCATGCCTGTAATCTCAGCATTGAGGGGGATTGAGGCAGGAGGATTGCTGTGACAAGATCTTTCTGATAAGAATCTCTTCTGTTAATCTTTCAGCACTAAGAAAGTTAGGAGCACTGGCTATTCTTCCAAAAGCCTTGCAAGGGTTTAACTTCCAGCACCCATATAGTGACTCAGAATTTTCTGTAACTCCAGTTCCAAATGATCTCAGGATACATGGATACCAGACCCATTCATGATGCCTAGACATTCATGCATGCAAAACATTCTATGACTACTGCTGCTATTACTACTACCACCACACCAGCAATAATAATAATAAGTTAATTTTTAAGAAAGAAAGCACATCTCACCTAAAGAACTGCTATGCATTTTTAAAAATTTATTTAATAAGACAGACACCTAAAGTTTTCTGTTTCTTTTCTTTGCATTAGCTTGCCAACATGTTCAGAACTCGGATTCCAGTGCTCAAGGGAATGGCCAACTTCAGTCAGGTTCCCAATTGATGAGCTTTTCTTGACAGGGGTACACATTATCCCTTTTAAGAACATCTACTTTTTTGTTAAGAACAACAGCATTGCACTTGATCTTTCTTAGTCTAAAAAGCACAACCTTAGCTGCACTAAACACTGCACATATTGTTGGTTCCCCTGTGACTTGGCAGATGTGTGCACATGAGCCTCTCCCTCATCAAGACAGAATAGGTTTATGTCTCTATAAAAACTCTCTTCCTATTCCCCCCTGGGCTACCACCCCCAGGCCATCACTAAATGCCCAGTAAATTTGAAATTTCCTGTATGTGGGTATTTGTTACACAGTGGGCTTATTTATCTATTAATTATTTTGAGACAGAGTCTCTCTCTGTCTCTGGCAGACCTGCATGCAGCTTGCTGTGTAGATTAGGCGGGCTTTGAACTTTTGGAAATCCTCCTGCTTCTGCCTCTCAAGCCACCCTATCAGCTTCTGTGTTTGCTTGTTTGAGACAGGGTCTCCTATAGCTCAGGCTGGTGTAAGACTCCCTAAGTAGAGGATGACCTTCAACTCCTGATTCTCGTGCTCACACCTCCCAAATGCTGGGATTACATGCCTATACCAACACTTCTGGCTATTTTGTAGTGTTTGAAATATTTCTTAAAAGTCACTGGGGGTATGTCTGACTAATGGCTGAACAGTATAGCTAGTCCACAAACAAGAGATTCATTTCTTTTGTATAGATTTGCTTACTGACTTTTAAATTTTCATGGTAGGATATGAGGTATAACTTCCCATTTTGGAGAAGAGGAAACAGGACTCATAGAAGCTAAATGTGTCCCTTTGCTGGTGCTGATGTAACAAAGTTCTGTCAACTGGGTGGAAATTTACTGTCTTATGGTTCTGGATGCCAGAAATTCAAAACCAAAGTGCTGGCTAGCTAGTCTCCCACAGAAGACATCTATTTACATTCACATGCTATTTGCCCTGTGTGCTGGATCCAAGCTCCTGCTTTTTAGAAGTCACTGGCCAGAATGGAACAGGGCCTCTACTCATGACCTCACTTTAACTGGACTGCCTCTTTTTTGGCCATGTCCTAGTAAGGTGCACTCTGAGGGGATGGGGTAATCTAAGGTCTTCACTATAGGAATATTTTCAAGGAGAGTGTCTCCATTCAACCCATAACTTCTTACCTAGAAAGTGGAGGGGACATGCTTCTAGGTCAAGCTCCTCTGACTCAAAGAGGAACTACTATGTGGACTCTAAGAATCTTGTTTTGTGAGTTCTGTATGGTGTTATGTGCAGTCCCAGCATGTGGGAAGTGGAGGGAGGAGGATATAAATGTCAAGGCCAGCCTTGGCTACAGAGAGAATTCAAGGCCAGCCTGTGCTACACAGGTCTTGCCAAAAACAAACAGACAAGCAATAAAAAACCAAACCTAAGCTAACAAACAGAACAAGAAACAAAGGGGTGAATAAGTCATGACTGCATTTGGT
The DNA here is from genome assembly GCF_943737965.1 of Phodopus roborovskii. Taxonomy (NCBI): domain Eukaryota; kingdom Metazoa; phylum Chordata; class Mammalia; order Rodentia; family Cricetidae; genus Phodopus; species Phodopus roborovskii. Next base: position 14,392,556 of record NW_026126558.1, on the reverse strand, counting down.
TTCCTATGACTCTAGAAAGCAGATGTGTGCATACCTTCATCTTACTGCTGTGAGATCAAGGAAGCCAGCATTCAGAGAGACAACTCTGAACAGTTTTGCCTGTGAGGAGGCTATAAGGGGTTTGAGTTCAGTATCTTCCCTTCATCTTTTTAGTGTTTCACCTTGGCTTTCCTGAGCCTCTGTTTCTATAAGGTACCATTGGGATGGCACTGTAGACTCACGGCAGTGAGGACTGAAGGGGGTCTGTGATGCAAAAGTCGCATGTCAGTGTGATGGCCAGACAAAGTGTGCTGTCACAGAAGAGGGAAGGTGCCTTTTTGCTTCTATGAGGTCAGGGGTATTAAGGTTTGATTATGTTTAGCTACCATAAGCTCTTGTGTTGAATACTTGGTCTCCAGCCAGTGAAAGTGTTTAGGAGTCTATCTTAGAGAAGTAGTTCACTGTGAGGTGTGTCCTTGGGGACTGCATCTTTATCTGGAATCTGATCCCCCTCCTGTCTTCCATAGCTGGGTAGTTTTGACACATGAACTGCTGCCATGGTATTCTCTCCAAGCCTATGAGTCCCAGAATCTATAGCCTTCTGCAGGGATGAGCCAAAATAAATCTTTTCTGTTCTCCCTTGAATTATTTTTGTTAGGTATTTTATCACTGGTGAGAAAACTTACCAGTTTAAGATGCTCTCAATCTTGAGGGGACAAGTTCCCTGGAACATTTTTTATAACACTAATCACTTGGACTCCCATCTCCAGAGCCTCCGGTTCAGTGGGTTTGGTCCAGGCAAGGGAATCTACATTTCTAACCAGTTCCTGGTGAAGTTGCTATTGTTGCAGGCCCCACACTCTGACTAGGAAGCAAAAGACCTTGGTTTCATGGGTAGGTCTGACCATCAGTTTTCCTAAGAGTCTGAGAAACTCTAAGAAGTAAGGTCTCAGGTGAGAGTCCTCTTGGATTCTCCTCAGTTACTCCTTATTTAGGGATGATGGCTACTTCGATGTTAGTTCCATGGAAACTGAGATCAGAGGCTTAGAGGCTTTCCCCCTTTGGTGTAGAGAAGACCTGGCCAGAAGCTTCTTGTCTTAGTGTGCTAGGACTGCTGTAACAAAGTCACACAGGCTGGATGACTTCTGTTACAGTCTGGAGGTTGGAGATCTAAGATCAAGGTGCAGTCAGGGCTGGTTGTCCCAGGGCCTCTCGCCTTGGCTTGCAGACAGCAACCTGCCTGCACCTTCATATACTCTCCCCCTGTGTACCCTGATCCCTAATGGCGTCCTCTCTTCTGATAGGGACACAACATACCCTATCAGAGTAAGAATCTTCCCCTCTGATTTTAATTACCCATAGTTACCTTTTAGAAAGTCTTTGTCTCCAGTTTCGATCACTCAGAGATTAGGGCTCCAAAGTGTGAATTGTGGAGATGTGATATCTGTCAGCATGACTGGATTGAGGCCCTAGGAGATGAGTTGAGCAGGCCTTTGTGTTTGTAAGAGAGGCTTCTGGCTGAGACAGATCACAACAGTTCTGATTTCATAAGTGGCTTCACTGGTGGATTTGTGTTGTGATGGTTTGGGAATGTAGTGAAAAGTAGAAGGCAGGGCTCTGCTAAGAAAGTACCTTGTCCCTATCTATTCTGCTTTCCCCGCCCCCCCTCTGATTCTTGTTTACTATGATGGGCTACAACCTCTGTGGTCACAGTAGAGATGAAACTGACCATGGAATAAGACCCTTGACATATTCTCCAGCTTAAGAAATTCTTTGCTTTCAGAGAGAGGCATGGTGGTGCCTGCTTGTAATCCTGACATTTGGGAGGCAGGGGCAGGAGGGTCAGGAGTTTAAGGCCAGGCTGGGCTACACAAAACCATGTCTCAAAATATGCTTTTGTGCTTATTGCACTTTCCTTTCTGTATCTGTTTTAGCATGCCAAAGAAAATCAAGTATACTTTACTGGAATGGAGACTCTAAAATGTTTTGTGTTTGCAGTGTAGTCTACATGTTTGAGCTAAATAAGAATGAGTGAGAGTTGAGCATGCTTCCTTCAAGCTATTTAACCAGTGATGGGAAATTTCCATCAGAATCTCCAGGAGTGACCTTCCTCTTGCCTCAGCTCCAGCTGCTGGGAGCTAGCATACCTCCTGGCCAGCCGTTTGAACCAAGTTCCCTGCAAACTGGAATCTTATGTCAGGGCTTTAATGCCTCCACCAGCTCAGAGCACCTCTTTCTCCTTTCCAAATAGAAGTTGAGCCTAATCTCCAATCATCCACATACCTGATGTTGGAAACTTCTACCCAGACTTCTTGGAACAGAGGCAGCAGCTGGATGAGGGGAGCCAAGTGAAAGTGTACAGCTGGCTGAACTTCAAGAATCCAGCAAAATCTGCCTCAGCTAGAAGGTGCTTTGTGTATCACTGAAGTTCATGTCAAGCAGGTGCCTGATCACAGCTAGTGTCGATTGCAAGGCTCCTGAGGAGGATGTAGTTTTAATGTAGTTTTAAAGCTAATGTGTTTCACTAGCGTCTGCTTATGGCCGTCTAAAATAGGATGTTCTCAATCTCAACACTCCTTTTTTTCCTTCAGTGAGCTTAAAAGTAATGGATAATTTCTTTTAACAGTTTCTTGCCTAGCTGGGACCAAGGCACCATAAATCACCAGGTGTGCTGAGGGCTGGGGAGATGGCTCAGTTGTTAGACTGCTTGTTGAATAGGCATGAAGGCCTGGATTCATCCTGGCACCTATGGAATAACTGCATGTCATAAACTTAGCATTGGGGTGGTAGAGAGAGATTCCTTGAGTTCTGCATTTAGGAAGGCACCCTGTTTCAGAAAATAATTGTGGGACGTTATTGAGGAAGAAACCTAACATCAACCCCTGGCCTCTGTGTGTTTGTATTCTCTCTCTCTCTCTCTCTCTCTCTCTCTCTCTCTCTCTCTCTCTCTCTCTCTCTCAGACAATGTATGGCAAAACTGTAATGATCCTGTGGCTTCCTCTGAGTCACTGTCCATGGAAGACGTGATGTAGACTGTTGTCCAGTTCTGAAAGCTAGAGTGACAGCTGCCTTCTACATTATTATGGGTGTGGTTACTTCAAGAAAATGGGTGTGGGGATGGGGACAGCAATGTAGGGCTTTTTTTTGGTAATGTTTCAAGTTGAGTTGTGATAGTGTCAACATTTATGTTTGATAACAACAGAACAAAACTGCAACAGACACCCAGCCAAGACATTAGATTTTACAAACTTCAAAAGTATGTTAAAAACATCATCCAAGACAGTAATCTGGTTATGTAGATTCTTGGAAATATTTTTCAAAACTGACTTCAAGAAAAGAATGGTCTTTTAATTAATTAGGCCTTTTGTCATTACACTCTTTTCTTTCTTTCTTTCTTTCTTTCTTTCTTTCTTTCTTTTTTTCTTTTTTTTTGAGTAAGCACATAATGGGTCAAGAGCACAAACAGTGTAACAGTGGTTGCTTATCTATCTGGGAATACTGAACTTAACCCCTACTTAAAAGAAAAGGTTATGATTGTTGGAAAATGAAGAGTAAATTTAGGCTGGGCTTGATGGGATACACCTTTAATCCCAGCACTCAGGAAGTTTGCTGTAAGTTTGAGGCCAGCCTGGTCTATATAGTAAGTTCAGCCAGCCAGGGCTGTACACCTAGACCCTGTTGCAAAGGAGAAAGAAAAGTGAATACGGACACTTTAAAGGTGAGCTGCAAAAAAGTGTGGAATCATCCCAATATTGTGTTGAGCACTTTAGGAGCAGAAAGAACTTAATTTTCTCAAGAGTATAAGTGATGTACCAAGGTCACTGGAAATTTTTTTAAAAGTGCTTGAATTAGAAGAGTGATTCTGTTTCCAAACTGATGGACTGATGGGTTAGAACAGTAGAGTGGGTTTTCAGTGCTGAGAGCTCCCAGTGTAGTCAGAGTCCTCTCCTCCTCCTTTGTCCCCTACCTATCCTTCTCTTTTCCTCTCCCTACTCCCTAGAGTCCTTCTTTTCATCCCCCACATTATTTAAGCTCTTCTCTCCGAACCATTTCTTAGTGGACAGGTATGGGGATGTCTGTTTGGTTAGAGGCTGGTCACAGTCCCACTGTTCCTTAAGAAAGTTCTAAATGGGACATTTTTAGCAATTCTCTTCCCTTAAGGTGCAGAGACCAGTGTGGAAAGGGAGGTGGGAAGAATGTAAGAGCTGGCGTGGGGCCACCAACCAGCTCCCAAATCATGACACGGAGACTTTTAGTTAGGAATTCTCAGCCTTCTCTTCACTTGTTTTAATCTGTTTCTTTTATCTACATTTTTGCCTCAGGGTTTTTTGTTTGTTTGTTTGTTTTTGTTTTGTTTTGTTTTTTAACCTTTTCTTCCATTCTGTATATCTTGCTTTTCTGTTTCCCCTATGTTTGGCTTCTGGCCCCAGGTGTCTTCTTCTCTTTCTCTCTAGTTCTCTCTTCTCTCTTGTTCTCTGGAGCCTAGATTTCTCCTCCTACTTATTCTCTCTGTCCACCAGCCCTGCCCGTCCCCCTATTGCCTTGCTATTGGGCATTCAGGTTTTTATTACACCAATCAGGTGCCCTAGTCAGGCTAGGTGAAACAGCAACAATTCTTTGCATAATTCAACAAATGCAGCATAAAGAAATGTAAGATACCTTTACACAGTTAAAGTAATATTCTGGAACATTAATAAATGTAACACATCTTTGCCTAGTTAAAGTAATATTCCCCCACACTGAAGGATGGGAGGGGTGCTGTGAAAGGCCTGGATATGACCTGGCTATTGCTTTCATGAACTCACAGATGCTGAGGCTACCTGCGTAAGAGCAAGCCAGCCAGAATGTTGGCATGGGTAAGCTGATCTCCACCCCCCCCTTGTGAAGGAGCTATGGATAGTTTATAGTTTGGGGGAGGGAGAATCAGTCTTTTTTGAGGATGTGGCCACTGGTAGGATTCTCATGCCCCAGTGGATGGCCCCACATCTTTACACATCTGAGAAGTATGGATTAGACTTAGTACATTATAAAGAATAAAATAAAATGTCAAAATCACTGTCTTTGCATGAGCCAGATCTAGACCCCTCATGGCTAATTTCTGCTCTAAATCATCAAAACTCTCAGAAATCTCAGAAAAAAGCAGTGAGGTCTGGGCAGTGAGAGGAAGTCCTCCCCCAACTGCACAGACGGTACAGGCTCAGCAGTACAATCCAGCCTGTGTGTAGACTCTGTTGGGTTCTCCTCTGTCCTTGAAGTTTATGGAAATAAATCCTTCAAAGTGCAAAAGGCAAAGCTTCAGGCCCAATCTTTCCAGTTTGGCATACCAGAAGCACACAAGAATTGAATGTGAATCCAAGTGAGAGAGTGTGGTGTGTATGCGTGTGAGTACGTGCTTGCATGTGTGTGGATATTAAAATAGAAGCTTGAGCTGAAAAGAACATAAACTGTCGACTGAGTGTGAGATCCTCAATCCATGGTGTCTCCAATTATCTTGATGCCACTGAGCCAAAGAAAGCTGTCTTGCTAAGGCAGGGTTCTCAGCATCTAAAAGGCAGGTTTTAAAACATTTTTCATCAGGAGGGCCCTTGTTCTCTTTAATTTTTGTTCTGTTTCTAATTGATTATCCTCAGGCTCTGGAGCATGTTTGTTATGGTGCCACATACACTTTGCTTAAAGAGCAACAAACAACAAGCCACCGTGGAGTTACTGTAACAGGGGGTGGGCAGTGGCCACATGAACTTGATTCAATCAGGATATTCCTTTTAATGTTTGGATTTGAAAGTCTTGAAAAATTAAAGGGGGGGGTGTGCACTCATCCCAGGACACAGTGTTGAGTTCCCATTAGGTTGGAAGAAGGAAGGGGGCTAAATTGAGTCTGAAAAGCCGTTACCTTTCTTGGAAGAATGTACAGAGGGCTTTATTTCTGTGGACCAGTATCCCTCATGGGCCTTACAAACGAACGGTCTCTGCAGTCAGTTGCGAAATGGCACTAATTCTCTGCTCTATGAGGAGATCTGAAAGAGTAGCAAACTTGACAGAATTGGAGGATAGATTCCTCGAAGCAGGAATGTCAGTGTAATGGGGTAGCCAAAGAGGTCACAGTTCTTGGCTTTCACCTGGTGACACAGACGTAGGAAAGGCTTGGAAACATTGCTGACACTGAAGCATGAGCTGTGGGAACCACTCTTCCTGGAGAACAGCAACTGCATAAGTTACTGACTTAAGCTGTCCCAGTGCCAAGCACGTACTCATGTAGTGGTGGGCCAGCGCTGAAGATATCCAGAGGGGGTACATCCAGTTCTTTTACCATATTAAACAGACAGAGGAGGCTCTCTGTGGTGAGAGGACAGTGGGGTGTTCCACAGTGGCTCCTCCTTCCACTGTGAATTCCCATTAAAGCTTCTGCCAGTTGCCCTGCAGTGGCCCATCTTGACTGTCAGCCTTGTTCTCTTGAGAAAGCAGGGCACATCTCTGAGTGTGTCTGTGAGAGTTGTCTTTCAAAAGAACCTCCCAAGTGGGAAGACCTGCCCTGAATGTGGGCAGCACCACTCCATAGGCTGAGGATCTGGATGGGAGAAGTGGGGAGGTGGAAAGCACACTACCAGCAGTGTTCTTTTTCTGACTGCCAGGATGTGAGCTGCCTTGTTCATCTGTGTCCACCCCACCTTGATGGAGTGAAACCTCAGACTGTGAGCTGACATAAATCCTTTCTTGAGTCACTGTCTCAGATGCTTTCTGCAGTGATGCCAAATAACTTGACTCCTATAGACCTTGAAGGGAGGGGAACTCTGTCTTCTTCATTCACAGTATACTTCTGACCAACTATCTGGTTGGTTTCTTTCTATACATGCTGTAAATTTCCAGCTCTTCAGATACCAGCTGGGTATGTTACAATTCATCTATCTAATGGTCCAGAGTTATCACAGGTTCCACAGGTGGAGAGCTGGTGCCATAAACTGCCCTTGCTCCAGAGGCCCAATTCTAAGTCCTGTATTGTTACCTGCACTTCTGACCTACTGGCTACAAATGAAGGGTTCTCCCACACAACCTCTTTCTTGAGCTTGGTATAGTGGCTCACAGAGCTCAGTGGAACATCTTCTTACATCTACATGTTAAAAGTGTGTGGGTTAGTCTCTGTGTATTTACATACTCAGAAGCTAGCTGCACTTTTTACAGAGGCTTCACTGTGCAGGCATGGCCGGGGATATTATTGGATGATTTTGGTGTCAGTCTCTCTATCCTCTCCTCCTTCCTGGAGACATGAGATGTTAAGAGCTTGGGAAGTTGGCGACTCTGAAAATTCCAGCCCTCTAGTAGCATCCCCCAACTTCCAAGACTCACTTCATCAGTATAAACTCAGACATCGTCAGCGTAAACTGTGCATTGTATTAAGCATCACTGAGAGAGAGCCTTCTAGCTCAGGCAATTACCAAGGTCTTGAATAGGGACCACTGTCCTGGTTTGCTTTCCATTGCTATAATAAACACCATGCTCAGAGACAACGTGAGGAGGAAAAGGTTAATTTGGCTTGCAGGTTACAGTCTATCGTGAAAGGAAGCCAAGGCAGGAACTCAAGGAAGGGAGCTGGAGGGAAGAACCAAGCAGAGGCACATTACTTACCAGCTTGCTTCTGCTTACTGACAGCTACTTTTCATATACAGCCCAGGCTAACCTGGTACAGTCCACAGTGGGCTGGGTCCTCTATGAGCCCTAATCAATTATCAATGGAGACATGGTCATCGGCCTGTCTGATGGAGTCAGTTCTTTAAATGAGGTTCCCTCTTCCCATGTGTGTCAAGTTGACTGTCAAGATCAGCCTTTGCAGTGACATAAACCTAACTTTGTATATCACAATGCCACTTACTGCTAGTGACAAGGTGCTCTTGGTAGCTCAGGGTCCAGTTGGTGCTTATGTGTCTCTTCTGAACTTGGGCACATTGCCTGTCAGGACCCCTGGGTTTTATAAGTCCCTAAACCTCTGTGTTCTTTGCTTTCCTCTCGTGTGAAAGGATGACAGCATGTCTAGGGTTTCTTTGAAGAGCGTCTTGGAATCCCTGTGTTGTATAAAGCACTTGGCATGGTGCCCAGTAGATAGTAACTGCCCCGGCTCCTTACAGGGCTGTTTCCACGTCTTCTTTCCAAGTCAGACTGCTTAAAACACCCTTGGAGTTTGAATTGTTTCCTCCCTTTCTCATCTACCTTGATTGCTCTGTATTAAAATTCATAAAGACCTATAAATTATCAATTAGATGTCATTCGGTTGGTTATTTTTAGTTTCCCACTATAACGGGCATACCTGCACGTGTTAAAAATCGAAATGGTATGCATTGTAACATGTACAATAAATCTTCCTTGCTCCCAAATAGTTGCTCTCTCTCTGAGTAATCGGTGTTGGTGCTGTTTACACACATGCCTTCTTTATTTGTGTTGTATTTTGCAAGACATTCTGTACATTAACTTTTTGTGTGTGATGTTGAGTGTTGAACTCAAAACTTGGTGCATTTTAGGCAAGTGTTCTACTACTGAGCTATATTCCTAGCCTGGACAACTTTATCCCCCCAAGTACTGGGGTTTGGAGGTAGAAGTTTATGTATGCTAGGCAAGTGCTCTACTACTAGGCTTCAACCCTTGCTGTCCTGCTTAGTTTTAAAATGCCAACTCAGCACAATCTAGGGGCTCTTGGGAAGAGAGAATTTCCTGGATCAGGTTAGCCCATGGCCATGTCTTCGAGAAATTGTCTTGATTAATGATTGATGTGAGAAGGCCCAACCTACTGTGAGTACCATCTCTAGGCAGGTGGGTCTGGATTGTATAAGAAAGAAAACTGAGGAAGCCCCAGGATGAGCCAGCAGGCAGTGTTCCCTCCCGACTCTGTGGTATATACTCATGTATTTTATGTGGCTGTGCTTGTTTGTGTACATGCACAGAAGCGTGGGGAGGATGTTAGGTAGATCTCCATGACTCTCTACCATATCCCCAAGGCACGGGTCTTTCTCTGTAAACCTGAAGCTGGAGCTAAGCTGTTTTCCATTTAGCCCTGAAGGCAACCCCCATCTCTATCTTTGACAGTGCTGGACTTAGAGGTTAGATGGATATTCACCCAGTGTTTTGCTGGAACCTGAACTCAGGCCCTCATGCCTGCATAACAAGTGCTCTTACTCACTGAGCTATCTTTTTAGCCCCATTACATTCTTTTTAAATGCAGCACAAATATTTTAATCTCTGCATGCCAGTTGTTTGATTCAGCCTAACTGATGGGCAATTAGGTAGATTATGGTTTCTCTGCTTCTTACAAACATTGTAGCATCAAATGTTCTTCCCACAGTTTATGCATGTGTGCAAGTCTATTTGAAGGCTACATCTCCAGTTGTGGAATAGCTGGGACACTGAACATGCCCATTTATCACATAATTTGTCCAGTTGCCTTCAGAAGTATCTAGCCAGTGAACATCCCCCTCCACTTAATACACCAGGTTGTCTGTTAACCCCACACCCTGACAATTCAGGTACTGTTCAACATAGTTGCAATTATAGAGTGTATCTTCATTGGGCCTGTCTGGGACTGTGCTAATTGTGATCTCTGAATATTTTTCTCACCGTGGTTTCTAACCAGGACTGTCACTAGCAGGTCAGATGAGAACTTATTCACCTAGTGCCGTGGCAGCTCTCGCAGCCAGCCTGAGGTCAGTTTTGCCTCTTGAGAGATCTCACACAGTCACTTGCAATTTATTATCTAACACTGCAAAACATTCTGGTGCAGTATTGCCTAAATCATAGAGATACAGTTCGGGGATGTTGGAAAAAAAAAATTCCGAGTGAACCAACCCATTTCCCACCCCTGTGTTCTCATCTCTTAAAGTGGTGTCTTTCTTCTGGTGAGCTACATTGTGAAGGAGGTTGAGAAAGCATTGTACCTTGTAAGGTACCTCTCATTGGCTGTATTTGGTACCTCATTTCCAAAGCAGGGATGGTTTTGACTTATTTTCTCTGGAGAGATTTTATGTTTTGTAATTTCTTAAGAGTTGGTGGTTGTGAGGGTGATGCGTGACTAGAACTCAGAGGTATGCAACTAAAATGATGTAGATAGTAAGTATGATCATGCAAGAATTATGCAGGCATTGTCTTCATCTCTGGGATAATTGTGTATCCCAGAATTCCCTCTGCAGCCTTGGGAGAAGTGGGTTTCAGTAGTCAATGTCATGTCATTATATTTCATTTACAGTAGTTATACCTGTTTAGAAAATGTGGTTCTTAGAGATAATTAAAACTATCAGTTTTTGTTTGTTTATTTGTTTATTTTCGTTACAACCCAAGGCTTGCACATATGAGGCAAGCAGTCTACTGTAAACCCAGGCTAGTGGTTTACTCATACAAAAACTGTATGGGCTGGGGAGATGACCTAGTGGATTAAAGTGTTTGACATGAAAGGGTGGTGATCTACCTGAGTTTGAATTCTTAGAACCTACATAAAAGATGGATGGTACTAAGCATCCACAATCCCAGTACTTTTATGGTAAAATGGGAGGCAGAAACAGGAGAACCTCCAGAAGCTCTTGGGCCAGCTAGTCTTGTGTACACAGTGGTGATCAATAGAGACTCTGCCTCTGAGTAGACCTGTGTCTGTCCTCTGAGGTATGCATGCTCTATTATGTGTGTGCATACTTACCCACATACATCCAAACCAAACAGAAACTTCATGGCTAAATTGTTCCCAAATCTAATGTCACCTGAAAGATGCAGGCTTATCTTCCTGTTCTATAGGTGATGAGGCCCTGTGGGGGTAGATTCTCTAATTTGTTGCTTGGGTCCTAAAAGGTACATCAGTGGTCTGTTCTTGATTTGTGTGTGCATACATTGGGTGTTGCACCACCATTTTTGTTTCCTTTTAATAGCATACAGTTGCAAGTAATGTTTGTCTCCAGTGTTCCACAATTATAAATTAATAATAGCAGCCCATTAGAAATTACTGGTGTCGTAAGTCTCAACTCCTTTGGGCATCTTAATAAAAATGATAATTAAAACCATAATTTACAGTAAATGGGGACACTGCCCAGAACATCCACAATATAGGAGAAATTAAAAATCTCCAACCAGAAAGAATATTCCTGACACCATGGAAGACACTGCCTTGTTCTTTGAGCCCATGTCCATGGCACCTTTTCAGGGCTTGTTGGGTCTGGCTTCCCACCCTGGAGTCTTTTGTGCCCATGGAATCTGTGGGCAGCTCTGTGCTTGCCTATATGGCCACCTGCTCTGAGCACAGACCTTCCCTCCCTCTGCGTTTTCTGTTCATGCAAACAAGTAGCTAGGTTCACCCACATGGCTGGAGAGCCTATAGTACCTCCTGGATGTTCACTCAAGCCTAGATTTAGATAGTTGCCATGCTTTGTAGTTGTTTTCCAAGTGTTTTTCTAATTTATGAATTTAGCCACTCAATGTAGGAGGGGTCTTTGTCCCCACCTTGCAGATCATAGCGTTTCCCTGTCTGTACCTACTTTATTATCTTCCTGGCCACTGCAGAGGCTTTAATTGAATAAAACAACAATAGTAATAAAAACTCGCAGTGTTGCACTCTGTCTAGAGTTTTTCCTCAACATCCTTCTGTCCATTGGTTTGCACAGTTCAGTCTCCATTCTTTTTTCCATATTGTTCCCACGAGACTTTCGTCATTCCTGGCACCTTTTTGTGTGTCTGTTTCTTCCCTATCTCCTTCAGTCCTGATGTAGTTTTTGACCTAGGGTTCCTGCTGCCACATGGTGACACATTCTGATGAATGTAGATGTATGTAAGGTCCCCGATTTGTCCGTCTGCCTATGCTTGCCTTAGCAAAGCTGAGAACCAGTGGGTTTCCCTAGGCATACTGATCTCTTGTTTGGCAGAGTAGAACTTGACATGGCTTCAATAAAATCTCAAGCAGGTCAACAGTAAATGTTCTTTAAGATTTTGAGGTGAGGGAACATAAGTTTTCTTGCTGTTCTGACAAATACCTGACAGGAAGCAACTTAGGGGAGGAGGAGTTTAGTTTGGCTGGTGATCCCAGGGATCACACCTTGCGGCCATGCAGCAAGTTTGTGAATGGCGGCAGGTGGTGATGCAGCAAGGGATGGTCACATTGTGTACATAGTCAGGGAGCAGAGAGAGAGAAATGCTCACATATAGCTTACTTCTCCTTTTTCTTCTTTTCCAGGGTTCTGGCCCAAGGAATAATACCACCCATTGTAGGTTGGGTTGTCACACACCAGTTACTCACTCTAAAAACTCTGTCATAGATATGTCAAAGGTTTGTCTCCTAGGTGATTTTAGACCCTGTCAAATTGACAGTGAATATTAGCCATCACAGAAAGTCATGTTTAGTGTCAGTGCCTGTATATAGCAATTAGGGGGCTGAGGCAAGAGGATCATGAGTTAGAGACCAGCCTTGGCTATGTCAGAAGAACTTGGCTTACAGCAACAACAAAAGACCCAGATGAACCATCCATTTGGGCATGTGGTTCCTACAGTGCCCTTGTGGGAAATGCCAACAGCATGGATGGCAGTTTACTTTGGCTAACCCGAGATGCTCATCTTCACCTGTTTGGTGGTAGCTCCTCAGTCAACTGGCTGTCATCAAGGCGATTAGAGCTCCAGTGCTTTCATCATAGGCTTCTTCAGACCCTGTAGCTAATTCAGTTAGGAAGAAAAGATGGACTAATGTGGGGGGGCAGTGAGAGAGAAGGGGGAGATACTTGGGGATGGGAGGAACGAGAGAATGGAAAGGGTGGCTGAAGACTGAGGCAAATAAAAATGTTTGGGCACTTGATTTGTTCTATAATTAGCCATTTTGCAACTTCTGTCCCAGAGAATGAAAACTAGTATAAGGTAAGGGGACATTTAGTTTTGGGGGTACATTTTCCATCTTAGGTATTTGAATTTAAAACTTAAAACCTGAAACCATGAGGTATTAAACCCCCATTGCCACTTAGCTCTCTTGACTGGATCCCCTGTTGCAGATGCTAGGAGACCTCGCTGCCCATTGTTTAAAAATGTCTTTCGTTATTTATTCTCTTCATATTATTAGCGTTAAATATTCTCTTGCACCCACTGGCCATCTCCTCATGGTTAAGCTGCTGCAATTTAAACATTGTCATGAAGTTAATTTTTTATAAGATGAATCAGGTTATTAAATTTAGTAAACCATTGCCTTCATTATTTTGCACCAACTTTGGCACCATGCAGGATTGGCTTACCACTACTACATTTAGCTAATTAAGCTGGCCATCAGCCGCAGTGTTACGAGCCTGAGGAATGCTGTCCTCATGGGCTTTACCCAGGACTTAGCAGTAGGTAATATTATTAAACTTTTTTTTTTAATTTATAAAACTCTATACTCTGGAGATGTGGTTTGCTATAAACGTGTTATTGTCCTTGCTGTTAAACCATCATCTTTTGAAATATCTCCTGCTTTGTTTTTGCTCCAAAGGCGGTTGTAAAGGATTAGAAAATGGAATTGTCGCCTATAGCTTTGACAAGTCGACTAGCCGTGTGTACAGCTCTGTTTAGATAAAGGGTGATGTAAGGTCCAGAGAATAACTTTACGAGACACAGAGACAGATAGCTTAGCCATAGTTTCAGTCAAGACATTATCTGAGGGGGAGAAGGTACATGCTTGCCTCAGCAGCCTGTTGCTGCCATCACACTGGATGCCCAGCTTTCAGTAATACAAAGTCCTGTGAGTAGGTCATTTTGTCAGGCGAGGCAGCCTGCCTGACTTACTAGGTTTGTTTGGGAAAATAAAAGGTGACAGAAAAGGCTGTGTTTTCTCCCTGTAGATTTCTAAGCAGTGCCATTCTAAACTATAGTGAGTAGTATTTTTATAGGATTTTAATAATTACTCTTTATTTAAAAGCCAGTTACAGGTTTATCAGGGTTGCTCTTCAAAACATGATGGATTATTTCAAAGCGGCACAATATTGTGGTCCCTTAGCAATCTGTATCAGCCATCCACTCCTTAGTGTATCCTTCTGGGGTGCAGAGATGATCAGACAGAGTCAGTTATTTACTGCTAATCTGGAGAGCTGAATGCAACGCTAATACCTGCCTGGCCTTGCATCCATAAATAATATAGTTGTTTTAGTGTGGCACAAACCAGTAATGTCAACACTCAGGAGGTAGAGTCCAGAGAATTGGAATTGGAGGCCAGCCTGGGCTACATACTAAGTTTCAAGCCATCCTAGGTCACATAGGAAGATCTTGTCTCAAACAAAACAAAATGGTTTGTAAGGAATGTATGGAAACTGTATTTGCTATCTACCATGATTTATATTTTAATGCCATTCAATTGAAATATGATTAAAATATTTCTGGTCATGGCATTGACATGAAGATTTAGAAGGGATAGAGGTTTTGCCATTTTCTACAAGATCTTGTGGGTACATCAGGTCTTAGGGTGACAGATGAAGGTGTTATTGTCTCCTGCGTGCTGCCTTCATGTAGGTTGTAGTGTTTCATCTACCATAGCTTCTAAGATGTGGCATTTTAGACGCTGGTTGTTGAGATGGCCCAGTGGGTAGAAGTGCTTGTTGTGCAAACCTGAGTTCAGCCTCAGAACTGAAGTTTGATCTCGAAGCTCACAGTGGAAATAGAGAACTGAGTTCTGGAATCTGTTCTCTGATGTCCACATATATGCATGTGTACCACACCCCCAAATCTGTGCAACAATAATAAATAGAGTAAAATGTTCTCTGATATCTACATACATGTATATTCATATATTCACACACTCAAACACACACACACACACACATAATAAATAGAATGAAACAGTCTCTGATGTCCAATGCATGCACACATACACATATCCATGTAATAATAATTAGAATAAGACATGTATACTTTTTTAAAAATTCATTTTAACTTAGAAAATGTATTGGGCCTGGAGAGGTGTCTTTAGTGGTTAAGATGGCTTTTGCTCTTCCAGAGGGCTATGATTTGGTTCCCAGAACTCTTGTTGGGTGGCTCCAACCACAGGTAACTCCAGATTCATGAGATCTAATGGCCTTGGTGTGCACCACACATGTGCACATATGTACGTGAACATTCATAGTAACAAACGATGTCTATAAAATCTCTATCATTTTGCTGTTTAGAGCAATGACTAGGCATTCAACTCTAGAACTAGATTGACTCTTCCCTTCTCTCTCTTTGTGGCTCTCCATCCTGTGGTATCTTTTTTAGATTTTGACATGTGGATTCAATGTTTTTAAATATGTAGAATTTCAACTTTCCAGTTTATCTTCATGATTTTTTTTCAGTAGTGTTTTCGTAGAAGTTTGCCTTTTAAAACTTAATCTTAAAAATTTATCGCCCTAAAATAGTTGAACATTTCAAAAAATCTTTTCAGGTTTTGTGGGATCTGTAATCCTTTTTTTTTAAATATTTTTAAATTTAGGAAAATATTACTCAAAATTTGAACATGCCTATGTATATGACTGGATGGGTTTGGAGATAAAACCACTATTGCAATTTACAGAGATTTTATTTATTTATATTTTAAAGATTTATTTATTTTTATTTAGGACATAAAGATTTATTTTATTTTTAGTGTATGAGTATCTTGCCTGAATGCATATATGTGTACCGCATATGTGCCTAGTGCCCATGGAACCAGCAGAGAGCATCAGGTCCCTGGAACTGGAATTATCGATAGATGGTTGTGAGTTGCCATGTGGGTGATAGGCACTGAATCTGGGGTCCCTGAAAGGGCAGCCAGTACTGTTAATCCCTGGGCCATCTCTTCAGACCCCATTTATTTACTTTTACATTATGTTTATGTATGTGTGTGAGTGTGGATTTATGAACTTGAGTATATATAGTTGCACACAGAGGTCAGAAGAGGACATTGGATCCCTTGGTCCTGGAGTTACAAGTGTCTGAGCCTTCTGATGTGGATGCTGGGAACTGAACTTAATCCTTTGGAAGAGCAGTAAGTGCTTTCAACTGCTCTCTCTAGCTTCCCTGTCCTGGAAATCTTAACCACAGTACTTCCAGCCATTATTTCTGATACCATCCGTAGTGATCACTTGTGCATTTGCTTCTGTTTTTCTCACTCCTGGCCTTTGTTAACATCTTGTCCTCTTGTATGTCTTACTATTTTAGGTTCTCATTCCAGAGATTTTACAGGAGAATGTGAAATAATTGGAGGGATAACTGAAAGTCTGGATGGTGGCTTCTTCCTTCCTAGAGCATATCATTATCCCTTGCTTTTCAGTTAGATAGGGACAGGCCACTTTAATCCAGTCAGAAACTAAGTGCCTGAGGCTGAGCTTCCTGAAAGGCAGGCCTGTGTTTGGCTCGCCTATGAGGCAGTAGCTCTGGTATGTATGCACTACCATCCTTCTTTGTGGACCCTGGGCTTACATTTATACCTTTCTCTGTCTGTAAGGGTACCACAAGTGTGGCCTGTGTTCTGTCTCTCATCTATTGCCACAGAACTATAATAGGACTTGAGTGATACCCCATTTTCCTGCTATGTGCTGCCCCGCTTTCCCAAATCTTTGCCTTTGGGATTCTCAGTTGTACCTCCTTTTTACCTAGCTTCTCTGAAGCAGAAGATTGTAGCCTGGCTATCCTTTGCTTTACATGTAATACCCACTTATAAGTGACCGCTTACCATGTTTGTCTTTCTGGATCATCCAGAAAAACTCATTCCGATCACTTGTCTTTCTCTGATGATTTCAGAGGACGTGTATGTGCACACCTCTATGTATGTGTGTGTATATGCACATATGCATGCCACTCACATGTGCACATGCTTTCACATATGTATATATACATGTATATGTCTATCTATCTATCTATCTATCTATCTATCTATCTATCTATCCATCCACCTATCATCTATCTGAATATATATGATCACTCGGCAGGTATTCTAGTTGCTTTTACCAGGAAGGTAAGTGGGAGGGCCTAGGACACATAGACAGCCACAATAGCTCGATTTGTAAGTTCTGGAAATACTCATCACAGAGCAGAGCATGGTGGCTTCTCACTAAGCAAAGGGTCTAGTCAGTCATCCTTGGCAGTGAAGTGACTGGCTGTGGCCTGACCTCTTCTTGAACTGGGTCTTCATCTTGAAATTGCTGTATTTGTTGGGCTAGCTATCTCACATCTTGCTGTTGATCTGCTCTGTTAACAGGGCTCTGCTGTGGGTGGGTCACGACCCTTTGTGGGGCGGGGCCAAATGACCCTTTCACAGGGGTCAACTAAGACCATCAGAAAACAAAGATATTTATATTATGATTTATAACAGTAGCAAAATTACAGTTATGAAGTAGCTCTCAACATGGGGAACTATATTAAAGAGTCTCAGCCTTAGGAAGGTTGAGGACCACTGGTCTGAAGTAAGGTATTTTGACTACTATATCACTAAAGCCACAAATACTCCACTGCACAGTTTCACCCTTTGAATGTATCTCCTGACCTGTCCCATGCCCCCTGTCCTCTGGGGCACAGGATCACCTCTGGTTAGGAACCACTCAGTTTTGTCAGTGGTGTCCACTAATGGCCCTTTATGACTCACATGTTTGCACTAGCATTGTTTCTAATGTCAATTTTTTCTTTTAACCACAGGGTTTGAAACTGCTAAGTCCTTTGCCCTCCATGGTGCGCACGTGATCCTGGCTTGTAGGAACATGAGCAGAGCCAGCGAGGCAGTATCCCGCATTCTGGAAGAATGGGTAAGTGCTTGGCCGATTTGTGTTTTAACTGCCAAATGTGTACACCAGGCTGAGCGCGCAGAGGTTTCCGTGCAATGCATGATGTTTAATGTCTTTGTTTTTAAAGTCCTCTTCACGTTGTTTACTTCACGAAGGAAAGGATGAGTGAGACAGTTATTACCCATGTGTTTGTTTATAGTTCCTTGTCAGTGTCATCGGCTTTATTTCTCAGAGATTTGAGAATGTTTACTTACTTAAATCTTTTATGAAGAGACGTAAAGCATAGCCAATGCCCATGAATGAATTGGGATGTGTGTGTGCTTATTCAACATCGGTTTTCTACTTCTGCAGTTGTCTGTCTGTCTGTCGGTTGGTCTGTCTGCCTGTCTAATCTATTTCACTTTTCACAGTTTCATACATGTGTGTTGTGCATATTAGTCATTTTTATTCCCCTATTATCCTTTCTAATCCCTCTTCTTCCTCCTGCGGAGCCCCTTCCTCCCTGTGGGTCCTCTTTGCCTTCATGAAGTTAGGAGGTAAGCTGTGTGGACAGCAGGGGAGTGACCCAGAAGATGGGCCTACCCCTAGAATTCAAGGGATGTCAGAGATTCACAAGGGAGAAAGATGGTAATACCTAGATGAGTCTTCTTTTCCTGCAGAATGAGAAGGGAAAAAAGAAAAAGGTCAAAGTCCTCCTGGGTCCTTGAAAGGTAAACATCCTTAACTATTTCTTGTGCACCCTTCCAGAAAAACGATTTCAAATATAAGCAAACACATGCACATGCTGTCCTGTGCTTTGATTGTCTCACTTAATACACCACAAGATCTTTCTGTGGGGTGTCTAAATAGGCTTTGCTCACTGGGGTACAATTCCTGACAAAAACAGCTCAGGAGGAAAGAGCATTTATTTTGGCTCAGGTTTCAGTCTAGAGTTGACTGGTGGGGAGAAAAGCCATCATGGGAGGAAGGCATGAGGAAGAAAGGCATGCTGGAAGGAGGGAGAGGAAGGGGGGGGGAGAATGGGAAGGAGGGAGGGAAGAGGGGAATGCCATGACTGGGGACAGGGGACTGATTGATAGATTGATTGATTGGGGCTTAAGTGTTTCTCTCTGGGACACCTTATGCCCTAGTGATCTGTTTAATCCACCTGGCCCCCTTCCCAATTTCCAGCACCTGACAACAGTGCCATCAGGTCTGCTTCCATCCACGAAGTCAGAGTCTGTGATCTAGTCATATTCCCCTAAGCTTCACATATATGAACACTGCTGCTTCAAAGAATAAGCCTTCAATACATGAGCCTTTTGGGAGAACACTGCAAGTCATTCTCTGTAATGGTTACATACTATTTCTTTCAGCATGTGCTTAAGCATTTAGTTAATCATTTGGGGAGCAGAGGTTGTTAGTGTCCTTGTGCTATTACAGGTGATACAGTGTCACTCTATCTTCTGCATCAGACTTTCTCATAATTTCATGTGAAACTAGGTCTAACTAACATATGTGAACTTTTTTCAGTATCTGAGTCCATGAGCTTACCCATGGGGCTGAATCTTAGCAGCAAGCTCCTAGATTCACTGAGCTACATAGGTGTTGCTGCATTGTCCATTCCTGTTGATAATGTAGAGAGTTTAAATGGTGTCTCAGAGATGGTCAGCTTCTCAGATTTTGTTGGTTTGAATTCGCTGCGTTTCAAATTGGAATAGTACAATTCCAGTGACTTCAGGATTCTGTAGTTAGCCTACTGGACAAGGATATTAATGTTGAAGCTGGTCTCAAAAGGGAACACCAAAATGAAATTGCTTTTCATCTTTAAATTGATCTTTTTCTTAGATTACACAGGAGCATACTGTTTTATCCCATTTTGATGTCTTATATCTGTCTACCCTCTGTTTTCACCTATCTCTCTATTATCTGTTTATAATCTATTTATATCCATCAGCTATCTCTCACCTGTCAATTATGTATCTATATGATCTACCTGTCTGTCTGTTTGTCTGTCTATCAGTCATCTATTGTGTACCTCTCTTTGATCTATCAGCTATCTATGTTTCTCTTCATTTTTGCTATCAGCTCTCTGTGTTGCCATCTCTCCTTTTTTTCTGGCAGGGTCTCAATGTGTAGCTCAGGCTGGCTTTGAACTCACAGTAGTCACCCTGCCTCTGTCCCTTGAGTTCTGGAATTACAGGAATGACCCCCCCACACACCTGTCTTGATTCCACTACTGTTTGATACACAGAGGCAGAAATTCCTGATCTACCATAATGAGCTGTAGGCTCTTGGGCAAGTCTCTTAATATATCTGGCACATCCTTGATGAAGAAGATGGAATGAGATGATCTCAGAGACCCAGCATTTACTCTCTATTTCTTCCATTTTGGACCATAACTCTGTCCCTGGGAGGCAGCTTCAGATGATGGGAATTAGCACTGGGAACCGAACAGTTCCTTGATAAGAAGTAGCAATCCTAGAGGAATGATTACCCCAAAACATTCAAGTAAAGGACCTGGGAACAAGAAACATTAGTGAAAACTAATGTCTCCCATGTAGTTTCAAACATTGAAATTGCATCATGGAGGGTTTGGACTATGGAAACGCAACCCTTTTGTCATACCTCACTGGTGTACTTTTTCTCTATGTATTCCTCACCCTCCAAAGATGGTGCTTACAGAAGCCCAGATTTAGCACCTAAAACCATAATTACCATTTGTTGTCACTACCTTGTTCCCTGCAGTCTAGAGGCCCGTTACTGGTCACCTTGCTTATGTTTGGCCTCCATACTTTCCTCACATGACCTTGATGGTCTGATTTTCTTCAAGCCCCTCCTTACTTCACATCTCTACACAGGGCTGCATTTCAGTAAGGATTGTCAAGGTCATTTTGATCCACTGCAGGTTTTTAGTCTTTGAGCCAGCTTGAGTGTGTTCATACTTTACCATGGATGGAAGATATCTATACCATGCTGGGAGTGTACTGAGACATATTGCCACCCCGTGGGAGGTTCTCAGAGTGGTCCAGGGTTTTTTGTTGCAGTAAGAGCTCATTCAAGGGTTCCTGGGCATTTTTGGCTCTACAATAATTCTCAAGTGCCAAGGCTCTGTGGGCATCTTCAGCTCAGTTTTGGAGATGGATCTGGTTGGTTTCTTTATCCACTCAGCTTGTTCCTCCCAACCTAGGATTTCTCTTCCAAGTTATACTGTACCTTCCAGGATCACCATGTTTCCAATGCTTAGACAGTAGAATGATTTTCTTGATTCACAGTGTTGGGATTGCCCTCGTTCATGGAATTCTTGACATGCACTATGTGCAGGCTTAGCCCATTACAACAACCACAACAAACCAGGTCTTCTTCATTTCACAGAGGAGTCAAGGGACAGCTAGCTCATAGTACCCACAGCAACATAGCTCATGAGCTCAGAAACAGGGCTCTCGTTTATGCTGTCTGCCTTGAAGATCAGCTTATCTAAGTGTCACATCCTTAACTAACTTGCAGTCTTTGCTTTAGATCCTTTGGTGACACTCAAGTGGTTTGTTTCAGAAGCAGTCATATTTAGAGAATGCAGCTCCTTGACAATGACCTAGCCATAACCCTCTTCCTTCTCCCCTGTTACTCTCCTCCTCATTCTTTGACAGACTCCCAATCTGTAAAGTGTTCTGTCTGGATATTCACTATGTAGTCCAGGCTGGCCTTGAACTTATGACATCTTTGTTTTAGTCCCTCAAGTGGTAAGATTACTGATGTGTACTACTATATCCAGCACTGGGTCTTTTCAGTGCCCAGAGCTGATCTAGTATTTAACTTACTAAGGACTACAGTGAATACAATAGATCTTCTTTCTCATGACAACCCAAGACATCTCTGCACATATCCAGATGTGTCCTAGGAATGGTGCAACCCATTGCAGGCTAATTATCATTGTATAAACATATACTATAAAGCAGGAGAGTGATTAAGAGTGTGTACTGCTCTTGTGGGGGGGTACTCAAGTTTGTGTCTCAGCATCTACACTGGGCAACTCACAGTTGCCTATATCTCCATCTTCAGGAAATCCAGTGCCCTCCTTTGGTATCTGTGGGTACCTGCACTCACAAGCACAAACTCATATACAGGTACACATGCATACACAATCATAATTTTTTTAAAAAAGCTATAGTATATTGGCAAAGATTAAAAACAGGTACATACTGTGACCTTCAGAAAGTGTCTGAACTTAAGAAATTTTAGCTTCTTCGTCCATAAAATGCAGATATTTTTAGTAAACACAAAGACTGTGTATAGGTAAAATATTAACAGATGGTGGAGCAAGACTAAGTGGTCAACTAAATGCCAGTTATTTGATTAATAGCAGCCATGAAGATACTAATTTCTTACGTACTTATGGTGAACATAGTGAAGCTTGCTTTTCTTGCCCTCAACAAGTGTTTGAGTGAGAGGGGTGTGTGTGTGTGAGGAGGATGTTTACCAACATGATTTAAGTGGAATCACAATGAATTGTTTTCCTGGCTTTTTATGTCTGGACTCCTACATTTTAATAGATGTGCATTTAGTTGGTTGATCAGTATTTTCCAGTGTGCTTCATATTAGCTCTCAACTGTCACTTGAAAGCTGTCTTAATTATTTATATGATTGCTTTTCCTTTTGTATTTACTAAGAACTTTCCCTTATATATATCTAGGAAAGGCGATTAAGGGCTCAGTCACCAGGAACAGCAAACAGTGGTTATTGAGAAAGGAGGGAGATGAGATATAATAAAAAAAAAAAAAGCAAAGCAAAAATTTAATAATGATGGTAACGGAATGTGCATGTGACAGAACACAGAATACATACTGGATTGACTGTGGCCACCTGATTTGATTCAGTAACGTTAAATTACTCCAGTTGTCAGTGGTGTTGGTTTGTTGGTTGCAAGTCTGTTTATCTCCCTGGAGTGAAGAAGACGTTGTGTTCTGACAACCTCATTGGTAGGCATCAGAAATAGGGGCTTTCAGGTATGGAGAACTTGGTGCCAGATATTCTGTTGGGCATGTGCCTTTGACACTTTGCTTAGAGTTTTCTTTTTTGAAACAGGCTCTCACCTATATAGTCCTAGAACTCAGTATGTAGAGCAGGCTGGTCTGATAGACATGTCTGTTTCCACCTCCCGAGTATTGGGCTTAAAAGAGTGCCCACAACACCAATCATAGCTGAGTTTTCATTACTACTGACACCGTGTTTTCATGGGGTGGCATTAAGGGTGTGACTGAGTACTCAGTCACAGTTCTCAGCAGAAGTTCCCTAGATGTCCAGCAGCTTTCTGGCCATGGCAGAGCCACTTAAGTCCTTTATGAGCTGATGGAGCTTTGGTGCTTACAGGGATTTTCACTTATTCCTTTTGATACCAAAAACATACACTCTGCAGTTTGTCTCTCCAGACAGAATGTGTTAAGTGTGATGTCTTCTCATGCAAATCAAGTATGCAGATGTGTGTGTGTGTGTGTGTGTGTGTGTGTGTGTGTGTGTGTGTGTGTGTGTAGGTGTGCTGGATGACTGACATAGAAGCTTTCTGCCAAAGTGAGGGGCTTGCCTTGGAATAGATGATTGTTATCTAAGGCAGCTCAAGGTAAATTGCTCATCTCTGTTTTCTTGAATGTCACGAGCTAAGCAAGAAAACCAAACTATTAATATCAGGTTCCTAGGAAAACTTCATCCTAAATCAGCCTCTAGATTTTCTCATTTATTTGCTTTAAAAGTTGTTTTTCCTGCACGGTATTGGATTTCAGTAAATAAAACATGATATAAACAATTCTGTGAGCCAGCAGCAGCTATGTAAACTTCTTGCTTGAGCCAGTAAACATAGCACTCACAGCAAAAGGCAGGGGTGAAGTTTTAAAGTTCCACCCTAGAACATTTTCAGATGTCATTTACTGTCATCCTGCATATTGAGGTGTCTGTGTGCCAAGGGGCAGTGTGCTTAGCATTAACATTGAAACACATATACTGTGTGATTAACCCATCTGACAGCCAAGGTGATGGGGGCTGGGAAAACAGTTGTGTAATTCCACGCAGCTGGGGGCTGAGTGGGGAATCTGAACTTGAAACAACATCTCTCTGATTCCCAGTCGTTCTTTACCTAATTTAAAGTTCTTAGTGTGTGCTGTTCCTAAAGATTGTCCTGGGTTTTCTTGTTGACCTCCATATGTGCCTGTTTGTGTGCTTTTTATATTAGTGCAGGCGCATGCATATCATAGTGCATGTGTAGAGGTCAGAAGAGAACTGTAGGCATTGCTCCTTGCCTTCTATGTGTTTGGGAAAGGGTGTCTTGTTTGTCATTATGTGAGCCAGGGTAGCTGGCTTGGGAGGTTTTGTCTCTACTTCCCAGTGGAATGCTGTTAACTGCAGATGCCCTTGCCTTTTTGCAAGTACCAAGTATCACAACTCACTGAGTCATCCCTGGCTTTCTTATATAGAAGAATGACCTTGAATTCCTTTTCCCTTTGCTTTGCCCTCTCATGTGCTTAAATTATGGACTTACACCACCACATTCAGTTTTTGTGGGGCTAAGATTGAACCTAGGTCTTCTTACCTGGTAGGCAAGCCATCTCTCAGCTGAGCCACACATTTCCAGTCTTGACCAGGCTTTTTAAAGAACTCAGCCCAATACTGTATTCAAAGAGATTCATCTGTATGTGAATGTTTTATGATGGGAAACAGTAAGTGTTGGTAACATGAAAGTACCTGTGGTTACCTAGAAGGAACCTCCCTAGATCTTTATTATTTGATGTCATTGATAACAGGGTCAAAGGAATCTGCATCTTCCCTTCCATCCTTGTTAAGTGCTATGTAGTGTATTTACTGTTCTGCTTAAGTTGCCCATTTGACCTTTCTTGTCACAGGCCTAGGAAAGATTCTTTATCAGTTAATAAATTATTCATCCTTCTGTAGACATAATTGGTTGCTAAAATATTCTGAGTTTTCTCTGTCTTCAGAATGTCTGAAAATTGTGCCTGGTCCTTATCCTCCAACTTTTCGAACTCATTTCTCATTCTGAAAATTTTACATTGACTTATTCTTGACTGTATCCACCATTCTTTGATCACTATTTTTGTGCCTTTATTGTTTTCTTCCTGGCCATCCCTGTCAGTCTTGAACTGAATCTTTTCGAACTTTATATCCATTATAACCTTTATATAACAAGGGCTGTGGTTCACCGCAGAATGTTAAGAGTGCAAGCAGGAAGCGCAAGTGGCTAACTCCAAACCATCACCCCCAATTGTGTGCAGCCCAAAGAAGATCCATCCTCTCAATAATGCAGGTTCCCCTGGGTTCTTATTAAGCAATTTTGACATAGTTTGAAGAGATGGATTTCATCTTCAGATGGTATCTAGTCAGTGACTGCAAGGCCAGCTTCTGGCCACTCAGCTTTTAGCCTGTTATTTAAGAGGAAAAAATATACTTGAGACTGTTTTTCATGTTTATTATGGGGCATTCAGAGTCCCTCAGATGTAGTGTGTATTAGATTATGTAGAAGAGAAATAGTCATTGTGCTGATAAAACCATCCAGGCAAGGACAAATAGAGATCAGCAGGGCTGGAGGTAGTTTCTCAGGCTGGCCAGCACATGGGGCAGAAGGTCAAGGGTAACCCTAGAGAACTGTTTAAAACAGAACTAGTTTTAGTCTACGCAGAGGTAGCCTTTAGGAGGGATGTCTTTGCTTTGGAGTCCTAGAGGCCTGTGATCAAATCCTGACACAAACTGTTGCCCACTGGTGCCTCTGTCTTATTTCATGTAGAATGGCATGAGTGACAATTTTCAGGGTCACCACAAGGACAGAATGTAGCCACATAGGGCTTTGCTGCATAGAGCCCATCATGTTGCTATGCAGAAAGCAGTTCACACCCATGTTCAAAACAAAGCCCTAAACTAGACAGATGCATTTGTTCAGGCTCTTATAAAAATGTCATAGGCTGCTGGCTTAAGCAGTCTATTTCCAAAGGTTGCAGAGACTGGCAATCTGACCTCACTGCTTGTTTGGTGAGGTTCTCGGTGAGGACTGTCTTCTGCTTTATAGCTCACCATGTCTTTTCATGCTAAAGAGCAGATACATACATAGCAAGGGAGGGAGGAAGGAAGAGAGACACTTCTAAGCTTTCATTCTGTAGGATCCTGTTGTCTTCCCAGCAGTGTCAGTCAATACTGAAATGAGCTGAGATAAAGAGTGGAGCTCCTTCTGGCCCCTAGGAGGTAGAGCTGTGACTGTTGCCTATGCCCTTGCATGGGTTGGTGCTGGCTGGCCTGGCAGTGGCTGGGGTTAGTGCTGAAGAGAAGTGGAGTTGGCAGAGCCCACCCTGTACTCCCAGGAGATTTGTGAGAGCTGGTATCTGTCCCTGTCATTGGAGGATGTATATGTGACTAAGTTTTGAAAACTATGAAGGAAGGCTTACAAGTGTGTTGTGGTGGCAAGGCCTGTGCATCAGTTCTTGGACAGTCCTCCCTTCAAGAATGGAGCATGGCTCTCCTTCACCAATGTGAGCTGTGCCTGGTGATGTGTCTTAGTGAGTTCCATGTGCTGACACCCCTCAGTCAGTTCCGTGTGGTGGTACTGGTGGATAGTGACTCCCCAGAATGGTGAAAGGACCTAAAAGGTATCCAGCCCCTTCCTTGCACACTGTCTTGTGTCACTGTATTTGTGCTGTGAGGACACTCAGGCAACTCTGTGAAGACTGCTGCTTCAACAGTAGCTTGAACTATCTCTGGCCCAGCTCAGCCTTCTGCTATCCAGCAGATTCACAAGGTGAGTTCTCCTTTCATAAATGTCCAGTGGCTGGGACATTGCCCAACTTTTGACCTGCTAGATTTGATTAGATGCAAAACATGTACAGTTTCAGCCATATGCTTTTGGGAAAAAACAGTAGTAACTAACACAGAGCCATGGCTTCCAGGGGAGAAGGAGCTATCACTGAGAGTGACTGGATCCTGAGATTCAATGGGTTCTTCTAAGTGTAAGGCATTGAAGCTGCATTGGCTTCCCAAGTGCTTTACACGTTACAGCATCCCACATTAGAGACCTCCATCTTTGCTGTGAACTCCTTTCCTGATGGAAAAACACAGTCATCCTATCCTGCTTCTGCATTAATTAAAAAGACGACCCCCCCACACACACAGTGAAAATGGCATCTTCTAAGCATCTTTTTGGACCACCAGACCAAGGTCTTTTCTCCTTCCCCAGAGCTCTATTGGCTGCGTTCATAGAATCCAACTAATACACACATCTCTCAAATTCCCTAAATAATAAATCCAAAGTTATTGAAGCTATCAGGTTACTGAGAGTTGGCGGTGAGACTGCCCCCTCTCATTTCTTTGCAACCCTTGTCCCCATTTTATTATTGAAGCTTGGGATGCTCATGGTAAGGCGAGGCAGCTGGGGAACTTCGGCCCCTGAATCTTGCAGCAGGCAGCAGCTGTGGGAGCTCAGGCCTGCTTTGCCTTCCCTGGAGTTAATGAATCAGCATGCACCAAGGGCACAGTCTGCCTGTAGCTGATGGAGGAACACCACATTTATTTACTCAACAATTCTGAGATTTCCAATTGTTCCGACTACAAGACAGTCTGCCTGCAAACTTGGTTAGTCTGGGAGAAACTTCAATGCATCTTTGTAATGGCTTTGTTGTTGTTTATTGAGAGGGACTAATTAACTTTGATTATTGCACTAATATTATGGCACTTTGACAACCCTTCAGATTTATGACTCTGGGAAAATAAACAAATGAAATGCAGGTGCTGGAGCAGAAAGACTCAGTCATTACTGAACTTTAATTACTTGGAATGTGTAGCCAGGAGAGAATTAGTTGATGAATTACAGGATGTTTAAAGCCTACCCCAAATTGAAAGCAAGGAGAAGACAAAAATAGTGGGGAGGAGGCTGGAAAGGTGCTGTGTTTAAGGTGGGAAAGACAGGGCACATCTGTACTCCTCTGCATGGCATCTCATGGACTAATCTTGGTGGCTTCAGGTGCTGCAGAAACTCACAAAGTGCTTGTCAAGGCTGAATCAGCATCAGCCAAGAACATGCCAGACATGCAGATTCTTGGGTCCTGCCCCAAACCACCAGTTCATAATCTGTGGAGGTGGGGTTCCAGGGAAATCTAGATCCACGAAAAAGTTGAGGCGCATTGCCACCAGATTTCCAGCTCTTTGCTTTTGCTAAGAGGGTGGGTACAGGACTTTATTTTATTTTATTTTATTTTTGTTTACAAAAGTCAAATATTACCCTAACCTAGAACCTGAACCATCCCAGAGATTTCAGGCTGAATGACAATCACCTTCACCTGATCCTTCTATCTCACTGACCCTTGGCCAGCCCTCTTTTTAAAATGAACATCATAATAATGAGGATGGCAGTCAGCATGATGGTGCCAGCATGGTGGAATGAATAGTCACTATGTTGAACACTTCAAGTATGAAGTCTGTTTCCCTGAAAAGATCCTAAAGCACAGAGGTGTTCTGGACCACGGGCAAGCTCACACAGCGTAGATGCTGTGTCATGAGTTGCCTGGACAGCATTCCTGTCTGTCCAGTTCTTCTTCCACATCCTCTGTGTGCAACATGATATCTAGGCACAGAAGGGACTTACCAAATACTCGCTCGTGGACGGAGCAAGAAGACAACAAAGGTTGACAACTGGGTTGTAGGCACTGACACTCAGATGGCAGAATCCTGTCCCTAGTGCTTGGTTACCTTTTGAAAGCTGACCAGCACAAGGTGTATAGAGCCAGATGTTTTTAAAGTTTTGAGCTATTGAATTGATTATCTCATTGATGTTGCTGGAGTCTCCAGTTCTTCAACTGGCTTCTAGCTTGTTCAAGAAAGGGTAGTTATTTGCAGAACACCATGGTACAGTATTTATTCCTGTATTTTAGACATCAGTGATCCTTATTTGGGGATTCTCAGTAGCTAGCTTCCCTACTCATGCTGGACTTGGGAAGGCTGACTGATGGAGAGTGGGCTCAAACAAACTTGACCTTGAAGGACGGGAAAGAGAACCTTTATGTGGAAAGACTGGCTCCAAAAGCAGATGAAGCGGGGGGGGGGGGGATGAGTTATAGGCTAGCCAGGCATGGTGGAGTACACTTGTAATCCTAGCATCTGGGAGGCTAAGGTAAGAGAATTGACACAGTTTGAGGACAGTCAGGGTTGGTTCCATAGGGAGCTCGAGGCTCGCAGATAGATTCTGGAGGCTTGGGGTTTTCACATGTGTGTATAAGCAGGGAGACAGGGGCGCCTGAATGGTTATTTGGTTCTTTGCTACTGCTGGAATTAATTTGCATCAGTAATTGCTTTAAAACACCTATGATACTGTTAGAATTGAGGAGGTAAACATAAAATCTCTATGGTGTCTTGTTGTGTAGGTCAGAATAAGTATTTTGAATTGGCTTTGCTTATCAGTTCCACTTTCCCTTTAGTTAAAAAGTGATTGCAATGATACATTGTGAAATTTGTCAAGATTATATGTGTGTACCTGTGTGTGTATACAGACAGATAGAGAAAGAGAGTGGAGAAGAAAAGAGAATAGAAAAGTTGCCAACACAGGAGTGGGATAAACGACAAAGACAGGGAGTCACAAACTGAAAACTTTCCTGGAAGTATCTTTTGGACTGGCCCAGGCAGGATGAAGGAGCCTGATCACTGTGTCCTATGTCCCCTGGTCATTTCTTGCTTAGAAGGGAAGAAATTAGAATTGTTGAGCTATGATTTGTTTTAATCAGAAAGAAATTGTCTAACATAAATCTCTTCGTGAGTGCTGGAAAAGCCCTAAAGCGTCTGGGGGGCAAATATCAATACTTTGCAAAGGAGGAATGATTGTTCCAATTCGTGGCTTAATTGACTTTAAGCCTTAATGAAAGTCAGGCCAGGGCAGGCAGCAAACACTGCATTTGGGATCAGCAGTGAGATCTGAGCCCGGAAAGGAGGAATTTAAGGGGTTCTCATCCTCTGCTACTGATGCTATTTTCTAATTGACTGGGGCCACCTAATACCAGATAATACTTCTTTTTCTTCCTATGTCAAGAGGACAGTTTTTTCTTTCTGTGTAATTTATTTTAAATTATACTCCCCTCCCCCCAATTGGAAGCATTCGTTTGTGTTGGATTATCATTCCCCAAGTGAAATTTCACTGATGCTGTATAATTAAATATAGATTTTTTTGAAAGCACAATATATATTTTAAATTTGTAAGTGGACAAACTATGGTGTATAAAGACTTTATTTAGGAAGAATAAATGGCTCCCCAAGTCAGCCCAGTAGTTGTTGGAAAGGATTCATTTAGCATCCATATGGTCCCTTGGGAGGGCTGCACAGCCTCTCTGATTTCATCAGTCTAAAAGGGTTGGACTGTAAAGTACATTGTGCAGGTCTAAGCAACAGACCCAGCCTCCAGTCTGCCTCAGTCTCAGTCCTTTTGTACCATGTGAGAGCCAGGTGACCTTCATTTCCTATTGCTTCAGTTTGCCAAGCCCTATGACATGGGTGTACTAATATCGCCCTATGACATGGGTGTACTAATATCACGGGAGAAGATCAACTCCGGTGTTGCTCATCAGGCACTAAGAACAATACTGGAGTACTTAGGGTGGTAGCCAAGTACCAAATGTGTGATATCCAAGTGCCAGCAGAGATAGGAAACAAAACAAAGCAAAATGGTGGGTTTGGGGAGATGTCTTACAAGCATGAGAACTCAAGTTCAATCCCCAGAACTCATCTTACAAAAAGACGGGGTATATTGTTGCACACTTGTAATTCCAGCTCTGAGGAGATGGAGACAGGTAGATCTGTGGGTCTCCATAGACAGCCAGTTTCACCTACTTGGCAAGTTCCAGGCCACTGAGAGACCCTGCCTCGGAAAGAATGTGGGTAGTATTTAAGGAGTGTTGGTCAAGATTATCTTCTTAACCCCACTTGCACAAGTGTGTGCACATGTATGCATGTGTGTACACTATCCACTCTAACAAAATATAGGGTGAAAAAAAAAACCCTCCCTTGTAGCAACTTTATGGAATGGCCCCACCTGCTTGTCCAGTTCGTGTTCTGCTTCTTGTTCAAGCTGTATCAGAACCACTGTATTGCCCAGCCTTCCCACTTCACCACATCTTGGCATAGCCTGTTTCTTCCACCTGGAGGGACCTCAGCCATCTTTTCCACCCACCATATGTCCCTATGCCTTGTGAGTGTCTGCTTATGTATATCTCTTTTCTAGAACCTTCCCAGGATTCCCTGGCTGTGATACTGTTGTCCTTTTTCCCTCCCCTTCCAAAAGTTCCTATCAGCCCACCCCTCTGAGTCAGGTACAGTGCTAAGCACTATTGGAGGAAGCAAAGCCTCCTGCCTCCAGGGAACTTATAGACTGGGTTTTGGTTTCATTTAGTTAACTTTTAATTAGCCTTCCCCAACTTTAAATAGTAGAGAGTTTCATTGTGTCATTTCCATATAGGTGTATAATGTACTTTGTCATATTCACCTCCTCTGTATCCCTCCCCCCCACAGTTCCCTATTCATATTCCTCAACATGGCTCTTCCATTCTCATGTCCCCTTTAGCGTTTGGTTGTTAAATTATGCATTGATTGATTGCAGCATTGATCACATTGTGGATTGATCGTTTGTCAGATGGGCTCCTTATTTAGTGAACAAATACTTATTGACACCTTCTTCTACCCATATAGTCTTCTGGATTCTGAGTATGTGTACACACCACACTAGGTCCTTGTCCTTTTGGAGTCTGAGTGTAGTGACAGACATGTAAATGAATAACAGTATCCAAGACACTGGGGCCTCTCTCTCTCTCTGTCTCCTTCCTTCCCTCCCTTCCCACCTCCCTCCCTCCCTTCCTACCTCCCTTCCTGCCCCCCCCCCCTCTCTCTCTCTCTCTCTCTGTGTGTGTGTGTGTGTGTGTGTGTGTGTGTGTGTGTGTGTGAATGCCTAGTATGCAAGTAGATGGGTTGAGATCTGGTCTCAGCTTGAGCTCAGTGTTATCTGGGCAAAGGTCAGACATGCTTAGAGTCATGTTGTCCAGCCTGACATTGAACATCTGCTCCTCCTACCTCTACCTCATCAGTGCTGGGATTTTAGACATATACCACCAAGCTTAGGTGGAAATATTTGTTTTATTTTATTTTTTGACTGGTAGGCTGGCTAGAGGTTAAAACAGAGATTTGGATTTCTGTAGTTGTGTAGTGATCACAACCATGGTGATCCTCCATGTATTCTCCATCTTTCTGAGGGAGATGGGATATAACTTGCCTGCATCCCAAGATGATTATGAGGTATGAATGGGACAACAGTGTCCTGCTCATGGTGCTGGAAGCCTGTGCTTGTCACCTCTCCATGCTTTGCACACCTTCCTTTTCCTCTTGCCTTCATCAGAGTCGGCCTCAGTGCCAGACACAGCATCCTCTGGGTAGACCAAGTTCAAAGCAAAGCTTCCTCGCTGCGGTATTGGATTTTGCAGGATGGTGACAGCTTCCACAAACCTCTGGTTCATGAGCCAATTTGGAGAAAATTGAATCATTCTCTGCGCCTTTCAGCTCGCATCCTAAAAGCCTGCACAAACATTCTGGGCAGGCTTCAGCAACTTCACATCAAGAGCTCAATCACAGCTTCAAAATAAAAACATCCCCCATTGCTCTCTGTGTGTGAAGCTGGATCTGGAGCTTGTCACAAACCTCGGAGCTAGTGATAACACAGCCCCCCTCCCCAAACACATCCGTCTCAGAGGATCCTAGCAGGCAGAATCCACTTAGCATGCCCTCTGCTTCTCCATTTGTGGATTAAGGATGGGGGAATAGGCACTGTCAGGACCAAGTGTTCCAGCCGCACCTGCAGCTGCAGGTAGGCTACAGCTTTTGAAGTCTCCCTTAAAGTGGTTTCATATTCCAGTCTGTGGAGGCAAGCTGGGCCAGGCAAGCATCACATAGCCCTTTCTCATCACAGCAGAGCAACTAGTCTCATTATCAACGTGTGCTCACACTCTCCTCAGCAAGGAGCCGTCTGTAGAAATAACTGTGAATTTAGTAACTGGAACTCTCGAGTGGTTCATGATTTGCAGAGGATTTATATGTGAAGGGAAACGGATGGATTAAAAATATTAAACAGTATAGTGAGCACCCACACAGATGAATTGTTGAGATCTATTTTCCCCTTCTACTCTAAACATATGGCATGAATTTTCCACCCTCATTACAGTTGCTGAGAGAAGGCAAAGACAAATATTGATATTTCATTCATGTTTTACGGTGAAAACAGTGTTTGGTTTGTTTATACAGTTCGACTATCACAGTTTTTATGGTTGGCAATGAAACCACTGTAAAACCAAGTCTAGGTTATATAGCAGATGCGATAAGCCCTCTCATTCAGGGAGAGTCCCTGGACAGGATAGCTGATGTCACATGTACAGAATGAACAACTAAATTGTGGGTCAGGACAGGTTGGTCAGGATGTAATAACAGCCTCAGTGGACTTTTTGGGGTATAAAGCCACCAAGGATCCTCTTGTTTAGACTGAGTCTCTGGCTTGTGTTTCTGGAAGAGCTCTGAGAGGTAAAGCTTGCAGCCCATGCAGCTGGTTGTTGTGCAGAGGAAGGAAGAGGTATGCTTACATTGTGGCTAGGCCTCTGCTAAGAAGTGACACCTGCCACCACAGCTCATATCCCATTGGCCAGGGCTAGTCTCATGACATTTCCAAGTTCAGGGAATACCTATTGCCAGCCTGCCATGTATACACAGATAGGGACAGATACCCAGTATGTCAGAGTTTAGCCTGACGACTGCCTTCCATAGCTACAGTCACTCCAAGACTTTTAGTAGCTATTTCTTAAATTGATGATCTGGTGTGTGTGTTTACATACATGTGAGTATATGGAGACCTAAGATAAACATTGAGGACCTTACTTTATCTCTGTCCTCCATCAGTTCACTAATGTGGTCAAACTAGATGGTCAGTAGGTCCCAGGTCTTTCTTGACATCAAGTGTTATGTATCAAAATTCATATCCATTTCTTGTCTGTCTTCTATAAAACATTGCTTTCTCGATCTTCCTTCCTTGCTTTCGCACCCTCCCTCCCTCCCTCTCTCCCTCCTTCCTTCCTTTCTTTTTTTTTTTCTGAGACAGCATTTCTCTGTGTATCCCTGGCTGTCCTGGAACTCAATCTGTAGATCAGGCTGGCCTCAAACTCACAGAGATACACCTGTCTTTGCTTTCCAAATACTGGGATTAAAGGTATGCATCACCACTGCTTGGCATAACATTTCTTTCTTTAAAACTTCTTGGACAAAGGGCTGCCTAGATCATTTGGTGGGTAAAGGCACTAGGTGATAAACTTTGAAAACAAAACATTTTATTTTTTTGAGTCTCAGTTGAAGAACCTGATAATGATGCTTTCCTGTTAATAGTCATGTTGGTGTTCAGACATCTACAACTTAGTGTGTATTGGGCACATTGGTGGGTTTTTGTAAGCTTGATTTTTAATCTCCATGATTGCTTAATAATTGTAACAAGTTGGAGGAGAGAACCAACTCCTTTGGTTTGCCCTCTTATCTCCACACATGCCCTGTGGCATATATGTGTGCACACACACTCATACACGCATGCACATGCACATACACGCATACACACTCACACACACATGCACACACACACACATACACACACACAATGAATAAAATTTTGAGCAAAATGAGGATTCTGCCTCACATCCCTAAATTCACACACAACAATATCATGTTGTACATTTTATGAATCTCGAGTCTGCTTTCCTCTCCATCCTTCTGAAGAACAGAACCTTGTTGTACTTATTTTCCTCAGGATCTTTTCTTTAGGATCTGTTGTGCTTCTGAAAATCTTTGAAAAAAATAAATGAAAATGAGATGTTTTGAACGTCAAATGAGCAGCTGTGTCCAAGGGAAAGCAGTTCATTTGAGGCTGAAATTGCAAAGATGCACATTTAGGGTTGGGTGATGATGGACAAAAGATTTTAATTTCTTTGAATCTTAGTTTCAACAGGTGTAAGTTAAAGAGCCCGGTAATGATGCTTTCATGTTAATTGTCATGTTGGTGTTCAGACATCTATAATTTAGTGTGTAGTGGGCACACTGGTGGCTTTTTGTAAGCTTGACTTTTATCTCCATGATTGCTGAGCAATTGTAGCAGAACAGCCAGAGAATTCAAGGGGTGGACACATGTCTTTCCTTCATCCTGTTTGTTGAATGACTGAATACATCAACACGGTTTTTCCAGTTTCAATTAGCTTTCTGCCTTGAGGTTGAAGAAACTCTGAGTCTCCATAATAAATCATGTGGAGCCAACTCCCCAGATGCAACAGTATGCAGAAAGCTGGCTGAACTTTTGCTTTCCCCTTCTAACATTTCCCCTTCTAAAAATCTTCATTAAAAAAAAAAAAAGTGATAACAGTGATTGCATTTAAGCAGATTCCTTGGCAGGCATGGGGAGGAGAGTTCTGGGGATTTAGGTGCTGTGATGGGTGTTTCCCAAGTATTGAGACCTCCTAACGTTTCATTTCCATTAAGCATCATGGATGCAGTCCAAGAATTTAATTAATATAGCATCGCTGCCTTCATTGTGATTCCTCAGTAGGGTTATGAGAACCTGGGAGTGTTCAGTTGATTAAATGGCATTTTCTGTGGTTTTCCAACTACTGCTTTCCATGGAATTTAGTACCTGCCAGTGTCTATTAAATCAATACTGTTAAAGGGGATCACAAAGGAAAGAGGTGTTACCTAGATGGGGGAAGGAGTTTTAAGAGTACAATTTTCTTTAATGTGGTTTTATTTAAATAGTAAGACCACAATCTGGAAAGATTTGGAAGCTGATATTAGGAAAGAATTACAGTAGGGAATATCTTATAGAGTAGACACTAAGTATACACCATCATGAGGTAGTCTAGGCTGGAAAAAAATATCACTGACTGGGGTAAAAGTAAGGTTATTGCCAGATCCATGGGTGTTAGGACTTTTTGTGAGTATTGGGGGAAAGAATATGCTTGTTGAAATTAGATGAAGGAATTTCCCCTGGGACTGCTGGAGAAAATGAGTATCCCTTTGTTAAAGTATACTGCATTACAGGGATAGGGGTGGGGAGTGATGTAGCTCTGGATGGCCTGGAACTCACAATGCAGACCAGGCTAGCCTTAAACTCAGAGATTTTTCTTGCTGCTGCCTCCCAAGTGCTGGCATTAAAGGTTTATGCCACTGTGCCTGGCTTGTCTTTTAAGATTTATTTTATTTTGTGTGTATGAGTGTTTTGCTTGCATGTATGCCTGTGCACTCAGTAACTATAGGTTTCATAAAGAGGATGTTGTATCCCTTGGAACTGGAGTTTTTGATAGCTGTGAGCCACCATTGTGAATGCTGGGAAGTGAACCCAGATCCTTTGCAAGAACAAGTGCTCTTAACTACTGAGGTTTCTCTCCAGCCTGCATCATATTTTGTTCTGAGGCTTACTAACATAAGAGATGAGTAAATGTGGTATCAAAGTAGATTGTACTGTGATACATTAAGGGAGGTTGGAGGGATGGGAATGGTTGGGGAGAATGGGGTGATGGGGCAGCAGAGAGAAGAGCAGCACCGGAGAGCCTGGCCTTCCTGCTGATGCTGATGCTCAGTCCACCTTGGGACTGAGATGGACAATTTATCCAGAGGATAGTGTTACAGGAAGCACATTTGGGGCTGAGCAAAGCCAGAAATAGAAGGAAGCCTGCCTGCTGTCTTAGGCCCAAGGAAGGTACAGGATCCAGAGATGGTGTGAGAAGGGGGCCATATATGGCAAGTTAATGGGCCCAGCTCACCCGAGTAGTGTTAGCTTCTCATGGGTCGAAGCACAGCGCGATCGCTCCTTATCACCTCTTGTTAGTAGTGTGGGCGGGCACCTCTGAAGTTCTGGTGACATAGCACTGTCATTACTGTCTCCATACTCATCTGTATTGGTGCTATTTCATGAAGGACCCATGGTGCATGCTCCTCTGTTCATTCTCAGACCTAGGTGAGGAGGTTCATCTGGAGAGCTGTCACAAGCCATAGAAAACTGGAATAGCAATTGCATTTTTTTCTTTTTTCTTTTTTAAAGAAAGAGGAGGGGTGTAATAGCTGCTACCAGCCACGACTGACATCATCATAGCAGCTGAACCCACTGTCCCTTTCTTTGGGGGGCTTGCTTCATACCCTGCTCTTCTCAGTGTGGAAGCCGTTGTAATGTTGATCCCTTCATCTGGTCCTGCTATTAAGAGCTGCATCTTGCAAACTATGAAAGTGGAAGGTTGAGCGTGTTTTACACGATCGGTTTTGCCTGATTGTGGTTCATTATGCTCTGTCAGTAGCAGCCAGTACCACGTTAAGCACTTGCCAGATTATGGTCATCCCTAGTAACCGGACAAAATGTGTTCTCTTCTCTATTGAACTGGTACCTGGAAAGAGACATAGGTTGTAGGGGGGGGGTAAGAAAAGGTCGTTTGAGCGGAATGAAAGAATTCTTTTGGCCAAGCTTACTCCTTCCCCCTATATTATAGAATAGCAAATTCCTCTTTGTGTTTGAGCTAGCTGAAGTGAGTTTCTCTCACTTGCAAATACTTGTCCAATGTAATATACCTGGTGATGCTTTGGCCTCCAAAGGTATGCCTCCCTTTCTTCTCTATCACAGCTGTTATTCAAACAGGAGGCATGTGAGCCAGGCCCATTTAGAATGGATTGGCCGAGGTCCTGCATCCTTTCACAGGCTGCCTGTAGTCACACTGGCGTGAAGGGAAAGCGTATTGAATATTGGAGTTGAAGCCATTTTATTTGAATCCTGATGTCCTACCTCAGTCAGGCGATTAATCTCTGAGATGACACCACATACTTCATAGAATTGTAGCACTGGCTGATAATGTGTAGGGAGCATTGGGGATGTTACTCTTCTGAAATATATGTGGTGGTATTTATTTGTGGCCCAGATTGTTGCTATCTGATCAGCACCAGGCTTTTGCAAGAACCTTTCCTTGGGTCTGGGATCTCTGTTTTTAAAAGTGCATATACTACAAGGACTGTTAGCCATTAGGTTACCTCATTTCATTTAAAAGAGGAAACTTTTCAGTGCAATTTATACGATCAGCTTCCTTCACATCCCTGGTGATGAGATCTGGATTAGGCACCTAGATTGGTCTCCCGGATCATTACCCAGCAGAGAGCACAAGGCCAGGACTATTAACCACAGGACACATTGTGAGAAGTAGGAAAGGGGCCTTGTTCTCTTGAGGCCCACTGTTCCTCCAACTGGACACATGGCTTGATGGGCTAAGGCGGGCTGGGAGGCAACCCCATCTTGCTCCTTGCATCATGGTCTGCTGAGTTAGATGAAGTAGCCAGTGTGTGTGTGTGTGTGTGTGTGTGTGTGTGTGTGATCATCCTTGGGGAAGACGAAAAGATATCAGCTGATAGAAAATAGCATTATAGGGCATTTCAGATATATTTATTTGGGCTTAGGACAATGTGCTAAAAAAAATAATATGGAACTAACATTTTCAGAGATTGCATTTAAGAACCTTACCATATCTGTTTTGTACATAGGATGTAGAGCATCCCTTGTGAATATGTTAATTCTTTTTTTATGAATTTTAGTCCTTTATTGCAAGTCCTATGCATGATTGCTGTCTGATAGCTCTAGTTTGGTGGAATTAATATAGATTTCCCACATGGGGAAGGGTTTGGGTGGGGATTTAAAGCAAGGCGGGTTCTTGATCCTTGGAAGAAATTCTTATCTGAGGGGGGATTTGAGAATAGCATTGTAGAGAGGTAGGCACAGCTATGTGGAAAATGAATTGCAGTGATTATTAGGTAGGTCTCAGAATTTATAGGACATTTGATCATAAGAGTGAGTGCCTTTTCTGAGTGATGAAATGCCTGGACTTAGACTACTTTTTAATTAATCTCTTTTGGCTATATTGAAAGAGCGACTCACAGAGAATACTAAAATTTGATGAGAAATAACCAGGAATTGTACAAGGAAGGACAAAGAGGAGATTATCTGTTTCTTCTTTGGGGCAAGTTTGTCATCTTTGGTGTTTACCTTTCCTTATTATGTCAAAGAGGTTAAAAAAAAAAAAAAAAAAAAAAAGACGACACCTATCCCTGGGTGGTAGAGGAGGTGCAGTTGTAGATCCCTGCCAGCCCAGGAAGCACCTTGTGAAGTTACTGGTTTCTTCTTGTTGCCTTACTGCTTTGAAACTTACTACAATTTATGGCTTATAGAGCCTCTTCTTTGTCCATTTTTATAGCAGTACCCATAAAAATGCCCCAGATTTTAATTGTATGTCTAGTGCTGTTGCAGTTGAGTGTTTTGGATTTTGTAACTTATGCAAAAAGCAAAATCATGCCTTAATTTTGTAAACTTTTCTTCCTTTCTTAGCTTGCAAAGATGCCATGTCGGTAAGCCAGCTTTTGCTGCAATGACAAGCAACCCAAGCCTCCTGAGGGTGTCCAATAACAAACATACTTGTTTTCTCATGACATACATGGTGGATATCTGCACTCTTTGCTAGGCCTTCCTGGGCTTTGTTCCTCAGCACTTACATTCCAGAACTTGAAGTAGTGAGGGGCTCCTGAGGGGTAAAACACAAGGGACTTCTGTTCAGACATGGGTGTGTTTGTATCATACCAGAAGTCATGGTCAAGATCATCGTCAGAGGGACAGGGCAGTGTGTTCTGCTTCTAGGGAAGCATGGCAGAGGCAGGGTAGGAGCAATAAGTGGGAACCATGGGTAGCATTCTCCCAAAATCCAAAATGTGTTCTTATGTGTATGTACCGATTATCCTTTAGTAAAATGCCACTCCTCAAATGCACTTAACCTTTTACTTCAGGCTCCTGTAAGCAGTTGGAACTACAAGTATGATGCTACTAAAAATAAAATTAGAAGAAAAAGAATAGAAGGTCCAGCCAAGTCAGGAAACCATGCACTATTCTGATGTCTGGCAATCCAATCAGTGTCCTTCTAAGCCACCATCACCCCATTAGTGTAGGCTTACTGATTCAGGCAGGAAATACCAGCTCAGAGTCCTGGAAAGAGCCATCCAGATTTACAGCCTATCCCAGCTTCTCTAATCGAGGCTGTTTTCTCCCCAGATGCTGTAGTCAATCAGTAATTAATTTGAAATCCAAAGTTTCATTAAGTGTTATTGAATTCTTTCACGCTGACATTTGGAGTGCTATATTTCTTTAAAATCACAAACCATTTTTCATACTGTCGTTTGCGTATTTTAGCAGGAGAGGCTGCAGCCCTTGTATAAATGACCCAGTTTTCTAGATGTTTACTTGACTGTCATCAACTTATTATCCTTCTCTTCCACTTCATTGCGTATCTGTTCTTCTCTAGCATTTTGAAATCATATTTCAAACATCATCACCTCATGTGAATTCTATCTAAAGTATAAATAAATTTAACCGGGTGAGTATGTCTAAAACAATGCCGGTCTTTTGAAGGCCTGGTCTTCCATAGTGCAGTGTCCTGAGACTTCCCATGAAAAATGGGTTTGGGATGTTAAGGATGGCCAGGGCTGGGAGTGAGAAGACAGCAGGCCCCATATGGATATACCAATATAGATGTGTAGAAGAGGAGAGACAGACACAGCCAGAGCTAATTAGGCATTGTTTGTTTGTTTCTCTGAATGTTTGGAGTGCTGGGTGAATGAGAGTAAAGACATACTTTTTTATAACTCGAATCTAGTTTGTTATATGCCGTAATGTCGCTTTCAGCGGGGAGCTTTGTTATAATGGTACCCTGTGAACTACCTAAATAAGCTTTTCTTTCCCTTTGATTTTAGTTAAAAAGATTTATCTCAAGATTACAAAGCTCTGGCTTCTCTTAAAAATATCAGAAGAAGAGACAATGATTTGCTAGCCTGGAGTAGCATTTGCTTCATGTCTATCACTTGTCTCAAAACCAGCCCTCTTCCTTCTTTAAATGTCTATTCTTTCCCTTTTAATTTTCTCTTGCATCACACAATTGTTTAATTTTTCTTATGCATTCCTTGACTGTCTGTCCCCAAACACATGTGCTCTGAGTTCTTACGTTATGCTGCTGGGGACCAAACCCAGGGCCTTTGTATGTCTGCAAGGGCTCTACCACCAGGCTATCCTTTCAACCTTGAATTCTGGTGGAGAGCTCAGTCTCACAAGAGTAGACCTCTATATACTAGTAGTTGGGCCTGGCCAACATCTGAGTTTGGGCCATTTGCTTCCCGGGTTCCCCTGGGTTCTCACGTGAATGCTTCTCCAGTGAACTGTCCTGCCTCACGGGTGCTCTGCCCGTTAGTCTCTTTCTTCTTCTGAGGAGTCAGCTTGAACATCATGTCCTGTGTGAAACTTTCCTTGTGCAGCAGTCTCTGATGAATAGTCCCATGTGACAGTCTTACCATCCAAACTATGATGTTCTCAAAGGATGGAGATATGACTTTCTGTCCCTGTGGCCCAGCCCCTGCCTCACCACACTTGTTAGATGATGATCATTAAATGCCCTCCTGATGAAGCCAGGTATTTTCAACTACTATTGGCCTTGACCCCATGGACACCTCCCAGTAATCTCCATGTGTTCAGATAGTTAGAAAAGCAGGAGGTACAAATGAATCCTTGAAATCTCAGTGTCGGAGAGGAAGAGACAAGAGGACCAGGGATTCAAGACTGTCCTCAGCTACATAAAAGGCCAGTCAGGTTTGTATGA
Organism: Phodopus roborovskii; assembly: GCF_943737965.1. Taxonomy (NCBI): domain Eukaryota; kingdom Metazoa; phylum Chordata; class Mammalia; order Rodentia; family Cricetidae; genus Phodopus; species Phodopus roborovskii. The sequence continues at coordinate 14,351,164 of NW_026126558.1, read as the reverse complement.
GACCTTGTCTCAGAATATAAAACAAAAACAAATTGGGAGGCAGATAAAGACTGGATTCTACTCCAAATAGGTTTTCTTACTTCCTTTATTTTTTAAACCTCAGAAAAGTAAGGTGTAGCCTAGGACAAGACAGATGGAACAGGTGCTCCAAAGCTCTGGCTTCCTTTATTAGGGACAAGCACACCTTGTCTCAGTGTGGTCCAGGCTTAACCCTTTGTCTTATTATAGCATTTTTTTTTTTCAGCAGGACATGGTCATATAGAATATACAATGAGGATTTCTCAAATCTTTAAATAATAACCTCTGAAGACAATAACAAATAGTTTAACTGGATGATTGTACCTTTTTACCACATCTATAATGAAACTGGATGTATTGTTAGCTGGTTAAAATATTCCATTAAGGAAGAAGGTAAGCCTACCTTATGGTAAATACACTTAAGTGTTTATAGTACATTTCATATTTTACATGATTTCCTTTATAATTCTGCTTATCTTTTCATTCTAATTCCCTGAAGGACATATAAAAGAACCCCTAAAGAGAGTAATTACTGCTGTGCTTTTTAACCAAGGCTCCCTCTGCAGAGAGGAATCTGAGCTGCTTTTTAAAGAAGGCCGTTTTTAAATAAAAATGCAAATAAGCTGCTTTGTACCCACATTAATTACCCACCTAGCCTCTTATTACCATGTTTGTATTGTTTGCAAATACTATTTACAGTCGTGTGGAAATTAACATTACTGGTCCTGAGGAAAGATGGTGGTGGGGAGGCTGTGCTTTGGAACCAATTAGGACGAACCTTGTCTCCACTGACACTCTGGGGGAAAGCACAGCCTTGCCATGTCAAATAATAGCATTAGCACTGACTGCATAGGCAGAGCACCGTAATTATATTATTGGCCCTATTTTGCTTCTGCAACGAATTTCATTGCCTGCATTGTAAAATCAGCAGGCAGCAAAGTTTCTGCTAATGATTTAATGTGCTCTCTGATCATTTTGGACAAAAGTCACTGGAACATCCACCAGGGAGTTTTATCACCTCCACTTAACCACTGCCTGGCTTGACCCTGGTAAGTTGGAACAGATCACGATTCCGATGCCCTCGTTTCAGTGCGATCCCTTCCTCCATAACACCACTCTCAAGACACAGCATGTGAAGCACAGGGAGCGTGCACTGCACATAACAGCCGCTCATGTGGGTTTCAGGTTAGCCCTACATTGCCTCAGGCCCTGGGCTTCTGGGGTTCACTCCTTGACAGAATACTCAGGGAAGCATCCTAAGGAGGAGAGGTTTCTCTTAGTTACAATTCAGGGGGTCCTGTCATCAAGGCAGGGATGGTGTGGCAGTTGGAGTAGGTTGGTCTGTGGTAGCTTCTCTTATCCATTGGTCAGGACTCAGGGATGGGACTGGAAGTGGGGCTGGCTCTAACCATCAAAGGCCTACTGTGGTGACACACCTCTGTCAGCCATGCCTCTCACCCTCTCAGCCCCAAGACCTCAGCTGGGAAACAGGCTGAGGAGGGAATTTCACAGTCAAACCATGATAGCACCTCCGGGCCACCTGTAATGTCATTTACAAGCAAACTGAGGCATACATATAAAGACATTCAGCCAGGGCCTTGCTGCTTTCTAGTGGCAGAGGCAGGACCCGGCCTCAGGGCTTCATGACTACAAAGCTGCCCGACTCTTGTGTATCACAGTTCTTCATAGGACATGACAGCCTACATACAGCATCTGGGTGACAGTGTAATTAGCCCTCTACACAGGTCTAATGTTTTTTAGTATACTTTTTTTTTCCCGAGTCACTGATTAATGACTGATGTTTGTATTCTATAATTAAAAAATTTTTTCCATCAAAACATTGAAGCATAAAACATTAAAACATTTCCACCTGCTTTGATGTTTGTTTGAACCAGAGCTCAATTATGTTGCTATAAACATGGGTCCTTTCCTTTCAGGAAACGTTTATGAATAATCTCCCGTGCGCAGGAGAGCCGTGCGTTCTTCAGTACTTGTCACAAGGGGCAAGGGACATGGTGCTTTGGCTCTGCGTCGCATGCCACATGTTTATAGACATCATTTGATTTAATCCTTTAATAACCTTCTAAGAGGACTGTCACTGGCTCCACTTGGTCAGCAACAGCAGTGACAATGCTGTGACACATGCTGACTGCAGGAGAAGAGGAGCCACATGCCTGAGGCCATGTTGCCTGTTTTTGGGCATAAACAGAATCTGAAAATGGAACCCATTCGTCTCAACCAGGTGCAGTGAGCTGTCATGGTCACCACAAGTAGCCATCCTAGACCGGTGCTTTCTCCCTTTCTTTTAAAGTCACTTATTTTTCTTTATCTAACAAATTTGTAATTATGAGGGCAGGAGACAGTGTTTGCCCCTCTTGTCTAAAACTGGTATCCCTTTTCTTTCTTCAAAGCTTTTCTTTAAAAGCTTAAAATTTTTAAAAATTTTATTGTGGTCTATTTATTATTATTAATTTTATTAATACTAATATTACTAAAATGATATTGTTAACTTTATTGTTTAAATTAATTGTATTGTATTTTATGTGTACTGTGTATTCCCTGAATGTATGTATGAGTACCACACGTATGCACACCAGGCTGGAAAAGCACATCATATTTCCTGGAGCTTGAGCTGTATTGGTGATTGTGAGCTGTCAGATGCGGGTGATGGGAACCAATCTCCAGTCCTCTGTAAGAGCATCAGGTGCTCTTGTTGTTTCTCAATCAGAAAGTCATGACTGATGCTGACAATGTTGGCCGAGCAGTTCTCTTCCCCACAGTTCCTGCATTCTTGTCTGCCAGTTCTGGGACACTGCATCCCCTTTGTGCAGCTCTGCCCAGGGCAGCCCCCAAATCCCAGACCCTGTGTAGAATCCTCACTGATGGATGAAGGTTGACCTTCCAGAACCTGAAATTAGAGGAATTAAGTAAAAGAAGATAAAAAGGATAAAACGAATTCCTCCAAATACCCCTCATCTCCTTCACAAGTATTTGCAATTTGGGGCAGGGGAATCACAGGGCTCAGAAGGACAATAAAAGCAAATAGTAACCCTCCACTTTTGTCCACGGTGTTCATTCAGCACAGGACTGGGAATGGGTTCTGTGTGTGTGCTTCCCAGATGAGCAAAAGACAGCCCATTTCAGCATTTTCTGGTTTTCAAGTTTCTGGCCACTCCCCTCCTGCCTTAGTGCTTACACTGCCAGTTTGTGAAGTCATTTCAGGTACTGATGGCTTTTGCTGTGAAGAGAACAGAGTTTGCCCGTTTGTCTCATTCTCACATTAGGTTTGTAATGTCTAGTTTTATATACTTTTTGTATATATGTACACTACATAGGACTATGTATAAATACATACATCTATCATATGTGTGTGCAGGTATTTATGGTTCTGTTTTATGCATCTCTAGATAAGATCCATGCAGTAAGAGGAGCTGATGGGTACTTCAGACTGCCCCACGAGTTCATTTTTGAGCTTTAGTTCCAGTATTTGTGTGTGAACCTGCCCCACGGCAGAAGCCACCTTTTAGGGATTGGTTTTCTTCCTCCTATATGTGGGTTTGGGGACTAAACTCAGGTTTCCAGGCTCACAGAGGCTCCTCCACCCTCTGAGCCATCTTTCCAGCCTCTGCTAGCTCATCCTTTTCCCTCTCCCTGCAAATGTCTGTTCTATACACTTCTGCAGTCATATTCATAACTTTTGCATCCCATTCTATAACCGTAATTAAACCCCCTGAGCATTATCTGTGCATTGATTTTAAAAGATGAGAGGCAGCAGCCACTGCTCTCTTGATGTTCGTACACATATTTCCTACACTCCCCCTGTGGACCAACCAGTTTGCCTCCATTTCATTTCTCCATGTGGGCTTCAGCAAGATGGCCCTCAGAACCCTGAGGGAACCTGAGGTTCACATGGGGTTTCTTTTCTGCTGTCCTTCTGACATGACTGATGGGTTATTCTTATTTTATGCCCCATGTTTATCTGCTGCCCCTACTCTACCATTTAAAAAAAAAAAACAGCTGTGAGTCTTGAATGGGCTAAACTGTAGAGTCATGGTCTCTCTTTTCTCCTTACTGAGAATGGCAGCTGTTGGCATTTGTGTATGTGCACTTTATTGTCAATAGTCATTGACAAACTAAGCATACTCTGGAATGGACTGATTAATGGCATTAGGGGAAGAACTAATATATACAGAGTTCTTCCCTTGTAGGAACAAAATTAGTTATGGGTCTATTAGACTGGTGACTTCAAAAATATATATACATATAACCAGTTTTCATTTTTAGTCCTTTGAGTTGGCAAGGGAAGACATAGGTAATGTATTCTTAATACCTGCTCCTTTAAGTTACATGCATTGGCCAAGAGCTTTCTAAGGCTAGACCTCAAGTTACTATAAAGATGGAGCAGGAGCATTTGCCACCAGTTTCATCTGCACACAGTAGGCTATTCATTAATTATTGTCATGGTAAATAAGTTTTCATTTACTTATTTGTATGTATGTGGGTGTGTCTATATGTGGATACCTGAAGCCAGAAGAGAAAGTTGGGTCCCCTGGAGCTGGAGTTAAAGTTGTTTGTGAGCTGCCCAATGTAAATGCTAGACATTAAACTCCAGTCTTTTGCAAGAACAGTACACACTTTTTTTTTTCTCTTTCTTCTTGAAAATCCAGCATCTTTATTATCTAGTCATGGCTCCTTTCCTTGTCAGTTTGCCTAACAAGGATCTGTCTAACTCATAGTCCCTCATTCTTTCTTCTCAGAGGTTACCATAACTGCTGCTAGGGATTTTGAAGCACAAGCTGCTCTACCAGCTTCCACTCTGGCAAAGGGGCCACTGTAGATGCGCAGCAGGTAGAACGCCTCAGAGGAGGGTTGATGTTAGGGGCTGTGATAAAACCTAACAGATAGCAAAGATCTAGGACCCATGAGGTCCATTTATGACAATGTGCATCCTTAGGGTTTGCTCTGTGTGCAGGTGGATATTGTCTGTATGGTAACATTCAAAAAGTGAGATAGTTAATAATACTATAATTTCTACTGAGGATATAGTTAAGGAAACTGTCCTGCTGGAGCAGGATGGTGGGGGGGGGCATGCTTTGTCATATGCTTTAGCGAGACCTAATGATCTCCACCACTGCCCATCACAAGAGGTCTGCCCTAGGGAAGGCAATAGGTTTGGCTTAGGAGCTCTATATTTTTTCATTGGCCAGTTTAAATTCAGAAACTGGCCATCAAGTCTCTTCGATTACTACCTTGTGAGAGCACTAACAGCCAAAAATTAATGAGGAAAGTTCTTAACATTATGACTAACGTAAATCTGTTTAGTAAGGTAAAGCATAACTTTGCTACTGCCTAGACCATACATACACCAAAGCCTTATAAGGTCAGCAAAATGGTCTTCTTGATATCTAGATTGACATAAATTTTGCTTGACAGATTAAAGTGTGCAAACTTTGTAAGAGAAGTAAGTAAAAGTCATTGTCCCATTGGCAGTGCCCTCCCAGCAGTAGATGCCTTTGTCTATGTACCTGATGTAATGTCAGGTGGGTGTGGACACTATGGACCAAACCTGAGTGAAATTCAGATGTCATTTGTTGAGATCACAACCTCACATCAATATTTAACTGGCAATCTAAGAGAAACATAATCATCTTTTTTTCCCTGGACAGGGTTTCTCTGTGTAGCCCTGGCTGACCTGGAATTCACTCTATAGACCAGGCTGACCTCCAACTCAGAGATCAGCTTGCCTCTGCCAACAAAGTGCTGGGACATCACCACTGCCTGAGAAGCCTTTGTTTTAAACAGGATTGTCCAGCAATTTCCCAGGGACATCACTTGGTATCCTGAATGATTTCCTCAGCTTGTGAGTTTGATAATGAGGTTTCTGGCAGCCTCCTTCAATCCAGGAACGTAGGCAGTCAGGACACATTGCAGTGGTGGGAAGTCTTCTTCCAGAGAGAGGTGATATGCCATAGTTGGCAAATAACAGTTCTTATCTCATTCTTTTTGAATTTGACCTCAGTATTCCAGAAGGTATATTTGTTTTTCTTGGCTGCAGATAGACACTGCAGTACTGAAGTAAATCAAAGTGTTGTCCTATATCTGGGCAATATATGTTTAAAAAAAAAAAAAGAATTAGTGGGAAATAATGTCTGAGGATTGTAATCCCTTGAATTGTTAATGAAATATACTAATCACTGAATCTTGCTTATACTTTCTTTTCTTTTTTCTTTTTTTTCAAGACAGGGTTTCTCTGTGTAGCCCTGGCTGTCCTGGAACTTACTCTATAGGCTGGCCTCGAACTCACAGATATCTGACTGCCTCTTCCTCCCAAGGGTGTGCATCTTTATACTTGGTTATACTTTATTAGTGAATGTTTAAGACCATGTAATAGCCATTTTTTTTTCCTTTTTACTGTCAAGGCCAGTTGAAGATCTCAGCCTCAGGGGTCACTTAGGCTTGGGAGGAACCTCTAACTCCATTTCTTTTATCAGCTAGTCTATCTGTGTGAGAATAAGGCGAAGGCCTTGCTTGACCATTGTTTCACTTGGAAGTGTGAAGGAACTTTTCCTGTCTTGACCCTCCTCTTTGTAGACTGGCCACTGGCAACTACAATCTACCCAATGTTGTTTCAATGAAATCCCTGAACAAGGCCACAGGTGACTTCCCACAGTTGTAGGGCATTTGGGGAGATGGTTCACAGTCCTCTGGGACTCAATTGACTTTGGAGGACAAGGGGTAAATAGTCTCCCTTTTTGTCCCTCAAACCACATCAGTATGGGTATTCACGTGTGGTTATCAAACACCGAGAGGGTCAGAGTAACATGCACTCTTAATGGCTGGTCATCCCTCCAGTCCAACAGTAGGCCTGACAGGACATCTCTTCCTCTTTCCCACAGCTGTGTTTTCCACAGCTGACTTGAGGAGTGAGCTCAGTTCATTGTCATTCTACTCACCCTGCACACACTCCTGTGGGACAGTCTCAGAAGAGTAGGAAAAGAAGGAGGAAAAAAGGAAGAAGGAAGGGAAAAAGAGAAGGAAGGAAAGAAGGTAGAGAAGAAAGAGGAATAGAGGAGGGCAGGAAGGGTAGGACAGATGGATAGAGGAAAGATGATGAGAAGGCAGGTAGGTAACAGAAAAGAAAGGAGTCTGGTGTAGTTGCACATGCCTGTAATCCCAGCACTCAGGAGGTGGGAGGATGAGGCAGGAGGATTGCTATGAGTTCCAGGTCAGATATGAGTTCCAGGTCATCTTTGAGCCACAGAGTCCAACCGTGTGTGTCTCAGAAGCTTTACTCAGGGCACCTGAGCCTCAGTTTCCCACCATTTAAAATACGTTCCTGTCTGCATCTCAGTGCTGCTGTGGGGGCACAGCTAGTATTGTGGACGTGCTTAGCAGACGCAACACACTGTAGCTCGTCTCGGAGTTTTCATTACTGCCCTTATTATTGCTGTGCTGCTCTTCCAGGCACTTGGCTTCTAAGGTGACCACATGGGGCCTGCCCTTCCTAGATGGTGTCTCATAGTTAATCCATGGATTGGGAGATCCCTCTTCAGTGTGAATGTCTCCAGGGAAGCTCCGTTGTCAAAAAGGGCTGGATTAATTTTCCTGTGCAGTGGCCTTTGTCCAGGTGGGCCTGTCTGTTTGTTCAGGGAATTACTGGCTCCATCCTGGACCTGCCCTTTGGGTAGTACCATGCTTCAGGTGGAACACTTGGCCTGCCTGTGTTCACTGTGGGAAAGCAGGTAGCACTCCCATATTTGATTCATGCAATTAAACATTCATTCCATTTTTATTTGTGCTCAGGCCTGAGTGCACAGGGGACAGCAAACAGAAGGGAAGCCCACGACTGAAAGATAAACATTGACTCCTGCCTACCAAGCAGACAGCAATCCTCCACTCACAGAAGCGATTATGAGGGAAATTGGGCTGGAAAGTGTTTTGACTGTTGCTTGTTTTCAGTCATGTGCCCATTAGCCCACCCTGGATGGAGGTGATGGATTACTGAGACACACCTGAATACAATGTTTTTATTATCCGGTGTTAAAATGTATCTGTTAACATGACAGGAAGAGTCCTTTTCTCCATGCTTATTGAAGTAGGGAAGGTGTCTCAGCTAGGATCCTGCGTGTGTCTAGAAATGACAGTTCTTTACTGAGCAGGCAAATTAATGCATCATCATCACACAGAGAGTATTGAAAAGGCTGAGGGTGTAAGGAATAGTTATTAAGCTTACAAAAGTCTTGAAAGCATGAGAAGGCATGATAAGACCTTATTAACGATTTAAACTCGATTATGCTGACTGTATTCTGAGTTGGTAGAAAGGACACAAAATGAGAAACATTTGACAAAGTCAAATTAATTTCAAGCTGAAAAATGTGTAAGAGAGCAATGGGTATCAATAGTTCTCCATAACAATTTTGCCTCTCCTGGAAGAGGTGCTACCCCTGCCATGGCAGCCAGGTGGCTTATGATTTTGTTTCTGAGTCACCCATTAGCAGTTTGTGACTTTCCCACTCACATTCCGCTCTGGGCAATTCCTTCTGACATAGTCTACATTCTCTTTCCTCTTATGACCTGTGTTTCATTTTCTGAATTTTTTTTCTAGCTCATTTCTTCCATCTCATGATCTGGCTGAAAACTTCAGAAATGAGTCTCTTCTTGACAGGGTCCTCAGGACCCAATAACTCCTGATCAGTGGTCTTACTGGGCTTGTATTGGGCAACCTGCTCAGCCTCCTAACTTCTTGTCTGACTGGGTTCTGTTGGCTGTCCTCAGAGCCATGTTGGCCCAGTGCTGTTTTCTCTAGCCATGTCACATTGAGGCTTCTGGTGTGAAAGTTGGGGGTGGGTGTCTGTCCCTCTGATTATGCCTTGTCCTTCTGTTTTCTTTCCTTTCCAGGGGTATAGCTGGCTAAGTTTATTGTGTTAAATGGATCTGGACATTGCCCATGTGGAATGATAAGGTGTTGGAACATGGCTAAAGTCATAAGCCTTCAACAATTAAGCCACAACAAAGCCTTTGGCACCTTAGCCATATCTATAACATGAATTAGGTTAGTTGTTGAAATGTTTTTATAACTGTAACATGAGTTAGGTTAGTTGTTGAAATGTTTTTATAACTGTAACATGAGTTAGGTTAGTTGTTGAAATGTTTTTATAACTGTAAGTAACATGAATTAGGTTAGTTGTTGAAATGTTTTTATAACTGTAACATTAATTAGCTTCGTTGTTGAAATGTTTTTTAGATCAACTTTTTGTTTAGGGAACATTTTGGCGACAAGACATATTTCAGCTTCTAAAATTTGAAGCATATATTCTCACTAGGAAAGAAATTTTACTCCAGTTAAATACAAGATGGTGGGTGGAGTTTTACACCCTATCTACAATAGTGTCCTCCCCAAATTCTCTATTTCTGTACTTCACCTCTATTTTAAAAGAACCCAATCTATTAGTATAATTGCCATTTATTGGATTATCCTGCCTTTTGTCCAAGAAGACATTTATTGTACCATATGCTTAGTGAGCAAGCATCTTGATTTGAGCAATTCTAACTGATGTTGAGAGTGTCAGAAGAACAAAGAGGGGTATGTGAGTTGGCTCAGGCTTGGTCCAGTTCAGGAATGGGTTACTAAGGGGTTTTGATTTAGATTTTTAAGAATTGGTAAGAGTTGGCAAAAAAAAAAAAAAAAAAAAAAAGAAAGAAAGAAAGAAAGAAAGAAAGCATCTTTCAGTCATAGAGTGTGCCTTAGACAAAGATCTGAAGACTGGGGACACAAAGGTGTTTGGGGAGATCATTGCTTGTGGCAGAATTTGGCACCCGGACTGTTGAGGTTTGCCACACACACAGACTAGTAGTTGTACTTGGAGAAAGAACTAGGGGATAGTGGAGAGGTCATTGTCAGTGGGAAGGAAGGACCAGGCCATTTGGGAGGTGATGGGGTGAGTGCTGACAGAGGCAGGAGGCAAACAAAGAAGGCAAAGCATGGAGTGTCAGATGCATCAGGACATCATCTAGATTCCTGGGCTCCTAGGTGTGGATTGCAGGGAGGAAGAGGAAGAAGGGAAAGGAGTTTGGCTCTCTTTTGTCCAAGAGAGATGTGGTGAGGTGAGAATGCCTGCACTGGTTTTCATTTCTGTGAGCGAATCCTTGATTTCAGAAAGGAAAGACTTAAGTCGAGGAGTTTGGGGCGCGATATTTGTCCCATTGTTGATTGTAACTGGAAGAATCATTTGTGTCCTAGGATGGAAACAGGCTGGAAGGAACAGGCTTTGCCATCAAAAGCCCCTGCTGTGTTTTTATGTGTTCACACCCAAACTCCTCTTGCTGGGCTGCACTTCTCATCCTGGCCATCTCCAGGCTCACGTGGGCCATCTCATTAGCAACATCCTTGACTGTGGGTAAGAGGACAGACCACTTAGTTTTATTTTAGCAGTTTCCATGCAAGAACATGTCTTAACAATATTAGACAATTATCTACTTTATTTTAAAGTTATATTTGAAGGCATTTTGGGAAACACGCGGTTTTTTTTTGTTTGTTTTTGCTTTTGTTTTGTTTTGTTTTCATTTGTATCTGTTTCCAGCTATGTTCATCTGACTGGCTTGATCATATATCAATGTTCCAATCCCTTGTGGAACTAAGACTAAGCTTATTTTAATGGATGTTTCCTATGATAATCTAGGTGAAAGCGAATCACTCTAATTACCAAAAAGCTGTCTTCGATAACAAAGTAGGAGAGAAGCAAGACAGAAATAGCATTTGACTAATGCATTGCCCTTCTGTCTGTAGACTTAGAAATAAATGTTCTTGAATTTATACATTCTTGGTCCTTAAGAAACCATGAAAACACATGTACATATGTACACACAGTCATTTATATATGTGTGTGTTTTCATACCCACACACACACACTCATATATATGAAATGGCCAAAACTGCATATTTATTAAGAAGTGTGACCCTTAGGATTAGAGAAGTCAAGTTAAATCTCATAAAAATCTGTTATGGAAAATGAATATGTGACACCATTTTTTCCTTTGAGGGTCTACTTATTAATTTTGTCATGTTTAATATGTTACAGTTGCAAACAAAGGCATAAATGTATGCATTCATTCCTAATTAATTTATGTAATTGGGTTTTATAAATTTAGGTATTTAGGAAGCTGTGCATAACACACCCCATTTACTGTGCTGTTGCCAATAAAAGCATAATAGAAAGACATACTGTTTGAAACTCACTGTAGTAGTAAATATAGATTAGCTGTAAATGGTATCTTTGTAATGTTTATTTTAAATTTTGCAATGCTGCAGATTTTCTCAACATACCAATTAATGTTCTTATTTGAAATAATGAGTAGTTAATGACTATAAATTTGAGTATTCGATCTCTGACAATTAAAAGATCTCTTAAAGCTTTTGTTCAATGATTCCCAACTCCCCACCCCATGTATAAGTAGCAGTCGGGCACTGGGAAGAAAGAAGTATACTTTAATAGGGGGTAGTTTTCCTGGCCCATATTTTAGATGGGTTGTGTGATGTACTCTGGTGTGCCATTTCTTTCGTGTACGTATGAGGGTTGTTACATGTGTATATGTGTTGATGTGTATACAGGCCAGAGGTCAGTTTTGGGCGTCATTCCTTAGGTGTTGTCCATCAGGTTAGGCTGATCAGCTGGCTAGCCCATGGATCTCCCAGTTACTACCTCTACTGGTGAATTCTGCAGTACCCAGCTTTTGATGTGTGTTCTGGGGATCAGGTCCCCATGCCTGTGCAGGAAGTGATTTTGTGACTGAGCTCTCTGCCTAGCCCTAATTTCTGTCTTTCTAATGTGTGATTCCTATTTCATGCTGAATAGGCACTGCATGAGTTGACAAATATGGAGTGTATCTGGAATTTTAAAAATAGATTGTAAGTTATAATAGGAACATCAAATACACTGAGGTAAAGTCAGTAAGTTCTTATGTAAGTCTGTCATTGCAGTGTGATGGTGACATTGCCGGAGAGCTCAGTGTAGCAGATCAGAAAGGCTGTGGGCTTAAGGCTGCTACGTGAATGGCTTTGGCTGTGCTAGGGACAGCTTCTGTTTTGGTGCTGAGCATATGCTAAAAAGTCCACATCAGTGTTGTACACTTCAAAACCCACAGCTTTGGCTGGTGTTCAGTCTTTCTTTATGGATGTGTTTGAACATAAGGAACTGCATCTGGCCAAAGTGTAACAGCTTCCTCTTTGACAGACACCAAGTACAAGGAGCCCTTTGAATACCGAGTTGCATTCCTTTGCATTCACAGTGTCCGTGGCAAACATCATCGTACCTTCCATCAGAGAAGGCAGACATATGATGTCAATTGAGCATTCCTTTGTACATTCTGTTTTGTATGTTACAGGATAAAGGAGAATGTTGGATTTGCTTATGAAAGTGTGTGCTTGCAAGACTGGAAAAAAAAGCCTTGAATAATCACATGTAAAAATAAATACTGTATGTGGAGTAAGTGTTGTAAATCACATCTACGATGAAATATGCATGTCTTTCCAAGGCTAAGGCCCTCATAATTCATTTATAAGTTGCATGCCTCACCTTACACACAAATAGCAGAGTAGATTTTTCTTCATTCTTTCTGAAGATTTGTCACATAGGTTAAGGGACAAAGAAGAAAGATAAACTTTTCTAAAACAGCTGTATGCTATTGAGAGGTAACTAGGTGGCAAAACTACTAGAGAAAAACCAAAGTATGTGTGTGCGTTGCAGGGAAAGCTGGGTTTTCTGGCAGTGCTGGAGCAATGGCATGTGGCTGCAGTGGCAGGCGCCAAGCTTCATGCGTTCTGTCATGTCATGACAGAAATCATTACAAGTGTGATAGGTTTATTTATAAAGACTGACTTCAATATTCAAAGTACATCCATCCTCGCATTCCTCATTTCGAGCCAGGCTGTGGATCAAGATGAAAGAAAAATTAAATTGCGTATTGAAGAGCTGTTAATTGAGCTGTGCTGTATTTAACGGGGAAGCACGGGCTTCAGGCAGTCAATACCACTGAGGGGTTTTGTAATGTGCTGCATCATGAGACTGTCAGTTTGCTTTGGTGAATGCAAACAGGGCTAATGACAAAGCTCTGCAAACTCAGTCTTCACTGCTTGTCTCTTTGGAAGAGGAACATCCATTCACCTGCACATGAAACTCAGCACACACATGCTCATGGTGGAATGAAGCCCATGTATTTTCTCCCTGGAGGTCTAATGACCCTATTTAGTCACCAGCACTTATTTCCCAATGAGTCTTTTCTTGGGGCACATTTAAAGTTTTTAATGTAAGGCCTCATAGAATCTTAGATTCCTCCTCCCTTCCTTAATCAATGTAAATTCAATTGCTTTTCAGAAAGGGGCTAAGTAGTATTTCCTCATCTTTAATATCTGTTTCAAAATGTTATGTCTACCCTGTTATAAGTCTCAAAAGTAGACTATCAGTGGTTTAATATGTTATCTCTTCTCTCTAAGGCAATGTTAATTTTCCTTTGTAGTTAATCTATCCTGCTACCAAATTTAGTATATTTATAGTTAAAGATTCTGTTAAGCACTAAGTGATTTAAGTACATCTGGGATAAAGTGGCCTTGACTTTAACTATGAAACAAATTTTCTTTCATTCTCTTTACTGATAAATCCATAGTAACTAGAGGCATTTCTAGAACTGTGGACAATTTGAGCCTCCAAAGTTTGATGAAAGATACTTTGGATATTCCTACTGAGAAGCTGCAGGGCTGAGGGATTTATTTTCGGTTCTGACCCAGGCACTGCTCAATAGGAAGGACAGAGACTGGATTTAGTTCTCCTGTGGCCAACTGTCCACAAGTCCATAGGGGCATGGCTTCTCAGAATGTAGATGTTGGCAGTGCAAAAGTTTTCTTGTTACTGTTGCATGAATTCCATGTGACAGGAAATTCACAGATATGACATTGAGGTGTTTCCCCATCCATCCATCCACCATCCATCCACCATCCATCCACCATCCATCCATCCACCATCCATCCATCCATCCACTCATCTATTCATTTGTTCATCACATCTTTCTAATGGGCCTCCTGTGTTCTCAGCACTGCCCTTGTCAGGTTGTGGGGAGAAATTTGGCTGGGAGGGTGGTAGTGACATTTGAGCCTGGGTGCAGGAGAGGCCAGGCAGATAGTTGGGCACAGCTTAGTAAATCACCTGGAATCCAGAAGGCTCCAAAGCTTTAGGCAGTTGTCGCTCCTGCAACTACATCTTGTGTTCAGACACTTAGACCACAGTGATACCTGGAGAGCTGAGAAAGATAGGTAGAGAGGCAGAGAGCTGGTTCTGTTAGCAAGACAGTGGTAAGCAGCCCCAGGAGAGTTGAGAGTATATGTGGAAATGCAGGTGGCTGATGGGGAACCAGGAGCAAGCGTAGGCTGTTCTGGAGTTGGTGTCTTCCTGGAGAGGACAGTAGGAAACAGCATAAAGGGAGGTTATTTGGTTTAGTGGGTGAGGGGCAGTAACACAACATCTGAAGAGTACAGTTTAAATCCAGTCTCAGTCGTTTATTGGCATGTGATCGCTCTGAATTTCATCTGTGGTGGGTACTATTTGTTAGATAGTTTCTGTTCCCAGCATGTAACACTGGTGGCTTTATGTTTTTGATCTTATTTATTTATTGGTCCATTTTGGAAAGCTCAGAGAAGTTGGGTGAGGGCACAGCCTGACATAGGGCATCCCTGCCCAGTCCCAACCTTATTCCAGAGGCCAGCTTTTTGTGTGGCTGCAGACCTGTTAGCTGGCTAATCCCTTGGTAATGAGAAACTGTCAGAGAAGGCAGGCTCACTGCCTGGAGAAGAAGGCTGAGCTTTCCCATGAAGGTAGAGGGTGGTAGTTGAGGCTGGTAGGGAAAGAGGTACAAGAGCATGGTAGCCAAGTTCCTGGGAGTACCCAGGCCCCAAGATTGGTGGCAATTTGGAGTAACAAACCCTCCTTTAATGACATGTGTGGCTTGTCCTGGATTTTAACAGACTGTTTGTATCTAGATTTGAATTTTGTAGAGGTGGGTGTGTCTAAACATTCTAGCCCTTTTGGGGTGAGTTGCTAAGTTATGTTCTCTTTTGCCATGGTTCTAGTTTGAATATAAGACAGAGAGTATTAAACATGTATGTGTCCACAGACAACAGACAATTTAGCACACATAACTTATGAGCAATCCTACAGCATTATTAAGCAAAAGAAATGTGAGCTAACGATAAAGAAGTGGGACAGAGTGACGGAGCTCACACTATACTGAGCTGAAGGAACAGACCCACATCTTAGCGACTTCACACAGTGCCTTATTTTTTACTAAGATATCTGAACAGAGGCCAGGCATGGGTTTCTTGCTCTTTAAGTCTGTCAGGGATCCAGGCTGACTTTCATGTAATCTCTGACATAGCCTCTGTAGTGCTAGGAAGGGAACATGTAAGGCCAGTTAATTTTGTCTCCACCACAGTTCATGGGGTGGAGAAAATCTGTGGACATGACTGACTTTGAAAGGACCGAGAAATACAACCCTACTGTGTGCCCTCATGAATCTAAGAACTAGGACAGTTATGAGCAGGTGTTAATGTCTGTCACATGTCAATGGAAGTGGCATCCATTTTTAATGTGACTGAGAAAATAATTGGTTAGATAGTGTAGTTTTTTTTTTTTTTTTTTTTGGTAGAGGTTGGAAAACAGAAGAAGAAGAAAAAGAAAAGGAAAAGAAAACAGGCCTGGCATAGCACCTACATTTTAAACAGAAGGTGACCAGAAACAGAAATTTCACTTCTGTGCCATGACAAATACTGGGGAGATGTAATTGCAAAATGAAGCTGCAGACATCTCATCCAGAAACTAGGTAGCATCCTGCTTGGCTTCATAAAGAAAGAATAATATCCAATTAGACTAAGTGTATTCGGTACCTGAGTGACAAGCCCCAGAGACCTCAAGGCCTCTGGGCCCCCCAGGGCACTTTTAGGAGGCTGTCTCCAGACCTGTCCGGGGTGTGAGCATGTCACATTGTACCCTATGTCTCCCAGTACGGCTGCTTCAGCTCCTCTAAGCACTGAAATGAAGTGTATCCTGTGTTTGGGTATCTACCCTTCCCAACCATCAAGACACGGCTACCTTGCCTGTAAGATTCTTCTTGCTCTTCTGCTGCCCATGGCCTGTGCATGCTGGGTTCATGGCAGGGGCCATATATCCATGTTTCAGACATACTCAGGACCCCTGTCCCTTCCTCAAAGTCACTATCATTTCTCATGCTAGAGTGTTGTAGAGATCAGGTCCAGGCCCAAGTCACTTAAACTGCCTTTGTTAGCTGGGTGTTGGTGGCACACACCTTTAATCCCAGCACTCAGGAGGCAGAGGCAGATGGATCTCTGTGAGTTCAAGGTCAGTCTGGTCTACAGAGAGGGTACCAGGGCAGGCTCCAAAGCAATACAAAGAAACCCTGTCTCGGAAAACAAACAAATAAACAAACAAAAAACTGCCTTTATGACCTGTTACCAAGCACTGGATCCCTTTAAGGTTCTGTCTCCTTGTCTTCAAAATGTGGTTTGTAATTGTCCCTCATCCTTAGAGTTTTCATGAGGAGTGAGATTAGCCCACTGCTTGGGTCTCCATGGATGTTACTGCTATGAGCCATCATCATTGCTGTCATCTACACTGCTATTGTTCATCTGTATTCACTCATGGATTCTCCTGCCCTGCTTAAAGCTTGCTAATATCCACAGCCCAAGTTCATGGTGAAGGCAAGCTCTTTATTTCTCAGACCTTTTAATTTCCAGCCATGCCCCAGCCGTCTAGCCCTCAGTTTTGTTTCATGGTATGATTTAACATCTTTTTTTTAATGAACTGTCTTTTTCTTGCGAAAGTAGATTGACTATGGGATGGCAGAAGTAAGTTGACTATGAATAGTCAGCAAATCTTAAAAAGAATCAAGCAAGTGCTCCCAGTCCTGGACAAAAACCAAGGGGTATAGCTTCATGTATTTTACTCTCATTGGGGTGGTGAATTTGGTACTAAACCACACTCAAACAGGTTTGTGTGAGAAATATTCTATTGGTAGGCATTATTTGTCAGGTGTCTGGGTAGGTGTTTCACATTTGTGTGAAGTCTTAAGCACAAGGTCCATTCACTCAGCAAGCGGTTGTTTTACTTATCCATACAGGGTGTTTCATGTACAGAGGTCCAGGAATAAGTAACCCTGGAAGGAATTCTGTGGGATCTCATCTTCTGTACGTGGCAGGTTCTGAAGTGGGCAGAGAAGCTGGGAGTGAAGTCAAATGATCATCAACTGTCTTCCAGAATGCATGAGCCACCTCATAGATCATTTAGAAGTTCATCTGCCAGTTTTTTGTTTTTTTGTTTCTTTTTCTTCGAAAACTTGGAGTTTCAACTGTAGCCTCCCTTTCCAAGTGAAGCAGAGGCAAAGGTCGCCACCTCACCCAAGCAAATCAGGCTTTTTACCATTCCTTAGTCCTCTTCCTCCCTGTCAAGTTCTTTAGATGAGGATGGTTCTCCAGAGTGCTCAGTTATGTGAGAAGGCTGAGGGCTGTTTGGGGCAGATGTGATGACTATGATAGTTGACAATCAGTTCTTTATCTGACTCTACTGTAGAGCAGTATGAGGACTGCTTTCCTTCTCCAAAGAAGAAATCAGTGGTGATGTCATTTAATCCAGGATACTCACATTGAGGCTTGAAGGGTTTCACCAGCTTCATGATGGCTAGAATAATCCAGAAAATGGAGGGGAAGGGGGCACTTGGGATGAAGTCCCTTCCGGGATCAGGGTGTCTCTGGTCTCTGTGTTCTGTATGGTGTAGACACACAGCAAGGGTACACACTCAGTCATGTGCAGTCTGTAGAGACAGTGATTTTTATTCATTAGAGTTTTTTTTTTAGTCTAATTGTTTTAAAACTGCCACCTTTGTTTGTTAAAGATACAGATGTCTGGCCATAGAGAAAAGCAAGGTGAATTTATTGTTGCAATTAGATGCTTCACAATTTGAAAACTTATCACTTAAATTGGTAAAGTGTCACTTTTATGCAACTTGGTGTGTAGAAGTCCTCAGAGTGCAGGACTGATCTCATATGCAATTTAGCAAGATCTCATCGAGATGAGGGAAGTTGCACTTGACAAGACATTGAAACACACTGAGATGGAATTTTCCATTTCCCTCCTCCATGGTAGAGTAGGTGAAGGCAGATAGACCACAAATTGATTTTTGTGTAAATCGTAAATTAAGTAGAGTGAAGTTAAAAAAAAAAAGCCCACTGAATTTGAAGTTGGCTTATGTTAGGAGACTCTAAGAAAGTTAGTTAATATGCTAATAAGAATCTAGATGGACAATGCTTATTTCTCCCTCCATGTTAATTTGTACTGTCTGCTCATCTTTGGGCTAAGAGAACAAGTTGTCAGTTACAAGTTTCTCATTTATGACCATTAAGCAATATCTTTAAAATGTAAAAGAAAGCCAGCAAAATGCACAGCCTGGTAACAACAAATGTAATCTTAAGTGACATGAGGCACGTCTCGCAGCCGGTTTTCTCTTTAATGTGACATGACTTTAAATTGACGCAGCCCCACGGTGATTGAAGAACTCTCAGAGCTTGTCCCCTGTGATTACATTTCTGATCTGTACAACTTAATTTTTTAACTGGGTGAGTCTCAGCTTTGCAAAGAACACTTTTCTTTTTCTTTTTCTCCTACTTTGTTTGGGAAAAGTTATTTGGTTACTGGACAAATAAATCCCCAACACCACAGAGGGATGAGGGGAAGTCCCATGTCAGGGACCATTGGGGACTTACTATAGAATCTCTGTGCCTTCCTCTCTTTCTTCTTTTTAAGTTATTGTTTTACCTCTCTCTCTCTCTCTCTCTCTCTCTCTCTCTCTCTCTCTCTCTCTCTGTGTGTGTGTGTGTGTGTGTGTGTGTGTGTATTGGGGAACATGTGGAGGTCATGAGGATAACTTGTGAGAATTAGCTCTCTGTCCCCAGGCCATTAACCACTTAGATATCTTGCTGGCCCCATTTTTCTCTCTTCTTGCTCTGTTTTTTTCTCTAGACTGTAGTGATGGTTATATATTTATATATTGTATGTGAAAAACTATTGAGTTGTACATTTTAAGTGGGTGAAATGTATGTGAACTATATCAATATTAAGCTGTACTATTTTTAGAAATACTCTGGAGACTGTATTTTCATTAATTCAAAATTAATTTATGATCGGTTCTCCCATGGTGCAGACATGCAGCATGTTTGCACAAGTTTACTTGAGATGTTTATTCAAATTCTCCACTAAATGGTCTAAATGGTGTAGATAATGTGTTATTGTTTTGATTGGTATATTCTTGATCTGTGGGTTTGGGGGGGCTTTATAGTTGATATCATTGAATATCATGTGGTTTCAAAGCCAGATATATTATGGAGACATTTATCTAAGCTCTTCTGTGTGGAGTTTTCACCTATTCCTGTACCAAGCTTTCAAAGCAAACCATGCTTATTAAGTTTTGTAATGACAAAAGTGAATAACAGTTTGTGACAGTTGCAAGTTTTGGTCTTAACTGTGTGACAGGAGTAACTGTTACAGAGAAGTCCCCAACACCTTTGCTTCCTCAGAGTCTACTGTTGGTTCTGACAGGTAGGAATTCGAAACTCAAAGTTTCCTGTTCCATCTTTACCGTCTTGTTGAACTCAGTACTCTTAATTGTAGATATTTTAACCTGTGATTGTCTATGGACAAATGAAAATATCCATTTGAAATGTGCTTAGTGTTTTCTTCTGTAAGATGTTTAGGAATAAGGAAACCATTTACATTTCCTGTAATATTAAAAAGTTTACAGGTGACCGGACAAGTACTGAGGCTAATAAAAGGCTAATAACATTTCCAGGTAGAATGTGAGAGAGGAACTCACACCCATGTGGCAGGTGATCAACTCATTAGGAACTGGTCTCACAACTCTTTCCCCTCTCTCCCTCCCTCCCTCCTTCCCTCTCTCCCTTCTTCCCTCCCTATCTTCCTCTCTTCCTTCCTCCCTTTCCCCCTCTCTCCCTCCCTCCTTCTCTCTGGTAGTTTTGGGCTCATTCTAAAACTAGGACTGAAACTATCTATTGAGAAGCTTGATTTGTTACCTAGAGCTAGAAACCTTTTTTGAAAGTGTTTTACTTATTTTTGGCCATCCCATTCCATATATGTCGACTCCTAATTTCTTTTTAACTTATCCAAATGTAAAGTGTATCTTTAAGTGGGTGATTCCTTGAAAGAGCTTTATTATATATCACACCACAGAGTTAAGCTTGGTTCATTTGGATTTTTTTTAATCTCCAGAGCTTTGAGAATGATAAAAATTCTTTACTGTTGGAGCTTAAAGAATACGGTCCTTATTAATTCGCCTGCTTTGAAAGCAGAGATTAAAGGGTTTAGTGGGGTTTTCATATTTTCTCTAATTTCTGTTTGTACTGGAGCAAACTACTCTTTGTGTGGAGTGGCTCAGCTTTCATAAAACACAAAGATTCCATTATTGAGATGAGAAGAACAAGGGATGGTGGCATCACATAAATGGGTCTTAGCATCTCCCATGTAGCTGTTTTGTATGAGACATGAAGGACTTAGTATTCAGTGAACTGTGAGTGGCTCCAGAGGCCTTTTCTGTGGAAACAAGTCTCATCTCCCGTCAGAGGTATTGTGAGTGGAGTAAGGGAGGGAAAAGCTCAGGTGAGGAAGTGATTCCCCAGAGGCAGGAGCTGGTTCTTACTCCTTCCTGGGGATCTGGAATCGGTGCCTGTTCAACAGGTTCTCAGGAGCTAACTGATTAAATAAATGCCAGGCACAGTGCATGATTGCTATTGACTGATGGCTCATCCTGAGCTGGTGTTCCTGGGTGACCCTGCGATGGGAAGGTTTGTAATTCGTTTTTGACACATTTCTTTTTGATTTCACATTCTCATTCAAACAGGTCTTGTCTTCCTCCCAAGCCTTCTCTGCACAGCAGACTCAGTGTATTTGGTTTGGGTAACTTACTGCTGGTCCCCTAGTCTCCTTAATACATAATCTCTTTCCTTACCACTTGCTCTGTCTCCCAAGCTGACTTCATACTGTAGTATAAAGAATGATGCCACAGAAGGTGGACCTTAAAGTTTCTGGCAAGAAAATAAAAAAGGTCAAGTTCCCCAAATATCCCATGGATTCACTTCACTTGCATTCTCTTTGCAGGGGCAAGTGGGGAACATTTACAATTCACTAAAAGTCATTGTGTGGATTCAAACAGTGACCTTGTTTTTTCTGCTTGATGGCTAAGATGCCCACAAGGAAAGATGCCGGCCAGATATGAGAAGGCCAAGGGGGCAACCCTGTCTCTTAGGAGGCTCCAAGTTCTTTATCAACATGTATTTAACTCAGGGCCAGTGTTCTACCTGGGCCTTATTAGAAATGAATGGGAATGAGAGTGAGGAAGAAAGGAGGGAAGGTTGGGGTGGGGAGGCAGAAGGGGAGGGAGGGGAAATTCTCACCAGCTACAACATAGCCTGGGATCACATGTCTAGAGCCTTTCATGTCATATAATGAATGTGCCACTCGAAGGTGGAAAAGAACGACATGGCAAGAAACAGTCAACTTGTTCTTAAAGAAAGGGTGAAAAGAAATGGTTTTTAGCAGACAAGTTGCTGGCAGTGCCTGTTAACTTTAGGCATAGCCCAAGTGTCAACCCTGGAGAGAGACGACCAGTGTGAGCAGCTCTGTCTGCCATTTAATCAGTCTGCTGCATCGTATTTATAGCCCTGGAGAGGTTGGCCCATTGTTACAAGACGGAATTGTGATGTTCAGCAGTTTATTCCTTGGGAGCTGGAAGCATTTCTCCATGGTGAATTTGTAATATTAATTGGCCATGTCAGTTCATGACAAATGTAGTGACATCTATTTCAAGTATTTCAGTTTTATGGTGCTGAAAAAGTGACACACGCTTGAGATAAGTAATCTCACAAGAGATCTTCATGCTTGCCCGTGTGGTGCTTCCAGAATGCTCTCAGAGGAGCTGCATGTAGGCTTGGGGTTCCATGGGCTGCCCCTTTCCTTTGCTAACTATGAGAGGTAGCAGCAGAAGGAAGGAGATTCTGGCTGAGTTCTGCTGGAGACTTCAGGCTGAAGGAGCAACGAGAGACAGTCATTCATCTGACTTGGGACCTGCAGCTTTTAGGTCAGACCTGTCAGGATTAAGAAAACAGTGTCTTTCTCACTGTATGCTGTGGTTATCAGCCAGAGTAATTCCACACTCCTTTTTTACTTAAGGAGTTATATGGCCACATCTGGATTCATTTCAGTTATCATACCTTAGGGAAGAATGGGTTTCTGTTTGAATTTGGTTAATTAGGAATGTTGCAGAACATTCTGGAATAGCCAGGACATACCAGGGCGCAATGACTTGCCTGCTCCAAAAGTTAGTAATGCCAAGGCTGAGAGTCCCTGTGCTCATGTGGAATGTGTCCCTCTCTGCCATTTCTAAACCTAAAGCATGGATAGACAGTGGAGTACTGGGCCTAGGAGACTGAAGGAAGATGGCAACCCACCAAGTGAAGGGACTGGAGACAGGGAAAGTGGTCAGAGACTCTGGTGGTCCAGACAGGAGTCAGGAGATTGGGAGGAGGACAGGATGCTGGGATTCAGTGCAGAGATCTGGTGGGAGGGTGCTTATGCCCAGCTGTGAAGGCACATCTACTAGGGGAGCAGGGAAACAATTTTCACGTGGCTAGTATGACTGTAGAGACTCCAAGACAGCAGCACACCAGCACTGTGTCTTCACTTGGGCGGAGCATGTCCTTACATGTGGCGTTGTGGCTTCCTTTGTGTGTCTGGGGATGGAGGCTGCTTCTCCTGTTTTACAGTTTACAAAGCTGAGGCCTGAATGGATGAAGCTGCCATGCTCTGTCACTAGTAAGGCGGGGACCTGAATATCATCTACATTATCTCCCTTCATTAAGAACAGATCATTCTGAGATGGTCATTTCAAATATCTATTACTACTGATGCTATAGATATGTATTTGTCCATAAAAAATGAACAACAGGCCCCAGAGAAATAAAATAGGCATATCTTGAACAGTGCCCTTTATTCTACTTAGCAGCATCCTGTTGCTAATCCCTCTACAGGAAGATGTTCAGTAGCTGCCTAGCACCCCAATGGAGGCGTAGTCATCATTTATTTAACTGGAGATGTAGGCCACTCACATGTTTTTCCACTGCAGCAGAAGCGCACTCTACCCAGTGATTCCTGGGCTTTCCTGGGAGTGCTCACTCCAGGGTAAAGTTATCTGGAGGTTCTGAGGTGAGCTGCTAAATCACCCTCATGAAAGGTTGCAAGGAAACTACCTGTTTCTTCCCCGGGAACCAGTCACTGTTCCCAGAGCAAAGTTGTGAAGAAGAAGGCTGGATGGAGTCCACTATGTGCTTCCTTTATTGTTAGTGAAGCCGAACTTTTTTTTTGGTGGGCTTATTAACCTTTCTTTCCTGTAGATTTCTTCTTGTCCTAGGTTGATTTCTGTCCGGGTGACTTTATGAACAGGAAGAACTTTTGCAGAATTGCTTGAATATTAAGATATTAACCCTTCATTGAATGTATCACAAGTGTTTTCTCATGGACAAAATTCATCTTGTTTTATGTTCAAATCCAGTTAGCAGCCTCAGTGCTGTGACCCGTTTGTTTGTCTCTCCGTTTGAAAACACTGGCTTTGTAACATCCAGTGCACTTCCATGCCCTTGGTTCCGGGCACCCTGTGCCTGTTCTTAACTGTTGCCCAAAGAGCTGAATGAGGTTTTTCCTGTGTATTTGTTGTTGTTATTAGCTCGTCTTGATTGTTCACACCAATGGGTTTCTGCCTGACTGTTCATCTCTTTGAATTATATCCCATACTCTGGGTTTCATTATTTTATTCACTTCTGTAGCCTATGTCAAATAATAATACATTGTCCCCTTTCTCTACCAAAATGAAGCAAAGGAAAATACAACTTACTGTGTTAGTTTCCTTCCTGTTGGAATGAAAGACTGTAGACTTTGCAATGCTCTTTCCTTCAGCTGTTTTTAGGTCTCCTCACCACACACATGGGATGGATGGAGGAGATGGGTTAATCCCTCAGAAGCCATGAGTTACTGCGCTCAAATTCTGCACTCCAGACTTGAGTTTAAGTTGCCTTTGGTTTGCACCATGCCTGCTCCCCCTTTGACCTCAAGGAAAAGGGTGTTTATAATTTTGTGTCTTCGTATCTGACATTAAGAGGCCTTCTGTTTAAAATCTTAACATTCTCAGCAATGCACAATCAGCCAGATTAAACTCAATAATGATTTTTCTTACTCTGCCTAGAGATTGTTAGAAGGAAAATGTGCCCCCCCCCCAATATCTTGTGACCTTTTGATATGTAGCTGAGGTCTCACTGTTATGCTAGGTAACAAATGTGTGCATGTGGTTTCATTCATTGTTACACTGAATAGGTAATGAAGATCACGCCTGGCTGTGCCATAGTTCCTGGTGATGGGTACACAGGCAAAAGGTGCATGGACAGTGTGTCATATAAAGAAAACATGTTTCTACTTATCAGCATGGTCTGTATAGAGCGATTCCCAGGTGCTGGATCCCTCACACTGTATAGATTTTCCTGTATTTGAACCCCTTGCCTTCTGAAGGTTTAAAGAGAAATTACTTTGGATGCAGTGATCTAGTTATTATATTATTGTTACTATATTATTATTATAGTGTTGATGTTATAATTGCTACTATATTATTACTATTATTATAGTGTTTCACACGTGTGTGTGTGTGTGTGTGTGTGTGTGTGTGTGTGTAGGTCACACAACAACTTGGGGGTTGGTTCACTCTTTCTACCTTGTGGATTCCAAGGATTGAACTCAGGTCTCAAGGCTTCTGTGACTAGTGACACCTCATGACCAACAAATGAGCATTTATATTAGCCTGATGTCTGCTTCTATTCACCTCTTTAGTTCAAGTGCCAGTGTATTACTGTCCTCCCTGCTGTTGTTCATTTGTTTAAAATCACTGCCAAGTAACCTCTTAACATTGCCAAGGAATCGTTTTATTTGTTGGAGGCTCTTTCTTGCCCATTTCTCATTTCTAACACCCAATATTAGTATTTAGCTTCTGTGGTTTGCCTGTTTTAAGATTACAGAATTCATTGTTGAATATTAACAATCTTTCACTCAATTTGCTGGAATTCTGTCATCTGAACTCAGTTTTACTTAAAGGGCCTAGGCACACGTGTTTCTGCTGATGTACATGTGTGTGCCTTGGCTGTGTCTTCCACCGTTTTACCGATCAGTCACTGGGATGATTGTGACCAGGGGAATCTAGAACCCTTGGGTCACTTTGAATGTGTCTTTTGTGCAAATCTAGGTCATGACTTTCCTCTATGTTGTCATTTGTTTTGATCTGTGGCTAACCACATATACCTACTGGATCCAATCTGTACTCCTAGGTTTTGTACAAAAAGAAGAGCCAAAGATGAGTCAGTCACCTGGATTGGCACACACCCTGGAACAGTCAAATGGGTGGGACCTTAGACATCTCTATATTTTGTTTTACCACAAGATGTCGCTAAGACACCATACCTACATGACCAGTGGGGTCATCTCTCTGGCAAAGACACAGTTATCAAAGACCACCTGGCCAAGGCTACAGGGAAATCCTAGTGAAAGGAGCAGGAGGACACTGTCACAAATGCTAGGGACCCATCTCTTCCAGCCTTTATGAGAGATGGCAGGCCACAGGACATAGGTTCATCTCAGATACCAAGGTGTTCAATTAGCATAGATGCTGTTTTTGTTGGGTGAGAGAGCAGGTGACCCAGGGAACACATCAGGTTAGTTATTGTCCCTCAGTGAAAGTTTGTGTGGACCAATGACTATTTTATTCTTTTAGATAAGTCATATTTCAAGTCACTTAGAAAGTATACATTTTAGCACTTTTGAAATTGGTGTTTGGGGGGTTGGAAGTCCATTAACATAATGAGTTAATCATCCATTAAGGAATGTACCACTGAGGTTTGATAGGAATTTCTTCTCCATTCTGGGTGTGCGACAAAAGCTGTGTGAGCCTGGCGCTGTGGTAGGTTTTGTGCCTAGCAGCTCTACATCAGCATTAAGTGTTTTGGATCTTTGGTGATTCTCACAGAGAAGCTCAAATCTAAGCTGGGAATAGTGGCACACACCTGTGGTCCCACACTTGAGTGGCCGAAGTAGGAAGATTAGAAATCAAGAATCCAGCTTAGGTTATACACTGAGACCCTCTCAAAATAAATATATATGTGTGGAAATAACATATTTCCTTATTCTTATGCTTTGGGCCACTTGTTATCCTGAATCATGCCAGGACTGGTTCACATTGAGATGTTTGATGTTTGTTTCTGGTGTACCTACATGCCCCATATTTATAGTTCTGTAGATATTTCCAACACCTGATTCTATGTCTTCTTAATTTGGTTGAATTTAATAGATCAATAGGGATAAACATCGATTTCCCATTGAAGAATGAAGTTAACTATCATACAGTCGATACTTAGAAAGTTTTCATAAATCTGTTTCAAAGCACAAGACCCAGGGATGGAGTCCCAAGCTCCTCTTCATTGACCAAACGGCTCTTTTAAACTGAAGTTAAGAATTAAGGGGCTGGTGAGAGGGCTCAATAGTTTATAGCACTTGCTGCTATTACGCAGGACGGAGTTTGGTTCCCAGCACTCACATAGTGACTTTCCACTTCCTATAGCTCCAGTTCCAGTGGGTTGCATGCCCTTTTCTGGCTTCCATGGGGACCTGCATGCACATACATCTGTGTAGGCATAACATTTGTGTGTATAGAACAAAATTAAATATGTATTTCAAAAACTCTTTTTTTCTTATTCAGATGAAGGCCCTACCTTATGTTGTAATTTAACATCTTACAATTTAAATGATCTCTAGTTGCTTAGAAACTTGGTAGTTCTTTGTAATCTATTTGGTGGCACCTGTGCATTCCAGAACATGGGGTGATCGATCACCTTAGGGGCTATGTTTCTGTTTTCACAGTGTCTCTTGGTTTCAGACTCTCAACCTAAATCTTGGATTTCTGCTTAGTTATACCTACAGTTTTAATATACATGAGGTATACATAAGCCACAAGAGAGTCATGCAGGTCACATGGAATCCTGCAGGATTTCTCTTTAGGGCAGGTGGCCTGTGCTGTAATCCCAGCACTTGGGAGGTGTTAAAGACAGAAATATTGAGTTTGAGGCCTTTCTGGGCTACATAGTGAGATCTTTTCTCCTGAGACCAACCGACCAACAAACAAGTCAAATACCCCAAATCAGCCTCTTTCCCTTTCTTCTTTGAGTCAATCCCAGCCACTTCGTTGTTCTCCGTCCTAAAAGCAGTGACTCAGCTATTACTTTGATTTGTCCTTTCTAGTTCAGTGTGGCCCAGTCCATCTAATCTGCAGATCTGTGGGGAAACATTGAAGCGGAGTGTAACAAGTACTTGGAAGGTGCACATTTAGAATGCTCCAGTGAACTTTAGAAAACACCTGGTTCTATAGGCTAGACATCCCCATGGAGTCTGCCGGAACGGAACAGAGTTGTAATGTTCATGCTAGCACCAACTTCGAGTGGGCCACATTCATGGAAGCCAGATCGGGAAAACCATTAGCAATCCTAAAAAACATAGGAATTGATGGAAAGAGAAGCCAGTATTGCATTTGAGTCATATTGATGAATATATTTATCTCATCGTATACTGGGTTTACTAACATCTAAGTTCAAGTTAATTTACATGGCTGATAAAAGTTTCCAGGGAGAGTGCTATCAATTGTGGAGTAATCATCCCCAAAGGGAGTCATTTGTGAAGATTTTCAAGTAGGTACATTGGTTTCTTCAGCTAGAACAGTGATTCTCAACCTGTTGGTCCTAACCCCTTTTGCGGGGGGAGGGGTCGATTTCACAGGGGTCGAATATCAGATATCCTACATATCAGATATTTACATTATAATTAATAGCAGTAGCAAAGTTACAGTCATGAAATAGCAAAGAAGTAATTGTATGGTTGGGGGGGGGTCACTACAACATGAGGAACTGTATTAAAGTGTTACAGCATTAGGAAGGTTGAGAACCACCAAGCTAGAAGCTTGATCTTAGACCCACTTACAAGGGCCCTGTGGAAGGGAAGGTGAATCCACTTTGCATAAATCAAAGGTGGTAAGATCAGGGAAATACATGAGCCTAGAATGTGGAAGAGGAGGCTAATACCTATCAGAATGTGTGTTCTCCAGGGATACTCATTTTCCACATGCTTAGGTTATCCCTGCCACTTCTCATCTTTTCATACAGAAAATGAAAATACTCTCAGGTGCCTCCTCTAACTGCATTTAGGTAAGGGGTGTACCCAGTATCCTCTTCCTTTATTTTAGCACTGACTACTGTTTCCATCTTGGTACTGCACTGTGGCTGGTACTTTTACATGTTATTGGGGAGACCCGGGGGAAGAAAGGCTTGGACTGACAACATACGGATTTGAGATAAAGGGCTGCCTCTCAAAGTTTTCCTTTAACCGAGTCTTTTAAAGATCTTTTCATGGATCTTGCTTTCCAGTTGAACATGAGTTCCTCAGGAGAGGAGGCTTTGGCATGTTCGCTGTGTCCGTAAGGAGCTTGTATAACTATGCAGCTTGCATTAGCCACTTGGAATTTCTGAATACAAATTAATCAGCGTGTAGCTGTGCATGACGATGAAGCATGTGGAGATGTACCTGCAGAAATAAGGGCATCTGAAACCCGCTCTCAGGTGGCTGTCAGAAATAGCCAGCCAGAGCTTTGCTGCCTGTTTTCCATAATTGTGTAGCTTTGCCTTCCCCTAGTTAATCTGCTTAATAAACTCCCCTGCAGAATCTAAATACTTAAATTTAGTTTCTTTTTGTCTTTATGGTGTTTATCATTGTTAGCGCAGCTTCAGAGTTGCCCGACTTTCGTATCATGATAAATTCATAACCCGAGAGAAGGCGGAAAACATAATTATTATCAATTGCTTCTCTCCCGGAATTGCCATTGGCTGAGAGGAGCAATATATGAACTTAAGGAGTAGCTGATTCAGAGAAATGTGGGGCTGGAACTGGGCCTCTCTTGATGGCATGGCCATTGTTTGTGATGACTTCCCACCGGACTGCTATTCAGGTTTGCTCATGCACTTAGTTCTGCAAGACATGCTAATTTTTAAAGAGGTCAGTTTTCCCTACACTCTCTAGAATTCATATCCTCCGAGTACCTGCTTTGGTGAGGCCTTGATACTAAGATCCGCAGATGCCCCTGTGAATGAGGGAGAGTTCTTGCTGTCATTGTGCACAAGTTAGGACAGGTAGAAGTTAAACAGGTACCTGTGTGCTCCGATGAAAGAAGGTATGCCCAACTGTACTCTTCCAAAACATGTTTGTTCGGTGTTCTACCTTAAAATCACTCTTTGAAAATCAGCAGAGCAGGACAATGTACAAACAAGCAGTTTCAGTTCTTTTGAGGAAAACTCATGTTAGGGTCATGGAAGTCAGAAGCAAACTTAGGTGTTTGTTCGATCAGTTATAGCTGGAAGAGTGGGTCTCTGAAGAGAGTTTCTATGCAATGCCACTTTCTTTCATTCCCAAATGTACTTCTCACTGTGTGTGGACTGGTTTCCTTCTCCTGCTGACTTTTAATTCCTCTGCTGCCTGCCCTGCCCCAGCCATCCTCAGCCTGTTTTTGTAGCTTCTGCCAAGAAGGGTGCAGACCCAGAGCTTTGCAAAAGGTTTGGAGAGCCACTCTAGACAAGGATTTCTTAAAAGGGAGCTAACTTTTGTGAAGAAGTCTTCGTCTCTATACATTTTGGGTCAAGATAAGAGAAACTAACTTTTGAATTATGTAAAAATTGGAGATTTTCTCCAGAGCTTAAAAGGTTATTTTAAGCTTGAATTGACTTTTCCTAATGAAGGATCAAGTTTGTAAATGTAAACTGCTCTTCAACTTAGACCCTCATTTTCTACCAAGTATCAAAAACTAAACGAAGGAGTTGATGCCCATGTTGCTTTTAAATGCTTTATCTTCAGTCTCCATGCTGCCTTTCTTGTAAGGCGAGGGAAAGTCAAAGAAACAGGTATGTATTACTGTGTCTGCAAGTGTCTACTTCCAGCTGGGTGAGTACAGGCTCCGTGTTTTCCTGTAACACCACCACCATACATTTGAAATGTCCTGAAAAAAACCATTGTGCCTACTCAACATGTCACAGTTACAAAAAGTTCATCTCCGCTCGAGACAGTGTCTTTTCCAATCATAGTAACCAAGTGTTTAATCAATCTTCCTTCCTTCCTTCCTCCCTCTCTCCCTCCCTCCCTCCCTCTCTCTCTCTCTCTCTCTCTCTCTCTCTCTCTCTCTCTCTCTCCCCCCTCTCCCTCTTCTTTCTTACCTCTCTCTCTTCTCTCTCCTCTCTCTTTCTTCAATGCAGGGTTTCTCTGTGCAGCCTTGGCTATCCTGGAACTTCTTCTGTGGACCAGGCTGGCCTCTAATTCATAGAGACTCAATGTGACATATATTCTTCTAACATGTTTTACAGTGTATAGTATATCATTACTGATAAATAGGTACTTGAGGACATCTTTAATGTATTATTAGTCTTGTGTCTGGGCCCACTCCATCAGTAGATTATGTGTGTGTGTTACACACACACACACACACACACACACACACACACACACACACACACACACAATTGCAGTTTAACCAAGAATTTATTTTATTTAAAAATATGTTATCAGTTTCTTGAGAATTCTATAGGATGTGTTTTGATTATATTTGTTCCCCTCCCCCAACCCACCTCTCCTTTCCTGTCTACCCAACTTTGTATTCTTTAATAAAACAACAAAACCAAACCCCTTTAGGTTCAATTTGTGCTGCCCAAATATTCTTGGACTTATGACCTTCCAGCAGAGGCTATATTCTTAGAACAAAATGGACTCTTTCTTCCATTGCTTCTAATCATTGCTAGTAGCTCTATTGTTAATGGTGGGAGATAATGCTTAGCTTCCCTCTATAAGCTGGAAATTAATGTGACTTGGGTTTGCACAGGTGTTGCATATGGTAATCACAATTCCATGAGTTTGTATGTGTAGTTGCCATGCTGTGTCTAGAAGATACTGATTCCTTATAGTTATCAACAGCCTCTGGCTCTTTACACTTCTGCTGCCCATTTTCCCACAATGATCCTAGAACTTTGGAATGCATGAGGTAGGGTATATATGTTCCTTTTAGGGGTGATAATTCTATAGTCTCTAGTCTCCACACTTTGGCCAGATGTGGGCCTCTGTGTTAATAATCACCATCTATTACAAATAGAAGCTTCTCTGATGAGGATTACTCTATGGGCATGTTATATTGATGTCATTAGGAGTTAGCTTAATACCATGTCTATTTAGTGGAAAGATAGTAGTAGGCTCCCTGCCCCCCCCCAAGGGCCTATGAACTGTCTAACCAGAGGTTTTTAGTTCAATAATGGTGCCAGGTATGGTTTTCATCTTGTGGAGTGGGACTTAACCAGGAATTTAAAACATTTGCTTCTGCTGGTTTAATTTTCATCCTACGATATACTTTAGTTTCATACAACTGTTCCAAGTTTCTTCTTGGAACTTCATACTTTCCTTCTTTGGAGAAAGGACCTCCCTGGTGTTGGGTCTTGCAGGCACATGTGTGATTGACTCCCCTCCTGGCTGATGCAGGGATTTTATTCCTTTAAGTCTGTGATACAGAGAATGTGCCATGGGATCAGCATTGTAACTTGAGATGAATATATTGATTTTAGGCTGGAGCATGGGGGGAAGGGTATTAATCTTATTTTTAAATATTAAGATTATATAATAAATTCCCAATGCATTAGTTATTCCATTAAAAAAACTTTGTGAATGCTATATATAACATTTATACATTTGAGATATGATATTAAAAATGCTGTGGTCCCTAAATTTTCTGACATAGGTTATTATATTTTTATGACTATTAATTTTGATACAGGCTTTTTAAAATCAATTTTTCCCTGTAATTAAAGGCTGTTTTATGGTGTATGTGATATATCATATGAGTATACTTGAGGGTCATGAGAAGTTCACATGTGTTTGTGTCGGGTCCAGACTTTTACCTTGAGCTCCAGCTCAAGGACGGCATCTCTGTACATTAGAGAACAGGAGATACCCAACAGCCAGGTTCCTTTCCTACCATCCCTGTTTTAAAGTCAGTGAAAGACAGCAATCTTTAAAACTAGTATTTGAGAAATCCTGGTGCAAGGTAGATCCCATTTTATCACATGTTGACGGCAGTTTACTGTTGGGTTGATATTGGACAGAGAACCATGTGCCCATATTTAAAAATGGAACTCAAATTATAAAGTGCCACAAGTCCTATCCTGTAAAGGATTTAAAACTCAAAATAACTGATTAAAAAGGATGTTGTATGTGGAATCTCAGTCTTTCTTGCTCTTTGCTTCTCTTTTTTCACCTTCTTTTCTCTTTTAATTTCTTTTTCTCTTTTTTTTGTCTTTTCTAACAAGGGGATTATGGTAAAAACCCAACTTGATGTGACCTGCCTGGTGCACTTAAAAACTTAGCATTAGTCTTTTTGTCCAAAAAAAGGAGGAAGAAAAAATTTTATTGACTTGTTTACTTTAGGGATTTTTGCTATTTGTTGTTGTTATTTTTGTTTTTAAGACAGTGTTTTATTATGTCTCCCTGGTAGAACTACCTGCCTCTGCCTCTGCTTTCTGAATGCTGGGATTAAAGGTATATACCACCATATCAGCTTATTTGCTGGCTCTAAAATGAGAAAAAGTACACACAAAAATGATGTTAGCAATAATAGAGATAAATGTAAATAATTAAGAATATATTTCAAATTATCCTAATTTTAATGTATATTAACAGAATGAGTCTCTCTAGGCCTTTGGCCCTTACTGTTTGGCCTAATGAAAGCCTGCCTGACACCCCCCCCCCCCTTGCAGGCCATGGAAGAGCATGGGAAGTGATCAGAGTTCAGACATCAATCTTCCCTGTGGCTAGAAAGAGCTTCTGCCTGGCCCGGCCTTGAGCTCTACCTGCGTGGTCAGTCTGTGTTGCCCCACTGTCTCTTGATCTGTCCTTCCCTCCTTGTGCCTCTTTGCTTCTCTTCCTGCTTCCTGTTGTCTCAATCCAATTCTGAAGTAGAGTGAAGCATTGTAGGCCCCTTGTAGCTGCTTTGTGTACAAAGCTGTCTAGGGAGCTGCCTATGGAAAGTCATCATGGATGTTTTTGTTGTCCAGACAACAAGGCAGTCAATGTATTTGGGTAAGGAGGTGACAAGGCTGCCTTTAACTGAGCAACTGCCCAGGTGTGTGGCTTTACAGACAGCCTTTGAGGGATCTGGCTTTCACCAATACAGGACTATGTAGCATAGTCAGAATCTACATGGGGGCTACAGTGTGACCTTCCTTACTAAAAGGTTGCATGGTGAATGCTTTTAGCTTTGTGGACTTTATAGCCCTTGTTGAAATGTTGTTCTACTGTTACAGCATGGAAGCAACATACAAAATATATAAATGGATGCTGTGTTGCAATAAAACTTTATTTATAGAGCCAGGCAATGGGCCAGATTAGCCCTATGAATCATAGTTTGACAATAGGTCTAGACTGTAGCTTCTAGATACAAGCTTTGGATGCTTACATCTGATGCTTGCTTATCTTATAACTTAGGCAAGTTAATTAACATTCTGTGTTATAGTTTTATTAACTATCAAATGGAGTTAAACCAGTTTCTTTGCCTCATTTTGAAAGTTTTGATGTATAATTTATGAAAAACTTATGTGGCTCATTGTGATATCACAGACTTTGTTTCTGGGCTGCCTTGTGCAATTATTGAGGATGGTGAGAGGTCTTTCTAGACCCAGTGCACCTGGAGAAAGGTTGATCTGAGATTGCTTTTGTTTTCCAGATTGACATCTGCCAGTATTTTCAGTGGGCAACTTAGAATTTGGAAGGTCACTGTGGTCTTTCTCCTCTGTGTTAGCTACACTTTCCTCACAGTAATTTTAGACACCAAACTTTACTCCCAGGAGCCTTTCAAATCATTCTCCACCCTTCTGTAGGGCAGAGAGTACATTTTCACTGTGGGTTTGTCTAATCTTTTGTGGCATATCCTTTCCTCAGGAAGGATAATGCATTAGAATACCATGAAATCTATATACAAAGTTGCCAGGATTAGACTTAGAAGTTAGCAAAAAGTCAAATGTACAAGACCCACAGAGCAGGTCTAGGGTTGGGGGGATGGATGGATGGATTATTCCATGGTGGTAAGGTATGCCAGGCTCACTGAGTGCCAAAGTAGGTATCTGGAGGCTGGAGGACATTATGAAGTTTGGTTGATTTGTATGTGCGTGAGGTGCTTTGTCAACATTCAGTTTTTTGGTGATCTACCCTGAAAATGTGTAATGCAAATGAGAAACTTGTACCTGCCTTCTTTACCATAATTTAAACATCATTGGTAAAAGAGGGTTTTTTTTTTTGTTTTGTTTTGTAGAGGTAACTTTAAAAATAGATGTACATTGTTATTTTTTAAAATGATATGTGTGTGGCGAAGGGCCTTATGCATGGGAGTGCAGGTGCCTATGGAATTCAAAAGAGGGCGCCAGACCCCTTGCAACTGGATTTATAGACCCTTCTGAGCTACTTGATATGAGTGCTGGGAGCTAAGTTCCTGTTTTCTGCAATAGCAATACATAGTGCTTTTTTTTTTTTTTTTAACTGCTAAGTCATTTCTACAGCCCCTAGCTATAACTTTCGAAAATATTTGTTGACTTTATGTTTACTTCAGGAAAATACCTTATTTATTTACTTATTTATTTATTTGCTAAGTTATGGTGCATACCACAATTGGTGTTTAAATCTTGAAAACTGAACAGAAAGCAGTTGCCCCCCCCCCACAACCCCCAAGGCAGTTCTGCTGAAGGCATGTCTTGCTTCAGTAGCTGCCAGGTGTCTGTTTCCCTCTTTTCCTGTCCTGGGCTCCTGCGTGATTCCCTTATGGTGGTTACTAGCAGGTCCCATTCTAAGACTGGGCCCTGCCTGACCTGCAGAAAACTAGACGAGTTGTTACAAACCATTACACACAGGTCCAATGCAGTCTGCAATTTTTAGGGGGCAAAAATAGGAACTAAATAGATTTATAATTTTAAGTGGTTGGGGGATCAAGAGGAGGTTATTATTTTATGACACATGCAAAGACATTGAATTATTCACATCTCAGAGTCAATGCTGAAGTTTTGGGCCCCTTCAGTCAAAAAGGGCTTGTTTTCTCCCTCTTTATGTGAATACCTCTTAGTGGCCTTGGTTTTGCCTCTTGGCCCACAAAGCTTAAATTATTTATCATCTGGCCCTCTACCTAAAAAAGAAAGGGGGGGGGTATTGCCAACCTGTTGCATACAGCAATGATTTTCAGTCTTTTTTGTTGCTCCCAAATTCTTTCATTAAACTAAACCTCTTGGGGGAGGTTGGAGGAGCTGGTGGGAGTGGGAGGGCTGGCCTGAGCCCTGCTGGCCTGAGCCCAGCCATCCTCCTCACCCCACCTTCCCTCCTGGGGATAAGGCTGCCTGGATCAAGAAAGGGTTCCAGTAATGCTTGTAAAGGCCCATCTGTGGTCTCTTTTCTGGCATTCCAAAATTCATAGAGCTCTAAAATACAACAATAAAACACTTTTTTCCCCATAAATTTTCAGCAAATTCTTTGTGTGTGTGTGTGTGTGAAATTTGTCCTCAGTTGACTTGAGATTTCTTTGCACCTCCCCCACCCTCTCACATTCAGAATCACATCTTCACTTAAACCTAAATGTCATTGTCATGGCATTTTTGCACCGTTGCTGGAGGTATTTCCCAGTACTATGTGTGAGTTACCTGTGTGGCATGGAAGAATGGGTTCTACCGAAGTCTGTTTGTCAGGTTCCAGTTAGAGAACAAGTTTTGTGTTTTGCAAGCCATTGAGTCTCTGGTGATGTTTGTTTTTTGATCCCCATCAAGCACCCGAGGACCTTCCCTGAGGAAATTTAACATCTTTATCCTTGATTTGCAGCTCCTAAATGTCTTTCTCCCTCACAGCACTCATTCCAGAGCAGAAGCCTCATGATGGACATTTGTACTATTCACAAGTGAATCTTCATGGAATGCCTCCTAGGGGCAGGCTGGGCCAGCACTTTCTTTGGGAGAAGAACATATACTGCTAACACCCTTGAGGTGCCCCTCCCTCCCTAGGCGAGGACCTAGCTCTTTTGAGAACTCAAGCAGAGTTGCTAAGACTCTACATGCACTCTTAGTTTATTGTGGTCATGGCATCTCTTGACCTCCTGCCTCTCATCTCAGTAAGTGTGTTCGTAACCTACTTTGGTACTCTGGCTTTCCGTTGTAACATCATGGCCATGACTCACTATATTCTATGAACACCATGGCCAGAGGAGTCCCCATTGTGCAGATGGGAGTACCCCGATCTGTAGATGAGGGCATCCGTGGTATTCTCTGGGCTTCCAATGCAGCAAGTACACTTCCTGTGCTAAGCGCTTCCTGTGGTTTCAAGCATAGAATAAATGGTTAGTTCTCGGCAGTGGTTCTTAATTACTTTGTTGTGCTTTCTCTTTCCAGTGGTAGTTAATCTCAATTAACTATCTTGAGATCTAGAATCATTACTTTGATTATATTATTTGAAGTCCTGCCCACCCTGGGTAGCACCCTGGCTGGGATCTTGGACTGTATAAGAGTGGAGGACACAGGCTGAGTACAAGCATTCATTGTTTTCTTCTTTCTGACTGTGGGTATCATGTGACCAGCTGCCTCAAGCTGCTGCTGTCCTGACTTTCCTTACATGATGGACTGTGCCTTGAACTGTGAGCCAGAGGAACCTGATGCCACTTAAACTGCCTTTGTTAGGATGTTTTTGTTTTTTTAATCATAGCAACAGGAAAAGAAACAGAGACACTTCCCTTTCTGCCATCCTCCTTCAGCCTTGTCCTGCATTATGTCAACCTTGTTAAGCCTGGGAAGTATTGGTCATTGTAGCTTGTTACTGTTAGTGATTATGACAGCATCATGTCTCAGCTTGATTCACCTGGTAGAGAACAGTTTTGGGCCTTACATCTCTGCTCCCCTACCCCCATTAAATAAACAGCCTGGAGTGGTATTCTCCCTCACAGGACGTTCCAGACCTGCAAATGCTGCTGATTAACCAAAAACAAATGTTTTGGGTAAATTCTCTATAGTTACACTCGATTTGGGTCTGAGAAATGGAATTCCTGTCACTGTTGGCTGACAAATATAGCCCTCCTAATAGGATTTTGGCACAGGCGCCGTTAGTCGTGCTGCCCCGCAGACTTAAAGAATTGCCACATTGGCCTAACATAATTTTGGTAACTCTGTCTGCTTCTGCCTTGGATAGAAATAACTCACATTTCACTCTCCATTTTCTTTAATGGGCTAAACAGCCAGTCTGTAATACCTGTATTTTATGAGATATAATTCTGGATATCATTTTCTTTTTTTAGCATTTGGGAAAGACAAACCTAAGAGAGGCCAGCCATTTAACTTGAGCAATTGTAAAGTTATTTGTAAAATGATATGCTATCTTTTCTTTTTTCTTTTTTTTTTAGCTGGCTACTTTATAAAGCTACATTCTCTGGCAAGTGTTAACACAACTTCTCTGTGTGTGGGCTAAATAAATATTGGGGCAACACTGACTGAGCACAGCATTGGGTAAATAATTCTCTCTCCACACATGTAGTTTATAATGAGGAGTTTTCTTTGTGGTCCCACCAAAGGCCACATTCCATTGTAAATGAGACACAAATCTATAGGTGAAGGGGAGGTGGAACTCATGCTCGGAGGGGGGTATTGAAGAGGTTGGAGTGGGTGGTGTGACATTCTTGTGTCTCCTCTCTGCCATCGACCGTTCTCCCATTACTCCCATGACAGGAGAGGGTGAAGGCAGACATTGCTCAGGATGTCCAGGAGGACTGAGAATCTCATACCGGCCTACTTCTCTGTGGAATCACAGAGCACATGTTTACATTTGAACTTGAAGGAACTCTGACTCTGGCCCAGTCTATGTTGTACAGTTTGATTTCTGGTGCTGATCCCTCCCCAGCAAGGGCCTTGTTCTGGCTCTGCACATTGTAGAGGGATTCTCAGGTGGCTGGAATAGCTCCTGTCCTGGGTATTGGTCTCTGCCCTCTCCTTTTCTACCACTGGTGGGCAGGTAACAGTAACACCACAGGGTCCTCAAAGGTAAAGAGGTGACAACAGTTGTCTTCATTCTTTTTCCTGTTGCTGGGACAAAATATCCTGTCAGCATCAACTCAATGGATACTGTTTGTTTGACTTGGGGTTTGAAGTATAACCAATTCATCATGGCAGGGAAGTTCAGGCAGCAAGTTCTGCTTGAAGCAGCCAGTCATATGAATTTTACAGTCAGGAAGCAGAGAGTAATGAATACAAGTTTCCTCTCAGCTCACTTTCTCCATTTATACCAACTCAAGAATGGTACTACCCACAGAGTAGGTCTTCCTGTGTCAGTTCATGTATTCAAGATAATTCTCCACAGGATGCCCAAAGGCCCATTGCCCAAGTGATTTTAGATCCCATCAAGTTGACAGTTAACCATAACTATCACAAACTAAATCCCTCCAGAGGAAATAAAGTATTGCCATCCCCAGCAGGATTTTGAGAGGCAGTGCATATAACATCTCCTGGAGCTAGAAGCTTGAGGAAGTGGCCAGCTGTTATTAGCAACCATGGATGATGACAGATTGTCATATACTGCATTTCCTGGTATGCCTCATTGAAACTCCCCACCATAGCCTACCCATCCTCTTGATGATGAAGAAATGGAGACTCTTAATGTCCGAGTAGGATTCTCCCTCTGACTTAACCATCATTTGTAAACCCTGACTCTTGCCACAACTCATCATCACATTGTTCTATAACTACATTTATTTACATTCACATTTATTTATTTTCTACACTGGGAATTGAGCTTAGGGTTTCTTGCATGTTAGGCAAGTGAGCTACTACTGAGTTGCATTCTTCCTTTTTACTTTTTATTTTGAGGCAGTGTCTCACTAAGATGTGCAGGGAGGCCTTTGTATTCCAGATCTCCCTTGGACTGGTGATCCTTCTCCCCCAGTGTTGAGGAGCTGGCTTTGGGTTTTATTTTGTAGTCACATCAATGGTTTTTGACCTTTTTGTCTGAAAAGGGTTGTCCATGATGATCAAATCCAATGGGAGAATCCTGAAGAAAGCCTGTTTCTTATGCCTAGCATCTCTACTCATGTTCAAGGCTCTTGTTCAAGCATGTCTTGTAGGCTTGTATGGAATGAGTTTCATGGTTCTAGAATGCACAGGCCTCAGGTAATCATTAATCATGGAACAAAAAATTCATTCTTCTACATTAGGGGAATTCTTGAAGCTGTTAATATCCCCTGTAAATAGGAACACATGTGTTAAGAAAATGTGATGGCATAAAAGTTGAGAGAGTGTCATCTAGTATCTGTATACCTACTCAGCATTTTAAATTTTT
This sequence comes from Phodopus roborovskii, assembly GCF_943737965.1. Classification (NCBI taxonomy): domain Eukaryota; kingdom Metazoa; phylum Chordata; class Mammalia; order Rodentia; family Cricetidae; genus Phodopus; species Phodopus roborovskii. The sequence continues at coordinate 14,311,532 of NW_026126558.1, read as the reverse complement.
TTCTAAAGAATTATTTATTCTCTCAAAATTACAGCAATGAAATTTGATTCCCCTTATACCGAACCCCTTTTCCTCCAAGCAAGTTCCCTTCCTGCTTTCCTACCTTTGCCCCTCTTTTCCTGCCAACTGTATTTTATAAGAGTTGCTTGCCTGAGGGTGGGTATAGGGTTATTTACTTGAGCAAAGGCACATTTATATGGGCTAAGCCACTGAGGGATATGACTCTCTTCCCTAACAACCATTAATTGCTTTCAGCTTCCCAGAGATGGAGTGAAGATCAGCCCAGCCTTGAACTATGAGTCCTTGGATGTGGCTACCATGTCATGTCCAGATGATACTGCTTCATGGAATACTTCCCATCCTCTGGTTCTTTCCACCCACTCTTTGGTGGTGTTTCTTGCACCTTGGAGAGGGCACTACAGATGTCCCATTTAGGACTGAGCTCACAGAAGACTTTTGTTCTCAGATCTCTGACCAGTTCTGAGTCTTGGTGTTAACCATCATTCACAGCAGACTGAAGCTTCTTCGACGAAGCCTACCCATTTAGAATTTTGGCATGCCCTCTCCCAGTATCTTCCAGTGTGTAAAAATGCCTAGTTAGCTTGTTTTGTTGTCAGGATACCCATGTGTATGTGTGAAGGACATCCTCATTTGCATGAAATTTATTCTGTTCCCACAATCCAAATACCTTAGAGATGCCCAGCTTTAACTCAGTGGTGAGCCTGCCATTGGAGCTTATCATTTTACAACCACATCTCTACCTTTTCAATGTCCCTGGATAATGGTCTGAATGGTCATGGGGTTGGAAACCCATATCATGGCTTAGTTCCTATGTTATCTTGATACTGGATTGTCAGATTGTTGCTGACTCTTCCCTGGTGTGTTATATTGCCATGAACATTTCTGCTTTGAAAGCGCACTAGGACTTCTGGGTCAAGATAAAGAAGCTTGAAGATACCCGATACTTACTAAGCTGAGTCAGAAATCTACTGTGTAGTAAGAGTCCCTGGACCTTACTGAGAACCCAGGCCTTTTCATTGAAATTGATGACTTATCAGCTTATGGTTGGTAGTCAGATAGCCATTTGATTTTAACAACCAAGTGTCTTTTAGATTTCCCTAATGTACGTATCTTCAGAGTCTGGGTATTGAAGGGGTATTTTTCACCATACAGATCTCCTGACATGGCTTCAGCCCTGGGCTTGTGAAAAAAGTTCTGGATTTGGATCCTTCCTAAGTTAGTTTCTGCTGTTCCATTGTCCTCTCCTTCTACAATGGCAGAGTGCCAAGATGTTTTAAGATGCTCCCAGATCATAATTAACCTTCTTCAAAACTAAGAGGGAAGAAAGGCAGGGAAAGGTCTCCTGCACTCTAGAAAGGACAGAAAGAAAGGCTCCCCAGCACTCTTGAAAGCCTGCTCTTTTCCTTTCCATATTAAGAAACCCTCTAAGAATATGGCCATCCTGCAAATGTCTGATTGTCTCCAAACTGAAAGTGTGTACTTGAGCACAGGCCATGGCCAGCTGTCCTTCTTGGGTTTTTTGGTGGATGGTCACCCTCCCCCATTCCTTCTGTAGCTTGGCTCATTCAGAACACCAGTGCCTGTGCTCCTAGACTTCCAAAGAAAGCTAGATTTTCTTTCTTTTGCCATCATGAGTGTATGGTAGGAATACTTAATGACACAGTTTGTTATTTTCTGTAATTAAGTAAAACCCACTTGAATTGTATACCTCAAATCCAAACTCCTGCATCTAGATAAAACCTGATAGAATCCAGTTTTCATGGCCACCACTGTCTTTCCTCAGAGATCCAGAGCCCATGACCTAATCTTTCTCCCTCTCGGTTGGATGTGGCCCTATTCTGGTAATTTATTTTTTGACTTGGGTGGAGGGGGCATGGGATGAGTTTTGCTTCCTTCATAAAACAGTTAACAGGAAGCTCAAGGCATCTTTTAGTGCCAGTTTTGGGAATGGCCCCCATCAATCACAGCTGCTCTTGTTGAGCTGGTCTTTATGTCAGTTCAACCATCTTCCATCAAGTTTGGTGATGCAGAGTCTGGGAACAAGATGAATGTCCAAGCAGCTTCAGTGGTGTGGAAAGGGCTTTGCTTTTAAATGCCTGTGTTGATTTCTTAATATTTTCTCCTTCCTCTTCTGAAGCCAGTTCCTTTCTGACCATCACTCATGGGTCTGTTCTTTTCACCTTGTTCAGGAGGAGGGCTGGTGCCAGGCTGTAAGTGCAGGTAATTGATCAGTTGAGGAGGTGTATTCATTATCTGTCCTTAGCTCTTGCAAAAGGGAAATAAATCCCAGGACCCTGGAGTGATCTTCCTTTGTAGCCACAGGAATGTGAGAGGCCCCAATTCCAGTCAGCATGTAGTAACACAAGTCTGGTTACTTGGAGTCTTGTGCGAGGATGTATTATTATCATACATGAGTTGGGATAACACGGTTATGTGGAGAGATGGAGCCACAGGGCAGTTTATATATTTGCTGCCAGAAAGCTATGGGACCTCCCTTGCCTGGCATTCTGTGTCAGATTCAGTCCTTCTGAAAATATTTTGTTGAGGGACTGCAGTGTACAAAACTGTGGGATATCAGGAGATGGTATGAGCAGTTTAGGAGGGGATATGAAGTCCCTGGGGCAACTGAGGGAGAGGAGTACTCTTTGAAGTGCTGTGACAATAAGAAGCTGAACTGTTTTGTGAAGTCTTGAAAATCTTTCCTTAGTAGATCTAGCTCCTGTTGCCAAATGTGACCTTTTAGCACCATGCTTCAGAAGGCTCCACTGAGAACCTCAGGCCCAGAGCAACAGTAAGGATGCTGACTGTCCTGAAGGAGGGTGATAGATGAACATGGGATGTGGCACATGAATGCAGATGGTGATTTTACCACATGCACCAACCCAGATCTCAACCCAAACCTCTTTTCCCTTTCTTTCTGTTAGCTCAGTGCAAGCCCTCGGTTTGCATAGCCCCACTGACCCTGTGAAAGCTTGGGGTATCCTCTGGCTCTCAATTCCTGAGTCTGTGGGCTTGGGACAGTTTCTGATCACCTGAGCATGTACTTGTGGTCCATAAATTCCTAGCTTAATATGGGATTGTTCCTTTCCCTTACACCCAGTTATAATTGTCATCCTGCATTGCTTCTGGGTGCTTCTCTTAATAAGGAGGACCCTGACAATGAAGTGACCCCAGTGAAAGTGGAGCTGTGACCACCCCTGTCCTCTGTCCAGTGGGGACTGAATGGTGAGTCTCACAAGGCAAGGCCATTTATTCTGGGATGGGCCGGATAAGCCATGTGAAGTAACAGTGATGCTGACCAAGAACACTCATCATCTGCTCAGGAATGTGCTTGGTGCTCTGTGTTTTCTGCACATCCTCTTGGCAGCACTGAAGGTGAGTTCTTTCCTGCCCTATGCTACAGAAGAGCAGACATGATGAACAGACACACTCCTATCCTCTTCCCTAAGCTTGTGAGTTGGTCCTGAGGGTGTGGACAATGCAGACTTGTCTCCAGAGCTGAACTACCTCCTCAGGCTTCTCTGCTCTTTCATGGGCTCTTCCTGTACCATCACAAGCCCTTCACTGTGTCCTGGGTATTGTGTCTTAGTGCTGTGAGTTCCAAATTGTCATTAATGGCCCCTGGAGCAATTGTTTGTGTTTTACATGCAAATCTGGAGCCCTCTTAATCCCTTTAAGTTTTTGGTTGAGAACCTGGATCTCAGAAGACTAGGTAATTTTTAAGCCATATAGTAGCCTCAGCTAGGTTTCAGGCAGAGGTGAGAAGGCATGCCCTGTGGAGGTTGATACCCACAACTGTGAAAGTTGGGGAGGCAAGAGTGTGGAAACATGTTCTAGGAAAATTGAAATGATAATTTCAGCAACATTTGTTTTCATTTTTTTTCTGCTTAGATGACCCCCCAAGACACACACACACACACACACACACACACACACACACACACACACACACACACACACTGCTCCTCCCTTCCCAGGAATGGAAAACTGCAGGCTAGATTGAGGCATTGGAGAGATTGGAGAGGGTGACCAGTTCCCTAGCACTTTCAGCAGAGATAGCAGGGTGGGAAGACAGAGGGGCTGGGACCTGGATGAGGAGAAAGGGCACCAGAAGGAGAAGTGGGAGGAAGAAGCAGGTGTGCCAGGCCCAAGGAATCTGAAAGCAATAAAGTCCTACAGTAATCAGAGGCCAGGGCCAGCTCCCTAGCGAGCAGCGCTGATTCAGACCTGCTCTGGACCTGAGCTCTTAATCATTACCTTCACCCTGAGAAACAGTCCTGGCTTTTGGTACACTGTTCCCCACTCCTGGGCCTTGTGACCTTGACAGCTCACTGCCCTTCTGCAAGATCAGTTCCTTATGTGTAAGACAGCATCGAGCTCTCATTTATAGGGCTGTGTAGTGATTCAGTGTGAAAGCATTCAGGTGACCAAAAGTGCAGTGTGTGATACGGTAGGACAGACTTCAAAACTGCCAGTGTCAAGGCACAAAGATTGGTGCTGAAGCATGATGGTCTAGGTTTCATTCTGGACACTGCTCCTTTTTAGCTGTGCAAGTTTGGATAAGTGGCTTGACGTCACTTGTGCCTTTGTTTCCTCCTGTGTGGCAGAAGGATGACACCAGATAATGCTGTTTTAGATGAGGTGGTACACTGGTGTTATCAAACAGTGTAAACTATTCCTACAGCAACAAGTCCATAATACCCAGCTCTGCCTTGTTGGTCACAGCTATGGAGAACACCACACAGGCAGGGGAGGCTTGAATGGAGCACCCTACTCAGGGATACACACTCTTTCATTCTGGCTCCTGCTGGAGTTGCACTCGGATAGTTAAGACAAAGTGGAATGTCTCTTTCATTCTTTGCTTAGGTGCCATTCCCACAGGTGCCCCCCCATGGGGTATTACATTATTGTGTATTCTTTTAGGACTTGAAGACCAGAAAGTGCTTAAAAATGCTTTGCCAAGGGCTGGATTAAGGAACCCCCTGGCTCCCTTATCTTTTCTCTGCTTTAGCCAATGCCTAGATGTGGGCTTTTGCTTTTGTAGCTCTAGTACTGCAGGCAGCTGCCATGCATGTGTATGCATGTGTGTGCAAGCTTATTTTACTCTTTTTCTCTTTAGAGCAACAACAAAAGGGCAAGAAACCACAAGTCAGCATCGTTACTGAAAATTCTTCCCACTAATGCTGTTTAGATGGAAACCCAAAGTGTATCCACTAGTAAGAATCCAGAAAGATGACCAATGAACCACAGTACTTAGACTGGGTGAACTTATGGCCATTTACTTGCTTGTTAGCTTATCTAGAGAGGATTTGCATAGCACACATACAGACATTAAGATATTCTAATTTGAAAGGATTAGTCAATGTCTGTGTCCCACCCCATCAGTCTTTTTCTATCTCCATAAGATTTAGTGAAGGAGAGGTGGGGATTAATGGCCAAATGAAGGTTTGGGGTTATGTGTGGAATGCATTTATCTATGTGTCCCACCCCCATTAGCATGGTTAATTAAGAGTTGTCAATACATCTTTGCTAGAGTATTTGATTTTTTTTTTTTTTTCCCAGCCAGGAAGATTAGAATGAAGTCCTCAGATCTGGCAAGTGTCATGGGACTTGTAGTGTAAATTGCAGGTTAAGCCCTCATTTTGATCTCCAGGATGAGAGCAAGCACCGTTTCATTGACATGTCATCTGCTATGATCTGAGGGACTACACAGAGGTGCCCTTCGGGGAAAGAGTGGCATCTTGCTCTTGCCTCCCATATTGGAAGGGTTTATTGCACATGAGTGCATGCAGGTGAGCAAACAGCAGATCAGAGTCAGAGCTGATGGATAATAGCTTTGGAAGGCTCTTGATTCATGCTTTATTTATCTTAAATACACACACACACACACACACACACACACTCATTATTGCTTGTGCAATCAAGATGTTGTGTTCATATTTGTGAGTCAACAGCAATTATGAGTAACAACAACAATAGCTAGCTCTGTAAAGCCCTTGATTTATGATTTATCGAGAGGTATTTAGTAAAAAGTACACACCCACATATTTCTACTTGGACAAAAAATAGGCTAGATGCCTCCCACACAGTGTCTCTAGCAGAACTTTCCCTCCAAATGGCAAAGGACTCTGCACTTCAGGAGTTCCTTCTATCATTAATGTTGACAATGGCCTTTATTTTCCTTCTATTAGAGACCTCTCAACTTGGAAAATTCATCTTTTCAGCAATTAATTATGCTTGGAAATTGCCAGGAGAGGTAGCCTAGCTGTTATTACTTTTCTCACTAAATCCGCCCCTAGATAATGCACATATTTACAGCGACGAACCTGTTTTATTTATGGGATTATAACAAATGATCAAAAGCAACCCAAAAAGGGCCACTTAGACCAACCTTCTTGCTTCTCCTTCTGCTTGGTCAATGAATTATGCATGCATTACAAATGGCAGCAAGGAGGAAAGGTCGGTTTAGAACAACACAGATTGGAAAATTACACCATTTGTTTAAACAACATTTATTATTGATTGCTCAGCATAGGGGCGATAGAAACGCAAATAGTGGCAGGAATATCATCTATTTACCTAGGCCTTGGATAAATGTCGGGCTGCACCCTCTGTTTAGATCAGAATAATTGTTCAAAATTTTCCAGTCCTGTTTTGGAAGAGTAAAGATGAATATGGCAATGACTTCCTGATGTCTTTTAATCTCCATGAGATTCTATCATTTTCCTTTATCACACAGGTTGTGTAATTGAGCTTCAGATACTTACTGTTTTTGTTGAAGGTATTCCTCAAGATCATGTGTTCATTCTGTCACATGACACTGTTTCTTTGTCTGGGCCTAGAATTTATCAATCACAGCAATGGTGATAATGTGTGTTGCGTGCTCGTGTGTGTGTGTGTGTGTGTGTGTGTGTGTGTGTGTGTGTGTGTGTGTGTATTTTCTCCCCTTCTGTAATGAACCTATGGCTTTGTGAATGTTGGACAACAAGTGTTATACAATTGAGCTATGTCCCCTCAGCCCTCTTTTTAAGTGTTATTTGAGGACAGGGTCTCACTAAGTTGCCCAAACCTGCCTTGAACTCACTGTGTAGCCAAGGCTCATCCTGAGCTTTGGTCTTCCAGCCTTTGCTTCCTAAGTGCCTTGCATATGTTTTGGGTTTTGATCCTTACTGGAACTCTGTGAATAGTTATTTATTATATCTGTTTTAAAGTTGAAGAAATTGAAGAACACATTAGTCAAGTACTTTCTGATAATTGCAGGACTAGAAGAAAGCAGGGCTGGTTATATAGATCACTCTGGCCCAGTGTCTGCCTTGAGTATCACACTTTTGATACCCCCGTATCATAACTTGTGGATGACAGTTTCATCTGCATGGACAGTGTGGCTCATTCTGCAGAGCTGCCCATCAATTTTGTCAGGAACAAAGAGAGTATTCACTTCTCAGAGGTGTTGTTTCGTGGTAGACAGCCAGAGAGTATTGTGAGCTACACTACAGTGGAATCTGAACAGTAAATCCCAAGAGGCTGAGCACATGATCACAGGAGCTCTGTGATTGTGAGCTGATAAGGAGAAGCTCTAAGATGCTGAAATTGGGCATAGGTTTTCAGCATACACTTCAGGCCTCTGTGTCACATCGCCCATGAATCATTGGGAATCAGTGAAGTCATGCTTTTCTGTGCATCCATCTGCCAGGAAGTCTGATCCCCCTGTTTTAGTGAGGCTAGCTCATGAGAGGTGTGGTCTTCTTAACAAACTCTTCCTGTGAAGAGTTTTCCTCTGGGTCAGTTCCTATTGGCTCACTTTTCTCCCCAGCAACTGCAGCTTTGGGAAAGAAGGATCTGTTGGAGCTTGCAGTTTTGTGGTGGGGAAGGTACATGACTGCATTTCTGTGTGTGGTGGCTGGAGCTTGTGGCATAACTGGATACATTTCAAGGAATAAGAACACAGAAACACAGCTGGCCACATCTGGGATCAGGCTATAGCCCATAAGCCCTGTTCCTAATGCCTTATGCCAGAATGTCAGGGAGTCCAAAAGGTTCCATTATTTCCCAGAAAAGTACCACCCACCTAGAGGCCCACTGTTCAAACACATGAGCCTCTGGGGGACAGTTTACACCAAAACCATAGCCATTTCTCCACTGAGTTGTTCTTATGTAATGTATGTCACCTGGTCATCATTCCTGCCGGTTGTTTCTCTCCAAATGCTGGCTCATGAAGTACCAAGTTCTGCCTGTTCTGTATGCTCCTCATTCCTGAGCCTCAGTCAGGGCACTGAACAGCTTCCCTCTGACCTGGTTTAGTGGCCTTCGGTAGAGGGTTCTTAGAGCCTCTATTTTGCAAGAGCTGCTCTGGGAATCTTCAGCCCCATACCCAGTGCATTTCCAAAGCCAGCCTTGACTTTCTTCTGTGTTTGCAGCCTCACACTAAGTGCCTGTGGTGGTATTTGCATAGGCCATCTCCAAGACCTGTGACTTTGGGAAAAAACATGTTGGCTGGAGAAACTTGGCCTGTGGTAATAAGAGCTTGCAGCAGAGCCTGTTCACATCTTGATAGATCAGGAATCAGAGGACTCAGACTGGAAGCAGAAGCAAGTGTCACTTTCAAAGGCCAGCAATGCACTTCCACAATCTAAGTCACAGCCTCAGTGTTTGCACAGTCTTCCCAGACAGTGCCATCAGCCATGAAGCACAGGAGCTTTGGGGCAGAATTTCTCATTCAAACCATGACAGCACCATTTGCAAAATAGGCTTAATGTTTTGTTTTGTTGTTTATTCTCATGTAGATGCACCATTATATGTATGCCATACACAATGCTAGGAGACAGCATTGTCTCCATTTGTTTGTAAGAACTTAAACTTCAGAGGAATTGGGAAATTCCTGTGATGGTATGGGTAAAGTTCTGACCTCGAATCTCATGGTCTGTTCCCATGCTATAGAGCTTCATATATCTCCTGAATGGAATAGGAAAGAAGAAAAAGGGGGGGGGGCGGGAAGCTGGGAATTATCACACCTCCCAGCCCCCAGCTCTAGCCTCTCCCTCTCACCACCTCATCTCTGTGCTGTGTCCTCCCAGACTCCACTTCCAGCATCCTAAATAACTTGACGTTCTTATTCAATCCTTTCCAAGAGTTTTGTTTTCTTCTGTATTTCTCTATATTGAGCCAGACTGCTTAACTCAGGGCAGGGGCCACTGTAGTCACACTTGGAAGGCTCATAGGCAATGTGACCCTTTGTTACCCTCATTGATAGTATAATTCCTCACCTACATTTTATCGTTCTCCAGATGAGAAGGACACTGTCAACTCAGTAAGGTGGTGGAGAGCTAGGATTACGTTCACCCTGAACTTAGAGTGAATAGCTATTGAATGAACTCTTGGACAGAGAACAAAGTAGGGCATTGGAGAATGGTCAACTTGGTCAGAGGCTTCTTCTTGGAATCCTCTGTCTCAGGTGGTTGTTGCAGACCAGCAGACAGCTTCGCCACTCTGTCTGCTTCATCAGTGGTTTTGACTAAGTCCTGCAGTCTAAAGAAGGAGACACTGTACATAATTCTACTCCAGGGAAGGATAAGACTGTCCACTTCCCGTGACACCATTGGTTTTGGACTTCAGGTCATCGTGTCTTTCATTTTATTTTTTTTTTTTTTAAAGCCATCTGAAAGAGTGCCAGCCCCATGGACTTGTGTGACACTCACAGGCTCCTGGCTGTTCTGTTGTTTAAAGAAGGCTCTTCCAGGTTGACACAATGGCTGCTATGTGTTGTTTCCCTAATCTCCCAGTAAACATCTGGAAGAGAATGGTTTAGTAGTGCATGTTGCTCTCACAGCTATCTGATTTCAAGAGTTTCCTTCAAGTGGCTCTCACATGCTGCCACAGGTCTGCATAACAATTGAATGTTTGCTAGGAGCAGTCGGGTGCCTACTCAGTGACAGGCAGTATAGGTGGACCTCAGGAATATCATTTGACCATAGGAGTTTTGGAAGGCAGCAAAGGCTATGCAGAGCCGGCAGCTGAAGGCTCTCTATAGGTCTCCAGGACTACAGACCATGCACAATCCTGCTTCAGCACAGGGCCCTGCAGGTGCTTTGGGAGTACTTCACTCCTCACCTCCCACCCCCCACCCCCCATTGGCTGTAGCCTTGCTGTTAGATCCCAAGAGGGGCATCTCAAGCAGTTCCTGTGAGGCCCTGTATGTGGAACGCTGTCGCTTTATTCCTCTGGAATCACTGAGGCAGTCATCCCGCTGGCTCTGAGTGGAAACGTGTGTGGTGAATGCTGGAACCCTTGTCACCCTAAGACCTGTTTTCTGATGCTCTTTCTCCACATACTGTCTTGGAGTATGGCGTGGCTTGGAGTCACAGCCTCTCTTTCTTGTTCCCTGGCGGTACTAGGGATCACACTCAGGGCTTCATGCTTGCCAGACAAGCCCTGTACAACCGAGCTGCACTTTCAGCTGCCTTTCTACTTTCTACTTTGAGACAGGGTCTCGGTTCATTTGAGCTTGAGATTCTCCACTGTAGCCTCTATAGCAGCTGTGCCATTGGGCCTGCCTTGCTTTTTGTCATGTTCTCCAGTAAAATCAGAAAGAATGTACATAACACTTCACACACTGCTGCTGCATCTCCTCGGACAAGCAGCCTGTACGTGCACCTGGGTCTCCCTGTGTCTAGGTATGAGGTTCTTTAGACTCTTGGGTGCCACTCAAGCATTCTAAATTGCCCATTAATAAAATACTTTCCATATAATTAAAAATGCTTCATTTTAGTGGCATGGCTTGCGATATTGAAAATGTTTCACACACTAGCCAATAACCCATCGATTTCTCACTTGCTAATGATATTTGAAGGAAGTTTTAAAAATTATATTAGCCACTTGTAGGCAGAAAGAAAAATCCCCATTCATATTGCAGCATTAATGGCTGCTAGGGGAGAATCATACTGTTAATTTAATGTGCCTGTAAATCCTGCTCCAGATTGTTAGCTCTTCATTTTCTGGGATTAAAAGAGGATTAAGCCATAGGCCAGGTAATCTGAAGGTTTGATAGAAACATTTCTTTTTTCTCTTTTGATATCATCATAGGTGGTGTGAAAGGAAAATGATCACTGTGAAATTCTTTTAAAAAACTTTAAAAAAAATCTCCGTGTGAGCGTGAAAGTGCCTGTGACAACATGCTGGTGGAGGTCAAAGGAAAGCCTTGAGTGTTGGTTGTCACCTCATACCTTGTTTGAGACGGGATTCTTGTTCTTCACTACTACTCACGCCCATCTTGCTCGCCCATGAGCAGCCATGGATTCTCCTATCTCCCCCTCCCATCCCCCTCAGGAGCACTGGGATTGCAGAAAGATGATACCGCCCCTAGTCTGATGAAGGTTCTGAGGATCCAATCTCAGGTCCTCACCCTGCATGGCAAACACCTTTAATCATCTGTCTTCCCAGGCCACATGCTTGGTTTTTGCAAAAATGGCTGTGAAGCTGAGCTCATGGTGAGCGTTTCCCTGGCTGTTCCTCACAGCATAAAGCAGAACCTCCCTGGGGGTGTGATGGTCCATGGAGTTCCTAGGACTACCTGCAATGTGAATGATACACCTAGTTTATTTTTTAAGCTGAGGTTGCCAATCATAGCAGAGAAGAAAAATTTCTCCTGCTCGCTTACCGGGCAGTTAAACAGTAACCCAGCTCTCTAAGCACTAACATACTCCCAGCCAAGGTCTGCATGGCTTTTCCTTGCGCCAGCTCTGCCTATTATCTTGACCTAAAAGTTTACAGGGTAAAAGAAACATTTATGGAACAGTTAAGACCAGTTAGAACATAACGACTCACCTCATTATCACACTCCACAAATTTTCCCTTTACAGGGTTCCCTCCCCTGTCAGCTCCAACCACGAGCTTGGCCTGGGTGCCTTCGCTGGGGCTCACATAGGGAAACACCAGGAACTTCTCATTCCTGACTTCAAAAGTGCCAAAAATAAGAACCCTAAAGAACTCATAAAGTCATTTAGCACCACATTAATAACGGACACGTGAGTTTGAATTATGTTGGTAAGTGTGTGTCTGAGTCAGTAACAATTATTTTTGGCTGTCAGTTTAGATGTTTAAGCCACTTAATAAATAAACAGCTCCTGCAACTCAACAAGTGAAAGCAAAGTGGGGAGGGGATTGATAAGAATGTTAAAAGCCATATAAAAGAAAACTAGTATCTAGAAACATTGGTGTTTATAAGCAGGGAAGAAATGATTGAGTGCAAAAACTTCATTGTAATTTTGAAGATGTGGAGTTTGTGGCAGAGTGGATCTGCATTCACAGAGTGTGGGAAACACATTTTAATACTGTAGATTTGAAATGGGTGGGGTCTTGAGATGTAGTTCAGCTTGTCCTAAAGTTCACGATCCTCCTGGGTACCCTGAGTTTGAGGATTACGACATGGGATACCTTACCTGGCTTCTGTGAAGTGTTTTGTTTTGTTTTGTTTTGTTTTGTTTCTTTCTTTCTTTATGGTAATCATATGTAGAGAGATACCATAGGAATAGGACAACTTAGGTCATTTAACAGTAAAATTCCATTTTAGTGACCTAACTTAATATCCTGTGCAGTTCACAAAAGCAGTAAGAAGTAATTGCAAGACAAGGGAGGTCTTATATTGAGTTTGTTATTGTTACAGGTGGATGAGTAGACATACATAATACAAAATTACTTGTTAGCATTTGGTGTGTTTGACAGCTGGTTCCAAAGGTCTTAGCCAATGCTTAAGGCTTTGGGGTTACGGAGGAGAATGAGGTAACCCTGCATACATTTAAGGAGTTGGTTGAAAACCTCAAGGTGACTTGGGACTAGCTTGAGAATGGCTTCTCATGACCAATTTAGGAGTTTGGACTCTTACCAGGTATTAGTTGAGCTTTTGTTCTTGTTGTTGTTTTGCTCTTTGACTATTTACCTCACAGCATTTATGAAGCCATTTTATTAAATGACTATGGGATCAAATACTACTTGAACATTTCCAAAGCTAACAGTTGAGAAATTTCAGTTTGGAGCAATTATGGGTATTTTAGTGTTCTTGTTTGTATTTGACAATCATAGTGAGCCCATCCTCTTCCCCTTTTCTAGAGTTATGCTGACAAATAATAACAGAAAGTAAGTTTGATTTCATTTAAATAGGAAAGTCTTTGTTAGTGGGCAGTTTCATTAATGGCAGGCTCACCAACTCATTTTTATTTTCCTCTTACCTGCATGTGCAGAGACCAACTGATTTTGTTCAATTTTTTCAAGATAATGACTGTATTGGCAAAATATAACACTGTTCCCAATTGGTGGTTCCTAAAGTTTACTTTTCAAAGAGGCAGCTGGCTTCTTTCTAGCTTCCAGAAAGAGCATAGGCCACAGTAGAGCCATGTTTATGAGCCAGTAACTTATTCAATGGCATTATGCAGTGTATAAGAAAAACATTAAAGATACAAAGTTTAGCCTTCTCAGTATATTTTCAAGTAGGAAAATCAAGAAGGTTTAACTTTCCTGGAGAAATTTCTTAGGAGGTCTTATTTGGCTTTACCGCTGCTTTTCATTTATTTGTTTGTTTATTTTTTGTATTGTGCTGGATAGTTTTATGTAAACTTAGCACAAGCTAAAGTCATCAGAGAGGAGGGAGTCTCAACAAAATGCCTCCATAAGATTACATTGTACGGCAAGCCAAAAGAAAATTCTTCTCTCTCTCTCTCTCTCTCTCTCTCTCTCTCTCTCTCTCTCTCTCTCTCCATGAACTTGGTAACATAATAAATTCCCACTATAATTATACCAGACAGTCCTGGTTAATAAGAATCCTAAAACATGAATCTTCATAAGAAGTTTGACAGCTATTACTATAAACTGTTTTCTTTTAAAAACTTCTTTAATCATCTTTTTTTATTTTAAAACAATCTTTTCTCATTTCACATACCAATCCCAGTTCCCACTCCCTTTCCTCCTCCTGCTTTCTCCCCCTTTCCCCCACCCCTCATCCACTCTTCAGAGACTCTATGGGAAGTCAAGAAGTCTGGGAATCACTTTGAGGCAGGACCAAGGCCTTTTCCCCTATATCTAGGCTGAGCAAGGTATCCTTATAAAGAGGATGGGCTCCAAAGAGCCAGTTCAAGCACTAAGGATAGAAACTACTACTGCCAGGCAAAAAACAATGACATCATGAAATTTTCAGGCAAATGGATGGAACTAGAAAAAAATCATCCTGATGAGGTATCCAGACCCAGAAAGACAAACAGACTTTATAGTCACTCATAAGTGGATAGTAAATGTAAAGCAAAGGATAACCAGCATATACTCCATGACCCCAGAGAAACTAGGTAACAAGGAGAACCCCAAAAGCAACATACATGGATCCCCCTGGAATGGTAAATAGATATCTCCTGAGAAAATTGGGAGCCTGGGAGGGGGGAAGGAGTGGGAGGAGAGGACATGAGGCAATGGAATGGAAATTGGGGAAGGACAGAGAGGGAGAACAAGGAAAGAGATATCTTGATTGAGAGAGTCATTATGGGGCTAATAAGAATCCTGGCACTAAGGAAATTCCCAGAAAAACGCAAGGATGACCCCAGCTAAGACCCTAAGCACCAGTGGAGAGGGTGCTTGAACTGGCCTTCCCCTGTAATCAGATTGATGACTACCTGAATTATCATCATAGAACCTTCATCCAGCAACTGATGAAGGCAGATGTCGAGATCCACAGCTAAGCACTGGGTCAAGCTCCCAGAACCCAATTGAAGAGAGGGAGGAGTGATAATATCATCAAAGGGGCCAAGACCATTTGGGAGATACCCACAGAAATAGTTGACCTGAGCTAGTGGGAGCTCACTGACTCTGGACTGACAGTGGGGGTACCTGCATAGGAATATTTTCTTACTTAGTGATTGATGTGGGAAGGACCAACCCACTGTGGGTGGTGCCATCCCTGGGCTAGTGTTCCTGGGTCCTATAAGAAAGCAGGCTGAGCAAGCTAGGAGGAGCAAGCCAGGCCTCTGCATCAGCTCCTGCCTGCAGGTTCCTGCCCTGCTTGAGTTCCTGTCCTGACTTTTCTTGCTTTTTGGTCATGGTGTTTCATCATCACAATAGAAATCCTAACTAAGACAAGTATTAAAACTATTTTTGGTTTTGAGCCTAGACTTTAATGGCTGAGCCATCCCTCCATCCCTAAAACTATTATTAAAAGACAGTGGTAAAGATACATTGCTACATTTCTGCCACTCCTTTCAGCCTTTCCCCCTAGCCTATCTCCATTCCTTGACATTGCTCACAGGAATCTCAATGACTACACTAGCTTAGGTAGGCTACTCAGGTAGGCGGCCTTCCTTATCTTTCTGTCCTCAATTCCAGTCTCTTCAGCCTGATCACAGAAGCCCCTCCTCCCAGCTTGCCTTCATCCTTTGAGGACTCTGCCTCTTGGTGCTAACCTAGGGTCCCCCTAGTCCTTTCTTGTCAGCCTTTGCTTCTAGTCCATCTCCATTCCTCTGAGACACCTCCATTCCTGCAGAAACAATCTCTATCAGGAACCCCACACTTGGCTGACATCACCAACGGGCAGTAGCAACCAAAGAGTGAAGTGTCTACCCAACAAAGATGACACCAGATATATATGCTAAGACACACTTTCAACTGTTCAGACCTCTAGATGCCTAGATCCCAGCCCCAAACCACAAACTGGAACAGCCAAGACAACACACCTCCTCTAGAAACCAGCTATTCTAGTGCTACAGGCTCTGAGAATTGCAGTTTACCTGAAACAAAAGGACACAAAGGACACAAAGTAGCGATTTTGAACATATTCAAGGACCTTAAAGAATATATAAATAAAATGCCTTAATGAAAACTGTGAAAACACAGCAGTTGAATGAAATAATAAAAACTCAAGACATGAAAGTAGAATTCAATAAAAAATTAGAATCACTGACGAAAACGCAAACTGAAGTAAAACTGGGAATGAAAAACTCAGGATATCAAACAAAACCCTCAGAGGTAAGCCTCACCAACAGATTAACAGACAAGCAAGAGAGAATTAAGACAAGGTAAAAGAAATGGATTGCTCAAAGAAAATGTTAAATCTAAGAAAAAATCCAGGCATAAAACATACATGAAATCTTGGACACTATGAAAAGACCAAATCTACAAATAATAAGTGTAGAAGAAGGAAAAGAAACCCAGGTCAAAGGTGCAGAAAATATTTTTAACAAAATCATAGAAGCAAATTTCCCCAATCTAAAGGAGAAGCTTATCAAAGTATAAGAAGTATACAGAACACCAAATAGACAGAACCAGAAAAGAAACTGCCCGTGACACAAAATAATCAAAACTAAATATACAGAACACAAAAAGAATACTAAAAACTGCAAGGGAAAAGACCAAGTCATATATAAAGACAGGGCTATTAGAAAAATGACTGACTTTTCAACAGAGACTCTGAAAGCCAGAAGGATGAGGATGGATGTTCTACAAGCTCTGAGAGGCCACAGATGCCAGTCTAGATTACTATACTCAGCAAAGCTATCAATCACAATCAACACAGTAGGACTGATGAACATATGAACACAGAGACTATGCAGCACAAATAGGATATGCATAGGTTCAAGATAGAACGGCTCCCAATACTGAGATAAGGGAGTGGACATGGGGTCCCACCTCAAATCAAGAAGCTATTTGTAATTCATACCTGCTGTCAAAGGAAAACCTAGTTTTTTCCAGTGAAGTGTTACTTAGTATATAAACTATACTCCAGGGTAGTTCTCATTCCCTGGAGTAGCTGGCCAACACAAAATGAACTCTGTGAGTAAAAGTATGTGGGATATGGTGTGTGTGTGTGTGTGTGTGTGTGTGTGTGTGTGTGTGTGTGTGTAGGGGATGGGGCTTTTTGCTTTGTTGTGTTTTTATTTTTACTTTCATTTGTTTTTGTTGTTTTCTTATGTGCATGTGTGTCACACGCACGCGCGCGCGCACACACACACACACACACACAGAGAAAGAGAAAGAGAGAGAGAAGATAATGAATGAAGCTGGATAAGTAGGGAGATATGAAGGATCTAGAATTGGAAGAGGGGGAAATATGATCAAAATGTATGAAAAAAATCTAAATTAAAAGAAAACCAATGAGAAACTAAAGAAAAAAAAGTCATACTTCCCATAGTCATTGCTACGTGTCTGCTGCTTTGTCCATATCCACTTTAGATGTTATGTGTATATCTCATTCACATAAGATAACTCCCACAAATACTTAGTCTTTTAGAGCTCTACCATGGGTAGAAATTTGCTATAAATATCATCTGTCTTTTGCACTGAAATTTTCCTGTTTCACTTGAGGATGGTGAGACTTCTTTCTGTCAGATTTGTACTTTGGTTTCATGATGATCAAAATGACCACAGCATATGTATTTTCTTATTGTCATGGGAAGTCTCTATCTGACAGATCCTATTGTCCAAAATAAGTGCAACATTAGTAATATGTAATCTACGAACATTAGAAACAGGAGTGGCCTGTCAATCTTTTTAGAGCCTGTAGTGTGTATATCCATTGTCTATTAATTAAATTGTTGCCTATTCTTTTTGAGAACAGGTTTCTCTATGAAGCCTTGGTTGTGGACTTAATCTGCAGACTAGGCTGGCCTCATACTCACAGAGATCTACTTGCTTCTGCCTCCCCAATGCTGGGATCATGCCCAGCTAGATCCGCCTTTCATTTCGTCTATAGCTCTGCCTGGACACACCATCTTGGACTTCAGTGTGGGAATATCATCCCTTAACTGTAGGTGTATGAACTGTGTAACTCAGAGAGGAAGGGTCCCAGGCAGACCCTCCCACCACATTGTGACATAGGGGAATCTTCTAGATTCTTCCCTTCCTGGGTGCTTATATCTTGTTTTATAGCAGCTAATAAGAATTTCTCTTCAGGAATGTATGCACACATACACCACAAACATACATTGGGCACACATGTGAACATACATCTTTACCTTTCAAATACAGGGGAAAGGACCAAATGATCTTCCCCTGTTTAGTGGAAATGAGCTGAAATCACAAGATGCACAGAGTGCCCTGGCACTCCCATCTCCTCTCTAAGAAAGTAGCCAGTGACCTGCTTGTTAACGATTGTCAGTTTTGTGTTCTGGTTCAGTCTGGAGTCAATTGTTTAGCTCATTCTTTTGAACCTTTTCTAAGGGCCCTGTGACTGTCTTCCTTGTTATCTGTGCTGGGACTGGTGGCATCTTTGTTTTTCATCCTTTGTTGTTATTGATGGATGATCCATGGTCTCTATCTTTTTAAATTTAAGTTGAACAAGCATTTGTTAAGCAAAGTCTTCTGAAAGTCCATGTCCCCACCCACCCATCTCCATCCTGACTTCCTTTACTAGATGAACTGGCCTCCTAATTTCACAGGGTTCCTGAGTTCTTAGAGGTTGTTGTGAAGGATCCTCTCATCTGCATGATGCATGCCAGGCAATGGGAAGCACTGCAAACTGCTTTGCTAAGAGAGTCACATGCTATCTCCTATCTGTCCTATCTGTCCAGAGGAAGAGCTTCAGGATCACCCTCCTTTTTCTTTTTCCTATTAACGGCATATGGAGTACATTAGACTCAGGGCCATCTGTGCCAAGTGTCTGGTGATATTGCAGCATTTGTTCATGAGCAGGTGTCTTGCAAAGGAAGCTCAGTTGAATCATCAAGCAAGCCATGCCACCCAGAGGCCTTTCTTCCCCAATTCCTACTGTTCCTGGATAAAACTGCCCCAGCACATTGCAGGCATGGTCATTAGTTGTGAAGAATATACTATCTCACAAGGGATTCCCAAAAGGCAGGGAATCTTTCAGATACAAACTCCTTGGGACTTCAGGCAGAGTGTGGATTTCAAGAAACAGGTTTCCATTTCTGGACAAGTGTGGCTGTTTCAGTGGGAACTCGTGTAAGTGATGTAGCTAGTTTATGTGAACCTAACTCAGGTTAACTTGCTGCTGCTGGTAGCTGTCTTCTGGGTGTGATGCCACCCTGGATATGCTACTTGGGGTGCTCCATTTCTGTTGTAGCATGACTCTTATGGTAGGAGCGGGGTGCTCTCAGCTTTCCAAGGAGGGAATTACATATCAGAGAAGTTAAAGAAGCTGTTAAAACCTAAAATGGGGTTTGTCTTCCACATTTCTCAGACATGACAATGTACTAGGAAGGTGGTGGTCACTGTCTACCAGTACCACTGTCTATTTTCAGTGTGTCCTGTGTGATTGAAAGAAGCGGTACCATCCCATCCTTGTGTAATCTTCAGGACCTGCTACTGACATGTTGCGTCTACGTATGCAGTTCTGTCACCTTCCTGCACACTGTAACCATGGCCTCCTATACCAGTGTAAGTAGGTGGCTCTGGAGAGTTCAGCCTTACAGCTTACTATGGGAGTGTCGTAATAAGAAGATCCCAGCTACGTCTTGGCTCCAGATGTCTGACTTAGTTAGCTCTTGTCTGGTTCTCTCGGAGGATGTACTTTTTGGGTATCCACTCTGTGACTCCTGCTGAAGGACCTGTATGTGTTGATCTTTTTGTGTCTGGATTTGAATCTTCTGATCGTCTTGTCTAGCTGTTGTAAAAGACTGCAGCTACTTACTGCCCTAATAGCACAGGCTCTCAGGGCAGAGACACAAGCAGTTGCTACCTAAAACGAGAAAGGACATGTTCTATATTGAGAAGACAGTGGCATCACTATGTCAAAGATTGGCAGACAAGTCACTCATTCCGTTCTTCTCAGAAAGATTGTGTATCACTTCAGCTGTGACCAACTGCATACATATCCTTACAGAAATAATTGCAATTATTGGGTCTTATGACTCAAGGAAGGATCTCTGATTGAAACTACAGGTTGGGGAATAAGGGAGATATTGAAAGCCTTAGCCATATGTTTCAGCTTGTGTGTGACAACCCACAATTTCTAAAGTGCGTTTACTCGCATTTTTAGTTTCACAGTGACATATGAAAATTCAGCATCTCATAGAATCACAGTTGCATTTTATCAGTTTTCTTTCTACTGTTTCTGACAATTTACATGTAGAATTTGCCTGGGTAAGTTATATTTTGAATCAATAATGCTAATTGGAAGACCAAGTAGAGGCCAAGTCTTCATTATATCTAAGTGGGCCTTTAAGAAATCAAGAAATGGGAAATGCTTATCCCTCCCCCCCACTTTCTGTAGGCTAAATAGGGTCAATGTTTCATGAGTTTGGGGGATCTTTTTCCTGTGGTGGACATCTGCCTTGTCTGTCTTCTTCCAGCATTTGGGCCCCCTATTATGTACAGAGCATTTGTTGAGGTCTAGCTGGATAGTCAGAGCTCAGGAAGATAAGCTGTGTTCTCAAGACTCTACAGTTTATTTGTGAATTTCTTATTCAGGACCGACAGTAAGACATTGGATTGTGTAATACTTGAGGAGACATAAACAAATGTCTGCTCACCCTAGATAGGAAACTAACAATTGACCAAAGAAACAATACCACCAATATGTGCAACTTGTTGTTCCACTTAATTTATTGGGTTACTTAGAGGAGTATGGGTCAGAGGTTACTTCTGGAAACATGGATACCTCAAAGACAGCTGCATCACAGATATCCTACAGCAACATGGCGACAGATCATGAAAGCTGGAACCCTGGAGCTCCTTGGGCAACTTGGAAGCAGCTATGCAGGTCAAAGAGTCTCCTTGTATCAGCAGCCCTTAGCTCCTTATAAAGCCTTGGGGTAGGAGAGGCCTTGCACAGCTGGTAAATTTCATGGACATCCTAAGACTTTTGCATTGTTTATTTCATGAGTCTTAGGGAACTTCCTTTTAAAACTTCCTGACTCCTTACAAACTGATCCTACATTCAAAACAGCTGGACAAAACAGCCCTACAGACTACAGCCAGGATATCTGAATCTTCTTCGAATCCCCCAAGACAGCGCCCCTTACCAGCAGGAAGTAGTTTGGAAAGAACGACTCCCAAATTCCCAAATATTGTGTATAATTGGACTGTTATATAAAATTAAATAAAATTTAAAAAAATAAATAAATGTAAGAAGCCAAATTTAAGAATAAAAAAAAACAAAAAAAAAAAAAAAAAAAAAAAAAAAAAAAAAAAACTTCCTGACTCTTAATGAGCTTCCCTTCAGGATGGAATGTTTCACATGAAGGAAATTGCTACCCAGAACACGCTCTAGCTTATATGCTAAGTGTACAAGATGATCGATCATGGTTGCAGAGTCAGCTGTCCCATGGGCTGGATACTACTTATGAGCTGGGCAGGTAAGGCTTTCTTGCCCCTTTACACACAGTGCCAGTACAGTAAAGTGACCCAGGGGCTAGGCAGAGGGGAAGAAGCAACAGGAACTGAGCAGGGGGTGATACTTGAAGTCAAAGGCACCCTGTGCACAAGGTCCCAACTGGTCTGTGATAATAGCTCCTGGGACTGTGATGTCACAGGCCTTTAAAGAGAAGGTAACATTGAATGTGGGGCAATGAGAGGTTGAGAAAAAGCTGCTCTTCCATGAGATCACTCAACTATTCATAAAACAAGGGGTTGATGAAAAATTGCCCCCTTTTGTTTTTATCAGGCCCCGAGCGCATGGTGAAACTGTGAAGTAGTCACTGTAAGACACCGCCCTTCCCCTGTGCGGGCTAACCTGACTCTTAGCATTCATTTTCTCACATGGGCCTTTTTTGGGGGACACACATCTGTTACTGTTCAGCAGGCCAGTAATGCAGTTTTCTTTTCTTTCCTCTCCACTTAGGCTATGCCTACTTCTTCCTACTTGCTAATGTTTCAGGCTTTATCCCTATTGGGCCAACCTGAGTCACATGGTCACTTCTGAGCCAATCACTGGTGGTAGGAGCATAATCTGGTCCAGCTATGGTCACATGGAAATTTCTTGACTCAGCCAAGGGTCAGGCTTCTTGGAAATGTAGTTGGGTACAGGCTTTACCTGAAGGAAACTGAGGAACCTGTCACTGGAACAAGGGAGTATGGCTAGAGGAAAAAGAACTGACATCTCTTATGACTTTGTGGCAGTTAAAGGACTCTAATGAGTCCACCTTGGCTCTAGCCATTGTATTCCTTAAGGTGAAATTGTCACATAGCTTTGTGGAACATTGTGACAGGAGCTGGGGCCAGAAAGAGTGCAAGAGAGAACAAGTTTATTTTGTTCCACTCCAATATGGATCATGACTTTGAGCTTTAATTCACTGATGAATGAATTGGCTGCCCCCAACCTTCCCAGATGTTTATGTGGGTGCCAGTGTATTCTGGATACCCACTTCCAGTGAGGCCAGCTGACAGATGGTGGATAGCCAGTCTCTGGGACAGACTCTTCAGTGTGCTTCTCAGGCCCATGAGAAGAGAGGCTGCATTTTATCCTTTAAAATCCCAGTCCCTTGGCCTGTGACTTTCCCCTTAATGTCACAGGGAACCAGTGTTCGGCTGTGATCCTTCTGCTGTGCAGTGTTGAGACACACCTTCTGCCAGGATGGCTTATTTCTTTCTGGCTACCTGCCAAGTGTGTGAATGTGATGCTGTAATGGAGAGTCCTTTTTGCACCTAAATCATGATGAAATGGCATTTGCCATTAATTTGTTCATCACCACAGAAGGCCCTAGGGAATCCTTTGGGCAAAGGTGAGTTCACAGGGCTGCATTGCCCCCATTGTGTAAGTTAGTGAGAACCCTACTTCTATACTTTCTGCCTTTGTTCTTCAATTTCTTGCTCTTCAATGACCACTAGACTGGTGTAAGTGTACAGGGTGCAAGTGAAAACACACACACACACACACACACACACACACACACACAAATAAAAACAAATTTATATATTAAATTATCCAAAAAGGGGAGAAAATACCTTTTCTATTATTCTTTCTGTGTCATTGAAGTATAGAGTGTTTAATTTAGCCACACAAAAATTAATTGCTTGTTTTGTTGTTCTATAATTAAGAACTTAATTAAAAATGAACAATTTTTCTATTGTCTCCACTTGTACAATTTGGATATTTTACTTTGGAGCCCATTGAAATTATAAAGTGAGTGTTAAGTACCAGTAACTTTCCTGATATTCCTACCTGAGGGTGATGGAGCGTGAGCCCACGCCAAGATGGCTTGTTCTGAGTTTCCTATTCCCATAGCCAGTAGCAGCATTGGTTGTCAAGGAAAAACCAACATGTAAGGAGCCAGCAGGCATGAATAGGGTTGAAAGGCATTGATAGGGTTTAAAGGAAGCTTGGGTGAGTGTAGTAGCCTGATCCTGGTTCCTTTCAGAGGCTTGGGAGGTCCTTGTCCTCACTAAAGTCCCTACCTAGCAAAGGATAGAGTCTGCTCTGGGATTTCCCACTTCTCTCATGATGGTGCCAGCACCTGTATTATTACATAAAGTCTTTAAAAAATAGCCTGAGTGCTGACAATATAGGGATGAACCACTGTGCCAAGCATAATCAGGTCCCCGTAATGCATTTCTCTTGGCTCAACCTGGCCTACTGATGTAGGACGGTTACTCAGTAAAGTACTTGCCTTAAAAGCACAAGGACCTGAGTTTGACCCCAAGAACTCATATCAAAAATCTGGGACTAATCTTGGGACAAGCCTGTAATCATAGTACAGGGGAGTCATAGGCAAGAATTCCCTTGGGGCTTGCTGGTCTGCCAGTCTAATCTAGTTGTTCAGACCTAGGTCCGAGTGAGAGACCTGTCTCAAATAGGTGTACACACACACACACACACACACACACACACACACACACACACACACACACAAACAATGGAATCAACTGAAAACATGGTTAAAAAAAAGTCTTTTTTTTTTTTCTCCATTAACACTTGGTAGGGACTTGATAAAGTGTAAAACTGAATTTCTTTATAATCAGTTCCCTGTTTATTTGAAACTTTGTCTCACTCTGTGGTCCAGCTGTCATGGAACTCATGGCTGGCCTTCTGCCTCAACTGCCTCAGCAGGCAGTATAGAAACAAACCTTCATACCAAGCCCTGTAATGCATTTCTGTGTGCTCAGCCTGGATTACTGATGTAGTAGAGCAGGTTTTATTTTGCCTAACATGGCCTCCCTGAGTCCTTTATACCAAGAAAGAGCTGAGTTCTCCATTCTTGTAAATTAACATATTATACAGATTAATGGTTTTCATGATATATTCATAGATTATGTCACCCTCTTTCCTACATAATTGCCTCGTTTCTCCCCGACCACCAGATCTTCTTCCTGCTCTCCAGAGTTCTTGGTTCCCATTCTATTTTTCATCCTTTTTTTTCCCCCTTCATTGGAAAAAACCTGCCCTTCTGAGTTTGACCCATTTTGCTCAGCATAGTAGCTCCATTCAGTTTTCTCCAAGTGGCAGGTAACATTCTTTATGGCTGAATAATACTCCATTTTCTGCCTGCATTTTCCTGGTCCATTCGTCTTTGATGCATGCCCAGTCTGATCCCATCAGCAGGGTGTGCAGATGTCTCTTTTGTCTGAGGACTTAAGTTTGTGTTAAAATGGTTTGTGTGGATGCACAATCACTGTTGTTCTTGCAAGCCTTTTACATTAAGAAGATCCCAAAGCACTTCTGATCTCAGCAGTGACCCTTGTTATTTTGTATTACTTTTCTGTTGCTGGGATAGAACACCATATCCAAAGCAACTTAAGGAAGAAAGGGTTTATTTTAGACTATGGTTCCAGAGGGACAGAGTCAATCATGACAGGGAAGCATGACATGGTGGCAGGGGTGGGTTTCTGACTGACTGCATTTTTATCCACAGATAGAAAGAAAGGGGAAGAGATGGGAGGGGGAAAACATAAACAAGAAGCTGGGCAAGGCTGGTTAGGTATTTTGTGCAGGAAGGCACCACCTCCTAAGAGTTCCATAAGCTCTCCAAATGGCATCACCAATTGGGGAGCAAGTGCTGAAATAGCTGAGCCTATGGGGACATTTCTTATCAAAGCCACAGCTAGGTTAATGGTTAGATCAATGTAAGAGAGGGTAGGAAGATAGTCTAGAGCTTGACTGGTATCTTAGTTAGGGTTTCTATTGCTGTAAAGAGACACCATGATCACAACTCTTATAAAGGAAAACATTAATTGGGTGGCTTCCAGATTCAGTTTAGTCCATGATCATCATGGCAGGACATTGCAGCATACAGGTGGGCATGGTGCTGGAGAAGGAGCTGAGAGTTCTACATCTTGATTCACAGGCAACTGGAAGTGAAGTATGTTATAGGAGACCTTCAGAGCCCATCCCCACAGTGACATACTTCTTCTAAAAAGGCAACACCTACTCTAACAAAGCCATACTCCTAATACTCCCTGTGGGGGCCATTTATTTTGAACCACCACAGCTTACTTACCCAAACTTAAAAGGACAAATAGATAACTTGATGGTTTCACAGTTTTTCTGTAAGCCATACAAGCCCTCATGTTGTTTTTAAATTATAAAAGAAACACACATCTATTTGAATATTTTAAAAACTATGGAAATGGTAGACCTCTATATAGTAATCAGTAAGAATCTTTCTCATCTCTCCCTCCTCCAGTTCTTATACTCTGGGTGAAGCAGGAATAACAGTTCCTTGCATATCTGTCTTCATCTTAACACACACACACACACACATGCTCATGCACACACACACACACACACACACTTGTGCAGATGCTCTACCATTTCTAGATAGTCTATAGTATCTGTGCATCCAAACCAGTAAATATAGATTGAATTAATTTTTGATGGCTGCGTAGTATTTCAAAGCTTATATGGGCGAGTTGTAGCCACTACAAAATGTGCGTATAAATGGAGTAAAGAGCTTGATGTATTTCTATATCTAGGCTCAGATTAAGAATGTTTCTTAATTGATACCACAGTGAGACTAATGACCCTTGATTAATGGACTGTAAGCCTCTGTGGAATAACAACTCAGCAAGGGTCAGCAACGTAACCTTGTTGCCATCCTGTGAGCAGCCACCCCATATCATGCCGGTGGCATTCTGATCTCACTGTCCGAGCTGTCCTGTGACATACATTGTTTAACATCATGAGTTATGAGACAGGGAGAAACCCAGACAGTAGCCACTGATTTTAACAAGTTGGTGACTCAGAGACCAGCATGCTCACATCGGGTCTCCTCATCAAAGACTAAATCTTTATCTAAAATTTATTAGTCAACTTCAGACCTGTTTGCCAGCGTGCTAATGGGAGCCTTTTTGAATCAATTTGCTCTCATAATTTAAACAGCATTTCAATGTATATGGTTGAAGCAGAAAAGGGACTGCTGCTTCTAGCCAGTCAAATTAATTATTTATTTTCCTTTTCACAAATACTTTTCCTAGGCCAACAGAAGTGGGAAGTGCTAGGCTGTTTAAAAAAATCACATACAGCCATATACACACTCACTTCCACATGTATATGTTCACATATGCACACTCATACTCACTCTCCCATGTCCTCACACATCCACAGCACTTTTGAACAGTTAATTTGAAAAATGTCACTGTATTAGCTTTCATTTACATCTGTCAGGAAACATTTACATCTACATGTAAGGATTTTTATTTTCTTTCTTTCTTTCACCAGGTAGGTAGGTAGTGGTGGTGATGTGTGTGTGTGTGTGTGTGTGTGTGTGTGTGTGTGTGATGCATTAAATTCACATTTACAAATTGGTTTCTGTTTTTAACTGAAGTCACTTTCTCAGCAGAACGGAACTGATGACGTCACAGCCCTTACCTGTCATCTTGTACAATCTTAAGAATTAAAATCATTGACTTCATTTTGTTAGTGAGCATGTTTCAGGAATATACATATATTTTTAGTTCCTAGAAAGACCCTCAGATTAAAGGCATGCCAGCATGAACATTTTCTTTTACCTGTTTAAGGCCTCTGATTCTCGAGAGATGCTCTGAACA
Organism: Phodopus roborovskii; assembly: GCF_943737965.1. NCBI lineage: Eukaryota > Metazoa > Chordata > Mammalia > Rodentia > Cricetidae > Phodopus > Phodopus roborovskii. Next base: position 14,284,607 of record NW_026126558.1, on the reverse strand, counting down.
GAGAGGCCTTGTGGGTTTGGTTTTGAGCTCCATTTTCAAGGACTTTTTGTCTAACAGTTTTTGTTGGAAGATTGTGGTAGTGGTTCCTTGTATGTCAGATGACAGGGTTCTTGGACCTTCTATCACTAAGATGTTGTCTCCCTCTAAATGCAGGCGTGTCCAATTTGTTACCCTTGGGTTACATGTACCCCTGGACAGCCTCAAGTGCAACCCAAAACAAAATTGTAAAGTATGTAGAACTGCATGAAATTTGGGGGGATGTTTTTGTTGTTGTTGTTACTGTTTGTTTGGCAATTTAATTGAATGGTCCTTGAGTATGGACTTTGTAGAAGACAATGCATCCCAGTGTAAAAAGGTTGGATATTCCTGCAAGACAGTGCTTAGAGCAGATGTCTGTGATTCCTAAGGACAGTTTCCCTCAGCCATGACTCAGACCTCCAGTGCTCAGATCCCTGACCCATACCCTCCCTGTGAAACTGAGGGCAGAGCAGGGGGAACTGAGGGCACAAGGAAGTTCAAGCTCTACTCAGCCTCATGTATTTAGGACCTCTGTCTGACTCTCTGTTCTCCAGTCTTCTAGAGAAGCTTGGCACAAGGAGGGTGGAGTAAGAAACCCTTCGTATACTGAAAACCTACTAGTCTGCAACAGAATAGGAGTTGGGAATGAACAGATTTCAGTCCATTGGCCAAAGCAGCTTGTTTGATACTGTTTTTTGTTTTTGTTTTTAAATGATATTTGAAAAGAAGAATGTGGAGGACTTTGTATATATCTTAGCTGAGAAGATATCGGTTCAGTCCTAGAAATTAAAAAACAAACAAAAAACAAAAAAACAAAAATTTGGGCATGATAATGCACACTTGTAATCCCAGTACCAGAGAGACAGGGCCAGTTGGGTCCTTACCTGCTGAGATCCAAGCCACCAAGAGACCCAGCCTCAAATAAAAAACAGTGGATGGTGTCTCAGGAATGATACTTAAGATTGAAATTATGTCCTGTGCATGTTTACTTATAAATGAATACGTGACTGTACTCGTACATGTACATAGATGTGCACCCACATGTAAACACACACAGTTATGCCGATAGACACCTATTCACAGACAAATAAAAACATACATACACACACTTAGATATTTACTGTCTGGCCCTTCACAGAAAAAAAAAATGTCAACTTGGTTTTGAAAAGCTTGTTTTTACAGTGTCTGCTTGTAATGTGCAACAACAAATAAACATGCAAATCATATGCTGTTTACACAATATGAATGCCTCCCAGCCTCATAGCTGTTCTGTAAATTGAGTGCTATCATTCCTATATAGGCAACAACTGGGGTATCTTCCTACTGTCACATGAAAAATTGGGCACAAAGAGACTGGTTAACTTACCCAAGTCACACAGCTGGTAAGTAATGGGTGAACCATCAGATCCCAGACCCCTAGGGCCTGTGTTCATAACCCACTGCTACCCCACTATAATAACCAGAAAAATGGAGTTTATGTTCTGCATCTGCTAGGAATTCAACATGCCCTTTGAGTTTTGGTCCATACTGTCTCTACTCTTCACACATGGAGAGACAGGGCCTCTGAGGTGTGTGCTGCACCCACGATCTCACTATGCACACTGGCCCTAGAATTCCAACCCAAGGATCCCGGCCCCAGAGCTGATCTCCTATTGCAGCTCATTTTCGACTGACTGCAGCTAATACTCTGGCTCATTTTCAAAGTAACTAGCTGTATTATTTTTACAGCTCTCTTCAGTTAGTGTACCATATCAGTTATAAATCACTCCTTTAAGCTGATGGTCTTGGCATTGGAGTGGGGGGGTGGTTGGGTCTTGTCTGTGAGCAGTTTGGCTCTTCTGAGGAAGATATCTTTGGCATATTCTGGTCAAACAAGTGATTCTTGAAGTTGCCCACTCTGTTTTATGGAGCAGGACTAAAACTAGGTAAAATGTCTTTGACCCTGGAAATGCAAAGACTCAAAGATGGTAGTAAAATAATGCCTCATGTCATAAATGTAGCAATGTTTAGGGTTTGAGAATGTTTTGTTTAGTTTGGAGTAGAGCAACATGAAATTAAGAATTATCTGATTAATGTCAAGCTGATTGCCTCTACCTCTCTTTGTGGTCACCAGGGGATAGGTCTTCTCTTTGGGGCCACCAGGTCCACTGATGCTGCTGTGTATCTTCTGGAGTCATATTTTTAAGTAATTTCTTTTGATGACTCCCAGCATTATCTCATCCACAGATGGTTCCCTTATCCACATGTCTTTCAAATCCATTTCAGTCCTGAGAATTCTGCTTAGGTTGAAGGAACGAGTGCATGTATCTTGTCAACAGAAATCACAGCCCATGTAAAGTCGCTCTGGCTTCCAGCCTCTCATCCATCTAAACATCACCACATTGTGCTGAAGTTTCAAGTTGTTCTGTCCTACAGGCAGCCCTGCCATGCCTGTCACCTGTCCAGGTTCTTTTAGCATTTGGATCCTGAGAACCAACCAGGAGACTTCCAGCTCATAAGTCCTCAAAATCTGCATTTTGCAAGGGGGCCTGGGTGGTATTACAGCTGAATAACCTCTTTCTTTTTTTCCTTGAAGGATGGCAAGAGTTTTGTGTTTGTTTGAGGGCAGTTCTCCATCAAGAGGTTAGTACTTGACCTTGCCATTTCTTTTACCTCTTGATCATATGGAAATGACCATTTTTAGCAGTGAACATAGTCTCGTGAGACTCTGGTTCAAGAGAAAGGAGGTGGGGTGCACAGGCAGTTTCAGTGCTACTCAGTCATAATTATGCCTAATCAGTAAGTAAGGGGGGCATTTCTTTTGGTGCTTACATAATCCAAGGGGTGTGAAGTTAGTGGACTGGCATGGTCTTTTCCTGCCTTATTTTTTTCCAGCGGTTACTTATTTTGCATGCAGCTGGGTCAGACCAACCAATGTTCAAATCCCTATCGATCAGGAGCCTGGGTAAATAGGCCAACTTTTAACTCACCTTCAGAATGATAAGCATTTCAATTTATTTATGCTACATGAGGAAGAAAACTTGGAAGACAAAAGCAATAACCACTTCATCTATCTTGAGGCTATTGTGAGTTGTAAGTTCAGTCAGGGTTCAGCTGGTTGGGTCTTCTGTCCCAGTGGTACTATGCTGGTAGATGAGCTAGAGGCTATTCAACTGATCCAGGATGGTCAGCCTCCTGTCTAACACCTTCACAGGGTGACAAGGATGCTGAACTTATCTAGACCATTGTCCAGGAACCTACAATAGCATTTCCAAATGGTAGGACTTAAAAGACTCCTCTTCCTGATAGAGTAGTGATTATCAACCTGTGGGTCTTGCCCCAAAGGCCATCTGAAAACACAGATATTTACGTTATGATTCATAACAGCAACACAATTACAGTTATGAAATAGCAATGAACTAATTTTGTAGTTGTGGTCATCACAACATAAGGGACTGTATTAAAGGGCCGCTGCGTTAGAATGGTTGAGAACTACTGTGATGGAGCATCTCTCTGTTCCAGGAAGTGTTACAAAACTAAGGAAATAAAAGCAGATATTTTTTAAGGTTTGGTGTAGAAGCTGGAACAGCAGCAGTTCTGTGGTCAGAGCAGTCACAGAGCCCACTCAGATGCCAAGGAAGCATACACACACCCTACTTTTTGACTGGAAGATGTATCAAGGAATGTGCAAGCATCTGCTATTTTCCATGACAGATAGTAATTGTATGGACCTTTTTTTTTTTTTTTTGCCTACAAATGATACTTTTTGAACATTAAGTGATGAGGTCAGGTTTAGCACCAGGCACCAGGTATGGTTGATGGGAAGCGTTAAGAGCATTGTAGGCCTTAGCAAGAATATCAATGATGATTATGGTGAGGATGACATCACATTATCTGTCTGTGTGTTAGTTATCCAGAGTCACAAAGGACTTACCCATGAGTGTGTTAGCAGCATGTTTTGTTAACTTCCACAGCTATAGGCACTGCCCTAGACAGGCATGTTGACCATTTAGTATTGATTGTTAGTGGGGGGTCTCATCTTTGCATCCATGGCTATGAGAACAAATGGTCACGTTCTGGTCAGTTTTCTCTTGGAAAACTCTTCTTTGCCTCTTCTTCATCTCTTTTCCTTTATATCATGGTTTTATATCTTACCTTTGCTATTATCATGATCTTTGAACTGTTTCTCCACCTCTAAGGCCTTTGTCTTCCTGATGCCCATAGCCTTCCTGTAGCAGAACTCTGGTCACATCCATCCTTAATGGCCTTTGGTGACCTGATAATCAGGTTTAAACTTCCCACCTGCATCTTCAAACGGACCTGGTGTATTTTCCCAACCTTACTCCCTATATTGATGCACTTTCTAAGTTTTCCTGGGTTGATCAAGATCTTGGGGTGTGTATGGAGTTCATAAGTAAGCTCTTCATTAACTCTCATAGTCAGAAATCTGTGTCCAAAGAAACCTGAACTGGACTGTGTCTGCTAGAGAATAGCATGCATCCAGAAAACTAATGGACTCAATAGACATGTACTCAAGCCACTGGGATCCATGGAAGGAATCTGGAGCAGAGCAGTGGAGTGATCACATTTGCCCTTTTGGAGTCTGCTCTAGCAGTTTCGTGAATCAGGGTGGGAGTCTAGTCACCCACATAAGAGTTGAGCTCCTGAGCTCCTGTGTGTGCGTGTGTGCACAGAGAAAATGGGGAGGATATAAGTATGAATGGTGTTAAGGAGGGTAAAGCCAGGAAGATTTGATCAACAATGGTCAGGGAGCTGATGAGGGCAAGGAGAAAGGATTGGGGTAATATGAGTTTTGTCTTAAGCAGTGAAGTTCCCAGCGGAACCATCCTTGGAGGTGGATGTTGTAGGGTTAGCAGAAGAGAATGTGGTAGGCAGATGCTGTATTGGATTTAGCCATTCTCAGGGCCAGACGCTGTGGTAGATCTAGCCATCCAAGTGGACATTGGGGTTGGCAATCAAGCTAGGATAGGATGGCATTTGACCAGGCACAATTATATGGTTGAATCTGGCATACCAAAAAACAAACAAACAAACAAACAAACAAACAAAACAAAAACAAACAAACAAACAAACAAAAAACCAGTCCTGGGCCCATTAGAATTTCCTTGTCTTTAAAATTGCTTAGTCACCTTCAAACCACCAAACCACCAATTCCCACTTCTAATCTAAGAAACTCTCTGCTGCAGCCAGGTTTTCAGCTAAGCTGGGTTCCTGTTATGTCTGCTAATCATTATGTTTTGTTGCCATTTGTTTTCTGCTCTTTCTTCTAATTGATTTGCATACCCCACCTCACCCCCTGTCCTTCCCACCCAACTCCTATTCAGACTTTAAAACCCCTTGGATCTCTAAGTTCCATCTGCTCAGAGTTCACATTGCTTCTTCCAGCATTCATAACACTTCCAAAATACTCAATGGATTTATAGCTGAAGATAAGAAAAAAGTATGTAGCAATTTTTGAGCACACTCTGATTTTCCCCTTATAGGTTTATAACTCCTTAAGGTGAGACTTTGCCCCCACCTCCACTTCCTTGTGTTTTTGACACATTTGCTGTGTACCCAGGCTGGCGTCCTGCAATTGCTTCAGAGCACAGGGTTTACAGATGAATTACCACAGCTCCTGCTTTGCTCCTTTCTTTAACACATGATAGTTTTTGCAAAAGTCTGAGCAGAGTTTAAGAGTTGTACCTCATCACTGTCTATCCTGTCCTTTGTCTGTGTCTAGCTGTCGTATATTACTTTGTCATAAGCAGGTCTCTCACTCAGACGGAGTGGACAGTATGCAGTGATTAGTGTGGCTTGGGCAGAGTACCACTTCGGTGTCCATGTGGGTTAGACACCAAGAGTTGATAATTTTCTTACCTCTCCTCTGTGTGCTGCTTCTGTTGCCTGGACTGGACTCAACAGTTACGCTTTGGAGTCTGCTTCATCTTGGGGTTCCCTTTGAGAAAACACTCTCTCTCTCTCTCTCTCTCTCTCTCTCTGTCTCTCTGCCCCCCTTGCCTGGTAAAGCACAGGCAGTCATTTAGGGATGTGCTCTTAGTCCATGCTACCAGTGGAATTAAATACAGCTCTGTTCAGTGGTTCCAGGGCTTTCCCCTTCCTTTTCAGGTATCATTGGCTTCATCGATCCCCCCTGGTTAGGTGTATAGGTAGGTGCCAAGTCACAGTATGGATCGGTTTATTTAGGGACTCTTATGGCATTACTTTCTGGAGGCAGGTACCATGAAAGGGTCATTCAGACTTTCCTTTTGGTCTTAGGAGTCTCTAGCATAAAAAGACCAATGGGCTTAAGATCTGAACCGTTATCATTCCGTTTGTCCTGAAGTTTGTGCTGGCCTTCATTTTTTATTCATTTATTTATTTTTTGGTAGAGAAAGCATTTAAAACTTGCATTCTCAGTTCCTTTCCAAACTTTGATGGCCTTATCACATTGTCTCCCTGCCCTCCTCTATTTCCCAACAGAAGCTCCTGATTTCCCTACACAGTGTCAGCCTTTGGTCCACTCACCTGTCCTTATTGCTTTATATCTGCCCTGCTTTTGGCTGAATCTCAATCCTCCCTGACCCATGAAGCCACAGTTGGAACAGGTAGAGGCTGGGAGCTATGTAGCCATCCATTTTTGGCTCTTAGATGTGGGGATGTCTCAGTTACCTCCTCCACACCGTGCATCCAAATGGAATGATAGTGGGTAAGAAAATTGGCATCTACTGGGCCGAAGCAGTCAGTACAGCTGGCAGAGAGAAGGCACCCAGTGAGAGGTATTGATCATGTTACTAATTATAGCAGGAGGCACATGGGTAACTGTCATGTGCCTTCTGCCCACAGTGAAGGAAAAGTGGGCAAAAAGCAGGAGTTCCCATCCTCTAAGGTATTTGCCCCCAGACAGCCCCTCTTCCACTCTTCTCAGAGCAGCTGAGCTTATCCTCAACTGGTTATGAGTTAGAAATCATCAGACACATCAAAATCAACTCCTGCGTGCTCTCCAGGTCAGTGCCACTTGAAGCTTAGGAGTGTGAGTCTGGGTAGCAGTGATCTCTCTGTGGCCTGTTTGAACTCTAAGATGGGCAGCAGATTTTAGCAATTAAAAACACAGCCTATCATTTCCCAGCCTTACCTGGCAACTGGGCAAGGGGCGGAGGCGAGGATATTTACCATCTGAAAGTTAAGGGATGCTTTTATGAACTGGGCCATCTCTCCTCAGTCCCCATTTTTCCTCCAGTCTCTGAACTCTCATTAATTTTTCACAGGCCTGTGATGGATAGTTTTTATTTATTCACATCTGAGGTTCCGTTGTGTGTGAAAAGGACTCATTTTCTAACATTACATATTCATGGCTTGGGATAGATGGGATAAGGAACTTATTATTAATGTGTCACTGTGGGAAACTTACTCTAGTTCATTTGTGAACCTTGTTAAATTTGGTGTGGTCAGCAGACAGGGTTGAGTTGTGAGTACCATCTCCTCACAGAGGACAGAGAAAGAGGCTCTCTAGACCCAGTAAAACAAGTTTAAGCCTTCTTAGACTCTTGTGAAGTGGTAATTTGAAAGAGAAAGGGATTTTTAAAAAATGGTGGAGATTAAGTAGAGACAGAAGCCCCAATCTCATCTTTCCTTAGTTTTGACTTAGTTTTGACTTTCCTGCTTTCCAGCTTTCAGAGAGAGAGAGAGAGAGAGAGAGAGAGAGAGAGAGAGAGAGAGAGAGAGAGAGAGAGAGAGAGAGAGAGAGAGAGTTTATATAAGAGACCTTCAGAGGGTCTTTTCTTTCTTGCCCAGAGCTTGTGGTGCTCCTCCGGGTAGGAGTTTTGATTTTCTCTACCCATGCCCTTCACCCTGAAATCTCTGGAGTCCTTAATTTGAAGCTCCTATGGACATCACCCAACTCCTTACCTGGGAGAAACACAGGGAATATTATGCACCATCTTGTAAATCCAGGCTTCAAGGAGAACAGCCAGCAGGGAATCTGGTGCAATCTGCTTCCGTGTGAGCTCAGGCAGAAGGAAACATATGCTATACACAGTTCTCTGCAAAGACAGGCTCTGCACTCTGGCAGGGACAGTGTGTGGGTTTGGCGGGATTCATGGGGCCTTGCTATGTTTCCTTAGTTTGGCTTGGCCATGCCATAGTAAGTGGTTAGTGAAGATGAACCAAGTCCCTTCTGTGAAAAGAAAGCAAATTGAATGCGTGGGAAAGGGTGCCTTTCAAAATCTGAAAATTCCTTCCTCAGGCATCAGACTCAAAGAGCACCAGATTATCACCAGGACAGAGCCACTGCCTTCACCACCCATCAGGGGAATTTTGAAGCATGGTCTTTGTTGGAAATAACTTTGTTTTCCCTGAAGGTGACAAAAGGACAATTCATCATGGTCGCCAAAGCACCTGGCTCATGAGATTGAGGCTGGGGTCTTAGAAGTGCAAGTGAGGGGCAAAGGAATGAAATAGCCCTTAAAAAGCATCCTCCAACGATGCTCTACATAATGCAAAACATTTGTTTCTTGCCAGTATCCCATTGGCCGTTCGCTTGTATTATATTGCCATTTATATTGGAATGGCAGGCAGTACGAAACTGTAGTCTATTAAGAGTTTGTGAGTGTGTGCATGTGTATACAGTGAAATAATATCTAGTGTAATGTGAAGTGACAGTCAAAATTACAGCTTTTCTCTTGCCGCAAGGGTACTTCTCTGCCAAGCATAGTAATATTGTAGTGCTGTTCAAGGTTGTCAGCAATTCAGGCTCCCTCTGCAGAGAGCCATAACATCGCGTGCAAAGAAGGAGCTTCCTGTCAGGGGAAATACTATAATTTTGATATATATTTGTTGGTGCCAAACTGCAATTAAATAGGAGGTGTTGGAAGGAGGTTTTATTTAACCAGCTTGAATTTGTTAATTAATTAGTGAAAACTTATATTTTGAATGCTTCAAGAACCAGCTCCATGTTATTCTTATAACCAGATTTTTTGCACCACCATTTTATTTATTTATTTATTTATTTATTTATTTATTTATTTTTTGCTTTTCTGTCTCTTAAAGAAACAAAATGTTGCCCTTCAGGTTCAGGAAAACAGGATGCAATTTTGTACAGGATTTTTTACAGGGTAAAATGGTCCAGGAAAAAAACAGATGCAGAATAAATTTTTTGCACAGAATAAACTTCATAGGAAAATTTTGTGTCGGGGGGGGGGGGAAGGCGGGGGAAAAATATAAAAACTTGAATAATCTCACCTCTTGTCTTGTCTGTGGGGCAGTTCCTTATCCATTCATATTTGGAGTTCTACTCCAGTGATAACAGCTCAGAAACTTGGAGTAATCCCTCCCAAATGATTTAACTTTAACTTCAGTAAGTTTGTAGTTATGATAAAGAAGTGTTCAGAAAGTGTGTGTGTGTGTGTGTGTGTGTGTGTGTGTGTGTGTGTGTGTGTGTGTGATTATTAGATCACTGTATATGCAGTTGTCTGTAAGCTACTGTTCTGTCTCTGTAGAATCATCCCTCCTAGGTATGTTCCTGGGAACAGTAACGTATTTCTTGAAGTCATTTGCTTTTTTCTGTTCTTCCAAAACAGAATGTGCATGTCCTCAGAGTGCACAGTACACTGTTATTCAGATTAAAAATACATTCTCTTTTGAGTAAGGGAAAAACCAAGGGAGATCAAAATAGCAACAATATATTAAAAGCTCTGAGACAGTTAAGTGTGAAAAAGAAAGAAAAGAAGGGCTGTGTGGTTTCAAAAAGAACTACTTAGTAGCCTTAAAAAAGCAGTGTGGGTGGTGATTGGGGAGGTACCCTCTCCTGCTATTGAACATTTTGCAAATTAAGTGAGTTTCATTCTTCTATAAAATATGAATCCAATAACATTTTATAGGATCGTAAAATGTGTCTGCTTTTGTCTCTTTCATGAAAGGAAGAAATATCCCAAAGTATATTACCAAAAATAATTAATAAGCAACCTCTCATAGTTATTTTCTGAGGTTAATTATTACCCCAAGAAATCAATTTCAATTTCTTCCCCTTTGCAAGACTCCCTGAGACTTATTTGTGCCTCAGCGTTTCCAAAAGGGAAGAGTCCACTCTTGCAAGAAAGTGCCTGTGCTGCTGGCTGCCTTGTATCTTGACAGTCTTGCTCTTTCCCACCTGGGCCAGCGGGACTACAGAAGACTTAACAGAGGCATTGGGATCCAGCTTAGTCACCTGGTTATCAGAAGCATCAGTTGCCTTCTATTGTAAAAGTAAAAGCCAGATACCCCCTGAGTGCTCATGAAATAAAGTAGCTTAGCTCTTCTGTCTAACCTTCCCAACTAGCCTGGGCTGGTAGGGAAGCATCATGAGTCTGCTCTGCTCTGGACTGCTGCTCCTGTCCCTGGACCCAAGTGATGAAGGGGGAAAGAAGAGAGAAACCTAAGCCTGGGAGTATCTTCTGATGGGAAACAGGAAATCATTGGCTTTCCATCCTCTGCAAAAGTCATCAAAAACACACTGGCCTCTCACCAGGCTCTAGAATTTCCTCTACCCAACTAGAATGTTCTGGTCTATTGTGGTTTGTCACAGTAGAGTCTACCCAAAGGGTGGGGATAGTGTGGCAGTGTTAGGAATTTCTTTTAGGTTGAGAATGTTCTTAATGTTTAGATTCTCTTATCTACTTTTAATTTTCTTTATCTTTCATTACTAGGCCTAGGATTGACAGTATCAGTTGCCATGATTGGATGGATGTGTGTGTGTGTGTGTGTGTGTGTGTGTGTGTGTGTGTGTGTGTGTGTGTGTGTGTGTAATGGAGGGCTAACTGTCACTCAGTGCTAGTATGCGTATAACATATATACAGGTGTTAGGCTAGAGCATTCCAAATGTGCCCATTTCTTTTCTGTTGTGAGGAAATCCTCTGACTAAAGCAATTCAAAGAAGAAGGGGTGGGGAATGAGTGTTGTAGATACTCATCATTCAAGGGTACAGTCTGTCACAGTGGAGAAGTCAAGACAGCTGGAGAGTGATGAAGCTGGTCACACTGTGTCCACAGTCAGGAAGAGAGCTGCCTCCCTTGTGCTATTGAGCACTGACTATGTCATGTAGTGCTGACCTCATCAGTGTTTTAATCTGCTGATGAACTACATCATCTGGAAGCGAGGCCTGGCTGGAGCAAGTAGGCTGTTCTCGCACAGTCCTAGGAGGCTCTTTCTGAAATCTTGTCCCTTCCTGTGTCTTCTTCTCTCTGGTTTCATCTACCACGAAGTGAGTCAATTGCCCTACTGCATGTTCCTTGCCAACATGCTGTGTCACACCATACACAGGTCCATCAGCATCAACAGAGATATGTGGCCATTGACCAAGGCTTCTGAAACCATGAGCCAAAATAAATCCCTCCTTGCTTTTGCTGTTTGCTTCGTTATTTGTCAAAGCAATGACAGGTGACTAACACAGCAATCCCTTCAACAATGAGCTCTTTTTCTCTATGGTTCCTGATGGAAAAGGCTCAGGGAGAACCAAGTTTGGCCTTTTTAGTGGACGGAGACCTCACCTGAATCACCAGCTATGACCCAGATAATAGAGTTCCATGTGTAGGCTCAAATTAATAACTTTTTTTTTTCCACAGAGCTAGGAGTCTCTGTTCCCTACTGGAACAGTGCAATGTGTTTGGCTCACCGAGCACCTTGGGAAAGAGCATCTTGGGACACACAAACTTATGGCTTCCATCATCCACACTGTTCTTCCTGCAACTCTCACTACTCTGTCTATTTTGAGGCAGTTGTGAGGATAGAAAGAAGTCTGGGTGTGGCTGTCAGTAGCTTTATGAATGGGCTCTAACATGCAAAGAAAGGGCTGCTTTCTAAGTTTCAATGTAAGAAGAACCTTCCAGTGTCCATGCTTTTGATACCTGCTCTGAGTTCTGTTCCTAGAAACAGAGCTCCCGGTTTCTCCTCTTAGTGGTTTCCTAGGTGGAGTTGCATTCATAAGGGGGGATTCAGAGAGGGCACGGAAGAGGGAAATTCCTGGCAAGAACAGCTTCCACTGAAGGTTAGCTACAGTCTGACCCCTCCAAGAGCTCTGGAGGGGCCAGTGCTGCTGCAGAATTAGCTCTGCTTGAGATGGGGGCTTAGCTGATGGCAGTCAGTGACTGGTGAGCATCTGCCGGGGAAGGCACTGTCATGGGAGAAGTCCCTGGGGGAATAAGGGGAGGTGGCAGGTAGAGAGGCACTTATTCGTAATTCATTAATAGCTGGTGTTTATTGGGCTGGGTAGCTCTGCTCAGAGAACGAACGGGTCTGGGTTTGAGGAGATGCCACTTTGGTGTGTCCATCTTCCTTCACCCAGGAGCTCCTCTCAAGCAGTCAAGAGGAACAAAGCATTCATGAGAGCATTTTATAATCAGGTCTTTCACCTAAGTATTCCGAAACTTCCCGCTTGACTCCCATGCAGGTATGCAAGCTGACATCAGGCATTTCCTCTATGCTTGGTCTCCTCGGGCTTACTTTCTGACCTGTTTCCTCCCATGGTGATCCCTAAGCAAGTTTTTTTCTAGTGGAACTCAAGGCTATCTGGGATGCTGCGCTAACATCTTCCTTTTGTAATTGAGTAAATATATTATACACAGCTGGGAAGGTGTTTCCTTGCTGGCCTTGCTGTTACAGTTTCAAAGTGGATACCATTTTCTTTAACACACAAGAAACAGTTATGACATTTATTCCTGGTTTCCTGTGGCATTCCCCCTTTTGGAAAATGCAGTTACCTGGATATTTTTTGGAAGCACTTTTTATGATACAGAAAAATTAAAAACGAAAAGCCCCTTTCCCCTCTCCAAACAGTGGTTACGCAGTGACAACAGTGGGTTGAGCTAAATTCAGCCACGTCAAGGAAGTGCAATAAAAGGAGATGGATTGTTCTCCAAGCTTCACTTTATTGGATATTGTAATTGACATATAGTTGTCATTTATAATCATCTGTCCATTCCTGTGAGTTGGGAGCAGTAAAGTTAATTGTGGTGGCTCATTTGCATTAATCTCACCTCTGAAGGGTACAGTAACCCATTAATATCACGTCATGATGAATTATCACAAATAACATTGAGCATATTGATTAATGATCTCTGAGATTTGTATCTCGTTAAAACATTTTGTTAGCTCTTTAAACTTTTAAGCCAATAACCCTTGTGTGTAGGAGGAGTTTGGGGATCACCAGAGGGGTGTTGTGTGTGTGAAGTTGTATATTCTAGGGTCACTGGTTTCCAGAGTCAGCTGACCCGTTTCCCATTGATTATTTTCTTTTTCTTGCTTTTAGAAGCCAGGGACTTTTTTTCAGGTAACTTCCTTCCACATTCCCCTGGTCGGTGGTTTGTCTAGAATGGTGTCTTCTTTGATTATAAAGTGACTCTGATTGCTAAAGGATTATCATTTCATTATTATTTGGTGTGTGTGTGTGTGTGTGTGTGTGTGTGTGTGTGTGTGTGTGTGTGGTGTCCATGTGCTCATGTGGAGGCTAGAAGTAAGTATCTTTCTCAAACTTTCACCACCTTTAACAACAGCAACAAGTCTCTTTAATGACCTGGGACTCACCCATTTGGTTAGCCTAGCTGGCCATCAAGCCCAGGAATCCTCCTGTTTTCTTCCTTTCCTACCATCCATGCTGGGACTCTAGTGTGTGCCCCCTTGCCTGGCCTTTATGGAGGTGCTAGGGTTCTGAATTCTGGTCCTCATGTTTGTGCCGCTGGCACTTACCCACTATGCCATTTCTCTAGCTCAGTAGCTTTTTTGAAAGTCATCTTTCATGTGCCTTAGACATTGACTTTTGCTTCTCTTAGCCACTTAGTATTGTGGATTAATAAGGACCCAGAAAAACAGATATGCTTAATAGATGTTTATTCAGGGAGAAATAACTTACAACAGAGATAGATGAACACTGGCAGGTTCCTGGTCCCAAGGATGCCTCCAAATGTTCTCTGTCCTGGTCCAGCAAGCAAGAGTTGCTCAGGGGCCCCCTCTCCAGACCTAGTTCCCCCAGATCATGTCTGCCCCTATCCCCACCCCAATGGGGGTGGTCAGTGTCACAGGTGCCCACAAAGTGAATATCTCACTACAACCTAGATACCTTGAAGTTCACTATTATTCTTTTTCTTCTGACAGTATTTCCAAACATCAGTATTAACATAGACACACATCCTGTATGGGATGAGTTGCTGAATGAAATGCCATGATTTTAAATACTGATTGTAACCACATTCTCTAAAGCATTAACACTCTTCTTGGGCACCTAGAGACTTTAGATGATTCAGGATTTCATCTTTCAACCAAACAACTGGCAACCAACATTAAGACTAGCAAAGAAATCATGTTGGCCACATATATACTGTGTATGCACTAATTAAATAATAATGAATTGTCACTAAGAGCCATATTCAGGGGTTGGGGCAATATATCAGAATGTAAACCATTGGCCATGCCAGCATCAATATCTGAACTTGATCCCCTGGACCCATGTAAAAGTGCTGGATGAGATGAGATGGTATGTGCTTGTAATTCTAGAGCTGAGGAGACAGAGACAGAAGGGTCCCTGGTGCTCACTGCTCAGCTAGTCTAGCTTCACTGGAGTGCTGGGCCAGTAACATGTTAACAGAGGTAGGTAGCATTCATAATACCTGAGATTGTCCCCTGCCTCCCCACACATGAGTACACAAGTATACCTGCATACACTTGAACAAACACACACATTTGTAATACAGTAAAATAAAAGCCTTTCACATGAGTTCCTGGTAAATTCTTAAACATGGGAGTCACTGTAGAGAATGGTCAGCCTGTAACTTGAATTGCTAAGCTTTGTTCTAATGCTTTTTCTTCATCAGTTACAAATGTGATACAGTCCTCAATCTTTCAAGTATGTGAATTTTTGTTAAAATTAGTGTTTGGTTTATTTTCTCAGGGTAGTGTGTATTGGAATGTTGAATCCAATGCTCCTTACTAACTCTTTAAAGAATGTGGAACTGATCCTCCTGGGCCAATTATGCTGGGAAGACAAGGTCACAAGTGTCTGCCTGGTTGGGTGTTCTGTGGAAAGGGGCCAGGTTTTGGAAAGAGACAATGGACCACTGGTCCTGCTTGTTTATGGACCCTCAAGCCTGGGGCCCATGACTCCTCCATAAGGGAGGGATTGTGACCTTAGTGCATATTAGCAATCACTCTTTGAAGGCTCATGGATCTGACTGCCCAGTTCACAGTCTAAACACCATGGGGAAAGGGTTACATTCAAGCTGTGTTTGTATCTTGTCTTGGTAGGGAAGGGCAGTGCTAACACACTCCAGGACACCTGTTTTTATGGAGCGGTCCTAAAACCATGATGGGCCCATATGTGCAGCAAGCAGTCTCTGGACCTAAATAGCTGAGAACTGACTGTAGCGCTTACTTTAAGAGCTCATTTCCTTGCTGCCTTTGTCAGGCCTGTCCTGTTCCTCACCCACTGAGTATTTAATATCTGTGTTTTCAAATCAAAGAACAAGCTTTTTCTCTCCCAGGATAGTATCTTGTAAAGCCAACCTCTTTATTACTTCACCAGTTTAAGGCTTTATTACTTGCGATCCAAAGCCTGCTAGTGAATTATGCATGTCAGGGCTCTGAGTACCATCTCATCCCACTCTTATTCCACCTTTTGGGGGTTCCAAAAAAAAAAAAAAAAAAAAACCTCAGTGAGCTTGATTCAGGCTCCTTTCCATCCACAGTATTAATCCTTATTCGTTTTAAAAATCTGCTAACGGAAATATTTCCATTCCTCTCATTAATCAATTGAGATTTTCATCCCCTTGTTTTGTAAAAGCTGTTACAATAAATACTTTTTTTTTTTTTCACAAGGCGAAAATCCAAGAGATGGATGCAGCCAGCGTAATTAATTGCACCCGGTTACAGGAGATCAGCAAGTTTGTGAGATTCACATGCTGCTGTGCCATATGGTTGCCCAGTAGGCGAAAAATTTGATTAATGTTTTGAAGTAGATTTTTTTCAGCAAATATTACGGCCCCAGATGAGGTGTTTCCCCCCCTCCTTTTACTTTCTAGCATTGTTAGACTTAGCGGGAGGAACCGGTCCTCTGATGCAAAGCTTAATGCTGTGATTCAACCGAAACCTTAACAGGCGATCAGAACAACGACCCTTCCGTCTCTTGTGGGTACAGAAAAAAATGGTCCATTATGTCTTTGTTGGTAATTAAGTAAAATGTGAGTGTTGCTGTCTAGAACTCCCCCAAATGAAATAATACAGTGCATCTCTGGCATGGTTTATAAGCAGTGCATTTTTGTTTTTGAGGACTTTTAAAACTAAAAACAAACAACAGAAGATAATAAAGTAAGTAAATAAAAATAGACCAGGGAACAACTCCACCAATGAGAGTATCCTGTTGTTATCAGGCAAGTACCAAAGGAAAGTCAGACCTCGCTGCAGTCTGCTGCCCCAGAGTTTGCTATGTCTGCAAGCACTTCTGTATTTACTTATTCATTTATTATTTTTGAAGCTAGGACCTCTGGGGACATCATTGCTCCTTGTCATATCAGGTTCCTGAACTCTGTCACTTCCATGTGGTGTCATGCTCTGATTTTCTCTCCCGAAAGGGAGCCATGATCAATCCTTACCTAATGTAATAGGACAAGATGTGGCAACCTGACCTTGGCATTCATTCAAAAAAAAAAGAAAGAAAGAAACAAAAGAAAAGAAACAAAATCGTGGAATTTTAAAAATATGTAGGACTGGCCTGGGACTCTCTAAGGAAAATAAAACATGTCTCCACAGAAGTGAATGTGACTTGATCCTGCACACTCTCCTAGAGAAGTTAGTAAAGTTTGTGCTTTCAAAGGTTTTTTCTTTGTTTCTTGAAACAAACAAGGTCTTCCTTGCAGCCTGACTTGAACTCAAGCAGTCCTCCTGTTAGCCTCAGGAATATTGTAATCACAGGCATCTTGTTGCGATCACAGGCATCTTTAACTGGTTAAGCACTGAGGGTTGAGCTATCATCTACCCTCCAGTTCCTTTAAGGAACCACTAGTGTCAGGGTTCAGAGCCTGTCTGCCCTCAGGCCAGGTGTCAACCTACCTCTGAGTCTTTCTAAGTCAAGCAGAAATTTCCCTCTTCTGCAGCCACAAGGCATGGTAACTTCTCCATTTATAGTTTAGAGAGACTGTTTGCAGGAAGAGCACTGTCACTGTTGGACAAAGCAGCAGTCTCTGCTGTTCCCTTGGGGGTGTCCTTTGAGCCTCACACATATTTCTGTTTTCTATAGGACTCTGAACATGCCTTATCCTCCCATGGCCTGACAAAGGCACTCAAGCAGTCACCGGCGCAAGGACAGGGTCATGAAAAAGCACTCCCAAACCACTTTTGACTTTCTTTATCAGCCCTTCAAGCAAGAGGGCTTGCTCTTGATAATTTTAAAAATAATTTTTATAAAATTATAAAATTTTAGGCATGGGATCTGTACTCTAATTTTTAAAAAGCAGTTAAGGTCAGTAGAGTCACATTTACCCACAAAAGTTTGAAAAGAAGTGTTTTAGTGCTGGTTAGTTTTAATAGCCAGCAGGAAGGCATCAAGGCAGCCTGCTTTCCATGAGTGTGAGCCTGTGCACTCTTGCTTTTCATTATGCTACCCACGACAGAGCGACTTCGGAAATATTTACAACAAACATTTCTCTAGGCTCTAACTAAATTTCCTCTTTGAGATAGCTATTCTTAGTGACTATTTTAATGCTGCAATTTAGCATATATAATATATCTTATGTATAGATACTACTTTCTCTTACATTCTATACACTTTGTGTGGTCACTTCTAATTACTGCCTGGGTATTTTTAATGAAAAGAGTAAACAGTTTTTAATTTTTATTTAATATGGCAGGTGAAACATGGACAATATACGATTGGATGGCAGGAGACAGTGTGTTGAATTATTTATGAGTTCACAT
Source organism: Phodopus roborovskii (assembly GCF_943737965.1). Taxonomy (NCBI): domain Eukaryota; kingdom Metazoa; phylum Chordata; class Mammalia; order Rodentia; family Cricetidae; genus Phodopus; species Phodopus roborovskii. Next base: position 14,266,679 of record NW_026126558.1, on the reverse strand, counting down.
TTTTTCCCAACAGCAGGTACATATAGGAAATTTATTACCAAGTCTGGGTCAGATACTTGAAAAGAGGCTTTGACGAGAGTCATGCTTGAGAAGTAACAGAAATGAGTTCTAGTTTGATCTGTGTGGTTCTGGTTTTGTTGGGATCCTGCTTGTGACTCTTGTTTTAATGCAGTTTATGTGGAATGAGCAAACCTAGCTATAGCGCAGATTTCTCTGCAAAGAAGAATGTATTTGATGCCCGTCTTTTGTTTGTACTGTGTTACATCTGCCACATGGTGATTTTTGCTCTGATGGTATGCAGACCCTTTATATAACACATCCCTTTACATACGTCAAGTTCGGCTTTTCTAGGTGCAGTGAACTAATCCCTAGAATGTTAAATAAAAATTACGTTACTCAAAATGTTAATAAAAATTCCTTTTTAAGTTCCCTCCTTTTGTATGAACTGACTATTTAGAATCATGATGTATTAGATCCCTGTGGTACAGCCTTGCCCAAACTAACTCATTTATCTGTTAGGTAGGTGAGAGCAACTATATTCTCCAGATTGGGAGTTAAGTCCAGACAAATTTAGGGGAAAGTAAAATAAGCAAAAAAGTTGTCATCTTATGAATTGGAAAAGCAAAGAGAAAATTATTCTTGGTTGGTGGGTGGGTGGCATATTTCAGATTGTTTTTATGCAAAAATAATGCCCAGGAGGAAGGCTTTGCTTTTTTTGAAAAGTCTGCAAATTCTAAAGAAAGAAGGGCATCCCTGCAACTGGTGAGGGGAGGCAGACAGGGCAAAGGCTGCAGCAGAGTGGGAGGGCTGGGGCAATGCAAGGGAACCTGGAGCGCTGCAAGGGAAAGTTGCACTGCAGCCCACAGCTGAACTTCTACCACTCTGTGTTGTCCCAACTTCAGGGCGAGCTCCTGTTAAAACTGAATGCTGGAGGGTCAATAAATTTCCTGTTTTAATGGGTGTGGTGGGGGTGTGTGTGAGAGAGAAAGAGAGAGAGAGGGAGAGAGGGAGAGAGGGAGGGGAGAGGGAAGGAAGGAAGGGAGAGAGAGAGAGAGAGAGAGAGAGAGAGAGAGAGAGAGAGAGAGAGAGAGAGAGAGAGAGTTTTTAGGTGAGATGCTTCCACGGCACAGGGTCCGCGTGTTTATTTCAGTGACTTACTACTGAGGAAAAGGAAGACAAGGATGAGTGGACTGTGGGGCTGGGGGAAGGAACAGGGTAGTGGCTTATAGGCTGAGAACTATCTGAGAAACCTTAGTCTTTGGAATTTGTGGAAATGCTTTCCCAAATGAGCAAGTTACAACATGAGCAAAGGTCCAGATTTAAACGTGAAAACTGTCGTTCTGAAATGAAGCTACAATGCTATTTTATTAATAACACTACTTGATAATGCAGTGTCACAAAATTGCTTTCTTTTAAACCACCTAGAATCATGTGATACTTTTGACAAAGCCCTGAGTAAAATATTATGTATGTAGAGAGAGATGACTTCTACTTGGCAGGTGTTTTTAAAAATTCTACCATTTAGAGTGTGAGTCACTCCATCACACATTTGAGAAAACTCGGTGACATTTCCAATCGTCACTTTGTTTTTCTTCCCCTGTAGAATGAGGTCAGTTGTGTTTCATTTATAATCCCCAAGACAGCAGCCCACAGATTCAGTACAAGGTTATAAACGTCGCTTTATTAAATTTGTAACAGGGAATCGCTACACTGGCCCGTTTATACATTTTCATTTCTGTGTATTCTTTTCCCCTGCGTGTGGTGTACTAACTGAAGAATCTTTCCAGCACATTACTCTTGGGTGTTTACACCTGAAGTTTTCTCAAAGGCCCCTAGATTTGGTCAAACAAAGCACAGTTGGCCATGGACCCCGTACACTCTCAGAGCAGACATGTCGATATCTGCCCACATGTTTATTTGTAATTAAAGCCCAGACGCTTTAGAGCGGCTTTCTCATTAATCTGGAAATGCAGCATCGTTTCGTGGTGAGTGATGTATGTCAGCCCACTTTTGTGCTGCCTCTGAGACAATTGTTCATGCTGCATTGTGACCCATGCAGCCTTCCTGTAGGACTCTTGTCTCGGCTGCTCTAACTTCTGTTGTTCAGTAAATCTGTCAGAAGGGTCTGAGGGCCCATATTTATGAAGAGCACAGAGTGGTCAGTCTAAAAAGCTCCTTAGCGAAGTACTTTGAATTTTAAATTACGCACATAATTCAAAGGTAATGTAACTTGCCGTGTCGGACTTTAGTCCATTCCGTTAAATGGAGAAAAATGACTGACATGAGGGATGACTTATTGATTCTTGGTGGGAAAATGACTTCTGTAATATAGGAAGTATGGTAAAAGGAATAGCTTAATTATTTAGGGAGCACTTTTCAAAACATGCTTCTACAGCAACACAAATTGTATATATAGAAATCATATGATATTTTAAATTTCTTGATGGGGAAGTTATGTGAATTGTTATGCTATTTAGTTGCTGAGGCAAAGTTTAATTTTTCTCAAACCCATAAAGACTTTTAAAAATACAAGCAATATGCAGAGGCTTATAAATGACGGAGAAGATTCTGAGCCACACAACTAGTTCTGTAGGCTTTAAACTTATTCTTAGGCTATGTTTTAGGATCTGAAAGACGCCAAATATTTATCTACTGCTCTTCCCTCCTTCCTTCCCTCCTTCTCTCCCTCCCTCCGTCCCTTTCTCCTTCTTTTTCACTGTTAATGATGTTTTCAACAATTGTTAGCAACTCCGTCTTAATTTATCAGAGGAATATATGGGTAACTAAGGTAGCATGTCTTATTCCAATATCTTCAGAAATACCAGATAAAATATTTACTCCAGCTTTACTCCTGATCCCTCTTTTTTTTTTTTTTTTTTTGTTTTGTTTTGTTTTTAATTCTTTGTGTATCCTTTGCTTAAGAACTAGAGCCTGGTGTTATTTTGACTGTACTTCACAGTGTTGGCCTCTTTTCAGATAAACAGCATATTTGCAGTTAATTGGCTGAACATGCTCCATAATTATATTAGAACCTTAATGTGCTTGAACAGTTGCCCACTGAAAGCCACTCACATGGACTAAGTTATGCTTCCCTCATTATAACAGAGGTGGCTGGTGGCTGCCATCGAGGAATGCAGTCAGGATAAAGAACCTGGGACTACTATAGGGATTCCTTTTCAGTCCTATCTGATACTGCCACCTGGAAGTTTTAGAAGCTGACCTTGCCTTCTGGTTGGATTCAAACCAGGTTTCAAACTGTGGCCTAATGCTTTTCCTCTGATTTTCAGAAAGCATCGATTTGGCCTCTCATCAAAGTTGTACAACTGTTTTTTAACGACAACAAAGCAAAGTTTGTCAAGGTGGAAGTAAATTTCCAGGGACTTTCACCAAAGAAGTGGCCCAGTAAATGAGCAGAGGCATTTGATAGCAAGCAGCTAAGGGAGCGGGTCCCTCTGCTTTGTGTCCCTTGAGCAATGCCACCCGGGTTGTTAGAAATCCTGGGGCTTGAGGATAGGCTCATAGTCCTGTCATTGTTCTGCCTGAATATTGATGAGCCAGGAAAAGGCACATTTTCCTTTAGAACAACCGAAATCAGTTTCTGGGGGACCCCTTTATTTAAATTTAAATTTTTGGTATGTAAGATGAAGATGGTTTTTACATTTTTATTTTTTGAAGCAGGATGTCTATCATATAGCCCAGCCTGGCCTTAGAAATTGCTGTGTAAATGAAGATGGTGTTGAACTCTTGACACTCCTGCTTCTATCTCCCTATTGCTGGGATTTCAGGTGTATACCTCCATACCCACTTTATGCAGTGCTGGAGCACAAACCCAAGATTTAATGTGTAGTAGGCAAGCACTTTACTAGCCCTGCTAGTAAAAGCCCTGCTTTTTTTTTTTTTTTTTTTTTTTTTTAATTTACATTTTCCAATGGCTGTGGGAAAAAAAAAAATCTCAAAACAGGAAACTATTTCACGTCACGTGCTAACATGTGAATTTCAAGTTTGAGTGTCCGGAAGAAAAGTTTGCTTGGTGCACAGCTCTTCTTATCTGGTTCAGGGTTGCTTAGCTAAGCTGCTTTCAGACTGCAGTAGCGGAGTTCAGGAGTTATGCTGAGGCATTATGACTTTCCAGGGTTAAAACACTGCCTAATCTTTTACAGACAAAATTCACCACCCACTGATATAACTGGTGCCCTCAGTTTTTGTCCAGTACCATGCTGAGGGTGGTGTGACAGTGGGGACTATCCCCGCCTCTGTGCTTGACTTACAGAGGGGGATATTGATGGCTGGATGAAGAATGAATGAATGAATGAATGAATGAATGAATGAATGAATGAATGTACAGTCACACTGAAGCCATAGGACTGGATACATCTGTCATCTTATCTTTGGCCTAACAATTGAAGATAGTTGTCATGAAATTTGGAAATCTGTTTGCAAACATTTTCGAATTGATTTTTATGGTCTTTTAATGAACTCAATAAAAATGGTAACAACACAGCAATTTTTAGAAAATAACAGATCCAAGTATTTGTTTTACCCCTACGCATGCAATCCCTGTTCCACCCACCCACAGTATTTATGTGCTCCAAATAATTATCTTTGGGAACTGGAATGCTTTAAATTAGGATTTACTTGAAAGATTGCTTTATTTTTTATTTTTTTTTAAGAGAAAGGAAAAAGTAAGAAAAAAAGACACTCTTTCCTAATGCATTTACATGATGGAGCCCTTCTGGCTCTTCTCACAAAGACAGGAAATTCCATGCAGTGTAAGTGTTCTGGCCTTGCCCTGAGGTGTCTAGAGCCCCTAGCATTGCCAGATTGATTTGGAGGTGGGGGAGGAGAAGTGGTGAGTTATAAAGTTAAATGTGCATGCCATTAAAATATTTTTTTAAGGTCTTTAAGGATGGGTTAGAGAGGTGAGAATTCGATTTCAGAGTCTCCTTGCCAGTGATCTAGGCCAAAGGTATCCTTTCTGTCAGGATACCAGGAAGTTTCAGAGCTTAGGGATACTCCTTTAGTGGGTGTGCTTGGTCAGGACCTGCCTGATAGCCATCTTAGCCTCTGAGGTCTGAGCCTTTCTTCTTATTGATCCTACATTGTTCTGTACCTTTGGAATCAGACTAGTGATGTATACCATCGCCATCTTGACACTGTTCTGGCTTTGTGGCTCCAGAAATGTATTGTTACCTCTGAACCACCACTTAGTACGGCTAGGCAATATGGATCTCATGTCCAGCTCCTAATGTTGTTGCCAAAAATGAGGGAGGGAGACATTTGCCTCTTTCCTAGCAAGCTGTACAGTGCAGATTGGGCAGTAAGGTTTCATTGTCCCTGCTCTCCCTCCTGGGACCTTTTGTAACTGAGTCTAAGTATCATCTGTACAAAAGTCTAGAGCCATGGTGGTGACACATAGCTTGAGGACCACTGGTCTAGAGCAATGGTCCTCACTCCTGTGCCTGTCCTCTCTGATAACCTGGCACAATTGGTCTGGGTTTCATGTGATCCCTCCTTCCTTCATCCCTTCTTTGAGCTGCAGGGTTCTGATGTGTCCTCTAAGTAAGCAAGAATGGGCTGCTGACTATTTCTGGTTCTAGTGTGTGGAGAATGCTAACCTTTGTTACTGGGCTATAGCCTGTTCTCCTCAGTCTTTACAAGACCTAGTCCTTTCTGTGCTCCTTCAGGATTTTCTGGTTCAGCCTCTTTTCTGTTGCTAATAACACCTTACTGCAGACCAGGTGAATGATGGAGGGAAAGGCTTCTGTTGGCTCTTGTTTCCAGTGCAGGATAGAGGGGCAGAACCAGACAATGGCTTTCCTCTTTGCTGACAGAGTTTCTAGGTGGAATAGTGTCACTTTGTCTGGGTTGGGTGAGCAATCCCTCTCATAAATTCACTGATATTCAACGATGAGGACTCTGCCCTGATGACTTTTATATTTATTACCCCCACCCAAATTCCTGCTTCTGTAGATCACAGTTGAGTGAGATATTCACCTTATTATCTCATAATGGAGATTCTACCCCAGCATTAGTTGTGGAGGAGACAGACCATAATCAAATCCCAGCACCTCCCTAGCATGTGATTCATAGCCTTCCTTGGGATCTAGTACTTCATTTCCCATGTGGCTATTTCCCTCCATTTTCCTTAGCCTTTCCTCTGTGGCTGATTTCCTGGAGGCCCAGCTTCATTTCTTCTTGTACTCAAATGGTGCTATAAGTACACAACTACACTGAGAACTGACCTCCTTCAGTTCCTGACTGCATGTTCAGTGTAATCTTTGCTGGACCTGACTCAGCACCTCTAGCCAAGCCCAGAATTGAGGTAGAGACACAGAGGCACAAGTCCACACATCTTTGTGGAAAGAACTTGCTGTTGAGGAAACAGTGCACTCAAAAAGCCATGCTGTGTGATTTGTCCCTGCCTGGATCCCACCTACTTTATTTTTATGCTTTTGTGTGTGTGTGTGTATGTGTGTGTGTGTGTGTGTGTGTGTGTGTGTGTGTGTATGTATGTATGTGGTATCTATAGTTATATGTTTATACTTGTATGTTTAGAGAGGCACATATGTGTGCATATATGTATGGAGGCCACAAGTCAACCTCTAGTATCTTCCTAAATTTTTGTCTATCTTGTTTTATGAGATAGGTTTCCTCCTTGGAACCTAGGATTCAACCAGTTTAGCTAGGGTGGCTGCCAGTGAGTCCCAAGGATCCATCTGCTACCACCTTTGCAGTTTTGGGATGGCAACAGTGAGTCACCATGCCCTACCTTTGTGATGTGCATTATAGGGATCAAATTCAGGTCCTGATGCTTGCACAAACAGAAAACATTTTACACTGCACCATCCCTGGAGTCCTGACTTACCCTTTTCTAATGTGACTGATTTCCACTTGTTCTGTAGGACTTGGATTTATTGTGTGTATGACCCCTTCCCTTAAGAAAATATGTTCCTTAGTCATCTTTAGTATTCTTAATATAGAATTCTATTTTATACTGAACCCAGTGATTATAATGCTTTCTTTCTTACTAGATTGTGAACCCCATAAAAATGATGCTGAAATCCAGCAATCATAATAATACTAAGAGTAATAATAATTTGCTGAAAGGACAATGTGTCCTTTCAGTGTTTGTTGTTAATGGATGAGTCACCAAATGAGCATACATACAAAGCAAGGAATGGATGAACCATGAATGAGGTGCCAACAAGACATGGCCCAAACAAGACATATAGACTTCTACTGAGGACTCACACGAGAAGGCTTAGCAGTTGTATTTGTCAGTCCTCAATGAGGCCAGTGTTGCCTGAGCTTATACAGTCAAAAGCTTTGCAGTTCATAGATGTTAGAGCAGAAAGCATGGCAAGATTTAATCTGAGCAGATATGCACAGAGCCACAGTTTCTATATTTTCTGCATTGTGAGAAAGGGCATCAGTGACTTTAGAAGCAGGAAAAGGAACCCGTGGATGTTCCTCAGGGTCTCAAGGGAAAAAGCATCATTATCCTCCAACCCAATGTCTGTGTATGGCACATGTTCTCAAGAGAGAACATATACCGGCATCTCATGAGAACCATTTAGAAGACACATCACAGGATACCACCTCTGCGCCTTTTATTTCAAGACTTCTGGAATGGGACCCAGTGTTTTGCAATCTTAGATTCCCAGATGGTGATGATGATGCTTGTCTGGGTACCACAGTGCACATTTGCTTTTTCAGCTTGAGCATGCTCAGTTGTGGGATAAGATCCCTGCTGTCCATGACACCCACTGGTCATCACTATGGTAGGATCTTATTTTCCAAATATGAAAAACATCAAACTTAGTTTAGTGAAATGTTTTTGCTGTCATTGCCTTTGAGCTGGTTCTTTGGACTGAGAAAACCAAAAGTAAATTTCTTTTATTGGGATAATTTGTTGTAAATGTAAGTTCTGTATCCCATTTGGAAAACACGTAGAGCCCTCACTTTGAACTTATAGTCTCAGCCAGTATTGTTTGATATTTTCTCTATAAATTGGATATACCTACCCCAGATGTTGGTTTTGTGGTAATAATGCTTTTTTATATTAAAAACAATTCTGAAATGAAAATGTAACTTAGTCTTATTGTAATCTCCCCTTTGCCTTTCTGCATGGATCATTTGTTTGTGAACTGGTTATTTCAGGAAGGGCTCAAAGGTAATTTCATGGTTTATAGCATTTATATTGGCGCCTTTAATGAGCAAAACATATTGTTTTCTAATACATGAACCACAGAGTTCATATATGTATGTATATATATATATGTATATACATAATTTTCATTTCCTAATATTGCATGTATATCAAGTTCAAAACATTGAGAACAACCATGTAAAGACATTATACTTCCATACACTGGGGAAATATGAAAGTTGTATAATGCAAAAATAAAATAAAATAAAATAAAAATCAACATTTGCTGGCTTATGAGATGGTTCTGTTTTTAATGAATCCAAGTGATAGCGGGAGCTGCTGTTGTGTTTGCGCCTTATGCAGCAATTCATATCTACAAACACAGTAACATATGGCTTTGTTATTATTGAGTTTAGGGATTTATGTACCTCAAGGAGTTTTGAGAGCTCTGGGTCTCACTTGAGCTGCCATACACAGCAACTCAACACAATGGGCAGGGGTGCAGAGTTTCTCACCCTCAGATTATTAAGATCCAACCAATACCCTTTTCTATGGGTCATGTTTATGAAACCCCATAACTTTCTTGCATATCAGTTAATAACCCTCTTTCTTATTATATTGGCAGAAGGCTGAATTAGTAAAAAAATTTTGCTTCAATAAAGATAAATTCTCAGCTGGGACAAAAGCACCAGCTTCCCTTTCCAGCCCTGCAGTGAGGTGTCCTCCAGCCCCTGAGGTCATGTGATGTCCTGGGGATTCATTGACACCCGCATACTCCCAATCACAAGATGTCTCCCTCCAGGTTCTGGCTGTGTTTGTTTTAGAGCTCGTGCGTGGAGTGTGCAGCTGTATAAACCCAGGAATGGTTTTTGCCCAGCTTTGATCTTCTCATGGATCAACAGTTGCCCTTGGTCCCTGAACCCTGTTTCATGGCCCCATATTTCTTGGATTTTTCCATTTTCTGCTGATTATGGCTTCACATAGGGAGCCTGCCAACAGCAGCCCCCATGACTTTGAGTAGATAATTTGGAAAAAATGTTGTAAGCCTGTCAGTTTAGAACCATATTAAGGAGTGATTTCCAGTCAATGCCACAAAAATTTGTCTTTTCGTTTCCTTTTAAGAGAGACAATATGACAATTTCAAGTAGGCTGCTGGAGTCTAATCAACATGCATACATTAGAGTAGAAATACATGGGGTTTTCTTCTGGGTTTGTTTTTAACCACTGCAATGTATCTTTTTCTTAACACCTAAGAGGTTGATCCTTCTACCAAATGGATCTGGTTCTACTGTTGGGCTTGGCTCGGGATAGCTTATTTTTCCATCAGTAGGCAGGGTGTCTATTGAGACCTGTGCAGCAAAACTACAGAAATGCTTATTCTTACAGCCTGGTAGAAAGCTACACCCAATGCTTTGAAAGGCCCAGGGATTATATTGAGAAGCCCTAGAGAGTTCCAGGGAAGAAGGCATCTTTCCATATAGGCTGGTTGCAATTGGCTCATAGGACTTACCTGTGATGCCTGTAGGATCTGCAGTTAGAAATAAGAAGTGTTTTGACAGAAGGGATGATGTGTGATGGGACCTCAGAGGAACAGATTCAAGCATACCTTCATTTGTTTTCTGGTTCAACCCCCTTGCTATTTGTGAGATCTGGAATCTCATTATTTCAGCTCTCAAGATTCCTCCTTTCTCTGACCCCACCCTCTAATGCTGGGGGTACAAGGCTTTTCCCACTGAGTCATCTCCCCAGCCCCTCTTTTCCTTTCCTTTTATTAGTATTACAGCATAAAAGATAAATGGAGTTTTCAACAATGTTCTGGTTTAACAGGAACCTAAGTGTGTATGAGAGAAATCTCCAAGATTTGTCCAAATCTGGGAAAGCAGCCTATCTTACCTGTGTCAGAAGAGCCCAGCCTCTAAAGTGACTCTCAGGAAGGCCCTTGGCTAGAGTACATTGACCATGAGGCTGAGACTGTGAGTTACTTAGTGTCCCCACAAAGGCTGTGTCATGTAATCTCTTTGTTTGTAGGGGAGAGACACTTTGGAACATTGTAGTCCCAAGTGTAAGCTCTTCCTTGCCATGTGACTGCATGTGAGCCTCAGAATCTATAGCCTACAGGTGTTCTGTGCTGATGGAGTTGAGGGACCCCTGCTTATCTAGATTTATCACTAAAGCAGCCAAGAAGAATAAGTAGCTGGACCCTACAAACCCAACTGACACCCCAAGTCAGTTTATGACATTGCCCTAGTTGTCATGTGGGTGTTGTGAATCAAACTCAAATCCTCTGAAAGAGCAACAGCTGCTCTTAAATTCTGGGCCATCCCTCTAGCCCTTCTCACAGTGATCTTAAAGTATGATCAGCTTTCGTTTCTCTTTTAAAGTAGATTTATTGTCTTCTTCAAAGTATCTACATTTAAATATGATTTTCCAGACAGTACCCCACCACCACCCTTCCTCTCTACTCCCCCCCCCCTCCCTTCTGACATCTCTTAAGTAGTTCGTCATACAGTGGCATTACTAATGGCCTGACTTTTTCAGGAAATGATTCATTACTTTATAATTTCAATTCAGTAGCCAGTTTCAGCTATGCGATAAATTTAAATCCTTTACTATCAAGATAACATTTTTTCCTCCCGTCACCAAAATATAGCGATTGGAAACCATCTTTAGAAGCTGGCCCCGTTTGAGACAGTGCTTGTGGGTTCACCTTTCTCAGCAGCATGCGCCTTGTCTATTATCACTGCCAATCTCACAGACTCTCTTATCAGTGTACACAGGCAGATGACAGACACACCCTTTCATGGTAGTCCTTTGCAGAGCTGCCCAAGAGTTTAAGTGTTCCCTGCTGATGTACAGTTGGATGTGTCCATTGTTTTGCAATCACAAACAATGTCACCATGGGCAGTCTGCTCCTGATTTCAGGTCAGCCATGTGTGGTTGAAGGGCCAGTGGGATTGGGATCAGTGGATTTGGATGACTATCTCCATGTTTCTGTCTACTGTGGTGGACATCCCCACCAACACTGGAAAACCCCTATTTTCTTGCTCCCTCTCTGCCTTCCCCTTTTGTTTTCATCCTCTCCTCTCTTTCCTTTTCTTTCTGGTCAGTTTAAGCATGCTGATAACTTAGTAGCACAGGGTAGTGAGACCCAGCTACTTGTCCCACCTACTTGGGCATCTGAATTCCTGTCCCCTGCCTTAGTGGATGTCTGGGTCCTCTTCCAGGCTAACTCTGTTAGGACAGGGTTTGAAGTATATTTCTAACCATCTGCTCGTTTTTTAGTCCTTTGCTTCCCTCACCTATGGAAGTAAGTTATCCTATGATGTGTAGGACCCTCCAACTATGATGCTGAGTCTGGTTGACCAGGGAGACATTGTTAACAGCAAATGAGAAATGAACTGGCATCCTGTAGCCCCCTTTCACAACAACCAGTAGTAGAAAAGCTACCAGCCTCCAGGTAAGTTCTGGGAGCATTTAGAAGGCAAACAAATATGCAAGAAAAAGCTATAGACAGTGTGGGAAAAGATACTGGCCTTCTCACAACTGCAGGGGCATTTCAAACCCCGCACTAAGTTATAATAATAATAATAATAATAATAATAATAATAATAATAATAATAATAATAAATTCCAGTTCCCTGAATTAATTCAAAGTCACCAGCCCATCCAGGTTCCAGTGTCTGCACAGTGTTCTTAGGTCTTCAGAAGCTACTGTACTTTCTTACATTTTTTTTTTTGTCTTTTCTTTTAAAAAAAATTTAAAAGGATGGCAAACTCTATCTTGTTTTCAGTAACGATCCAAGGAAAGAATGGCACCCACCCACCACTTGGGTGTCCATGGAACACTGTGGGTACTGCTCAGGCCACATTAAACAATCCATGTTTGAGGGTTGATGGTTCAAGTTAGTTTGAAATGAGAAATTGCCAGTGACCTAAAACCCATCATAATTAACCTTGTGGCACAACATTGCCGTAACCAGTAGCCAACTCTTGGATTTTTAATTTTCTTTTTTCTTTGGTTGGAAGAAAGGCTCATTGATAGAAGTTGGCTCAAGCCTTTTTGTTTAAGTTAAGTGGTCAGACCACCAAGAAGAATTGCTTTCCAAAGTTGATTGGGAACAGGTCCCAATGCAGATGTCCCCCACATGGGCCCTCCACTGCGGGTTACACACCCACAATTGGTTCGAGCTGTGTTTATATATAGACTGTGTGAAGCATCTATGTGTTACCGTTTAACTCTCCACAAGTAATTATCTTCTAGTAGTTCATATTTGTGTTGCTTAAGTGCATTTATAATGAATAAAAAATTAATTTTTCCTTCTTTCTCCTAAAAATAGGATAAATGACAAAAAATAAATAAATAAAAGAACTTGAGATAGGATTTGGGGATGTATGTTGTAGGATAATAATACCAACACTACCCCCAGGTATTTTACAGTAGAAGATTCTGGCAGGGTGGGTCCAGTTCATTCCAAAAGTGGTTTCATAGCTTATTATGTTGGCTGGTTAGGGGGTTGGGGTTCTCATGAAGATTTGCTTTCCCATGTGGCAGTGACTATTTCAGAATCCTTGTCTGTGGCGTCCACAGAGGTCCCCTGAGTCACACAAGAGTTCAGATTGGCACCCTTCCCAAAGCCGGCACCCTGTATGGCCCCAGCTATGTGCTCTGTTTATTCTGCTGTTCCAGTATGCTGGGCTTGCTTCGGTTTGTGGCCAGAAGGGGACATTCTTAGTCCAGATCAAAGCATTGGGAAATTGCCTTTCCACAGTTCCTAGTAATCCCTGTTCCTTCCCACATGTCACAGTAAGCCTCACAACTGCCCACAATTCCCACCACAGTCCTGCCCACAGTTCCCACCCTACCCCTTCCCACAGGTCTCAGCAAACCTCACCTCTTTCCACAATGCTGCGTGTCTCCTCTTTCCCACAATTCTCAGGGAGCCCCACTTGTGTGGTATGTTAGTAAGTAGCCCACGTTCTTCTTCATGTGAGCTTCCAGGTTTTATCTTATCCATTTCTTACCACTTGGTGCATTTCTTCAGCATTCCCTGTGACAGCTGTCCTTCATATCTTTGTCAGACAATAACTCGAATTCATCAGTAACTCTGACTTTTAGATGCTGCATCCTATCTTTTTTTTTTTTTTTTTTTTTTTTTCTCCCCCTGTTAGTATTTGTATGTGAAGACTACTGGACATGGTCCAGCTTGCCAGGACTCTTATCAGGGTTATTAAAGGCGTTTTGCAGATAAGACAAGGAAGAAGCATTGTTTATCTGCTGCCCCATTATTGTTGGCACAATGCCTGTCTTTCACTGTGGAGCAAATGCACAGAGTAATCAAATACGGGAGTTATGGCTCTTCTATTCAGGTCCAAATGCTAGGAACCCAGGAATGTCACCTTGCAAAAGAGACTTCGCAGCTGTGGTTGTGTTAAGGGCTGGGGAGTAGGGAGATGATCCAAACAATCTGTGTGCTATAAACTTCCATATCAGAGGAAAGCATAGTGAAGTGTGCCTACTGAAGAGAAAGAAGGCATTATGATCGCAGAGGCACCAGGAGGAGTGGCAATGCAGCCTTGAATCAAGATGTCAGTGGTTCCCAGAAACTGCAAGAGGCAAGGAATGCATTTCTTTCTTGAGCAGCAGGGAAGAACCAGCTCTACTGCCATGTTGATTTTAGTTCAAGGACACTAGTTTTCCAGAATCAGGAGAGGATAAATTTGTGTTGTTTTAGGCCCTGTATGTCTGGCTGTTATAGCAGACATTAGAAACTAATAAAAATATTAATAGCAAGACTAAAGACTTAGAAGGAGCCTTATGCTTAGATGTTGCCTATATTCCTTTTCATGAAAATTTTTGCTGATTGTTTCCTTTCTTGTTTTTTTTTTGGGGGGGTGCTTTTAACTGAAATAGTTACTTGAATTCATATATTGTTGGGAAAAAAAGAAGAACAACAATGATGACAATGACGATGACAACTGGTTAACAGCTAAATTTTGATGCTGATCCTGTAGCTGCTCCATGAAGCTTTCGGGCTAAGACCTGGTCTTCCATGTGACATCTTGAGTTGCAGCAGTTGATAGAAGAAGAAAGTTCTACATTTACATTAGCAAATACTTCACTCTGACTCCCACGTGTCCATGCAGGCTTTGATTCTTCTCTTACTACAAAAGCTTTGAAAGTAGGCAACTCAGGTTGTGAGCAAAGGCTCTCAGATGCCATGATTACATAGTTCTCTCCCAGAGCTTTAGCTTCTGACTGCTATACCTCCAGGCAGTTTTCTGAGGCAGGTAAGATGGGAAAGACAGAGGCAGGAATTCTAGCATTGTCAAAACCAGAATTTTTATCACATGGCTTCCCCTAGCTGCATGGGAGTCTAGTAAGTCTATTACTTTTACTAGGTATGTGGTTACCTAGAATTAACCTAGAACATTGTTTAAAAAAAGAAGAAGAAAAAGAAGATAATTGTAGTGGGATATTCACTTTGTCTTCTTCTGTGACACTGACCCATTGTGGGGTGGAGCCAGGGGCGGAAGTGACCTGGGTTACAAAGTTGGAGGAGGTGCGGGAGAGCGCTCTCTTGCAAGCTGCAAGGGGACAGGAGGACTTCCGGAGGCATTCTTGGAAGCAGGAACCTGTTGGTGTTCACCTGTCTATGTTGTGAGTTATTTTTCCCTGAATAAACATCTGTTCAGCCTGTTTATCCTGATCCTTATTAAACCGTGATATCTGGTGTCAGAAGTGGGATATGAACCCACGCCAAACCCTTTTTTTAAGCTTTTGTTAAAGTGGAAGTTCTTATTAGCCATGTGGGCGCCATATGTAAGGAGTAAGGTTTTTTGCCCTGCCTCTGGTCTTGTCCCGCCGCTGCGCCAGCCCCAAATAACACATAGAGCCTCTGTATTTGATATAATGCTGTTGGCCAGGTACTAGTTTCTTATCAGTTAGCTCTGTCTTAATTATTAACCCATTTCTATTAATCTCTACATGGTCTTATCAGAGAGAGAGCCTGCCAGTGTTCTACTCTCTCCGTCTTCCATCTTGACTCCTCCTTACTACTTCCTCTTTCCTCCTTATCTCCTAGTCCCGCCTATCTTGCTTTCCTATTGGCCAACAGTACTTTATTCATTAACCAGTATGAGAAACATATATAAAAAATGACATCACCCTTCAAATGAGGGTAATCACTGGATCAAAGTCAAGATTACTGAAAGAATTAAATTACGCCATACTCATTAGGACTTCAAACAAAGTCTGCCCTACAATTAGTTGGTATTCTGTTAGTCATTTTTGGTGACCACCAGCTTTATTTCAGCCTCCTCGCACATACTTCTTCTTTGTTTTCACCATAACCATCATCTCCATCATCCACAAAGATGCTATATTCGTGTGATTTTCTGCAAAACATGTCCAAAAGTGTTACAGTAATTTCTGTAAGAATATTCACTAAATGGTTTCCTTTTGCCTGTGACCTGATTTCAGGTGTAAAGAGTACACTGAAACTTGACCTCCACAGTTCATGCTTTTTCCTGAGAGCTTTCTTCCCAGACCCCATCCCTCGCTCCCTGATACACACTTGGTGTGTACTCATACACACTCACATGCATGCTATGTGTTGATGGGATGAGTTAATATTTTCCTGAATAACAATTACATGCTGACTATATTCCTTGTGGAACCAATTTAAACTGACAACAAGGTCAGTTTAAAACGATTTCCTGATAGAGCTGATGGGTGGACCAAGTTATTCAATAATACTATTTATTGTCATGATACTACATCAATAATACTAGAATAATACTAGTATAATACTAGTAGTTGTCATGATACTGCATTTCCTAGTTCGAACCCAGCATGTGCAGGCTGAATGCCCCATGCTGACCACAGTGGAAATGACAAACATTGTCATATTGAATGTGCTATCTCTCAGCGATTAAAGATTTATACACTTAACACATTGCACTTAGACTTTGAGAGGAAGGGAGGTTCACAAAATAGTTTTCTTAAGCTGAGTATATAATATGCATGTAATACATACTTGTAATTTCAGCAGCAAGGAGAATGAGGCAGAAGAACCAGGAGTTCAAGGTCATCCTTTGTTACGTAGTAAACTGTGAACCAGCCTGGGCTATAGGAAAACTTGTCTCCTAAAACAAACTAAAAACAAAGAAAATCTCACCTTTTTGTGTCTTTAAACATTCCCATCCCTTTTTAAAGCGTTCACCTCGAAGAGAACCCAGCTGAATTTCCAGAGAGCAATGAGCCCACACTGAGGGAAGTAGGCACCTTTGCTAATACAGTGACAACAGCCAGGCTTGGTATTGGAGTGGACACCCTGGAAAACGTAGCTAAACGGACACTAAGTGGATGCTTGAGTCAGTTCTCTGTGTGGTCTCAAGCAAGTTTTCAGAGACAGTGAGGCTTTGAAAGTCTGACTTAATCTATAAATTGCCACCAGGCTTCCAGGAGGCCTGGGGAACAGACAGACTTGTGAAAAATACCAGAAACCCTGAGCATTCAGTGGAGAGAGAAGGATGCAGTTTGAACAGTCTTCAGGCACATGGTGTGTGTTGGTGGCAAAACATGCTTGGACTGGCTGTTGTTACTGACTGTGTTTCCCACCTTGTACATTTTATGCTTATGTGTTTTTTTTCCCTTCTAACACAAGGCCCAATGTGTGTAAACACATTCCTCCCTTGATCAGCTTTTCAGTCAGGACTGAGGGAGCTTAGAATGGGAAGTTACAATGATAAGGATAACAGAGGCTTGTGGAAACTACTCCTTCTTCCTAGGAGTACTGAGCAGACCCTAGGACTTCCTTTCAGTCCTGGAGCTTTTTAGCTGTTTTCTTTACTGGGGGTTAACTCTTGTGGCCAGCAATGCCAAAGCATCTGAGGGCAAAGTGAGCTCACTGAAGGACATGGAGCATGCCCACTTTTAGTGCTTATGTCTGCAGGAGGCCCAGGACTGGGGAAGGCATCCAGGTGGATTCCAAAGTGTTTGCCTTTCAAGTAGGAGACCTGAAGTTGATGCCCAGAATCCATGTAAACAGCAGAGCAATGGGCATGTTTGTAATTTGAGCACCAGGGAGGAGATAGGAGGGTCCTTGGGGGCATGCTGGTCAAGTTCAAGGCCAGTGAAAGAAAGAAAGAAAAAGAGAGAGAAGGAAGGGAGGGAGGGAAGGAGGGAGGAAGGATGAAGGGGTGGACAGAAAGAAGGAATGGAGGGAGGGAGAGAGGGAGAGATGGAAGGAGGAAGGATGGAAACCCATATGCACATCCACACATGTATCTGCCTTCCTCCCACCACATGTGTTCCCACCCCCACCCAACTCTGCACAAATAAAAGTACAAAAGGCCTGGCCAGAAAGCCAAGGGAGGCTCTGGTTCAGGTACTGCCTGGTCTCTTTCTCTTTCTGTTTTTCTTTTCTTCCTTTCAGAATCCCATACATGGATACAATGTAGTTTTGTTATATCCATCCTTTTCCCTTCCCCTCCAACTTTTCTCATGGCCTCACCACATTTCCCTCAAATCCATGTCCCTATCTTATCTGTCTATCTATATGTTTGTCTGTCTGTCTGTCTGTCTGTCTGTCTGTCTGTCTGTCTGTCTGTCTATCTGGAGCTCATCCCTGAAGAAAACTGGCCCATCCTCCCTCTCTCCTTCCTTTCTTCCCTCCCTCCCTTCCTCCCTCCCTCTCTCTCTTCCTCAGCATCCATATTCCTCCAGCTAGTGGTGGAGCCTTGTGAGCCCTTCCCTTATCAATATTGGAATATTGGCTGGTGTGATCTTGTGCAGGTGACTCTGGCTACGGAGAGTTCATGGGTGCAGCATCTCCATTACATCCAAAAGAGACACCATGGCACTCAGTCTTCTGGGTGTTAGTGTTTTCCTGTGTTGGCTCTTTCAAGTTCAGTCAGACCAAATACTTCTTCCTAGTTTCACACATTCTTTGCAGCCGCTATTTGCATAGCAATGCCCTGCTTCAGGCAGTACATCTGCATCCCCTGGACCAGTCTCCAGGCCTTGCATTGTTAGCAGTTTCCTCTGTTTGTTTGTATTTCAGCTTTGTTTTGTTTTGATTTTACATAGAGTTGCTATGGTACAGGACAGTCCCCACAACGTTTTGTTGTTGTTGTTGTTTGTTTGTTTTAAATCTGAGAAGGGCTAACCATCTGGGGATGGAGTAGTTATTTGTAAGGGTCAAGCTCTGCTGATCTGTGCTGTAGAATTCCCTTTTAGAAGGCTTTATGCCTGGACTGTGGAGATGGCTCAGTGATTAAGGTGCTTACTGTGCCAGCATGAAGATCCACTTTTGTGTCTTCTGTACTCATTAAAATCAATAATCAGTGCAGCCTTGTACTGGTGGGTGGAGCTAGGTTGGTCCCTGAAGCTCACTGGTCTGCCAGTCCTGCTGAGACAGAGATTTGGGGGGTTCAGTGAGAGACTGTCTTAAAGGGTGAAGGGAGGGCAGGCATGATGTCACATGCCTTTAGTCCCAGCACTCAGGAGGCAGAGGAAGGTCAATCTCTGAGTTTGAGGAGAGCTGGGTGTTCCATACCCTGCACATACCTATACCCTGGATATCTAAGGCTACATAGAGAGACCCTGACTCAAAAATGAAAATAATAGGTAGATGAAGAAATGAGTGAATACATAAAAGTTTGGGGGAAACAACTGAATAAGACACCAATATAGACTTCTATGCATGCACATACAGAGCCCTCCCACACAGGCACACACGTGCTGGCACATGCACACTCTGCTGTGGATCAAAGAAAGCAACATCTCTTCCCTGAGAGTGATATTTCCTTCTAGGGAACATTTGCCAATGACTGGGAACACTCTTGTATGCCCCAGTATGTTGGAGAGGGACAGCCAGCAACCAGACTATCTAATCATCCTTCCATATGCAACCTGGACCTACTAGGTTATCTGCCTCCATATTCAATTGTGCTGGGCTTCAGAAACCCTGGGCTAAATCACAGGCAAGAGTGAGTAGGGTAGTGGCAGAGAAGAGTTCCCTTCACACTGTGTATTCGTGCATGAGTGTGTGCGTGTGCGTGTGTGTGCGTGTGCGTGTGTGTGTGTGTGTGTGTGTGTGTGTGTGTGAACACTTATGTGAATGGTCATCTGAGAGGCTGGAAAAAATGCAGTACCTGTTCTGTTAGGAATGTGCCTGATCTCACTTGAAGAAGCCGACCTCCTGCTGTTTGACTCCCTGTCTGGAAAGTTCATCTCACAGCAGGTTTATCTCTCTATCCCTCTCTATCCATCCTACTCACAGAGTCCCATGTGGATCTATTAGAGTACTATAGTCCCCCTCTGTGTTTATGAGACTCTGAACCAAGAAGAAATGAGAGTGGACAGTGAGACAGTCATCATTTTGTTTCGTTCCCCATAAGCATCTCCTGCTTCTTTTTGGGAAGACGGCCCTAACCCCAGTGAATTAGTGTGGTGTGTTCTTTCCAAAGCTGCAGTATGAAAAGCAAAGTGGTAGTGACTTTTTCCTTATGGCTGCTGAAAAGGTTACAGTGTTTGGACTACTGCCTGTTTCTACCCTGGAGCACAAAAGATCCAGGAGTAGAAATGGGTTCTAACAGTATCCCTTTAGAAAACACCAAGAGACATGAGTCCGTTTCCTTTTGAGTTACAGGCCTTGCTTCCCTCACACTTGGGTTGGAAGATAGCTTGTACTTGATTCGTGCTTTCTGCAAAGGAGTCAGGATTGAGCACCCTGGCTATTCAGAATCAGTCTAAGGAGAGTGAGAGCTCTCCTGGGTGCATGCAGGCCTGTCCTTGTATGTGTCTGATTTCTAGAAAACTTTTGGTTTTCATGTGAATGGGATGCAGGGTAGAGGGGAGAGTCCATAAATTCTGCTTTCTGTTGGTAGCAGCTGTGTTAACTGTTGGTGTGATGAAAAGGCTTGACAAAAACATCTAGAAGGAGGTAGAATTTTCTTTGGCTCACAGTTCCAGGGGCTGCTGTCCAGCATGTTTGGTGAAGGCATGGCAGATTGAGTCAACTAGTCACATGTCATCCTCAGTCGGGAAGCAAAGAGTGATGAGTTCTTGTGTTTAACTCAGTTTCTTCTTTTTATGAAATCTGATTTCCCAGCCCAAGACTTGTGCTGTTTAAATTTAGGGTGGGTCTTCCTGCTTAACTTAATCTAATCCAGAAAGTTCCTCATAGACACATCAAGAGGTGTGTTTCCACGATTCCTCTTAATTCAGTCATGTTAATTATCAAGATTAACCATCATTTCATTGGGGACTGGAGAGATGGCTCAGTGGTTAAGAGCACTTGCTAATCTTCCAGAGGACCTAATTTGGGTCCCAGAACTCACATGATAGCCTACAACTGTCTATAACTCCAATTCTATGGCATCTTATGTCCTTTTGTGGCCCCTGCAAATACACACATGTGTATACATACACACACATATGTAAAAGTAAGGGAAATGTTTTTTAAAAGATCACACAAGTGTCAATGGTCAAATTGTACACCACAAGGTTCTTTGGTTGCAAACAGCAGCAAAGACTGAGTAATAAAGGAGAAAAGCAACAGAATGCAGTATCAGATGTCAGGTTGGTTGTATATCAAAAGCGTCTGGAAGACGCTTATCTTCCAGAGAGAAAAGGCTGGCTTTGGTACACCAACTGACCAGTGAACTTCCAGCTCTGCCCTTGTAGTCTTGTAGGCATGTGGCTTTCCTCCTGGTGTGTCAAGCCCAGTGGCCACACCCCCAGTGACTCATGGATGGTTAAGTGTTGCCCTGGAGTGACTCAGTCCAATCCTCTTTCCATTGCCATCCACAGGATTCAGCTCTAGGCTCAGGTTCTCACCACAGCCTCTGCCCAAAGATCTAATCTCCAGAGCTGAGAAGCCTAAGAAGAACATTCAAATGAGCAAGAGGTACTTTATGCAAGTATCCTTAAAAACACTTTAAAAAGTCAATAACTAGCAGTGTATGGCGTCATACACCTGAAGCCCTGGTACCTGGGAGCTGATCATGAGTTTGAGGCCTACATGGGTTACACAATGGGACTCAGTCTTAAAAAACAGACAAACAAAAAACAAAACAAAACAAAACAAAAGGTAAAGATTAAATGCAGCTGCTAAGGAGGGAGGAAATGAAAGGCCATTAGCTCTTCCTTGGTCACTACTCCATGTACTTGCCTGTTGACAGTGGACCCTAAAGAAGACTGATTTAGACTCTCAGTCTTTACCCTTTCCCATTCAATTGTCATTTAGGAGATGGAGGAGGCTGCTTGGGAAATCCCTCAGAGAAATCTCAGCAGCTGCTCCCCTACTCAACCAATAGGTGGCCTAGGGTCTTCTTCCTATGTGTGTAATGCTGTGCTTTCTCTGCCCCTTCTCTCTCTCTCTCTCTCTCTCTCTCTCTCTCTCTCTCTCTCTCTCTCTCTCTCTCTCTCTCTCTCTCTCTCTCTGTTCCCTCCCCCTCTCTCTCTTTGTGTGTGTGTGTGTGTGTGTGTGTGTGTGTGAAGATGGTCATTTTTACACATATGCCCCTTCCTACTTCCTAATTAAATTTTTTCTGAATTAAATTTGAGTTCACTTTTCCCCTATCTCTGTGTACCTCATATACAGTAGGATAGCAAACCCAGGAAGCTGGTGTTATGCCATATGAACCCATCATTTCATGATGAGTGCTATAATACCCCTCGCCCAAAATGTGGTGTCTGTGATGTGCTGTCGTGTGTACAATGGGATTGAAGGTTGGGAGTGACGTTAAGGTCACCAATCAGTGTTGTTAAAATACAGACATGACCATTATCTCTACTATTCCAATTTGACTTTGATGGCTATTAGTATCATATTGACAAAATCTAGGCCTATCCATTGACATGCCTGTGGTGGATCATCTTGTATAGATTTGATATAGGAATTCCCATCTTAACTGTAAGCAGGGCCATTCCCTACATAGGGGACACTGGACTGTATAAAATAGAATGAGCAAGCTGAGCTCTAGAAGGCATTCATAGCTCTCAGCTTTTGGACTATGGATGTGTTGTGATCAGTTGCTTCAAACTCTGGCTACTGTAACCTCTCTGCCCTAATGGACTGTACCTTGAACAGTGAGCCAAAATAAACACTTTTTCTCATCAAGTATTTTTTTCTCAGGATATTTTATCACAGCAACAGGAAAATAAACTAAGATGTCAACCAAAGGCCCCTAGGAGTTGAGGAGGAGTCAGAGAAGGAAGCCATGGTAGCTCTGTGAGAAAGACTGTGCTCTATGGGTGTAGCATTAAAGACGGGGAGCCAGTAACATGGGTAACTATTAAATCATGGAGAAGACAGCCAAATGGACTGTCATGTCAGAGCTGCCCACTAGGAAGCACCTTCCCAAATGAGTTCTCCCTCTTGGCTCTGTGAGTTGGGTTTGAGATACATGGAACTATAGATAATAAGTGTATTGTTCCCACTTGTATATTTTGTGGTTTGTCACAGGACAGTGAACTAATACATGCTGTATAGCATGTTGACTCATGTGTGGGTTCACATCACAACTACAGTTACAACACAAGTTGTTTCCAACACAGACATCCTCCTGTGGTGCCTGTTGGAGTCACCTCAGTAGCCCCCCCTTCCAGTGTCCTAGGAGGAGGCTAATCCCTTGCCTTTTGTTTTATTTTGTTTGTTTGTTTGTTTGTTGTTTGTTTGTTTTTAGGTGTGTTCCCTGTACTACCTGCCTGGCAGGCCTTTCCCCAGCTGTGGCTTACAAGCCCTCTAGTTGCCCTCTCTGGATGCCAATCTTAGTTTGATTTTCCAATAGGCTCTCTGAATATATCTTGCCTTTAATGTATTAATGCTTACTATGAGGCATGGATCTTATCATATTTGCATGAGATTACTGTTTAATCTCTGTCTCTCTAAGTGCCATAGAGAGCAGGAATTTTATCTGATCTATTAATCCTCAGTTGTATGTCACAGCAGGTGTCAAGTAGATCTTTCTTAGATGAATGAATGAATGAATGATCTTCTCTCTCTCATATCTTTCTCTCATACACACACACACACACACACATATTCACACATGCACAGGTACACATACACATGTCTGAGGAGACCAGAAGAGGGCATGAGATCCTCTGAAAGTGGAGTTAAGGTAGTTTGTGAGTTGTCCTACATGGGTGCTAGGAACCAAACTCTAGTTTTCTGAAAGAGTAGCAAGTACTCTTAACTGCTGAGCCAGCAAGCACACACACACACACACACACACACACACACACACACACACACACACACACCATACGCAGTTGTGCATGCATTCAGTCAAGAAACTTTTTTTTTCCCTTAAATCATCAGTATATTGCCATGCTAACCTAGCTCTGATTTAGTGCTGGGTAGGTGGTTACACTTCTGTAAATTCCAAATGGATAGCTTAACCTGACTGAGCCCAAATTGCATGGTAAAACATTTTGCTTTTGTTTTTTACTCTGTAGTTTCTTTTACCTTCCAAAAGTAATTTGCCTGATTCATTCAGGTGAAAACAAACCTCAATAATTGTATTATTCCCCAGATACCATGGGCTCTCCTTTGCCAAACATAAGTATCTCAAGAAGGAATTGCTGAAGTAAACTTAGTTACCTTTTGGCCAAATGCTGCTACGAATTATTTAACCAAAGATAGCAGGCTGCACCTAGGGGAAGCCCAACATCTGGATGAAGAATGAAATAGCCAGATGTTTTCAAGTATCTAGATGTTTCTAACCATCTGGATCTTTCAGCTATTGACAAATGATCCAGCTGCTTTGCAGAAGATGGTATACCTCGTCAAAGGGAAAAGTGGAACCCTTAGAAAACAGCATGGCATCCTGTACACTACATGGGGTCTGTGTCTTTCCCTGAAGCCACAGTTTAGTGGGAGGAAATGGAAACAGCTTCCCATTGTGGGAAGCTGTCATCTGGCTGTGAGTGCCAGACTGAGGAGGATGTTAGGTTATTGTCTCATTTACCATCTCAGTCTACATGGTCTGTAGCTTTTGTTCTATTTATAATATATTCACACCTTCACTGCTAGCTTTACAGATGGGCTCTGAGGCAGCTGCTCATGCTCTGAAACTGCAAAACACCAAACTTTTTTGTGTTGAAGTGTGGAAAAAGTTGGGGAGGCCCAATTCCCATTGTGAATAGGAATTCCTGAGCTTTTGCAGTTGTACATTTCTGAAACAAGCATTTTAGACAGGATTACCTCTAGCCTGTATTTATTGTTCAGCTGTGACTAGATTCAAGGTTGCATTTAAAAACTTGAAAGAAGACTGGAGTAGAAGAACATAATTGAAGGGATTATTGAGGCTGGAAATGAAATCCCCATCACAGAATCCTTGTCCAATGGTTGTTGGTATGCAGGATTGAATTTGAAGTCCTTAAACAGATGTGCTAATAGCAAACACAGATGTGAGGCTGGGATTTACCCTTTACTTGATAATGCTGTCATTTTCTTAGGTGGTACACAAAAGAACACATGGGGAACTAAGTGATAGTAAGCCACATTGTAGAGTAGTTAAGAGTGATTGAGAAGGAGTGAGGGGCATGCTTCTGCCTCAAGATACACACATGTAGGACTCAGAGAGGTCTCTGTCATAACTCCATGTCTGTTTCCTTCTCCAAAGCACAGTTACCAAAATAGAGGCATTTGGAGCTTCACGGGAGCAGGACCAAGAGGCATGTGATTCTGGTTACCTTTAATGACATCAGTTCTTCCTGGGGGAATAGATGCAAATGGGTTTCACTTGAGCATGTTTGTTATAAAGATCGTAAGTGACAGAACCACAGAGACAGGTTGTAGGTTGAACATTAACTCAAATTAGTGCACGAAGACATCAGCTTAAGCTGACTAACCCCAATGTCTTTCAAATTGTCCAAAAAAAAAAAAAAAAAAAAAAAGCCAAATGGTTTCAATTTCATTGTATATAAATGGAATGATTGTGCATTTATTTCCCCCTTGCCCTGCCAGTGGGCAGGGCTGGTGGGGAAAGGCAAGGACTAACAGCATGGAATAATCCATCTGGATTCTGTTATATGCTGATTATATAGTTTGTTCTATTGTTTTTAACAACATCTTCCATTCTTTCTTTGTGTTAGCACTGAGGGGGAGTGACATTTTGACTTTGACTCTTTTTGAAACATGTTTATAAAACTATTTTTATTAAAGGAGCAGTCTATACTCTCTATGGCTAGTGTTTATTGGCCAAGACCTATGCCATATGATACGACAACACCCCTTTTTTAAACTTCACAGCCTCCCAGTGACCTAGAGATTATGAACCTCACTGGACAGTGGAGAAATAGAAATTCAAAGAGTTTAAGCACAGCCAGTAAATGTCAGAGGAAGGATTAAACCCAGGTAGGTCTCAATAAATGCTTCCTTCAGGATGTCTCTACCTATAGCGATTGCTTCACATTTATAATAGTAAGTAAGTTTATGCTCAGAGGAGAAAAGGGTTTTTCGGAGATGGGATGGGCTGAAAATATTTTAGACCGCATGAGCCCATTGCTACTGCTCATGCTGGTCATTGTGGTTACAGAAGCTATCGTGGGTAACATGTAAGTGTGTGTTTCCATAAGAAAGCTTTATTTATTTATGGATATTTGGATATTGAGGCTTGAGTTTCATTTATTACTACATATGATCCCTGTTTGGATTCTTGTCCAGCCATTTGGAGATAGAAAACCCATTTTTAGCTCACAAGCCACACATAATATGGCAGTCGATTGGGTCTGGATGGTAGTTATAGTTTGATGGCATCTCTTGTAGAAGAGTCATAGGAAAATACACTACCATAATGCCTGAGGACTTAAACCACCACTCCGAAAAGTCTTCTTATGATCATCCTGGACCGGTTCATAGTTGCTTTATGTATAATGGCTGAGTGACTGGGGTGGCTAGGGAGGTATCCAAACAGTTCTATGGGTTCAACTTGGGCTACTCATTCATTCATGTGCTCCTTCATGCATCACTAACTATGCAACACATTATTGCTGAGAGCTCTTATGTGACACGGTCTGTGCTACATTCATGCATCAGAGAATGCAGCAGACAGGTCATATAACCTTACAGATGTAGACAGAGTTTCCATCCCACCTGGTCCTGCAGCCAGCCATTCAGTCTCAAATAAGCACACAGAGGCTTATATTATTTATAAACTGGCCGATGGCTCAGGATTCTTATTGCTAGCTCTCTCTTAATTATCATTCCATAACTGTTAATCTATGTATTTCCACATGGTCTTATCTTACTGGAGAACACCTGGTACAAACTATCTTCCTATTAGCTACATGATGTCTCCTGGCAACTCACTCACTGCCTTCCTCTTCCTAGCATTCTCTTAGTCTGGTAGCCCTGCCTATACCCCCTGCCTGGCTACTGGCCAATCAGCATTTTATTAAACCAATAATAGAAACAGCATATATTCACAGCGTACAGAAGGATATCCCCTGTCATGCAGGACTCCAGGATCTTCAGGGAGACAGGCACTTAGCACATGAGGCTCACTTCAGGACATGGTGTCACCATAGTCCCTTGCACATTTTTTTTCTGCTAGTCTTTGAGCTTGGGTTAAAATAATAGGTTACTGAGCTCGAACACACCAGACAGTGAGAAGGAGGGCCCCATTGAGGAGGGCACGCAGACTTGGAAGTGGGTCAGACTGTGAC
This sequence comes from Phodopus roborovskii, assembly GCF_943737965.1. Classification (NCBI taxonomy): domain Eukaryota; kingdom Metazoa; phylum Chordata; class Mammalia; order Rodentia; family Cricetidae; genus Phodopus; species Phodopus roborovskii. Next base: position 14,239,848 of record NW_026126558.1, on the reverse strand, counting down.
TTCCCTTCTTGTTCAGGACAGTGGGATAGCAGAGGAGGGTGGACCCTGCCACCAGAAATTCAAGGCTTCCAGGCAGATGCTGTTTGCTCACTGAACGCTCATTCTCCTGGTCACTTCAACTTATGTTTGCTTTTCCTTCTGCCCACGTAGGTTACAGATTTCAGAGCTTGTTAAGTCTAGGGATGGAGGGGGACCCAATATACATACTGAAATGAGCTCAAAGTTACCAGTGAGGTCTGAGATATGATGACAGAATCCTTCCTTGAATAGTGGCTGGTGCTAGGTGTGTGTGTGTGTGTGTGTGTGTGTGTGTGTGTGTGTGTGAGTGTGTGTGTGTGTGTGTGTTGTGGTCGTCTGCATGTATGAATGCTCATCATTTGCATGCAGTGCCGTGGAGACCCGAAGATGTCATCGAATTCCTCGGTACTAGATTTATAGGTAATTGTGAGCTACCATGTGAATACTGGAGAAGAAACTGGGTCTTGTAGAAGAGCAGCTACTGCTCTTAACCACCATGCTATAGCTCCAGGCCCTTGTTGAACAATTTTTGATTCCTTTTCATTTTTTATTATTTTCCTTCACTGTGTAAGCTATTTCCTCTAATGTATAGATAAGAGAAATTAAAGTTCAGGTGGCTGATATGACTTAACCAAGGCTACAAGAAGCCTGGAAGGTACAGAGCTAGTGTTTGAACCTCTATCTACCAGATGTTGCTAGCCTGACCCTTTCAGTCCTGCTCCTGAGTACAATTCATCCCACTGTTGAAGATGCAAAGTCAGACAAGTATTGCTAGTGACATGGAGAAGCCAGAACCCTTACAGTTTGCTGGTGGGAATGTCAGGTGACATGTAGCCCTTTGGAAAGAAATCCAGCAGTTTCTGAAATGACCAAACTACCCCACTCCCAGCAAGTCCACTCCTATGTAAATACTAAATAGCAATGAAGTGAGCTCGAAGACTTGCCCATGAGCAGAGGAATGCCACTGCATTATTCATAGCAGCAAAATGATCAAAACAACCCTAGTGCCCATAAACACACAAATGGGTAAATAAGTTGTAGCAAATCCCCATAACTGTTCTTCAGCCTTGAAAAAGAGTGGGACACTGATGTGAGCATGAGTCAGTTACAAGAGACCACCCACATAGGATACAATTACATACATATGTAACTCCCAGTACAGGGACAGAATGTAGGTGGGTAGCTTGGAAGTGGGGGAGTTCATAGCAGGGAGGGGAGAATAATAGGTAAAATGGACTGAAAAGGCTTGCAGTTGGCTGGAGGCTTGAGTCTGAATGAGCTGAACCCATCAGATTGTACATCTTAAGTAGTTGGATTAGATGGAACAAGGAAGGGGCCTTCAGGCTTTGCTCTCAGCAGAGCCATTCGGAGCAACATCTCCACCTGGCCACAGATGCCCTCCTGGGATGCCAGCTTGTGTGATAGCCTCTGAGCCTCTGTAAGAGACTGGGAGTGGTCACCCAGGTACAAGTCCATAGTAGCCACTGAAGGCAGCACTAACTGTTCAGACCACTTTCAACTCTTCCCTTGAAGTGCAAATGTTTACCAGGTCTAATCAGGAGAAATGAAAAAGCACACGTCTCATTCTGACCACGTCACCCCTGATCATAGGTGTTGTTAAAACAGCGTGTTCATGACTTTATAAATATTCCAAGATTTATTTTGAAGCCATGTTTCATTATTCCTATGCTATGATTAAATATTGAGACTATTGCTTTTCCAATTGTTCTAGTGCAGTATTTAATGAGTGCAATTAAATGGAAAAATTGCCTTTTTAACTGCTGATAGTCCATTAGTGTCTCTGTCTCTTCAGAAAAGAAAAGAAGTGAATTATTAGAATGACAAATGAGGAAAAGTTCCCACCGTGATGGAGAGGTGCGATTTCCCTCCACATAATCTTCAATTAGTGATCTCTGTAAGAGGGTGTTTTTCAAAAGGGTAATAGAGAAGTAATGAGATCAGAAGGAGGTCAACCCGGCCTTCTCTCTCTGGCAGTTTGATTAATTTATTCCTCCTTCTTGGAGATTGCTGCAAGGGGCTTTTGTCGTCCCATGTTTTTCATGGGACCATAGCATGAGTGACTACTGATATATTCACTTCCAGGCAAGCAAGCAAGCCTGCTGCCCTGAAACACAGGGGTCAAGGATTAGGGTCTCCGTCTCTCTCTCTCTCTCTCTCTCTCTCTCTCTCTCTCTCTCTCTCTCTCTCTCTCTCTCTCTCTCTCTCTCTCTTTCTGGCATTTGTTTTCTTTTGGTTTTTGCTTTGGCACCTTTGGATGCTGATGACAAGGATGCTGGTGATAAAAGAAATAATGTTAAACAAAATCAATGTCTTGAAGCAGGAGAGATGTCTCTGCAATTAAAAGCACTTGCTGCTCTTGCAGAGGACTCGCTCAAGTTTGGTTCCCAGCACCCATGCTAGGTAGTTCATAGCTGCCCGAATTGCCAGCTCTAGAGAATCTAAAGTATTTTCCTAGCTTTCACAGGTACCCATACAAACATACACACTAGTAAAAATTAAAAATCATAAAAAATATTGACCTTCTGACACCAGATGCCTCCTAGGGTCATGTGCCCGATACCAGGCTAAGTGCAGGCTCTGTTTATTCCCCACAGAACCCATGATCTGGCAGGTTGAGGAGTTAAGCTCAGATAGCTACCCCACTCTTTACAGTTAAGGAGCCAGGTACTGTTTTGAATCCCTATCTGCCTTTGAACTTTTGGTATTCTCTTTAGAGTACACAGCCCATGAGTTTTCTTCGTTCCAGTATATGGAAGTGCAGGGAACAGGCCACACAGCTGGAACCAGCTGGGGGAAGTGGACCAGTGGGGATCTTTACAAACCAGCAAGCATACCAGGTACCACTATGCACTTTGTGTTAAGGAAGAATGTGCTCACTGCAGAGACATAGACTGCAGGGTTCCACAATGTGTGGATGAATGCCACTTTCGGTTCACTTCTTCTTTTCTTTGGACACCTGCACCCCCCAGCATTGTTTTCCTATGATGGTGTCATGTTATAATCATTCCCTGGGGAAACAGACAACTGTGCAGCCTCATCACACACAGGAAGCACAACTCCAACCCGACCCAACTGCTGCTTACTGTGTGCCTTAAGAGAAGTTATTAAACTCCTCTGGCCAATCTCTCAATATCCGTCAAAGTCTCTTTCTCTCACCTCAGGCTATATTACTAAAAAGGAAAATATAGTATGTTTTCTGGTATGCTGTTCATGTCTAATATTCAAAAATATTGACAGATTTCGGAGTTTTTGTTTGCCACTGATATGGAGTCATCCTTCTCAATTTGATGTTCAAGACCACAATAAGTTTAAATTACGGACCTAACTTCTATTGACAAAGGTTATTTCCTTCATTTCAGACATGCCTTTTTGCAGTAAAAGCTCAATTTTTGGATCCTTGGAGGTTGTGTTCTTTTTGAATATTGAGTGTTGAACTTGCCATGTGGTAAAACCTGACAAACATGAAAACAAAACAAAACAAACAAACAAAAAAACCCCACTCTTCTAACAACTTGTTTTGCTTTTGGTATATCCCCCAGGAGGCTTGTCATGTTAGCCACCCCTGGATTCCTGGGTCCCAGTGATAGCCCTGGGCACCACCTCCCCCAGGAGCCTCTACAAGGACTTGGATTTTGACCTTGTGCATTCAGGTTCCTAAGTTAGCTGATGTTGAGGAAACTGGCCCAGCCCATCCAAATCCGGAGTTCATTTATACAGCAGCTATGGGACTAAATTATGGTTCAGGTCTGTCTTATGAAAGATGATAAATGAATATGTCACATTGGGAAAGAATCCACTTTGTCATCGTATGACAGCCTGGCTTGATTTGTTCGAGGCAGCTTCCTACAAGTCCGGATGGGGGTATAAGGCATGCAGGCTGAGCAGGCCAGCCCCCTGCCTGTTTCTGGGGTCTGGGGCATCTTGATTGGGCTGTCTCAGCCCCTGCAGCCCCAGATAGGAGATGACTTTACTGGACAGTGATGATACTTCATAGTCTGGAGTTTGGTTGCATTTGGGGATTAGGAACACTCAGCAACCATAAATCATGACCAATCTCTTGCAGTCTGAAGGGGTGTTGTTGCACACTTCATGCTAGCTCCCAGTGGAAATGTCAGCTGGACAAAACACGAAGCTTCCACAACCTATCCCCCTCCCCCCTTACAACTGTTCTTTGGTCTTTCAAGTAGGGATGCATTCTTCCAAATCTCAAGGAGATAACATATTTTTTATTTATTTACTCATTCATTTTTAGTTTTGTTTTTTTGGGGATTTTTTGTTTTTTTTTTGTTTTTGAGATGGGGTTCCTTATATGTCCAGCTTAGCCTAACACCAGATATTTAGTTTAAGTTGACTTTGAAGTTCTGATCGTCTTTGCCTCATAGTGATATAAGAAACCCATTGTTTTTTGTTTTGTTTTGTTTGTTTGTTTGAATACAGTATTTCTCTGTATTGTTTTGGAACCTGTCCTGGAACTAGCTCTGTAGACCAGGCTGGCCTGGAACTCACAGAGATCCACCTGCCTCTGCCTCCCTAGTGCTGGGATTAAAGGTATTCACCACCAATACCCAGCTAAGAAACCCATTTTTAGTAATAATTTTTCTCCTTAAGAGCCCCATGACTATGGTCATGTTACTTTGTCTAAGATGTTTCTAGGCAAAAACAACTCTAGCAACCCCTAGAACTTCCCAGAGATAACTTTGAAAGGAGGGAATGGTTGAATTCTTAGCTCTTATGTCCCCTGCCTCAGCCTCCAGAGCCCTGGGATTCCAGGAAACCCCACCACAGCCTTCAGAGCCATCCTTATGTTTCTGTAATGAGAAAAACTCCAGCTCCAGAACAAATGAATGAAAATTTGCTTATGCTTGAGGCAATTCATGTGATAGCAAAACTACATGGGAGCTAGCCTGGTCTTCTTTGTAATCTAACAGCTTCCTATCAATTTCACTGCAGAAGGTGGGCCTGCGTTGGCACCAGAGTTGCTTCAGGGTATGTCATCAGTGAACTTAGAAACTTTTTTAAAGAAAGGGAAGAAAAAAAAGCAAGCTGGGCGTTGGTGGTGCATGCCTTTAAACCCAGCACTCCAGAGGCAGATAGATGCAGGCGGATTTCTGTGAGTTCCAGGCCAGCCTGGTCTACAGTTCGAGTTCCAGGACAGGCTCCAAAGCAATACAGAGAAACCCTGTCTTGAAACAAAACAAATCAAACAAACAAACAAAAAACAAAATCAGAAAAGAAGAAGAAGAAAGAAAAAGAGCACTTGAATCCCCAAGCATATACCCAGATTTTACTTTTCCATTTCTACCTATTGGTTGATTGGTGGGTGGATTTGTGCTATGTGGTGTTGAGACTGAAACCAGAATTATTATACTCTTAGCACTGAATAAACTGCATCTGAGGGTGGCAGTCCTGTAAGAGTGTGCTACTATGAAGGTTCACTGCTGTGTTCACAGATTGATGTTTCCTGGGGACCTGCTGTGCTCTGTGTTGGGAGCCAAAGGGTATTGAGATACAGAAAGGACAAAGAATGAAATCAGGTGGCTGGTGGTGTCACCGTGTAAGGCTTCACATGGAAACAAGGAGCATTTTCCCTATTTTAGACCCAGGCTGTGCTGAAAACCTTCCCCCAGCTAAGCAAAGGCGCTTTTCACAGGCTGTCCAGGTCCTCCATGCTGTGGTCTCAAGGCAGGCAACCTTTGCTGACACGGTTTTAATTATCATAAGAAACCATTACAGTGAAATTACAACCCGGGGGCATCTATGCACTAACATTTGGTTCTAGTTTTTCTTGAGACAGGAATTTCCTCCTCTGGCTACCCATGGTCCAGCCAGTTCTCCTCTACTGCATTTTGGGGGACTGGCTCTCGGAAAGAAATAAAAAAGGATGAAGAATGGGGGATGGGAACAGTGGTGTTTCTTAGAATAGCCCTCTGCCTTGGAGGTTCTGGAAGGAGTTGTGTCTGTATTGGCCTACCCTGTCACTGATGGGCTGGAACAACAGCAAAAATAGCTCTTGAGGCTTTGTGGCAAGGGTAGCTTGGCTTCAGAGCTGGTGGAAGCATTTGACGGGCACCTGAGGCCAGGTATCAGGGTTTAGTGGCTAATTCTGTGCTGTTTGGCAGTGTTCACAATATGAAAAAACAAGGCATTTCCTTCACACACTCCTAGCCAGTGTAGACAGTCACAGAGGAGGGTCCTTTACAATGTCCATGCATTGTAGACAGGACAAGTGTAAGAAGGTGTGTTTTCTCTGTTCTTGTAATAACAATTTGTATAATTTCATTTGCATTGTCTACCTGGCATTAAGCACCCCCCCCACACACACACACAGAGAAAACGACTGGAAAAATCCTACCCAAAACTGATGATTAGAAAATACTAGATGCTTTTGTTAACCAAGTATATTCACTTTAATGAATGCTGGTGTAGTGATAAAGGCCTGTCATCCTAGCTACTAGAGAGGCTGAGTCAGGAGGGTCTTAAGTTGAAGTCATTTTTGTGAGACTCTGTCTCCTGGGACAAAGCAAAAATAAAAGGGTTGGTAGGATATAGCTCAGCCATGGAGCACTTGTCTCTCAAGTATGAGGACTTGCTCTTTCCCCAGTCCCCCAAACACAGTAACATCAACAGTCAGACAAAAACCCTTATCTATAGGAATGTACTTACTGGTATTGAGCTCTAGAGTTAAAAGTCAATTTACATTATAAATGTTATTTTCTCATAAGTCTTCAGAAAAAAAAATGATGGATTTCCAACAAGGCACAGCCTCATATGAATGTCCTCATCTTTGGGCTTTAGCAGAGTGCAGCTAGGGATAAGATGTTCCCACTCTGTCATCTGTGTGAAGATGCTCCCTTCTGAGGGTAAAGTTTAGATATTTTTTCTCACTCTCCTCACCCACCCTCAAGGAGAAATTTAATTTACTATTTTATGTGTACTCTTTAAACTTCCTCCTGGAAACAGAAGAAAATAAAATTAGATTTTTGTAAGCTGAGATGCTATGCATGTTAGTTTTATTTTCAATACTGGTAAAGTCATCTTTCTCGTTTATTTTTAAACACTTCCTCATAATATAAATAATCTAGTCGTTTCTGTTGCAGCCCGTTTATTCAGACAGGTAGGAGTTGGCGCTAAAGATTGGCGTTAAATTGAGGAAATCATTCATGTAGTAAATAAGATAATTTGTTTTTGCCCAAAAAGATTAAAATATAGATTTTTTTCAATGTCTGTATTATTTTTAACACCTACAGTCCCTGAATATGTTTGATTCAGATTTGCAATCCATAATTTGAAAGGGCTTTTTATTGCAATTAAACTAAAATATTTTTCAGTTAAAGAAGCCAGCACTGAGGGTGTTTTCTGCTTGAGGAATCTTCTATGCCCATTTCTTTTCCTCCTCTTCTTCCATCCTCCTCTATTGCCTCCTCCTTTTTTGCTAAATAAAATGTTCATGTGGACAGTTGTGTGTCAGCTCCTAAACAAAACTAAGAGGAAAGAGGAAACTGACATAATTGGTTGGTACTTGTATACCTTTTGCAACTTAGTGTCACTGTCCAAATAAGAAAACAATAACCTAATTATATACTATTATGTAAAGTCTCCTGACTGTGTCTTATTTTTGTGTGTATACACAAATTCTTTGGAGACTGCCTTAATAATATTGGCTTTTGTCTTAGTTAGGGTTTTCATTGCTGTGAAGAGACACCATGACTATGGCAAATCTTATAAAGAAAACATTTAATTGAGTTGGCAGCTTAAAGATTGAGAGGTTCAGTTCATTGTCATGATGGGGAGAATGGCAGCAGATGTGGTGCTGGAACAGTAGCTGAGAGTCCTACATAGAGCAGCAGCAGAATGTGGGCTGACACATTGGGCAGTATCCTGAGCACAGGAAATCTCAAAGCCTGCCCTGACAGTGATGCAATTCCTCCAACAAGGCCACACCCACTTCAACAAAACCACACCTCCTAATAGTGCCACTCCTTTGAAATTATGGGGACCAGTTACATTCAAACTACCACAGTAGTCATTTGTTTATTCTCTGTTTATTAAGAGGCAGAAGTTACTGTTTGGGAATCTGTCCTTCTCCACCTACGGATTATTCCCAAGTCATTGCTTGGCTGCTTACAGTTCCAGAAACATCCACTATTGTGTATCTATTTCCTCTCAATGAAAACTTGAATTTGAGGGCAGGGAACTTCTTAAGACTTAGGAAGCAATGAGGGAGTAAATGATTTACAAGGCTCAGGACGTTCCTGAAAGTCACAGGTTTCACAATGCCTGGCCACCTCCAAGCTTAAACAGGTGACAGATATGGGGAAAAGCTTCCTGCAGGTCCACTAGGAAGCTTCAGATGCATAGCTTTTTAAGTCCTTACCCACTGGGATGGTTATTCAGTGATGTAACTGCCTTTGAGTCATCCACACTACCATAAGTTTCCACAATAAACTCACTGCTTCTCTCCTCTGGACTTGGGTGAAACCCTTTATTTGTCCCTTTGTTGGTGCCCTATCTGGGATGAATAGTTATGTGTTCACTTTCTCCCTAAGAAAAGCTACACCACACCTAGGTAGACCGTGAGCAGCTTCAATGCAGGACAACTGGTTTGCCCTCTCTGGTGTCAGGACCCAGCACCCTCCTGAACTGAGGGAGCCTGGGATATGTAGGGGCTGAATGAATCCAGAAGCTAACATGCTGAAAGATGGATGTTCGTCAAAAGCCAGCATTTTATCCAAGCCATTCAGTCCACACTGACAGTGACTTATTCCACTTGCTCAAGTTCAAAGACTTTCGTTCATCTCCTCCAAATATTTATATAGTTTAGTTAATAGGATAATGAGCTATATTTTTGGTGGCTAATGAGCTGTTGATCAGATATGATGATCCTAGCTCGAATTATCCCTGATGATAGTTTTAATAATAAAAGTTGATCGTGGTGATTGACAAGAAGTAACTCTTGAGGGATGTGTGTCCATATGAGTTGGGGGTGTGAAGGCATGCATGGGAAAAGGTGAGGGGATAATGCCAGATGTCCTGCTCTCTCACTCTCTACCTTATTTGTTCAGTTTGGACAGGGTCTCTTACTGAACCTGGAGTCCACTGTGGTTTTGCCAGGCTGGCTTGCCAGTGAGTCCAGCTATCTTTCTGTCTCTGTCCCACTGGGGATACAGGCATCTGCAGTCATTCCAGTTTTTTACATGTATTCTGGATTGTAGGTCCCTCATGCTGGCCATGCAAGAAGGACTTTTACCTACTCAAGCATCTTGCCCAGCTTTGTTGTTGTTGTTGTTGTTGTTGTTTTTTTTTTTTTTATTAAGTCAGTGTCTCACATAGCCTGGGTTGGCCTTGAACTCTCCAGTAGCCAAGGAAATCATGGACTCAAACTCCTGAATCTCTTGCCTCCAGCTCCCAACTGCTGGGAATACAAGTGTGTGCCACCATACGCAGGGAGAACGCATATTTACTGGGTGCTCTTTTTGCTCTGTTCAGAAAACTTACACTATTAACCTCAAGGGTTCTACCATTTTTATTATCCCCATTTTATAGATGAAGAAACTGAGACTCAAAGAATTGAAATTTTCTTTGTGTCACACAACCAGTGAGCTGTCAGAAAGACAGCATGTTTGATCTGTCTCCAAGGCCCATGCTCTTAACTGTGCAATCATAAACCATATTAATTGTTCAGAACCTGTGTTGGCATGGTTCTTCAGAGGAACAGAACCTATGGATAATTCCTGAAGGCCTGGAGGAGTCCTGGAGATCCACTGGTCTTTAGTCATCAGTGGAAGCCTGAAGAAACTGGCTTCTGCTATCAGCAAGGCAAGTAGCAGCAGAAAGAGCACCAGCAGCTGTGGCAACAGGGTTAGATGAACTCATCAAGAGGGTGTCACCAGTGAGACAGGAAGGCAAATAAGCCAAAAGCAAAGGCTGGGGCCTTCTTTCACACAATTGTCATGAGAAGGTGCTTCCCCCATTTAGAGTTGGTCTCCCTGGTTTGTATAGCCTGATCAAAAAGATCCCCGGCAGTTATGCTTGTCTGCTTATCTTTGAGTTGATCTGGATCCAATCAAGACAACGGAGACTAGCTATCACAGAACCCTTGTACAAACAGTTCAAAAGCCCCTTTCAAGCATACTTCTTCACTTGGATATTCTGCCTAGGTGGGTAGAACCCTATGCTTTCTGAGGCTGTGTGTTGTGGTTTTACAAGCTCGTTTTCAGGTGTAAATAGACAACAGAACTTTAGGAAGCATTATAATTCTGGGGATTTAGCATCATCTGTTCTGACCCGATAGTTTGTTTAAAGCACACTGAGAGAGTGTTAAGATTTACTCCTAACATTCACCACCCATCCAAAATACTTCAGTGTCTCATATTTATAGAATTCTTTTTCTGAAAGACATATGCATATACCCACAGACACGTGCTCATCTTAAATGACACTAATGGGAATGTAGCGACGCTCCCTTCCAGTCTTCAGGAATACATATTTCATGAGTTGGAGGCATGTGGGTTGTCGGTGCATGTAAGTTTATTGGTACATTAGTGACAAATGGCTGCTTTGTACAATTGTCACCTAAAGTTCTGACTTAAGTTATCTGGAGTCTGGTTTTATTGAAGATGAGTCTGAATGTAAATGATGAGTGCAATTATGGAATTCCAGTTAAAAGTACAGTGAGGAACTGGAAAGGCCACAGCAGAAAGGGCATTATCCTTGCCTTCATCTGTTTTCCTTTAGAAGCCTTGCATGATCCATCCGTAGTAAATATTTCATGTACTTTGCATATCAGTCCGAGTTCCCTCTGTGAGGTCAGGTAAATGGAATGTAAATCCCCACTGCATGTACTCCAAACAGTAAAATGGTGTTATTTGATGTTACACAGCATAAACATGCAGATTTGATTCCCCCTCTACTCGTGCTGTAAAAACAAAGTTTTTAAAGTGGTTAGCCATACCTGGAAATGTAAATGCATCCGCCTAATGTAATGCCAAAGAAAAATTAAGACAAATGATACCACACGGCTGCCACAAACTGCGGCTCGTTCAAAATTCACTTTAGTTATTATGCTGTGAGTGCGGGCTCTCACCCTCCTCTGTGAACACACAGTTTATGTTGAATGCAACATGAATCATTTTAATAGACCAAGCAAAAAGTCCCCAAAGTCGATTTTCAAATTATGAACCTTGGAACAGAATATAACAACAGCGAACAACAAATAGTTTAGACTTAAGCTCTGAGCTCTGGGTGAGCCATTAAAGAGACAGGGAGCACTTTTGCTAGGATGCTGCACGGTTCTTAGCCTAATGGCAGAAATAACAGAAACTGTGGCTTGTAGTGCAGCTCTTCCAGCCATCGTTCTATTCAATTAGTTTTGCATTTGTGTAATCAAGATATTCCCAAACAGAGCATAGAGTTGAATATTGTTCAGAACTAATTGTACGTATTATAAATCCAAGAAATAATTTAAGTGACTCAGTTCCAACAGAGGGAGGGAAAGCAACACTTTTAAAAATAGCTAACTAAACGAAATGTTAACCCATATGGGAGACGTTTCCAAAGAACTCTAACCACCCACCTGGAAAATGGGGAAGCCCCTCCTTAGAAAAGAGTGTTCAGCAGTGGAGAAATGGCTTGACAATTAAGAGTGCTCCCTACTCTTCCAGAGGACCTAAATTCTGCTTCCAGCATCCACGTCATGTAGCTCACAACCTGTAACTCCAGCTGCTGAGGATTAGAAACCTTCTGATGGCAGAGGACATGCATGCACACACAGACACACACACACACACACACACACACACACACACACACACACCCCACAATAAAATAATAAAATAACTTTTAAATCTTCAAGTCATAACTGAATGCAGTAAAAATTAAGTTAATAGAGGAGATGCTGGGTTTTTTTGTTTGTTTGTTTTTTGTTTTTTTTTTTTTAGGAGGCAAGCTGAAATGAGCATTTATTACCACATGCCTGGAGGTAGAGAGCAGAGGTCTTCAGTAGACCTTGAACCATCTTGTGCATCACCTAGCTTATCCAACACAGATCTTGACCCTTGTCCAGACTAGTTGAATCAGAAGCTTGGGACTTCAGTGAGGCCCTGGGATTGGAGTTGTAACAGGCCAGACTGTGGTGGGTGATCAGATTGATAACCTGCATTCTGATTATGTGGCACCAAGATTGGGACCAAACATTTGCATTTGTAAATGGTACTCAGATTTGGATGTAGGTCCTAATTTTCTGGTCAATGAAATGACAAGCCAACAGTTGCTCAGGTGGAAGACAGAGGAGAGTTGAAGGCTTGTGTCAGACAAGAAGTCCAGCCCCCAACTTTCCCATCTGTACTTTGGGATTTTTTTGTTACTATTTTATTTGTTATTTATTTGAAACAAGTTCTCATGTAGCCCAGGCTGATTTCAAACATGTAGCAGAGGCTGAACTTAAATTCCTATTCCTCCTGTCTATTTGTTAAGGGCTAGGATTACACATGTGTACCACCATGCCTGGCTTTGGACTTCAGAAGGTAATGTCCTATTGGCTACAACTTCTTGTTTCTGTTTGAACACAGACCCAGTGCTGCCATGATAAAATGGCTTGGTGAGTCAAGTTCTTACCCCCAATTTGACTCCATAAGTTTGATCCCCAGAACACACAGAGTGGAGAACTCTTCTGTAAGATGTCCTCTGATCTCCATGAACTATGGTATGCATATGCCCCCACTCACAGATCATTAAGTATTTAAAAATAAATATTAATGGTTGACAATTCTGGATCTTTAAAGTGATGTTTCCTGACCTTAGATGATAGTGTATTAATTCTTCTAAAAACCTTTGTGCAGTTCAAAGAAAACATGTTTTGGGCAGGTAACTAGATGATACACTCCCAAACCTTAATTAAGTATATGTAGATCATAGAACATTTATGTTGGGGGGGATTTAATGTACAGCTTTAGTGTCATAGCATAACTGAGCAGAGTTGTTTACATCCCTTACCCCAGGATAGGACATAGAAATAGCATCTTGTATTACCTACTTGTCATAATGAAGAAACCAATGCTGATGTTATGACTACCTAAAATCCTTAGTGTATGTTAAAGTTCTCTTCTTGTGTTGGGATTAACATATACATGATGTCATAACACCACTGCCATGTGCAGAGCATAGTTTCACTAGTGTAAAATTCTCCCTGGGAAGTGTTCTTAAAAAACAAAAAACACTGTCTAAGCTTGAGAGATAGCTGTCAGAGCAGTATTTACTGTACATACACAAGGAACAAAGTTCAATTCTTAGAACCCATACTTAATGAGAGAGAGAGAGAGAGAGAGAGAGAGAGAGAGAGAGAGAGAGAGAGAGAGAGAGAGAGAGAGAGAGCTGTCTGTCACAGGGCTAATAATCCCAGCTCTGAGGAGGCAGAGACAGGCCTGCCAACCTACTCATTTCTGTCAGTGAGTTTCAGGCCTCTCTCAATAAAACAAGATAGAGGGCCACTAAGGACACTTGGGGGGGCAAGTGCATGCCCAGCCACAATCCCCAACACCCACATTCAACTGTTGACTTATGCCACTTCTTGCTCTAGCCATGCTCAGGAAACTAAGTATATCTGGGCTTGAGGGTCTCAGTGCTCAGAATGGGACAACCCATATGCCCAGGTTGTTGTAATAATTGCAGCAATTGAATCCTGAAGCTTAGAGTTACTTCCCTTGCTTTATGTTTTGGGTGTAAGTACTGAGTTCTGTGACTTCAGCAGTTAAGCTGGAGTATGTATCCCATCTCTTTCTGGTAGGTCCTTTCTCTTATTGGAGTATTTGGGAGACCTTACTGAATTCTGCATCAGATAACGCAGCAGCCACTTTGATAACAGTGGCACTTTCTTCCTTTGGTTCATTTTGGAGACTTTTTTTTTTTTTAATGTTTGTTTGTGTCGCTTTGAGACGGTAATCTCTGGCTGGTCTCAGACTCATTGTGTAGCTGAGGATGGACAGGCAGTTCTCATCTGACTGCCTCCACCTCCCTTGTTCTGGAATTACAGACATGATCTACCACACCTGGCTCATTTTTTTTAAAACAACACATACAGCTGTTCTATTTTAAGTGACGGGTTCCAAGCTATCTAGGAAGGAACCATGGTTAATATTTTGTGTCCTGCGTTTGTCATCACATGGCATAGTGCTAACTAAGGTCTCCTATGTAAACAAGAAAAGACAGTTTAATATTTTGAATTAAATCAGAGCTGCATAAAAGTTTCTTATTTTAAAAGCCAACCAGATTTTTATCTCTTGCCTTGTTTGCCCCCAAATGCTTCAGGAGCAATGGGAAGTACAGACACTATTGCCTCATAGACCTCTAACCCCTAAGGGTTGGAATACTTTATAATATCTCTGTATGTACTTCTTTGATGTAAGGCCAGGCATGTGTGTAGATTAGACGGTAACCTCAGATTATCTTGCCACCTTCTTTGAGGCATGATCTCTTATTTGCCAATGAGTACACCAGGCTGGCCCATGAGCTCCAGAGGCTTTTCCTGTGTCTGCCTCCCATCTCACTATAGGGGCACTTCTGGGATTGAATGCACAGGCTTGCATTCCTACATTCAGTTTTATGTGGGGTTGGGGGATTGGAATTAAGGTCCTCCTGCTTGGCTGCAAGCATTGTGCACACTGAGTCTTCTCCCCAGCCTTCAATACTTTGTTTAATCCATGAGGACACAGTTGTTGTTTTCTGCAGTCATAAAGAGATGAGCAGTTATGCCTGCTGTTGCAAACTGTCTTCTGCAGGTTGGTTCCCCCTCCCCCTTTGGGATAAGCATGTCTTTATGTTAAATTGTTTTACTGTTGTTTCCTTAAAGGATCTAAGTACTCGTGAAATATCTGTACGGAAAGCTAGTTTGCAATTTCCACAAATAATCAGAAGAATCTTTCATTGAAGAAAATTATTTTTAAGATGCCTATTTTCCCCATAAATATTTTCTTAGCATTAGAGATAGGGCAATAGGGCCTTAATCTACCATGAATTCAATTTAGAAAATAGAAATGAGTGAGGAATACAAATTGCGGGCTGGAATGGTGTAAGCCTAAACAGGACTTTGTATTTAAATGCTCCCCCTGCTTCCCTTCTTCACCCATGTCCTTCTTTCTCATCTTTGTTCTTCACTTTTTTGTTTTTTATTCAATTATTTATTCTTTCTATTTTCTTCATTTCTTTTTGTAAAACTTACAAGTGTGTGCAGTTCCGAGTCAGAGTAATGGATTTCTTTTTTAATTTTAACTTTAATTCATTACTCTGTGGTAGGGTCTGTGTGTGTGCCCACTGGTGCATGGTCATAAGTGATTGGTTACTCTGTGGTAGAGTCTGTGTGTGTGCCCACTGGTGCATGGTCATAAGTGATTGGTTACTCTGTGGTAGGGTCTGTGTGTGTGCCCACTGGTGCATGGACATCTGTTGAGGTGAGAGGACAACTTTTGGTAGTTGGTTCTCTCCTTCCACTCTGGGATTCAGGGGTCAACTTCAGGTTGTCAGGCTTGCAAAAGCACTTTCACCCTCTGAGTCTTCTTGCTAGCCCCCAAATAATGCATTTCTTTTAAGCTTTTCTTTGAAAAATTAAAGTGATTCTCAATATCATCTCTACTCCATCTCTAGCTTTTTTTTTTAGTGGATTCCTTTGGCCCCTATGGCTTTAGACACACCCTACTTGTCACTGTGGGCTGTCCAGTTTAACATCTTACCTGTGAGCTTGCTTCCCTTTCCTTGGCCCACTGTCATGTACATTTTTTTGTCTTAGTTCCTTGCAGTCCAGTTATATAATGATTATAAGAAGATAATTTAGTGTTTGCATTGCGCAATTTGTAAATATTTCACAGTGTTGCAACAGAGCATATTAAAATGTTATGTTTTGTGTGTGTGTGTGTGTGTGTGTGTGTGTGTGTGTGTGTGTGTGTGTGTAAACCAGAGGACTGTTACAAGCATTTCTCCCACCAGCCTGGTCCCAGAGCCTTGTCAGCCCCAAATAACACACAAAAACGCTGTATTAGATATAAAGATGTTGGCCTACTACTACTGTTTCTTATTGGCTAGCTCTGTCTTAAATATTAACCCATTTCTATCACATTGCCTAGCTCTGTCTTAAATATTAACCCATTTCTATCAATCTCAGTGTTTCCACTTGGTCTTATCTTACCAGAGAGGGTCCAGACCTCTTTTTCCTCTAGTCTCTACATCTTGAATCTCTTTTCTGCTACATCTCCCAGAATCTTCCTTGTCTCCTAATCCCACTGCCTTTCTATTTGCCACCAGTGCTTTATTCATTAACCAATAAGAGAAACATATTTACAGAATGACGTCTCCTCTTTTCTGTCTAAAATAAAAAGAAGGGTTTTAATTTTAACATAGTAAAATTACATTAAAAACAGTTATTAAGCAAGAACTATAGTTAACAATATTTAGTCCATTAACATTATGAAGAACTAAAGTAAATATTCTATCATCTATCCTATCTTTGTGATTCTAAAGTCTTATAAGTAACTTATCTTTAGTCCTAACTAAGGAAAATTATAACCATAACTATCTGTCTTCAACTCCATCAAAGACCACAGAAGGGTAATATTTAAACTCTAGGAATGGCAGAGACAACTAGCTGCTTGGTCAGTCACCTGAAGTTCTTCTGTAATGTTCCATTGTCAGCCTATAGGCCATAGTGTGTCTGACAGAGTCCTCAGCAAAGCAGGAAACTTTAAACTATCCGCCTATTGGCAATTTGTCAGTCACTTTTCTCTGTGTCCTGCAGACTATCTGGCAGACCTTTCTATGAAACAGGAACCCTGTAGCACTGTCCATCTTGTTTGAGCAGTCACTTTTCTGTGGGTCCTGCATGTCCAGTTTATACAGCAAAAAGTCAAACAGTCTAGACAAGAGCAGTTTCTTGCCCGAATGGCTAGTCTTGCCATATTGGGTGTAAACTCCATACGGAGTTTCTTCGATGTCTATCTTCCCTTCTAATGAAGTTGGTCTTGCCAGGAGCAGTTGTGCCATATTCTGTAGGTCTTTGAAAGGTTTGTAGGGTGCCTATCCATTTGAAATATATCTCTGTATATCTAGAAATTCTAACTGATGTAAGTTTTGATTATTATAGTAACTATCTTTAATCTGTACTAAATTATATATTACATTTTAAAATGAGCTAAATACACAATACCTACACAAGAGGAGAAATATACATATCACAAAATTGACATTAAATTTGTATCAATAAATGAAAGTCCACACCAATGCAAAATATTCATTCCTATATCATAATCCCCCTTTTACCTTTAAAAGGAGATTGGTTGTGGCCATTAACCATTTATAACCAACCTCATTTAAATGAAAACAAACATTTATAAACAATATTTGGGAATATAGGCATTGTTCTTTCTAAACTGCTTCCTGCTGGTAGGGGGTGCTATCTTGGGGATCCCAAGAAGATGCAGAAATTCTGGCTGTAATGGTCTACAAGGGGCCTTGTCCCAGATATTTTGAATGTTGGATCAGCTGAGACACTGTTTCAGGAGGTCTTGCTTGATGAAACCATGTTAGTCTGGAAGGAATTCACAGCTTCCCCCCCCCCCCCCGTGGAAACAAAAATAGAAATTCTTTTTACCAGTAACCTGTCATTAGACTTAAATTTGGAAGTCAAAGCATTTTTAAAATATATAAATTGGGTTAATCCAGCAGCAATTCTTTTTACAGTTGTTGCTATTTCCTTAGCAGTCAAACAATACAAAGACAACACAATACCATACAGTATCCAGACAGTATCTTCACGTGGCTTTTTATTACTCTATTTCTTCTGCTTCTATTTTTTTATTTATTGAGACAGGGTTTCTCTGTGTAACTTTGGCTGCCCTGGAATTTACTTTGCTCACCAGGTTCTCTTTGAAATCACAGAGATCTGCTTGCCTCTGCCTCCTGAGGCGAGGGACACCACACCCACTCTCTTTCTTTCTCTCTCTCTTTCTTTCTGTTTTGTAACCACTTTACCCTGTTTCTTTTTCTTTCCCAAGCCTATGTAGTATATTTTAAAACACACTGTAAACCTTTAAAGGTTTTTCTTAATCTGAATCTGTCTTTACTGTTACTTTTTTTTTTTTTTTTGCCGAGAGTCTTTTATCTGCTGAACAACAACATTGCTAAATTGAAACCGTGGCTATTTAGCCTCAGTCTATCCAAGATGGTGGGGGTACTTTTACTACCAGCACTGGGAGCTGTGTTCACCGCCTTGGTCTATGCTGCCAGCTTGATCACTGCCATGCCAGCTCTCCTACACACCATTCAATTGTCAATTGTTAGCAGGGACTCTTTAAAAAAAAAAAAAAAAAAAAAAAAAGAGCCGTGTAGCTTTTTTTGTTTATTTGTTTTTGCCGAGTCAGGAAATCTCCCTTAAGTGAGCCACACAATTCTCTACTTGTCTCTGGTAAAATAGAGGCGAACTGAGAAAAATGTTGCTACCAGGAAGACTTGTTTGTCTCTGTTCTTTTGCTTTTAAAATCCCTTTTTAAGCTTTTGTTAAATCACAAAATTGACCTTAAATTGTATCAATAAGTGAAAAATCCATTCCATAACTATATATATATATACATACATACATACATACATACATATATATATTGTGTGTGTGTGTGTGTGTGTGTGTGTGTGTGTGTGTGTGTGTGTGGACCAGAGGACATTTCTGGGTTTCATTCCTCAGGAGTTGTGTACCTTTTTGTGAGACAGCACCTTTTAGGGACCTAAAACTCACCAGCAGGGTGGTCCAGCCGGCCATTGAGCAGCAGGAGAGCCCCTGCCTCCACCTCCCCAGGACTGGGGTTACACATGTGGGGTATAATGGCCTCTCTAATATGGCTCTATGGAGCTGACTCCGGTCCCAATGCTTCCAGAGCATGCACCTTCCTGACCAAAATGACCCCCAGCCCTCAGAGTGCTCTTTTCCCCACCCTCATTTTAAAATTCATCTTTAAATATTTGAAGTGTGAAGTATAGATTTTAAGTTATTTTTTCTTCAGTGTTTAAGACACCATTCTTGTGTTGTCTGGATCATTTTTTTTTTCTTGCTGTTAGGAAATACAGTTTCAGTTGAGTTCTATACTTACAGATGTGGTACTCAATGAGTTCCCAGGTCATCATTCTGAGCTATCACTTTGTCAGTAGAGCTGAGGAGTTCTTCTACTAGGAACTGGGGTGAGCTCCTGTGTGCCCCAGAATCTTAGTACATCTTATACAGCATTGTTTTGAAGCTATGGTTTCATTTTTAAGCAGATAAGCCAGTGATGAGAACAGTGTTTTCCTCTGGCAAAAAGATTTTCAGCACACCAGTATTCATACCTTTGGCATCAGTCATGTATAACCAGTAGGTTAAGTAAATGACTATCCAGCAGGCCAAGTCACATTCCCCTTCTCCTTTTGTCTTCACTTTGGGGGACTTCCAACTTGAGCCCAGTGGGACAATAGGGAGATGTCATGATAATAGGGTAGCACCAGGATTCTGTGTCCCTTCTGTGCATCAAGGGATTGCTTTCGGAAGCCTGTCCAGTGTGGATGATCTTGTGTGCATATATGTATGTGTTCTTGTGTGTACAAAGCCTCCACTTTCACTCTGATGCTTGTCCCCTGTGATGCTGAGCTGACTAAATAAACTAATCTATTACCCACATTCCCATTCCTCAGCTACTAGCTTCCAGGTGCATTACACAGCCATTGTTGCATAGGTCCTCATTTTTCTCACCCTTCCATTTTCATATTAATTCTCCATCAATCACTGAGGACCAGCTGTCACCAGACACCATTTTTGATAGGACCTAAAGATGCATAGCCCTGGTTTTCAGATTCCTTGCATCTTATTATGTAACCCCCTCCCTTCTAAGCTGGGTCTGGAGCTTACATGGGGCACTAGAAACCTTGTTGAAAGGAAGCAATGGATTAAAGGGAAGGAGCATGGGCAGTTGGCCACAGGGACTATGCTTTAGAGAGTTTAGATAAGAATATTTACCGAGCAAGGATGCCATTGTTCTTTTATTCAGGGTGCATATGACCTTTGGTTTCTAAAGTTCTATGTACCTTCTCACCGAGAAAGGAGTGGTTACTATAGATCTTTCATCCTTAGGCTCCTTTAATATTGCTGTGACACTGATTGTGTCTTCGCAGAGTTTACCTTTGGACAATAACAATGATGACAAAGGTAGAGGTGGTGATGAGGTCATGCCTGTATGTACAGAACATCCTTAATCAAATGCTCACATCTTTTCTTGACTTTCTCTTTCCTGTGTTCCCTGCCTTGCCTCATCTGCCCACACCACCTATCCTTTTTCCCCTTTCTTCCCAATCAAAAAATTCTTCCCAGTGTTCCATCATCCATTTGTCTTCCTGTCCTTGGAGTGTGTATCCTCCCAGGGGCAGGAGATAACAGTATACAATTAATACATGCTACCAGACTAGACAGAGTTGCCAGGGAACTCAGCTAGTACTCATAAAAGAATGGCAGTGTTTTGGTGGATAATAAAGACCATGCTGATCCCAGGAGATATTGGGTGCTGAATGTTTCTTTGGGATCTGGTAAGTGGTAGGACCCATTGCTGAGTGTCATTTATTGAGTTCAAAGAAACAGGCCATTTAATAATCTATCTCATAATGCCCATTTTCAAGTGATCTCTAGCAAGGAGGATGGATTATTGCAGTGAACCTAGTATACACGGTTTCTGCTCAGATTGACTAAGTCTGTCCCAGCACAGAAAATTCCATTTGCTGGATCACTGGTGGGAATCACATCCTGTCATTTGGTGTCATGAGCTGCTGGAACATAGACTGCCATCTCTCTGCTTCCATGCATTCAGGCTGTGGGATAGGAAGCCCACTTTCATGGGATTGCCCTGGTCATTCTACTACACATCATTGTTTGGAAGACCAAAGCTTCCCAATTCCCCTTCTACTACTTCCTCTTGAATATTTCTTGTCTGCAGTGGAGAGAAGTGCTTCAGATTCTTGCCCATCTACTGTGCCCCTGGGCAGAGCTGTTTGTGATCCGTGAAGGTGCTGATTAGATGAACCTGGGCTCCTAGGTCACTGTGCCTGTAATAAGCCAGGGGAACCTGGAAAGTCATTAGCTTCTCCAAGATCCAGTGTCCTCTTGTGGAACAGGCAGTTGAGATTAGTCCCCATCTTCCAAGGTGGCTTTGGGAGGTCTATGATAGGGGATCCAAGCCTTCTTTGGCATATATAAAATCATATTGAGTCAATCTAGCTATTGCTTGTGTCAACCAGTTGGAAAGCTGTGGGTGGAGGTAGAAAGAGCAGATGTTTGGATTCTTGGAACTTCTGTGAAGTTTCTAAAAGCCAGTCCCCAGGGGACATTGACTTCAATTGCTAAAGGTAGACTTTGATCCCATCTTGAAGAATTATTAGGATTAGTAATATCCTATGTAAGAAGAACTTTAAGTGCAGCTTGTAGGAGCTGAGGTCATAGCTAAATGATGTAGTTCCATCTAGGTGCATGAGGACTTAGGATCCATCCCTGGCACTGTTCAGCAAAGAAGCAAATAAACAACCAGTATGTATGTATGTGCAGAGAGAGTTTCGGCAATGATTTTGTTATCATGCATGCAGAAGGAGCTATTTGGATTTTCACTTTGATATTTTTAATTATTTATTTTGTACATGGGTGTGCACACTCATGTATTTGAGCATTAGTTCATGTAATTAATTGTCACATGTGGAGGTCAGACTATTAGGACTCCATTCCTTCATTCTATCACATGAGTCCTGGGAATCCAACTTGGTGGTGAGAACCTTTACCCACTGAGTCATCTTACTGACCTACTTTGATATTTTCTATGGGGAAAATTTGAGGTGTTGGACATATATCTGGGTTTGCCGGCTTGGTTTGGTTTGGTTGTATCCACTTGATTTTGGCCTACTGTATCTATAAGCAACACCATTTAAATATACAATGTAGGGGCCAGAGAAATTCTTCAGCAGTACTGGTTTCTCTTGTAGAGGGCCTGGACTTGGTTCTCAGACCCATATGGTATCTCATAACCACCCATGACTCCAATTCCAGGGCATCCAGTAAAGTCTTCTGACCTCTGCAGGCATGTGAGAGGAGCAGGTATACGCACATACAGAAGTAGAAACTAACAGAGCTGAAAAATAACAAATATGCAATGTCATGAGGTCATATGGCCATACATCCAACATTATAGTCAGAAATGTTTTTGGATCATGACATTGAAGTTTTTGTGTTCTGTTCCACCATATCTTACAGTTCCAACAGCCATTGTAGCTTTAGGAGGCCACTGGCCTGGTCTCTATCACTACTGATTACTTGCTATTTCCTAGCATTTTATATAAAAGGACTCACATCAGTGTAATCATGCACCTGGCTTTTTTCCACTCTGTAGTATGATATGGTTGCCAAATACTGTTACAATAGTTGGGGTTCTGTCCTTTTCATTGCTTGGTAGCATTCCACTGAGCAGGCCGACTACATTTGTGTTTATTTGTCTCTTGTTAGTCTACTTTTGTGGTGTTCGTCGTTTTTAACTGTTGTATTGGGCTGCTTTGACTGAAGTCACTACAAAAATTCATGCACAGTTGTTTGTGTGAACAATATCATCAGTTCTAGTAGATTTCCTCTTCATGTATATTTGTATGTGGCATATGTGCACACATATATATATATATATATATATATATATATATATATATATATATATATATGTTTACATGTGTGTGGGTGCACATATGTGTTTAGATGCACATCCAAGTGTGTTCGTGGGGAGGTTCAAGGCTGATGCTTGGAATCTTCCTCATATTCCTTAATATCCCAACTTGTTCTCTGCATCAGGGTCTCTCAGTTGAATCCAGAACTCACGAATATACCTTGTGTCTCTAGCCAGTTCACTTCAGGACATTCTGTGCTATTGTACATTTTTTACCATGGTATGTAAGAGTAAGTTGCTCTATATTTTCTACAATTGACATTGCTGGTCCTTTTAATTTTGCTTATAATACAGTAGTTATAGTTTAGTCTAGTTATGGTTTTGTTTTATAAAATAAATGATTAATAATAATATCTATCAGCAAAATACGTCCCTAGACATATGTCTTTTACTCTATTTTTGAGAGGAGAATAATAGTTTTGTTGAGGGTGTGCCTCACCTGCCACACAATGTGTGGTGGCCTTTAATATATTTGCAGTGTTGTGTAGTCACCAGCATCATTAAACCATATCTTCTTTTACTTCTGTCTTCTCGGTGATTATTCTACTCACCTTTCCCACCTTGCTTCATACTTTTCCCTTCTACCACTGAACTTTCTGGATTCTCCGTAACTGTTTCTGCTGTCTCCAATTGATAACTCTTTCCCACAAGGAGCATGTGGTCACTGAGGTTTATACTGTCAGTTTCATACAGATTTCTGTTCTGCTCTGAGTATCTTAATCCAGTCTGTCTGTTTATACATACATGTTTTCTGGGTCACATTCAATATGTCATGAAGTCAGATTGTCTCTCCAACTCCTTCCCCCAATAGACACCCATCATCCTCACATCTGACAAGTTCCCAAGTTGTTTGAGGGGATGATGTGTCTTCGGTATTCTTTCCAGCACCCAGCCCAGTTAGGACTGGCAAACAGGCATTTCTCCAGATATGCTTGTTCTCCAGATTGTTTGGAAATAAACCTCCCTTTTATCTTCTTTAGAAATTAATCGCATGACTGTCTTACTACAGGTCATATGGAATAATTCACATAGCCATTCATGAGGCCACTTACATTGCCCCAACAATTCCTAGTTATAATTTTGGAAGTACTTCTAACTTGTGACCTTTATTTTATTTTTTTTTCTTATCTCTACTTAAAGCTTTTCTGGAAGGAATTCAATTCCCGTTTTCCTTAATGTTCCTCAAATGTTGTACATATCTTAAAAGTGGATTCCTCATAAAACAATATGGATTATTTTCTCACTCTGTTAATGGTGTGAAAGCCAGTCTGGAAGACAGGAATAAGACTCTTAAAATGAAGTTCAAGTTTTAAAAGTATATAAAACTTTCTCTTTAAACATAGTCTTTTCTGCTTCTACCTTCTAACCCACAGAGCTTATCTAGTAATTTTCCTTGGAATTCTTCTTCTTATTATTATTATCATCATCATCATCATCACCATCCTCATCCTCATCATCATTATTATAATTTTTCTGTCTGCAGTTGGAGCAGAGCCAAGGCCCCTATGGTCTAGAGACTTAACAGAAGCACCTTACTTTCATCCCATGTGCTACGACTATGAGAAGAGAACAACAGAGAAACTGGAACTGGAAAGTTAATGCCTGGTGGGCAGGCTCTGTAATGGTGGCACAGCTGAAAATGTTGGGGGAAAGCTATAGCATGAAAAGCTCTGGCTCCTGGCTAAGAGGTTACTCATTTGGAAGGAATTAGAAGCATGCCATGGGGCAAGAGCTAAACTAGCTTGAGACTTGCAGCTGTGAGTGTTTATATTGGAATATGGTGGAATATGGCTTTAACCAAAACATAGGAGCTAAAGTAGGCACATTTGTAGTGTGTGTATATGAGTATGTGAGTGTGTGTGTGTGTGTGTGTGTGTGTGTGTGTGTGTGTGTGTGTGTAGAAGAAGAAAGCCAGAAACCAAGTGAATTTTTGGCAGAATATTCTATAGAAGAAAAGAATATAAAAAGAATGGATTCACTTGGGACTCATTACAAGCTGAGCTATGGAGTATTAAGCCCAAACAGCCATGGAATGAATATATATATATATATATATATATATATATATATATATATATATATATATATAGTCAAAAATATTCATGGTCTTCAGGCCCTAATAATTGGAAGTTCAGGGTCAAACTATTAGCATATGTGGTTTCTCCTGGACCTCTACTGTCCCTCCATGCTTGCAGATGGTATGCTCTTCCTGTCCTCATATGGCCTTCCTTGCATGTATACAAACTCTCTTCATCTCTCCGTCCATATTTCTTCTTCTTTGAAGGACACTCCAGTTTATGTTATCCCCCTAGCCCAGCCCACACAGCTTCCTTTTCAACCCAGTCACTTTAAAGGTGCCATCTCCAAGTTCAGTCACTTTCTGAGGTTGTCGGGCTTAGAGCTTTTCCATATGGATTCTGGGGAAGACACAGATCTTTCCATACCAATTGAGGCTCTAGCAAATGTCACATCTTGGTGTTGAATGGGGTCCTTAGGCTCAGAACCTGCTGCATCCTTAGAGTTTTTCACCAGAGTAGCTTGACCCCGACATCATGGACATCACACCACACTTCTTGTCCTTACTCAGTGTCTCATGCTTCAGGGTGTTGTCATTGCCTTGCTGAATCTCCAGCTTACTCACTGAGGATCCCAGACTGGAATGCCATACACTTCCTCCATTACTTTGTCCTTCATAGTTTTCTAGTCACCAAGCCATCACATGCATTTGTCCCTGGAATTGAAAGAGGGCAGATGTCATGTGTGATAAGTAATGCCTGGTGGTACATGAAGGATAGGAAGATGGGAAAATGATGAATCCCATGTTTGAACCAAGGTGATTGTTGATTTCCCAGGGCTTAGCCTGTTGCCCCAAGTCCCTAGCAGTAATACTTACCTGTTAACATCAGAGGTCTGTTTTCCCCTATTTTTATGTGTAGGATAAATGCCCCTAAAATACATATGCCCGTTTTAAAGGCAACTCTGTGAGTTCTCATCTCCTTTCCAGACAGTACTATGGGTTCCTTTAAGCAGATTTCCTAAGTACACTTAGCCACTGAAAGATTGCTAGTGTGTTCAATAGACCTTGACCACAGGCTTTTATTCTCCCCTGCATATTTAAACTAGGGGCTTTGCTGTTGGACTCCAAATTTGGCTGTAACTCACTTTCATGTAGAAGTTCAAAGTTTAGGATATTGATCATGCTCCGAGAGTCTACCTGCCAGTCTCCATTCCCCTTTTTGTTTTGTTTGTTCATCTGTGGTATTGAGGATGGAAACCAAGAGCCTCCAGCATGCTAGCCATGTGCTGTATCATTGAGCCATAGCCCAGCCTGTCTTTCCTTCAGTTGCTACCACTACATGCTGGTTTGAATCTTGGTTTGACAGAATCACTCCCCCTGTTCAGATCTCTATTCCACCACTTACCCATTGGATAACCTTGCTTTAATGTCCATTTCATCTAAGTTGGTTTTCCATTTTAAATAGGGAAAATGTGGCTGGAAAGTTAATTCAGTTGGTAGTGCTTGGAGCATATAGCATGAGGACCTAGGGTCCATATCTGGTAGTCTAGAGAACCAGGGCAGTAGTTCAGTAATGTAACCCCAGCCCTGGGGAGACAGAGACAGGCTGATCCCTAAGAATCGCTGGTCAGACCACCTGAGCAAATGGCATATGCTGGGTTTCTGTGAAAGACCCGGTCTCAAAAAGTAAGGTGGAGAGCAGCAAGGAGAGAGAACTCATCTGTGTGCTGGCTTTTACGGGCATATCCACATACAAGCACACACGTACACACACACATGCTTGGACATGTATACACCTTCCACCACACCATGTCTCTAAACACACAGGGAAAATAATTACACTATGCTCATGGAGGTGTTGGAAGAATTGGATGAGTCATGTGTTTGCAATAGCCTCCTGGTGGCACTTAAGTTCTAATACATGCAATCTTGATTGTCACTCATGTTAGTGCTAGCGACAGTTGTGAGAGCAGAAGGGTCATATCGTGTTGCTCTTTGCTGCAACATGCTGAGAAGACTCAGGAGAGAAACTCTATTGCAAGGTGAGGTATTTGCTCACAAATACAAGTGACTGGCTCAGCTGTAAGTTTGCTTAAGTGCCACAGGGAGATACTGTTTCTAAAATGGGTTCTGAGGTCAGATGTGTTGATCAAAGAACAGAACATGGACCTTCTGATTTGCAGAAATGCCTGACTCCTTGAAGGGGATGAGTAGTTCACATCTCTCAGGATGTTTTTTTAAGGATTCTGGAAGTCACTGCTAACTCTCCTAAATAGTATCTAGTGGTGCATGGATTAAAAATTGCTAAAAGAAAGTTGGCCTGGTGTACATGCCTGTAACACCAGAACTTGGGAAGTGGACTCAAAAGGATCCAGAGTTAAAGTCATCCCCAACTGCACAGTAAGTTCAAGGCTAGCCTGTATGAGACCCTGTCGGGGTATTGGGGGTGGCTGTCAGAAGACTCCACAGCTGGTTTTTAATAATTTGAGAATATACCACGTGATGGTGTCACAAGTCACAAATGAGCAAGAACAGGCCCATGGCAGGCTTGCTGGTTGTCATTTCCCTCATTCTCACTAACCTTCATTAGTGGTCACAAGATATGAGCTAGGCCCATTCCATTTTGTAGGTTGAACTATGAGGAGTACATGAGGACACTTGAAGAGCTGTCCACTGAACTCACTTCCTTCTGTGAAGCTCTCACATCTCCCCAGCAGAGCCCTGGAGACAGAGGCAGCAGTAGAGCTGTTGGATTCTCCACTTGCAAGCTTTCCTGTCTTGGTTTCAAATGGTCAGGATCATCATGTAAAGCAACTAGATGGCTAGCGTTTTATCACATCCTGGTTGCCAGGGAGGGTCTCTGTATCCTGGGAAAGGAGTGGAATACTGCAGGTCACATCCTCAGCACAAACTGCTCTCACAAGACAATACAGAGGCTGAATTACAACCCACATAAGCTTTCCTTTAAACTTCTTCAGTCTGGGAAGAGGGCGAATAATTCTGCAAGCGACAGGAAAACATGGAATAGTGCACACTTGACATCCTTGCCTCCACCTCTCAAGGGCTGGATTGCAGGTATGCACCACTGTGTCCAGTGGGTTTTAAATTCTGTGAGCATGCCCGTGCACAATAATAGTGCAGGAACAATAACCAAAGGTTATATGTGAGGATATTAACTTAATGGAAGAATCAAGAAAACCAAGAGAGAGAAACTACCAGGTATGTGGATTGGGCAGGGATGTAGATCATAAGTCTTCAGGATGCTACAGCTGGGTGGAAGAGTTATCTGTGAGCCTCTTAGGGCTTCAAACCAAGAGAGAGATCCAGTCAGATTATTTTTATGAATCCATCAGTTCATGTAAATCAGCTAGCATTAGTGACACTCAGCATGTAATCACCTTTCTGTCCTTCCTTACCCTGCCAGTGGAGACAGGACTAGCAGCCCAACGTCTTTCTGAAGTCTTTTGCTTCATTCATGGGGTGTCTAAAGAGATGCAAAGATGTCTTCTTTTGCTTTTTTTCTTTACTGGGGGGAGCATATTATGAGTATTTGAGGTGCGAGAAATGTGTCTGTCAGAATTCCAGTCTGGAACTCACCTTTGAGAACTTGGGTAGGAATTAAAATTCTGTGATGTACCTGGCCCTGTTCAGAGTTGCATCTCCATCAGGCTCACCCTCAAGGTCATCAGCACCAGGTAGCATAGCCCAGGCTTCCACCCCCTTCCCTTTCTTTTTCCGTTGCCCTTGATGCTGGCAAAGCAGTCATCAGGATTCTCGTAAAATTCCCCAGCGATGGCGTCTTCCGTTCTCAGTATTTCCTTAAGTGAACATCTGTCTAACGGTTCACCTCCATCGCCTTACTGCTCCCCTCATGCTTTCACTCTTTCCAGACAATAAACTTTATTTTCTTCATAAGAATTCAGTCTACGCAAGGGTATTAGGCAGCTTGTTGGCACCTTTTAATTCCTGGATGTTGTCCAGGAAGGCTCTTCATGGGAGTTCCAATGGGTTCATCTGTGAATCAGGGAAGACAATGTGGCTTTGTGTTTGGGGTTTTATCAGTTACCTTCTGTTTGTAAACATCTGTTAGCAAGTGCCCACCCCTGCATTACCCCCATCAGAAATAAAATGATTCTTCCGTTTTTACTCTCTTCCCCTATGCTAAAAGGGAGAAGACTGCTGGCTGATTTTCATTTTTCCTGGTCAGGTGCACAGGTATGTGGCCATTGAGCTGAAACCCATGGACTTTGCACATATTGGCAAATTACTTTCCATGGGGACCCAAGCACTTTATTTCATTAATGGCTGAGAAACCTGCTAATCTGCTCATTACTGCCCTTTAATTTTGATGGTGGTTTTTGATGATGTATTGAAAAACTGTATAAACTGCCAATTACAACTAGAAAACATTTCCATTTCTGAAGAGGCCATTGTTTTTTGGCTTTTTTTTTTTTTTTTTTTTTTTTTTTTTTTTTGCTTAGCAGTGCTCAGCAAGCCACCATCCCCTTTTTTGCTTTGGATGCATTCCGTCCTTAATCTTTCTTAGTTGTTTATTGTTATGTCCTTCCTAATAAATATTCCCATCTTGTTTTTCCACTCTTTCACTCAATTTAAGAATGCTCTTGAGCCATTGTATACAATTTTTGTTGGTTTTCTGTTACTGTTGTTACTGATCTGTCCCTGCATACTGTTAATTTTTATGGTTTTCATTCTTCATGCTTTTATACTTTTCTATGTGGCCCGTCACAAATAGCACAACACTTTGGGCCTGATGATATGGACCACTAGGTAAAGGCACCTGCCATCAAGACTGTGGCCTACATTTGATCTCTGGAGTCCACATGTGAAAGAAGAAAACTTACTCCCACAAGTTGTCCTCTGAGTTCTGCACAGTCACCATGACCACATTCGTATACATCAAACAGACAGACAGACAGACAGACAGACAGACACACACACACACACACACACACCCCTCAGAGAGCTGTAATAAAATGTTAGATTTTCTTGTGGGTTTGCAGACCCTAGAGAGAATTTAGTTCTGGGCAAGGAGTGGGTGCTTCTCTGGTCCACTGTGAACCTGCTTCCTTAAAGGTGGCCTCCCAGGTTCTGATTGCCACAGAGTGTGGAGCAGAACATTGAAGATGTGAACCCTGAAGAACAATCTGGGTGGGGAGCAGTGTTCTTGTGTGCTGTGTGTGTAGTATGAATTTGGTACTTTGCTGGGGTTAGGTTTAAGGAGGGTTTCCCCGTGAAGCCTACCTTTCCTATGTCTTTGTTTCTGTTCTGTTTGCATGAGCTGAAGCACAGCTTGAAAGATACAGGAATGGCTTGAATGACTTTGCAGCAGTTCAAGGCAGAGTGCAGGCTCTGACTTCTCTGACTCATGATGGCCCAAAGTTTGAACTGTGGCACACAAAGTACCTGCTGTAGACAATACTCCTTGTGAAAGGAAGCAAATAAGTTGTGTTTTGCTTGCTTTGATCAACTCATAAGACAGGCTGGTTTTAGCTCATGCTTTCACTGCCTAGGCAATTGTCTCTTGGTTTCATTGCTTTGGTCTATACATTGTGCTGAGTATACAGCAGAAAGGCCTGTAGAGTTCATGGCATCTGGGAAGTGAAGGGATAAGGGAAGAAACAAGGATTTCCAATTTTTTGATTAAGGCCATGCCTCCCCACTGGTAACATAATTTCCTTCCAGTAGGCTCCATCTCCTAAAGGTTTCACCACCAACTCGATACCAAGCCTTTAACACCTGGCTTTGGGGAATACTTGTCAACCTCACCAGGTTGTTAGTTGGGTTCTATTAATGCTGGAATAATGCCAGTGTGGAAGTCACAAGGGAGAGAGGAGGTTCCGTTCCACTGGGACTCTGAGATGACCTCCGGGCCTGTCTTTTCAGCACACATGAACACATAAGTACATACAACCCTGGATGGAAGGGTACCTACCCTGAGTCCCTATGTCCTCCATACAAGCCTGCCCCTTTTCCCAACAGCATTAACTTGTTAAATCATTGGGCTTAGGAGGATGGATTCATACCTTTCATCTTTAATCTCCATTTAAACATTGTTCTGGTCAGGTTGTCTTAACTTTGATTTTGGAGATGAACTTGGGCATAACCAAAGAAAACATGTAGCTTGTGACACCCTTATGGAATAGTTATTCCATGCTGAGCATGTCCATATATAGTATCCTTAATATTCACCATAAGCCTATCGGGTCAGCAATATCAAGATTAACAGCATCATTGTCTATATTCACTTTAATTATCGATCACCTTTGTATCCATGCACAGTACTGCATTCTTTATTATCATTGTCTGATTGCTTGCCCCTAGCACTCTGGCCATGTTTTATTAGACCTTGGAGAGCCTAGAGAATCACACGGTTATCAGTGGAACTGAACTGGATTAGGTTTGATTTCTGCGCCTCTACTTTCTTAACCTAAAGGGCAGAAGCACCAGAGATGGGAAAATTAAGTGTTCCTCTTTGCCACCCATACTCCTGGAGGCTTGCATGGCTTAGGTATCTGTCGAAGTAAATCTACAGGCCTCAGGTCTTTTATCATCTTTCTGGATATGCTTTAAAAGAAACTGCCACACAGTAATGTTTTAAGTAATGAGGAATCATCTCCATACAAGGCTCATCTTCACAGCCATCCAACACTAAGCACAATCCCTCTGAAACATAGTGTTTTCTGCTTCCTTGCTAAAAAGAAACAGATACGAAATTGCTTATGTCAGCAGTAAATTAGTTCATGTATATTGCACATTAACATTCAATACTATATTTAATCAAGTTAGAATTCTAATTTTTCTGGTTACAAAGTAATGTAGTTATTTTAATGAATTTATTAGATATTCTTGCATATATTCAAATAAAGATGTAACAGTGCTGCAGAGGCCCAGAACACATCGCTATGAATTTTGCTTATGTGTTTCTTACAATTGAAATGGCATTCTACTTCTACGTTTAAAGCTGTGTTTTGACTGCCTTTCCACATCCATGACTCTTCCTTGGCGGTGCAGGCTTGGTGGCTGCAGGAAGGCTCCACCATTGGCTAGCTAATTCCCTTATTGCTGGGTGCAGAGGCTCATTTCAGTTTTTCACAGTTGTGGATGCTGCTGCTAGATTTCCCATGAAGTGAGAATCCTAAGTGGAAATTAATAATTCTTTTGCAGAGTGGTTGTTCCAGTTTATTTTCTTTTTCCAAGAAGCCTCTGAGGGTCTGTTTTCTCACACCCTCACCATGCTGCATATTTATTGTTTTATAATGACTAGCTAGTATCACAGCTGGATGAACCCCACCCCCATTTCATTGATAATGGAGAGCGGGGATGGGTATGTCTTATAGTGCACCTCAGTATTCCTATCAGTGGTAAAGATGTGTAGAACAAAAAGCTTAACATTTTGCATGAAAAGCTTTAAACCACTCTAGCTAATTTGTTATGAACAGTATGCTGATTAAATCCCCCCCCACTTATGTTTAAACACTAATAAAATCCCTTTCAATAGGACTTTGGAATTATTGTAAGGAAAACACTTTGAGAACATTTGGGATCAAAACTTAAGGAACAAAACTACTTTTCTTTTTCTCAAATCTACTTTGATTCTTGAAAACAAAAGGAATAGGTTCTATAGCATTTGAGTAGGATTTCAAGATGTATATGAACTCATCCTAAATTTCTTACAGGTGGCAGTGAGGCCCTTAGAATTCCAGGAGGCTGGAATTTTCACTGAGCCTGAGCATAGGCGCACCATTAACTACAAAGGAGCCTCTTAGGAGAGGGAATGAGTGGGGTGCAGTATAAATGGGGAGGCCATGATTCTGTGAAGTTTATGACCTGGTGTGAGAAATACCAGAGGAAGCAAAGACACGGAAAACAGTAATGCCTGGAAAGGGAGATAGCCATGGACGTGGGGCTTAGGGCTCGATGTCCTGGATGAACTGACTGTGGCCTCGATTTTGCTTCAATACAACACAAACACAAGAACTTAATTTTATTACCAATATTTTGTTGATATTCTGTGGAAGGAATAACATTCATTTGGCAAACTTGCCTTGCTTTGCTATTGAGTCATTAAAACTTATTTTAGCCAGTTGTGGTGGTACATTCCTGTCATCCCTCCCTTTAATGGGTAGAGGTAGGAAGGATGAGGCATTTAAGGCCAACCTTGGCAACCTAGTAAGTTAGAGGCCCACATGAATTGCATGAAATCTTGTCAAACAACAGCAACAAACCTGGATAAAGCAATTAAAAAAAAAAAAGTAGTGGCTCTCAAGAGTCAATAAGCTTTTTAAAAAAGATTGTAAAAAATGGCTAGGTGTAGTGTGGAGGTTCATGTCTGCATTCCCAGCACTTGGGAGACTGAGCAAGAGGATTGCAAGTTTGGTCTGCAGAGTGAGAGTATACACACACACACACACACACACACACACACACACACACACACACACACACCATCACCACCACCACCACACATACACACACTTTCACATACACAGACACACAGACTTAGATGCAACCAAGGGATTCAACATTCTTATCCATGCATAGCAAGCAATCTTACCCTCTGAGCCATTTCACTAGACTCCAAAAAAGTAAGCATATTCTACTATCAAATGATGTTCACTTGTTTTAAGGGATGGTTGTTTTATTTTGATTTTTTTTTTTAAATTCTGTCTTGAATTAACTTCCGACCCTCCTAGAAGTTACAGACCTTGCATAGATAGTTTTCCTACTTTCCTCCAAGGTTATCAATTACCATCACCAAGATTTAAGTGTCAAGCCAGGAAGCAGTCACTGATCTTTGACATTCACTCTGCTACCTTATTTGGATGCCATTTTTTTCTTTTTTTTTTTACCCCCCCCCTTTTTTTTTTTTTTTTTTTTTTTTTTTGGTCTGCTTTTTATCCCAGCAGCTGGTCCAGGTTCCACCTACTGTGTCTACCTGACCACCTTCCATCTGAAAGTGTTTTTCTGCCATTGAGACCTTGCATTTTTCTGGTAAATTTCACATGATTAGGTTGAATGTCCCTATTTTTTGGAATTTCCCAGGAGTGATGTAGTTAGTGTCTTTCTCTTGTGTTATTCCGGGTCCACGATGAGTCTTGTCTCCTATAATGTTATCCTTAGTTCTTGATTAAGGAGATGTCTTCTGAATTTCCCTGAAGAAATATTGCTAAACCTTCCCCCATTCACGATCATTCAAAGGCAATGCTTTGGGACTGTGACAAGGCCCTCTTTCTCCTAACCCTTCCACACACTGACTGTGGATCTTCTTGTTGAATTTTGTCTGAAGCAGCTCGTCTAGTGGTATTGGCTTGGGAGAGGTTGTGTACCCTGCCCGGTTTCTGCATTCACTAACTAGGATTCTCCATGGGGAAGAACCGCCCATCTCTACTTATTTACTACTCAATATGCTACTTATATTCACATGAGTCACAGGGAGTTATTTTAGTCTGTTACTTGTAATCAAGCACTGTAATTATTTATTCAGTTGCTCAATTCATTCCAGTCCAGGCTATTAGGAACCCCTGATGGTTGATTTCTGTGAAGGACAGCCATTCTAATTGAGTGATTTATCCCCCTTCACTGTGTCCCTCCTGCTCCCCACCTTTGTTGCTTGTCATCTAAGGCCAGCGATGGCTTAGTGGGGAATTCTTGGGAGCATACTTGTCCAGATGTGTGCCTTATACCTCTGACTTGTTGACATAAGAAGAGAGAACACACAATGATGGAGAGAGAAATTGTTACCAAGAGTGAACAGGTTTTCCTGGTGCTTTTAGGAAGGACATCTATTCTCACAGGATGGAAAGGCGTGTGGGATGTTTTCAGGAAGTGGTTTTAGTCCTGACAATAGCACATAGAGGTCTTAATAGCTCTCAGTAGTTCTTAGAGAACTTAGTTCTCTTTCAATAGAGTTTATTTCTAAGAGACCTTAATACATTCTCTTCAGGTTTTGAGTTATAACATGGTCCATGTTCATATGGTAACCCTCTTCAGTTTTGCTATCCTTCAAACTATTAGAAGAAAATGGTCTCTGGAGGAGATCTTGCCTCCAGGAGAGCCAAACCTTCTAGCTTAAAGCACAGAAGATGGGTGATGCCCTGGGAGTGGGCCCTGGGAGGACAAGAACTTGGCCAGTGTCACCAGAAGTGTTGAGGCTGGTCTTGGATGAGAAGTCAAATCTATCTGCTTCAAGTTTGCCAACTTGCCATACTACTCAGAAATCACAGGACATGGCCCCCAGCCCCTGACTGACTGAGATCAAAGCATTCTGCAGAGAACTTTCTTAATCACATGTGTGTGCATTTCTCCCTGGCCCCAAGCCATATCCACCCCCCCCCCTTAATTTTGCTTTCAAGGTAGAGCTTTCTTTAGCGCTCGTGACCTTGCTGTTCTCAGCCTGTGGATGTCGCTCTCCGTCCACAACCCTCCTTTTCCTGAACCCTGATTGCAGCCAAGACTATAATTTTATTTTGGGTTTGGATATAATGATTACATTTTAGCTTCTGGTATATTTTCTTACCTGTCACAGCCATTAAATTTATTTTAATAGTTACTCTATCCTACCAATAGCCACTAAAGGGGGAATTGGATATTGTCTATCAATTGGCTAGACTGTGAACTAAGGCTGTATCTAATTACAAGGTATTGTATCAGTTCTGATTTATTAACCATTTACTGTGCCTGGGCGAAAGTAGCATTTTTAGTAGCACTGGGCTGCCTGGATGAAGCTTCCTAAAAGGGCAGGGTGCCCGGAATATCTGATCTTACAGTTATTACTTTGTGTCATATATAATCTTGTTTTTTCCCTGCAACAAATAAATCTTTGAGACTCCTGGAGAAAAAAAAATAGGAAGAAAAAAAAAAAACATTTGTGGTTACAGTATAATAAAAATAAACCATTTGTCGTGACTGTAGCTGACATTTATCAGCCCGTTTGTGGGTGCTCTTTCTCTCTCTCTCTAATACAGAACATAATTTGTCACTTTGTAAATACATTCCAGTCTAAATCCCTGCCAGCATCTGTTAGTGTTTGAAGGATTAATGCGCTACCCTGTATATGTCTGCACTTCCAGGGACCAGCAGAGCACGTGCTGTGGATCTTAGGAGAGCCAGGAAATGACATTTTCTCTGTGTTTTCCTACACGTGGCACTCATTTGGGCCTTCTGATTTTTCTCATTCCTATCCTAGTCTGCAATCAGTGTAGGTTCCTGGGATGCTGTCTCTGCCTGGAGTCACAGAGCCTTCAACCTTTCTTTGTTCTTTCATGGTCAAAAGCATATGCGTCTTCACCAAGGATGAGACCCAGTGATGCTCTGAGGTCAGTTTACCATAGGTTCAAGTTCTTCATCTGTTTTATGCACCCCCCAACCCGGTGTTTCTGCAACTTCTCATTGACAGTATTGTTACTGTTTTCTTGCAGTGCCTCCTGCTTCTGAGGCAAGTGTTCCTTTACTGAGCAGCATCCCTGGCTTATTCGTTTGTATCTTTTTCTCTTTGATTCATACCCATTCCAGTTTGATCCCCACCCACCCAACTTTGTGTCTTCATTTGCAACTCTTTTCTCTCCAGTTTTCTCCAAAATAGGAAGAGTGAAGTTCTCTTTTCATCAGGAAGTTCATTGCCCTTTATATATTACTTTTTGTGTTTTTTTTTTTTCACACTAATGGGGCAGGAATGTCCACCATGCTGGGGGTGCCTAAGATGGGGCTGGCAATATAATGGTGCTGTCAGGTTCTGGGGAAAAAACAATAGCAGATCTGGGGTGAAATATGGCTAGTTGCCCAGGAACAGGTATACTAGGACAATGTTCACAGCCTGTATCTCACCCACTTGGCAGGTTTTTTTTTTCTAATTGCTTAGAAATGCTAAAATATATTTCTAAAAAATTAATGTTCAGGAAGAAACTGAGAGAACCACTGGAAATGGATATTTGAAAAAATGCACTGTTCCAGAAATGTTACCTTAGGGAACAGAAGACCTCTTTTGCATGGTGAAATCTTATCATATGCTACAGACCAATCCCTTGTACATCCTTAATTCTACAAACTGCTTGGAAATGTTTATGCTGTGAAATATTGCTCTCTTTATCAGTAGCTTATGTGGTAAAACAATAGATATCTGGAAGTATGGATAGCATTCTCCTCTTTCTCATCCATCCATCTGTACATAAAATATTAATTACAGGACTGAGAGGCATCAGAAGGCTCTTTGACACTTTTTTGACTCTAGTTCTGTAACAGGGACAAGCAAACATGTATGTGAAGAACTACAGCCCAGTAACTATGTTTGCAAATAAATTTTTATTGAGATATAGCTATGCCCACTCACTCACTCATTCATTCACTCACTCACTTACTTACTCACTGCTGGTGGCTGCTGTGTACATGCTATCCTAGTTGAATAGTTGGGAGAGACAGTGAAGCTCAGAAAGTTTAGACTACTTCAGAGGAAATAGTTTTCTGATCCCTGACTAGTACTGTAGCCATTCAGGAAAAACAAAACAACAACAAAACCCAACTCTGTCCCACTAAATTCATAGTGAGCACATGGTTAGGTATGTACCCTTTTTATGCACACAGAATCACTTTCTAATATGAGTCTCAGTTGTCCAACCTGGTTAACTCACAGCTTGGGGTTGGAAGTAGGAGTGAGTTTCAAGCTAATTGTCACACCCTCCATCACAATGCTGCAGTTTAACAGTATGAATGAAATAGGAAGGAAAAAACCAAAACCAAAACCCCGAAGGGAATTGGACAGTTGGCTCAATGGTTCAGAATACTGGCTTCTCTTTGTGAGGACCCAGGTTCAATTCTCAGCACCTACATGCCAGATCACAACTGTCTATAACTCTACTTCCAGGATATCTCACCCACACACAGACATACATACAGGAAAAACACAATGCACATAAAAATAAATAAATCTTTAAAAAATATATGTATACACATACACACACACACACACACACACACACAGAGAGAGAGAGAGAGAGAGAGAGAGAGAGAGAGAGAGAGAGAGAGAGAGAGAGCCAGGTGTGCATTGAAAACCTTGTGTCCCAGAGAGGAGGGCAACCCCATGGGGCTGGTTTTCCTTAGGTACCAAGTACACCAAGCCTCACTTTAAGGTGGACAGTTCAGGGCTACCCTGTCACTGTAGAGCTCTATGGAGCACATGTCTCATTCAGCCAAGGAGAGAGGGAAGAGGCTGCTTATAAATATTGAAGAGGTTGTGAGTGTGTGCACCCGTGCATGCCTCTCTGAAGTGGCTTCTAATGGACATTTATAAGGTGGTGTCCCCCACATCCCCTCCCTGTGCTAATGCTGTCTAGGATGCTCCTTCAGAAAACATGCAGTCTGTAACTCAGCAGGCTTTTAACAGAATCTTACAACATGATTCATTCATCCCATTTGTCTGCAAGAGACAAGACTACAGAACCAGGCAGATATGAACAAAGTCCTGCATCAAGCCCATGGCAGCATGCTTTCTGTGCTGAAGCAAAGGCCTATCCCTTTACTGTACTGAGCCTCCTGTCTTTGCTGGTGCCCCAGATGGCTTTCCAGCACCTGTGTGGACTTGGTTTCCCCACACAGCCCTTGCTAGATGGTTTGACAAGTCTCAGAAATCTATAAGGCAACTTAACCCACCTCCACTCCCTCCTCTTCCCTCCCCTCCTTCTCTCATCATTTCTCAGCCCCTCATTCTCTCAGTTTGCCCTTCCCTCGCCACCCCTACCCTTTCTTACTTTCATTCTTCCCCTATCCCAGCTTTCTGTTAAGAATATCTCTCTTACTCCATCCAGCCTGTAGAAGAGCATTTATGTGGAGAGTTGACAGCTCTAGTTAACCTTGGTTCGCAGCTATGTGTAATATAGCATTCTGTACATGTGCAGTTTACATGCTAATGTCAGTAAGTTTCCAAACTGTAGAAAGAACCTGCATTGAAAAACTTCCAGACTCCAAAAACTGCATATGCAAATATATTTTATATATGAAATGGGCAGGGGCAGAGGAAAAGTGAAGGAAATACTGCCCCTGACTGGCTAACTGAGAGACCTACTCTAGATGGCACAGAGAGGAATGGAACCCATGAACTTGAGAATGAGGTGCTGAGAAGCAGGTGGTGGACTGGGGTGTGGCACATGCCACAGGAGAGGGCAGCTGACCTTCTGCCTGAGCGACAGCACCAAATTTTGAATTAATGTCCAGTCAAAGCTCAAAGAGGTGAGCATTATCTCTTCTATTATGAGTCATTCACTCAGAAGGGTCACTTTCAGAGGGAGGATTAGTGACCCGATTCAGAAATCCAGTTAAACATAACTCATAAAAATAAAGGAGATGTTGCTTACCAACAGCCAGGTGTAATGATGGCCTTTAATATCACAATGCTAGATATATCAGAACAGTTGACCACAATAAATAATAAATAAATAAATCTTTGCAACCCCCATTGAGTTATTTCATATTAATTCAGCTTGCTTCATTGTTCAGTTAGAAGACAACAGCATCACTTTGTTGCATCTTCAAGGACTTTCTGTGAATTTGTATGTATCTGCATTTAGGTCAAGTCTAGCACATGGCTGGCACTGGGTAACAGTTGTGTACCATCATTAACCATTGTTACTTTAATGAATGTCAAGTTCAAAAGAGCTTTACTGTGGGGCAGGAAAGAAGAAGGGAAGGACATGCAGAAGTAGAAGGCTGGGGGTTTCACCAGTGCTCACAGGATGCAATTGTGTCCTTGACATTCTTTATCTTTCCTTCTCTTCTCATTGTATATTGTGAAACAAAAACAGATTTCTTTTTTATGAGTGATTACTTTCTTTTTTTTTTTGAAATTAAGGAAATTATTATTTTTAATTATGTATACATGTGTGAAGGTATATACATGTGAATTCAGGTACTAGAGAGGGTCAGAAACAGAATATTCCCTCGAGCTGGAGTTTTAGGTAGTTGTGAGCCACCAGGTAGGTGCTGGGAACCGAACAAGGTCCTCTTCAAGAACACTTGCTGCTGTGATGGTATCTATGCTAGCTCATCAAGTGCTCTTCAGCACTGAGCCAAGTCTCTGGATCGCATCACCTCTGGGTGAAAATCTATTCTTTGTCTTCTGCAGTGTGAGTGTAATTCCTTCATGCGTCTTATAGTTGTGTATGTTGTACTTTCTAGACAAACCTTTTACAGCCTCTCTCTCTCCTTCCCCTCTCTTCTCCCTCTGTGCTTCACTCCTTCCCTCCTTCCCCTCCCCCTCGTGCTCTGCTGTCTTTTATTTCCTGCTTTTAATTCTCCAACACAAACCTACTGCTGAAGGCCTAGTGTTTCTTACTTTGTGTTGACTCTCTGAGACAGTCTCCTGCAACCCAGGCCTTTATCAAAGTCACTGTAGCTGAGGATGACAGTGACCTTCTGATTCCCCTGCCTTTACCTCTGCAGCGCCCTGCTTATAAGCATGTATCACCATAGCTGGCTATTTTTGTTTAGGTAAGATTTTGTTTTCTGAGGTTTCAGGGGTTGAACCCATGGCCTTGAGCATGCTGGGTAAACACTTTCTCCAGCTACATCCCCAGTCCAACACATCCCCAGTCCAACATGGCCAGCATTTCCAAATGTGCTGTCTGCTTCCCAAATTTGTTAGTATTTAGAAGTCTGCTCAGTCCCTGAGTCCCCTCCCTCTTGTTTTTCTTTCTTCTGTCTCTCACTGTTACTTTCAGATTTTTAACTATTGCCCACACTAACTATGAGTTAGCACTATTATGGTTAGTTATCCTCAGAGCATGTGACCTCATCTTTCATAGATCTGGTGCTGTGTCATGAGTAAAAGAGTCAGCACTTGGAACTCAGCTCACCAGCACACACCTCTCTGTTTTGACTGAATGAAACACTTGAGCTAATGGATTTTTCTCTCCTTCTGTCTCCTTGCTCTAAACTCTCCATCAGTGGGTAGCCATTTCATCTTGTCTTCTCCACCCTCCCTACATCATGGCAAGCACATGCAGCCTGTGCAACGGAGGTGATTTGTGTATGTTGACATTGCTTTTGTGATCTGGTTCATGGTTAATTTCAGAAATACTGTGTAATTGAGAAGTGTGTGTATTTAAGGCCCTGTGGCTGTTTTGCATCAGGCTTGTTAACCGTTTGGTCTCAAGGCTTTATTTTATCTTCTTTATCTTTCCATTTTTAATGTGACTCGTTAAAGCCTTCAAAGAGCATCAAATGCTTCTATGGTTTAAGGCTATGTGCTTGGCACATGTGAGTTCATGATTTTTCTTGCCTAATTGTTTCTGTCTCTGCATACTGTCCCTTTTCATCTCTAGTGACTTTGTTTTTGCTTGAAATTTTACTTTTATGTAAAATTTCCAGATTAGCTATTTTGGTTTTAAGTTTGTTAGTATTTTTCCTTTGACCTCTTTATTTTCAGCCTTTTAGTATTTGTTTTATTCATGTATTTTTGTTAGGTGACTATAGTTGCCAGAACAAATATTTTCCAGTGTACTTGCTTGTCGCAGTGCAGGCCTTTGAACCCGATGCCTCAAACATTTAAGGCAAGCCCCCTCCCGACTAAGTGCTATTTCTGGTTAGTTTTGATATGTTAATAGTTTCATACAATATTCATTCCTTTATAACTAATGAAACTGTATTTGAATTCCCTTTGGCTGGAGGTAAGTAAGAAGTCCTGTGAATGTGTGTACTCAGGTTCTGAGAGGAACACACCCCACTTAGTGATATTCTACTTACTGGCTCTGAGTTTATTGCTGTGCTTAATTCTGAGGGGACCTGGCTAGTTAATATGAGTACTCTGCAAGTACGACATGGGGATTTAGTGGGTAGCTGGAGCTCTTTTTTCCAGTCTGCACATCTGGAGATGGACTTCCTGATTTCTTCCTCCCATGTGAAAAGTACTTTCATTCTTTCCCCCAAAGGCAGAGAAAGCATCTCCAAGTCTAATTCAGATACCCTAATCCCATGGAAGGTCTGGGGTCTTCTTTTTGCTCACACATGGCTCTTGTGAAATTAAAAACTACTCCCACCCTCACTACTTCCTTGAGCAACAGAAATGGAATAAAGGCAGACTATTAGAAGGACCAGTTCCTATTTTGGAAAGAGAA
This sequence comes from Phodopus roborovskii, assembly GCF_943737965.1. Lineage (NCBI taxonomy): Eukaryota > Metazoa > Chordata > Mammalia > Rodentia > Cricetidae > Phodopus > Phodopus roborovskii. Next base: position 14,197,933 of record NW_026126558.1, on the reverse strand, counting down.
AGTGATACATTACCTTGTGACAGACTATGGTGGGATCCTGCTTTGTGGTACAGGAACAGGACCCCACTACAGGAGCAACTTGCACCCTGTCTCCAGGAAGTGTCTTATGGGTCATCCTCCCTGGCCCCATCAGAACTTGGTCTTCAGAAATATTCCCTTCTAGGACTGTCACGGTTACAAAGGCCTTATCCTACTTGTCACAGACTTGGAGGCCTTTATAGACTTTTAAGGAAGAACTAACTTTTAAAAACTATGTACCATCATTTATTAATATGAAGAGGTCAGGTCTGTTTGTTCCCAGTTAGTTAGTGTGTAGTCTCAATCATTACACAGAAGTATTTCCAAGGCTTTTGGGTTGTTTATTTTTCTGATTTTCTCTCCATCTTCCCTTCTGTCCTCCCTTTCCTCTTTTTCTCCTCAGTAACAGGTACAAAGAGGCTTTCTGGAGTAAAGGACTTAGTTTGAAAAGCAGCAGCATCAACCTGACATAGTCTCCCTGGATGAATTATTTGAGTCAACTCCAAACTCGTAATGGCCAACTGTCTCTCAGAGATGTTTCCTGGCTTATTCCTGCTGTTTGGCTCCCGATTCTGTTGGCTTTCAACTCTGCTTGCAAGTTGAATATCCCCATTTCTCCCAGTACATCTCTTTCCCAGCATCAGCCAATGCACCGTGACATTCTGGATGTTGCCTAGAACTTAGTCTCCGGAGAACTTTGAGCAAGTTATGACAGAGGATGTCAGAGCTTGTCCAGGCATCCCTCAAGTGTATGTCACAGATCCACCTGCATGTCTCTTTATGCTGACTGTCAGATAACATTTACCTATTGGTGAGCCTGGTATCTATGTTCCTAGTGACTCTGCTGTCTCCTAGGACCTCATTGCACTCTATATTCATTTGACGGTAGGAGAAAGGAGATTTGAGGAAGCCAGTCCATGTGGAAGTTAGGCTATGTTCTGCTGTTAGTGGAAGTTTAGCTGTCTTACTTTCCCGTCCTGCTAGCTGAGCATGTGATGCCCTTCAAGCCACCCTTTTCACACCAGTCCTTCACTGTGGAGAAGAACTCTTCTGGGGCCCAGCTGGCTCTCTGCATACTGAGTATATTTTAAATAAATTGAAATTGATGTTCTGTTGCTGTCTGCCTTTTCATGTATGAATTGAAATCCACCTTAGTTCTTGTGACTCCTAACATACTTTTTCTTATTTCTTCTCTACTAAGTCTTTTTTCTTCGGAAATATATTGGAATAAATTGATCTGCTTGTTTTGGCATTCTTTGCATCATGTTCTTCTTGTTGATAAGGAAGGAAAAGACCCTTTCCTTTCTCTCCCTTTCTTTGTGCTACTCTTGGAATTTTAATGTAAACATCTGAATTTTCTCTTACACTACACAAAGTCATTTGGTGGCTCCATCATTGTAATCAAAACAAGTCTGTACCTGGTAATTTAACAGTTAAATGAAAATTGTGGTCTTCAAAAAGCAATACCCCCTTCTCATGTCATTTCTGTTCCTTGCCCATCTTGTTTTATTTTTATATAATTTTTTAAATTTAAATTAGAAACAAGCTTGTTTTATATGTCAATCCCAGTTCCCGCACCCTCCTGTCCTCCCCTGTGCCCCCCCCACCAACCCCCATCCCATCCCCTATCTGCTCTCCAAGGAGGATGAGGCCTTTCATGGGGAACTTCAAAGTCTGTCCTATCATTTGGAGCAGAGCCCAGGCCCTTCCACCATGTGTCTAGGCTGATGGAGTATCCCTCTATGTGGAATAGGCTCCCAAAGTCCATTTGTATACTAGGGATAAATACTGATCTATTACCAGAGGCCCCATAGACTGCCCAATCCTCCCAACTAACGCCTCATTCAGGGAATCTAAGTTGGCCCTAGGCTGGTTTCCCACCTATTTAAGTGTAATTCATTTGCTCTACTACTGATCTAAAAGATGCACAAAATTTGATGATAACCTGATCATAAACTCTCCTTTAACATGTGTGCTGTTTCAAACCCTCAAGTCCTCTGTTTTGGGGAGTGTTTTGGTGGGAGCCTTTAAAAGGCTGCTGGGGAGATTCAATTTTAAACAGGAAACCTTATTTCTTTCTGAAGCCTGTTTTTTAATCTCTCCTAGCTTATCCTTTGGAGACTCTGCCTTGCTTCTGCAGAAACTCTGCATGAGTTCTCCCTTTGGACCTATCCATAAATTAAAAATAACTGCCATGGCTCATCCTCAAGCATGATGATACTCTTCCATGTTTACACCACACTCTGCATGCCGAGCTCATATTCATCATCATGCAGGGTGGCCAGCGTCTGAGATGCTGGCGCTGTGCCAGCCAGCCTGAAGCACTCAGAGGAGAGTCCAGATTATCAAATGGCTGTGGGAAATGGCTACGACCAGTATTACCTGCTACTTTTCCAGCTCTGCCTCTGACACCATCCCATCCCTGCTGCCATATTATATATTAATTCATTCTTTTATGCATTCATTCATTCATTCATTCTCTAAAGTAAAGCCTGTCTTGAAAACCTGTCCCATGCCACTGATGATGAATCAAACATTCCAGGTAGTGATATAAAACTGTACTTTTTAATTTACTATCAGTGTCAGCATGAGCCATTGGCTGCTTGGGTTTCTCTCAGAGCTCCCCCACCCCCTGTGGTGTTTGTAGGGATGGAGATTGCTATTACCTCTTTGGAGGACACCCAACAAAAAACTATCAAAATTGAAAATGTGGGTACCCTTTGACCTACTACTTCTACTCAAGAGATTTGCTGGGGTGGGGTGGGGTTACACATTGCAAAGTGTGTCTAGTGTAGCATTGCTTTCAGTGGAAGAAACGAGGAACAGTATCACATCATCCCCAACAAACACAATAGCTAGCACTTATAACAAGGTACTTTCCAAATGTTTTTCCATACATGTCACACAATTAAATCCTCACAGTAACTCCCCTGAAGAGTTCTGAAATCTGTATTTTTACAGAGATGTAAGGTAAGACATGGAGAATTTGATTTAAAAATTCAGGTGCCAAGGAGATTGTCCAGGTACTAAATTAAACTGATTTCAGATCTCTAGCATACTAAGAAAGAGAGAGAGAGACAGAGAGGGGAAAGAAAGGAAGGACAGAAGGACAGAAGGACGAGAGGAAGGACAAATGAAACAAAGAAAGGCAGGAAGGAAGTTGAGCTCAGAGCTGGCAATGAAGAAGTTAAGACATATGGGTCCCTGGAACTTGTAAGAAATCTGGCATAGACCTCTCTCTCTCTCTCTCTCTCTCTCTCTCTCTCACACACACACACACACACACACGGGTACACATACAAGTTTCTTAAACTAGTAAGTATGGACTCAACATTCTTACTAGAGGTTGAGCACATGGTTTGAAAAGAATGAGAGTGGGCTGCAGTCAGACAGGTTCAATTATGCATTAATTGAGAAAAGCCAAGTTGAGGAACAGTGTCTTGCTACAACCCTTTGTTGGTTAGGAAAGTCACACAATGATTTTATATGTGTTGAAATCTATGTTATGGCAGTGTTTGAGACAGACAGCTTCTACACTCTTTTTGGAGCAGTGGAACTTGGGTCATTTTCAGTTTATGTCAGTCACTTTTGGATTACATGCACTTTTTTTTTTTTAAACCACTAAAGGTACACTTAAGCAGCTGAAGACTTGAGGTGAATACAGAGTCCTCTCACCAAATCTGCATTGAGCCTTGATGCTGCTGACCCTTGGAGCAAGATTCTTCTTTGCCATGGGAGGTTGACTTGTGCCTTTTGGGGTGCTCGCAACACCCCAGCTTCTGTGCCTAGGTATCAGTACACCTCTCTAATAAACTGTGACAACCAGAAATGCCCATGGACGTTTTGAATGATCACAGGGCATAGATGGATCCCTGATCACGAGCTGTAGATATCTGGGTCTTTTCACTCCAGTGGCTGAAAGAAGATTGTTTCTCCATATCAGAATCTTTCAACCTTGAAAGTCCTTCAGGAAACAGAAAGTTGTCTAAGCCAGAACAGACAAGTCTTGTTTGCCTTCTATCCACCCAGCTGCCTCAAAGTTGGCCTGCCAGTGGATAAATGATTGGCCCAGAGATATGCACCTGTTTCTGAATTTAGGCTGGGATGAGGGCAGTGGTCTTTAGCTTTTTTATCAGCAGTTTTCTCAAGGTAGGAGGTTTAGATGCTTAACAACTTTCATTAAGAACTCAGCTATTAAGTAGGCAAAATATATAGCCCATTCCTGTTGAGAAAGTAATTATACAGTAAATTAGCCGACTGTCCAGTATGCTGCCTTTTGAGCAGATCTTTGATGTTTCCAGTACTTACAGAGGATACAGGGCATGTTTATTAAGACTCTTCAACTGTGTAGAAAGCCGGAGCAGTCCAAAGTAATGGTGTCTGCTGAAGCAGTCTTTATCATATGAATTTACCTTCAGTCATCCATTATTTATTTCAGCTATTTTATATGCCATTATAATAAATATTATGACAGAGAAAGCTTTTACGCTTCAACTTATTGTACGACTCTGTGCTTGCCTGCAATCCTTCAGGAATGTAACCATGTTTTACCTATAGTTAACGTAAATCATCACTCACATTAGAATGAAAAATTCACTGTGGGGGGAAAAACAAGGCTCTTTCTTCAATAGTGAAGGTAAATGCACCCGTGTATTGCCTGCCAAACTCCTCTATCCACTCACTGCCCTGCCTTAAACTGTTCCTAAGCTGCAAAGTGAACCCATCTAAGAGAGGGAAATTGGAAGGTTTTGGAATATTTTCATTCTCTTGTTAGTTTCTGGCAAGATAAGCATTTTTTAAAAATCCAGAGTGTAAACTGTTGCCAATTACTGTCTAAGCCTTTTTAATAGTTTGCTTTTACATAACTCATAATTTATATACCAAATTAAATACAGTGCTGCTCCGTGTAATTTCTATAGGTATCGATACAGTTATTTTATAAGTTGATTTCCAGTAACACAAAGTGAAATGTTTTGGCCTGTACACAATGAAGAAAGAGTCATCATGATTTTCTCATTAAGAATGTTTGTGTATTTTGGCAGGGGGAAGTGTGGGTGTTTATGGGGAGGCTAGATGTGAGGCTTGATTGTGATGGTTGACTTCAAGGTTAGAAATGACACATTCAGCCCCTATCCTTCAAGGTTTAGAAGAAATCCAGGCTTCTGCCAAGGATCATTTTGGTTTACTTCCCAGATTCAAAGTGTACGATCATCATGAGAGTGTTATCCCACGCAAGAGCATTTCCCTATTAGAAGCAAAACAGACAGCTGGATATGGCAATGCTTGCCGGTAATCCTGAACTGGGAAGGTTGAGGTAGGGGGATCATACTTTTTTATTTTACATTGAAACCACAGTTTCCCCTTCTTCTCACCACCCCCACCTCCCTCTGTCCCCAACCCCCAATTCAATCCTCCATTAATGTTTAGGAATGAGCAGACCCCACATGAATATCAACAAAACATGGCTTATCAAGTTGAAGTTAAGACTAAGCTTCTCCCCATGTATTATGGAAGAGAGGGAGGAAGGGCTGTAGGAGCCAAAGAGATCAAGGAGACACGCGCGCGCACACACACACACACACACACACACACACACACAGAGAGAGAGAGAGAGAGAGAGAGAGAGAGAGAGAGAGAGAGAGAGAGAATTAATTAACCTGGGCTCATAGGGGTCCACAGAGACTGAATTGACAACCAGGAGCCTCTATGAGACTGACCTAGGCCCTCTGCATATGTGTTATAGTATGTAGTTTGGCCCTCTTGTGGGACTCCTAACAGTAGGATCAGGGGCTGTCTCTGACTCTATTGCTGGCTTTGTAAGGATCATATTTTTAAGGCAAGTATGGGCCATATAGCAAGACCCTGTCTCAAATAACCAGGGCACTAGGGAAGTTACATGGTATATAGACTAGTTAAAATGCATAGGGTCAGAAAGAGATCTTACATGCTTCCTTACCTGGTTGTTCTATTAGACTACATTTATTGGTGTCTACTCTTTACTTCCAAGCCTTTCTTAGATTAGGCTGACTCCCCTTCACCCCTCCCCCAAGACTGCTCTGATGTGGGTCTGGGCCTACCCACCTGAGAGCTGCAAACATCACAAACAAATTCTAGCTTCTTTTTCCTCCCACATTTCCCAGTCAAGATACTGCCATCCTTTGTCACCATTAACATTCCTTAAATGATACTGGAAAAATTAGTGTTCTGAACTCCCACATAGGATATCGATGAATTATTAAACTGGCTTGGTTAGATACCTATTGTAGGTCTGTGAATAATGTCATGTCAGTAATATGCTCAGCACCAGTGTCCCCTGCCATTGTAAAAGTGACAAGTCCTATTTAAGGTTGCAGAACATAAAACCAAGACTGAGAGTCTGTAAAGAAGGACGAGAGCCATCAGCATAATGCAATTAAGGCCCATTGGATTAGAATTTGCAAGATGCCATTAGCAATAAGCTCTGAATGTAGATTATAGCTTCGCTGCTTACAGGGGTTTTTTTTCCCCCTAGAAATAATGCTTCTCTTGTAAATTCTAAGTGTGTAAAATAAATACAATATAAAGGAGACTCAAATGAGAATATATGGATGTTGTTAATTTCTTGGTAGCTTCTTCCCCCTGTGTGTTGACGCATAGGAAGCAGGGCCAGATCATAGTGTGGCCTGTGACATCCCCATATCTTAGTTGTCACCTGCCCTTGCCTGTGGTGGCTCTTTTAGTTCACCAGCCTTTGCTTTCTTATCTGTATAAATAGTGCAAATTTTTAATGTGTTCTTCCTAGGGATTTTCATGTCACTGTTGAAAGTAAAAACAACAGTGAACATGTTGGAGCTGCTTGTTACTTTTGCTGCTTTTATCATCATCAAGTTGGTATATCTACTCAAATACTTCTTTACACCAGTGGTTTTTTACACTGATTTCTTTGCACAAGTGTTTCTTTGCATGAGTGTTTCTTTGCAGATGTTCTTCTTTTACAAGGATCTACAAACAAACTCTTCCTGTTTGTACAGGAGAGGAGTGGGCAGAACCACCAACTCTGCTTCTCCTCAAAGAAAGATTACAAAGTTGCTAAGAAAGATTACAAAGTTGCTAATTCCTGCATGTGTTATTTAGGGATTCTATTGCTGGGAAGGGACAGGGAGACCAAGGCAACTCTTATAAAAGAAAGCATTTATTGGGGCAGGCTTACAGTTTCACAGGTTTAATCTATTATCATCATGGGGCAAGAGATAGCTGCTCTCAGGCAGACTATGGTAGCTGAGAGTACTACATCAGGATCCAAAGGATAGGAAGAGGAAAACCCACTAAACCTAGCTTGAACATTTGAAACCTCAAAGCACACCCTCAGTGACATACTTTTCCAACAAGGCCACACCTACTCCAGCGAAGCCACACCTCCAGCAATGCCACTCCCTGTCAGTCTTTGGGGGCCGTTTTCATTCAAACCATCAAACTACTAGACACTAAGTGTTGCCTCTCTGGTTTCCCACAATAAACAGGATTTTCTTGGCATAAATTTCAGAGGTCAAGTTCCTTGAGGCCACCTAGGGCCTATGGGCCCTACATGTTTGTGTGTTTGTGAGCTTGTGCAGGATTGTCAGAGTACAGGTGTGGAGGTCAAAGGACAATGGGAGTCAGTTCTCTCCTTCCACCAAGGGGGTCCTGGGGATTGAACTCAGGTCATCTGGCTTGGCAGCAGGCATCATCTTGATATACTCCTCTTTTTTAACTTTTATCATGACGATGGTTTTAACAAATCGTAAGAATGAAGAGCTGCTGTCTCCTGCCATTTGATAAGTTCAACATGTGGGCCACTATGTGAGCCATAGGCTCTTTGCTCCATCTGAATGGAAAATGTAGAGCCTATGAAATATAGTGACAGGGGCCTCCTGCACACCTTAGCATGTTCTACCCACACCCTACCCTCCACCCTCATCAGGCTTGGCTAATCCACCAAATATTTTGTGCTCTCACTGTAAAAGAAATGGGATAGTGGGGAAAATGATAAACAATAGACAAAAACAGACAAAAGAAAAATCTTCTCCCCCCAAAAAAACACACACACACACACAAAAAAAAACCTCACACATGTTCTTCCAAGTATTTTGCATGCAACTGACAATTGATAATCATGTAACGACTGCTATCTTTTTAGTATGGTTGATCATTAAATGTTTTCTTCTTATTTATTTATTTATTTTTGAGACAGGGTTTCACTACATAATCCAGGCTGGTCTTGAGCCCCTGAGAAGCTTCCTGCCTCTGCCTCTTGAGTATTGTTGGTATTATAGGATGAGCCAGCATGCTCAGCTTCCTGCGATTACTTATGCTTCATCTCCTGAGGTTTCATTTTACAGAACAGTGTCGTGGCTTTTGCCTGCCTCTGTTGCCAAGCAAAATGTGAGTGTGAGGGTTTCCCTCTAATTGGCTGCAGTGAAGACAGAGAGAGGTACAGGATTTTGAGGGAAATGGTTTGCCCTCAGAATGCTGTCTCCCTCAGTGGCACTGTGATCTGACAGCGCACTGCCCTGTCTATTGGACGATACAGGGTGTGGCCTTGGTTGCTAGGAGAGATCAGGAATGGTAGGGTACCAGAGGAGAGGGGTGGGCTGTATGGACATTGTAGACTGTAGAGGTGAAGGGGAGGAAAACCATCAATAAATGCAGACTGTGGCCCTTCCAGTTCCTGTCAGGGAGAAGTTGTGAACTTCAGTTTCTCTTGGGGCATGATTAGATGGTTGTAGGGATACATGGTTAAACTAGGGCCTGCGCCCATGGGCAGCATTCTGAGATTGCTGTCATTGGCCAGTGAGGACCCATCCTTGTCAGTGAAGAGTGAAGCCACTCAGTGCCCATCCTGAGGGTGATGAGACAGCTGTGCTCAGCTACAGTGGTGACCCACACTCATGGGATGTTTTCCAGGGTCTGGTTCTGCTTTATAAACTCAGTTCCTAATAAACAGTTACTGTTATTCCCATTTTACAGAGGTGAACACTGAGTGCCTCGGGAGAATTCATTTCCCCAGCCACTCAGTGCTGGGACATACTATGACAAGGCGTGACAATGATCCATGGTGTCATTGAAATCTTTACTGTTGAGAACATACACTGAGCATGAAGGCGTGGCTCAGGTGGGTTCAGTGGGCTTCCCTCACTGTCCTGAGATTATGTATAACCCTTCACAGAGGTGCTATGGAAGCCTTCCCCAAGATAGATATGGGAGTTAACATTAGCAAGAGGGACTTGCAATTACCATAATACTATGGATTGTTATTGAAAAACAGTGGGCATTGTGTTTTAACAGTTGCCTTCATATTCACAATGAGAGTAACATTTTCTGATAGCCTCATGGCTTATAAATGTAATAGATGTTTATCTACTCCCAAAGGCGAGTACTGTTTGCACCCGAGGCCTAGTGCTCCTCTGAGTCATATCATCAGTGCTGTGGTCCCACTGAGCTGTGAATCCAGGTCAGCCTGGCTCTGGCTTCTCTGTTGAAAGTGACATCATCTCTCCACTTTTCTATCTAAATACCTCATGCTGTTCCCCATCTGGTCCCTCTGGTTTTAGGCAGTATCACATCTGAGTCACACTTGGACGACTTATACTCATGAAAATACCAGAGATCAGTGTGGTGTAACAGCCCCCAGCAATGCATTTGTTTCTGCATGGATACACTTCATGAATCACAGAGGCAGGTTCAAGAACTTCATAATGCACAGGCAAGAAGGCCTGTATCCTGAAGGGGCATCTGTCCACTTGACAACAGCAAGTACCTTAATCCCAGAGAAACAGGAGAGGAGGGCATGTGCTCTCAATGATCCCCCTGGTTGAAGCCCACGTGTTGGGGGCCAACTAGGCTTCTTAGGTCCTGTGAAGTTTCCATCATGTGTGGGATGCCACCTGGGGGTTTCAGTTTTAACATGTTGGATAGGAGCATCTGTATACATAATTTATAATAAATCAACATCTCTAGTGGCCTCAGTAAACTTGCATAGTGGTCTGATTATAGGATATAGGGAGGATTTGGGGAAGAGGGGTATTTTATAGTATTTCAGGACTGAATATTTTCAGCATGGAGTTCTTTCTGTTAACCAAAGAAAGATAAGTAGGCAAAGGGATCCCAATATATATAAATAGGGAACTTATGGAAGACTTCCCATCTTCTCCCCTGCCCGCCCTTCCCCTCCCCTGTTCTCCTCTCCCCTTCATTTCCTCTTCCCTCTCCCCACTTCTTTCCTCTGCCTTTTACCCCCTTCCCTTCCTTCTACCCTCCCTCCCTTCCAGCTAACATGCTACTTACTCCTTTATGGTCAGGCATGCCCCTTTGCTCGCAGTCTTCCTGCCTTACCTCAGACTTGTGAGTACTGGGATTATAGCATGCAGCATTACATGTTTATGTTCATCTCACTTTCTAAAAATGTTTTTTCTAGAAATGATGTGGATTTGAAGAGAGACATGACTGCAGGAAGGCTAGGGAACTAGACCTAGACTGTGTCAGTCCTCAATGCCCTAGTCCTGGATCTCCATTTTTCTCCTGGGCACATGAGGCTTTCACTGTATTACATCTAGTCACGGCTACACAACTTCTCTGCCAATGAAACTTGATTGTAAGCAACATCCTCCAGTGTCCAGTGAGACTCTCTTGAGACCCTGCATCTGATTTATGTCATTGCCTCCTGTGGAGCAGCATTACAGAAGGCAGAGGCTCCATGACCAAGATGAACCTGGGTCCACACATCTGGCAGTGGATGTTTTTTGCTGTTTCGTGAAGTTTTCATTCAGGGCCTGTTTCTTGCAGCACTTGCTGACTGATACAGACCTTGCTAGATTTTTCTGTTGGTCACTCTGAATTGCAAAAGGGACTTTTGCTAGTATGTTTTGCCTAAGTAGAGAACAGGCTTTGGCTAAATAAGATTCTCCTTGTTCTGGATGACACATGTCAATTGAGTCTCTTGTTAATAAAAGTAATATTTTGGTTTTTTGTTTTTTTAATGTGATGGTTCATTTTTATATCTTGACTATGGGGATGATTACATGAAATGTTGGATTGTCCTTTTTTGTTTTCTATGGCTGAGATAAAGACATGGTCACCAAAAGCAACTTGGGAAGGAAAGGATTTATTTTGACTTACATATACTGATCACTGTCCTGGGAGTAGCAGGGTAGTAATCTGGAGGCAGGAACTGAAGCAAAAACCACTGAAGAGTGCTGCTTACTATATTGCTCAGCCTGCTTCCTGTGTGACCCAGGATCACCTGTCCAGGAGATGGCACCACCCACAGTGGGCTGAGCCTTTCCACATCAGTCATTAATCAAGAAAATACTCACACAGGCTTGCCCATAGGCCAGTGTTTTCTTTTCCCAGATGACCTTAGATTATGTCAAGTTGACAAAAAACTAAGCAGCACAAGTTGACAAAAATAACCAAACAGCACACAAAACAAAATGTCACATAATTTGACATGAAGATAGACTAAGCAGAGGAAAGAAAATGAATGCACCTCAAAATAGGTAAAGCCTTCCTAATGACTCTAATCTTATATATTTAGTATCGCCAGTGTTGAGATTTTCAGGTTTTGAAAATGTACTGTAAATAGGTAAGATAGCTCCCCTTTGGGAAGCTGGATGATGGGCATGTGAGACCCTCTAGAGCAGTTTTGACTTCTTCTTGCAAGTCTATAACTACTTCCAAATAAAAGCACACGTATTAAATCAGCACAGTAATTTGTGACCTTCTCTAGATCACTAACTAACAGGTTAAGTCTCTTGCCTTCCCTCTTCTGATAACCAGCAATTCCACACTTCAAAAATGAGTTCTGTCTGCTCTCTATCCACCAGGCTACGCCTTTCTGCTAAGTTTGCTACACAATCAGGAGAGCAAGCCCCCTCCCCAGCACAGGAGTAGACACAAACCCCTATGTTAATTCCCAAAGCCACATTCTCCTCCCCACTGGACTTCACTGAGTTGCATACAGTTTTTCAGAAGCAAGAAACCTGATATCCAGGGCAGGAGAACTCTGAATAATAGTGTGTGGACTGGAGTCTGTATCCCCAGGAGCCTAGTAACCCACATCTCACAGATTAGTTGGGTGACCCCTCGCTCCCCTTGGATATATATGTCCTGGTTTCATTCTTATTAGCAATGGCAGCTAAGTGCTATATTTTGAAGACAGAAAGTAGAAGGGGACCAAAAGATAACCTACCAATTTTAAGTTACACATAGAGAGGAATGTGTGGGTCACTTGGCTCCACCATCATTTTTCTTGGATTGCTTTGGGGTCACCATCTGGGAATGTTCTCCCTGTTTTATGAGGAAAATATGTCCATGTATTTTCATAATGTGTAGCATGCATATCCTTTGGGGTTTCTAGGAAGGAATGCTGTCTTTTAACAAATGTCTGACTTTGTGTGTGTGTGTGTGTGTGTGTGTGTGTGTGTGTGTGTGTGTGTATGATGTAGTTGCATTTCTGTAGGATTCTGTATATTACAACAGTTGTCTTGCCCTGGGTAAAGGGGGATGGGAACCATGGGAGTTAGGGGCTGGTGATGGGGGCTGACAGTTCATCTGATCTAAAGGTACTCAAGTACCTGAGTGTCATCATGCACAAGAATGTGGCAAATACAAGTCAACTATCAACAAATTTTATATTCTTAGCAGAATTTTAACCTATTGGATAAAACCAGTTACTAGACAATAAAATGAACAAGCAAGAAAACTGTAGAATTTGCTTATCGTTTTGAGGTTCCCCCACTTTACACAGATGTGACCTTACTCTATGTCCTTCAGGTACCATGGTAGTACCTCAGGTATCTCTTTATGACTTTCATCTCCTTGGCTGACTTTGAACTCCTGAACTTCCTTCCTTTCCCTCTTCATAGTGGTGATAACAGGCCCACACCACTGTACTTCTTTCTACTTCTTTCTTTAAAAAGATTTATTTTAGTTTAATTGTATGTAAGTATGTAGGTAATGTGCACATGAGGGTAGGTACCCCAATGAGACCAGAATTATTGGATCCCCTGATTGTAGTTACAGGTGAGAGTGAGTCACTTGACATGGATGCTCCTTTGTAAGAGTGGTGTGCTGAACCAGCTCCAGCACAGTGAGGGTTATAGCTGAACCTTGTGTGGCCCATCCAGCTCCACGAATCCCTGACTAGGAGAACTAAACTAAGAGCATCCTCTGTTGGCATCCTTGCTTTCCTGGATCATGTTGATGCTTTCTTTCCAAGATAGCAAAATTTGTATCTGCCATTGTCACCCTAAATTTGGATTTTCTACTTACAACAGCCCAATCTTGTCAAGCCCTGGCATGTTGTTATATCTGGGGAAACCACTTAATCACTATTTCACTTTTTCCTAAACTTGAGCTCTGTTAGTAACCATGACCTGGATCCTATAAGATCTGGTCTGATGCGGTCTTTCAAGAGGGCCTCTAGAAGCCATTCACATCATGCATCACCGCTCTTACTGCAATGTAGCATTAGAGTAAGAACTTCACACAGAAGATACCTCCTCCTAGTTAACTTTACTGAATATTCTTGGGACTTATAGTTTATTTATATTTTGTAAATGAGGAAACTGAGTCTCCTCAGAAAATGTTAAATGGACTAAAGTTGGTATGATTTCTGCAGTCACTAGCTTATGATCTTTATTCAAATCTTATGAGTTGGGTTAGAGCCCAGCACTGAGGCGGCCAAGCTAAGCTGGCTACTGCCCAGCCTAGCCCAAATCCACTCCAGAGTAAGACAGTCTACATCTGCCTCATGGCATTGGAAGGGTCCTGCTATTCTCCTTAGTCTGACTTACATATCATAGTCTAGACTAAAATTCCCAAGTTTGCCATTTGTTTCATGAGCTTTCTATACCTGAGCAGACAGGTAGTGCTGAACATTCTTGGAAGAATTAGATAGGTCTTAGAAAGACGTGGTATTTAATTTTGTTCCCCACAGTTCACCGAGACTTAAAAGTTTAAAATTCTCTGTAAACATGAGGTCTTGGAAGAATAACCCTGAGGTCTGTCTCTGCAGAATCCTGACAGGAAGACCATATCCACTAGATTGTATCCAATCCTGATCCCTCTAGTAAGACTGATTTGGGGTCAGTCCTTTCCCATTCATTGCTCTGTAGTCTTTTTTAAAAGGTCACCCTGAAGAGTCAAGGGATAGTATTCCCTGCTGTTCAGTATTATTAAAAAGATTTATTTTAAATGTGAGTATGTGTGTGAGTGCACACATGCACTTGTACAAGTGCAGGTGGATATATTTGGAGACCAAAAGAGCATCTGATTCCCTCTGTGAGCTGCTTGCTGAACATGGGTGCTGAGAACCAAACTCTGGTCTTCTGGAAGAGCAACAAGTGCTCTTAACTGCTGAGTCTTCTCTCCAGCACCTTGCTGCTCCTGTTGTTGTTTTTAGTGTAGAGTCTCTCACTGGCTTGGAACTTCTGAGTAGACTACACTGGCTGATCAGCAAGCCCCAGGGATCCTCCTGTCTCCACCTTCCCAGTGCAAGCAAGTTCTAGGAATCAAACTCACATCCTCTTTTGTGTATGGCAAGAAATTTCCTAACTGGTCATTTCTCCAGCCCCACCTTGAATTTATTTACAGTTACAAAAACTTCTCACCATATTGACTCATTTGGCCTTAAACTCACCCAGTAGCCTCAGGCTGACCTGAAGCTCATGACCTGCTAGGGTGTCAGGATTACAAGCATATATCTCCACCCCTGGCTGGATTGTCTTTAAGGGTGATGCAGGCTTATTGGAAGTTTTTAAGAACCTCCATGGAATCTTTTTGAGATTACAGTGTTGTTCATTCCATTGTGACCAGGCTTGCTCTTGGTGCCCGCCCCCACAGATTCAGCTCTTTGGAGCACATATTTAAAGATAACATGAGCTAGAAGGCTCCTTGGAGCCTCTTCTGTGTACTGAGTGAAGCCACGCACAACCCCCAGCCCGGAGTTCCAGCCGAGTCCCATCCTCCCGTGCTCCCTGGACTTGGCAGTAAAAGCTGTGTTCTTCCATTCATTCTGATGATGTATCGTCTCTCTGGGCGTCTAATATTAAACAGGGGAATTCCGACATGTTCCATAACGCATTTACTGTAACTTGATACCACGAACTATACTTGCTGTTATTTATCATTTCTTTTCTATTTTTCTCTCATTCCAGCACAAAGCCAAGGTAGAAGCAATGACCCTGGACCTGGCTGTGCTCCGTAGCGTGCAGCACTTTGCTGAAGCGTTCAAGGCCAAGAATGTGTGAGTGTTTCAGTGCTGGGTTATACATCATAATTCCTTGCTATTGTAATGTCTTTATCAGATGGACACTATCAGGAGAGCATGAGGCCACAGTGCTGTCTTGGCATCCAAACCGGAGGCTCATTTATATTGGCACTGTTAAGGTGGACTGTATTTGCTTGACTCTGAGTCACCCTCATTATGAAATGCATCATCAATCTAATAACAGCTTCACAGAGCAAAAAGAAAAGAAAGACATCATTAAAACACATAAGGCTGATACACACTGGGGCAGTTTTAAGATGTGCCCTGTTACAAACATGTTGTCCATCTCTCAGACCCGAGGAAAAGTGAACCTCAAGGGTATCCAGGGACCGCACTGGTTCTGCATTGGACAGGGATGAAACCCCTGAGCATGCTTTCTAGTGCCATGCAAGCCTTTGATGCTTTGACATGGAGCATGGATGTAGCTCTCTGGACACAGATGCAGGTTGTAAGACTCTGAGGCCTTTCCAGCCCCTAGCGCATCCCCATAACCACAACCCTGGTTGAATCTTACCTTCACTGCATCTGCTGACTTTGGAAGTGAGCATTCTTCATCAGATTTTCAAAATGTCATAGTTAGGAGGGCTGTGTACTCTACTACCCTCCAGAAAACTCTGTTCCCTATAGAGAAAGAAATCAGAGAAGAGAAAGAAGGAAGAGGGTGGGCATGAAGTAGAGACTGGGGCTCCATGCTAATGAAAGCAGTGGTGGCTAGCTATGTTATAATTATAGTGTTTTGTTTCCAAAGTTTATTTTTATGGTTGCCTCCATAGGGCATGCAGTACTGGTTTCTCATTTACCATAGTGGCTTTGGTTTCATTAATAAATAACTTCACTTAATTTTATGTTCCAGTGAGGTGATTGAAGCATGAGGATTAAGTTAATCATAGCCCCAGTGGTGCCAAGGGGGAAATAATGGTGTGAGTGATTCCATGTGACTGGACTGGTAGGACTCAGACTAGGCCATGCTGAAGTTCCCTGAGCTGATGAGAGGTTGGGGAAGGGAGCTTTAACAAGGTATTCAAATGCTACTGTGTTACCTGGCTTCTCATCCTGGGTCACTCTGGTCCTTTAGACCATCATAGTATTTGATCTTGGCAGAGCAAGAAAGTGGACTGACTCCTTGGGCAGAGGGTCCAGTTCATAGTACTATATAGACTTGTATCACTCCCAAGTGAAGACCCTTCACTGACTTATAGGCAGGGCTAGCTCCACCCTGCCCCTGCCAATCAGAAATGTGAGCCCCATCATGTGCTCTTTCTGATGCTGTATCCTTGCTAGCTGCCATCCCTTGCCAGAGCTATAAAATGGGCTGGAGACCAGGAACACAATGGCTCCCACATTTATTCATCATCCGCATCAATTGTTTGTCTACTTGTTCATTTACTTAACAGGCATTTGCTGAACACTTCCAAATCCCCAGACATTCTTCTGGGAGGATATTGCTGGTCACTGGAAGCCAAGGTGACACCAGACAAGCCATGGTCTTAGTTATCAGCACACCATGTTTTATTACTGATACTGATTCCTCATCCCAATATACCTATAGTTGCAGAGGGACAAAATTACTAGCAAACCCAGCAGCAGATGTAACAGCTCACTCTGGGAGGCTCAGTTGGAACACAGTCATTTAGAATGTCTTGCCTGCATCTTCTGGTTCAATTCTGAAAGCACTTTCATGGTGGGAGTGACCATGAGAAAAATGAGGCTAGGAAAACGGGGTAAGAAACATAGACAGTATTTGGTAAGTAATGGGTCCAGGACCCTATGTGATCCATCACACCAGGATTCCTTCATATCTACTCTGTGCTGCTGTCTTTTATTATAAAGGCAATAGAAACTTGTGCTCAGAAAACAAGTAGGTTTCTTAGGGACACCCGGCAGTTGATGACAGATGGAAGATTCTATCCATTCTAAATTCCCCTTCTTCCCTGGCACCCACTGCTTTGATTAGGTCTTGAAGTGAGGGTCTTTGCTAAAGAGAGCTGACTCTTTGATCAAAACCGCCTTCTCCATAGCTCAAAGCAGTCATTAGATTTTATTTAGTAAATAGATCAGAAAGCATCACACTTAAGGGTCTTTTATAATAACGGACCCAAACTCTTGGAGGGAAAGATTGCCCATTTTGCACTAATTTTTGTTTTTCAGTACTTGTATGTTTGGGCCCACGGGCCTTACCTTAAGGCTTAGGAACTATTCTTTCTCTGCCTTGGAAGTATAGTGTGAAGAAATACTGCCGTACTGAAAATACATATAAAGAAGCAAGTGATTTTTCCCTTTTGACATACTGCCAGTTCCGAAATCTCCCCTGGAAAGGCAAATGACAGCTCAGTGCTAACGGTCTTCGGATTCAGAGAGCTGTCAGAAGTGAATTTAAGTGCTGGTGACCAGGCTGCCAGAAAAACATGTGTAACTCTAGTCTTATCATCACCTCCCATCTTTAGACATTAAAATTTCCTTGTGTGTAAAACATAATGACAAATGAAAGAAAGCCTGCCAGCTCAGAACCAGTTCCCTTTTTTGTGCAGTTAGACCAAAGAAAGGAAAAGCCCTTCACCGTAAATTCCACGTGGACGCTCCATTATGCTCCATTTAATATATCTTTTCACAGCTTGCACATGAGCACCCTGGAATACCATCAGGCTCCATGCCGTCTTTAGTACAAGTGTGACCTCTCACCTTGGGATGGGCAATGCATTTATGTTGTCACGTCAAGATGTAAAAAGTAAAAGCTGAAGGCAAAGCAGTGGTAGGAAGTTCATCCTTCCACATATGCCGTAGAGCTGGCCTCTCCCTGCCTTGCAGAGACTTTGAAATCAGCATCTGTAGATGTCTTCTTCTCTTTGGAGGATCAGGTGTGGGAGGAGAAGACTGTTACAGAGTGAGTGTGGCTGATGACGGTTATGGAAGCAGTAGGGAATAGCCACTTTTTTTGGTCAACTACATGCATGCCAACACATTAACCTTTTCTCCCATTCTGTGTGTACATACATAGGTGTGTATGCACATGTGTGCACATGGAGGACAGAACTTGACATTGGTTATCTGCCTCAGCCACTCTCCACTTTATTTTTTTCAGGTAGGGTCTCATCACTGAACCTGGAGATGGTTACTTGGCTAGGCTAGGCTGCCAGCAATCTCCAGAGTTCCTCCTATCTCAGCTTTTTCCAACACTGGGATTTTAAGTGGGTCTTGCTTTGTTTGGCTGTAATAGTGTGTGGTTGTTTGAATGAGAATGGCCCCCAGTTGGTGGAACTGTTTGGGGAGGATTAGGAGGTGTGTGGCCTTGGAGGAGGTGTGTTACTAACATCAGGCTTTGGGATTTCAAAAGACTCACCACTCCCAGTGGGATTTTTCTGATAGCACTTGTGGATCAAGCTGTAAGCTCTGAGATTTTTGCTCTAGCACCATGCCTGCCTGACTACTTCCATGCTCCCCACCATAGACTCTCACCCTCTGAAACTTTAAGCCCCAAATAAATTTGTTCTATGGGTTGCTTTGGCTGTGGTGTCTTGGCACAAAAATAGAAAAGTAACTAAGGCAATATGGATTCTGGGTGATTAAACTCAGGTTCTTATGCTTGTGTAGCAAGTACCTCACTTATGGCTGTCTCCCTAGCCCCTGAACAAAGCTCTTATACACTTTTTCTCTGTTGGCTTCTTACCCATTATCACCACAGTTTACCAAATCAGAAGGTCCAAGCACACAGAGTCTGAGGCACTTTCCTGGTGAATCATGTGTTAGATGGAGAATTTAAACCCAATGTTGTCTGCATCCAGACTCATAAAGGTCACATTACTGCTTGCCACAGCTCTTCTCTTGCCATGACTGTTCTCTTGAGGTTCTGTGCAGACTGCCTGCCCAGTCTGCCCCCTCCACTTACTTGATCATTGTCTTTTTCTGTCATTTTTCCTGTTATTCTCCACTAACTCTTCAGGGTGGTCAGCTCAGGAACCTCTATCTTCTTCTAGATATTTTCCCCCAGAGTTAGTGGTGGTAGTGTTGGTCAGCCAGTATGTCTCAGGCCAAATTATTCTGGGCATTCCTGGAAAGTTCCAACCCAAAAACTGTGGCAGTTTCCCACCAAACTGAGTTTTGTTTTGTTTTGTTTTGCTTTTTAAGATATTTTGGTTTTAAATTGGCATTCAGAAAGGGAGGCAGACTCCACAGTGCTGGTAGGCAAGGGTGTCTGTCAGTGGGGAGCAGCTGGGACAAACCCTTTTTTGATAATTACCCAGGCTGATCATCTGGGTGCCCTGTGACAAGCCTCCACTTGTTGGTGATGACTTCTTGTACACTCTCAATCTGCTGTTTCATTTACCAGAATAGAAAGCCTACATATTGAGGCCTAAAACAGCTTGGCGATCCAAGGACAAGATGTTCTAGAAGCAAGTTCTCTCTCACTGGAGTTGTCTTTTCCAATAAAATGGAAGGCTGCACTCCAATCCTACAATTTTAAAAGTTGGGAATGGCACACAATAAAGGACATGGGTTACCAGGATTCTTGTTGCCAGCCAGCTCTCATTGGCCAAGGGCTTCATTCGTCCTCGAAGAGACCTGCAATTGATAGAAAATTCATATTAACATTGTGCAATTCTGAAGGTTTCTAGAACTCCATTTTTCATCACGGGTTTCTATTTCTTGTCTCAGCTTTCTGTCTCTAGCATAATTTAAATAAATTAGGCTTCATTTCACCAAGAAAATCATACTGAAATATGTTTTATTTAAAGGTTAAAATAAAGGTTTTTTTATCCTTTACTTATTAAACATTTGAGGAGAAAAATCTTTAACAAAGCTGTTTATTTTTACTTTCTACTTGAAGACTTTCAGAACTTGAGCTACTAACTGGAATATTATATTCTTGGATTCATATTCCAGAGTTCTGACTCTTTTCCATCTATAGAAGTGGGTGGGCTATAAATTATTAAATAAAAACCCAATTTTGAGGGATAAATTACCCAGAAGACGAGTGTGTAAATTACAGATTAATCTTACCTCTTTTTCCCTAGCTCAGCTTTGCGAATAATGTTTTAGCCAACATTTCTGCATCAATCTTTGCTCAACATGAGACATCATCCTGCTCTGTGCACCAGGGGCCCTGTTGCCTTCCATCACAGTGTGAAAACTCAAGGAGAGAAAACACTGAGGCTCATTTTCAATCTAGCAGATGCTTCATTCAGATCTTCATTGTGATGTCTCGGGGAAGTTTTATGAAGTCTACCAGTTCATTTTTCTTCTACCCTATATATTTTCCATCATAAATAATTGAAAAACCACATTATGGGCCATTTAATATATCTAGAAATGCCAGGGAACATTTTGTATCTTACAAGCTCTTTTTTGTTTTTTTTTTTTGGGGGGGGGGTTGCCTACTTAACTCTTTAGGTGTCAAATCCTTTTACATAATATGGTTTAAAAAATCTCAAAAGTATATCATGCAATAATCTTGTATTAAACAAACAAACAAAAAACCCTGACTCTGTTAAGTAGTACAATATAAAGTAGAGCTCAGTACACTTTCCTGTAAAGGAGCAGAGAGGAAATATTTTACATTTTGAGATGATGAAATTTCTTTGTAAAAACTCAGTTTTGTCTTTGTAGCATGGAAGCAGCCATGGGCAGTGTTTGCCAATAAAACTTCATAGTCAAAAGAACTGTGGGCAGTGTGTGCCAATAAAACTTTATTGACAAACATTCCCTAGCTAGAATTCTCAGCAGGAACACTATATTTACCCTAGGACAATAGCCCACAACCCCTCCTTTAGTAGAAATATCAGGTTTTGGGATGTCAGATTAATCTAAATTTAAATTTCAGCTCGACTGCAATTTTTTTTTCTTGGAAAAGGGATCATTTTGTGACTGGTTATGATGGATAGGTACATAGAACTAATCTGTACATGGTCAGTTTCATCATTTTATTAAAGCTGCATCCGGATACTTAGTAGGTGGGAGGAGGATTTTGAGTAGAACAGTGTGCTGGCCTAAGTTTTCTAGGAAATAGTACCTTATGGGAAACAGGCCAAGTAGCACCCTGAATATCATTAAGTCAGAAAGATCCTGAAGCCCTACTGGAAGCTTGAAGATGTATAATGATACTGGTGACAGCTGCTATTTATCAGCTGTTAGCCATGTGTCATACACAGCTGAGGTGTCCAAGAGAAGGTTCAAAATAGGAAAAAACAAAACAAAACAAAAAACCCTACAGTGTCTTCCAGTTCTTCTCAGTTCAACAAATGCTACATTTTACAGGTCAGGAGATTAAGGATCCTCTCCAAGGCCATGCTAGCTAATAGCTGGTAGGCTAAGCTAGAGCCTAACACTGAATCTCCAGTGAGATCAGCAAACACAATTTGGAAAATAAGAGAGATCTGAATTATTTGGGAAAGGTGCTATGTAGCACGCATTGCCCCCGGAAAGAGGTTGCTCCCATTAATTGGATGGATGACAGTCCTTGACTACTGGGGTGATTATTAAGGTCACTTCAAGGTCAGAGTTCATGCTTTGTGAAACCAATTTTCTATCACCAAAAAGAGATTTGTTTTGCTGAGATATGTATAAAGGAGGTTAAACAGACCTATCATAAAAGAGTCTCAGCCCCTCAATTAAGTTACCCAGACCATTTTCTTTCAAATGTCTAGGAGGTGCTTCTCCATGGAGTCCCCTTAAGCAGAAATGGCAGCTATTTGCTCTCATTTACCATCACCTATATACATTTACACCAGATGTCAGCGCTCATTTCCCCTTAGTTCCTACTCGTCTTCAAAATGATGCTTATCAGTAGACAGACAAGACCAAAGGGTCATTTCGCTATGTACACCTCTGAACCAGAGCCATTACTCTCACATGCAAACTCAGCTCTGATTCCAACCTGCTCAAGGGCGTCCTGCTGCCTGAGGTGCAGTCATTGCACTTGCTGATGTTGCCTATTCAGTTCTCAGAGACCAGGTCTAATTTCCTGTGTCTTTGATAATTATCTATCCTCAACCCTATGCCTCTCTATACCTCACACCCATAGAAACATCTTCAGGGTTTGCTTGCTGACTCTAGCCATTACCTTAAACAGTTCCTTCCTCCCTGCCTGTCACCTGCCCAGGGGATGACTATGTGTTTCTACAGAGCCTCCTGTTTCCCTTCTCTCTCATTAGCTCCACTTCTGTCCTGCACCAATGAGTCATTTCTCAGAGCAGTGGTCCTCAACTGTCCTGATGCAGTGACCCTTTAAAAATGCATCTCTTTGTGTTGTGCTGATCTCCAGCCACAAGATTATTTTGTTACTACTTCAAAATGTTAATTTTGCTACTATTATGAAAAGTAATGTAAATATCTGATATGCAGGATATCGGATATGTGACCCTCCAGAGGGGTTGTGACACACAGATAGAGAACCAGTCTTGCAGAGCATCAGGAATACACATAATCATCACTTGCAAAGCTAGGGCTGCTTTCTGTTTTCTGTTGATTTGTAGTAGTTGTTGTTGTTGTTGTTGTTACACCAAGCCCCAGAGGATCAGAGGCAGTGGCTAATTCATCTCTGACATCATTCTGTATCTTCATTCTGTTACCTATGAAGATGATGACCTTGGCAAATTACTCTATCTTTGTGATCCTTGGTCGATTCGTCAATGAAAATGAGATGAGATGGTCAAAGCACTCTGGGATTCTTGAGAGGATTAAATAGCATACTTTTCTCATATCATAGCACCTGGTGCTTTGTGTGTACGTAGTGCAGGAGTTGACAGACTTCAGAAGAGAGTGTTGGATTTCCTGGAGCTGGAGTTACAGGCAGATGTGAGCTGCCCAACATGGGTCCTGGGAATTGAACTCGGGCCCTCTGAAAGAGCACCAAGAGCTCTTAACTGAGCCATCTCTTCAGCCTTAGAAACAGCTTTTTAAAAGTAATGGTACTACCCATAATTATTTGAGACAAACAAACTGAAGGTACCCTTCTAGGAATCATGGGAAATTTACTGCATTGAAGAGTAAAATCATCCTGATCTGGTCATGGACCCTGTGACCCCATTGGACCCTGGTGGCACTGCCAGGAGGAGACAGAATCTGACACCCTCTGAGTCCAGTCCATAGACGCTGTTCTTCGGCCCCTAAAGAGACCAGTTAGCAAAGCAGCTTTGCAGCAGATCTGTGGTAATATTAATAATTGGGTCACTATCAGGGATCCTTTTATTTATGTAAGACTTGCAGAATGCATTCCAGCAGCATCTGTGTTTTTGAGCTGTGTTTCCTAGCCTGGCTCATGAATCCCACTTGGTTCTCTTCCTCTTGTACCATTCTTTCCAAATCCACTGTCAAGTCAGGATTCTACATTTACATAATTGACACATTAAGACACTGTGCTTAAACTCCAGTGAAATCACATTTTAATAACATGGGGAACATCTTTCCCTTCAGTAAATTGTTGAGAAGTTAATTCTTGTTAGCCTAAAAACTTGAATATACACTTGAAATAAATCAGCTGCACTGCACTGTGCCGCCTGCCGAAAGTCCTGGAGGAAGATTCCCTTTGCTGATAAACTGCTCTTCAAGTGCTCTGTTTTCAGTGTTGTGGATGCTTTCTTCATTTTGGAAGCATTGATTCAGAACCTTGTCTCTCAAAACCACAAATGAGTCCTCTGAATTACTAGCCTAGTTCTTCATTTCACCACTTGTCCTGGAGCTGCAGTTCAGCCACCAACTAATTTATGTTAAGATAAAGGTACTAGACAGGCCAGCTAGGGCTCCATAGTGAGACCCTGTCTCAGAGTAAACAAACAAGCATACTGAAGTTGGCATGACCCAAACATTGATAGCCAGAAACAGACAGCAAAGTGTATCTGGTTGTCCCAGAAGTATGTAACAGGTAGGTTGACAGATTGTAGCTCCGGGAAGTCATACTGAGCAGAATGTCTCTACCCTAAAAGGACAGCAGTGCCTGGATTGCTTACACCGGTTCTCTAAGGTCTCAAGAGAGAGATGTAGTCTTCTCCCACTTGGCTGTTACAAAACCAGTTGGGAATCCCTAACAAACACTGATACATACCTGCTCCCTCCAGTCGTTCTGTCCCGTGGTCCTTGGGTGTGGATGGTTGGATAGATAGTTGATTAAAAGAGGATGCCCTAGGTAGTGTTAATTGTTAACTTGAGCCCAGAGTTATCCGAGAAAAGAGTCTCAGTTGAGGAATTCCCCAAAACAGATTGGCCTGTGTGCTTATTTGTGGGATGTTACCTTGATTGTTAAATGATGTAGGGAACATTCCATTTCATGAACAGATGATCCTGGGCTGTATACGAACATCAGCTAAGCACTGGCCTGGTGGTTTCTGCTGGAAGAGGCTCTGTAATCTCAGAAGCCTGGGATGCCTTCCCAGCTGGCCCCACATGACAGGGCTCCGATGCCATACTAGTGAAGTTGCTCTGCATTGTAACCAAAGAAATGAAAGTTTCATTTTGGCTCATAGTTAAAGGTAGTCTATCATGTCACAGAACACATGTTGGTATATCTTTACATGTAGTAGTTGGGGGCTTATGGCTATAGCATCTCACATTATAACAGATCATGAAGCAGGGGGTTTGAGCCAGAATCAGACATGGCTATTACTTTTAATGCCCACCCACAGTGACCTGAGTCTGCTTTGTAGACCCCAAGTCCTAAAGGTTCCCCAACCTGTCAACATAGCCATGGCTAAGTGAAAATATTCCCGGATGTGGGAGTAACAAGAGATCTAAGGACCCTTCCATTGCTGGACAGAGAGATTAGTGAGTGAGTGGGTGAGTCAGTGAGAATGAATGAGTGGGTGAGTGAGTGTGAGTGAGTGGGTGAGTGAGAGTGAATGAGTGAAGAGTAAGTGAGTGTGTGTGAGTGTGAGAGTGACTGTGAGTGAGTGAGAGTGAGTGAGTAAGTAAGCTAGCGATCCAGCCCTGGGCAGGGATTTAGGAGCAACTAACTGCTGTCTACCTAGCTTATTCTGGTCTTACTTGACAATTGTGGCTCTTTCTTGGGCCTTCTCAGTAACAGAAGCCCAGCTCCACAGCTCCAACTTATGATTGTGTTCATTTCCCCCACTGGAAGCTCTTCAGACTTAACTACACTCTGCTATGGAATGCAGGGCTCCTATCAGAGGGATGGCTTCAGCTTGATCTTGGACAAGATCTACGCATGGTATCTGAAGACCATATTGAAAAATAGATTCCAGACTCAGCTACATCAGCCCTATTGGACACAAGAGCCTTCAATTAAACAGATTTCTCTGTGTCTTTCCTTTCCTTTGGGGGTGGGTTTTCAAGCTGAACAGCTTCATGCCAATTCATGTCTGTTTTATTTACTGCTGTTTTTCTGTTGTACCTATGGAGGCTGTGTTTGCTATACCATTCATACAGAGGTGAGCAGACAGTATAACCTCCATTCTGCCTCTTATCACCTGTATTCCTTCCTCCCCTTTTTATATAAAATAATAATAATTATTTTTTGAAAATGCCATACATGTATAAAATTTGCTTTTGTTCTTTAATTCTCACAGTCATTTTTCTTTCTTTTCTTTTCTAATGAAATTGACCTGACTGAATATATTTTTGTTTGATACCAATTCTTGTTTAGCCTGGTTGGCCTCAAAGGATGACCTTGGCCTCCTCATCCTCCTGCCTCTATCTCACAAGGTAGACCAGATTTCTTCTTTAAGAGATGTGTTGTGGTACTCTATCTTCTGGTCATGATGTTGATTTTGCCCATTTGAACTCTCAGACGCTTCTGGGCCCACTAATATTTAGCTTCATGAAGCCCTATTTGACCCCCCTCTGTTCCCATAATAGATAAGTGGTCCAATGGTGCTGGATGAGGAAACATCTAAAACCCACCTATCCCCCAGACTATAAAGATGTTTACCAGTTTCTGGGGTGACAGACTTTTTTCCCAATTGTATAACCTTTCATAATTGCTTATGTTCCTGTAAGTAACCCTTACCCATATTTCTGTAAGCAACTCCAGCTAATCTCACTGGTTCAGCAAGCTAGATTTGCATAAAATCCTTTCATTATTCTTTTGTTGATGTCCTTTCTGAGGTAAGTGAACATATTTGTTCAAGCATCCCCAGAAAAAGTCATCCCAATAAGCCTGCTAGCTGAATACCACTTAATTGTTTTGTAAAGTGTTTTTCTTCACTGATCTTCTCTGGACACAGGAAATAATTTTAAACAGCCTGTGCTGGCTCCCTTTGGCACTGGGGCTGGTCCAGCTACTTTGAAGCTGATGACAAGGGAGCCACCTACAATCTAATCTTCAACTGCATGGGCACATGCTGTTCTCAAGCATGGCTGTATTTCATTATTAGCTACTCCCAGGGCCCACAGAGTCCCAGAGGATGTCAGAGTACATTAATTTTTATCACAACATGGAATCTTCCAGGTCTGAATGGCAGCACATAGCTGTCAAGGGCTTTCTGAACTCTATTTCAGCTCCATATATCTCTAGGCAAAACAGAGGAGAGAATCTTCATTGGTGAGAGAAATGTACAAAATGCATGAGATGGTGTATTTGTTGGACTTGACCATGTGCTTAAGCACATGGCACACACTGTTTTTGTCCTATTGTTCATATAAGACCACCTCTGTCTCCCCTTATCAAATTCTTCCCTCTCCCTACATGAGAACTACCCAAAGTGTGTATAAAATGAATTCTGCTTGCATCATGCATCTTTTCATCAACCAGTATTTTCCAACTGTTCTATGAATATGTTTTAAAAATGAGTGCTCCTGCCTTAATGAATTTTCACCAGAACTTATCCATACACAGTATCATCAGGAGTTTATACATAATTGATTATTATGCTTAATAATACTTTATATCCACAAAATGTACTTTTAATGGGGAATGCTAATGCATTCCAGGGAAGTCAAGTTATTTGGTCATTACTGTTATTTTATCTATTTGTCAATAAAGTACAATGCTTACAGGTTGCAATTTGTCTGGAGAGGAGATAGCTCTGGTATTATTTTAGGTGCTTTCAAGCCCATTGTGGGCATGGGGAAAGTGGGGCACATGGAGAACCATCCCTCCTCTGCTAGCTTCCTCCCTGTTACTATACTTCTGTGAGTTGAGTTGTAGCATTTACTTCTGCCAATTGTGGTCCCCAAAGAGATTTTTAATATCATAAGTAAAATTCTTTAGGAAGACACAATTCATTTGTTCCTAGGAACTCATGGGGTTCCACCAGGAGAGAGTTGGCAACAATGCCTTTTTCCCAGTCTATGGATGTTGTGTCAAATGTGCATGTAAGATGATTTGAGTGGTCCAGTCTGATATTCCTTGCCTGTCCCTCCTTACTTTTCCATGTTGTGCTGAACATTGATTTTCCATTTTATCAAATATTCCCTGGAAGCAGGAACACAAGATGGTAAAGTGCTTAAGTGCAGAGGATGGGGTTGGAAATTGCTAGAATCTGCACCAGAGAGTCAGGCCTCTGCACTGTAGATACCATGTCAATTCGGCTAAGTGTGTAATTATCAAATTGATGCCTTTTCCCCTAGAAAACTGTGATGGGGAAGATGTGGGTGTTACTCTGTTTTACACCCCTGCTTTAGAATCAATGAGGTTGAGATTTCACTGCTGGGACTGGGATGATGGGATGGGAAAATATAATCAAGATAATGGACACAAGGCAAAAATTTAAGAAAATAACCAAAACAAGAGTGTTTTCATTTTCTGCTAAGTGTCTGTACTGATGTTCCGGAATCTACTCTAAGAAGTTGCAAATGATGCATGAAATGAAAAATTCTTGTTGGTCTCCAGGGGACAGAGCCAGAGCCTTGCTCTCCTCCTGGTGATTGCTCAGATTGTTTTCTCTATTCCAGCTGAAATAAAAAGAAAATATTAATTAAGCGTAACTAAATTATTGTGACAGCAGAATCCACTCCTGGTTAATTATTGTGTTAATACCCAATGGTGTCCATCAGATTCATGACATCTTTGGGGCCATGACCCACCCACAGCACAGCTGACAATCATTGACCACCCAAGCTGGTTTTGGTGTTATGAGTAGTCTTGATGTACTCCTTTTACGTGCTTTCTTTCCTCCTCTATTTATAGAGGTACTCTTACAGGGACTCTCATTGAGGGTACTGGGGACAATCTAGTAAATGTGGAGTGCAACTGAATATCTATTTTGTGTGTCTGCATTCTTGATTGGTACCATTAACCCAAAGTGGATGCCAGGGTCTAAAAAAAAAAAAAAAAAAAAAAAAAAGAAGAAGAAAGAAAGAAAGAAAGAAACCAGGCAAAATATATAAATATTAGTAGCCTGTTTTAGGCACCCACCTTGTAATGCTAAATGGTTTCCACCCCTTCCTTTTTCTAGGAGAACACATTGCTAGTTACAATGTAAGTTTGCCAAATGGTGTTCTTAATGGAACACGGCTCCGTATGCCTTTTGCATCAGATTTCACAAAATTTCCAAATAATATGAATTCTTGCACCTCACTTGAGCAGTACCCCAGATGGTATGACATTCTGTTTCTAGAAGGAAATGGAACATATTTCCTTTTGCATTGCATTCCATTTAGCTCATTCTTCCTCTTGATCTGAAATGGGATCCTACAAAATTACAATTATTGGACCATCAGAAAGATCCTTACTTAACCTGGAAAATCCTACTTCATTTGTGGGGCATGCTAACAATTTCATTGTCACACCATTAGAATTAACCTCAAAGGTGGTACCTTCTGCTGCTTTGAGACTCCTTTAAAGCTCCATTCTCCTTTCTCACATTTGACATCCTGGGCCGTCATGGATTCCTAGAGACATGCAATCTTATCTCCAGATCATAAACACCTATCTTTATTGTAATTTCACTTTACCAACTTAAATTGTTTTTAGGTGACATATTGCCAGATGCATGCATTCAGATATTCACAAAAGGCTTACTTGTTTTAAAAAGTTCATTTTTATTGTGTGGGTGTGTGTGTGTGTGCGCGCGCGCGTGCATGCTCATGAGTAGTGCAGGTGCCTAGGAAGGCCAGAAGAAGCTATCTGGTCTTCTATAGCTGGAGTTACAAGGAGTTATGAACCACCCAATGTGAGTGCTGGGAACGGACCCCAGATCCTCTGTAAGAGCAGTGGGTACTCCTAACTATTGAGTCATCTTTGCTCCTCAAGGCTCACTTCCTACTACATTCCCTGTAAGAACAGACTTCCTTCCTTCTGGACATTGATGTCTAATGCACAGAAAGATGTGGTGCACAGTACAAAGTGGGAAGAAGTATGGGAATAGACCGATGGGACATAAAACACCTGAGAAATTGACCTTTAATTTATAATAAATATAAGGGTATTTTGGGATTCGCTTATTTCTAAGTACCGGTAGGAAGGATCCCTGAACACTTAAAGGGCATAGTTGAGAAGGATAGTGGATGTGTTGAAGTTGAAATTACATACTGATGGAATTGGCTCTACTCAGGATTGCTGTCACTGATAGCTTGACCTTCACCGAGGACTTGAAAGCCAGGGAAATTTTGGTGTCCATGTTTCCAGTTTGTGCTTCTGTTTATTAGCAGTAAGCCCAACAACCTTGTGCTCTTCTTTCTTTGCCTCTGTCAATCTCAGCAGGCCTGACCTTGTCAAAGGTCTAGACGATGCCTGTGAGAACATTTGAGGAGGAGCCTGCTCAGCTTCAAACTGAGAGTCAAGGTCAAAGAAATAACCAAGGGTGGGTGCCAGAGGCTTTAGAGACACCCTTGGGAAAGGGGGAGGGTGGTGACACATGGCGTGGACAGAGCTGGAAGATTCCACACAGTGCCAAGAAAGCATTCATTTGGCTTAGGTGGTGGCAGGTGTGTTTGGGCCTGGGAAAGAGAATGGATACAGACATTTCAAAGCTAAAGAGGATGAATGGACACCAGGTTGGCTGTTCAACTCAAAATTGCTGCAGCATCAAGTGCCTTTCTGTGTTTTTCAGCCCTCTCGCCTCTCTGTTTTTGTCCCTCCCCCCTTTTTCTACACCCCTTTTCCTTCTTCAGTGATTTTTCTCCTAGTTAATGGTCAAAATTTTGTGTGTGAGTGAGACAGACAGGGAGAGAGAGAGAGAGAGAGAGACAGAGAGAGACAGAGAGAGACAGAGAGACAGAGAGAGAGATGGGGAGGAGAGTTGAATGACAGCCTTAGGTGTTGTTCCTCAGGCAGGCTCTGTTCATTTACTTATTCTTTGACATTTCATTTATGTATTCAATGTATCTTAATCGTATCTATTCCAACTATCCTCTTCTATGTTTTCAGGGCACCCAGGAACATGTGCCACTCTTAGCTCCCATGTCCTCTATCTTTTAACCCACTGAATGAATTTAGTGTTGTCTATTGGAGTGTTGGCTGACCTTGTTGGCTTGTTCTTGTTCAAGTCCTGTGCAGAAGACCATAGCTGCAGTGAGTTCATGAATACAATGAGAATCTCACATCTTCTTGAGACATGGACCTAGAAGTCACCAAGTAGGCTAGGCTGGCTGGCCAGCAAGCCCTGAGAATACTCCTGTCTCTGCCTGCCCAGAGCTGGGAATTATAAATTCACATGCCTATGCCAATTCCTCCTGGACCCTGACATATGGGTTCTTAGAATAAAAATAAGGTATCCAAGTCCATGTAGCAGTCACTTTCCAAACTGAACTGGCATCCCCAACCCTATCTGTATGATTTGATGATGCTCATGGATAGCAGGCATGACCCAATAGAAAGAGAATGCCTGATTGGGGTAGGCACCAGGTGGGGGGGCTCTTGGGAGCTAAAGGGGCAGGAAGCCAAAGAAAGTTCAGCTATTCCTACTTAGGTTAGCCAAAGTCTCTGGACAGGCCCACCGTTCCACATCCTGCCTCTGCACTATTCTCCTTTTAGGAGAAAGTACCAGTTAGATTTGACTAGCTAGATCCTGGCTGCATGATCAAGAAGCTTCACTCCTGTCACTCAAACAGTGCTTCTACAAAGCTGCCTGATGGTTCATCACTAGGATTCCACCCCTGTGTGGCCCAACTGGTGGCAACACACTGACTTCTAGGTAGAAGGGGC
This sequence comes from Phodopus roborovskii, assembly GCF_943737965.1. Taxonomy (NCBI): domain Eukaryota; kingdom Metazoa; phylum Chordata; class Mammalia; order Rodentia; family Cricetidae; genus Phodopus; species Phodopus roborovskii. The sequence goes on along the minus strand of NW_026126558.1, from coordinate 14,166,599 downwards.
TGCTGCTTTCCAATAGGATCCTCACAGCAGCTGGAAGCCTGGGTCTATTCCCCAGAGATGGACAGATGGGGAAGTTTCTCCATGGGCAGACCAGGGCCACAGAGAGCAGATTCCTCCTGCAAATTCTCCAGTGCTGGGTGTGGAGGCTGGTCCTTTGCCGCCTCCATCACCCTTCCCAGGTCAGAATCCACCTGCGGACAAAATTCTTTCCTTAAGATGCTGACTAATAACATCTGCTCTGGGATTCATTGGCACTGTCTTTGTTTCCATCCCGTCTTCACAGTTTGATCCAGACTTTACTTTGATGGCCTGTAAATATTAATCATCCGAGGCTCTTTTGAATTGCAGTGGCTTTTAGTTAAAATTGAGTAAAATGTACCATTTGAATAATAAAAACCTCATTAAAGGAAAGCTAAAAGAATTCTTTTCCTTTTGTACAAGGCAATTAGGTACCCTCATAATTAAAAAAAAAAAAGTCAAGCACATTATGGTTTCATATTCCATAAGCCTGTTTTTAATTAATAGAGGTGACATGGCTTAGGTGCTAGGTACATATTTTGCCTCTGGTGCTGTGCAATTAACATTAATGAAGGTAATAGAAATGTGGTGAGAGAGTCCGTTGTCTCCTAAGTCCTGAGCGCATCCAGACTGAGGTCTTTAGTGGGATTCCATTCTTGGAAACACTGCATGGCAAGAATAACGATGCCCAGAGAGAACCTGCGGCCACTGAGAAGGTGTAATATTAAAATTCTCAATGGCTCCACAATAGCTAAACTTTCCCCAAAACAAGAATTCACAGATTTAGATTTTCTTTTGTGGGTAAAAAGGAAGGATGTGGAGGTAAAGGAGATACCAATTAACCCCATCACAGGGCTATATGCTCATCATCATCTTGCAAGCTGTAGTCTACTGTTCCATGTAAACAGGTTTACACAGGCTCACTGACTGGCCATGAACTTGCTAAGAAGTAACTGACCTAGGCTAGAATGGCAACACTTGAGTCTATCCATCCCAGTTTGGATATTTTATTAGTTCCTTGTGACTGTGGCAAAAGAATTAACTGGAAGAATGAAGGATTCATATAGATCACTGTTTCAGAGGATGTCACTCCATAAGGGCAGAGAGACCATGTGTGTGTGATGGGGGCAATTCATTCCATGTAGACTGGCAAGAAGCAGAGAATAGGGCCAAAAGCGAGGCCAGGCTGTAACCTTTAAAGGCCCACTCCCAGAATTAATTTATGACAGCTAGGCTCTGTGTGCATAATATTCTACCACCCCCAATGAAGCTCTAGTAGCTGGACTGTGGGTGACATCTCATGTTCAAACAAGAACCATATTTTGTCTTGTTCTAAATCATTTATTTGTATACTTATTTATTTTTGTTAATTCAAATATTTGGATTCTAACCTCAAGAAAGTTACCTCTAATTGCATTACTAATTCTATAATAATGTAATGAGCAAACCTATTGTTTTCCTGTCTAAACAATGGAACAAAAATGCATGTCACCAAGATTAGCATGAAAGTTATATGCCCAGAATCCTCAGCAAATGTCTACTCCACAGTTAACACCACCCCTATACAGGAGGGGGGAAAGCACCTTTGAGAAGTGAGCAAAATATTAAAGTTGTAACCAAAAATGAGCTCAGATATAATACACTACCATTCCTCCCTCCTCCACACATGCCACATTTTGCAAAGTTTCTGCCCTGCTGCAAAGCCTCCAAGGAACAGGTCTCTGCTTCAGTGTGAAGCAGGGTGATACATGCAGTGAGGAGCCAATGACTCAAAGCTCTCAGGTCCAGTCTTCAGAGAATAATGACATATTTGGAGCTGTTGATTGACAGCACACCATTTATGAAACAGGAGTTATCCTGGACAAATGCAGCTGACCGAAGCCACTTCACCATGCTTATTTTTATGTGGCGATTATGTTGGAAAATAGAAAATAGATCGAGCAACACAAATGCATATCATGATCTCTTAATGATATCCAGGTTGCCTCATAAGAATGAGATTTCATGAATCCTTAAAAATGTGATTTATTAATAGGCTTCTTTCTAGCTGTGCTATGCATTCTTTCTACCAAGCATTTAAACAAACTTTATTATCAGTTCTTTATAAACTTGCCAAAAACCTAGGAAAGGAGGGAGTGTTTCCAAACTTGTTGTAGAAAGGCTATGTTCACTAGATGTCAAAAGCAAAATATTGTGAAGAAAAGAAAATGACAAACCAATATCACACAAGAACAAACACAGAATCTTCAACAAAGTGCCAGCAAACTAAAAACAATAATGTATAAAAAAGGATTGTATATTTACAATATGTTAAGGGATTCAAAGTAAAATATTCAAAAATCAATCAATGAAAAAATTAAAAGTCAGGAGAATAAAGAGCCATCTAGATGGATATAGAAAATTATTTGTATTTTTCTTCCTTGATTAAAAAAAGTACTCAATGGAGTTGGAATCAAAGTGAATTTCTTCACATTATTAATGCCTCCTGCAGAAAGCCAACAGCTAATATTGACACTGAAAATTTGAATGCTTTCTCCCTAACACCTAGAAATGGACAGGGGTGTTAGCAGCCAGAACCCATCCAAATTGGAAGGGAAAATTAAAACTGCCTTCCTTGCAGATGAAATCACTTTGCATGTATAAAATCTTTAAGAACTCAAATTGAGAAGCATTAAAACTCACAGCCAAGTTCAGCTGCATTGTAGGGTGACTGCTCAGTATGCTGAAGTGAGTTTGTTTCTCCATGGGAGCAATGATACCTCCAAAAGGAACTGAGGAAAGTGATTTTGCTTGCAGCCACATCAGAAAGTAGATTAAGAAGCAGTTTTGAAGCTTACAAGCAAAGTGAAAGGCTTAGACATTTGAATGTATAAAATGTTGTTGGAAGAAACTAAGGGACACTCAAATAAATATCTACATAGCCCATGCTCATGGATTGGAAGATGTGATGCTGTGTAAAGAGATAAGCCATGTTCTTGGATTGGAAGATGTGATACTGTGTAGATACCAGTATCCCTCAGGTTGATTAACAGGGTGGATTCTGTTACCTTCTTCCAAACTGGAATTTTAGTCTTGAACGTCATATGAAAATGAAAAAGACACTGAATAGACCAACCAAGGATGGAAACACAGAGGGAAGCCTCCCACTTTCCAGTAATTAAAAACACAAGGTGTCATGACCATGGGCATTAGAGAACTGAATAGAATTGAGGTTTCAGAATTACACCATTACATGATTGATTGATTTTTTTTAAACTCTGGTGCCAGAGTAACTGAGTGGGATAAATAATAGTCTTTTCTATAAATGGTTCTACAACCACTGGGTATCCATTACAAAAGAATGAAGCTGAATCTCTTTGATGCACCATATACAAAGTTAGCTGAACAGGAATTAGTGGTAAATATAAAAAACCAAACCACTATATCCCAGAAGGAAACATAAAATCATATTTCATTGTGACCTTAGCATGAATAATCACTTCATAGGTCCAACTCCTGAAGTACAAGGGACAAGGAATTCAAAACAAAATGAGAATTCACTAAAATGAAATATTTTATGTTGCAAATGAAGCCATCAAGAAGACAGAAAGACAACCTATAGAATGGGATGGATATTTGAAAACTATATATGTCTTGAAAGGGTTTCATCCATTATACATAAAGAACTTTAATAATTCAACAGTAAAAGGATAAAGTTGCTAGCTCCAAAGTGGACAATGAAACTGAACACACATTTCTCCCAAGAAGATAAGCTAATTACCAATGAACTGTAGTGATAATGATGTTTATGATTTATTAAACCCACTGGAAATCAAAACATCAAGGCAGCCATACTAGTTACCTATAGAAGCTAGGTACATATCTTTAATTCCAGGACTCAGGATTAAGAGATAGATAGATCTCTGTTAGTTTAAGGCCACAATGACTTCACAAAATTGATCCAGTCCTAAAAGAATCAGCTTGCACAGAGGTGGTCTTAGTTCCTGGGATCGAGTGCCTTTAATCCCAGCACTAGGTAGGTTTTGACACGGGTAGTATGGCTGGACAGAGAAAGGAATATAAGTATGAGGAGACAGGATCTAAGAGCATTTTGCCTCTGAGGATTTGTGGAGACAGCATTGCCATTTCAGCTGGGTAGATGTAAGATCTACTGGCTTGGCAGTTTTGCTTCTCAGATCTTTAGCTTGAAGCTTGATCTAATATCAGTCTCCAGGTCTTTTATTTTTCATGCTATAATGAACACATAAAAAGATTCTCCGTGTCATTATCCAGGAGAGAAATGCAAATGTAAACCACAATAAAGGGATCACTCATGTTTGCTAGGGTGATGCAGGGATCATTGTAGACAGAAAGGTTGTAAAGGCCAGAGGATAAGGGACCTGCTAGGAGCTATATCCATAAAGTCTCACCAGCATGAACTGAAAAAGGATAACAGCAATAGAGGTGCTAACATGGATGAAGAAAAAGCCATAAGGCTTGAACCCTATACAAGGAACTACAAACAACTAAGGAATGCTTGGATTGGGAGATTAGCCTTCCCCAGGGAAGAGCACATCAGTTGTTTAACCAATACCAAATGGTCAGCCCTTAAAACATACATACAAGTAACATATACAGACTCACACTGAAGAGGTTCTATTTGTGTATTTAGGGTGTGTGTGTGTGTGTGTGGTGTGTGTGTACGCGTGCGTGCGCACGCACGCATATGCATTCATATCTATGTATGTAACAACTATAATGGAAAAAGAACTCATGAATTCAATAAAGAGCAAGGAAGATATATGATAGGGTTTGGAGGAAGAAAAGGAAGGGGGGAATGTTATAATTCTATTATAATCCCAAAAGATAAAAGAAAAGTTTGAAAGAGAAAAGAATAAGAAGGAAGAGACAGGAGGTGAAAGTACCATAAGGATGCAGGTGTGTAGTGCACTGCTGGTGGGATGTGAGTGGTGTGTCCCACTTTGGACAGCAGGTTTTTTTTTTCTTCCTCAGAGGTTAAACACAGCATTATTCTGAGCCAGCAATTCCATTTGTAAGTGCATACTCAAGAGAAACAAACAGACACTTCTCCAGAAGAACTGGCAAACAATGTCCACAGCAAACATTTTCACATTAGCTCAACACTGCAAGAAACCCATGTGCCCATCAAAGGATGAATGGACAAACAAGATGCCTGCAGTCTGTGCTTTCAGCAGTAATATTTCTCAGGCTTAGGAGGGAGGGCAGTACCAATTCTTGGTACAGCGGGAAACCCTGAACATCATGCCAGGTCAAAGAAGACAGTCATAAAAAGACTACCTATCATTCTGCTTACATGAGACGATCATGTGTGGGGGTGGGTGCCACACAGCTGGTGGCAGCCAATGAGTTTCCTGTTATGCTTAAAGTTGCTGTAGTTGGAATTGGTGATGGGTATTCAACTTGGAGTACACTAAGTATGAATTGTATTTCAGGATTTTAAAAGAAGTAGAAAAATAACAAATGCCTAAAAGGGAGAAAACGAATCTGACCACCTCCTCCATACCCAGCACTAATGTTTTCTGTATTTTCTTACTTAGTGATTGCACAAGGAGACATCTGCTTTTCTTGCTTTTGGTTTGAGTTTGATTTTATGTTATCACATATATTAATTTATTCATGTGTATGTATGTATGTGTGTATGTATGTATGTGGGTGTGGGCCAAGCCTGGTGTGTGGAAGTGGAGCCACTTGTAGGAGTCTGTTCTGTCTTTCCATCATGTGGGGCCTGGGAATGAGACTCAGGTCATGTGAGTTGCTGGCAAATGATTTTATCCACTGAGTCATCCTGGCATCTTTGGCTTTGTTTTTTTTTTTTTTTTTTTTTTTTTTTTTTTGTTTTGTTTTGTTTGAGACAGGATTGCACTCTGTATGCTAGACTGGCTGAGAGTTCACTGTGTGGCCCCAGGTGATACCTGCCTCAACCTCCTCAGTGTTGAGATAACAGGTGTGAGCCACCATGCCTGTTTTGGCATGTCTGTTTTTGGAGAAGGCTATAAGGCACACATATTCACACACCTTTTCTTCCTACCCCAGTCCATCTGGGAAGGTCTGGGAGCCTCTCAATTTGCTGTTGTATATGTATCTGTTCTGTTGAGCATCATGCATGGGTGGCTTCTACTTCTGTTCATCTGTGTAATTATTACTACTCTTTATGTACATACTTGGATTCTTTCCTTAGGTAAGTGTCTTGGAAATTGTTCATTTCCTAAGATAGATTATCACAACCTGGGTGACTTAAAGCAACAAATTCATAGTCACTCATGGTTCTGGGAGCCAAAAGTCTGAAGCCAAGGTGTCTACTGATGGACTCCTTCTTGGCCGCTGTAGGAGACTCCTCACCATTCTCCTGGCTTCCTAAGGTTGTTCAAAATCCTTAGCTTTTCTCAGCTTACCCAGCTATCACTCAAGTCATCCCCATCCCCAACCCCATTGACATGTATATGATCATATTATGTATATTTTTGCTGCATAATGGATTGAAACAAAATGGATTTGCTTGTTATTATGCTGTGGTCTTCATACCATTTGTGTACAGCCCACTCCACAGGATAGTTTCCCCAGTTTAATTTGTTGCTTTTATGTTTCAATTACAAATACAGTAGAGAGCCTTGAAGATCTGTCATTGTCTAGTATTTATCTGTTCATTAGAATTTATTTTATGTAAAATGTATTTATTAGGATTTAGGGCTTTCAATCAAATGGAATGGGTTACTTTTGTTTCAAAATTGCATTTATAGCACATCTCTTCTTACTTGTCCTCAGGTTCATTTCTAACAGGTAGATCTAATCTGAATAAAAAAAGGAAGATAAATATATATGTATGTGTGTGTACACACACACACACCAAAAAAAAAAAAGACAGGGTCTCATGTGTCCAAGGCTAGCCTGGAATTCACGTTGTAGTCAAAGATAACCTTGAATTCCTGATCCTTCTGCCTCCTTGTGTATATGCTTAGTTTATGTGGTACTAAGGATGAAACCCAAGTCTAAGTATGTGCTAGGCAAACATTCCACTGAGTTATGCCTCCAACCCTAAGAGGAATATATTCAAGTATCTGACTATCTCTATAAACAGAACATACTCCCCTTGATAGGTTTATGTAATACCTACTAAGTATTAGGCCCCAGCGTCAACCTTTCTTGTGATGTATCTTTTTCATAAGAAAGGAAATGAACAGGCTCCTGGTTTGTATTTGGAGGGCTATTTTGATCGAACATAAAAGTGGACCTAATTGTATTATAAAGCAGAGTTAACTAGAGACTGTGTGTCCCAATTCCAGTGAGCCACCTTATCCTGATCTACCCCTTATGGTTTTGGGTTAGAACAGATGTCTTCTGTCCAGGTTATGGCTCATTCAGAGTGATGTGACATCCTGGCATATCTCATCTCTCACTAGATGGAATCTTGAAAACCCTAAAAAGTAGGTTATTTTTGAATGCACCTAGTTTAGACCATCGATCTGTGCCTGATGTTGTCTGTTTCATTGTGTAGGTCTCTTCATGTGCTAGTGTGTAATGCGGGGACTTTTGCTCTACCCTGGACCCTCACAAGAGATGGACTGGAGACGACCTTCCAGGTGAACCACCTGGGACACTTTTACCTTGTCCAACTCCTGCAGGATGTTTTGTGTCGCTCAGCTCCTGCCCGTGTCATAGTGGTCTCTTCTGAGTCCCACAGGTGGGTTTTAATTTAATTTGATATTTTCCATTCACGAGTTTGTTTACACCATCTGAAAATTCTCTCCATGGCTCTTACTGAAAATAATCTTGACTTGAGCCTGGAGAGAGATCTCAGCATTTAAAAACTCTTATAGAGAACACAAGTTCAGTTCCCAGCCCTCAGGTAGATGATTCCAGCCACAGAGGATCCAACACCCTCTTCTGGTCTCTACAAAAATAATCAAACACACACAGAGTCTTGAAAAATACTAATTTTGACTAGACTCATAGGAGAAACATGAATGTACGCAACGTGGCTTCATTAATTTTTCTAGATCTTTCTGTATGTGTAGTCATGGGGAATTGTTTGGCAGGGGGACTGTCTAGAGTAATATAGAGTGATTTTACAATTATACCTTAGGCTCCCCATTGATTTCACTCAGAGATGGAATAATAATTGATTAAATCTGAATGGCATGACCTTTATTGATTTGTAATTCAACAACTTCAAAGTCTCACCGAGAGGAAAGCGCAGTTATTCTAGCAGGGGAAACAATGCAGTTAAAGGCCGCGAGATGAAATCCAATTGTTTTATAATGAGAAATTAGGGAATTCAATGCAGACATTAGCAGCATAATTGCAGAAAGGAAAGGACTGTAGTTAGCGCGTATTGGAAATCTGGCCATGCCTCTTTCGGTTAGAATTTCAATTTACACATCAGATGGCGTTTCTTTCTGATTGCCATTAGACTATTCAATCGACGAGAAAGACATCTGAAAACATCATGAGTGTTTTCAGCATATTTGTGCTGGAGTTGGATAAACAACTAACTGTTTCTAAGAGAAGTACTGAGAAAAGACAAAGGGTTTTCTGGGCTGTCGAGGCAAGATTTACAGCTTGTTAGGGAGACTTCTCTTCCCAGTGTTCCTAGTGTTGGGGACTAGCGGGGGAGGGTTGCCTCCTTAGTAAAGTAGCTAGGAATAAATAAATAAAAAATAATGTGCCAAGGACTATTTTCTTCCTCTTCTCCACCTTAAGTCCTGAAATGTTTTGGTGACCCAGAATGTGGCTTATTTTTTTAATCATACTTCCATAAAATGTAACCCCTGGGACTTTGAAGAGCGAGACCAGCCAAGGGTTAGCTTGAACCCTTTATCACTCCCAAACACAGGGGCTTATGGTGTAAGTGACACACCACAGACAGATTTACTCTTGCCAGTTTAAATTTATGATGGCTGCAATGAAAGGGAAACTCGGGTAATAATCCTCCCCTGTGCGAAAAGACACGAAACATCTAGTAATTAGGTAATAACAAAATCTGGCCAGGCTTATCTTTGCAAATCACACCAGGTTTGTGAAAGAAGGGGAGTGGCCCCTGCAAAGCAGCGAAGGAGGCTACCGTGGGGGCAGGCAGGAGAGAAAGCTGTAGAAATAAATCTGCCAGCCCCAATCGCTTACCAGATGTGGAGGGCACCACGGGATATGTTTAAATGAGCTGGTATTTAATGGGAGACAGTGTGGAGGTGTCAGCTGCTCACTCCCTTCGTAAAGCTGTCTCAGATGCCATTTCCTGGGACGCCTTTGTTCTCACTGTAATTCCCGCTTACTTGGAGATCCAAGTCCTACTTTCATTTTAAAGATGAATTTCGAAGGAGAGACTGTGGCCTTCTGAATGAGATCCATTGTCATTTCTAGCAAGGCCTAACTGTTGTGTGTGTAAAAGGCCTGCATCTGTGTGCCCACTGGCTCTTCTCACCCACTTTCTGCTTATTAACATTCTTACAAAATATTAATTCCTACAAGCTGAGTGTTTATTACTCTTTTGTTGCATTCCTGAGCTCCAGAGAGCAAGCATGGGTGCCAGGCACACAGAGAGCGCTGGCTCACTACTGAAGGGCCCAGAGCCGAAACCAAACTGTAAAATGCAAGTGTTGATATCTAATTACCTCCATAAACCTTGGTGGAATCCCTTCGTTGGAGTCAAGACCCCCTGTTAGGGGAAAAATAAAGTCTTATGTTTGCAGAAAATATTATACTGGATGCCCTTGGGCGAATTATTTATTAACCGCTCTCTATCTTCACTGTGTTTTACTTACATAGCTGGAGTCTGAGCAAGTGAATTGAGTTTCTGCCTGTCTAAAATATATCATAATGAAATGGGAAGTTGGCTTTCACACTGTGAAAATTTTTCAGATAACAATTAGAATAGAATGAAAAGAGCAGAGTGCTGGTCGTACAGCTCTAAAGTCTCCGCAATAAGAAATAACAGGCAGATGTGTACAATCAGAGACACAGTCACACAGTCACAGTTACACACATGCAGTCACAATACAACCCCACACAACCAGCCACAGAGTTCGGCACTCAGTCACCCCCACAATCTCACATGTGTAGAGTCTCATACACATATATCCACACAAACAACCACGTACAATCACACATAGTCATACATACAATCATACTCCAACACAGCCTCACCTATATAGAACCAAAACAAAAACCACATATACCACAAAGTTATATAACCATGCCAAGAGTCTCACATAGTCACACAACGATACATAGTCTCGTAATAGAAATCACACATGTACAGTTATATGTAACCACAAGAAACCACATAAAGTCAGAGACAGACATCCCAGTCACACATAATCATACACAATCATAGACAAACTCATTCCATCACAAATGTATAGTCACACAGCCACACACATGGCATGCACATCTTATCACAAACACATAGATAGCCACACACATTCAGTTATACACACACAAACACACACACACACACACACACACACACACACACACACACACACACAGAATTTCCCATGCAAGTTCACTTCTACTACTTGAACACACTAGCTTGTCCTTTCGAGTCCATTCTCATTATTATTGGAATTAAAAATTGTTTCAGCTATATAAGAGACATATGTAAAGAAATAGAAGATGGATGGGGGCTCATGGTGGCAGTCAGTATCTGGAGAGTGAATGTCAGCCAACCTCGCTATGGACAGCAGGGACACTGCTCAGACGTTGTCTTTGCCAGACTTTCAGCTTGAAGACAGAGCAGACAGCCACAAAGAGCTGCTTCACTGCCTCTTGAGCAGCCAGGCCAAGGGATCCTCTTCCTAGATCCTCTCTCACTTCTGTGTGGGTGGACCAGAAGTTAGTATTCAGGCATCTACACTGGCCTGCCCTCAGGATTCTGGCAGGATATGCCCTAAGCTGCAACCACTAAGAGCACCACCTGTATACATTCACTATGTTCCCTTTAAAAAGGGCCCTGCCCACCTCCCATTTCTCTCTTTCACTCTTTCTCGCTCTCTCTCTCTCTGTGCTTCTCAGCCTGTCTCTCCTTCTGCTCCCCCCCCCCGCCTCTCCTGTCCCCTTCTCCTCTCCCTGCTTTTCCCATTTACTTTCCAATAATAATAATAATAATAATAATAATAATAATAATAAACTGTCCACCCAAGCTCTGTCCATTGGCATGTTTCTCTTGCATGCTGCCTTTTAAAATTACAAAACCAGAAAGTGTCCATCCTTCCCAACTTCCTGAAGAACTGATGGCATAATCTAGTGAGACCTTCAGGAGTCTGGGTTTCACATGGCCTGAGGTTCCATCTGAAATGCTAAAGAAACAATAGATAGTATAGACAAGTTTAATCTGCCCAATGTTCCCTAGTCATGAGGTCAGGGGCCCATCCTAGCACCAGGAGACACTACCTGCAAATGTGTAACCAAGAACTTTGAGAGGGTGACCTTCATTCATGGTCAGTGTTACCTTTCAAGTGAGACTTTATATATGGTACACTTGCCTATAAGCTCTGAATTCTAGCCTCATGTTTAGCCTAGCCTTCAGTTGTAAAATCCTGGATTAAGTTTCTGTTTTAATCCTGACACTGTCTGTTCACCAAGAATTCCCAGCCTAGCATTTGAGCCAGGTAGATAAAGGACTGGCACTCTGTGTTAATGCCAAGAGGTAGTGGGCATGTAGGACACAAAAATGGTATTGCTAGCTGTGCTTCTGATCTTAGAGGGACGATGCTGTCATGAAACACTGGGAGTAATGTCATAGAGTTGGTCCTGCAGGGTGGATGTTGAATTACCATGGAAACAGATATCTCAGTCTCCTCCCATGACTTTTTCCAATCTATCCATCTTACCACCAAGAAATCCTTGTGGCATCAAGCTGGGAGAGCTTCCTGGAAGAAGTGTCCCTAGTCTGGGATCATGTGACTGCTTTGGCTAGGGATATTTTATAGGAACCAGAAGAGAAATAAGAATTGAGTGAAGGGTGTCATATTTACTCTACAACTTTCAGATATTTGTGTGTGCTCAGTACAATTTTCTCCTCTCAATAGTAACATTTCCAGCTCACATCTCAGATCTTCAATCTCCAGTTTTGTAACTCAGTTGATCCTTGTGTGACCACCCTTCTGTAACACCTCATTGCTATATTGAAATCAAGTTGAAAAATAGTATCACTTCCCCTTCACAAACGTATATTTTAATTCACTCTGATAGTATAAACCTACCATAAAGAAAGCATAAACCGGAAACAAAATAGCATGTATTCCAACATTGAACTACTTGGGCAGGGCTATGGGGGAGATAATTGAATATGTGCTCTGCATAAATCTCCCTCACACAGACTGTCAACAGGGAGGCTCCACTGCAAGTTCCAGGGCCACCAATATCGAATCAAACCTCACACTCCTGAGCCCCAGGACTTTCAAGAGTACATTCATTCCTCATATGTACAGTTGTTGCATGGGATTGAAGTTTCAGCCAGTGTTGAAACTATACACGTATATGAAGCACAAGCTGGAGACTGAGAATTCCGCCCAGCCTTCATATCTGTATGAATGTCCATGGGGCAGACATCATGGAGCATGATTCTTGTCCATGCAGGGTACCTGCCTTACCTTGCCCGCACTGGTAGTCATTCCTTCTATCAGAACAAAGACCCCGAAGTTTTCACATCTCTTGCTAAGTTCTTTTTGCTTTGGACAATTAAGCTTCAGGTCTGGGGTCTTTCCATAGCTTCAGAACATGGAAACAGGAAACTAACAGTTAGCTGCAAGGTGTCACTGTCACTCCCTCAGTGACATTAGCTTTGCTGACTTCTTCATCTCAGCATTCAGCATCTGGAGTAAATGGAGTCCTGGAGGGAGAGGACTCTATTAACATGACCATCACCGGCTGTAGTGATTTGAATGAGGCATGGCCTTTTTTGTCTGGAACATTTGAAATCTTAGGTGGTGGCAGTGTTTGTGTAGGATTATAAGGTGTGGCCTTGCTAAAGTAAGTATGTCCTTGGGAGTGAGCTTTAAGCATTTAAGAACAAGCACCATTTTGAGTGTGATCTTTCAGCTTTATGCTTGAGGTTGGAGATGTGTGCCCATGGCTCCCTGTTCCTGCTGCTATGTGTTCACTCCACCATCGTGGGCTCTAGCTCTCTGGAACTGTAAGCCCAAATAAACTCTTCCTTTTGTAAGTTGCCCTGGTAATGGTGTTTTATCACAATTATAAAAAGTAACTGACACACCTCGACCTTGTTTTTCTTAGTTTTAACTCATCCTGAACTGTTTCTTCAAAGGAGCAAGGTTCCTTCTCGATGCTTCATTGCCATTTGTACTTTGTTTTTTATAGTCATTTTCTGCAACATTCTTATCTTGTTCCCTAACTATGTGCACTGTCTAGTTTTATGTCAACTTGAGACAAGTTTCAGTCATCAGAGAAGAGGGGCCCTCAATCGAGACCAGGCTGTAGGCAAGAAAGCCTATAGGGCATTTTCTTAATTAGTGATTGATGTGGGAAGGCCTGGTCCATTGTGGGTGGGGCCACCTCTGGGCTAATGGTCCTGGGTTCTATAAGAAAGCAGGCTGAGAAAGCCATGGGGAGCAAGCCAGTAAGAAGCACTCCTCCATGGCTTCTGCATCAGCTCCTACCTCCAGATTCCCATCCGGTTTGAGTTCCTGTCCTGACTTCCTTTGATGATGAACAGTGATGTGGAAGCATAAGCCAAATAAACCCTTCCTCACCAAGTTGTTTTTGGTCATGGTGTTTTATCACAGCAGTAGTAAGTCTAACTAGGATACTATAGGATGTCCAAAATAGACATAATGAAGCCAAGTATGTAAGATTCTTTTAACAAATATGATACTATCTAGAACATTCTTTTAGGTTGTTTCTTATGATTCATTTTTTAAAAAGGCAATAACTTCCCTTTTTACAAAGTGGCAGGAATAGAGGAAGCAAAGAGCTGGTATATAACAGCTCTGTCAGATTCTATAATAAAGCATCAACTAGTTACTTTGATTTGTGTGTGTCCATGCCACAGGCATATTCAAAAACAGTAGTCAGGGCCAGAACTCGTTTGGGGCTTTGTTTATTTATTTTTTAAATGTAGAAGATTTTTGATGGCACCTCACCAAGGTTACAACCCTTTTATGATCATTAATTTTTAATCTGGGAAAGAGTCTTGGAGGCAAGATGGCTCATCTATATTAACTTGGATGTTCAAATGAAAATATCCAGGACTCATGCATTTGGCTAAAATAATCTAGGGAAACCCTGCCAAAGGTTAGGAATGTGATACTGCTTTCCTAATGCAGCCACCTTTTATCTAAGGCTTGTTTCCATTTAATTATCTTTGAGCTTGTGGTTGAAGATATTGAGGCACACATGCACATACACACACATACAGAGAGGGGGAGAGAGAGAGAGAGATTTCTTCCCTTTTTATTTTTGAGATTGGATCTTACATTGAAACTCAATCTAGTCTGGAACTCACTATAGCCCAGACTAGGCCCAAGCTTGAGATGATTGCCTGCCTGCCTGAACTTTCTGAATGTTACAATTAAGGCTTGATTGAGGCACAGAGGGCCTTGGGTTTATTTGGTCTACTGTAATTCTGTGTATAGGCTTAAGCTCCCATCTGTTTTTAAGGAACATGATGGTAAGGTATGCTATATCAAATCTCCAGAGTTTGTTAAGATTTCAAATCAAAATTCGTGTCTTTTGTGGAAGCCATGTCTTCTGTGCTCTATGTCATGTGTTCTATTTTTCAGATTTACAGATATTAATGATTCCTCAGGGAAACTTGATCTCAGCCGCCTGTCTCCATCTCAGAGTGATTACTGGGCCATGCTGGCTTATAATAGGTCCAAACTCTGCAATCTTCTCTTCTCCAATGAGCTCCACCGTCGCCTCTCCCCACGAGGGGTCACGTCAAATGCAGTGCACCCTGGAAACATGATGTTCTCATCCATCCATCGAAACTCATGGATATACACGTTGCTGTTCACCTTGGCCAGGCCATTCACCAAGTCCATGGTAAGTGGATGGCTTCTGGTACCCCCAGATGCCTTCAGTCAACTTCACAAAAGGGCCTGCGAACCCATACCTGTGCGTCGACATGTGGTCTCATTGTTGTCTGTTCTCATGGGGCTGGATCGAGTTTAACAGCATCATTGGCAAAGGCTCTCCAACACATCTCTATTACCTTTAGGTTGGGTCTATTCCTCTACCAGAGTCCTGGCACCTTGGATAAGAGATATTGGTTCTCAGTGTTAGGTGGAGAACCCCTGGAAATCATGGGGGTTTGAAGTGAGATGTGCACTTCATCTGATTCCTCTTAATGTGATTTTTGTTTTGGTTCACGAACTTCTAAAGTCTACTTTGTGGGATATGGCTCTTGATGTGTGTGCTTTGTGTTAGTGGAAAATGTGGATTAGGAAGTGTTAGGTGCAGTCCTTCTGGGTTCAGTGAGCTTTTGTATCAGATGTTCTCGGTGCTTCTTGTAATGGCGGTCTGGAGGTAGCTCCTTCCTGGAGAAACCTTTGTGGCCAGAATGTGGTTATCCTTTGTATCCCTGAAGACAAATCTTTGGGTAAATCGCACTGCTGTGGTTAGAACTGAAGTGTTCACAAAACTGAATACGAAGATTTTACGTTTTCATCGGTTGTTTATAAATGGTGTGTGAAAACCTCTTCCATGAATTAATTAACACAAAGTGACTTGAATGAAAAGGGTGCATGTTCTGCGGCACATTCGGTCACTTGCTTTCCGAAGCCTCAGACTCTGAAAAATGTGTTTCTTTTAGGGCCAAGGAGACAACTTAGCAGGCTAAGCACTTTCTGCATAAGTATTGAGAACTGGATTCATATCCCAGTGGACAGGTAAAAGCTAGAAATGATTTTGTACATGTGTAACCCCAGTGCAATGAGAAAGCCTGTCTATATATGAATTAATAAATAATAAGCACAATAGGGAGTGTCAAAGGAAGAGCCAAACATCCACCTCTGATTTATACACATACACACATGGATGTGCACAACACATACGCACATTCCACACCTACACACATGGGATCAATAACACAAGTATTTTCTTTTGAATTGATATATCCATGGTGCAACTACTGATGTTGTTTTTATATAATAGAAATTATTCTTCATACACACACACACACACACACACACACACACACACACTTGGTTCTTTGGACTAGACTGGCTATCCTCCTGGTGGTGGTAAGGAAGCTAATTGGCTACCTAGCACAGTAAAACAATTGGCTCACCTTAACATTCCTCAGTGTATTCTCTGGTCATCAAGACCACTTAGGAAAGTTGCATCATGCACCTGCTGCCTACATCCCAAAGAGATGCCCTGGGGACTGACAAGAATGAGTATTATACCTCGAATCATGGACGTAGGATTTGTCTGGTGGTTATCATCTGTCCATTGGCCACTTACAGCAATTGAGACCTTGACATGGGCAGCACAACTGAGGAAATTCTGAATTCTACTACATTTCAGTTTAAATATCCACATGTGGCTTGTGATGGCCATATTACTTACAGTGTGCTGTGTACAACACCTGTTGCATTATACACCCCTCCAAGCTCTCACTATTCTTGATTCTGTGAGCATTACCTGTGTCTAGAAAGTTATTTTTTATACCTCAGTTGTGATGATAGACATAACAAGAGTCATGGGGCTAAAAATTATAATAAATCAGATAATTCTATTTTCTGTGACTATAGTGATTTTAGTTATGAGAAATAGGGAGTCTGGTGGTGGGTATAGGGTGAGGTCGATGGCACTGTCCTTCTCTCAAACAGTCCAGGAATAGGATTACTGGTAAGACAGGATGATTGCATAGGAAATCCTGAGGTGGTGACCTCATACCTATGTGGTCTCAAGGAAGTCACAGTGGCTGGAACTTTCCATTCTCATATTTTTAATTGATTAGGAAATAGCACTGTTGATAGCTCATAAATGTCCTTTAGATGTTACTGTTGACTTCTTTTCTTTGTGTGTGTATAGTTACTTTGAAACTTGAAACTGGATCTCACTGTGTAGCCATGGCTGGCTTGGTAGGTATTATATAGCTCAATCTGGCCTCAATTATAGAAGTCTCTGCCTCCTGCTTCTGAGTGCTAGATTTATAAGCCTAAGGGTAGAGATTAACAAGATCAGGGAACATATAGCCATGTTTAGGTTTTCTGTGATAATAGTAACCTGTCTAGGTGGCCAGTGGTACTTTGGCATTGAGTTTCCTATTGATGAGTTCCCCAGGAGGGAGGCGGGAGCTCAGGATGAAGGAGGAGGGAGTTCAAGAGGGAGGAGGGAGTTCAGGATGATGGAGGAGGGAGCTCAGGATGAAGAAAGAGGAAGCTCAAGAGGAGGGAGGAGGGAGCTGAGGATGAAGGAGCAGGGAGCTCAGGAAAAGAGAGACAGGAAGAGGGAGTTCAGGAGGAGGGAGGTTGGGAGGAGGGAGGAGTGCTGGTCACACTCATCAGATGCTGCTCCACTGCAAGTATTTAGGACTCTGCAGCAAGAAAAGGAAGCAGCAGCAGGAGTGGGTAGAGCTGGGTCTGTCCCCAGCAGGACAGATCTGACTGACCACAAGGGTCTCTCTCTCATGCCATTTTCCTCACATACCTCTCTTTGCTTCCATCACGATAAGGCATTTATTTCTTGGACAATGGATGCACTTCTGCCATTTTCAAGGAGCTATGTATTGAAACACAGACCATGAGTATCAGAGTTCCCATCCCACATACAGGGAGGATTCCTAAATGACAGCCAAGCAGCTTAGCGCTCTGTGAAGAGACAGCTAGGGCTCCATTTGCGCTTCAAAGTCCCATCTCCATTTTGCTTTACCGAAAGCATTTTTCTCACTGCAACATGGGCATAGCTTTCATAAACTCTCCATTGTATGAGGCCCAGGAAGAAAAAACACCACCCTGCCTGGCGCTCGGAAACCCAGCCTTCCCTTCTCCGCTGCAGCCAGCTCCCATAAGCATTAAACAGCAGTGTTTTAATATCAACGTCCCTTCTTTATTTGCTGTGACTCGCTGTGACTATGGTGATTTTAGTTACCGTAATTAGGTCACCCTTCATGGAGTCAGGCTATTTTAAGTGGCTCTTTAAGACTATTGTTGCAGATCAGTAATTTTACAATTGGATGCTCTTGTGCAACTTTATTAAATGTAATATGTCTTTTAAATGTTGCCCTTTTACAGTTATACGTTTCTAATTGTTGCTGTAAATGCATTATCACTTTGAAATTAATTAATTTTTGCATTTGGGCCTCCTGCAGTATAATAATCACTAATGAGAAACTCACAGGGACCAATTCTCAGCACAGTGCCCCCTACTGGCAAGTCCACATCTCTGCTGCCCTCTCCACAGGACAGATGTCCTGAGGCTTCTAGGAGAGGGGTGCTTATTCCTCCTTTAATTTATGATAAAATAAAAATAAGGTAAAATGGAAATATGCTGTTTTAAATGTTTAAGACAAGTTTTTTTTTCCAGTAGCAGTCCTTGAAATGTCTTAAAGGAAACCAAAGTTTGTTGAGGGTGTTCTCATGATGGAATCACTTCATGTGGACACTTCATGTCAACTTCTCTGTCTCTAAGATGTGGCTTATGTGTGTGTGTGAGTGTGTACTACATGTTACCATACATAATATTGTTACATGCGCGTAGTAATTCATGGCATCATAATTCCCGTAACCTGACCTGTGCTGCTATGTCACAGCATAAGATTTCCTAGGGTGATTTTGGCTATTGGCATGTGCTACCTCTTTTGAGGGCTTTGCAGTCCTTGCTACTTGGTGGCTCCCATCTGACATCACAGTGTTGGCATCTATGTGCTCATTTTTCCCACACAACCCTTCTGCAGGGTCAGAATGACCTCTGTCTGACCCCAAACAAGCACAGAGAGCTCACCCAGCCTGTTCAAAGAAAATGCCACTCTAGCCCCGTGTACCTTCGCCAACTCCTTCCTGCTCCATTTCCTTGGTCAAACACGCCATAGTGCCTCTGCCATGTGTGTCTGATTGTGTTGTTACCGTTTCCACTTTAAAACATTTGATGGCACCTTCTTGACTCTCTCCATTTTTTTATTTTTCCACATAAGTTTTAAACTCTGGTAAACAACATTCTCGCCAGAGGTCCCAGGGCCAAGCAGGCCCTTGGTGGATCAGCATGTAAATTTCAAGTTGAGCACAGTCACGTGCCTTGAAGGGTGTTTGGAGCAACCAAATATTTGTGTTGGCAGGTAACAGTAGGAAAGAATATCATGTGTTAGGGTAACAAGAGCTTAGCAGATGTTTTAGGGAACTGTGTTTTCAAATCAGTTCACATTTAAAAAAAAAAAAAAAGAAAAGAAAAAATTGCTTGAATTTGTAGATGTTCTGGAAGGATTGGGTTTCTCTTCCCGTGGCCGTGAAAAGGCAGCCATTGTAACCAGTCTTAGCAGATGTGTGGCTATCCGGCTAATGGATGGGCCTGCAACACGGGGTCCTATTGCAGGGTTATAAATTACAAGTAGAGAAAGCACAACATAGCATTCTTCTAACCTTCCACAGAGCCAAGCTGGGTAACTCTGCCCTTGAATAACCCATGGCCCAGTGATTTATAGTTGTGCAATTTTAAAACATAATGAAGTGCATAATAAATGTTGATTTGTTCTTTAAATTAGTATTTTAGCAAAATACTTCTCTCCCTTTATCACCTTCAAAGACCTGGAGCTGGCTACTCTGGAGGTGTATTCAAGGGCTCTCTTTATGGTTGAATCTTTATTGGTATATTCACATGTCCCATACAAGGAGGATGAGGATTAACAGGGCTTTTTCATTTTCTTCTTCCTTCCTTCCTTCCTTTCTTTCTTTCTTTCTTTCTTCCTTCCATCCTTTCTTTCTTTTCTCTCTGTTGAGAAAAGAAAATGCATTCTGCAATATGGAAATCTCAGTGTATTCCTTGTTGATCTCAATATTTTGAGCCTTCCCAGCACAGGTGGAATTCTCTGATTTCTGTGTACCCACAGGCCCAGGTGTGGTAGGAAAGTGGACTTTTAGGACCCCTGTGGCCAGGCCACAGGTGCACTTCCCTACCTTGGTTCCTATAATGGCTCACAGTGGCTCAGCTCCCATCTTCTCTGCAGAGGCCATCTTCCTGCAGGCTCAGACAGCCTTCTTACCTTCCAGGTGATCATCAGCCTAGGATTTATTAGGCAGCTCCCCATTCTGTCCAGGGCTTTAAAGTTTATGTTATTTGGTTAATAATGAGGTCAGCACATAGGGCAGATCTCAAAAGAGTAAACAATTTGGAATCTTTAGGCTTGTTTTAAAACTTTAGTTCCCCTCTTCCTCTTCCGTCATTTTGTAATAATTCAGCCTGCCTTAGGTCAGTTTTCTGTATCAGTTCAGTGACTATGAGCTGTGAGCTCTAAATTCATACTGAAAGGTGGTTAGGAAAAGATCTGGGAGTTTTATTTCCGTTTTTCATATATTCTGAACCCCGAGGCAGCCAGAGGTGTGCTTGACTATGAAGTGGGGGGAAAGTGGTTGTCTTGGCTTTCATTTCCTGGTGACAAAGTGGCTGCTGTGGTGCCCAGTCATTGCATCCTGTACAAGCTCTGAAGGCAAGATGGAGTGGTAGCCCTGCTGTCTGCATGCTTAGCTTCCTCATTAGGAAGAGGATTCTGACTCAGAGCCAGCTTGTGAACCATCTTTCCCTGCTCCCACTGTCTAAAAAGTAAGGTGATTTTTTTTTTCCCTGTTCCAGGTGGATAAGATCTAGCAAAGCACAGAGCCACCTTTGTTGAGACTTTACAATAGGAAATAAGCTTTAATGATGAAATAAAAGAATCTGCCATCCAGTTGCTTAAACTGTCTACCTGCAGTGAGACCCCAGGCATGCATAAGAATTAAACAGAGAGCACCTAGGTTTTCTGTTCCACATGACCAACCAACCCCTGTTCCAGTCAGACCACGTGTCCTTTCTTTCTTGTGAATTTTTCAGTTTTGAATATGCTACCCCCCCTACTCTATTACTATACTCCCCCAGAATCATTTGGGGTCTCTCAAATTAGAACAAGGTTCTTGTCATGTGATGTCATTAAAAAAAATAGGGGAGGAGTCCCTCAAAACTACAAGACAGGTGTGGAGTAAAGATTGAAGGACACAGCATTTCTCCTTCCCAACCTTCCCACAGCTGTAACCTCAAAAGATAGTCCCTATGTGTTTTTATTTAACATTCAAATTGCTGGTTTTGTCTTTATATCATTGTATCTCTGGCCGTAAAGAATGTTGCATGCTTCTAGATGGAGGTCATGAATGCATCCTATCTCCATCTCTCTGCGGTGGGGAGGGGTTGCAGTTCAGAGTGTATAAACAAAGAAATGGTGAGGCCAGGTGTCACAGACAAAAGGTATGCAGCAGAGCTGGGGCCAGAGGCAAAGGCCCTAGACACCTGGCTACAAGCCCCAACAATGGATTCCGTTAAAGAAGTGTATCTGGAAGGAAGATAATATAAGTTGTGATCTGGAGAGCTGTGGAACAGTTACAGAACATTCTAGAGTCTGGCAGCTCTCAGATCAA